>NW_026694772.1:2247500-3564166 GCF_021218885.2 Marmota monax
CTTCATTACTGGCACATTTCTTTAATATGTAATCTATAACATTAACATGAAAATGGCTCTCAAATACTATTACTTTCTCCATCTGTGACCCAGTACTGTTTATCATCATCTAATGATCATTCTTATTGCAGATGGCCCTCTTTAGATGTTTCAGAATAGCATTTTAAAGACACTGAGGGTGCTTCCTACGTAGATTGACAGACTGAATGGTCTAATATCTAAAATCTCCATATACACAATGTGTGATAAATGACTGGAGATACAAGGTACCAGTCAGTTCCAAAGCAAGGTATAAAGGGGAAAAGAGGAGAATGATAAAAAGAAAACTATGTGTGTGAGTGTGTGTTTGTGTGTATGTGCATGTAGTGCATGTATGTGTGTATGAGGCATTCACTTTATGTTTAAAGAAACATTATCTTTAATGGTTGTTGGAGTAGGAAGAACAGAACTTAATATAAGAAACAGTTTTTAAAATTAATTAATTTATTTATTTGTTATAATCAGTAGAAAGCTCTTCAATTCATTGTATACAAATGGAGCAGAATTTTTCACTTCTCTGGTTGTGCATGAAGTAGAGTCATAGCATTCTTGCAATCATACCTGCACCTAGGGTAATGATGTCCACCTCATTCCACCATATTTCCTACCCCTTTGCCCCTCCCTCTCCCCTTTGCCCTATCAGAAGTTCCCCATTTTTCCCATGCCCCACCCCTCATTATGAATTAGCATCCATTTATCAGAAAACACATTGGGTCCTTAGTTTTTTGAGATTGACTTACTTCACTTAGCATGATATTCTCCAACTCCATCCACTTACCTGCAAATGCCATGATTTTATTCTCTTTTAATGTTAAGTAATATTCCATTGTATATATGTACCACAGTTTCTTTATCCATTCATCTATTGAAGGGCATCTAGGTTGGTTCCACAGTTTAGCTATTGTGAATTGTGATGCTATAAACATTGATGTGGCTTCATCCCTGTAGTACGCTATTTTTAAATCCTTTGGGTATAAACCCAAGGAGTGGGATAGCTGGGTCAAATGATGGTTCCATTCCAAGTTTTCTTAAGAATATCCATACTAGAAGCAGTTCTTTATTGTAATTCTTTAAAAAGTTTACACTTCCTTTCTGATCCTTTACCATGGTGGTGATAGAAATGGAGTGATATAAACTGACAATTGAGTCCCCTATTGCTTAACATATACTAAATCCCTACACTGAGCTTGCAGGCCCCTGAGTTCACACAACCTCTAGTTGATTTCTTTTCTCTTTGTGAAGATCCTGTCACCAAGAATTCTTTGCCTCATCCACTTTGTTCCTCCTCTCTATCCACCCCTTATTTTCAGACCCTTGCTGGAAACTATAAGTCAAATATTTGGGTTGAAACAAAAGTATTGCTAGTAATGCTTCCTTAGATAAACTGTCTCCCCATACATGTTTCAAGCATGCTCATCTCATAATTAGCCATTGTGGTGGGGAGGAATGTATTAATGACACTATTATTAACAATACTACTATTCTTGTTTGATGTGTGTGTGTGTGTGTACGCACGCGCATGCATGCACGCACTTGGGATTGAACCCAAGGATGCTTCACCACTGAGTTACATCTTCATCCCTTTTTATTTTTTATTTTGATCCAGGGTCTCCCTAAATTGCCCAGGCTGGCCTTGAACTTGCATACTCCTGACTTAGCCTCCCAAGTTACTAGGATTATAGGCGTCAACTACCCTGCTTGGCACAACACTACCATTCTTAGATGAGACCAAAACAATGTTTTCTTTATCTGCTAAATCTTTTTATTTTCTTTATTCTCTTTGTATATAAGCTCTTCTCAAAACTTAGCCCATATGTTTTACAATTCTCAATATTTGTGCATAATGCTCATATAGAGAATAAATCATGTCCAAAATGAGATATAGACTAGGGAAGGTAGTTATGAAGACCAAATTAAGCATCAGTATCTGTGGCAATATAAAACTTTTGTAAATAATATTTTGATAAGTTGGTAGCACTTGACTCAGAGAGTTAACCTTAGAAAAGAGAGAAGTCTTCCTGTCTGAAAAAATATATAATAAATATAAAATACATAAATTAAAGTTTATATAAATTTTTATAAATAAAAACATATAATAAGTAATATTTTGGTAGTACTCGGAATTGAACCCAACAGTACTTTACCACTGAGACATATCTACAGCCCACCCCCAACCTTTTTTAAACTTTTTTGGAGATAAGATCTTGCTAAGTTTCCAAGGCTGGCCTCAAACTTGAAATCATCATGCCTCAGTCTCCAGAATCTCTGAAATTACAAGCATGCACCCACCATGCCCAGCCTGAAATTTTTAAAAACTCATAATCTAATTCAATGGAGTTATTAGGATTGGCAATATATTGGGTTTTCCTAATGTCTGGATTCATATCCTAGATTTAAATGTGTGAGGTTGAACCAGGCATGGTTCAACATACTGGCACAGGCATTGACTTCTTTAACAAGACTCATATAGCACAAGAAAGAAAACCAAAAATCAATAAGTGGGACAGCACTTAAAAGTGCTTTAAAAGAAAGAAACTTTAAAAGTCTCTGCAAAGGAAAGGAAACAATTAAGAGCATGAAGAGAGAGCCTACAGAATGAGAGAAAATCTTTGCTGGCTACTCTGCTGACAGAGGATTAATTTCCAGCATAAATAAAGAATTCAAAAAGCTTAACAACAACAACAAAAACCAAATAACCCAATCAATAAATGGGAAAATGAACAAAACAGACACTTCTCAAAAGAAGGAAAAATGGTCAACTAATATATGAAAAAAATGTTCAACATCTCTGGCAATCAGAGAAATGAAAGTAAAAACTACACTAAGATTTAGTCAGAATGGCAATTATCAAGAACACAATAATAAATGATGGTGAGGGTATGGGGAAAGAGCTACACTCATACACTGTTGATGGGACTGCAGACTAGTCCAACCACTCTGGAAAGCAGTATGGAGATTCCTCAAAAAACTAGGAATGGTAATCCCAGTGGCTTGGGAGGCTGAGGCAGGAGGATCACAAGTTCAAAGACAGTGTCAGCAAAAAACGAGGTGCTAAGCAACTCAATGAGACCCTGTTTCCAAATGAAATACAAAATAGGGCTAGGGATGTGGCTTAGTGGTTGAGTGCCCCTAAGTCAATTCCCAGTACCCTCCCCCCCAAAAAACACTAGGAATGTAACTACCATATGCCCCAGCACTCCTTGATCTTTATCCAAAACTAATCCCAATGACTTGGGCAGCCTAGGCAGGAAGATTGCAAGTTTGAGGAAAGCCTCAGCAACTTAGCAAGGCCCTAAGCAACTTGACAAGACCCTGTCTCAAAACAAAAAATAAAAAGGGTTGGAGATGTAGCTCAGTCAGTGGTTAAGCAACCCTGGGTTCAATCAAAAAGAAAAAGAACTAAAATTAGCTTACTATAGGGATGCAACCACATTAATGTTTATAGCAGCCTAATTCACAATAACCAAGATATGGAACCAGCCCAGATGCCCATCAATAGATGAATAGATTAATAACATATTATAGATAGATAGATAGATACACACACACATACACACACACACACATATACACACACGCAATGGAGTTTTACTAGTCATAAAGAAAAATGAAATTGTAGCATTTACAGGAAAATGGATGGAACTAGAGAATATTAAGTAAAATAAACCAGACTCAGAAAGTCAAGGGTCCAACGTTTTCTTTCATATGCAGAAGCTAGAGCAAAATAAGGGGAAGTAGGGATCAGGTATCAAAAGGATATAGGGAAAAGGAACAAAAGAAGGAGATGGGGAGAAAGGAAAGAGGAACAAAAAAAGGATGGAAATGTGGAATGAATTTAACAAAATCATACTCTGTACATATAGAAATATACTACAGTGAATTCCTTTATGTATATGTAAAAAGCACCTTTATGTATATGTAGAAAGTGCCAATTTTAAAACTAAATAAATAAACAAGCAAAAGGAAGATCAATAAAGCAGAGAAAAAAGAATAGGGTGAGGGAAAATGGGAGGGACGGGGAGACACTGGGGACTGAAATAGAATCAATCAAATTCCATGCAACGATTTGGTCAAAATGAACCCAACTGCTATGTATAACTATATTGCTTTATTTTTAAAAAGAGTAAAAGAAAACAACAATAAAAAGTAAAATAAAAGGATGCAGCTCAGTGGTAAAGCACCCCTGGGTTCATTCCCCAGTATTAGAAGAAAGAAGGGGAAGGGTTAAAGATATTATATGTATCTGCCTTCATTTTCAGAGTAATGAATTTATTATTAAACTTGGAAATATTCTAGAATTGGAAATCAGCCTCCACTTGATTCAAAGAACATCTTTTTTCAGATAAGCCTTTTAAAATAATAGTTGAAATCCATTCAATCCATGCCTTCACTTTTAATCCTCACGCATGATCTCTCTTGCTTTTCCCTACCTCTCCTCTAAATGTCCTTTACAAAGATAAGAAGTTTTCTTCCCAACACAAAATTCCCTTGATTATATATTGGAAAGAATTGGCACTTTGAAGCAAGGTGTAGGAAAAGCTAATATAAATAGAGCTGCTGTGAAAACTGGATTTACTGATGATAAATAAAATCCAAATAATATTGGATTTACTGATGATAAATAATGGAATTTTTTACCATTTACATTTGCTCTTCCTTGAAACTCATAAATGACTTTATTAGTCTTAGGTAATACATTTCATTTTCCTATGGATAAAGATGCATCTTCATTAAAGTGTTCATTTATAGCATTCAGAATCTTAAAACCAGTATCAACAAAGAGAAGAAAAGTAGAGGCAAGAAGTAATGATTAACTACTTTCCTCCAAATGAATGGTCTACTGCCAAGTTCAATAATCAGATTTCGTCTATTAAGAGCACTTTGAGCAAAGTCTGTGTTTTGCATACATGCCATTACATTTGATTACAATTAAGTATAAATGTATACCAATTATTTAGCTCTAGTTAAAATCTGCCAAAATATACTAGGTTTGTGGATGATGCAAATTGGAGATTTGCATAGATTTAGTGTGGTATTTCAGAAAACACTATATTATTTTTGCTCTGTGACTTAAAGGCACTAGGTATATTATCTTGTTTGCTTACCAAACTAAAAACCAAAAAGCAATGAAACACATCTAACCTTCCTAACCCCATTTACTGCCATCACCATGACAAGTCAGAAATACAGAGGGACTTTTAGGTCATTTATGAAGGTCATAAATACATTTGACAGCCACATATATATGGAGTAATTTAATACAGTTGGAAACATTCAAAATACTTGTTTGTGTTTTTTTTAGGAAAATACCCTGGCTTTTAAAATGACATAAATCCAACCAAAATTTTATGCAAGTTTAATAAGAACAGGATTTTTTCTAAACTCTCTGAGGAAAAATCTTAATTCATATTATTTTTGTTGTAAAGTAAATGAAAGTAATTCAGAGCCAGGTGTGGTGGTGCATGCCCATAACCCCAGCTACTCCGGAGGCTGAAGCAGGAGGATCACAAGTTTAAAGCCAGCCTCAGCAATTTAGTGAGACCCTGTCTCAAAATAAAAAATAATAAGGACTAGGGATGTAGTTCCATGGTAATGTGTACCTAGGTTCAATCTCCAGTACTGAAAAAAGATTTTTTTTTTAGAGACCAGGTTTCATGTGTAGAAGTATTTCCATGTGATTCTAATGTCCAGACTCTATTTGGAGACACAGTCTCTCATTGTACTTAACAGAAGTATATTCTTCTTACTGAGTAGCAATTAAAGCCTACTTCTTCTCCCATGAAAAGAATCACTGGTGATGGGCTTAGAGAAAGATGGGTAGGGGGCTGGTGATGTCATGTATGGAAATAAGAAAATGCTATTTTTTAAATTTTTTAAATTTATTCATTGCTTTGGTACTAGGGATTAAACCTGGGGGGCACTTAAGCACTGAGCCACATCCCCAGCTCTTTTTTCTTTTTATTTTAAGACAAGGTCTCCCTAAATTGCAAAGGGCCTCTCTAAATTGCTGAGGCTGTCCTTGAACTTGCAATCCTCCTGCCTTAGCCTCCCAAATCCCTGGGATTACAAGTGTGTGCCACCTCACCTAGGTAAGAAAACGCTATTTTGACATTTAAAAATAAGGAGATAAGTTTTAAAAATGAAAAAAACAATAAGCTAGGTGAGCACAATAGTGTATACCCTATAATCCCAGTGGTTTAAGATGAAGGCAGGAGGACCCCAAGTTCAAGGCCAGCTTCAGAAGTTTAGTGAGGCCCTAAGCAATTTAGTGAGGTCCTTTCTCAAAAAAAAAATAAAATAAAATAAGAAGAAGAACAGTCTGGGGATGTAGCTCAGTGGTAAAGCAACCATAGGTTCAATCAGTACCAAAACAAACAAACAAACAAACAAAAAACAATCCAATAAGCTTCATGTTGATGAGCAATGAAATATCAGAAAACAAACATTGAACAGATTTAAATAAATGCTTAAAATAGCATGCTCCTGGGAAGCTGTGTGACACTCTGTAAATTTGTCATGCCACATTCACCTCATTTCCTTTTTTGTATAGCTATTTGATAGCTAGATGAGAAGACTTAGACAGTGAATCCTATAATTTTGCAACACATTTTTCAAGTTCTCTTTTGACAATTTTGGGTACGAGATGAGGAACAGTGGGCTGGGTAATAGGTTGAATTTGCAGCTGATTAAACAAAGACAGCTAAACAATGTGGACTGATAGATTTGGATTAACATATAGCAGAGCCAGGCATAGTGGTGCATGCCTCTAATCTCAGGAACTTGGGAGGCCAAGTCAGGAGGATCACCAAGTTCAAAGCAAGCCTCAGCAATTTAGCGAAGCCCTAAGCAGTTTAAGGAGACCCTGTCTCAAAATTAAAAAAATAAAAAGGGCTGGGATGTGGCTCAGTAGTTAAGCACCCCTGGGTTCAATCCCTGGTACCAAAACCAAAAGCAAAACATGCAGTAAAGTCTCTGTTCTTGGCCCTGTACTTAAGATATCCATGCCTTTGTACATGGTTGTTTTCTTCAGTTCATCTCAGACTCACCTCAGCCTTCTGTCTGACAACCTCACTTGGGCAATTTTGTGCATGTATCAATACTTCTGTGAGGGTTCACCAGCAATTATCTAACCAAATTGTGATTCTTCATACATGTTTACTGCTATAGTCTAAAAATGCCAAGCAGATGCCTTAGTGTCCATTTCAGTCTCTTTGCTGCCTAACATAGCAAAAATTTACAGTATATTATATATTTGATGGAATGAGTATAGACTATCAGCTAAATCTATCAGTACACTTGAAATTCACAAAAGTTGTTAATACTTCAGATGACATCCAGATTCTAACAGTCTGTTAGAGAAGTTCTCAGGGAATGAGGGTGTAACTTAATAGAGCATGTGCTTAGCATGCGTAAGGCCTTGGGCTTGATCCCCCCAGCACCAGAGGATAAAGGAGAAAGATGAGTTTTTATTACAAGATGAAATTTGAAAGCATATTTAAATAAGATATTAGTCTCACATTTAGCCTCAAGTAATCAATCGTAAAAACAAAGGAGGGAAGAGACCTCTATTAATATCAGATTATATTTTAAAAACCTTGGATTTCTAGAAATCCAAAAATTCAGTATGATGTGACATATACAAAACTAAATGCTATAGCATTAATAGTGCCAAAGCAGGGGATATAAGTACCCCCACTGACTCAGTTCTGAATATTATAGTTGTTTATTATTACTGTTATTGATACTAGGATAGAAACCAGGGGTGTTTTACTATTGAACTATATTCCCAAACCTTTTTATTTTTTATTTTGAGATAGGGTCTTATTAAGTTGCCCAGGCTGGACTTGAACTTGCAGATCTTCCTGCTTTAGCTTCCTGAGTCACTGGGATTACAGGAGCACACCAACATGGCGGGTCTGAATATCACATCTTAAATGAATCTTCTTTCTCAAAACACACTAAAATAGACAAGTGTCTGTAGGCCATATTATATGGGGGAAAAATAGAAAGAAACATAAGTATTTAGATTTAGCATTGTAATTAGGAAAATATAATAGAGGAACCCAAATATTATTAAGTTACAAGAGTTTTTAAATTATGCTTTGATTGGGTTTTTGTTGTTGTTTTTGGTGTTGTTGGTTGGTTCCTTGTTTTAGTTATTTTTTTTTCTTGTTTTACCTGGAGAATGGATTCAGCCTACTACGTGAAAATCACAGGAAAGCAAACTTTTGGGTTTTGTTGTTGGTGGTGGTGGTCTGGGGATTGAACCCAGGGCCTTAATACATGCAAGGCAAGCACTGTACCAACTGAGCTATATCCCCAGCCCAGGAAAGCGAATGTTAGAGAAAATTTTATAATTGGGCCTTCTGAAAAGTAGAATTGATTGCCTTGAAAAGCAAGAGGCTCCCTGTACAGTAGATCTTCAAGGCTAAAATGACTGTCTCACCCCTACAGGCAATTTCTGTTTTAGAATAGAGGATGTAATTCATTAACCTTTAAGGTCATTTCTGAATCTTATGTTTTGCTATTAATCAGAAAGGAACTGACAGCATGACCTGAATCTGTCCAATATTTATATAAACATATTTGTATAAATATCCTGTAATGCACCTCATTTTCTGTCCAAATTGTATAGATTTTTTTAAATGCTAAGTTTGATTTTAGGGCAAATGCTTTAAAAGTGTTTAATGTCAACTTTATTAAAGAATAATTTACATACAATAAACTGCATCCATGTGTACAATTCACTGGTTGTTGTTGTTATTATTATTATTATTATTATTATTATTATTATTATTATTATTATTTGAGGGGGCTGGGGATTAAACCTAGGGCCTTACGCATGCAAGGCAAGCACTCTACCAACTGAGCTATTTCCCCAGCCCTACTCACTGATTTTTGACACATGTATACTTGGAAAACCACTATTATAATCAAAAATATTAAATAAAGAAAGAAATAAAATAATTCTTAAAAAGCATAGCACATTCTCAGACCCCCCATGCCTCTTTGTGCCCCTTTGCAGGCCATTTTACCCTTCATCCTGGATCCCAGACAACATTGCCACTGATTTGTTTTCTGTCATATGTTATTTTTTACTTTTTAGAATTTTCTATAAATGGAATTATACAAAATTTTTGTGTGCATCTGGTTTCTTACTCTCAACATAATATTTTTCAAATAGCAATAGTTTGAGGATCAATATTTTGTTTCTTTTTAATTGTAGGGTACTCTCTGTTCCTTGGACATACTACATTTCATGTATGCATTCCTCTGTTGGTGGACATTTGGGATTTTCCAGTTTGGGGATATTATTAATAAAGCTGCTAAAAATTGTATTCTTGTTCTTCTATCTAACCTTTAAAAAATCTTGCTTTGGGCTGGGGTTGAGGCTCAGTGGTAGTGTACTTGCCTCGCACGGTGAGGTACTGGGTTTGATCCTCAGCAACACATAAAAATAAATAAATAAAGATATTGTGTCCATCTACAACTAAAAATATATATTTTTTTAAATCTTGCAGGCTGGGGCTGTAGCTCAGTGGTAGAGCACTTGTCTAGCATGTGTGAGGCACTGGGTTCAATCCTCAGTACCACATAAAAATAAATGAATAAAATAAAGGCATTCTGACCATCTACAACTACAAAAACTAAAATTTTAAAAATCTTTCATTGTAAAGTGTGGTGGCACACACCTATAATCCAATGACTCTGGAGGCTGAGGCAGGGGAATGGCAAGTTTAAGGCCAGCCTGGGCAAATCAGTGAGAACCTGTCTCAAAATAAATAATACAAAGGGCCAGGGATTTAGCTCAGTGGTAGAGTGCCCCCTGGGTTCATTCTCCAGTACTGAAAAAATATTTTTGATTTTGAGAACCACACTACAAAAATAACTTCCCAGGTTATATGTGAATTTGTTCATTTCATTCAAGTGTTATCTAAATTAACAAGCAGTTAGAAGATGAATACCAAGTATCAACTAACTAGATTTCAACTGAGTTCTATATGAAAGTTTTAGTTTCTCACACTTTTTCTTGGGAATAAATGTGTATCAGCTACATTTTGCTGCATAACAAACCACCTCACAAATTATTGGCCTAACACTGGGCTCAACAAACATTTTCTTTATTTCTTTTTGGTACTGGGGATTGAACCCAGGGCACTGTGCCACTGAGCTAAGTCCCTTGCCCTCTCTCTCTCTCTCTCTCTCTCTCTCTCTCTCTCTCTCTCTATATATATATATATATATATATATATATATATATATATATATATATATATATATATATTTTTTTTTTTTAATTTTGAGACAGTGTCTTGCTAAGTTGCTGAGGTGGGCCTCAAACCTATGATCCTCCTGCCTCAGCCTCCCAAGTTGCTGGGATTATAGGTGTGTGTCACTACACCTGGCTTCAACATTTTCTTTTCTTTTTTTTTTTTTTTTTTGGTACAAGGGACTGAACTCAGGGGCACTGGACCACTAAGCTACATCCCCAGCCCTATTTTGTATTTTATTTAGAGACAGGATCTCACTGAATTGCTTAGAACCTCGCTGTTGCAGAAGCTGGCTTTGAACTTGTGATCCTCCTGCCTCAGACTCCCAAGCCGCTGCAATTACAGGCCCTGCTCAACAAACATTTTCTATAAAAGCCCCGAGCATAAATGTTTTAGGCTTTGGGGGCCTCATATGGTCTCTGCTGTATATGCTTTTTCAGATGTATGTTTGTTTATTTATTCATTTGTTTGTTTATTTATGTGGTGCTGGAGATTGAACCCAGTGCCTCACATGTGCTAGGCAAGTGCTCTACCACTGAGCTACAACCCCAGTCCTCAGATTTTTTTTTAACAGATCTTTGCAAATGTAAAAATCAAGCTAGGAGTGATCACACATACCTGTAATCATAGTGACCTGGGAGTCTGAAACTGGAGAATCATAAGTTCAAGGCCAGCCTGGGCAATTTCATGAGACCCTATCACAAAAATACTTTTATACTGGAATACAACTAAGTGGTAAAGTGCCTGGGTTCAATCCCTGCTACTACAAAACATATGTGCACATAAAATTAAGAAAACAAAAATATAGAAATCATACTTAACTGGCAGTTTGTACAAAAACAGGCCATGGACCAGACTTTGCCCATAAGCCAGTTTGTAGACCATGAACATTATAGCCATTACTTAGCACGGTATCTGATGGGAGGATTGGGTCATTTCTCAGGCTTGGACCAGTTGTACTATTCTTTGCTTTTGCTTATTCTTGCTCATGTATCTGTGGTCAGCTTGCAACTGGATGAACTTTTGTGGCCTGACTGGCATGTATGATGGTTGACAAGCAAGCTATCATCTAGGTACAGATACAACTACGTCTGTGTGGCTCATCATTCAATGTGCTAATACAGGCCTTGCCATATGGGGACTTAGGTTTCTGCTTGTGTCATGTTTGGTATTGTTCATTGACTGAATCAAGTCATCTCATAGGCCATCCCAGATACAAGGCGTAGGGAAAGACTACTGCTTGATAGAAGGAGATAACAGTCACATGAAGGAGCTAGCTGTCAGGAAAGGGCTAGAATTTTGGCCATTCCATAATATATCACAAAGCATTGGAGAAAAGAATCTGAATTGAGGTATAATGGGGTATGTTGTTAAAATTCTTTCCTCATGAGTAATCATGCTGGGCTAACCAGTTGGTTTGTAATTTCAAGGCCAGTGGTAGAAATAGGGTATCCATACTCTGATGATTTTATTTTATTTATTTATTTATTAAATTTTTTGGAACCTGCTATTGAACTCAGGGGCACTTAACCACTAAGCCATATCCTCAGCCCTATTTTGTATTTTATTTAGAGACAGGGTCTCACTGAGTTGCTTAGCGCCTTGCTGTTGCTGAGGCTGGCTTTGACTAGTGATCCTCCTGCCTCAGCCTCATGAGCCTCTGTGATTATAGGCGTGTGCCACCACACCTGGTTAGTCTGATGATTTTAAAATGTAAGAAATACTGATTCTAAAATGTAATTAATTAACTGCTTATTACTACAGGGAGTTTGACAAATGTTTGATTAAATATAGAAGAAAAAGATCATGACTTCCTTTTCGGTTGCTCTCATAGGTGGACACTCTTTTGAGAAGAGTTTTGTCCCTAAAGCTGTTATTTTTACTCTTAATGTACTTAATATCTAAAACTATCTAAAATGGTCCTACAATTATATGAGAATACATTTTTTTCCAGGCATAATCATTTTCAATCTTCACAAACACTTTTTTATATATTACCAAACACTTAATAGGTTGAATTTATAGATAGTAAGTAGAATGAGGACCATCCAGCCTTAAAATGTCATCATTCTGTCAGGTACATGCTTGCCATTTGTTGGCTTAGACCTGGGCATGCTTGCAAGGGCTGCAAATTCCATTTCACCGCAGGGTGAGAGCAGAAGGATTATTTCTCAGTTTCTGTTTTGACGTACATTGCTCAGACAGGCAACGTGCAGTTGTGTAGTAGTGTGAGCTACTTGTTACTCCCCTTGACAATACTTTTAGCAGCAATGTTTTTTTCTTCTTCAATGTGACAGTATTACCATGCCATTTGGAAGAAAAAGAAAGGGCTGATTCCTAGTATACTCCCAGTCACCCAAACAAACAGCTGGCTAAGTAGACAACCCTAAGAGCATATTCTCATCCCTTGCAGCAGCATCCCACCTGGCTATAACTTCAGACTTGATGAATGCCTTCCCTACCTGCTCCCAACCTTTTTGTCTTCCTGAGTTTTTTGTAATGTTCCAGCTCTGACCACAGAGTAGGATTGCAAATGGACTACCATAAACTTATTTCTAAGCCCTAGTCTGGAGAGATTTTATTATGAGTAATTAATTGTCTAGTAGGTACATAGTTCATCCATTCCTTTATGCTGTAGACTCAGTAGCTTTCATATGTTCTTGACTAATCCACCATAAAAATTATATTTGGTGCCAGGCATGGTGGTGCATTCCTATATTCTCAGAGGTTCAGGAGGCTGAGGCAGGAGAATTGCTCATTCAAGGCCAGCCTCAACCACTTAGTGAGATCCTCAGAAACTCTGCAATATCCTGTCTCAAAATAAAAACTAAAAAGGGCTAGGGATGTAGCTCAGTGGTAAAGCACCCCTGGGTTCAATCCCCAGTATCTTCAAAAAGAAAAAAAATTTGTATTTTGTATATCATCACCAGCGCACACAAATACCACACACATGTATCCACATCTATATATTTTTTTCTTTTTTTTAATTCTAATCAGTTACACATGACAGTAGAAAGCTCTTCAATTCATTGTACACAAATGGAGCAGAATTTTTCACTTCTCTGCTTGTACATGAGACAGACATCATTACCCTAGGTACATGTATAGATTAATATATATGTATATATATTCATATATATGTGTATATATTAATATATATTTATATATATGTATATATACTCATATATATTCACATATATATTAGTTGTAGATGAACAGCATGCCCTTATTATATTATTTATTTTTATGTGGTGCTGAGGATTAAACCCAGTGCCTCACATGTGCTAGGCAAGCGCTCTGCCGCAGAACTACAGCCCCAACCTGTATATTTTTTAATTTGTTTGTATGATTGAAAGAAAAGTTTCACAAAATATTGCTTACTCTTACTATGTAATATACTCTCATATTTTCTATTCAATTCTGTTTCCTAAGAAACCATACTGGTACCAGGCTCAGTGATAAACATGCCTGTAATCCCTGCAACTCAAGAGTCTGAGGCAGGAAGATCACAAGTCTGAGGTCAGCTTCAGCAACTTAGCCAGACCCTATCTCAAAATACAAAATAAAAATGAAAAAGGAATGGGAATGTAGCTCAGTGTTAAAGCATCCCTGGGTTCAATTTTTAGAACCCCCAAGGTACAGGCAGTACCAATTTATTCTTCTCTGCCCATTATATGAGAAGATGCTTCCAATTCTCTGTTGGCCAGCCTGGAAGGCATGGGAGTAGGTCAAGCCATGAGGACCCAGATTCCCACACTAAGGTGTTAATGATATCAAATAGTACTGTTTCCTGCCAACTAGCTTTTCTAAGATATAGTGTTCAATATTGCCTGATACTTTTTTGAGTTCCTAAAAAGCATAAACTGATGTCATTACTCAGCAGTACTTAAACATAGAAAGTCTGTCTTGTAAATTATTAATATGAGAGATTAGCTCACAGAGTCAATTTAAGAAACATGCTTCAGCTCTTCATATGCTAACAAAAATACACACGAACCCTGGTGATCTAAGCCTAGTTAATTCTTTTTATCTTTTCTCTGTTCTCCCCCAACCCCCACACTCCCAGTACTCAGGGGCACTCTACCACTGAGCCACATCCTCAGCCCTTTTTATTTTGAGATAGCGTCTGGCTAAATTGCTGGGGCTGACCTCAAACTTGTAATCCTCCTGCCTCAGCCTCCCAAATCACTAGAATTACAGACCTACGCTACCATACTTGGCAACCCACTTAGTTCTGAATTGAAATTCACATTCACTGATTCCATGGTTTCAAACTGATCTCCTAGCCAGGCATGATGGTGCACACCTGTAATCCTAGTGGCTCTGGAGGCTGAGGCAGGAGGATTGTAAGTTCAAAACCAGCCTCAGCAACTAGTGAGACCCTGTCTAAATAAAATCCAAAAAAGGCCTGGGGATGTGACTAAGTAGTTAAGTACCTCTGGGTTCAATTCCCAGTTCCAAAACAAAACAAAACAAAACTGATCACCTTTCCCTTTTTGCTTCACTTTTTTTTTCTTTTTTCTCAATTTATGTACTTATTGTAATCTGTCTGGTATTGTGTTTGGTCATATATGAAGCTGTCTCCCTACAACAGACAAGGCCCTTGGATCCACCTTGTACCACCTAGTAGAGGAACCTGATATATATTTCCATAGCCCCCCAATTTTTACTAACTATAAAGAAAAATGAGAAGAGGTTTTTTGTTGCTGTTTTTTTTGTGGTACTGGGGATTGATCCCAGGGCCTTATGCATGCAAGGCAAGTACTCTACCATCTGAGCTATACCTCCAGTCCAAATAAGAAGAGTTTTAATGATCTACAAATACATATGCAATATCCATAAATACATCATTTAAAGAAATTAGCATAGGGGAATATTTAATAGGGAAACTTAGTCTGGGGGTAGCACAAGAAAACATTTCTTGAATATTGTGGATAAATCCAATTTTATTGTAGCCACATTTCCTTTTCGTCTTCAAAACATGCCTTGACAAAAATAAGCAAGAGTGGGAGTACAAGATTCAGTCCTTAGTATATCATTAATTGGTGAAATTGGTTTTTACCTCCATTTTCCCTTTCATGGATGCCTGTCTTTGTGTGAAATTCCTACCACATGCTGGCTGTTTAAGGCCTGCCACCAGGAGGCCTTCTCCTTCTAGGGGATCTTTCTCTTGGACTGTCCCCTACTAAATCAGTATTCACTAGCTTTCTCACAGTGTCCTGTTCTCTAAAAATATGGGTACACATTTTAACAAGTGTGAATAATATTCATGTTTTAACTTCAGATTCAAAGAATAATAGCAAATGGTGTGAAGTTTATATATATATATATATATATATATATATATATATATATATATATATATATATATATATATATCTTAGCTTGGATGGTGCTGGATTTTCTTTGTGCCATAAACTGGGTTTTTTTTTTTTTGGGGGGGGGGCAGAGCAGGGACCAGGGATTGAACACAGGGGGTACTTAACCACTGAGCCACATCCCTAGTCCTTTTTTAGATTGTATTAGAGACAGGGTCCTGCTGAGTTGCTTAGGGCCTTGATAAGTTTCTGAGGCTTGGGTTTGAACTTGCAATCCTCCTGCCTCAGCTTCCAGAGTCACTGGGATTATAGGTGTGCACCACTGCACCTGGCCTTCATGCCATATTTTTAGCAGAATTCCCAAACACCTTGGGTTTTCTTCTTCTAAGGAATCAGACTTGCCTGACAGGCTACTTTGCATTAACACAGTATTCCCCAGCCTTCAAATCTCATTCAGAGTCATTATGTCCCTGTGCAGTACGATCTGTATACAAAACCTCCCAAAGAGTAAGTGACTCACATTTAAAGGGTTAAGTGACTAGCTTCTAAGCGACAAAATTGGTCTGGACACTGCCCTTCTACTTTAATACTTCTGCTGTTTTATACAGCTATGATGCTGAAGATTAAGAAAGCTGCTTTTGATAGAACATGAGTCTTCTAGATATTCATCTCAAAGGAGGAAAAACTGGTGTGTCTTCATCTGTAGCATTTGAATATTACAATTTTCCTTATCTGTTTCAATTTAGGATGACTTCCTTCTTCCCTTAATTGACTAGTAATTCCTTTGTTTACTTTTTTCCAAATCATGAGAACCAAGTCATAAGTATTAATAATGGTTAGATTAGCATTTAACGTTATTTTATGAAATTCAAGTATTTCAGAGAGGGGTAATTTAGGCAGGCATGTACGTAGAACTTTGCATTTTAATTAAAAAGATTCAAAATGAAATGAACCTCTGACAGTAACAGATGACTACTTCTAAAAGCTGCATTACTATTTGATATATGTTCAGTATTTTCTTATGGATAATAAGTCCTATGACTTGTTTCAAGAAAAGTGACAGGACTAAAACAATTAAAAAAGACAAAGCTGTTCTTTTTTAATCATATGCTCATAAATAAAACTGGGTTGTGAATTATTTCCTAAGAAGCAATTGACAAAGTATAAGTAAATCACTCTAAGAACTAAAACTGTCTCAGTTTTTTGAACGTTCAAACCAAACCTCTACCCTTGCCCAAAGATGAATTTCCTTTGACAAATAAATATTTACAAAGTATGAAATATAGACTTTGTGCATTTCCTAAGGCCAGAGCACACTGTTTAAACTAAAATTTAATATTTTTTTCTCACCTCAAGTACACCAAAATAAGAACATAACTTATAAGTAATTCTCCCTTGTAGTGGACTGTCCATTAATCATTCTTTAGATAATATTGGCATTGTGAGTATTCAGTTAGAAAGAAAAACTGTAATTTCTGGATTGATCAGAAAATCTGAGAGCATTTATAGATTTGAAGAAAACAATAAAGTCTGGTAAAATAGAATTTTCTGTACCCCATTTGAAGTTCAGAAAGAAGAATTTTTTGACAGCCTTCCATTTTCCAATGAAAATTATTCTTGATTGAGTGGATCAAAGGGTTAATGTACTTGTGATTTGAGAAAAGACTGTGACTTCCCCTATTTTTTCTCCTAAAGTGTGGATGTGTGGGAGGAAGGTAGAAAGAGGCCCCAGAATGAATTCACTAATTGGGGTTTTCACCTGCTGTGAGTCTAATCGAATACAAAGCCTTATTTGTAGCTGAAGAGGAAGAGAGATTATGCAGAGTGTCAGAATTTCTGCCTAGTTTTGAAATTCCTGTTATTTGGCACAATCGCTTTGGGAAAGGCAGACAAATAGTTACAGCTCTGAGCTGTTGTTAAGGTGGACCAGAAATGCTGCAGCCAGATACACTTGAACCACCTTAAACCAGTTATTCAGTTATTCTTTTTTAGCAGCAGAAGGTGGTGTGGTTGCTTCGTATACACAGGGTAGTGCCATGGCTGGCAGGCTAATAGGCTTGCTGAATTCTTTCCCACGAAGCAACTCTAGGCCTGTGAGGTTAATGAAGTGTGGCTTTATTTTAGTGAAGATGCTAAACTTCACATCTTTTTAGATGTTCAGCTTGATATAGGTGGCTCTGTGAAGCTTTGAGAAATCTTATTAAAAGAAAACTGCATGAGATTGAAGCAGAGTTCGACTTTATCTGGAACCTGTCTGGTGAAATCTCTGGTTTAGATGGCAGCTGGCTCAGAGAACTTTCCTCACTCAGTCTGGCTTACCCTGCCTCCCTGCAGAGGAAGGGCCTGGAAAAATAGGCTTTTGTGTGGGTGTAAAGTGCTCTGTGTCTGAATGTAGAGGCCTCCTTTGCTGGCGAATGTGAACTGGCTAGAGTTCATATCATAGCCAAAAGATGTTGGTTTTGGATTGATCTAGAAGGATTGTTATACACATTTTAATTGGTATGCCATGCTATTTGCCCTAACTGGCATCGATTCACCATTATTGTAAGCATTTGTTAGATGTCTGATTCACTGTTCATGGTTAGTACTTGTACTATGCAAAGAGAAACATGGAGTTCTTCTGTGTTTAAAGAATACCCAAATGTTGACATTTTACTCTAAAATATGTATTATGCATCTTTAAGCAACACCTATACTCTGAGTGGCTTTTTATAAAATGAGGCCGGTTGTACTTGAGATTGGTTAGTGAACAAAAAGGAATAGAAATAGGAATTTTTGGAACTAGAGGAAAGCTGAACTCTAGGAGTTGGTGAAGTCCCTCAGGGGCCATCCCATAAAGTGCTCAGAGCAAACCATTCATTGTAATTTTCCTTTCTTATTCTGCTCATTGTTTTATACACAAGTAGCATTGAACTAACATTGAAACCACAAGCTGTCTAGAAAGGAAAACGATGTGGAAAGTAGGAGCAGCCTTGTTTCTTACCTTGACCCTTACACCCTCCACAAGATGAGCTCATCCAAACCAAAGACCCCTACAACACTGACATTTTGTAACCATAGCTCTAATCCAGATGTCTTCCCTCTATACTCCAGACTACAATATCCAACTACGTCCTGGATACTTTCACTTTTACATCACCTTCAACTCATTGTGTTCAAAACTGAAATCTTTTCTCCCATAACCTTCTTCTGCCCTGTTTTTCTAAATGCTACTCATCCAATCTTGGGAGTCACCCTTAGCACAGTGGTCCTCAATCTGGGCTGCATATTAGAATCACCTGAAGAGCCTTAAGAATCCCAGTGCCTGCTGGGTACAGTGGCACACACCTGAAATCCCAAGGATTTGGGAGGCTGAGGCAGAATGATTGCAGATTGGGGGCCAGCCTGAGCAATTTAGGGAGATTCTGACATAATAAAATTTAAAAATGGGCTGGGACAGGAGTGGGGGAGACTGAGTGTATAGCTCAGTGGTGGTTGAACACTTGCCTAGCATGCAGAAGGTCCTGGGTTGAATTCCCATTACCACACACACACAAATCCTAGTGCTTAAAACCAATTACATCGGAATCTCTGAGTAGTAGAAGTCAGGCATCTGAATTTTTAATTTTTAATTTTTGGTGGTAGTAGGGATTCAGCCCAAGAGTGCCCTACCACTGAGCCACACCCCCAGCCCCTTTTAGTTTCATTTTGAGTGTCTTGCTAAGTTGCTGAGGCTGGCCTTGAACTTGTGATCCTCTTGCCTCAACCTCCAGAGTCACTGGAATTAAAAGCATGTACCATGCTTGGCTAGGCATCTGAATTTTTTCACATTCTCCAGATGACTCCAAAGAGCAGCCAAGCTAGGATTCCTTTTCCTCCACTCATACATTTAGTCAGTTAAGATTTCTCTAGCTAGGTGAGATGGCGCATGCCTATAATCCTAGCGGCTCAGGAGGCTGAGGCAGGAGGACCACAAATTCATAAGCCAGCCTCGTAATCAAGTCTGAGCAACAGTTAGGCCCTAAGCAACCCAGTGAGACCCTGCCTCTAAATAAAATACAAAATAGGGCTGGGGATGTGGTTCAGTGGCCAAATGCCCTGAGTTTAATCCCTGGTACTCCCCCCAAAAGACTCTTCTATTATCTACCTTATTTTTATCATTTCTCCACCCTTTTTGCCACTTCCATAGTTTACATTCTCTCTCTCTCTCTCTCTCTCTCTCTCTCTCTCTCTCTCTCTCTCTCTCTCTTACTGGGGATTGAACTTGGTGGTACTTGACCACTGAGCCACACCTCCATCCCTATTTTGTATTTTTATTTAGAGACAGGCTTTCACTCAGTGGTACTCAACCACTGGACCACTGAGCCACATCCCCCGCCCTATTTTGTATTTTATTTGGAGACAGGGTCTCACTAAGTTGCTTAGTGCCACACTTTTGCTGAGGCTGGCTTTGAACTCACGATCATCCTGCCTCAGCCTCCCGAGCTGCTGGGATTACAGGCATTTGCCACCACGCCTGGCTCTCTAACCCCTATCTTGACATTCTCTCCCAAAGAACAAGCAGAACTTTGAGTCTCTTGGAAAGAACAGGACTCTACCTTCACAATTGCTACCATTTGTAATTTTAACTTCCTTTTACCCCAATAGGCCAGAAGCTCCTTGTGGGCCTACAGGGAAACCTTCTTTTAAGTATTTGTCCAAAGAGTGAGTCTAGTCTGCTTTTCATCTCCAAGGAGCAAAGCTGACTTCATCATCTAGCAGTAGTCTCTATTCAGCATCTAGTCTATTGCCCCAGAATGTGGTTTTAGCTGGATGTGCCTTGGTTTGATTCATTGTCCTGGGAGAAACAGTTGATACATTCAAAAAGGCACTGAAAAGAGAGTATAATGAAAAGGCTCTTTTCAAAGGTCTGGGTAGGGTAGGGGCAAGAACAAGGAATGGTAAATACTAGCCCAAAAGGGCACGGGGAAGGAATGGTTTGAGGCTCCTACAAAATGCTATTGCTGCTAGAAGGACTGCCCAACAAAACCTGTAGCTGTGGGTCAAAGAATGCAGCTACTGCTAGGCCAGAGACCAGCAGGAGGGAACCTGGGGAATAAATACCCAGCCATCACTCTCCTTCTGCCCTTTTATCTTCTTCTATAGGCCTTTCATCATTGCCTCCCATTGGTTGAAAGCAAAAGGAAATCAAAGGGCAAGAGAGCCCAATTGATGCCCTCTACAGAGGTCTAACCTTCTAGGGCCCCAGAATGGAGAAGGACAGAGATTAGAGATGGAGGGAAGAATGAGGGAATCCAGCACAGTCCCTTAGGTCAGAGAAGTTCTGATTTTTCTAAGATATCCACAAAGTTTAAGTGATTCAGATTGGAGTTTTGGTTAGAGGAAAATTTACTGGGTCACCTTCTTTGACCTCATTCCATCTCATTCCTTCTTTACCCCTATTTCTAACAAATGTATTCTCCTGTGTCCTCACTCATCAGTAAGATTGCTTATGAGCATTCTAGAGAAAACAGATTTTCCCACAGTAAAGGAAGCCATATCTCTTCATACCAAAGTAGCTAAGACCATGATCCTCAGAGCCAGACTCTCTAGTTTCAATCCTTGCACCACCATTTTCTAGTTGTGACATTGGGGACTAGTAGCTCATGGTAGATTCTGGTGTCAGGGTTTCAACTTAAGTTTGTTGTGGTGGCAGAAGTCCAGGCTCTTTTTGTGTCTGTGGTTCACATCAAAACAGCAATAATAAACTGGGCATGGTGGCTTATGTCTGTAAATCCCAGCAGTTTAGGAGTCTGAGACAGGAGGATTGAAAGTTCTAGACCAGCCTCAGCAATTTAGTAAGACCCTAAGCAACTTAGTGTCTCAAAATAAAAAATAAAAAGGGCTGATATGTGGCTCAGTGGTTAAGTGCCCATTGGTTAGGTCTCTGGTACCCAAAAAAAAAAAGAAAAAAAAACAGTAATAGCGCTGGGGTTATAGCTCAGTGGTAGAGTGCTTGCCTAACATGCATGAGGCACTGGGTTTGATTCTCAGCACTGTATATAAATGAATAAATAAAATAAAGGTTCATTGACAACTAAAATTTTTTTAAAAAAAACAGTAATAATCATAATCATAATCATTATGGGGGTTGGGGCTATAGCTTAATGGTACAGCACATGCTTAGCATACAGGAGGCCCTAGGTTCAATCTCTAGCACCACCACCAATAATAATAATAAGCTACTATAAATAATATATTATCATATATGGCATCACTATATAATTTATATATAAAATGAAGATGTATCAATTCTGCTTTTTTCTAAATATCTTTCCCTAATAAGCAAAATTCGTAATCTGACTGAAATTGACAACAAAACAGTCAGTCTGATATCCATGTCATTTCCTAATAATACTTTCAGTATTTATTTTCTAAAATAACATCAAGATTTGGGAACAAGCCTTCAAGTGCCTATAACTACAGTCTAAAAAAGAACTTAAAGATGTATTTTTGAGGATTGCCATCTGTCAAATTAAAAAAAAAACATGAATAGTGATTTCTTGTTTTTCATTCTTTTTCCCCCCTGACAAATCGTTCTTAGTAGTTTTCTAATTGGACGCTGAAAAAAATAGACTTCCGCATTTATATTTTAGAGAAGCATATCAGAATTCCTGAATCTTTTTTCATTTCCTCTGTGTTGGGACTGAACCCTGGGCCTTGAGCTAGGCAAGTGCTCTTCCACTCAGCTGTACCCCCAACCCAGAACCCCAGACTCTTTAGCAGGTAATTTACAAGTGTAAAGGCGCCACCAACAAAGCAACAATAAAAACAGGAAGAGAATGACAACCTGTCTTACCACACAGGTTTTACAAATCCTTAGCCAATTGATTTCTAATATTACAAATGTCCACACTGAGAGATTTGGGTCTTTTCACTGAAATAAAGATAAACAATATTTAAGTGTTGTCCCACATTGACATAGAGATTACTGTCACTGATCAACTGCAAAGGTCACTTACTTCCTCATCACAGGACATTAATCGCTCTCCCTCAAAGATAAGGGCAGACCTAGAATTCGCTTTTAGACAGAATGACAACTTCACCTAAAATGAATCCTAGTGTGCCCCCCTCAGACCATAATAGCATCTGTCTCTACAACTCATAGGCTCAAAATTGCTAAAGGACAACACTAACAAGCCTCAATTTATGAGGTGATATACCAGAAGTGCCATATACCTACATGCACATGTCTTTAATGATAATGTTTACATTTTTTTTTCTCATTTGTCAAAGGTAATTAAGAAAACTGGCATCCCCTTTTAATTTTGTTCACTACTTTATTTTTGCCTCTCTGCGTGCTGTAGCATATGGTAATAGGAAATTGATATCTCCAGGTCCTTTCAGCTTGAACAATCTAGGAGAAAAAAATGGTGATGGTGGGGGGGAGAATATTTAAAAAGAAACAGGAATGTGTTTAAACTGTAGACCGAAGTGGAATGAATCAACTAGGAGAGTGAAAAGCAGAGGGTTGAAAGAAGATAAAAAGGAAAAGCAGGCCCACAAAATAAATGGATGAAGAGGGACAATGAAAAAACTAAAGGAATTTATCATAAGATACTCTACGGACTCTAAGATATTATGTGGAGGTTGTGGAAAATTCTTGTGCTAATGAAGGCTTTCTTCTTTTTGGAATATTTCCAGGCTGGAAATAATCTTGTGTAGTTAACTAGTATCATCATATTGCAGACCCTACGATGAGACATATTTGAAAGGTCCAGGCCCTGTAACTTTTGGAATAAAATGTTCCACTGGAAAAAAGAGCTCCTTTTAGATGTTTCTGAAAGAATACTGAAAGCACCATTGGCACTGGTGTCATAATTAGAGAGAGAGCCTACACCAGTGCTTCTCAAGCTTTAGTGTGCTCAAGAGTTTCTGATTCTGTAGGTCTTGGCTGGGGCCCCGGGAATTTTCATTTCTAAGAAGTTCTCAGGTGATTCTGATACTTCTGGTCCAGAGACTACATTTTAAGAACCACTGCTATATCACAAAAACAAATGCAAATGCTTGTTAAGAATCTCGTTTGATCCAGCCTGAGCCTAACCTGAATTTCACGTCTTTACTGCCCCACCACTTTAATCTTCAATTGAGGGGGAAGTGTGTGTGGGGGTTGTGCATGTGATTTTTCTTTCATTTTCTAAAAAGAAAACTCCAAGCCCACACACTAATTATTTGCAATGAGGTCATTTGCACCTAGGTCATTTATTTAGGCAACAAGTAGTCTTGCTAGAGGTTTTAAGGGGTGCTAGCAAGCAGTGTGTGGCTTCCAGATTCCTGGGTCTACCTTAAAACCCCATCCCCTTCCTCTTTTTCCTTTTCTTTCTTTCTTTTGCTTTTTCCTTTCTGTTTTGCAAGCTCCAACTGCCTAGTCCCAGGGAGTCCCAGTTCCCAGGTCTAGGTGGGGGCGGAGCCCAGCCCGGCCCCGCCCCGTCTGCCCGCAGCGCCCCCTCCCCGGCCGGCCCGCCTGCCTGCCCGCCCGCCCGCCAGCGCCGGCTCCTCCGCAGTGCTTTCGGCTGCGAGCCTGGGCGGCGGCGGCGCTCGACTTTCGGGCAGCCCGGCGGCTCTGGAAAGCTCACTCCTCTGCTTGCGCCCGCCCCCGACCGCGGAGCCCTTGCAGCCATGAGGGAACAGCTCAAAGGGTAAGTGGATCGCAGCCCCCGACCCCCTCTGATCGCGCCGCAATCCTTGCACTTGTGGCACGAACAGAGGGCTAGCCGGGGAAGCCAAAACTTGGACAGGCGCGGTGACTGGACCCCGGGCGTCCGGGCGTCGAGGAACCTCTCCCGCGGGTCTTGGTGGCGCCGCTGCAGGTGCGCCCCCGGGGTTTTTCCCCTGGCGCCCAGCTCTCGGGAAGCCTCTTCCCCGGTCTTGGGACGGGCTCATACAGAAAAAGCTGATTTCTCGCCGTGCCCAGAGCGGACAGTATGTTCTTCGCTCAGGGATTGGGGCCGGGAGCTTTTTTGCCTCTTTCCGGGCTGCCGGTGTGGACGTGAGCCAGACAGGCTGTTCCTAAATCGTCTCTGGACCTCGCAGAAGGAAGGGGCGCGTGCGGCTCTACCTTCCATTGCACTGCAAGTGCCAAAAGGTCAACTTTCTGCCTGATTTCTTCTGAGGATTCCAACTGAAATTTCCCTCGCTACGTTTTCTACCGTGCTTATTGCATGCCTCAAGACTTGGAGAAATCAGGAAAGAAAAACCAATTAAAGCCTAGAAGTCAAGGACTTGACGGAGAAAGGATCGAGGGTTTTGGGTGGTTGGTTAGACTTCTTTTGCCCTCTGGGGTTGGGTGTGGAGTAATTTCTGGGGTGTTCCTCTCTCACGTTTCTCCAGGTGCCTGTGTTCATCTTTAAGCAAAGTTTGGCATTTCCAGTCCGATCACAGCAATGAAAAGGGCTGGACACTTTGCTTATCTCAGTTAAATTTGAAGTTAACTTTGAAACTGAATTTGAAGGGGTTTAGTTACCTGAGGGAGGCATAGCATTAATTATAAAATGCTTTAAACACCATGAAAAAAATCCATCCGCTTTAAGTGGCAAGCCGAGTCTTGAAGTGAAAAATCTATATTATTCCGTGGCCAATAAGCTCTTCTTGGTCCCTCTGGTTCATTATACCTGTTATCTCTTCTTGTTGTCTCCCCCCGCCCCCATCACGCTTTCTTTTTCTGCCTAGATTTTGTAATTTCCTTGTTCCACAGCACCTCTTTGGAGAAGACAGTTGCTCCCAGAGAAGTGAGAGGAGCAAATGAAACAACACACTTACATGAAAGGTCTCCGACCCTTGATCACCGTGGAATTGGTTTCAGTCATCATTGTTTGATCTTGGATTGGACACGACCCTGAAGTGAAATTGCTTTGGCCAAAGTTGAGGGTGGGTGGGAGGCAAACCTTGAAAAGCAAATAGACGGGAGAACAAGTAACAGCTGGAACAGCCACTGAGGCAATCATCTTTGCCCTGGATTGAGCCAAACAGAATAAAAATGTTAAATATCCAGGGAACACGAAATAGGAAGTAGAATAGGATTTGTGATGCTTAGATTGACACCCATCCTTCTAAGCCCCTTCCCCACAGTAGAAGAAACTTTTAAGTATATTCTCCCATCCCCACCCTGCCAGTATTCCAGCAGCGCAAGCCAAGTTCAACAATTCAGCATGCAGATGCCAAGGTTCCTCTAGAAAAAGAGTCTGATCCCCAGATTAAAGGGAAATCATTTGTGTGTGTGGATCAATGGGCTCCAGATTATATATGAAGCCAAACTAATAATCCTCTGCAAATCACAAGAGAACTCTACCTTTTCATATCACAGCATAGTGATTAGTTTCCTCCCTGGGAAGTAGTGGAAAGATATATTTTTTTAAAGGCAACTGTTCAGAATATTTTCAGTACCAAATAACAGTGGTGGCAGAAGAAATCTTATTTTAATTAGGCAACTGCCATTTCCCCAGTGAGAGCAGTAGATATTTGTTACGTTTTATAAGTGTTTAATGTTTGTTTTTAAGAAACTAAAAACGCTCTTCCAATAAGTCTGATTATTCCAGCACTAACAGCAGGAACAGCTCTGAGGTGGTTATAATAACCTTGCACACTACTTGAAGCTAAAGAAGGTGAGAGAAAATTTAAATTGTATGGTAGGAAATTAGGTCAGCCCTGTGCTCAGTAGAGTAATGCTTTAATTTCTTATTATTGACAAGTAGGTGTTGCTGGGGTCTTTTGTCATAGCCAATTATTTTATATTTTAATTTGCATTAGGTTCCTATCATAGCCTCAGATAAAATGAAAAAAGAGAGGTAATTGTGTTTTGTACAAATAAAAAAATAGTGTGTGTGGGGGGAATCTTAGCATGAAGACTGCTCAGAGAGGTATATCTGATGCCACGCTTTGAGACCAGCAGGGCCAAAATGAATAGAATTTTGTAAAGATTTGAAGAGTGTTTTAAGGATTATTTATGAAGCCAATCTCTGTGTTAATGTACATACAGATTTGTGATCTATGTTGAACATCATTGTTCTCTGGAAGGCTGAACAAAGATGTACCCATTAATGTATGAATAGGTTTCAGATTTTCCTTTTTGATTTGACGTGGTATTTGAGGAGTGTATTTCTAAAGTGGAAAGTGGAGTGCAGGGCATATTTTTTCTATATTGCCTGCGAGTTCCAGATAAATGTGAGCTGTCTGTCATGGAGTTATTGAGAATTCTCTTGTTTTTGAAGACAGGCACAGAGTAAGAAATACAGCTGTAAAACCGTATTGATCACAGGCAAAAAAAAAAAAAAAAAAAATCAGTTTGTCCTAAGAGGTAGAATATAGATGTGAGTTACGTAGATTTGTGTTTATCATTTCATGGGATCCCTATCCATCTTTCCTGTCTATTTGAGGGTGTTAAATATGTCCCAGTAGGACCTTGTGTTCACCACAGGTAGAAAACACCCACATACAGTAAAGTGAATATTTGGTTTATCATGTAGTTGCTCAAAAATTTGAAGTCCTTTCAGCTGTGTTGCCAAGCATTTTTAGCATTAACTGATTAAAAGATTATTTTTCTAGTTTTAAGGATTAGTCACACCCTTTCTTCTTTTCTTCTTTTTGCTTGTGCTCACTTCTTTCTTTTAGTACTGGTTTGCAGATGAAGTGAAACTAAGACTGCAAAGGTGAAATCTAAATCTGTTTTTCTGGTTACTTTGCATTGCTTAAAAATAAAGGGTGTGTGTGTTGGAGGAGAGGAAGGTACAAAAAATTTTTTTAAAAGGTTGGTTTTTGGAATTATTTAAGGAGTTCACTTATCCGTGTTATTCATGTTTTCTAAAATCAAAATCACAGGTAATTGGTAGAATAGTACCTATCAAGGACTATGGTCGCCACACACAAATAAGGGATGGGATATGGAGCTGACAATTTCTTATGTCTTCCAGCAAAGTAAATTTCAGTTTTGTTAAGGACTTGTGGATTAAAAAAATAATTTCTAAAATCTTTTTCATAATTTTTAACCTGCAAAATAAATTCATTTGAAAGGTGGTAATGTAGGTATATTGACAGTCATGAGAATTTTTCTCACAGATGGGGGTACTGCATGAAGCTCTCATTAACTCTCTCTCTCTGATTCTCTTGTAAATTTTATGCACGTTTCTCATTTGGTACAAGTCAATTTCTTTGCCATGCTCCTCCAATTTGAAGTATATTCTAGGTGGTGACTTTTCAGGGTAGTTCTCTGTCTCTGGTCAGGTTTATCAGCTTAGGCAAATGTTTTTTTTCAGATCCATTGAAGATGCTACAGTCCCTCAAATATCCTAGAAATAGGATATTGTTTCATTATGCACTGTGCCAAGCAAGGGCCTGTACATGTGGGCACAGGTGTGTTTCCCTTCTTCCCTCCCTGGTGCTCATATTTGGATGACCTTTGGAAATGGGGAAGACCTGAGTAGGGGGGGTTTCAATAAAAGGTAACCTTTACTTGCTGTGCACCTGTGTACAAAATTGGTACCCCATCACTCTGCAAGCTAAAAAATGCCGAAGAACAAGCAACACTTTTTCCATGAAGCTGCAAGCTGCGGTCTCTTTGTGCTGTGCATGTAAAGTGCCAGTCCTCTCCAAATCGCAAACCGGCTTGGTCATGGGGTTTTCTAATACTCCCTAAAGCATGGACTGCATCTCCTGCTCTTCTTACTCCTAAGACTTCCATGTCACTCTGTTACATTCCCTCAACTGATAAGCCCCTGTTAACATTCCTCAAATGTACATTTTCTCTGTGGAAAAATAAAACAGAAATGAACATTTATTTAGAAGAGAGCGAGACAGCGCTTCCCAAGTGAACATTTTCTTTTCTTTTTTTGGTACCAGGGATTGAACTCAGGGGTACTTGGCCACTGAGCCACATCCCCACCCCTATTTTTTGTATTTTATTTAGAGTCAAGGGTCTCACTGAGTTCTTAGCCTCATTCTTTTGCTGAGGCTGGCTTTGAACTTGTGATCCTCCTGCCTCAGCCTGGGATTACATGAGGGAGCCGGATCACAAGTGAACATTTTCTTGCAAATTGATTTCACTAGTCTTCTCCGCTCTGCACTGAATGGTAAATATCATAGGGATGGCCTTTGAAGTGGTACTGTTTGGTTAATTTCCATATGTCATTGTTCAATTTATGATAATTTTTATGAAACTCCTTTATGTTTTCTACTTTTTATTTTTTTAAAACAAAGGTATTACCAGTGAGTGTTATGTTTTGCTGTCTAGGAAGGGTGACTGGCTTACTGCAGTTGGATTCACATCTGTATTGTAATCAACTAATACAAGGTTTGCTTTTAATGGATAGTAATTTGAAGGCCACATAATAACAAAAACAACCACATATTGAGCACCAAAATGTGACAGTCAATTTCCTATATCACGTAGTAGTTCTTTAACTCTCTCTGGTGAGTAGCCTTGCCTCAAATTTCACAACCAGTTGGGCGCAAAGCCCTAAAATCCAAACCTGTGCTGAGTCCCTGTGACATTGCTCCCTCTCCAAATTTCTCTTTTTGTGTGAGGCCTCTCTACTTTCTGGTGCCCTTGAAGTACTGCAATTAAAGTAATTTCTCCTTTCCCTATCCTCCCCCTAAAAGATTATGAATAGGCTCTGCATACTGAAAAATTGTTCAAAACTGCATTTTGTGTTATCATAGCCCATCATGTAATCCCCGAAACTGGAAATATGATGCTATGGTGATTTATGTAGATGGGCCAAAGTAAGGAAAAGTATATGTAGTTATCTCTCTTGGGTTTATTCATGTAATTGAATGAGGAACAAAGGTGTTTTGTTCCTTTTGTGGAAGGAGCTGATAGCAGGCAACCATACTCCCGAGAAATGGAGAACTATGAATGCTTCATTCAGGCCAAAGTAAATATAGGAAGAGGTGAAGTGGTGTAGAGAGTACCGAGTTAAGAAGACATTCTAAAAGTAATGGGAAGAAGGAAGGTATGATATATTAGTTGGGCGCTGGCCATACCTTAAGCTGAAATGGAATACAAGTGTCACAGATATGAGATCTGGATATGGAGAGGGAAGAGTAATGGAGAAGGGTCCCAGTGGTGAAAGCGAGTGAGAAGTGAAGTGATTTATAGCCATGGAACTAATGTCCAGTATCTCTCATGACAGAGTTGAATAGCAATCAATTGTCAGTGTCCTTTCTGTATATTCCACATTGAATGGGTGAAGAAATTCTCATCTTTGATTATTGATTACATAACAAGGTCCATTTATTATAACAGAAGTGCAGTCGATTTGTGGGTGCAAGAAAAGAAACAAATTCTGGAACCAAATAATGTTCATATTGCTTTTCCCTTTAAAAAAATGACAACAGGCCTTTCTGTTTGCAAGATAAACAGTCTTCACTACTCTATGAAAGTCCTTGGAAGTAAAGATGCCAAATGATTCAAAAGTAAACATCTTGTTCCCCGCCACTCTCCCCCATTTTTCCTACTGCCCATCATAAATTCTAAAGTGATTCTTTTTATTTTGTGTTTTAGCCACGAGACCCAAACAACATGCTGGGACCATCCCAAAATGACAGAGCTCTACCAGTCTTTAGGTAAGGATATGACCATGTTTCCTCCAGGTTAAATGACAGATGACTTTCAGTATAGTTTGTAGTGTCAAATCATTTGTTGTATAAATATGTCACTAGGTATTTTCAAGGGTAAAAATCGTAGCATCTTTCTATTGATAATTAACAATTAGCTTTCTTTTTTTTTTTCAGAGATTTCTTTCTTAAAAATAAGTTTTAGAATTTCACTGATTCCTGAAAATTCAACATCCCTAAAGGTCCTCATAGTTTTATTTGATGTCCCCAAAGAAAAACACTTGTAATGTATGGCAATTTTTCCCCACAAAGAAAGAAAATTATTTCAAGTTATTTTTATTGATTTCTTCCATGTGAAACCAAGATGATGCTTTTGCCAACAAATGTTGTATAGAGGAATTTTCTGCCATCTTTTCAATTGATCACAATTCCTAAGGCCTGTCAGGTCATCAGTATGATCCTTTAAATGATTGCTCTGTTATGGCTTGTTTGCTGTTTGTGTGAGAGCCTGTTAGGGTCCTTCCCTTCATAACTTGGAATTTTTTGAAGAAATACAAGTTTACAGATAAGGGGAGAACGCCAATCTCTTCAGACTCTCCTTCATTTATTCTGTCATTTTAGCCTTGTACAGAATAATCTGAAATGAATTATCTTGCATTGTGGGTAGATTTTTTTAATTAAAAAAGTCATATTTTCTCTACCTTTTAAAGTCTGCGTTTTTGTGAATGGACATGTTTATAGACTAAAACACATGAGGTAATCTCTTTGGGTTTAAAGCTTTGTGATGAAGCCCACAGGAATCAGGGTGTTTGAATATAAATTGTATATATGTGTACAGGGTCTGTGTGCAGCTGCTACTGCTTTTCTGTCACAGATGCTCATCGGTTAATGGATTTTAACTATAGGGTCACTAAGGAGTAAAGTTGGCGATATTAACCAAAAAAATTGTTTTACCTCACTTTTTTTCTGCCTATAAATGATACGAATTACTTCAGAAAAACTGAAAAATGTACATAATATGTATGAAAAAGGAAAAGTCACCTATAATTCTATTAGCCAGTGATATCTAATACATTTCAAGTGATATGTCATTTCAGTTTGGCAGATTGTTTTTGTTTTTGTTTTCCTTTTGGTGGTGCTGAGGATTGAACCAGGGCCTCTCATACGCTAGTGCTTTATTTCAGAGCTACATCCTCAATCTGTAATATTTTATTTCAGTCTAGGAGTAAGTGTGTAAACTTGTAAAAATTTAAATGAAATTGGGATCAGTTAATCTTCAAGTGCTACATTTTTCAGCCCCTACAAAATGTTTTTGGCTTTTAATATTGGACTGTTTATAGTACAGGTGGAAGAGCTGAATATGTATTTTGGCAGATGTGAGAATGAAGGCTTCCTATGAAGCAGGTAGCAGCTGTGCTGGGCAAATCCATCTCCTAGCCCAATACTCTCAGGACCTCTAAATTTGTCTGTAAGCCTCCTGTAGCTTACAGAGACCTAGACCACTAGTAAGTTTCCCACTTATGTTACCATGATCTCTAGTTGTAACATTGTAACGTTATTTTCACCTGGAATTGAACTCAGAGGTGAATTCAGGGGTGCTTACAACAGAGATGTATCCCTTCCATTTTATTATTATTGTTATTTTATTTTTATTTTTATTTTACTTATTTATTTTTTGGTACCGGGGATTGAACTCAGGGACACTCGACCACTGAGCCATATCCCCAACCTTTTTTTGTATTTTATTTAGAGACAGGGTCTCAATGAGTTGCTTAGCACCTCCGCATCGCTGAGGCTGACTTTGAACTCACAATCCTCCTGTCTCAGCCTCCTGAGCTGCTGGAATTATAGGCGTGTACCACCGCCCCCTTCTTTATTTGTTCTTTTTAGATACACATGATAGTAGAGTGTATTTTGACATATTATACATACATGGAGTATAACTTATTCTAATTATGATCCCATTCTTGTGGTTGTACAGAGAAAGGGTCTTGCTAAGTTATTGAGGGTCTCACTAAATTGCTGAGGCTGGCCTCCAATTTGTAATCCTTCTGCCTCAGGCTCCTTAGACACTGGGATTACAGGAGTGTGCCACTGAGCCTGGCTTATAACTTACTTTTATTACAAAATAATTAACATTAAGGTAACACTGGTGTACTTTTTAAAATTGGTGTTAGGGGTAGAACCCAGGGCTTTGTACATGATAGATAAGTGTTGTACCACTGAGCCATATCCCAGCTCTATTCCCTTTTTTTTAAGTTTGAAAATAATCAAGTTAACAAAATAAAGAGAAGACAAATAAACCACCCTTAAGAGTTAACTAATTTTATTTTATTTTGGGTACTTTGGATTGAGCCACATCCCCAGTCCTTTTTATTTTCTGTTTTGACACAGAGATAAACTGGGTTTTTGAGGCTGGCCTTGAACTTTAAATCCTCTTTCCTCAGCCTCCTAAATCACAGATTACAGGCTTTTTGTTCCTGACACAATTAACTAATGTTTAGTAGCCTTCAAAATTTTGTTTCTAAAACATCTTTTCCTTCAATAGATACATTTTTATAAAAATTGAATCGTTCTGTTTTGTGACCTGCTTTTTTTGTTCACCTAAAAATGTGCTATGACCATGTTTCCATTTGATTGCAGATTGTTCTCTAACATTTTTATTTATTTATTTATTTATTTATTTATTTTAAGTACCAGGGATTGAATCCAGGGTCACTCAACCACTGAGCCACATCCCCAGCCCTTTTTACATTTTATTTAGAGACAGGGTCTCACTAAGTTGCTTAAGGTCTTGCTTAATTGCTGAGGCTGGCTTTGACTTTCGATCCTGTACCTCAGCCACCTGAGCCTCTAGGATAACATTTTCTTTTAATTGTCTATCCTGAAAAATTACAAACATAGTAGTTTAAAAGTGCTAATTGCCAGCAGGCTGAGGCAGGAGGATTTCGAGTTCAAAGCCAGCCTCAGCAATTTAGCAAGGCACTATTTTGTATTTTATTAGAGATAGGCACTCAGTGTGGCTTAATGGTCAAGTGCCCCTGAGTTCAATCCCTGGTAAACCCCCCCAAAAAGGCGTTAATCACAGACTATCAGTTTATAGGTGTTTTCACCTTCAGTGGTACTTAAGTGTAAATGTAATCATCATATTTATAAAGTTTTCTTAGTAGTTTGAATGTGATGGTAAACTCAAAGCCAATAGTCTTGCATAGTTTATGACCTGGGACAACTCACTGGATTTTAGAAAGTAATGGAATTTTACAGTTGGAGGGGATTTTATGGCTCATATATTGCAAATTTTATCTTTTATTAAATCATCTTTATTGAGGTATAATTTGCATATGATAAAATGCAGTCATGTAAATGTGATCAATTGTATAACCCCTTTTGAAAAATCATCCCCCACACACTGCTCCCCACCCCCACCCCCTCCATCCTGGGGATTGAAACCAGGGGCACTTTACTGCAGAGCTTCATTTCATTCCCAACCCTTTCAATCTTTTATTTTGGCCAGGCAGGTGGCACATGCCTGTAATCCCAGTGGCTCAGGAGGCTGAGGCAGGAGGATTGTGAGTTCAAAGCCAGCCTCAGCAACTTAGCGAGGCCCTAAGAAACTTAGCAAGACCCTGTCTGTATATAAAAAAAGGCTGGGGATGTGGCTCATTGGTTACATGCTCCTGGGTTTAGTTCCTGGTACCACCAAAATTAAACAAAACAAAACAGAAAATTTTATTTTGAGGCAGGATCTCACTAAGTTAACTGCCCAAGACCGCTGCAAAACTTGAGATCCTCCTGTCTCAGTTTCCTGAGTTTCTGGGATTACAGGTGTGTACCACTGCACCCAGCTCAAATTCTGTTTCTTTCTAGCCTAATAACAAATGAAGTACATGTTGAAATTTGCTTTTCTGCTTTTAGAGCTAGTATTTCTGTTATAATAAAATAGTCCTTGAGCTTTTTTTTTTTTTTTTTTGGTAATGGGGATCAAACCCAGGGCCTCACACATGTTAGGCAAGCGCTCTACCACCGAGCTACATCCCCAGCCCTCTTGGGCCAATAACTTTTTATCAGAAGATGACTCATCATTTGATAAATTCTGTTTATTTGGGACCTGCTTGTATGTGACATGCCAGCAATTGACTGGCATGGTGGGTAGTATCAACATTCACATTTCTTAGGATAGTGAAATCAGGTTCAGAGAGGCATTGATCAGGGCTACATAGTCTTAGGGGGCTATATTAGGATTTGACCCTGCTCTTTTGTTTGTGTTTTCACTGATCTCATTGATTTTATTCATTCAGTGAAGTGTGTCTATGTTGGTCACCACATACCAGCCACAAATCCTACAAATACATACAAATTGACAATTTTTCCTAGGGATAGAAGGTTACTTGAATGATATTTCTGGAAATGGTACAGCGAGTTCCTAGACAGCAGGTACTCCTTCTTTCACTGTTGCCTGGCACCCATAGAATGATTGATTTAGTTTGTGATATGTCTTCATCTCTTGAGATGACCTACAAGATTAATTGCCAGCCTTGGCCACCTGTTCCCCCCCTCCGTAAATTATAGTGTTTCAAAGTTGAAATGTAAGCATAACATACTGAAAAGAAACCTTGAGTTTAATTTTTACTTATTGGCATATGTTTTTCTTATTCAAGAGGCATCCCTTTAGGTCTAAATTGCTATTTTTGAGAAGATTGGAAGTTTGTTTTTTTTTTTGTACCAGGGATTGAACCCAGGGGTGCTTTACCACTGAGTCACATGCACATCCCCCCAGCCCTTTTTATTTTGAGACAGGGTCTCTAAGTTGCTTAGGGGATTGGAAGCCTTTAACTTTACTCAGTTCATCAAAGGAGAAATGGTATCTTGGTCTGGTGTGTCAAAGGTTTGAGGCCACACCCTAGCCTTTCCTCCTAAGGAAAGCTGAACTTTTTTTTTTTTTTTTTTTAAGTTGTAGATGGACAGCATGCCTGTATTTATTTATTTTTATGTGATGCTGAGGATCGAACCCAGTCCCTCACACATGCTAGGACAAGCGCTCTACCACTGAGCTACAACCCCAACCCAGACACCAGAACTTTCTATGATGACATACTGAAAATACCAAGATGTTGCTTGTCCCCTCTGTGCCCCCCACTCCAGATATATCTTTACTGTAGAAGTAGCAGTCGTTCACCATATGCATGTGGTATTACAGTTTCCAAGTATGCCCTTTCTTTTTGTTTTTGGTACCAGGGATTGAACTCAGGGGCACTCCACCACTGAGCCCCATCCCCAGCCCTATTTTGTATTTTATTTAGAGACAGGTTGTCACTGTGTTGCTTAGTGCCTCGCTGTTGCTGAGGTTGGCTTTGAACTTGTGATACTCCTGCCTCAGCCTCTAGAGCTGCTGGGATAATAGGCATGCGCCACCACGCCCGGCTCCAAATATGCCCTTTCTAAGGAAGTTTCCATTCTCTAATTTGCCCAGATCCCAAGAAGCCTGCTCAGCGTACATTTATTTTACTTGCCTTACCTGCAGAAGCGTTCAGGTGTTTCCCTGCCCTCAGTATTGGAAGCCAAAAACATTTTGGAAGGACTGAAAAAGTAGCACATGAACATTAACTGATGTGAGGATAGAATTTACTTGGAAAAAAATCTAGGTCTTTTTCTTTTTCACTCTTTTGCCCCTGATTTTCGACAGTGAATTTATGTTATTTACCATTAACTATTTAGTAAAAAATGTTTCTTCATAAATTCCCCATGCCATTCCTTAGTGTTTCTTTTGCTGCAAGTCCTGAACCCATGAAAACCCATGACAGAAAAAACGAACACACATACACACATACTATGCTGTATACTTTTATGTTCATAATTTATATTTAAACATTCTGATTTTCATGGACTTCCTCAGGTAAATTTAAACTCGAGGAAATTATATGTTTTTAGTTTCTAGCTATGTTTAATCTCAAAAAAAGCAGACTTAAACATTTTAATGGTAGAGGGGTGAGGATGTAGCTCATTTACTATGCAGTAGGCCCTGGGTTTGATCCTCAGCAGTGGGGGGAAAATTAGTAATAGAGAACACAAAACTAACACTTTATTTTTATTTTCATTTATTTATTTATTTTAAATGCTGGGGATCAAACCCAGGATATTAATGCATGTTAAGAGCTACACCTGCAGGACTAATTTTGGATTAAAAAGAAAAAAAAAAAAAAACAAAAGACAAAGCAAGAGAATTAATTTTAGATTTTCCCTCACAGATCTTAAAGGGCTTTTTAGAATGGGCTTTCAACAAATGTTGGAAATATTGGTGTTTTGCTTTGTTTTAGGCTGTGTACTTGTATAAAAGAATTCCAAGTTATGAGAGAGAAAATATTGTCAGAATCCCACACAAGCAAAGCAGTTATAGTAATGAAAAAATTTAAATGCTCCCAGTAACAACCAGAGAGTCATTAGGAATTTGAGACTTTAGAAAATTTTCTACATAACATTAATAATTTTGCAGAAGCAGTGTTTTTGGGTTTTTGTTTGTTTGTTTCTTTTGATATTAGGGATTGAACCCAGAGGTGCTTAACCACTGGGCCACACCCCCAGCCCTTTTTGTTTTATATTTAGAGACAGGTGCTTGCTAAGTTGCTGAGGGCCTTGCTAAGTTGCTGAGGGCCTTGCAAAGTTGCTGAGGCTGGCTTTGAACTTGTGATCCTCCTGCCTCAGCCTCCTGAGCCACTGGGGTTACAGGTATGCACCACCACACCTGGCTTGGCTTCATGTTTTGCTAGGAAGAAATAACCAAAAACAATTTTTGAAAACAGTTTTCTCTTGGCATTTTTCTTCTTTTTTTTTTTCTTTGTTCCTGAGTATGGGGACTGAACCTGCGGTGTTCTCCCACTATTCTTTTAGTATTTTTCTGTGACTCCCCCCAGTAGTCATAGAATTGTGATAGAGAGTAATGGGGTGAGTAGGATATAAAAAACAAAATTTCCCATATCATTTTTATAGAGTTTACTATCTTTATCTTTAAAATTAGTGTATTGGAAAAAAGTAGAAGAATTTTTTCTCTTACTATGGGCTGAAGGTGGGGCAGATTGTTTAAAAAACTTGCTGTGATCATAATTTTTCGAGAGGTACCTTTAGGCTGATTCTGCTGACAAATGGATTTAATCATTCCTGCTTTAAAAATAAACATTCTGGGGGAAAAAAAGACCATGCATCCCTCTGTGTTCTTCAGGCTTAGTGAAGCAAGATGGTATCCGGTAGGGAAGCTCTTGAGGTATTTCCCACAAAGCCTCTCTGAATCATTCATTTGTTGTTGAGAGGATGTATTCCTTATGTTTTCTTAGAAGTAATAATATGCTGAATTCATGAGGTGAATTTCAGGTTTCGTTCAGCATGTTTTATAAATATAAAGGAAAGAATATTGTTTATTAGGTTATCTTGGTGATTTAAAACTTAAAGCTCTTTAAGGCTCCAAAGGCATTTACAAAAATCAGTAGGTATTAGATGGTAATGTGCTCTGGAATTTATTTTCAAATAATAATATAACATTGAAGTGCAATTATATGATTAAAAGCCTGCCCTGGTAATTGACATTTAGTCCCCTAAGATCATTGTGGGACTGGGACACCTGTTATCCCAGTGACTCAGTAGACTGAGGTAGGAGGATCCCAGGTTAGGCCAACCTTGTTAATTTAGTAAAACTCCGTCACAAAATAAAATATAAAGGATTCTCTAGTCCTTTCTATTTTATTTATGTAGTTCAGTGACAGAATTGCCCTCAAGTTCAATCCCCAGTACTACCAAAAAAAAAAAAAATACATAAAACAAAAATACCAAAAATATTCTAAAAAGCTCCTCCACTTTAGAGTAGTTGCCTAGCATGTTTGAGGCCGTGGGTTGAAAAAAAAGTGTCACTTAAAATACTTTGAAAAAATATTTCTTAGTCTGCTTGATTGGGGGTATAGTAATTATAAACACAATAACATTTTTAAGTGGTCCCCCCATGGTTCTTTTCTAAACTACATTATGTTTTGTACATTAATGTACATCAAAACAACAGAGGAATAGTACAGTAAAAAGGACACATAGGTAAAAGTAGGATAACATGAAGAATCACTAAGCTTCAGAAAGATAACTGACTTTATTTCAAACAATTTATTAGATTTTAGATGCACTGTCTGTTCTGATGTTACCTATTCCAATTTCCTTTTACTTCATCGGATCCCTTTCAACCAATAGTTTTCTTTCAGACTATAAGTTCTTCTCCTTTCCTAAAGTTACAGAAAGATCTAGCATGTCTGTTGTCCAGGTTTTGGAACCTACTATCCAGCAAGGTACTTACTCAAATGATACAAAAATTTTCAATTTTTTTTTTTCAGTATTGAGGATTGAACCTAAGGGAGCTTAACCACTGAGCCACATTCCCAGCCCTTTTATTAAACCATTTATCTTATCTATCTATCTATCTATCTATCTATCTATCTATCTATCTATCTATCTATTTATTGGTACTGGGGATTGAATTCAGGGGCACTTGACCACTGAGCCACATCCCCAGACCTGTTTTGAATTTTATTAGAGACAGGGTCTCACTGAGTTGCTTAGCACCTGGCTTTTGCTGAGGCTGGCTTTGAACTTGGGATACTCCTACCTCAGCCTCCCCAGCGGCTGGGATTACAGGTGTGCACCACTGCGCCCAGCCTAAATCTTTTACTTTGAGATAGGGTCTTGCTAAGTTGCTGAGGGCCTCTGTAAGTTGCAGAAGCAAGACATGAACTTGTGATCCTTCAACTTCAGCCTTCCGAATTGCTGGGAAGACAAAAGTTTTCAATTTTCAAAATATTAATATTTTATGAATTCTTACCCTTAACCTCATGTTTGTTTCCTCAGAAGTGCTTCATAATATTAAAATGAGGGCTTAATTTTAGGGTGTAATGTATTTGAGGTTAGTGCGATTCTTCTGCAGTCCTAGTTAAGAGGATTAGTTAAGTCCTAGTTTAGAGACTAAGAGCTTCAAGATAACTGAATACCATTATTAATAAATAATTGTAGGACTAAGGGTGTATCTCAGTGGCAAAGCATGTGTTTAACATGTGCAGGGCTCTTCCACCTAAGAATAATAATCAGAAGAAGAAGCAGGAATTATACCCTCAAGATAGAGTTAGGATCACTGCCATAGAAATCCTTGTACCTCTTTCTTCAGTTTGCTCAACAGGAAGGAATATTGTAAATGTTTGCTCATTCTCCTTCTCTTTTGATAAGCTTTCTACATTCCATTAAGTATTCCCTCCTGAGGATGCTCTCAGATTAGAAACTGCAGGATTCAGAATGACTATGAATTCCTTTTGCATTAGGCACTTGTCCTAATGCTTTTCTCAGCACATTTTGTAAACTAAACTGTTCTCCAGTAAGTTACTCAGTATTTAGGTTTCCTTGGCTTTTGCCTCTAGCTCCTTAAGTATTGCTAAGTATCAAACCTCTACCTTTTGTTCTATACCAGTGCCTTGAACTAGAAGGAATATCTAGATTCATATCCCAGCTTGGGTGTGACCTTGGGCTTACTTTTTTGATATATCACTGTCTTAATCAGCTATTTTGTCATTGTGACCAAAAGACCTGACAAGAACAGTTAGAAGAGGAAAAGTTTATTTGGGGTCTCATAGTTTTAGGGGTCTCAATCCATAGAAGGCTGGCTCCATTCCTCAGGGCTCGAGATGTGGCAGAACATCATGGCTGAAGAGTGTGATAGAAGAAAGCAGCTGGGGACATGGCACCAGGAAGCAGAGAGAGCCCTGCTCAACAAGGACAAAATATATACCCCAAGGCAGGAACCCAGGCACTCACCTCCTCCAGCCACACCCTACCTGCCTTCAGTTACCACTGAGTTAATCCTATCAGGGAATTAATTCGCTGATGAAGTTAAGGCTCTCATAACCATATCTAAACCATAACAATCATGTTGGACAGTGATCTTCCATCTTTAAAAGTGTGGGTTTCATTTAACTCCTGGCTAGAGTAAGGCTTGATGGTGTGAATACTGTTGCCCTAACCTCCTAATTTCTTTGTTACTACCAACTTCAAGGATATGAATAATAGAATCATTTATAATAATTATACTTTTTATTTATATAGCATTTATTTGTATAGCACTTTACATTGTACAGTTTACAGAAATAACCATATTTAACTCTTACACAGCAGTAAATTAGCTGGCATATGACCTGGATTTTCTTCAGTTTTAGTTCCAGATCTTCTGTTCTGTCACCCTTTGAGTGTATGTCCTGTTTTTTGATTTTGATAATAATGTTCTCATATTAGCAGATGGGGCAACTCCTTCCTTTCCTTTTAGACTTGAGCAGACTGAGGCTCAAGACCTGATTTAACTTATTCATACTGACAGAAGTAGAAGATAAGTAACCAAGTCCAGAACATACATTTTATGGCTCCTAGTTCACAGTTCTCAAGGGAATATCCATTACTCCTAGCATGATTTATAAAACTGCTCTATCAGCATAATTAAGCTATGGAATCCCAAATGACATTCTCTATTCCACAGCTGACAAAGTTAGCACAGGAGATTTACTCAGATTTGCAAAATAGAATATGTAAGACATTAAAGCCATTATAGATGTTTTTCCTTTACTTTTTCCATGCTTATAAAATAAAAAAAAATAAAACTAGCCCTTTTTGCGTTGATTAGTATCAATTGATTTTCTCCCACTTGTAAAATAGAAATGCAATTTGCAAATCAAAATTTATTGTACTTTTAATGGAAAATTCTATGATAACTTTTTTTTTCTTATTCAAATAACTTGATTTAAAGCTTCTGAGAGAAGAACATAAATAAACAGATATTTCTGATTGGCATCTCGTGAAGCTTATTTCAGAAAGAAACTCAAAAAGAATGGCCTCTCAAACTCTGACTGGTTTACAATTTAAAAGAACTGCTAAATTGAAGTTTATTTGATCTAAATAAGAGAGCATTAAGGTTACACCTGCAGCGGGGAGAAAAGTGCTAGATGTGTACAATTTTATGTAGCTGGATCTGCAGAAGATGAGTTTGCACACGGAGAAAAGGCATCTTAAAACGTGTCTGTTCTTATTCAGACATTTCCAATATTTCTTTTTTAAGCACACAAGTCTGATTACCTCTGTATATCTCTTGGGAGCTGCAATTTTGCTGGAAAGAGATTCAGAACAGTCAGAACACTCACATAAAATAGATAGTGAGTTTTAAAGTCCGTACCTTCCACAGTAGTAATAAAATGACCTAAAAATATTCTAAAAGACTCTCTTATGACATAGTGGATGAATCGTTAGCTTATTTATGAATTGGTGATATTCTGTGACAGTGTTTCAGAATTTGCCATTTCACACAGTCTTGCTCGCTTGCATAACTCCAGGGACGTCCTTGTGCCCCCTCATAAATTGAAGCTTATGTAACTGGGGAAAATGTTATATATGTGGTGTGTGTATATATGTGTGTGTGTGCACATGTGCACATATACATTTATTTATGTATTCACATGTATATTCTTAAATGAGACTTAATTTTGGTGAGAATGTGATACTTTGTGTGTTTTGTTTTCTGGTCCTCAAAAGGGACTGTCACTTTTATTTTTGGTACTGGGATTTGAACTCCAGGGCACTTGACCACTGAGCAACATCCCCAGCCCCTTTTGTATTTTATTTAGAGACAGGGTCTCACTGAGTTGCTTAGTGACTCACTGTTGCTGAGGCTAGCTTTGAACTTGTGATTCTCCTGCCTCAGCCTCCCGAGCCACTGGGATTACAGGTGTGCGCCACCATGCCCAGCCAGGGACTGTCACTTTCGGAACACTCCCTCTCGAGCTGGTGAAGGGCTGTTTTGTTGTTGTTTTTAACATACAGTACTTCACAGAATTTTAGATGGCTCTACTGAAACTGACTAGTAAGCACTCACAGGACATATAACGCATCACACAGGTTCAGCAGCACTTGATCTAGACTTGGACTATACCTTCTTCTATGAGGTGAACCCATTGATAATGCATTTGAATGTCATGGTAATGAAAAGTTACTGGAAAAGTTGCATAATGCACCCTCAATTTCTATATTTGTGATAGACCATATTTTGAATCATGCTGTTCTCTTATGTTTGGTACTGGGGATTGAACCCAGGGGCACTGGATCACTGAGCCATATCCCCAGCCCTATATTGTATTTTGTTTAGAGACAGGGTCTCACTGAGTTGCTTAGTGCCTTGCTTTTTCTGAGGCTGGCTTTGAACTCACGATCCTCCTGTCTAAGCTGCCCTAGCTGCTGGGATTACAGGCTTGCACCACAGTGCCTGGCTAGAACACTTAATTTTTGAAGGCATAAATGTAAACTCAGGTCAAGTGATCTTGGTACTCCTAAGCGATTATTTTAGAAGTCAAAACATAAAAATCATCCTGTCATAGGAAAGGGCCAAAGATTAAGGGTCGGGGCCCTGCTGCCTAGTGTTATCGCCTCTTTTACCCCTTATAATTAAGTATAATGTGATATATTTCAAATACAAATTTATAAACTATGGTACATGTTCTCTTTACATTAAACAATGTTTCAATGGGTGAACTAATTGATTGTACTTTGACTTTTCTATTGTCACTTTATGAATTTAGATTTGGAGGCCATGATTTGTAGCAGCAAATCAGCTTATTGAGTTTGAGGCTGGAGAGATATGGATTTAATAATAAATATTAGACTGTATTGTTTAGTCTCTCCCAATTCTAAGACAATATACAATTTAGAAGAGAAAATACATGCCATAACCTTTAACTGTGAATGCAAATGAGTTTATAAATATTTTATATACATATTTTACCTTAGTATTTCTCTTTCTATCTATATCTTTAAAATCCCAAAAGTTTAAATAAACTTCAAAGTCATATATATATATGTGTCATAAAAACACAATGGTAGAGAAACATGCTTAATAATTCATAAGTACAAAGAATGGAGAAAGCCTGGGCAATTATGTGACATGCTTGGAAAAATGCCTAACACAGCATAAACATCTAATAAATGGTGGTGGTACTATTATGATAGCAGGAGAATGGCTACAGAGGTAAGAAGGAAGGAAAGCAAAAAAAGTCTTATGATATTGAAACTTTTGATGATAAAGTTTTTGACTTGGAAAATGTTATCAATCAGAGTCCAGTCAGAAAATGGAAACCATTCTAGTTATTTTGAACAGAAGGAATTCAATGTAGGAAACTGTCTACTCAAGGATGGAAGAGGGAAGAAGTCATCCAGATAGCTTGAAAATTTATGCTGTACTTATGCATAGAGGGATAATGGAAAGAGATGGTGTCACCAGAGAGTAGATGCCATGGTTATCTATCTGATGCTGGGACCACTGAGGAAGGAGCCCATAAGAAGGAGCTAGAGCCAGAAAAGAGACAGAGCTGGTGCCAGACCTTTTTCTGGAGGTAGAGTGAGAGAGGGAGAAGTACCATGGCCTGGCTTGTCCTCCTTTTCTCTAGTCTTCTGCCAGCGACTCCCATTGGCCAAACTTGCCTGGAAGCCAGTTGGGAAAGGGAGCAGGAAAATGCTCTGAAATAAAGATCTAAAGAGCAGGGAAAGGGCAGAGAGTGGATCTGAGAACCAGCAAGCAAATGACTGAAGTACAGGAGATCTCATTGATGGTGACACAGCCAGCCATCTATGACAATATGCAGGGAATGAGAAATGCACAAAGCCTAAAAAGCTTTCATAGGAATTTTTGTGTGTGAGATGACTTAAGTAAGGCACCGACAGGGCATTGTTTGTTCAAAGGAAACTGACCTAAAGAAAGGAGGTAGCATTAAAAAAAAAAAAAAAGGCCTACACAGAAGTCTAGACAGGAAGGATAACCTCCCATACATTTGATTATATCACTTGCATTGTTTATAGTTGTTTATGCTCAAGATAAAGACAGCAAGCATGGGGGCACACACTTGGGAGACTGAGGCAGGAGGATCACAAATTCAAAGCCAGCCTTAGCACCTCAGTGAGAACCTAAGCAACTTATTGAGACCCTGTCTCAAAATAAAAAGTAAAAAGGGTTAGGAATGTATCTCAGTGGCTAAGCACCCTTGGGTTTAATCCCTGGCACCAAAAAAGAAAGAAAGAAAATCACTTTGATCTCAGCACCAAGAAATAAAAGAAATAGCCATTATTTACATTTTAGACAATTGCTTTCAGTCTTTTCTCCTGTGCATTTGTATAGTTGTTTGAGATAATATTATGCCTATAATGTTGCATCTTACTTTATTCATTAACTGTAATAAGTCTTAACAGTTTTCAGGGGGTCTTATCTTTCCCTGGTTGTATTTTATAGGGTACGGCTTTTGGGGAAAAAGACAGCAACAACAAAACCACTTTCTCAAGTTTTAAAAATTAATTTGTAATGGAGAAAACTTTGTGTTGAATTTATGAAAATAAATCTATAAGATCCAAGCTTCTGCTGGGCACCACGGCACATGCCTGTAGTCCCAGCAGCTCCGGAGGCTAAGGCAGAAGGAGTTCAAAGCAAGCCTCAGCATTGGCAAGGCACTAAGCAACTCAGTGAGATCCTGTTTCTAAATACAATACAAAATAAGGCTTGGGATATGGCCCAGTGGTCAAGTGCCCCTGAGTTTAATACCTGGTACCGCCCCCCCTTCAAAAAAAAAAAAAAAAAAGATTCAGGCTTCTGAAAAGAAAGCCAAGTAAAGTGTTAGGATGCCTTTCTTCAAACAAGCCACTTAATGTGTAAGTGATGTTACAGAATAAAGTCAGTGTGGTCAAAAATAGTCCATTATCAGAAGGTTGTTAAATAACATTTAAGTGTTATAAGTATAGTACATAAAGTTTATGAATCAAAGTAATCAGAATAAGCAGTTTCCCACCATAAACTTTTTTTGGAGGGGGGGTAACTGGGGTTTAAACCCAGGAATCCTCTACCACTGAGCTCTAACCACCCCCAGCACTTTTTATTTTTTATTTTGAGACAGGGTCTTGCTAAATTGCTGAGTCTAGCCTTGAATTTGAGATCTGCCTCAGCCTCTGTAGTAGCTGGGATTACAGGTGGGTGCCACCATGCCCGGCCCCACCACAAATATTGGGTGGATAAAATTTCCTTTATCAAGTATTTATGATCTCAGGTGACAAGGCAGTTATCCTTGGAAACTTTCATGTTAAGGGGAAATCTTTTCTTATGTAGCAACCAAGTTTAGACAGAAACTCTATGTTGAGCTTCTGTAGGTTTTAATTTTTCTAACAACAAACAGATTTCAGTCACCTTCAGTTTATCTCTCTGGAAAGACACAATGGCTGGCAAAGTGCTTCTTCCATCTTCTCGAAACATTTGTGTCTACATTTAGTGTGTCTTTTTCAAGGTTCTTGTCTGTACTGCCAGTTAAGGCTTTGTTGGAGCTTCTTAATTCAGTTGCATTTTCTGGCCAAGATACAATTAAAGAACATGGAACTGATAATTATTTCCACTGTTGTTTCCAATTTTTTCACGGCTCTAAGTAAGACATGGGGAACATCTTTGTGCACAAACATAAAACCTTTCCATATTTGATTCATAAAAGTGGAATCACCGAGTCAAAGGGGATTAACGTTTTTAAGCTTCTTGGTAAATATTGCCTGAAGCTCTCTTAAAAGGTTGTACCCATTTAGACTCCTAATAATCAGGTGCCCAACTAACCATGGCCTTTCTAGCATGGAGCATTATTTTTACTTTTGCTGTTGTAATACGGAAAATAAAACTATCTCATTGTTATTATTTGCATATCTTTAGTAATCATGAGTGTTTTCTTTGAAGTATTTCTTTGGTGGGGTACTCTGGATTGAACCCAGGGCCCTTAGCCACTGAGCTCATCTCCAGCCCTTTTTATTTTTTGTTTATTTTTTGCTGCTGGGGATTGAACCCATGGCTTTATGTAAGCAAGGCAAGCACTGTACCAACTGAGCTATACCTCCAGCCCTCAGCCTTTTTTATATTGAGATAGTATCTTGCTAAGTTTTTAGGCTCTCCCTAAATTGCTAAGGCTGGCCAAATTTGCTATCCTCCTGTCTCAGCCTCCTAAATCACTGGGATTACAGGTATGTATCACTGTACCTGGCCCAACTTGTTTTTTGAGTAATGAAAAAGCAAAACTATTTTAAACATTGGAAACTCTTCTTGACTTTTTTTCCCAGGGCCTTGCATGTGCTAGGCAAGTGCTCTGACACTGAGCTAAATCCCCAACCCTTCTTCCTGACTTTTCTGATGTAACGCAAGCTTTATTTGTTGTTGTGTGTTGAGGTCCTCAGTGACAAGAGACTCTTGATTATATACCTAGCATTCTCTTCTCCCAGCAAAACAAGCCTAATTCTTTATCCATCCTCAGCAGACCTATTGTCTCCCCATTAAATTAGAATTCCTTATTCTTTGTACCAATTCTAGTTTCTTTACATTTAAAAATATATGTAGAAGCCCAAATTGCAGTGGTTCTCTTAGTAAAAGGGCTATATGGTTAGGAATAAAGGAGTAAGCTGCGCACAATGGCGAATACCTATAATCCCAGCCACTCCAGTACCTCAGAAGGTTGAGGCAGGAGTATTGCAAGGCCAGCCTTGGCAATGTAGTGAGGCCTTTGACAACTTAGTAAGACCCTATCTCAAAATAACAAAATTCAAAGGTCTGGGGGCATATCAAAGTGGTAAAGTATCCCTGGGTTCAATCCCCAGTACCCAACAAACAAACAGGAAGAAGGTTTCCTTCAGTGTCTTGGACCAAAGAAGATATCTTCATACCATACGTATGGGCAATTTATATTTATAGTCCCCTGTGAAGCATTGATTCCCACCACCCCACAAATATGGAAGACTTACATTGTTCACAAAAGAACATGATACAGAGAAATATAAGAACTGATTCCTGTCTGTTACCCAAGTTGATGTTATCCTGGACATGCAGAGATCTCATGACATGTTAGAAGTCCTTGCCTGAGTCAGTGGAGGACACAGTAGAATCTCTACTTGTGGCCATTGGGTGAATACTTAGTTATCCTAAGTTCTTTTCATCTTTGGGACCCAAATGACAACCAAGTTATTATTTTTAAACTGTGCTTCATTTTTTTATTAGCATGTACTACACATATTAATGGGGTTCAACATGTTATTTTCTTTTTTTCTCTTCCTCCCTCCCTCCCTTCCTTCCTTCCCCTCCCTCCCTCCCTCCCTCCCTCCCTTCCTTCCTTCCCCTCCCTCCCTCCCTCCCTCCCTCCCTCCCTCCCTTCCTTCCTTCCTTCCTTCTTTTTGTTGGTACCAGGGATTGAACTCAGGGGCACTCTACCACTAAGCCACATCCCCAGCCCTATTTTGTATTTTATTTGGAGATAGGTTCTCACTGAGTTCCTTAGCACCTCACTGTTGCTGAGGCTGGCTTTGAACTCATGATCCTCCTGTCTCAGCCTCCCTAACCACTGGGATTACAGGAGTGCGCCACTGTACTTGGCTATTATTTTCTTTTTTCTGTAGTTACAGTAGGTTATTAATGCCAACACGTACTCACTTTGCTTTATATAAGACTGATTTAAATGTCTCAAGTTGAAATGACTGAAGGTGTGTAAATTCAAGTTTATATGGATACATGAGCTGTATACACACACATACACACAGAGCTTATAGTTGCCTATTATCATTGTATAAGAATTCTTAAAAATCCTATGTCAATTTCACAAAAGACCTTATCATCTTCTTTTTATTTATTTATTTATTTTTTTAAAGAGAGAGAGAGAATTTTTTAATATAAATATATATATATATATATATATATATATATATATATATATATATATATATATTTAGTTTTCAGCAGACACAACATCTTTGTATGTGGTGCTGAGGATCGAACCTGGGCTGCACCCATGCCAGGCGAGCACGATACCACTTGAGCCACATCCCCAGCCCAAACATCTTTTTTTTTTTTTAATTTTTAATGTGGTGCTGAGGATTGAACCCAGCACCCTGCTCATGCCAGGCGAGTGCGCTACCGCTTGAGCCACATCCCCAGCAGTTACCATCTTCTTTACCATCTTCCAATTGCTTGGAAGTAGTAAGAGATTGCATAGTTATTAATGAAAAGGGAAGAGTTATAAGATACCTTCTAGGTTTGAAGCTTTGATGAAACAGTAGAGTAATACCATTCAACAAAAAAGGAAATTGTAAATTGATCGGGGCAATAGGGAATTTTATTGACTTATATACTTACTTGTAGTTCATCTTACAAATTTATTTTTGACAGTTTATATAGATGTATGAACTTACATACCATAAACATATATTTCTCATTAATCCTCTCAAAAGCCCTATGAAGTATTATTATTATCTCCATTGTGCAGATGAAACTCAGAGAAAATAGGTAATTTGCTCACATGGCATAGGATTTAACTGTAGTTTTAATGCCTAAACCAGTGATTTAGTCCCTGAACTGTACTTTTTTCCTTGGAAGTGACAGTGGCATTTTTGAAGACAAAATGCCTTAAAGGCATTTGAAAAGGGGAATTTAGGAAAGATTTCAGAGTTATCTACCTGATAAAAAAGATTATTTGAATTTTGATTGCACTTTGCAAATACAAAGTACTTGGGGCAGGGTAAGGGTCTTCTATTCCTTGTTAAATCCTATCTTGGAAGTTTTAAGGATACAGTATCTCATTTAGTTCTGCAACAGCCTTTGCAACAGATACTATTATTGTTTCTTTTAAAAATGAAGAAAGTGAAGCTTAAGAAAAGTGAGGTTACTTTCCCAAGCACCCAGGGAGATGGTATAATGATGAAGAGAAAGGACTTTAGGGTCACATGGATCTGGGTTTTAATCCTTAGGCCTTTGATTTCCTTACTTCTAAAATGGGACTGAAATAATAGGTAATTATATGAGAATTTAGGTATTTGTTTTTAACACATAGTAAGCACCCAATAAATGATAGCCACTATTACTGTTATTTTACTGGAAAATCATAGCTATAACTTGAGCCCATCAGTTTTTCTTCTCCAGTGATTTTTCCATGTATAGTAGTTCCCTCCTGGAAAACAGTGAATGAAGCCAAGAATTTGGAAGAAAGCAAAGGGAGAGAATTGTGGCAAAGTAGGATAGATTGACTTAACACAAACATTAAAAGGTAGTGTGAAAAATAAGTCTCCTAATTCCATTTGCTACAGGCAATTAATAGTCTTTTTTCCTTCTGTAGAGGTTTTATGCATATACAAGCAGACATATATAAAACTATGCCCTTTTTACACATTGATTGCCATCACCTTTCATATTTTTGTATTATTAAAGTTTTTTTTTCCTATAGAACAGACTGATGGATTGGGGATAAAAACTTCCTTTCTGGAAAGTTATACTAGTATCTTTATGAGACAGAAACCCAGAAACAAATGTCGAAAGTCTATTATCAGCAACTAGTGGCCTTTAAATCAAACTGGACAACCATTCAAAGCTTCATAAATTAGCTCTCGTAACTTCTAAAACAAACAAATCATTATTCAAATGAGAAATTAAAATTATCATCAAAAGTACAGAAAGGATGAATTTATTTTATAAGCTGGCACACTTAAGGAAGTGTTTGGGACCTGGTTTCTTAATTCAGTATTAGGCCTGCTGCTATTCTTTATTTAAAAAAAAATCATATCCTCACTTCCTGATGTCATCATATAATATAGTCTACCCATGACTTTATGTGTCAGGGCTGTTTAGGAGGAGCTAAATCTTAAAAGGTTAAGAAGATTCTCAACATCTGGAAACTACTCTAAAGCAGGGACGTTTTAGACCCTGTTGGCTTCTGGGAAAATTTGTTTTCCAGTCAGATACTTGTCAAGGTTAATGAAATTCATGGGCCCTCTGTTCAAATTGGGAGCAATTGGGAGCCCTTAAGCCCAGAGTAGGTTTGAAGTCCCCACTTAGAAAGCTCCTTTGTATTTTGTTCTCTGGCTCTGTCTGCTAGGAGAAAGAAACACTTGGCTTCTAGTCTGTTTTTCTCCTGATTAGGGAACCCAGAACAGGTTACTAAGAACTTGCTAGTCCTCAGCATTATCGTTTGGAAAAAGGCAATTACACCTTTGGGTTCTAGGGTGCTATGTGTTTAATAAAAATCATATTTAATTTATATATAAATTATATATTTACTTATGTAAAAGTTACATATGTAAATTATGTCTATATATCTCAAATAATACCCATAATGAGGAGGTAGAGATAAGTTAAAGCTACCTAAGGAATTTAATTCTTCTTTGTCCAGTAGCCATAAAATTCTTTAGCAGTCTGGCAAGAGCCACATTTCCTGCCTTGAGACAAGATTTAGGCCTTTCTGAACTTTCCCTTAGGCTGTGTTCCAAAAGTTTATTTGTAAGTTAGTTGCTTACTTGGAATAAAATGTTATAAGTGGAGGTTAGGTCCCCAAGTCACAGGATCTTATTTAACCCTCACAGGGCCTAATATACTGTACTATGTCAATAAAATGCAGCTACATGTTTCTGAGGGAGCAACATACTTTTTATGGTAGAAATAGTGAATACTTGTACTGCAGGTGTTGATTCCTCTATTTCCAAACCTTCCTTGGATAAGAAGGAGTGGATATTTCTTCATTAGTGTTCCTGTTAAATTTCTGGTCACTTTACCACTCCATTGATTGTTCTGTTTCCCTCTCTGTTTTTCTTTGTGCAAGGATTTCTATGATGGCACAGCTTTCTCACTCCACCACTCACCCCTTCCTTGTTCCCTGAGTCGTGGTTCTTCTGAGGCTCCTTCCAGTACTCTCATGCTAATTAGGATTACTAGTTATATTGTATTTGCTTTCCATTATTTTAACAAAATACCTGACATAGGCTTCTTTGGAGGTAAAAAGAGATTTATTTTGGCACATAATTCAAGAGGTTCAAGTCCAAGATCACAAGGCCCCATGGATTTGGACTTCTGGTGATGGTCCTTGTTGGAGCAGTAAGTCACATCTCCAGAGAAAGAATTGGTGGGGTCCTACAATACTCCTTGAGGGCATTCCCCCAGTGACCTAAAAACCTTCCATTGGGCCCCACCTCCTAAAGGTCTCCCCCGCACCAAGTATTACCACCCCGCTTATCAGTTGCCTTCAATCATGGATCTTATATGTGGGGGGATACTCACCCAAACCAGTATATAAACCATAGCACTGATACACTGGCCAAAGAAAAACATCTTCTCCTAAAGCAGAGAAGTAGGGAAAGCCATCAAGAGCACTGGATATCTATGACCTTGAATCCAGGCCCTAAGGATGCAAGCTTTAGGAATTTATCATCTACCTCTGAATCTCATTTTGTTTATCTCTAGTGAAGCTGGTTGCACAGAACTCAGGGCACTGTAAGGACTCCATTGCATCAGGTACATGTAGCATCTGCCCTTGAGTGCTCAGTGAATGTTGTCACTCCTTCTGCCACTGACCTGTCACTTCTGTTTTTCTCTCAGACTCTAGGGAAATACTCATACAAAAAGGGCTGACATAGTCACCTACATAAAAGGCTGCTGTGGGTGTGTTCACATGAGTGTATCCAGGGGAATAAAAGCTGGGTCAATAAGTGTCAGAAGCAGAGAAGAGAGAACTAAAAGAGGTAGAAAAAGGGGGATGGGTTCTCCCTGCTGTGACATAGGAGACAATCAAAAAGTGTGTAGAGGGGTTTGGGGAGGGTACAACACTCACTCCTGTAGCCTCAGGGGCATCCATGTGTTGGGCCAGGGATCTTCCTTATTCTTGGATTGATTCCTCCAGAAAGTGAGAGAAACCTTGCTTTATATCAGCAACTTACATAGTTTTGAGATGATCCAAGTCGAGTTGGGGGCCTGGGGTGTAGCTTAGTGGTAAAGCTTGGCATGCACAAGGCCCTGGGTTTTATCCCCAGCAGCAGCAAAAAGATAAATTAATAAAAAGTCTTTCCAATAACACTGAATATTTTGTTTCTAGAGTCAAGTGTATTGTGCGCACACACACATAATGGTGAATTTAAAAAAAAGATTTTACTAGTTAATAGTTTATTTATTTAATTATTATTATTATTTTTTTGTACTGGGGATTGAACTTGGGGAGTATTTGATTTAGAGACAGAGTCTCACTGAGTTGCTTAGCACCTCGCTGTTGCTGAGGCTGGCTTTGAACTTGTGATTCTCCTGTCTCAGCCTCCCTAACTGCTGGGATTGTAGGCATGTGCCACCACGCCTGGCTGAATTTTTATTATTGTTATTACTTACAAATTGGTGTCTTGAACAGGATTTAGTCATTAGTATCTAGTCTCCAGAATACTTAGCACATAACCCTGAAAAGAAAACATTACTCTCTGTCACATGCTTCATTTTTATACATGTCCTATCATACCTAGGCTTCTGGATGAATGGACACTTTGAGTCAGTCCACCTGTTCCTTCCCCCATTGAGTATATAAAACACAAACAAGTGTATTTTTACTCTGTTCCTAGATGTGTAAATATCTTGCTTTGTGTACTGTCTTGGACTAATTATTCATGCTTAAAGATTCAACAGATTTTCTTCTTCCAACTCTCAACAATAACAAGTACAATAACAACAACACCAACAAAAACCCCATTTATTTTCCTTAATAAGATTAAAGTGTGAGTACCAGCCTGAGGCAGAAATGTTGCAAAAGCTTTTTTACAAGATGGTTAATTTGCTTTTCCCATGATAATTAAGGTCAAATTTCCACTGAGTTCAATTGGCATCCATTTTATTTGTGAAGATATTGGTGATGGATAGAGCACAGGGTGGATGTTGGGGACCAGAAAAGTGAAGAAAGGCAGATGGAGAATGCAAATCATTTTAATGAGAACCTAAAACTTACTGCTAGATTAAGGGTAAACCAGAATCTTTTTTTTTTAATTTTTTTTAGAGAGAAAGAGAAAGAGAGAGAGAATTTTAATATTTATTTTTTAGTTTTTGGCGGACACAACATCTTTATTTGTACGTGGTGCTGAGGATCGAACCCGGGCCGCATCCCCAGCCCCAGAATCTTAATTTGAATTTCAGAGCTGTGAGTATAGCTCAGTGGTAGAGCCCATGCCTATCAGGTGAAAAAAACGTGAGTTCAATCCCTGGCGCCAAAAATAAATAAATTTGAGTTTCAAAATATAAATGGCTGGGCTGGGGCTATAGCTCAGTGGCAGAGCACTTGCTTTGAACGTGTGAGGCACTGCGTTCAATCTTCAGCACCACATAAAAATAAAAAAATAAAGGCATGCTGACCATGTACAACAATAACAAAAGAAAAATGAATGGTTGAACGCTACCAAAACTTTGTTTTAAATAACATTTATCTTAAGAGCTGAGTAAGGAGAGATGCTACTTTATTTCAAATGGCTAGTTTAACCCTCTGCATATCTATTTATGTCTAGAAGAGTGCTTTATCTATATAAATTCTCTATTATAAAATTAACTGTCACACTGATCTACATCATTGGCACCACCTGGAAGCAAGATTGGGAAACTCTGTGACTTGGTCTCTCCTTACTGCTAACTTCTTTTCTCTAGCCCAAGGAATACAACAGAGGATGAATAATGCTTCCTCTTTGGTCTAAAAGAAGAAGTTTGGAGACAGAGACCTAGGCCTCTGTTCATTCTGCTATACCATTTATAGGAAGTGGAAGTAACTTTCTTTTCTTTTTCTTTTTTTTTTTTTGTTGGTTCCAGGGATGGAATCCAGGGCCTTGCACATGCAAGGCCTTGCCACAAGCATTGTAGTGCTGAGCTACATCCCTAGTCCTAGCAAGAGACTTTTTTTTTTGGAAAGTGGGATTAAACTCAAGGGCAATTTACCACTGACTTACATCCCTGATCCTTTTTATTTTTACTAAGGATCTTGCTAAATTGTTGAGGCTGGCCTAGAACTTGTGATACTCCTGCCTCAATCTCCTGAGTAACTGGCATCACAGGTGTGTACCACCAGGCTAGTTTAGCAAGTGATTTTTGACCTCACGTTTCCAGAAGACTGTTAGAACTTTCATTCTCCCTTTAGATATCTTTTGAAGCATTGGCCCAAATGAGCAGCATGGCATACCCTGGCTGGATTAGAGAATTGAGATTCTCTAGGCTTTGTAGTAAAGAAAGACCAGGAAAGAAGAATTTGGGAAGGATATCAGTTGAGTGAACCAAGCTATAATGTGCTACAATTAAATACACTTGAGTCATCTTTCTTGCTAATTAGCATTCTCCTTAGATCATTATTTTCTTTCTCCCTTTATTCTAGTTCTTTTATTTATTGAGATAGGTCTTAATATCTTTGTTAAGTGTGTTTCCAGAAAGAAGTCTGAGCTCAGGCTATAAGGAATAAGCAAGGAAATAATTTGAGTTATTTTCCATAGCAGTGGAAAATTAAATTATTTGAAGTCAAATCAGATGTCAAATCAATGTCATCAACAGCTTATGCCTGATCAAAGTAAGGAAGTTCCTTTCACAATTTAATTCTATTCATAACACATTTATTGTAGCTGGGGATGTAGCTTAGTTCAGAGCTCTGCTTGCCCAGTATGTGAGAGAGGCCCAGTGTTCAATCCCCAGCACTTAAAAGAGAGAGAGAGAGAGAGAGAGAGAGAGAGAGAGAGAGAGAGAGAGAGAAAATGAACCCCAAAACAAAAAGCCACACTTATTGAGCATCATCATTTATTACCCTGGATGGATGCCAGGGGTACATTAATCCAACATAATTTCTTCAGAAGTCTCCATTTCCTTTTCCTCATTTTCCTTGAGTATAAGAATGAAATATTACAAAGCTATTTCTAATTGGTTATATCAGTCACTTTTTTCAGTATTGTTATAGATTTTATTATATATTGAGTATTTAACCTTAAGTAAGCCTATGTGAGTATTTAACCTTAAGTAAGCCTATGTGGGTTTAGAAATTAATCACTGTTTCATAAGTAACATGGATTATATGAAACATTTTCAATTCCATTAACCTTAAAAATGTTCACTGGAATATAGCCTATGTTCTTGAAATTAATTTTGTGTTTGGTATATGAAAGTACACAATGGTTTATTTGCATTGTATGGTTTTGTATATACACAAGCACACTCATGAGATTTTTTTTTTTGCATCACCAAACTTTAGTCAGGCTTCTGAATATCTTCTCCTTGGCCCATCTGTGCACTTTGTTCTAAAACCCAGTTTTTTCAAGAATCTTGCCAAGTCAGTTTAACAAGAACTGCCTCACACCCTCATGGGATCCTTCTGATCCTATCACCCTCAATATCTGATCAAGTTCTTCATCCTCTACCATCCCCCAGGTGATGTCTGATCACCCTGGCCTGTCTTCTACCAGAACCTTGTTAGGTAGTTTTAGCCAGAATCCCTCCTTATCCCTGATGTTTCTTCTGGTAATTTTCCATCCACCAACTCCTACCCACTCCTTGGCTGTAAATTCTCCCTTGTTCATGCTGTGCAGAATTGAGCCCAGTTTTCTACTGAGATCTCTTTTCCCCTATTCCTATACTCCTGAATAAAATCTGTTCTCACCATGTAAACTACTATCCAGATGTTGCTTTTTCTTTGACACTCACAACCAGAGTCCCCCCACCCCCGCCATGTACTGGGGATTGACTTCCAGACCTTGTTTGTGCTAGGTGAGCGCTTGTACCACTAAGCAACATCCCTCAGTCCTTTTCAGTTTTTATTTCAACACAGAGTCTCACCAAGTTGCCCAGTTTGGCCTCCACCTTTTGATTCTCCTGCTTCAGCCTCCCCAGTAGCTGGGATTACAGACATGCACCTCTATACCCGGCAAAACCAGAGTTTTGTATGTGGTATTTCACTTGACACATCATCACAAATATCCAGGATATGTGTACTGTTTTTGTGTAGGTGAATGTGTATTTTTGTTTTCCACAGTAATTTATTTCATTTTTTTTTTCAGTGCTGGGGATTGAACCCGGGAAGAGCAAATACTTTGAGCCACATCCCCAGCCTTCCAAAGTATTTTAGAAGCCTGATTCTTTAATCCCTATCCAATAGTTACTTAAATAACTATTAATTGGTAATTTAAAACATATTAATTGTCATTATCAATAATTATAGTCAGGAGACTTATATGTAGGCCTGTCTTCCCATCTATTCTTTTTTTTTTCAAAAACCTTTTATTTATTTATTTTTATGTGGTGCTGAGGATTGAACCCAGTGCCTCGTATATGCAAGGCAAGTGCTCTTCCACTGAGCCACAATCCCAGCCCCCCCATCTGTTCTTGTACTGGAAAAGTAAGTATATTGTGGCAGTATTTTTGGTGGCACAATCATTTAGTTTGAATGAATTAGTTAAAGGTGGAGTCCAAAGAATTAATAACTGGAAAGTTTTTGGAAAACCCTGTAACAACTGTTTCCATAGAGTAATTTGAGTGTAAATCAGATAATAGCTAGTTATTGGAGGGACTCCATGCTTTGATGTGGGCCTGAAAAAGAATGTAACTGAAAGGCAGATGTAAACCTTTTGGGAGAATAAGGCAGGGTGATCTGGCTAAAGTTAGATCTAAAAAGAACTGCCTCCTTGGGCTAAGGAAATTTAAATGACTGAAGGTGACAACTGGGGCAACCTGAAAACTTCTGTTGGGGTAAAGGAAGATGTCATATAAGAATGTGGGCCTGAATTGTCATCGGTCCTCAGGTTCTTCCAGCGAACTATACTAGATCTGGAAAATCCTCAGATTTTTAACTAATGACAAAGCAACAATTTAAAAAGCATTACATGAACCAATGCTGACTAACCATTCAAAACCCAAATCTGCAAACTAAATTCAACCAGTTTCTGACCTGTGGTCTGTTGTTAATGAAGAAGTAATTGAGAGAGATTGGAGTCTTGGGAGAAAGATCATATATTAAAATCTTGGGAGATAAGGGTGTAGAATGTAGAAGTAAACTGAGAAGGTACAGGCCATGTGGGAATGTTAACATTTTGAAAATTATTTGAGATTTTATAAAACTGGAAAGGCAGAAAGGCGAGGTTAGCATTAAAGCAGATTAGGAAATTTATTGCTGTTTATTTTCATCATTAAAGCAAAATTTCCACAGATTCTCCAACTGAGAAGTGATGGTAAATGAAAACAGATAGTGTCAACCGTATGTTTCACGATCCCAAAAAGTTTGGCCCCCACATTTTTAAAAAATGCTCTGTAAAGTTGGCTGTATGGGGAGCTTTGCAATGTTATACAAATTAAGTCACACTTGGTAATTTTTAGTGTCTTTATTATAAAGAGTAAAATTTAATTAAACTGGTTCCGCCCTGGAGATTCTGGGATATGTTCAGTTATGAAGAGAGAGTGGTAAAATTTGTTAATTAAAGAAGTTTAGAAGAGAGGTAAAGGAGATTGAGGTAAACTTATAAGTTCATGTAGTTCTGAGAGTTCTAAAAGTAGTCAAGTTAGCCATGTTAGGATTGAGGAAACCTGGAGAGTAGTGACTGAAGGTTTGAGCCAAACAAAGAGAACAGTCCCAACAGTGAGAGTGGCCTGTGTGACTAAGTTGCTTGTCAAGAGGGAGACTAGAAGGAAAGCATATTGACTTGATTTGGTATGATTATAATTGGATGGAGTTGAGGGTTTAGCTTAGTGGTAGAGCATAGGCCTGGCATGGTAATGCCCTGTGTTCCATTCTTAGCACCTCAACAAACAATAACAACAACAAAAATCCTTATGAGGTTGATGACAAATATGGATGACTGGAAGTTGAGGATCACTTTAATGACTAGGTACCTTGCTGAAGTTCCAGTTCCTTTTGCAAACAAGGAAGGTAGATAAGGCAGTACTTAGATGGAATAACTTTTAAAATGGCAGACCAGCTAGATGTAGTGATTCATACTTATAATGAACCACTGAAGCTGAGGGAGGCTGAGGCAGGAGGATTGCAAGTTTGAAGCTAGCCTCAGCAACTTATTGAGTTCCTGTCTCAAAAAATAAAAAGGGCTGGGGATGTAGTTCAGTGTTAAAGCACCCCTGGGTTTAATCCCCAGTACCAAAACAAAAAGGAGGCGCAATTATATGGAATTTAGGAGCAGAAAACAAAGGGAAGGATTTTCTTTCAGTATAGTGATTTGACACACAGGTCTTCAGTTTTTCTCCCACTCCTCAACTTGGTTGCTCCTTAAAATTGAGCCTCCTATGGTGACTAAGCAGCAGGTGGCTAGGTAGCTTGGTTGCATGGGGTGGAAGAGAAGGTGTTTAGGGCTTTGAAACTTTACATCTAACTAAGCCTTCTGTTATCAGTCATAATTCAGCCTTCCAAGGATCCTGAAGCATCTCATGTCTGAAAATTCTGGGTACATAAGTTAGCATGCTTCTTAGCTTCTCCCAAGCTCCTTGTCCCCCCCTTGCCCCACCTATAACCCTCATCAATTTACTTTGAATTTGTCTGGTCTCCTAAATTGGTTACCATCAGATCATTTTCTACACTTCCAAGATATAGGAGCTCTGATCTACTTTCATCTCCACTCCTGTTTTATTTCTTTCCTTTTGAGTAAATGTCATTTTAAATTTATGTTCTGTCATCCTAGTAGAATTTAAGGAATAATGAGAGACAGATGAGTCTGTTCCATATGGTGTGCTTAACTAGAAGTCCCAAGACCCTATGTCCTTAATATGATGTGCATGAGCTCCCCTCTGTGTACCTGTCAGGCCTTTTCTGGGGCCACTCTTCCTCCTCACTCTGAGATTTCAGCACTATTGACCTTCTAAGGATTCCTACTGGCCCACGCTCTTCTGTGCTTCAGAGCTATTTTTGCATGTGCTGAACTATTACCCTGCTGTGCTCTGCCCACTCTTCACCTGGCTCGCTCCCATCATCCTTCAGGTCTTTGCTTCAACTTCACTTTCTCAGAGAAGCTTACCTCATGTGTATATCCCTATGTGTACAGACTCTTGGCTTCCTGTGTGTTTCCTTCACAGAGTACATGAATATTTGACTACTGTCATTCTCATTCACTAGACTGCAGAATCAAAGAGGGCAGTATATTTCATGTCCTTGGTATGATTCCTGGTACTGAAAGGATAAATAAAAGGATTATGGATAGATGAATCTCTCTTTTTCTGGTTGTGGGGATGGAACCCAGGGCCCCATGCATGCTAAACAAGTACTGTACCATGGAGCTACAACCTCAGTTCAAGATGGATTATTTAAAAAGCTATAAAGCACATTGTTGCTAAGAAGTGGTGACATTGTGCTTAGGAAGACCAAGCAAGAGGTTGGAGCCAGAAAGGCCTTGAACAATTCACAGCCAGGATTTTGTGCTATCTTTTATTTCATACTTGCAGTTCTCTGTTTTGCTTATGACCTTGTTCCCTTTTCATCAATTCTGTTTTCCACATTTTATGCCACACTAGATATTAGAACCCAGGGACATTTAACTACTGAGCCACATTCCCAGCCCTTTTTTGTATTTTATTTAGAGACAGGGTCTCGCTGAGTTGCTTAGGGCCTCACTAAGTTGCTGAGGCCGGCTTTGAACTCCTGATCCTCCTGCCTCAGCCTCCCAAGCTGCTGGGATTACAGGTATATGCCATCATGCCTGGTGTTACAAAGCATTTTTGCCTGAAGGCTATTTTAAAATCATTAGAATTATTTTAAATCTATAACATAAATGCATTTAAATAATATTTTCAAATTAGTTTTACTTTTATTAAAATAAATAGATAAATATAAAGTAACTAATGATTAAGAAAGCCTATTTAGTGGTAGTGCATGCCTATAATCCCAGCTGAGGCAGGAGGATTGAAAGTTGGAGGCCAGCTTGGGCAATTCAGGGCGACCCTGTGTCAAAAAATGAAAAAAAAAAAAAAAAAACCAAATACATAAATAAGTAGAAAGACAGCAGATGTCGCTCAGTAGTAGAGTCCTGTGGGTTCAGTTCCTAGCACACATGCACAGAAAGGGGGTGCATCCATCTACCCAGCATCATCCTTATGGTGTATGTGTGTATGTAATTTTTTTTTGGGGGGGGGCAGAGTTTTGGGAATTAGAATCTAGAGCCTTTCTGATTTGAAGCTTGAGTAACAGGAACATGGCATAGCAGTATCTCTATGAGTCACCTCCCTATCTGGTCAGACCCCAGAACTAATCCCAAAGATACATAGTTTCCCCACAAAAAAATTTCATATTGACCATTTGTTACAGAAGCTGCTTTCTCAATGAATCTTTTACCAAAGCAGGTAACAATGAGCAAAACTCATTTGAATTTCAGCTCTTCCGCTATTACAGTGTTGCTAAGAAGTGGTGACATTGTGCTGAGGAAGGCCAAGGGAGAGGTTGGAGCCAGAAAGGCCTTGAACAGTTCACAGCCAGGATTTTGTGCTGTCTTTTATTTCATACTTGCAGCTCTCAGTGTTTTGTTTATGACCTTGTTCCCTTTTCCTCAATTCTGTGTTCCACATTGTGTACCACACTCGATACTTTATTAGAAGATCTTTAGAAAGTCACTGGTGGCAAATAAGTAATGCCACCTCACATCTGGAAACATAACTTGCCAGTAATTATAAATTCACAGACTGGGATTTCTATAGTTCATGTGAGTATGAATGCATAATTCCTGCTTAGGGGTGTGTGTGTGTGTGTGTGTGTGTGTTTATTTTTTCCTATTTAAGTAAAGCTCTGTGTTGATGAGGTTTTAATGAGTTTAGATTTAAAAGGCCTCAAATATATCTAAACAGCTATAGGCTTAGTATGATGTGTTAATATTCTTCTCTCGCTAATGCTTTAAAGGTATGTTCCAGAATTCCTGGTCTGTTTCTCACTAGTTTCCAATAATTCTAATCTTCTGAAGCCTGTACATCTTGGCTTAATTTGCTTTTAAGCCAGATTTGATTTAAATTAGTCAGTTTATCTCAAGCCTCATTAGGACCCATCGTTCTTGTCCATTCTAGTGAGTTTGGGCTGGCAAAAATATTTATTATGTGTGGCCCCATTAGAACATTCTAGGAAAAATGAGGCTGAAGAATCATAGATATTATATTTAAAATTGCCATTTTTATAGGAGGAGCTTTGTTTTGTCTTTTTTGGGAAAATTTGGAAAATTATTTAAATAGACATATAGTAGTTCAATGCACATTGACTGCTAAACACTGGATTTGGGACTGTGCCAAAAAATATCATATTTTCTCCTATTTTTATTTTCCACTCATCATCACCTGGGAGATTTGGATTAAATTTCTTCTGGGAAATAGAGTTGGTAGGAAAATACAAAGAGCACAACACTGGTATCTGTTGGAATGATCTTTAGCCATACAGCCCTTTCCACTCATTAAGTTTATGAGGTCATTGTAATTCTTTCTACCTAATAGATAAGCATACTGGAACTTTGGATCTTTCCAGAAAGCCCACTGGAAGCTGGACTATAAACACTCCTTGTTTTTCCCTTTTTTTTTTTTTTTTTTTTTTTTGTTTTTGGTACTGGGAATTGAACCCAGGGATGCTTAACCACTGAGCTACATCCCTAGCCCCTTTTTATTTTTATTTTGAGACAGGGTCTCACTAAGTAACTATAGCTGGCTTTGATCTTTTGATCCTCCTGCCTCAGCCTCCCCAGCCTCTGGGATTAAAGGTGTGCACCACCATGCCCAGCTACACTCCTTGTTTATTAAATTTTGGACTTCAGTTCAGTCAGAGTTAGCAGGATTTTGGCAATATTATTAAAAGGCAGAAACTAGCTATAAAATTGAAAAAAAATGGGGCTTAATGTTTTCTTTCTATAATATCTTCTACATTTTCCCATGACTCAAACATGCTGTGTTTACCAGTATTTTTGCAAGAGCATGTCTAGCATGGGCAGATTTGTGACTGGAACTTGATTGATCATTCTTTACTTATGAATTTGACACCACCTTCCACTACTACCTACCACAGAATGAAATTAAAAATCATAAAGCAGAAATATTTACCAAAGTCAGAAGTTCAGAGGTTAAACAAAAGGACAAGAAGTCTTTGTTACTTGTTTTGTGTTTCCACGTAAAGGGTGTCTGGGCTGTATAGTTGATAATTGAACTTGAGGTATTTGCCCTCATTCCTTAAGTTTCTAGATTTCTCTATTTCTAGGCTAGAACAAGTCCCGAATAAAAATAATGCAAGTTGGGAAGAGGAATGTACAGTTCAGCATTTTTATCCTTGTGAAGTGTGCTTTCTACCAGCTGCCATGGAAACATGGTGTAACTCCCTTCTTGGAGTTCCGGCTGTGAGAGCTAGTGAGCTCATTACAACTTGGATCAGAGTTCTGGAAAGACAGTTCCCAAGGAAAGTGGAGGCTAGTCTCCCATGGGCCACTGGAATGAGGGGCTTTAGCATTACTAAACTGCTTGCATTTTGTAGCTGCACAGTAATCTCAAGTGTCAGCCCAGGACAGCTTCACATTGTTCGCAGCTGTATCACATCTTGAGGATTCTGTGTGCATCCTACACATTTTCACAAGGCAGAGACTTATCTCTTCCAGCTGTAAGCCAGAGGGAGTGGCACTGCAGATTCCTAGCAACACATTCATACTCAACACAGACGGTAACTTTGAGGAGGACTTTTAGGGCATCAGAACTCCACTGCAAATCACTGTGATTATTCAATATAAATTGATATGACTTCTGCAGCATGATGTTGGGGAGTAGCCATTTATCCTGCTATTTTCTTCTGATACTCTTGAATCACTGTTTTGAGAATGGGTTGGAATATGGTGTGTAGAAAATGGATGGCAGAAGACTTGTTCTTTAGAGTGGATTGGAGGTATGATGTAAGTCTATCAGGAAGATTAACTAGAGGCTGAATGTGTCATAATTAGAAGATTTTCTAAAGAGAGCTAAGTTTGAACTGCTTTAAGAAAACTGAGCACTGCTAGAGCAGGGTTGTTCCAGATCCTGTCTCTTGATACCATTCCACAAGTGTTCCCCGCCCTGAAAGAATCAGATCATCTTTGCCTCTCCCTTTGGGTCTCTAGTTCCTGGAATTTGCCAGTTCTTGATAGGAACTGTGAGATTTGATGGAGTGCCTGACCTCATTTGGACCATTTGTTTTGAATTCTGAATAGAACCAGGAAAACTGGAAAGGGGAGTCAAAATGGAGTCACAAGAGAAGGATCTTGGTATTATGAAAGAAGGAAGATAGGAAACTTAAATGAATAAGAGGCAATTTAAAAGGAAGATTAGAAAGAAAGGAAAAAACAAGAGAAATCTTGTGCCACTAACTTCTTGTGCCACTAACTTCTATCAAGATGTTTGGTTGGAACGCAGCCTGTACTCAACATTTTTGTATAAGGAAATGAATACAAGAAAATTTGGGGTTGGAGGCTCATCCCTTGGAAACTGCTAGAAGCCATTGTTAAGGGAAAAGTGATCTGTATTTGACCCAAAGTGCATTTCTGTGTCTCAACATTGCTTGTTTTATAAAGAGTCAAGCTAAGGGAACTCAACTGTGAGTGTGTATTAAGGAGCTCCATACTAGCATAGGAAAAATCTGGTCTCACTGGTGAATCGTATTATACCCATCTGGAGCAGGAAGGACAGGGATTGTTTTTTGTGGACTAATGCTACAAGACAACTCAATTCTTGCCATGAGTTGGTTGAGACCACCCAAAAAGGTATCAATGATTGGAAAAAAAGAGACAAAGGGAGAACCATGACTCTTGGGGGAGAGAGAACCAAGGAAAATCAGTGGAATTCAGATAAATCAAGTTCTCTCCAGAGAACAAGGCCAGGGGAAAAAATTTAACTCACTTCAAGAAGAATTTGTATATTTAACCTTTCAGGATACTCTTAGATGCTTTTAACTTATTGAATATCTTTTGTTGGTAAATGTATGATAAATGTGTCCTAGAGGTGAGTTTTTGTCCCATTTGACTATTATAATACTTATAAAATAATCTCCTAAAAGCCCACAAGTAGAATGTAGACTGATGGGGGGGGGATTCATGGGTTTTGTCAGAGTTTATAACTTGAAGCTTAACAACAAGAAACAAGAAAAAAATATTAAAATGAACAATTAAAGACTTGGTTGTACTTGAATGTCTGTATTAATTACCTGGGGATCTAGTTAAAATGTTGACATTAATTCATAGATCTGAGTGGGGCCTGAGATTCTGCATTTCTGATAAGCTCCAAAAAAATTCAGGTGTCCTTGGTCCTTGACTCACATTTTTTCTATGAAGGACCCATGTAGGTTCTCTTTGGTAGGTTTTGGTAGCCACCTGTGGTTAGAGGTAGCTAAGAGCTGCCTTCTTATCCTCATTTCGGCTGCCAGGTTATAATGGAAGCAAGTCTCAGAACAAGCTCTATCACATATGAACATTTATTAGCTAATGGGCACAAAATAATCTTACAGCCTGCATCAAAAGCATAGTGAAACATCAGTTCTGTCTTTTGTGATGTGAGAAGCTCATAGTCTCCATGGGTCCATTACAGTGGTTCTCAGAAGTGTGGTCCCCAGACCAGCAGCAACTGCATGGCCTGGAAATTTGTTAGGAATGCAGATTCTCAGGCCCTCCGCAGACCTAGTGAATCAGAAAATCTGAGGGTGGGACCTGGGAGATCTGTATGTTTAAGCCAGCCCTCAGGTGATTCACATGTACACTCAAGTTTGAGAACCATTGATCTCCTAGCAGGATTCTGTCAATCATCTGATTGAATTCAGGCAACCAAGAATCCAATGAATCACAGCTGGATTCATTGGATGTTTTGGAATTGAGCTTAGGGCACCATTTGTAAAGATATAGGACCTGCTAGATTCTTAATGTAAAGGTGGTGAATGTTTCTAAATCGTTTTCAGATCCTTGTATTTTGCAAACTACTAACATCATCAACACAAGCTCGTCTAACATTAATTAGGATAATTAATGAAACCCATGGTGTAATAGGAACTAAATATAGCTGAAGCACTTACAGTGGCCGCCTCTGGAGTGAGGCTTTTTGATTAATTGCTAGCCAACCACCCCTAGAGTGTGCATTCCTGATTAAGACAACTGACCGCCTCTACAGTGTACCTTTAGCTAATACACTCATACATCATATTGTACTGTCCACGTGAGGGTTTTTTTAAACTCTTAAAATGTACTTTCTTGAGGCATAATTTAAACACCATAAAATGCTTCCATTTTAAGGGTTCAGTTTGAGTTTTGACAAACATATACACTTATGTAACCACCATAGCAATAAAAATATATATTTCAATCACCTAGAAAATACCTTTGTGTTCCTTTGTGGTCAGTGCCCACTCACCCCCACCCTAGACTACCATCCATACTATAGGTGAGTTTTGCATGTTTTACAATTTCATGTAAATGGAATACCCGGCTCAGTGGTTTTTTGTTTTGTTTTGTTTTTATTTTTTTATAGTTGTAGATGGACACCATGCCTTTATTTGTTTAGTTTTTTTTAAAATGTGGTGCTAAGGATTGAACCCAGTGTCTCATACATGCTAGCAAGCACTCTGCTACTGAACTACAGCCCCAAGCCCTAGCTCAGTGTTTTTCAGATCAATTTATATTATTGCCTTATCAGTAGTTACTTCTCTTTTATTGGAGCCCAGTAGCCATTGTACAACTGGACCACAGTTTGTTTATCCATTACCCTATTGGTTTGTTTACAGTTTGGGATTATTTTGAATAAAATTGCTGTGGACATTAATATGCACTTTTTTTTGGCATTGGGGATTGAACCTAGAGGCACTTAACCACTGAGCCACATTCCCCAGCCCTTTTTTAAATTTTATTTAGAGACAGTGTCTCACTAAGTTGCTCAGGGCCTCGCTCAGTTGCTGAGGCTGACCTTGAACTTGAGCAACAATCTTCCTCTCTCAGCTTCCTGAGTTGCTGGAATTACAGGCATGTGCCACAGTGCCTGGCTGATCTTTTTGTGGACATGTGATTTATAAACTGATTTTCCAGAGTTGTATTGCTTTACATTCCCCCCCTCCAGCTGTGTATGAGAGTTCTAGTTGCTCCATATCCTTGCCATTATTTGGTATTGACAGTCTTTAAAATTTTTTTAAGTTACAGACATTATTTTCTTCCCCCTAATTTAAATTCAGGATTTTATGTTTGGTTTCTGCGAAAGCCATAAAGCTAATAATGTTGACCTAAGTGACTTGGATATGGATTAAATTATTGCCCTTTCCTAACAATCCATTAGAATCGGTTTTATGGGTGCCATTTGATGATGGCATTTAGTCATGTTTGTCAGTATGTTTTCTTTCATTCTTTGGTTCATTTATTCATTCAATCAGTCCCCTAGCTGTATTAGACTTGCTTTTTCAGAGACCAGTTGTATATGAAGTTGCTAGGAAATATGACATAAGTAGGTGAAAGAGTTCTTATCTTCAAGGAGCTTTTGGGACCTATATTCCTGAAACACACATGAACAAAAACACTAGAAAACGACTGTATCCCAGTGTATATCAAGATTTGGGCAAACTTGGGGTTGGGGTTGTGGCTCAGTGGTAGAGCACTTACCTAGCAGGTGTGAGGCACTGGGTTCCATTCTCAGTACCACATATAAATAAATAAAGATCCATCAACAACTAATAAAATTAAAAAAAAAAAAGATTTGTGCAAACTTGAATAAGAGCACCAGCTGAATGTAGGTTCCTACTAGGTGAGTTGGGGGCTTGATAGACAGATGACTATAGAAAACAGTAGAATAAGGGTCTGTAGCTCAGTGGCATAGTACTTGCTCAGTAGTCAAGTACTACAGTATTCAAGGCTCTGGTTTCAATCTTCAGAACCTCAAACAAAACTGGTAGAAAAAATTTTTGTTACTTTATGCTGCATATTAGAATGATTTATCGTACCTTAGAATAATAAAGTGAGTTGTTGGTCAAAAAATACAAAATGACTGTTAACAAGAATAAGTTCAGGAAATCTTTTCTACACTATGGTGACTATAGCTAATGGGAGTATATTGTATTTGTGAAAAATGCTTAGAGAATGGATGTTAAGTTTTCTTACTACAAAATGATAACTGCTTTGGGTAATGCATGTTAATTAGCTAGATTTAAAACTATTCTATGTATATAGACACCTCAAAACATCATGTTGTATTATATGTGATAATTCGTTGTCAATTAAAAAATTATTTTTACAGATACACACAGGTTAAAAATGTTCAAAATGTTAATATTGGATGATTTTAATACAGTTTTATATTTTCCAATAATCTTTACATTTTCTACAGTGAGCATATATAACTTTTATAACCACAAGAGTTGTTATTTTACTACTTGTTTACTAAGTTCTTATAGCTATTTCGTTAACGTATTCCATGTTCTCTTTAATCTTGGGCAGCAGAGATTCACTATAGTAGATCCAGATTACAGTATAGAAAGAAAGATAATGCCTGTCCTTCTTTTTCCTCTTGGGAACAAGGACTACCTGAATGACTCTGTAGGCTCTGCCACTGTCATCTGTCACAGAACTTAGTTTTCCTGATTTTCAAAGAGCAAAGGGATTTTTTTTCCCCTTTACCCCAACAATTTGACCTTCCAAAGCTTGGAGCATAGATACAAGATTTTTTTTTTTTTTTGCTAGCCTATTTTTGTGGTTGTTGGCAAATCATTGGGGATTTTGGTCTGTGCTTTCTGATGAAATAACAAACGATCATTGTTTCCCCCCTTTTTTTCTTCAGCTGATCTGAATAATGTCAGGTTCTCAGCTTATAGGACTGCCATGAAACTCCGAAGACTGCAGAAGGCCCTTTGTTGTAAGTATCATCCAGTACTTGAAGATTTTGATAATTTTTCTTTGCTTAAAAAATAAAGTGGACTGGAAATGTTTCCCTTGGACAGGGCTGATACAGCTTTCACAAGTCTTATTGCAACATAGCATTCATTCTTTATAGTATCTTTGGCCTAGTGTTTATCTAGACCACTTTGTTGTATTTAGAATTATTCCCATGAATAGTCCTTAGCTCTTGATGTTGATAATATATTGATAATTTTAATATTCCAGTTAATAGCATTGGTATCCATAATTATCTGTATGAAACTCACACTATTTCCCCTTTCTATCTTTTATTTCTTCTTACAAAGGGCATTTAGTATTAGAAGTTGATGACAATCTTATCCAAATCAAGTTCACAGATGTGTATGATTTATTGGATTGAATGTTAATGTACCAGTGAATGCTGTAGTTAGGAAAAAAGAATGGATTGCTTTTTGGTGCTTTTTATCATATATTTGTTGGGAAATCCTGAAGTGTTATAGTTTAGTGTATCTCTTTGTTGTCAACAAAGTGAATTATTATGTAATATTGTTTATCTATATACATTTATGATATGCCGGTGAAACCGATGGGCACAGCCCCCACCATAAAGGTATTTACAATCTAATGAGGGATACCAAGATGTCTATAAAATCTGGAGACAGACAGATGTACGTATAAAATCATCAAGAATGTCCACGATTGGTAAAAACACTAGGTGATATTGTCTCTATTTTCAGGCTTGGTGGGCACTAAGGAAAAGTGCAGAGACAGTTTCAATATCGTGTATTTAGTTGTGTGACAGTGGAAGAATGGGATTGGGGTATCGTGAGAACAGCTAGCTGTGTGGAGTGAGGTTCAGAGAAAGTTTGGTTGAAGAGGTGATGTCTAAGCTAGGTGAGTTCAGAAGGGTAAGTAGAGCTCACTCTAGGAAGAATGTTCTAGTCAGAAAGAAGATTATGATCCAAGGTGTGGAGCCCAAAGAAGGCATGATGCATTTAGGAACAGAAAATACTCCATCATGGCTAAAGCACAGAATTCCAAGGAGGGCTATTGTGAAATCTTAGGCTGGAGAGAGAAGCTGGAGGCAGATTGCGAAAGGCTTTTCAAACCCAAGTTAAAGGATTTAGAGGTCAGTGGGGAGCCATTCAAGACATTTTGGCAAGAGGATGACATGATCAGATTTTCATTTAGAAAAATCGTTCTGGCTGTGAAACAAACCAGATTGTATTGAAGGGTTGTGCAGCTGACAGAATAGAGACCTGTTGCAGAAATCAGAACCAGCAATATGGTGGCCTGAATTAGCTAAGAAGAATGGAGACAAGTGGACAGAATTTAGAAATACTTAGGAGGTGGATTTGATAGACCTAAGTGATTTATTTGATGTGGTGAGTGAAGGGTATCAAGGAAGATGCTTAGGTTCCTGGCTTGGGCTACCAGGCAAATGGTGGATTTGCCTGGTGGAATTGGATATGAAGCTCTGATACTCAGGAGAAATACACACAAAAAAAACAATAAGAAATCATCAGCATGTAGATGCTGCTTATAATCAACTATAGGGAGGATGAGATGACCCAGAGTGTTGAGTGAGAAGAGTTATTTAAAAGAGAGGATAAGCAACCTACAAAAAGGGCTACAAGGAATGGCCAACAGAAGAGAAGGAAAATCCCAAGAGGTGGTAGTGCCACTGTATGGGAAGAAAGAAGGGAACTTTCATAGGGTGAGATGTTGCTCAGATGTTAGGATGAATTTGGGGATAATACCCATTGGATTTAGAACTGAAGAGGTCCTTAGTAGCTTTGTGATTTTAGAGGCATGGTGGAGGTGATGCATGAAGGCAAAAGCAGATCAAAAGTGGGAATGTAGAGATGGTAGGTATGGACAGTTCCTGGAGAAATTTAATTGTGAAGCGGAAGGAAGATGAGGATAGCTAGCTGAAAGGGGCTGAGGAATTACTGAGACACTTGAGTATATTTATAGGAATATGAGAAGAGAACATGGTGAGGTTAAACTCACTGGCTCAAGAGGAGACAATAAAAATGTGCATTCTCAAAGGATATGGGCATGTAGGTGACCGAGCGCTTGAGACTGGGGAGAGTACCTCCTTTCCACTATAATGGGTGGGATAGAGGAAAGGACATGTGCAGGTCCAGGTAACTAAGAAGCTTGGTAGCAGGAAGGTGAGGGATGTCCATCTAAAGCCATGTGCTTTCTATGTGGAGTTGGAGGAGAGTCCCTGTGATTCACTTCAGCATGGAAGGTGATAAAATGAGGTTGGGTCTATCTTTGCGGAGAATAAGAGAGAGGGTTGTGTTAGAAACCAGCATTATGACATGTGGAGTTAGTTAAGTGATTTATAACAGTACCAATCTACAAGGGTGCCATGTTTCTTCAGGTGCATGTAGCAGTCAGAAGCCAAATACTTCTGTCCTGGGGTAAAGGACAGATGTGTGAGAGAAGTGAGGATTTGGGCAAAAGAAGGGTTAGAATGCTGTCAAGTCTTTGTTGGGTAGGAGAAGCTGTGAATTCAGGTGGAAGCTACTATTTAGGAGGGTGAGGAATCAAGAGGCTGACTGTTCAGGGGAGGCAGAGGAAGAAATACTGAAAGTGGAAGAGTTCCAGGTGATTGATAAGGTCTAGGATATGACCATTTGAGTAGGTAACAGAGGTATGAGTAGGATAGGTGTAGATTTCCATGGAAATGAAATCAGAAGTTAAGGAACTGAGAGGCTGCATGCAGTACCCAGGCCAGTGTTGAAATCATCCAGAATTGGGGCCAGAACTGGGGAAGAGAAGAAGGACCATGAATCTTTACCACCAATGCTTCAGGAATGGAGGGGTTTCAATTAGGGAAACATTTAGAGGCTAATGATAAGATAGTCAAAGAGTCCCTGGCATATGGTTCTTTCATAGACATGGAAATTTCCAAGAAGTAGAATTTTCTAGAAGAGAGGATAAGCCTTTCTTTTTCATTTTGGTATGCCCAGTACTTAGCACGAGCCTTAGCACCAAGCCTGGCACAGAGTAGGGTTCGATATGTTGTCATGGAAGGAATGCATTAATGAAAGTTAACTGAGTCTTCCATTTCCTCATAGCATATAGCCTGAAGTTATTGTTTTCTTCAGCTATACAGCTGCCAAGTTCAAGTGGTGTTTTTTTTTTTTTTTTAATTTTTTACTTTTTTTTTTTTTGGTACCTGAGATTGAGTCCAGGGGTACTTAACCACTGAGCCACATTTACTGCCCTTTATTTTACTTTTTTTTTTTTTTAAATTTTGAGACAGGGTCTCCCTCAGTTGCTGAGACTAGCTTGTGGTTTCCCTGTCTCAGCCTCATTGGGATTACAGGTGTGCTCCACTACCTTAGGTTTAAAAACCTAAGGTGGTTTTTAAAAGGATCCTCAGGGTTTAGGATTTACTTAGGGACCTGTTAGTGTACCTTAGCAGGGACAAAGCAGTTTGGGGTAGGGTGGAGTAAAAGGGCTGGATGGAGAAAGTTATCTTCTATTTTTTTCCTTCTCCTGACCCTGCCCTATCTCAGACATACTGCTTTCCTTTGATAAAAGGGGAATTATGAACTGGTTATTATAAAGTACTGTAGAATATTTCTGTAAGATCCAAGGATTCAAAAGAGATAACCAGCTGTTCCAGGTTATACTATGAAAAAGCTCAGAAATAGACTAGATGGAAATGTCTATAATGTTTTATGATTGCCCCTTTCTATAGTGTTCCTTTTGACCCTGAGTTTAGGCATTATTCCATTTTCCTGTCAAAAATAAAAATACAGTTCTATTTGCTTACGTGTTTTATTACCTATCATTTCAAGTTATGTTAACATTTTGGATAAACATTGGAGAAATTGTGGAATTTAATATTGTAAAAAAGGTTGCCCATTCAAGGTGAGAACCTTGTAATAAGGTTAAGCTCTGAATGTAGAATGATTGATTTAAGTTTTCACTTTTTAACAGAAGTTTTCAGCATTTCCCTTTGCAGTATAACTTTTTTCCCATTTGAAAAAAATTCAAGGATAACAAAATTAGAGTGTATTTATCTAAATTAGGTACTGAGTTCTCAAGAATGCAAGAAGGGTGTTATGCGTCATGCTGTATTAAAAATGCAGAGTGAAGAGTTCCCCAATCCTTTTATTTTTGAAAACATGTGAGGTCATATTACTCGGTAACTTTGCAGTAGGTGATTTAGGAATTTCCTCTTAATTTTATATTTGCTTAGGTTTATCTTCCAGCCTTTTGTCATTTCTATGCCTGCAAAGCCATGATAAAGAGCTGTTGTCTGTAGTATAGGCAAATGAAACTTCCCCTGCCTAGCTTTTCCTACCAAGGTCTCTTCTACTAACTCTTACTCTAATGGAAATTAATGATGTTATCTCAGTGATTTCCTGATGCCAGGGAAGAGTTTGAATTACAGATTCCTTAGAAAATATCCACTGCCACCTCTATTAAGCACTTGATCTTATTTTTTTTTTCATTTCCCTAGCAGAATACTGAATAACACAATTTTATCCACTATAGAGAATTTGCTACTTAACTCAGGAGCATCACCATTGGCCTATAATGTCCCCAGTTGGTAATTGGTTTAATGTTGCATGACTCTATAGTGTCTTTCAATGCATTGTGAATGAAAATTGAACTTGATAGCAGAGACAAAGAGAAAATCTCAGTAAGAAGGATTTATAAGCTGGTTCATATAGTTGATACCCTGGTAAAAATTATGAAAAAAGATGATCTAAGCTTTTTCTTTCTCCTTCTGTGGTTCTTATGACATTCCATAAGTGTGTGGCTTCTAAAATTAAAAATATAGCCAACTACTAAGAGCAGAAGTTAAAATGTACTTATCAAAGCAAGTATATTTAGTTTATTAGTGTGTGTGGGGTTGGAAAGAGCCCAAACCATAGGGCTAAATATACTACAGTTGATAAATGTGACAAATATTCTGCAAACAACAAGAAATTGAGAATAATTTGCCTCTGTTCAGCAACCAAGTCATATATTATAGCGGTTTGGTGCCTGCGATAACCTAAATAAAGCCACAACTTCTGGACCCCCTCTCACCATGACAAACCAGGTGCCCCTTTCTCTGTAAATGTACCTCACCTTTTGATAGTGTCCTAAAGGATTGCTTTATAAGACTGACAGGACCCACAGTAACATGGCTTACGTATCTGTAGCCTACTGCTAGAAAAAGCTATATACAATATGACAATAGCCTTAAAGGTAGGACATGGATCCATAGCCTCAAAAGAGAGGGTCCCAAGAGGCAGTATAATTATTTTCCCCCTCCCCCACAAAAATCTTCTTTTTCTATATACCATTTCTTCACTTTTTACATAGGTTAGATGCCATGTCTCTGTTATTTCAGAATCAAAAATATCTTGAGGATATAGCCAAATTAATTTTCTCAGTTTATGTGGTTTGAAAGCTATTGGTACCTTAAAGAGAGAGACCCTATAGCAAGACCCATTTATCTACCAGAGGAAATACTGGAGTCCTATTTAAAATTTGCCTATTGCCCCTGAGTTGCACACTAGGGAAAGAATGGTTGCCTCTGAGTCATGATGCTGAGCTGTTAAAAGAGCACCTTGCAGATTCCATTCTCCAGTAATCATTGGTTCCATTTTCTAGTTATTCTAGGCACCTTGCCATCCTTCTCCTTCTTTCTGAAATTTCCATAACCATCCACATCAAATTTCTGGCGTTTTAGTCTCAGGAAAGTAGGCCCACCAAATTAAACTTACTTCTCTCAGTGATCCAAGTGTCCAAATTGTCCTTCCACCCACTTATGACTTTTCACACACAATAATGGGATAGAAAGCAATATTTTTAGACATAATATTATGACAGATGAGACATACAGCATATAAACCTTCTATTATATACCAAATATCTTTCTTTGGCACCAGGGATTGCACCCAGGAGTGCTTAACCACTGAGCCACATTGGTACCCTAAAAAGAGGGGTTCTATAACAAGACCCATGTATCCCCCAGAAGAAATACTGGAGTATTTAATTTTTTATATTTTATTAGAGACAGGATCTCACAGAGTTGCTTATGGCCTCGCTAAATTACTGAGGCTGGCTTTGAACTCACAATTCTCCTGCCTCAGCCTCCTGAGTTGCTGGGATTACAGCTGTGTGCCACCACACCTGGCTCCCAATACCTTTCTTAAATCTTCATTATCTCATTTGCTAGCCATGGTGTTCATTCAGATTGTTATGAATCATTATTGTCCAGATTTGACTGGGCCAACATTCCTATGGAGTACTTTTCAACACAGATGCTTAGTAACAGATATATTTTGTGGAACAAAAACCAAAAGACAGACACAGCCACATTAATATTGCTCTGTGGAGTCAAAGTTACAGTCAGAATTCCCATCTCTTTATTGTATTCAAATGTCTTGTTCACTTTTTTTTTTTTTTTTTTTTGGTACTGGGGATTGAATCCAGGGGCACTTAACCACTGAACCCCAGCCCTTTATTATATTTTATTTAGAGATAGGGTCTCACTAAGTTGCTTAGGGCCTTGCTAAGTTGCTCAGGCTGCCTTGTGATCCTCCTGCCTCAGCCTCATGAGCTACTGGGATTACAGGCATGCACCACCACGCTTGGAAAGGAATCGCATTTTTATCAACTCTTCCATCAGTTTGCAATTCCCTTCTCATCCATTTTGTTAACTTTTTAGACTCAGGTTCTATCATTTCCTGATCTCAGTAGAAATTTATATAATCAATAGCCAATTTCAAAGCCTGTTGACACTTCAAATCAAGGGCAACCTGACGACCAGTATCATTCATTGATTTTTGCACCTTTTATCAGAATCATTTTTTTTTCTTTCTAAATAAAGCCATACTCATATTTTTAGCTAAGAAGGAATGCGAGGTAGGGGGTCTTCTAAACAATCTGACTCCTACCTTTCATGAATGGTGGCAGTTAAGACAATTCAGTTGCTGAAAAGGACTCTGAGAACCCAAATGGCAATACGTCCAAATCTGCATTTCAGGAACGGGATACAGTGTACCAACAACACTGAAACCAGGTTATGCATCACAGCCACGGGATACTTTACAGTGTAGGGTCCAGAGAGGCCACATGCAAGCTCCTGTTGCCTTCTCTCTTCAAGGGCTACATATCAAGATGCACTTTGTCTCTTTCATAAAGAACCACTCATGTGTCCAGGGATGGTGGCACATGCCTATAATCCCAGTGGCTCAGGAGGCTGAGACAAGAGGATGGCAAGTTCAAAGCCAGCTTCAGCAGTTTAGCGAGGCCCTAAGCAACTCATTGAGACCCTGTCTCTAAATCAAGTACAAAAAAAAGGGCTAGGATGTGGCTCAGTAGTTGAGTGCCCCTGGGTTCAACCCCCAGTACCAAAAAAAAAAAAAAAAAAAAAAACACTTGTGAGCACAAAACACCTTGGAAACCAAGGAACACAAATTGGTCTCAGCTAGATTTTCTTATATCCTGCTGGTGACCTAGGCATATTCTTCCTATGAAGTCAGCCCCAAACACTGTGGCTTTCATGGGTCTCAGTGAGACCAGGGAAAAATGGTCATTTGTTACTGTTAGCAATAAACAGTGGTGATAACCTGTAATCTGTGGTTACATGTCAATGCAGTAAATCACTTCTTTTCATTGCTTTGACCATTGTGCACTGTAGATATTTTAGCAAAAAATCTCGTGCTGACCTAGAATTAACCCTCCCAGCACAATTGACTTTCTTTAGGTGCAGACTTACCTGGAAAGTCCTTCATCTTTAAGTAGAAGCTGACCAAAGAATGGTGTGATATCAATAATGGTTTCCTCTTTCCACAAGTACCTTCTGTTGCCTGGGCAAGAAAAGTCAGCAAACACATAGAAGTTCTTCCACCATTACTGTGTGTCAATAGAGTATCAAGGTTGAGAGCTTGGAGTTATGTGGACATTATGGGGCATTTTTCCACCACTAACCAACTTTTGGTGTCTCTCCCCCCCCATCATTAGTATGGAATGTAGAAGGGTTTTCCTTTTCTCTAAAGTCATTGAGGAAATCTTCTGACATCTACCTTCCTTCCTTTCCATATGTACCTCCATGAGAGTTCAGAAAACCTGGGTATCCTGTCATAATACCCAAAACAGGTCTCCATATCTCTGGTCTCAGTTTTTTCAACTGCAAAATGATTTTAAACATACTTTCTAACTGTGAAAGTCTGTGAATCTGTAAAAATAAATTATTAAAATCAGCTCCTTATTTGTGGCATACATATAAAGTTATAGAGTTATCTAGAATTATCCCTTGAATCTAGAAGGTTAAGAGGATGATTAGGCACAATCAGAGCTTCAGGAACCATTTGTGGGGTCCTTGTGCTTAAGCCCTCCCTCCCAATATATTGTCTGCCTTTTCTATACAAAGAAAATACTTCTCTTTTTTTTTCTTTCTTTCTTCTTTTTAAAAAAAAACAATTGTACCAGGGATTGAACCCAGGTGCATTCAACCACTGAGCCACATTCTCAGCCTTTTTTAAAATTTATTTTGAGACAGGTTCTTGCTAAGTTGCTTAGGGCTTTCTTAAGTTGCTGAGGTGGCTTTGAAGTTGCAATCCTCTTGCTTCAGCCTCCCAAGACAATAGGATAACAGTCGTATGCCAGTGTCCCCAGCTATACAAAGAACATTCTGAAGGGCCAGTCATTTTTATCCTCTCTCCACCCTTTCTCACCCCTGCCAACCATCAGGCATGAGTGATGCCCTTACATGGTCCTATTCTTCAATAGCATCAAAGCCTGTAGCATTGTCTTCTATTAAAATATTTTTTGTAAGAGGGCATATTATAATATTAGGCTTTTATATTTTTATAGCTTTTGAAATATATCCCTTAGTAAATATACTAAAGGAGGTGTGTGTGTGTGTGTGTGTGTGTGTGTGTGTAGATTTCAAATGGAGATTTATAGCTTGAGGAAAAAGGATAGTTTCACACATTGTGTCTGTTGGTTGCTTATAGAGGCTTCCAGAAACTGCTAATCATTACTGTATATAAAATTTCATTAAAAAATCACATTAGCCTGGTACAGTGACACATGCTGTAATACCAGCTTACTCATGAGGTGAAGGCAGGAGGATTGAAAGTTTGAGGCCAGCCTAAGCAATTTAGGAAGACCTTTTTTTCAAAGGAAAAAAATGAAAAGGGCTTGGGATGTAGCTCAGTGGTAGCACTCCCCTGGGATCAATCCCCGGGAACCCCTGCTCCCCCCCCCAAACCCCCCACAACTGCATGTATTCTTTGAGATGCTCATTTTAAGCAGGAAGTGTATGTCCATGTGGCATTTGAATTCTCTTTGTCAACTTTCCCACCTCCTTTCAGGTCGTCCATAGCATGAGCTGTGTATACCCTAAATAGAAGTCTTTTAAAAGTTGTTCTATGAAAGCAAAATTCTGTTTGATATGTTTGTTTTTGGTAATGTGGTCTTCAGCCTTCTGTGACGGATTGTTCTTATGTTAAACCACATCCAGTTTTAGCAGAGCACACTGCATAGTATTTCTCTCGTGTGTCATCTTCTGCTCCTGTTATTTCATAGCAATTGCCTTGCTCCCCCTCTGGAGCTATTTATACTCCAAATTTTCTGTTCTGTGTGTTACTCATTCACCTGTGCAGAGATAAGAGTAGACCCAATAAAATGAAACTCACACAATTTTGCTGTTTGTTTCCATCACATGGGTACATTAGATTCATTAAAAAAAAAGTGAGCCTGAAAGTTCTCACTTGTTAGTTCTTATATCCTTGGATCTAAAGCAAACTATTTAAAATGATTAAAGCAGAGTGACCAAAAATAAATAAATAAAAAACCTTCAAACTACCCATAGCTACCTTTAGTATATAAAGAAACATGTTAGCAATATTGGTATTTGAAAGAAATCCATTCCTCTCCTCCAATAATGGAACTGGTATGCTGTATTCTGAATGTTCTCCTGACCTGCACTTAAAAATGTGCCCTCTGAGGAAGTCAAGCACACAGAAGACAGGATGAAAAGTTTCAGTCTTTTGTCCCTCCCATGCAGTCCCTATTTGACTTTCCCCTCCTTAGATTCTCCTGCTTCTTTTCCTCTACCTGACTCCTTCTCAAATCAATCTCCCAAGTTCTGTTCTTATCTGCCAGTTTAAACAATCTTAGATTCAATGAAAAGAGGTCACTTTTTTTATCTTCAGAGTATAGTCGTGCACTGTATAATGATGTCAATAATGGACAGAATATGTGTCAGTGGCCCAATAAGATTATACCATCTAGTGATGTTGTAGTCATCTTAATTTGTGTAAGAACACTGTATGATGTTCACACAGCAAGGAAATCACCTAATGGGGCTTTTGTTCAGAATATATTACTATCAGCTGGGCGCAGTGCGGCATACTTGTTATCCCAGTGGCTCTGGAGGCTGCAGAAGGAGGATCACAAGTTCAAAGCCAGCCTCAGCAATTTAGCAAGGCCCTAAGCAACTTAGTGAGACCCTGCCTGTAAATGAAAAATAAAAAGGGCTGGGGATATGGTTCAGTGGTTAAGTGCTCCTGGGTTCAATCCCTAGCACATGTACAAAATAATATATCCCTGTCATTAAGCAGCACATGACTGTAATTTAAAACAAAAGTGGCTGGGTGTACCTCAGTGTCAGAGCACTTTTCTCACATGTGCAAGGCCCTTGGTTCCACCCCCAGCATGGCCCCAAAAAAAGAAAACAAAAAAGAAGAGGGCCTTTCCTTCCATAGGATGGGTGTTAATTCAATAGATTTTAGGGAAACTGGTGGTCTATGAGGACATAGAGTTTTGGGGTTCAGACCACAGCACCACTAAGAGCACAAAGTTTCACTCATGGGGGTGAAAAACAAAGAAAAATACCTCCTGCTTCTGCCACCAGGTCATGATCCCAGGAAAACTCTAGAACTTTTTATTTTCCTTTCTCAAAAGAGAAAAATGTGCACTACTACATAAGTATTAACCACTGTTTTTGTTTTTTTTTCTTAGTATTTAATTAGAAGTGGCCACAAGTAACTGGTAAAATACACGATATAGTCCTAAATTTGCATTTCTTCATTATTGGGAAAGCTGTTTACTGACTAGAATGACCTGTGTTTATCTGAAGTTGCTTTTATAATTGCCGTGCCCCTTCCCCTTAGATATCTGAGAGATGTACTTTATTATTGATTCTTTGTCTCAAAGGACTGAGAATTCTGACCAGTGCTTATGTGTTTAGGGGGGTAAAATAGCAATGTGTTGCATTTCCACTTTGGTTAATAAATTGGCTTTAGAAAGAAGCATCTTTTTTATGCACCTGGGAATAAAGCTTGTGATTTGCTGATGTTGGACAAGGTTGAAGTTTCACTTTTGCAAAAATTTTGTCTTTTAGCATATGATTAAATATTACCTCAGATCAAAGGATCCCCCACCTTACCTTGGAAGTTCTTGGAGGACTTGAAAAGTACATTGTAAAGTATAGTTTGAAGGTGAAAGGAGAAATAAATGTGTCTTAGGCTTGAAAACTGGATGTAATGTGTAGTTCCTTTCATTTGCTTATAGAAAGTGTTAGTGGAGTTGATTATTTTTTTAGTTGATGTTAAGGGAGCAAGGAGATGCTGAGATGACTGCTATTTCAAGGAGAGAAATGCTTAATGACTATAAATGTATAGCTAGAAATAGAATTTACACAACCTTAGCCATACAGATTAATCTAACTGACCTCCTCTAATACTATCACAAGAAAGTGTTGTCAGGATCTCTTTGAAAAATCTCTAGTATAACATTGTTTTGCTTATTCAGGTGGAAATGGCTCTGTTGGCACATAGAAAAGGCTGGGTCCCCTTGGCTCTCAAATAACCCCCTATAGTGCAGGGAAGGAAACTGTCTCTTTGCCCACATCTTCACCCAAGACCAGTGAGAGTTGAGAACAACCTCAGATTCTGAATGATGAAACTAGAACACCTTTGAAGATTGTGGAGTTCAGGTCTGGTATTTACTACAGGGTACTAGGATTCTGGTATTTACTATGTTGGCTAGGATTCTCAAGGGAAAAGAAAGGACTTTAAAAGGAGTGTTTTATGTTTTGAATCATCTGTGATTTTATGTTTTTACAGTGGATCTTTTGAGCTTGTCAGCTGCATGTGATGCTTTGGACCAGCACAACCTCAAGCAAAATGACCAGCCCATGGATATCCTGCAGATCATTAATTGTTTGACCACCATTTATGATCGCCTGGAGCAAGAGCACAACAACTTGGTCAATGTCCCTCTCTGTGTGGATATGTGTCTCAACTGGCTACTGAATGTTTATGATACGTACGTATGGCAAGTGTTTTGGGGGGCAGTGTCATAGGAGAACTAGCTTACACAGTGGTGATGATGTAATTAGTATTACAATAAGGCCCCAGAAGCTGTGGAACTAATGTTGTCTCTGTGATAATTATTTCTGCCTTTATATGACTGGAAAAAATATTTTGATAAGCTAGGAAGTAAGAGCTAGGATGTAGATAGCTCTCAGATTAGAAAGCAAATAAAACCATGAGATACTCATGTTTGAAATAGTAGAATGAGTCACTGTGTATCCACTGGTTCTTTCCCTTTCTCACCAATGTCTTCTGGAATCCTCCATCCACTTTGGGGTTAGTCCCTCTCACTGACAGTAATGATTATGTTCCTGGAGATGCTGGTATACCTGTCACCAGATCAGAATTTTCTCAGCTAACATGTAGGAGAATTTTGCAGATTATGAATTGAGAATCCAAACACAATGAAAAATAAACACCTTAATGCTGCACCCTCACCCCCTCAAACTGAGGGAGATTTTGTTTTGTATTTTATTAAGCTTTTACAAAGTCTCAGCTAGGGACCCCCATTCTTCACTCTTTCTCAGAGAGCAATTATTTCTTTTGGATTGTCTGCAGGAGATATCTCCAGTTCTAATTTTTGTCTTTGGTTCAATGAAGACAATTGAGGAAGGAAGCAGAAGAAATTGTTCTTGATTTCCATTGAATTCTTCTTCAACCTCAAAATTATAACATGTCTTCTCATTTTACACATCAACCAGAACATTATTCCTACTTGAAAATCAGGGAAGGTTTTATTGAAAGGAGATGCACATCAACCATTCTGCCTTTTGCTTTTTTTGGAGACTTCTACCACTTCCTTCATTAAGATTTATACTCTTTTCTTTGTTATTTTGATAAGGTGTGACTTTTTAAATTTCAGGGCCATCTAGCTATTTGGTTCATAATTATCTACTAAATCCTTGAACATGTTGGATTTTTAATTGTGGATTACATTTACATTTATTTTTAGGAGGGTTTGTACTCAAATCTTCCCGCAGATATATTTTGGCACCCTTTTCTTGGCAGATGACATGTGAATGGATTTTAAATATATGACTTTTATTCTACCTTCATGAAAATTATTTGGGGATAATTTTAACTCTTTGAAGACCTGAGTTACTTTATTTATTTGTTAAACTTTGATTTGCCTGTACTTAAGATAGAAAAAGATAAAAAAAAAAAAAAAAAACTTCCAATGATAGGAATTTTGTTAATGATTAGGGTCCAGTATATCTCTTTACCAAGGGATTTAATAAGTTGTACTTGTTGAAAATAGAATATATTGGCCACCAAAAATATCAATATCTGAGGCACAGTAGCTTTTCATAATCAAATAGGAAGCTGAAAAATTATTGAACGAGGGGCTAGGGATATAGCTCAGTTGGTAGAGTGCTTGACTCACATGCACAAGGCCCAGGGTCCAAACCCTAGCACCACACACACACACACACACACACACACACAATTATTGAATGACATTTCCTACAAAATGAAAATTTTTTCATTTTTTTCCCATAAATGAAATAAGCTTGTTAATAAATTTGATATGTAATGCTTTATTTCAAGTTTCTTTTCTTTCTTCCTTTTTTAAAAAATATGGTGCTGGGATGGAACCCAGGGCCTTGCATATATACCAGACTCTACCAATGAGCTACATCCCCAAGCCTATTTTTTTTTTTTTTTGAGACAGGGTCTTGCTAATTTGCCAAGGCTGATCTCGAATTTTTGATCCTCTTTCTCAGTCTCCTGAGTGGGTGGGATTATAGACATGTGCCACTGTGCCCAGCTGTATTTCAGCTTCTTTATATAAAATGAAAGCTCTTATAGAGCCCATATTTGAATGCTATCTAATAGAATGTATCATATTTATAGATATTATTATTTGGGGATAAACATTCATAATTTAGTGTCATGTGGCCTGGAGTGATTAATATTCTTAACAAGGAGTAATTTGATGAAAATTTGAGAGTGTTGAAGAGAGCAGAGAAGTTATTTGCTGGTAATTTTTTGTCTTTAGTAACCAAAGTAGGTAATTTGCTTTAATAACCAACATAGTTTAATGCGTAGTTGTAATTCTTCCACTTAATCCAAAGTAGGCTCTTCAGAGGTGTAGATTGATATATTTTCCCCTATTTCATGCAGAGCTACTCTAATAATTCAAATAAAGCTTTAGGAATTAAAAACTTGGTAAATAATTTAGTTGAGAAAATTTCCATTGAATTTTGGATCATGAGCAAATAGATGATGAACTCAAGAAAAGTTCTTAATTTTTTTTCTTAATTTAAAAAATATTTTTTTAGTTGTAGATGGACACAATACCTTTATTTTGTTTATTTATTTTATGTGGTTCTGGGGATCAAACCCAGGGCCTCACACATGCTAGGCAAGTGCTCTACCACTGAGCCACAACCCCAGCCCTTGATTTGTTTTTAAAAATCTTAATAGACCAATGGTCAGTAGAGTTTCCAAATCCAGGACATTTTTTTTTAATTAGAACTCTACCCTCTAGTAAAATATCAGTAATTGTTTTCTGGTTTGATTCTTCATAATAGGGGACGAACAGGGAGGATCCGGGTCCTGTCTTTTAAAACTGGCATCATTTCTCTGTGTAAAGCACATTTGGAAGACAAGTACAGATGTAAGTCATGTATATTAACTCTGTATTCTTTTATTGATGTTGGCTAATTACCCTAGTTCTAGATGGGAAATGACATACTGTTCTTATTTGACAGCAGGTTCCTCATGTAAGATGTAGAACTGCTTTTAGAGTGTCATAAAATTTGGTTTGTGCCATTCCCTGTCAAACATTAAATTGCAGGTATTTAAATAGAGAACGAGGATTAGCTTCTCCAGGCCGAGTATTATTTTACATTACATTGACTGTGCCTGAATGAAACACGTGTTTGTAGGGGATAAAGTCTGATTTCCTAACCCTTTGTATAAGTCAGAAAAATAAATGTGAAAGTTTAATCCCTGCACTTGCCTCATCTTTGGATTCTTATTTAAAGAATACTGTCTGGCATTCAAGCTCAAGAAACATTGTTTATTTTATAATCATCTTACTGCAATTTGTACTGACACATCCAATTCAGTGACATGACTAAATTTTATTGTTCCAGAGACAGATAGCTTGCCATTTCTTAAAGAGTAAATACCACCCTACAGGATTTTATTTTGATTAGCCATTGGGTTCTTTTGCTTTGAAAAGTGTAAATCTAAATTAAAAGCAAATGCTAGAGGAGTGATGGTTTAATGACCAAGTGACCACCCATTCCTATTGTAAAGGTTTGTACTTATTTTTCTCCTTTAAATACTTGTAAGAAGTCTTTTCAAGAGGAACATTAAACAGTCTATCTTGTCTTCTGCCTTTTCCCCTAAGGCCTAGCACATGTGGATGAGATGTGCTGAGCTTAAGAACAGGCAAGAGACAAAAGAGACTGAATCCTTCCATAGCCACTCTGTGTCCTTGTACTCATTTCTCATCAAAATACATAAACTGTTTCCAATTCCACTTTTATGTAGTTTCTACTTGGGTTTTCTCATCCTAAGACCCCAAATAAATAAATAAGTAAATGAAAATAACTAAACAATTTTTCTTAACCCTTTACGGATTGTTTTGGATAAAACATTGTTTCCTTGTGCTTGCTGCCTTTAAATATTGTAGCTACTTATTGCAAGGTTTTTTGGTTTTGTTGAGTTGGAGGTCTTAATGTTTTACCCAAGCTAGCCTTGAACTCCTCGGCTCAAATGAACTTCGTCTCTCAGTCTCCCCAGTAACTGGGAGGGCATATGCCACCATGCCTAGCTATGTTAGTTTATATTCTGACTTTACCCATGGCATGGTACCAGTGCATTGTTCATACTAAATTTTAATTGTCAAAGGAGCTTTGATCTTCTGTTTCCTATAACTACTAACAGAGAACATTTTGAGATAAGTGGAAAAAATATTAATCTTCGAAGTAAGATAATTTTTTATTTTGCAGAAAAATGTGTATGTTTTAGAGAGATGCTAAAAAGCTGTGCATGTTGTTTCCATTTTATTATTGCCACTTTAGCTGTCTTGTTAAAATATTTAATTCCATAGAGTGTGCTTATGGGTACAAAAAACTTTTTAGGTTTTTTTTAAAATTGGCATCTTCTATGTGAATATAAAGTATGATTTAAATAATTTTGTTTATGCAAACAAAACATACATTATTAGTCTTTGATATGTTCATTCATATTTTTAGCCACGTGTATTGAGCATCAGCTTCAATCTGATATTCCTGTTCTGTTCTAGAAGCTTCTGGCACACAGTTGACTAAGATATGTTCCTTGCCTTCAAGGGAACATCAATTTTTAATAAAAAGGAAATAACATTAAATCATTGACGGTAGAGCAGGATATGAGTTAACTATAAATAGGTACAGGGTTCCACTACATACATGATGGAATAGAAGCTCAATGATCTTTTAACTCCATAAAGAAGTCCCAATTTTTCTACATTTTTGAATTTCTGATGCTTAAAGGAGATGATGATGCTTTGGACTAGAGGTTGATTCAGGGCCTTATGCACGCTAGGCAAACACTCTATAACTTAGCTATATCCCCAGCCTTTTCTTATTTTATTTTGAGACAGACTAAATTGCCCAGGCTGACTTTGAATTTGCAATCCTCCTGCGTACCTGGGATTACAGGCATGTGCCACTGTGCATGGTCATATGGTTCTTAATGCTAAAAACTTTATTATAGTTGTTACGTCCTTTTTATGTACATATAATATTACCCAAAGGATTGTGTTTTGCCTTAGGAACAATTCAGGCATTAAGATCACATTTAAACTTAAAATTCCTTGCAGGGTTATAGTTGATTTAAAAGTTGTCATCCTTCACATACACATAGTGATGATTAACTTCATCTATAAAAATATGTCTAGATTAGCATAAATTAGAAGTAAGCCCTCTCTGTGGGAATATTGACTACTCTTGAGAGTTGGCACTGAAGTTGAGTTGGACATTAGGTTTCATTGTTGCAATTCTCTTCTTCTTTTATAGACCTTTTCAAGCAAGTGGCAAGTTCAACAGGATTTTGTGACCAGCGCAGGCTGGGCCTCCTTCTACATGATTCTATCCAAATCCCAAGACAGCTGGGTGAAGTTGCATCCTTTGGGGGCAGTAACATTGAACCAAGCGTCAGAAGCTGCTTTCAATTTGTAAGTTATTCACCTTCTTAAGTAACATATTTATTCTTTGTTATTTTAGAAGTCAATTTTTAAAATGTCACCAAATTTCAATTTCTCACATTGGCTTTTTTGAAGGCAGTAGGTACAGGTTTGGGGATTTTTGAAACTTTGGTAGGAAGTGGCTTCTGGGACTCTGGGTTTGGGACATGAATACAGTTCAGAGAAAGGAAAAGAAATTGCCATTTGTAGCAGGGTTACCACTGTTACTAAGTTGCTGGGAGAAAAGGGAGTCTTCAGTGTTTCAGTGAGCATAGAAAGAAATCTCTGGCCATAAAAAGCCTTTCAAAATAAGAAAATAGCCTTTGTAGGTGAGTCTTTTAGTCTCTCAGTGTTTCCTTCAATTCTGTCATAATAGCCTCCTTTTCAATGGCTGTTGGGAAAGAGTTAACACAGTTAGCATTTTTTCAAGAAAATCACTTTGTAGCTTTGAGGCTCCCTTCTGTTTCAAGATCTTTATGGTGGCTCCCTATAGTTTTTTTTTTTTTCCTAAGTGGGGGTGGTGTCATTGCTGGGCATGGCACCCAAGGCCTTCTACCCTATAGTCTTTTTCTTTTCTTTTTCTTTCTTTCTTTTTTGGTGGGGGTACATACCAGGGGTCAAACCCAGGAGCACTTAACCACTGAGCCCCATCCCCAGCCTTTTTTTTAATGTTTTGAGACAGGTTCTTACTAAATTGCTGAGGCTGGCCTTGAACTCACGCTCATCATGCCTCAGCCTCCTGAGCCACTGGGATTACAGGTATGCACCGCTATGCCAGGTGTTGTAGTTTTATAACTACGATCTGAGCTTTGTATTCTTTGCCAACATCTGTCACTGGTTCAACACACTACCACTTTTGTCCACATTTTGTCTTATCCTGTCCCATTGCCTTTTCTCTGTCCTGCCTTTTCTACTCCATAATTGGTATCCCAGAAACACCTCCTTCTTCCCACCTGAGGGCCCCTCTAATTCAGATTGTTTTTGGTTTTAGTAAGGAGGGTAGGTAGGTAGGTATGGTGAATATTTTTGTGCATTTAGCTCTCTTCTTTGGAGTTTTTCCCTTAGGATGCATTCTCCAAGAGTTGGATTACCAGACTAAAAGATAAAAATATTTTTGTGGCTTTTGATATTCATCACCAGATGGCTTTTCTTCAAAAGTTGTTTCTAATTGTTATGCCACCAAAATTAAAGGAGTAAGGTATTTGCAGGACCACATTATTCACAGTATTCAGATGTTATTGTTTTGATGCAAGGAGCTGTTTTCATATATGCAGTCTCAGTCCATTCTCATTCCAATGACAATGGCTAAGATTTACAAAATGGAACCAACTGTAAGAGCTAAATGGGTTAGACTTCAAGTCTTTCACTGTAGAATGGGATGAAAGTATAGGTAATTCTCTGGGCAGAACCCTGTGATTTTTAAATTTTTTTATATTTTTGGAACTTGGGATTGGACCTAGGAGCACTTAACACTGAGCCATATTCCTGGCTCCCCCCCCCCATTTGGGCGGGGGAGGATTTTGCTAAGTTGCTTAAGGCCTCATTAAGTTCCTGAGGCTGACCTTGAACTTGGTGATCCTCCTGTCTCAGCCTACTGAGTTGCTGGAATTACAGGCATATGCCACCATGTTCAGCTGGTCCTGTGAATATTTAGATGTTTAGAGCAGTTTGAGTATTTATTTAATAGTTAATTGGGCAAATGGAATGCACACAAAGTAAACCCACTTAAGTAGAATAGGATATATTCTTTGGAATCTTACCAAAATGATGGCAAATTAACTATAAAAGAAAAAGAGATGTGCAAAAATAAATGCACATATCACCTCATACCCAACCTTACCCAAATGTGAATGGACTATCACTATCTAGATTTTTTTTTACCTGTTGCTCTGTTAATATTTTGACTCCGGAATGTAGACAGAAGTAATTTTCATATGATGAATATTAATGGCCTCAGTAATATATATTCATTTTGTTTTTTAAATCCATTTGTACCACAACTTGCACTGATGTGTTTCCCCCTAATTTTTGTTTTCTCTTTAGTCAAATTTAAGGTTTTTTTTGAGTCCTAGTTGTGAAACACACACACAATGTTCATATGTACATATATGTACATATGTGTGTGTATTTTGTCTTGGCTTAACGATAAGTATTACAACATAAAAGGTTGCCAACTCTCTCTGTTCAGTGATAGTCCCTACTATAGAGAAAACTAGGCTTATTATTAAGGGCCTGCTGGGAGCCTTTGTGTCACATCACCCCACTGTACTGACTCATCAAGCAGCCACTGTCACTGCAGCCTCTGTCCTTAGATTTGGTTGTCAGATAAGGGGCTGCTAGACTGAAGTTCTGCTTTCCCTGTGTTGCCCCTCTTAAGAAGAGACCGTCTCTTTTACCTCTACTGCCTCCCTGGGCTGGATGCCTCCCTTCTTTCTTCCCTCCATATCTCTTGTTTGGTTATTCCCCTGTGTCTGTAATAGCAACTCGCTTCTCTGTGTCAGGACTTGGAACTGAGTCTGTCTTTGCGTGTTTACTCAATGCCTCCTGGCTAACCAGTCTGCAAGCTCTTGGAAGCATGTTTTGTAAGACTGGAGAGAAATCAGTCAAGAGATGAACAGCAGGAACAGGTGGCTTTTCCTTTTCTCTCTACTATTTTGTATTTTCTGAACTTTTCTTTTTGGAACATTTATAATTAGAAAAAAATTTAGGAAAGTGCTACCTTTTGAAATTATTTTATTACTATTATTTTTAGTACTGGGGATTGAATCCAGAGACACTTTACTGCCAAGTTACATACCCAGCCCTTTTTATTTTTTCTTTTGAGACAGGGCCTTACTAAGTTTCTGAGGGCCTTACTAAGTTGTTGATGTTGACTTTTAAGTTGTGATCCTCCTGCCTCAGCCTCCCCAGTAACTGGGATGGCAGGTGTGTGCCACTGATTTTTAAAAAAAAATTTAGGGAAGCAAACATCTTTGTTTGGTTCCTGATAATTGCCTCTCTTATATGGTTTCAGGCTTTCTCATGACACATGCACACAATTGTACTGTTTATCTAGCAAGCCTCCATGCCACACTCCAGCCTCTTATATTGATCTTATCATCTGCCCTCTTATTGTTTTACAGAAAAAAATATTTACTGTGTGATGCTATTCTTAAAAAATCTGCAGTTTCTTTTTATTGTCCTCTCAAAAAATAATAATTTCTATTTAGCCTTCATACTGTTCCTACTCCGGATCCATGACTATTACCTTGAAACACTTCTCTTACTACCATGAAACAGCTGCCTCCTCCCACTTGTATATGCTGTGATTATAAAGGATATTGTTCCTATTGCTACCAACAAAGCTTTACCTTTGTTCATGTGAATTCTTCCATTTAATCTATGACCAGTCATTTGAGGAGAATAGAAAAGACTGGCTTTTGAGTGTGTGTGTGTGTGTGTGTGTGTGTGTGTGTGTGTTTGTTTGTTTATATTGTTTGAACAATTTATCTGTGTCCTTACAGTCCCTCAGCTGATGCAAAAGTTTGATTCATCATCCAATATGCTCACCCCCACATTTGTCACCTCATTCCCAAATATGTACTTTTTAATACTTCTCCCTCCCAGCCTCCCAAGGTGAAATAATAAACATTTCTTCTAGGTTCTGGATAGAACAAGAAATGCCATAGCAAAACAGAGGACATAAGAGAGATAAGAGGAGTTGGGGAGAAAGGAGAAATAAATTTGAAGTATTGGCCAATTGGATATTTCTAGGAGGATGGAGCCAGGTGTCTGGGTTTTCATGACTTAGATTTGGGGAGCCTCTCAACTTGTAGTAATTCACAGATTGAATGACTTCATTGTGAATGCCGACTTCAGAATCCACTTCCTGGCCCTGGCCTGCTGGCCCTGGCGTGCTTTTCCTCAGCCAGGTGCTCTGACGGTCACCTTGCCTTTCATTGTGCAACGGGCATGAAAATACAATGTTTGCTGTAGGGAAAGATAACAGCAGTGAAAATGTCCTCTGTCCTCTGTTTGAAGTCTAAGACCTTGGGAAAGGAAACAGGCCGGCTCCTTCTGCAAACTTGTGCTCAAAGTCTGCTATTTCTAGTAGCCAAAAGAAAGGGCAGTAAAGTATTTGTTACTTTTACAGAGGATACTTCTTTCATTTCCTTTGTTTCTTGTCTCCAACTGGAAAACTTACTTTTTTTCCCCAGGATGGAACAGTTAGGAAGGTACTCAGTCTTCAGATTCAGACAAGGGCCTGCTAGTAGCAAAAAGAGAGGTGTGTTTTCTTGTCCTACCCTCTCTGGATGGTCTTTTACTTTGTTTTTTCTGTGTTACTGGGAATTCAACCTAGAGGCACTCTGCCCTGAGCTACATCCATAGTCCTTTTTCATTTCCTTTTTTGGTACTGGGGAATTTAACTCAGGGGCCCTTGACCAATAAGCCATATCCCCAGCCCTAGTTTTTGTATTTTATTTAGAGACAGGGTCTCACTGATTTGCTTAGTGCCTCGCTTTTTGCTGAGGCTGGCTTTGAACTCTTGATCCTCCTGCCTCAGCCTCCCAAGTTGTTTTTTTAAACATTTTTAGTTGCAAATGGACAGATAACTTTATTTATGTATTTATTTATTTATGTGGTGCTGAGGATCGAACCTAGTGCTTCACAAGTGCAAGGCAAGCACTCTACCACTTAGCCACAACCCCAGCCCTAGAAATAAAGTTTTGAAACTAGTTTGTTTTAGAAATATAGCTTCAATGAATGCGTGATCAGGTTGTCCTTCTTTCATATTCCATGGAAACAGTACTGTTGAGAGAGTAGATTGATCTTTATGACCTTAGTAAGGCTCTGGCCATGAGTCACAAGTCAGCCTGCGGGAAACTTGGGGGTTGTCCATATCATTCCTGTTTTAGACGAGAAAACAAGGTCCAGAGAGGCAGGATGGACATATTTTACATCACACAATTATGCCAAGTTGTGATTTTAACCAGTTCAGGTTCTAAACTGAACTAATAAAGTATTGATGTGTTAATATGATCCTTCATATACATTTTAGATTATAATAGTACCACAAGGATAAATGAGCATCCCTGCCCAAAACACATTCACACCTTTATTTAAAATACCTTAATCCCAATTACAGGTGCCTAGTCTGTTTTCAAATACAACCAAGGAATACTTTTAGGTAGGAAAGTTTTTATAGGTTTAAGTGATTCCAGAAAGAGTGCAATATCAGTAAATGGTATTGGGCAATGCCTGAGAGATACTCCCTCTTTCACTATGATAGTCTCTAGTATTTTCTTCTGTAAACATTTTAAGGACTTTATTATTTAGGTAGAATCAAGCGTACCAACTTTATATTTAATATGCTTCACGTACAAGAGCTAGAGTGTCAAAATCTGTTTATTCTACATCTGTTTTCTGCCTCCTGTTGTATTCATGCATTCAAAATGAATATGTTGCTTTTTCATCTGTCTTCTGAATTTTTCTATTCCTGTGTCAAAATGATTATTATCTGTGCACAGTTGCTGTAGTATCAAATGATATGGAAATGAGAATAAATTACAACCTCAACTGTTGAGAGCAAATATATATTTATATATATATAAATACACACACACATTTATATATATATATATATATATATATATGTGTGTGTGTGTGTGTGTGTGTGTGTATATATATATATATATATATATATATATATAACAAATATATATCTCATAAGTAATAAGTCATTCTAGAATATCTGGAGTAGTGAATGGCAGAGCAGTTATGCACATAGGCTCTGAAGCCTGACCATCTGATTCCAAATCCCACCTTTGCTGTTGCCTAGATGTGTGGTCATGGGCACATTTCTTAACCTTCCCGACCTCTGAACTCTTGCTGTGATTATGGGGATTCAATGAACCATTAGATTCAAAGTGCCTAGAGCTGTGGTAGGGGCATAGTAGGTGCTCACTGAATGTTAGATATGGTTATCTAAATTGTATTGTAACAAGAGAATATACTGCGAAGGTTAACAGTTCTTTTTATCTATAACCAAACATCTGTGGATTCGATTTGAGGCTCTCGAGATTCTATTTCTTTACAAATGTTAACATGCCATGCCAGAATACTTTAACTGCTTAGACAGCATTCCCCAGGCCAATCGACCACACTTTATATTTTCAGTGCTCAAAATAACTCCTAAAAATTCTATTTTTCTTTAGTTTCTGTTGGCTTTTTGTTTATTAATCAAACACTGGGTGCTTGGGTTAACTTCTCAACATGCAGTAAAGGTTATTTTCTTTACCAGTATTTTGAAGATAATTTTGAGTTGTAATTAACACGTTTTACTCATAGGGTAAGGAAAAGCACATGTCATTCTGTTTCCCTTCTTTTTGAAACTTTATTTCTTATTGGTGCATTATGATTATACATAGTAGTGGGATTCATTATGCCATATTCAACATGCACATAACTCAACTTTATCAATCTTATTCTCCAGTACCTTCCCCCCGCCCCTTAGTACTCTACAGTAGCACTTCTTTGGGCTGGGGGTGTGACTTAGTGTTACCTTGGGAGCTTTCTTGGGGCTCCTGAGTTCAATCCCCAGCGCTGGTAATGAATAAATGAATGAATGAAGCACTTCATTGTGATGAACAAATCTATCTACCTACATTCCTTCCTTCCCCAACCTTTCTTTCTTTTCTAGAAAAGTTGAGGTAGAAGTGCTAATAGAAAAAAAAAGACTTTATTGAGGTGCATACTTTTAGTTGGACAAATATTCTGGACTCCCTTTTACTGCTTCATCATCAGTTCTTACTCACAATAAAACCTATCCCCAAATCATGGAAACAAGAAGATTTGAGTTCAACTTTTACCATCTTAATTTTTCCATGTTTATCACTTGATTTTGTTTGTTTGTTTGTTTGAATGGAAAGTTCTTTCTACAAAGAGGATTTAAGTTGTCTCCTCCTTGGACAATCTTGTCTGTTTATCCAAGGTTCTTAGCATGTCATGGTTTTCTGATTAAACTGCTAGAGGGTTTCGTTTTGGTTAGATTTAGCATTTGATAAAATTTTAAAATCTTGTCTCTTTTAAGGCTCTATTTTATTTACATGAAGAAAAATTTACTCTGTTTGGTATTTTGTTCTATGAGTTTAGACAATACATATGGTCGTATCACCATCACAATCAAGGCAAACATTTCCATCACCCCTAAAATTTCCTCATCTTGGGTTGGGGTTGGGTCTCAGTGGTAGAGCACTTGCCTAGCATGTGTGAGGCACTGGGTTCAATCCTCAGCACCTCATATAAATAAATAAAAATAAAGGTCCATTGACAACTAAAAAGTATTTAAAATTTTTTTCCTCATGCTTTAGTATTACCATGCTCATTTTCAACCTGTGGAAACCATGGCTCTGCTTTTTTTTCCTATAATTTTGCCTTTTCTCAAACTGGATTTTAAACAATTACAGGAAGCAGTAATGAGAGAGTTAACTTTATTTTTATACTTTTGCATAATATGGCTTGCTCTATACTTGAGAAAGTATATTCCATGATATCTATAGATTTATTTTGCTATGTATATATAAAACTCTTCTAACATAATAATAATATTGAATATACTGAGTGATTTGCATAGACTTAAAATTGTGCTTGTGTCCCCTAGGGCCAGTGTGTTAATTGGTTTATTAGTCAGGTGGAGTGGGAAGCCTGAGTTCAGGACAGTTGTCCTTGAACATGTAAATGAAGAGTGGATAATCACCATGTGTTATTGTTTGGGCTGATTTTATCTTTAATGGGTGATTCAGAGTCCTGATTAATATTTAGAGCAGTGTCTGCTGGCCTCCAACCCATTCATTATCTTAGAACTTTAAATAAAATACTTGATTTTTTATCCAAGACAGCAGTTATGGGAAGCCTTTTACTTCTTTTCTACAAAGACAACTTTTGACCTCTCAATCCTTACTTTAAACAAGAAAAAAAATCTGTAGATGTGGGAATTCTTTAACATTTTCCTGGTTAGGATTCACATTTAGGATCTCAGAAAAACATGTCTGGATGGTTATGAGAGGATGATTTAGAAACCAGGGGAAGGGCACAGAGGAAATCAATTTTAATGTTAGGTTTGTGTTTTTTGAGAAAACTAATCCTGAGGAGCTTTTCACATTTTATACCAGCGACATTAATACTCTTTCCTCTTCCTCTTCACTCTTACCCATCCTCCTGCCTTGCCCTCCACTATGAAGGACTGACATGAGAGAAACAGTGGTTTCTAGTTAGTAGTTTAATTTGGAAACATTTCAAGCAAAAAGAAGAATTGAAAAAATAGTATAATGAACACCCATATATTCAGTATATTGGTATGAACTAAGGTTAACTTTTTGACCTATTCACTGTATCCACCCTCCCAGTTCTTTCCACGTGTATGTCTAAATGTGTATAGAACACATTTATTTATTTATTTATACCCAAGATTGAACCCAGAGGTGCTTAACTACTGAGGCCACATCCTCAGCCCATTTTAGTTTTTATTTTGAGACAGGGTCTGGCTAAGTTGCTTAGGGCGTCACTAAGTTGCTGAGGCTGGCTTTGAACTCACAAATCTCCTGCCTCAGCCTCCTGAGCCCCTGGGATTATAGGTATGCACCACTTCACCTGATGCAACAATATATCCTTTTCTTAAGGGATGTTCTCCTACATAATTGCTATGCCTCCATCACATACCAATTTAGCATCAATTTACTAATACTATAAGAATAGTCTTTATAGCTTGCTCTTTTCTTCCAGGATCCAGTCCAAGGTGTTGTCTTGCATTTACTTTCTATGTCCCTGTACTTGAATCTTGAGTCACCTGGCATTTTTCTTTTTTATATTTCTTTGTTTCATGGAATTTTCTGATTGCTTCCTTATGATTAGATTTAGGTTAAAAAATTATTTTTGCAAGAGGACCATAAAGGTGATGCTGCAAACCTTCTACTGCATCCCATCTGGAGGGACAAAATAACACTTTATTCTTATCAATTGGTAACACTAAACAATGTTAAGGTGGTGTCTGCTGGATAGTTCCATTAATTCTACCATTCTTTCTGAATGTATTAGCTGGTTTCCTTCTGTGAAGAAAAGCTCCCACTTCTCCCCCATCTTTTCTGAAGTATCACTGTGGCCATTCAAGGTGATTTCAGATATACAGAGAACGATGCTTCTCCTGATGGAATTGCCTTTGGCATTGGCATAGCTTAAAATGGCAATCCATAGAATTGATAGTTATTTCTCCCCATAGAAGCATAAACATATATCTAATGAATATATTTCCATATTAACCAACTCCTTGGGAAGAACAAGTTGAGGTGACCAAAACATATAATATGAACTGTACTAAAAGAGGATTGAGAAGCTCATAGGTTTTTGTTGTTTTTCCTTTTTTGTTACTTCAGTATATATTGACCTACACCTGTCACTCTATGTGGCTCATATATGCCATAGCATCTAATGGAACAAATGACCTGTAATGCCAAAAAAGAAGGGAGAAAGGAGGTCATCAGAGAAGATATGAGTACATGTTTATCAGTGTTTGGGTATATTCACTTTTACCCTCACATGATTCTTGGTAGATGAGCATAGAATTCAATTTAAGTTTAGTACCTGGGCATTGTCTTAAGTAGGCCCTGCTTAGATATCAGAGACTCTAGGATGCTGAAACAAATTAAGGACTCAAAGGATTCAAAAGATTTTGGAGATTAGCCTGCATGATCCCTTAGGAAATCACTTTTGTCCTCCCTTTTTAATACTACTTTAAGCATCCATATTTGAGTATAAAAATAAGAGATAATCTCGAGCCATTTCCTTAACCTCTTGGGGCCTTTTCTCATCTGCAACATAAAGTTAAAACAGATTATCTCAGGACTTACTTATCCCCAAGTTTCTTTGATTATATGCTAAATGTTATAAAGGCAAAAAGGCTAATGGATTACTATGCTTATATCAAAGCTTGGCCATTATCAGCAAAGTCTTACCTGATCTTCTTAGTAATACCTCTTGTAACAGAGCTTTTAAGATATAGGAAACAATCTTGTACATAAGAATGTAGCCTTTCCCATGAGACAGATTGTTCTCTGAACAGAGGTAGCATACACTAAGAACAAGATATATATATATTTTTTAAAATGTGTAGACCGTCACAGAAATGATCCCTTGTGGTCCTACACTAGTTTTCTCTGCAACTCAAAGGTAAAACACAGTATCTATGTCTAGGAGGATCAAAATGTCACCTTCCTCCTGTTTTATTGGTTACATACAGGTTTTGTATAGATTTTTATAGAGATTTTTATCACTCATTTGATTTTCATAAAAATTGGTATTGTTTGGAAGAAGGGTCATTAGTATTCTTTACAACTTGTTCTTGTTCCGCCTTTTATGTTCATTGCTAGTGTAGACTTCTCTCTTTTGTAAAATATTCCACTGATGCCCTTGGTAGATTTAGAGGTTGTTAAAGAAATTGTGATAACAGCTCAGGGAACAGTCAGGAACTGCCTGTCCTATACTGTTTGACCCTGACTAGCCATCTTCCTTGTAGTTTCAAATCTTTGTGTACAGATTGTAATTCACAAAACAGTTTTAATCAATTTAAATTCAGCAAATCTTTCCAAATACTGGGGCTTTTTCGAATCAGGGCCAGAAAAGTTGAGTTGTCGGCAATTTATGCCATTACCTATTAACAATGGCAGTGATGTTGAAAAGATTATTTGGATTAATGAAAGGAACATTTTACTAGTGAAAATTGCAAATGAACATGGCCAGGAAGGAGGAATAACCTTTTAAAAAATCTGTGGTTCTCCCCCAGTGTTTTCCGTAAATCTGTCCTTTTCTGTCAATAAGAATGTTTGGAAATTCTATTCATGCATATGTATGCATTCAGGATCCATATATTTAGTCATTATCTTTTCTTTAAATGGGCAGAAACTTTACTAAATAAAAATTAAAACCTACATTTATTCATTCTCTCTCTCTCTCTCTCTCTCTCACACACACACACACACACACACACACACACACACATACACACACACACATGCACACATGTTCTTGGACTAGCTGATCTGCCTTACTTTGCTTGGGATAATTATTTGATGCAATTGAAGAAATAAATTTCTGGCACTATTGAGCCGGGAAGACATTCATAGAGTTGTCTATTTGATAAGCAACTTAAGATCAAATCAGTGTCTACATTCTTATGTACAAGATTGTTTCCTATATCTTAAGAGCTCTGTTACAAGAGGTATTACATTACTTAGCATGTTTCCCTGTGACTTCCAAGTTGAGCCTTTGGAGGGGGTAGGGAGGATTGGAAATTGACTCTAGGAGCACTTTACCACTGAACTAGATCCTTAGTTCTTTTTATTTAGAGACAGAGTCTTACCAAGTTGCTCAGGCTGACCTCAACCTTGTCTGCCTGTTGGGGGCAGCTGGCCTGTATATTGTGGGATGTTTATCAGGATCCTAGAGTCTGTCTGCTAAATGCTAATAGAACCTCCTTCTGTCCCAAGTTATGACAGCCCAAAATGTTTCCACACATTGGCACATGCCATCTTGGGTACAGTATCATCCCTGATTGAGAACTACTGGCTTGCCTGTCTGTGATATTCCTTTTGAGGTCCTCAGTATAAATTTTATGATGTATAACTGGGCGTGGTCATACAGGCCAATAATCCTAGCAACTTGGGAGGCTGAAGCAGGAGGATCACAAGTTTGAGGCCAGCCTTGGCAGCTTAGACTCTGAGCAATTTACGGTTACCCTGTCTCAAAATAAAAAGTGTAAAAAATGGACGGGGATGTAGATCAGTGGCAGAGCTACCCTAGGTTCAATACCTAGTATTTAAAAAAAGGGAAAAAAATGATGGGTGTTTTTGACTGCTGGGGTGTGGGGCTTGCTGAGAAATCTTTCAACTGCATTTGTTTTGGAGCCATAAATTGATATTGTTATTCTAAGAGATGGAGGAGTATTCAGGTTGACCTCTTGGCCCCTCAGTATCCAGCAAATCTCTTAAACTTGCCATTTAATGTTCTTGCATTTATATTATATTGTAACATACTAGACATTTTCAATGTTGGTATTTAAATATCTTTGTACTTGGTTACATTTGCATAAAGATGATATTTGTATAAAGCCGCCCACCAACCTGCCATAACAGAGCAGTAGTAATGACAACTGATTCCTTCCCCTAACCTTCATGCTATGGATGGTTCTCATAGGTCAGGACCAACAGCCAAAGAGAGGAAGGAAACCCAAGATACTTCCACATTGTGGCCATCACAGTGGAAGGAACTGAGATATGTTTGCATGTCATGGAAGAAGAAAAAGGAGGGGTTGCCAAAACAAAATGAAAATAAAACCAGACCTGGGGCTGATTGGCCTTTCTAAGAGATTTTGCTTAGATTTCTTGAAACAGGCATTTAGATTTAAGGGCAAGGTTATCATTGATATAAAGAGAATTTATTTGAGGACTTGTATGTATGTCAACAAAGAAGGGCATTGACAAGGATTATTTCCATCCAATGAATGCCATCATACTTGGTTTTTTCTTTCAACTTCAACAACTTGCTGCTGTTCCTATCTATTCTTATTTTTGTAGAATGATGAAAATGTAATGTTGGATTTTAGTTCTAGTTCTGTTAGATCTTTATGGGAGCTTGCCTGGTTTTTAATTCCTTTTTTCTTTATTGCCAGACAAAAGGAGAGGGAACATACCACTCAGATACAGAATGGTTTGTCGTAAAAATGAAAGATCGAAACAGAATGAGAATGCGAATCCCCATATCTTGTCCTCAGTGCTGTCAGTTAGCATAGGCAAGCAGTTTTAAAAGAGCCAAAATGATGGATCTTGCATCTCAGGGCCTGGAAAGAAACTTGAGAATTTCCAACCTTTAAGCACCAGAGACTCTATAGTATTTTGAAAGAGGAGAACATTCTACAGCTTCCCTTGGTAATTCACACTAATGCTTTAACAACTTTCAGCATCAGGAAATTCTTCCGTATGAGTTACAACCTAAATTCTTCATGCTGCTTAAGCCTGTTTCTTCTTGTTCTGTCCTCAGTGGAGGGATCGAACAGCTGGTCACAGGCCCCTATGCAAGAGCCATTCACATAATTGAAAACTGTTATTAAATCGCCCCTTCAGCTACTATTTCTTGCTCATTTTCTCTCTCTCTCTCTCTCTCTCTCTCTCTCTCTCTCTCTCTCTCTCTCTCTCTCTCTCTTTCTTTCCATGACTAAATAATCCCAATTCCCTTAAGCTGTCCTCAGGTCTTTCAAACCCTTTAATTATCATTGTGCCTTTCTGCCAAGCCTCCTGTAAGTTCTGGGTCAGTTGGAGCCCTCAGAATTAGACACTGTTTTCTATGAAGGATCTAAACAGTAGTGAAGGTGATGAGATAATTTTCTCACACTATACTTTCTGTACTTTTAGTTGTACATTATAGACATGGTGTTTAAGTTTATTTTATTTATTATTATTTTTTTGCAGTGCTGGGGATCGAACCCATGGCCTCATGCATGCTAAGCATGCCCTCTACCACTGAGCTCCACCCCAACCTCTCTTTTATTTTTATACCTATGTTTGCTGCTGACTCATGCTTAGTTTTCTCCCTATCTTTTCAAATAAAAAGAAATGTTGTGATATTTTTACACTTTCTGTGTTAAGTATGAATTTTTGCCCTGCGGCATGTCATTGAATGCATCATTAAACAATCTACCCTTTAAACATAAGTCAGAAAAAAATATACATTCTGATTAAGTGCCAATAAACTCATATTTTAAATAGGCATGAATTAGTAATGCTTTTCAATTTACTGCCTTTCTATAATGGTTTGTCTCCTGGCTGGCTAGAAAGGGTTATTTTGTTAGACCAGTGGAGCAGGAGATTGTTATAGGACATATTGTAGCTGAGCACTTGCAATTCTTTTGACAAAGTCTTTCACTCTGTCTTTGTCTACAGGATGGGGAAATTTGTGCAACAAAGACTAGATAATATTACTGGAAGAGTCACAGTTCAGCTGTCGAGAGGACAGAATCATGTTGTTGATTTGGTGTAGGCTATAAGCGTTGCAGTTCATGTTTGTCCTTGGCCTGTAAGATATTTTCACCAGGACTGTTTGATACAAAAACTTAACTTATTTTCAAATGGAAAAAAATGAGCCAAAGTTGGGAATAATGGCTAATTCCTTGGCTAAAAGAGTTAGGATTCTCAAAGATACTGATGAGATTTTACATTGGGCTCAGACTAAGAGGAAAGTCCTTGACAGAAGTGAAAGGAAACAAATCCCAAATGAACAAGTACAGAGTGGAGGAATCGTGGAAAACAGCCAGAAACAGCCCCAAACAGCATTTCCCATAATGCCCAGCAGGGCCTTAATACCTTTTGATGTTCACAGACCTTATCAGTTAAAAAAAGATAAAGGTCTTGGGATCAGTGAATAATAAGTAGGGAAATTCTGAGGTCAAACAAAGTTTAACGTGTTTTTTCACTGGCGACCTTCTTAGCTTTAAATATGTTAACATGCATTAAGAATTTTAAGAGGCAGATATAATGTGCAATGTTTCCTTAATTAATTTGACCTTCTTTTCATGAAGCATTTTGCTGGATGATTGATCTGCTGGATGTACTAGGCAACATTGACCCAGAGATTTTAGTTGAACAGAAACCTTATGTGAACCTATAGACCAGAACAAATAAATGTAATCCATTATGGTGTCCAGAGAAATGGAGGTACCATTCCCAGAAGATCGTATTTGGAGAATAGTTTTCTAAAGGACAATGGCAAACTGAGCCATGTCATATAAGGCAGAAATGAAAGGAATAGAGATGAAGAGGCATGGACAGATATGACAGCTATGGTAAAATATTTAAAGGACCACATGAAGGCTGAGAACTTCTGAGTTTCTGATCAGATGGGTAATAATAATGATGATAATCATAGCAGGCATGATTCTTTCTATGTGCTGGACACTCTTCCAAGTGCCTTTCATTTGTTAACTCATTCATCTTAAAACATCCCTATGAGGTAGGCACTATTAATATTTCCATTTCATAATAGAAATTAAGACTGAGAAAGTTATCTTACCAAGGTCACAGAACAAGTGAATGGCAAAGCTGGGGCTTGAACTCTCGTGGTTTGACTCTGAATCTTCTGTTCCTATCATTCCATTTCATTGCAGGGTAAAGAACTTTGGACAGGGATCCGTTACAGATGTTCAGGATTACCCTTGAAGGACATATGCTCTCTCACCTGGGTGGTATTTACATAGTGGCTGTAGGAATACACTGGCATTGGGAAGAGTTTAGATGAATGCTGGAGACCTCATAGCTCTGCAGCACCATCCCAAAAGAAGGAATTGACTTGCACCCTTTCATCTTTATATTTTGTATAATTCCTTTTTTTTGGGGGGGGGGCATGCAAGGAATTGAACTCAGAGGCACTCAACCACTGGGACACATCTCCAGCCCTATTTTGTATTTTATTTGGAGACAGGGTCTCACTGAGTTGCTTAGCACCTTGCTGTTGCTGAGGCTGGCTTTGAACTAGCAATCCACCTGTCTCAGTCTCACTAATTGCTGGGATTACAGGTGTGTGCCACCATTCCTGGCTGTATAATTCCTTTTTAAAAAACATTTTTCTACAAAGTATCTCTGTGATGGTACTCTACCCATAGAAAAGTGCTCAACAGATGCTTTTGATCAGTAGTTTGAATTGATACCATTTTGCAGTTAGGAAATCCAAGGTTAAACATCTCATTAGAATGTTATTAAATTTCTAATTAAGGGTAATGACTGGACTGCTGGTGAAGTGGTCAGTGTTGTCAGTCTAAACCCTCCTTCCTGCCTCTTCTGTGTGAGATGTGGATAGATCATTTATTAACAAGCCACATTCCAAGAGAAGCAACTTGTTTTTTTCAGTTCCAATACTCATTACTTATATGATACCAAGGATGCCATGTCATATATTCAGTTTAAATTGGTTTTGGAATAATCATTGCCCCTCAGTTCTTGGCAAAAGCAAATGAAAAATTGTCTATGGAAAAGGTATTTATTTCCATTCCAGGGTTCAGAGTATCAACAGGAAATATTTTTAAGGTCATTGTAGTACACAGGGAAAAAAATAAGCAGTTAAATACATAAGAAATTAAGGTGAGTGGCAACAGCAGAAACAGCAGACTGCTGAAGCAGACCCATAATAAATTAATATTTGAGAGTTATTAGATTATTTTTCAAAAAACTCTTTATGCTGTTACAAAAATGAAAGACAATATTGAAAAATATTGGCAGGAAAGTACAACCTTGGGAATGACCTTAAAAATGACAAAATAGGGGCTGGGGTTTTGGTTCAGTGGTAGAATGCTTGCCTAGCATGTCTGCGGCACTGGGTTCAATCCCTGGCACCATGTAAAAATAAATAAACAAATAAAATAAAGGTATTGTGTCCATCTATAACTAAAAAAATATTTTAAAAAATGACAAAATAGGGCTGGGGTTGTGACCCAGTGGTAAAGCGCTTACCTAGCATGTGTGAGGCACTGGGCTCAATTCTCAGCACTACATATAAATTAATTAATAAATAAACTAAAGGTCCATCAACAATTTAAACACTTTAAAAATATTTTAAAAATGACAAAATAAAGCCCAATGCAGTGGTGCATGCCTGTAATCCTAGCAACTGGGGAAACCGAGGCAGGAGGATTGCAAGTTCAAAGCCAGCTTCAGAAACTTATTGAGACCCTAAGCAACTTAGCGAGACCCTGTCTCAAAATTAAAAAAAAAAAAAATTAAAACTGCGGGGTTCAATCAGCAGTACTCCTGCCGTTCCCCGCTCAAAAGAAAAAGAAAAAGAAAAAGAAAAACCTGACCAAATAGAGGGTTGGGAATGTGATTCAGTAGTAGGGCACTTGCCCAACACCAGCATGTGCAAAGCCCTGGGTTCCATCTGTAACACCTCAAAAAATAAATAGAGAAGAAAAAGAAATATAGTATCTAAAATTTTAAACTGTTTAAGCAGATTTGATGCAGTCGAGGAGAGAAATGAATATTCAATCAGACAACTGGATAGAAGGAATTCTTAGGAATGAGTGCAAAGGATTACAAAAAGGGAAAAGCTAGGGAAGTCCTGTTCAGAAAAATGGAGATTGAGAAAGTCGAACATTTATCCAATCCTTTAAGCAGAATAGAGTAGGAACAGAGAAGAGGCACTGTTTGTTGAGATCATGACTGAGAAGATTCCAGAGCTGATCAAGACTCTGAGCGCATGTTTATGAAGCCCAGTGAATCTTAAACCAGTATAAATAAAACCATAGAAACACAACACAGGAAAAGGATAGATTACCTTCAAAGGAGCAACTATCAGCTCTACTACTGATAAGATGCAAGTGGACTAATATTTCCTTATACTAAAATAACAACAAACAAAACCCTGAAGTCTTTCAGTTAAGAATTCTATACCCAGTGATTCTTGATAGCTATCAAGAATATGGATTTCAGAAAAAGAGAGGTATTTTAAGATATCCAAGACTTGGGAAATTCATCATTAATAGACATCTAACCTAAGGATATACTTGGGACAAACTGATCTCAGAGGGAAGATTTGAGGTTAAAGCAGGAAAAAAAAAGTAAATAATATTATCTAACATCTAACAATTTAAAGAATTAAGATAGTTTTGTGGGGTTAAAAATATAATTAAAGTATAATTAAAATGAATTCCTACAATAATGTATAAGCCCAATGATTGGTAAATGTATTTTGAAGTGTTCTGGATGGATGGTATTTATTATATTTAGGCTTTAAAAGAAAGAAATAGACAAACAATAGGGCACCATGGGAAATTGTACTATGCCAAGTAGTATTCTAATCAGGCCAGGAGGTTCTGATTCTAGTATCAGCTTTGCCGTCAGTTAGTTGGAGAGCCTTTGAAAAGTGAGTTCTCTGATCTACATCTCTGTTTTCTTGTCTGTAAAATATGAGGCTTTGGAACCTAATGAAATTTTAAAGCCCCTCATTATGATTCTCTGAGAAGTGGGTCCTCTAGGAAAAAAAAATCAATAGTTCTGAGTTGTTGTTTTTCTTTCCCCTCCTTTGAAATTTTATCAATAAACACTTGCATTTTTCTTTGGGCTAATATATACACACACACACACACACACATACATACATACGTATACACACACACATACATACATATGTGTATATATGTGTGTGTATGTGTGTGTGTGTATATATATATATATATATACACACACACACACACACACACACACACCTATACCTATCTATCTGTTCAAAAATGGGAGACTAAACATTGACTCACTCAGGTGTGTATTTTGCTGTACTCTTCCCGTGTGTTGGTTTGGTTTTGTTTCCTTGTCATCTGGTAGCCAGAAAGAGTGATGGTAGTTTACTAACACCTGAGGGATAGGTGGCTTTTGTGGATGTTAGAGGGACATTTGTAGAAACAAGCTGTGAAAAGAGGCCCTTCTTATGCAACTATTGTTCTTTCTTTTTAACTTATTACCTGAACTGATATATGCGTCCTTTATTTTCTCACCTTCTCTTTTTGTCCTCTTTCTCCCTCCTGTCTTTGCAGGCTAATAATAAACCAGAGATTGAAGCAGCCCTCTTCCTAGACTGGATGAGACTGGAACCCCAGTCCATGGTGTGGCTGCCCGTCCTGCACAGAGTCGCTGCTGCAGAAACTGCCAAGCACCAGGCCAAGTGTAATATCTGCAAGGAGTGTCCCATCATTGGATTCAGGTATTAGGAACAAACAAAAACCGCCTTTTTCTGCCTTATCATTTCTTACTTTTTTATGACTCAATCTTTTATCTCCTGTGCCAGTTGCTGTTAGTTTGTTCTTCTCTAAAGTGGTAGAGAAGGTGATCAAGCTGGAACATCAATCACTCCTGTCACTCCTCCCATTTCTGGGTTATTTTGGTGGATCTGACTCATTAGGCAGATGTCCCTTTCCACCTTCACTCTTCAGCTCTTCAGAACCACGTTTTTGGTTGAACAGGACTGAGTACCTTGCTCCACACAGATCTTTGTCTGTCAAGGGCATACAGATTAACTGTACCTCCTCCTTCCTGGAACCAAAACATTTTTATCCTCTCTTTCTTTTTTCATGGTCTTTTCTGTTTATAGAAACTCTCCAAGAATCAGTTATAAAACTAAGAGATGATTCTATTCTGGGGAGGAACCATTATGGTAGCTCAGTTTCTTTCTTACTTACTTGGCAGCACTTTCTTTCCCTTTCAGTAATGAGAATTGTTTCAAGCATTCTAGAAGTTCCTTTATCTTTGAGTCCGATTACACTCTTCACACAGTATCCTAATGAACTTCTGAGGGAATAGAAACTATACCAATAAATGAAAGACTCACAAAGTAGCTAAAGAAAGAAAATGTTTCTTACAAAGGTGACATAAATAGGAAACATAGCAGGTTATTCTTTTGATGTTCTTAAAATGTCCTGGAAAACAACTGACCCTTAAATCTTTAGCCTTGTTGACCTGTTTGGGGAAACAGGATATTTTTAAATGAATTCATCTTATTTAACAATAATCCCAAATTCTAATTCTGAAAGGATATGTATTTAAACATCTGAATCAACATCAAGGTTTCCATAGTGATGAATGAACTACAAAGTTGTAAACTAACTATATAGTCTATGGCCCATTGAGAATCCACTTAGCAGCTAAGTAAATACTCTTTTCTAGTTTTGCCTAGATTTGTTTTGTTACTTTATTTCCTAATAACCACTTTGTACCATTTTTGTGGGTTTTTTTTATTCATTGCATGTATCCTTTCCTACTTCATGCCATTTACAAAGAGGTCCTAACAAAAACCTTTCAAGGTTTCTAAAGCCTAGCTAGACAACAGTGAATAGGTAGCACTTTTCTTCCTGGCTTTGGCAAGTAAGAACACTGCCATGGGGGGTAAGGAGGGGAAACCACAGGTGACTGCATTACATTTTTAACCTTTCGTTCTCAGCTTCCTTAGCAGATTGGGACTTGTATGCTACAGTGGAAATTTTTATAAAATAAAACAGGAGAATGTTTCTGAGGATCTAAGGGAGCACTTTTACCTTCAATTCATTTGCCTTTATCAAATTAGATTATTTTAGGAATCAGCACTCACCCCTCTCGAAAGATGGTTGAGATCTAAAAAAGGTAGCTTTTCTTCCCACTTTCCCATATGTGACATAAGGAATATGTTTATTTGAATTGGCTGAGGTTCTTATCTGAGAAAGCAAAAGACAGGAAGAGTGCAAAACAACCAATAGAGTATTATGAGGATGGAGGGAATGTACCAACTACTACTATAAATACATTCTTTCATCAAATCCAAATTTTATGCTTTGGGAGGAAGGGGTGCTTTACTTATCATTCATTGGTGGATAATGTGGTGAGGGATTTCTGAAAAGAGAGATAAATAAAGATAGGCAGCTGGGCGCAGTGGCACATGCATGCAATCCCAGCAGCTCAGAAAGCTGAGGCAGGAGGATTGCAAGTTCAAAGCCAGCCTCAGCAACTTAGTGAGGACCTAAGCAACTCAGCGAGACCCTATCTCTAAATAAAATGCAAAAAAGGGCTAGGGGATGTGGCTCAGTGGTTAAGTGCCCCTGAGTTCAATCCCCAATACCAAAAAAGAAGTTATCATCCAAATAATTATTTGATGATGAATCACCTCAACCAATCAGAAAATTTAAAGCAAGACTTATTTTAATTGGAGTTCTTATTTGTTTCTTTTGTCTTATGGTATTACTTTATAATTTTTTGGAGAAAGTTGCTTCAGGAAATTTTTGTCCCCATGATGGATAGCGTACACACAATGCATCTATGTCCAATACTAGATCCAATAGTCTAAGTTGTTTGAAATTAGAGTATTCGATCTTCAAAAGACTAAAAGGTATCCAGTATTTTCCTACTTAATCTGAAAGAGCTACTACAGAAGTTTAATTATGAGCTGAGTTTTTCTTCCCTTCTTCCACATATCTATGGGATAATCTTTGTGCCAAAATGTTTTGATACTGTATGAGAGGCACCAGAGATACCTGGAGGTAGGAAGTTAATCACTTACCTTGCGGGACTAATGAATATTGCATTGTTTTCAGAATTAAGACACTGTAGTAGAAGGCTTATTATTAAAGAGTGTTCTTTGGGAATTTGATTTGAAGAAATACATATGTGTTTGTTTTTATTCTTAACCAGGTACAGGAGTCTAAAGCACTTTAATTATGACATCTGCCAAAGCTGCTTTTTTTCTGGTCGAGTTGCAAAAGGCCATAAAATGCACTACCCCATGGTGGAATATTGTACTCCGGTAAGTCAGATGCCTCCCTACTAGAGGTCGATTTCAGGTTTCTTTCTTTTTTTTTTTTTGTATTGGGGATTGAACCCAGGTGTGCTTAACCACTGAGCCCTGTCCCTAGCCCTTTTTATTTTTATTTTTTTTTTATTTTTGATATGGAGTCACACTAAGTTGCAGAAGCTGGCTTTGAACTTATAATCCTCCTGCCTCAGCCTTCTGAGCCACTGGGATTATAGGTGTGTTCCACTGAGACTGGCTGTATTTCAGTTTTGTATAAAATCATAGATTGTATATGTGTGTGTGTTTTTGTTTTGTTTTGTTCTGTTTTTGTGGTGTTGGGGATTGACCCCATGGACTCATGCATGCCAGTCAAGCACTGTACCACTGATCCACATCCCATTCTGCAGATCATGTTTAATGCTGTGATTTATAAGTTCCCCAGCTAAAGTGGCTCAGATTACCCTTTTTCTTGCACACATGGAACGTAGGCGTTCAGTAAATATTGTTGAATGAATAAATAGTTGCCATGATTGTAGGGAAGATGTTTCACATTTCTTTTTCAGAATCCTAAAGGTTATATATAGAGGTCTTATGGCCAAGGGACATGTTGAGTATTGGGGGTGGTATGCAGGTTCCTCACAATTCATAACCTAGTGCTTTCAATCACTGTTGCTCATATTTTATCTTTGTGATATAGGAATAAGTAATCCTTTAAATGTTTTATATACTTAAAACTTTAAATGTTTACATGCTACCTTGTGTAGCATAGGTATTATTATTTTTACTCCGCTTTTACAGATAAGGACTCTGAGATCCTGAGGTTAGTTTGCCCAAAGTTTTATAAGTGAGAAATAGAGACTTCTCCTAAGATTACGTTTTAGGAAAACATTCAGTGGCTAGTAGAACTTTGATAAACCACTTGTGGAGTGGCAAGGACAGAGGCTTCATGGCCAGACAGAGTTGGACACAAATCTTATGTGAACTCTAGATGCATGCTATTCAAATGGTCTGTCTGCCATACTTTATCTGGAGTTTATTAGAAATGCAAATCCTCTAGCTTTATCCCTTTATGTCCTAAATTAAAACTTGCATTTTAGCAAGATCCACAGGTGACTCTTGAACACATCTCCTTTAGAACATGTCTTTCTTCCATCATCAGAATGATCCTCCCAGGTATTTAATTATCTTTCTATTATTTCTCTTAACAAAGGTAGTCAATGATGGAGAAGGCACCATGCCATGAATAGCCTGATATTTTGTGGGTGAAGAATGATTTTCTATGGACTATTTTCTTAAATACAATAAAGTGTGGTAAAACGTATAAACTATCATTCATCAAATAACCTCATAGCTTATATATTTCATTTATTTTTCATAATAACTTGTGGAAGTATTATTGAACCGTTTTACAGATGATCAGTGCTTCAGAGAATAACTCCCACACCTTAGTAAATTTCAGGCCTGGTTTCAAAGCTGCATTTGTCTGGTTCCACAAAACAAGAGCCTTGAAGCTAAAGATTGGAGTGGTCATTTGTTGTGAAATCATACTCTCCTAAATCTGATCTCACCATGATTTCCCTTTTAGACTACATCAGGAGAAGATGTCCGTGACTTTGCCAAGGTACTAAAAAACAAATTTCGAACCAAAAGGTATTTTGCGAAGCATCCCCGAATGGGCTACCTGCCAGTGCAGACTGTCTTAGAGGGGGACAACATGGAAACGTGAGTAGTGGCCAAAGCAAAACAGACTGTCATTTGATGTATATCTGAGCTCCTGTCAGCCGAATTCCCTCCTTCACTCCCAAATGCAAACAGTCTCTTCTGTTTCTCTCTTCAGATTTACTGTAGCTGAAAAGAGAAAAAACAAGTTGATGTTCAATCATCATTTTCTCATGTCTCCCAACAATTACCATTTCTGCAAGTTAAACTTTATCTCACAGGGGAAAGGAGAAAAAAAAAAAAAACCAAACACATAATAGCCACCAATTGCCTTGCAAGGTTTTTAAGAAATATGGGACTGTTTACAAATGAGTGATGTCAATATTTCATTTTGATTTTTCCTCCCTCACAAGTCAGTAGATGTGTGTCTTTCTGTATCTGAATGTGTGGTCATCCCTAGTCCCTTTTTTTCTACTTGAGAGAAAATCTAGTCACCGAAAATTGCTTCACAGTAAGTAGTAATGATTCTCATGATCAAGCCAATGATGTTGTCACCTCTTTTAAACTTGTTCCTTATCTGTTCCTGTAACTCTGATGGCAGTCACACAGCTGTTTGTTTTTCTTTTAATTCACTTTCCACCTTTATTTGGCTGTTGCTTTCCATGGTTCATACTTAATTAGTTGGATTTTATTTCTTTTGACCTTTCAGTAATTTTTGTTGTGGCTGACTTTGCCTGTGTCTCTCTTCACCACCTCATTTTTTTGTTTTGCAGTCCCGTTACTCTGATCAACTTCTGGCCAGTAGATTCTGCGTGAGTACTTTTGCTGAAGGGCGCTGCTACCACCGACACATTCGCTTGCTTGATTTAAAAGAATTTTTTTTCTGGTTCTTTTTTGTTTAGAGGCATATTAATTTCCTTTCTTTCATTTTGTTTTTTGTTTCTTCTCTTGATGAGACCTAAGAGTGCCGTCTACCATAGATCAGAAAAATTGGAGTAGGATTTTCAGGTCCCCCTCTGGTTGAAATTCTGAATAGCTGAAATCTTGGCCTGAGTTCAAATTAAAATCAGAGAAAGGATTGGAGTTTTAGTGTATTCCTGGGAGACATGTTTATATATTTCCTCAACCATAAGCAAGGAAGAGCCTCCTGATTACATAAGAGTGTTCTTTAGCCCTATTTCTTGAGATTTGGTGCTTTAGGGCCTTCAAAAGGGTTATGGTTCTTTCCTTAGGTCCTGTCATCATTGGAGTTTTAAAACTCAGAAGGGTCAATTTTAGAGTACGGTGTTGAGTTTGGCTGAATAATTTCAGTGTAGTGTGTGGACTTTTTATCATTATATATACTATGCTTTTGACTAATTTTTATATACGTTGGTTTCTACATTTTAAACTAAAGTCATTTTACTCTCCTCTCCAAACTACCTTCAGTTCATAAACAGTTATATATTGACAGTGGGAAAAATGTACTATAATCTGTTATTACTGCTGGTGTATATTAATAATACTAATATTAGATACTGAGAGATGATTGATTTATCTCAGAGTTATAATATTGGAAATCTCTTGGGGCTGGATGTGGTGGCTCATGCCTATAGTCCCAGCTACTGGGGTAGCTGAGATGGGAGGATTGCTTGAGCCCAGGGGTTTGAGGCCAGCCTGGGCAATATAGCAAGAACCCATCTCAAAAAAGAAAGAAAGAAAACTCCTTTGGGGGCCTGTGATTTATACATTAACAAACAAAGTGTACCTGTTTTAAAATGCTATTTTATGGTGTTTCTATAACAAATATTTGGTAATTCACAGTATGTTTTATCAAAATATTCATTTAAGGTCAGGTAGCTTTATTACATATATAGGGGAAATGACCAAATTAGAAGAGGGACTCGTGTAAGAGTTCAGTTTATTTATTTTGGACTTTTAAAAATTAATCCACCACATTATTAGTTTAAGCCAGATCTTTTCTTTAAAACCCTGTATTGATAAATGCAAATGATTACTTGAGGTTTATTTTAAGTCCTTATTGTCCTAAATGAAGTAGATTACTTCCCTTTCTTTTTTAAAACTGTATTAATGTGCCCCTTAATTTTGAGATATAATAGCTATAAGTAGCAAATTGTCTGATTTTTCCTTAATCCTGAGCTTTAGCAATTTAGGAAGTTATTTAGATTCAGTTATGCTCCTGGCCTGTTGGTAATTGTTTTCCTTAACTCAGGTAGTCTGTTTATAGAAGTTAGAATCTTTCATAAATGAGAAACTTTTTAAAAATTGATATACTGAAGTCCTGAGCTTGATTGGATCCTGCTAAGTAAACATATTTACCCTTGTTTGGAGTTCAGTTTAACCAAGTAAGAAATCCAAAAGATAAGTATGCTGAAGTACTATTTTTTTTAAAATGCATGGCTAGAGGTAGCACAAAAATAATAAGAAAGAGTATCAAGCACTTCTTTAAAAGAAGCTATACATGAGCTAATAAGAGGAAAACATCAGGACAATCAGTTAAAAGTAACATTTTAAGTAGAGTGTGTTTGTCTTCTTAGATTTTGAAGTGCTTTAAAATTAATGCCATCCTTATGAAAGCATGTTTTCTAACAATTAACATACCCTCCATAATTCATCTTTTTGTGAAAAGGTTGGTTCGGTTATTTCAGAAGAGTGGGAAATTCTGATTTTGAGAAAGAAAACAAGCCCAATAGAATGAAGTCTGTGTTTTCTTTAGTACTATAATTTTATTAAAGTCTTTACTCATAGGATTATAAGTAATAATGTATAAAATCTATTGTAAACCTATCCTATTCAGGCAGAAGAGTCAGGTCCTAATGTTTTATTTTGTAAGAATTCTTTTTGATGTTGATAGATCTTATGATGATGACAATATGTATTTAATTCATTCAATATGGATCACAGATTAGAAAGTTTCCTGAGATACAGATCTTTTGGGTTTTGCCCATATTTGTCATATTATTTTAAACTAAATCTAGCTTAAGCCTTTTTTATTTATCCATTAAGTGGGGCAGTCCAACAATGTTCTTTGAGCTATTCTGCTTTGAAATCTAGATGAATGAAAACTTATCAATGGGGGTTTCACAAAAGAGAAAATAGTGATAGGTAAGATGCCATTGGCCGAGTGAATTATTAATGGTAACAAGAAGTAAACTTTCTTGGTATATGGTTTTGTATTTAGGAGGCAGGAATTGGGAATAGTAGTATTATTGTCCTTCAAAAGTGTTTTCCAAGGCTTATGTACTTAGTTTTATTTCTGGACTCAGTGTTGTTTTTTTTTTTTTTTTTTTTTTTTTTTAATTTTTACTAATTCTTGGTTTTTAAATGATTCTTCTCTGACCAGCACTCCCTTTTGGCTTATTTTCTGGTTTAATACGTATCTCTTTTAGTGTATTTTTTTAAGATTTCTGGTTATGATGAGTTCCTATGCATACACATGCTGCAATAGGCGCTACATACATTAATAAGAAAAATAATGTGGAATCAATTATCCTTGAGGCTAAGAGTTAAAGCTCTAAGATTTTCTCTATAAGACTGTATTCATATGCTTCAGATTTACATGCCTGCTTTTCTTGGTATAGTTTTACTCCAAAGTCTTGGGTTTTCTTTCCTCTGTACAGTACTACAGTAGCAAACTATTGTAAGAGAAAATTCTACTAATGTATTTTCATTGATGGTGGCCTTTTAGCTTATAAAAATAAGTAACCGAATGACTGATCTATTCCAGAAGATAATGCTTATAAGTCAAACAATCCAAGTATTAAATTATCTTTACCTGCAGTGAAAATTTCAAAACCTTAGCATTTTGCGACAATGGGCTATTCCAGGACTCTAGAAAATTAGCAGATTGACTCTCCAAAAATATAGTGAGGATTCACATGGAAATCTTTGGATCTGCCTATTAAGTTGGGTAGTCATCCTTTTGTTTCCTCATGAAAATTGAAACATCTTTTTACTTGACCTAGACAACAATGATTTCATAAATAAGACTTTTATCTCTCAGGGAAGTCTTCTAGTTCCCTAGTTATTTGCTGTAATGTGTTGTAATTATCTTATGATAATATATCTTCATTAAGAAATTTTAATTTCTGGCACACTTCTTATGTAAATCTAGTTACAAGTAGCTACTTTTTCTTTCTTCTTTTTTGTTTTTTAACCTAAGGAAAAATAACATATTCTTCTTAGTGTTCACACCAAGCCCTTGAATGCTGCTTGGGCTTTAGGTTCAAGAAGAGCCCTTGCTGAATACCTTACTGTTGACTTTTGGATTCTGTGTCAGGAGAAAAATGGAAGAGACCTTTTGTTCTATTCCAATTAAAACAAAAAGCACAAGCCCCAAACAGGTGTTTCCCCACCCCTAATGTTAATCCAAAAGATAATATAAAAATTTCCAGGAAAATTAATAGTTCACATAGTAAAAATATAAAAATATATATTAACCCTACCAAAATTCTAGCCTATGGAGCTAAGAAAAGGTAGAAATTTTTTATTATAAAAAATTATATTGACTTCTCATGCTAACTTTCCTCTTGTTTCTCATCTGTATTTTAGAATATGGCTGATAAAAATATTTCATATATTGTCACATTCTATTGAATTAGTAATTCTTTTTTAAAACATCATAATATAATCTTGGGTCATTCTGTTTTGTTCTAGAAAGTAGTAATATGTTTCTGCTGTTAATTTGGCAGATATATTCCTTGTGTAGAAAATTCCACAGAACAGTACTATGGGAAATATTAAGAAGTCTTGGACTGGAGTAGCTTCTTTGAGACTAAAAGGCTTGACTGTAAATGTTTTAGGCAAACCTATAGTTTGAAGTCCGTAAATAGGCAGCTAATAAATGGCTCAGTCATAAGTGTTTAAAAATTTAAATCTCATAGTGATTTAACACAATTTCAGAACTATAGGAGATGAGATACTGCAAGCTTAGGAGGACAAAATGCTTCATAGAGATTTTCTCCCCAGATCTTTTCTGTAACCAAACTTTCCAGAAAATTTTTGATCTTTGTGGCTTTTAAAGAAAGCAGAAGTATGAGAAATCATCTCTCCAAACTGGATTTTAAATTCTTGATGCTAAGATACAGAAACAGTTTACTGTATATTATCCGTAGAATTAGAACAAAAGCATTCTAGGCCATGTATTTAACATAACTGTGTGGTGGGTTTTTTTCTCCATTAATGGATGGTATCTATGACTAATCACATTTTCTGCCTTATAGGCCTGCCTCGTCCCCTCAGCTTTCACACGATGATACTCATTCACGCATTGAACATTATGCTAGCAGGTATGAGACTAGTTGAATGCCAGGCAAATATTGATTGAAGTAACTAACCAAGGAAAGCTAACCAATAGTAATTTTAAACAAATCTTTTCTTCCTTCATCTTGCCTAATTTCTACTAATCAACTTGCCCTCTAACGTGCATGCCATTCCACTGCATGTTGTTTTTGGAAACCAACAAGAATGTTGGTCCAGAACAATCTTCCCTAACCCTGGCCTTTAAACATTTCTGGTAGCATTGTTATGTTTTGTATACTGAACACACTTACCAAATTGGCGTAAAAATCAAATCATCTAATCTCCTTAGAAAACTGCTAGACTAGACATTAATCTGTGAAGAAAAGATACTATGTTATATGGAGAATATGAAAGCGTCAGCTTTCCATTTGTGTTTATTTTATGTGATACACTATAAAGAAGATAATAATTAATTTTCCTAACCCTTGGACCTTTCTATCCCACCTCCTTTGTATTTGACATAGTTTTATACCGAAAACCTGAATTATTAATTATAAAATATTTCATGCTTGTTAAAGAAATCTGTAAGAGTTTGATTAACTTTTTTTTGTTGTTGTCAAAAGACTTTATCATTCTCTGAGGTAAAGAAGAGTTTAAAGGTAAAAATTGGTGGCAGAACATTTAGTGTCCTTACTGTGAATCCATCCTTTATCACTATTCTGACTTTGGACATGCTTACCAATCGTGAAAAGCATTAACTAGCTTTATAAGTCTGTCATCAGTGGAAGGCATAATTGTCTTAAAAGACAAAGGGTAGTGTAAGGTATGGGGTGCATTTGTTGTTAGGGAAGCTTTTCTTCTGAAAATAAAAATCTGTTCTCAGTGAAAGGAAGATGGACCTGTGGAAATAAAACAGCAATGAAATACAACTTCCCTTAGAATTTATATCAGAAATGTTAAGCTACTCACTTGCTGTGGTCTACCACACACTGCTTCGTATGGTTAAGCCAACACACACATCCTTTAATTTGAAGGATTCCTTTCTCCTCTTGCCATGATTTATCCTTTAGTTTTCAGGAATGTTCGATTAGGTCTTGAATAGATTCTAAGAAGTCACATAAGTTTTAATGAGCTTTTACGTTTTTTATCAGGCTAGCAGAAATGGAAAACAGCAATGGATCTTATCTAAATGATAGCATCTCTCCTAATGAGAGCATGTAAGTATCCCATCTCTTTTTACAAAATGTTCCTGACAATGAAATTGCTTGGAGGGATTTAGAGGTAGGATAGCATAGGATATAGGAATTAGCATCATATTCATTTGATCTTTCAAAGAGCCATTCATTTACTGCTTTTCTTTTAACTCTGTAACAGCCTGGCACAGAATGAGCTCATTCAGATTCAGGCATTATTAATATTCCAGAGTAGTAAAAATCATAGGCCCTGTTCTTGTTGAATCTTATTTAATACCATATCATTACCAATTGCAAGAGTCCCAAACACTTATACTAAATGCTTAATCTTTTACCAAACTTCCAGATATTTAAAAGGATAGGATACTAATTTTAAAGTAATGGCTATGTAGTATTTTTTCCACCCCTGGGGAGTAGAAATGTGATCTTGCTATTCCCATATGGTAAGATAGTTGGGCATTTTCCTTCAGAAATCCAAAGTAGGAGATTTTTGTGATTTAGCATTTTCACGAAGTTACTAAAGTGAGTCAGTCTTGTGAAGAATTTCCAGAAGAAGGAATTCAAGTTCAGGTCTCAGTTTGTTAGTGGGATGATAAGTCAACCCTGTCAAACTTTAAGGAAGGAAATTGAATGATGCTAAAAGTATCAGCAAACACAGCTATGTCAGGGAAACAGGCTTCATTATAGACAAGGGACAATATTCACAATATGGAGCACAGAGGGACATTGCCATGAACTCACAAGTGTTGGCCAGGGTCCTAGGTAGAGACAGCAGATTATGAAGCAAATTGGAAGGAAAGAGTAAGACTTTCCCAACCGAATAAACAATGTAGAGAGGAGAACCTAGTCAAAATGCAACAGTCCTTTGTGTTTGACCAGTTATGGCTGTTTCACCATCTTGTCATGGAGAATAGGCAAAGGGAAGAATGGTAAATTTATCATACATAGCTGGTGTAGCAACTCAAAGTCTTGCTCAGATGAGAAAAGGGACTTCATGAGGATTAAGCCTAAGGAAATTGTATCAAAGTGGCATTAGTATATAGCTAGTTATTGAAGACATGAGAATAAATCATCTCATCTAGTACATTAAGGTGATCAAGGTAATAATAAAGAATCAAGTCAGCACTCTGTAGTTTGTATATGACTTAGTTCCTCCACATAAACAAACAACCTTTTTCTAGTTATAACTGTGCAGTTTCTTTCTTAGCTTTTGGAAAAAAGGTATTAATGAGATTCCTATATAAAATTCTTAAACATGAAAATGTATGCCCAAAGAATCAACCAAATCAAATGACTATAGTGATTTGCCTCTTTGGCTCACTGATTTTGTATAGTAGAAACTCTAACACATTCAAATTAGTTCGGTGGCTGCCATTCACTGACTGCCTTAAAAGAATAGTAAGAAAGGCTTAATTACAACTATCTGTTATAATTAAAAATGGGAACTTCTAACAATAAAATTTCAGAATTTGGGAAGAGGACTGATAAATTAGATAGGTGGTAAAACTGCTTTTATTTTTAAATGAAATTCAGGACAAAAAATCCATTTTCACCCAATTTTGGATGGTAAAAAAATGGTATTTAAGAGCAGGTTTGGGGAAGTAGTTTAGTGGATTGGTTGATTTCACTTATGTTTCTTTTTAACACCAAATAATTATTTTTAGTTGACTCATCACATCTTCACCAGTTATCTGGCTTGATGGACCAAAATAATTTAAATCAGGGGGACTTCCTCCTAAATAATAAGATTTTTTATTCAACTTAAAACTAAGTTTAGAGAGGGAATACAAAGAACATTAGCCTCTCACTAAGAACAGAGTGAAGTTTTTATAACTTGAAGGAAATTGGCTTTCCAGGACCTTGAAACAATGCATTCTGAGAATAATTTCTCCTGGATATTACAGGGTTCCTATTTTCCAGGAAAGGTTGCTGATGCCTCCCCAAATATAGCTTTTTACTTCTGTTTCCCCTAAGATTAGCCTTTAAGACTTACTCTGAGGAATATGTTGTTCTTTCTTCTTTAATCAGTCGCCTTAATGAATTTTCCCCCTCAATTTTTGTGCTTCTGTTGAAACAGTAATTGAATGAAACAGTTATTTATCTAGAGCTTAATTATTGTTACCATTCTGCCTCCATGACTTTCATAAGTTAAAATTAGCTCACTGAAGCAACGCTTCTTGGTTACCTTGCCTTTCACTTAAGAAAATATTTACTCTATTATTTTAAAGGCTACAGGATTTTTCCCCCTAATCAGTACCAGCAGTAGTGTGGGTTAGCAAACAGATTATATCTTGACAGGCTTGGTACCAAAGCATGAAATGACCATTATGTCTTCTCATACTTATTAACTATTGGCTAAATGGTCAATGCACAGTCCTGGTATTTCCATAATCCTACCTTTTCTTTATCCATGTAAATAGGCCAATCAATTTCACCTGAAAATTCAGCCCAAAACACTTTGAATTGTCATCTGTAGGGTGGTAGACCACAACTTTAATAGTACCTAAATGTCTTTAGAACCAGGAAATAAGATCTTATTGTTAATAGCAAATAAATGTTTCTATTTTCCATACACACCCAAGTCCCTGACCCCCAAAGCAAAATAAGGGGGGGAAAAAACCAAAACCTTTGATTTTATTTTCCAGAGATGATGAACATTTGTTAATCCAGCATTACTGCCAAAGTTTGAACCAGGACTCCCCCCTGAGCCAGCCTCGTAGTCCTGCCCAGATCTTGATTTCCTTAGAGAGTGAGGAAAGAGGGGAGCTAGAGAGAATCCTAGCAGATCTTGAGGAAGAAAACAGGTGAGTTTTCTTTCTAGCTTTGTCATTGGTAAGCAGAGTGCATAAACTTGCACACACAGACAAGCTCCAGGAATCTTCACTTAGAGTTATTCTGTGTCTAATTGTTTGCTAAAATAATCTGTTTAGCTCCATTTGCAGATTCTCTGTCTTTTTTTTTAATCTGAAAGAAGAAAATGAATGCAATAGTATGATTAAGAAATCATTTTAGGTGTGAAGGGATTAATGCTGATGGGGTACTTGGTTTTTGCATGTATTTCAGCTTTGATTTTATATTTTAGAATAGAATTTAAGAAAAAAATAGGTCATGTAATTTTATGACTATATAATCTTTACATGTGTTTGGCCATATTATCTCAAAACATTTAAGAAAGTAGATTCATTGGCTTGGTCATATTTGGGAATAGATTATTTCATCTTATTATTCATCATCAAATGCAGAAGTCATTACTTGCGTTCACCATGATAGCCGATTACAGAGATAATTCCAGTTCTCAGCCATCACCTGTAAAAAATGTTCATATAAAAATAGCAGAAATTGTAGAAGAGGAAAAGGGCAAAAGAAAATTCACAATGACTGCAGAGAGGAAAAAGTTGTAAAAACCTGGAGTACTATGTGGTGTTAGGATAATGCAAATCATTTTATTTTACTTTGGTGTATTACATTTATTATATCCTAGGTCCTCTGGTTAACAAAGCCTTTACACATAATCATTTCTAACTCACAGTGTGCCTTCTTCAGGCAAATGCCACCAGGCAAGTCTTTAAAGGAGAAATTGCTCAAATTTGTTGCACTTAAGTACTTTCATCTCTTTGGTTTAGCCCAAGGCACCAAGACCTCTTAATCAAGGCAACACAGTATGTCTGAGAACCACTGCCCTCAGGGAGGATGTCACCTCAAGATGAAAAAGCAAACTGCCATTCATTCAGTTCTTTCTCCTGCCACTCCCTGCCTTCTATCTCTTAATATGTTATGACCTATGGCCATAGCTCCTTATCTGGTTTGCTTCCTTTTAGTTTCTTTCCCACCCCTGCAATAACTCCTCCATATCGACTACTTGTACATTTTTCCAGAATCAAGACCCATCATGACATTCTTCCTTTATTAAATGACTACATCTTGGGAGAAAAAAAAAAAAAAAAAGAAAAAGTCCAGCTTCTCGGCTGGGCATTCAAACCTTCCACAATTTTCTCATGACCTGCTTTTTCAACTTCATCTTCTTTTGTACTCCCTGCATTCTGGCTATACTGTGGTAGCTATTATTTCTGACTACATCTTGCTCTCATCCACTTTCAAGCTTGTTTCTCAGCCTACCTGCTATCCCCCAACCTTCCACTGCCCTTTCTAACAAAGGAGTCCCACCTTTGCTCACAATAACTTTCCTCATAGAACCCTCCTAGGGCTCTGCAGTAGATGCAATCTATCTTTTGCTCATATTACCAGAACACTTTGGACTTTTCTTAGAGAAATCCTTGACAGTTTGCCTTTTTATCAGTTACCATCAGGGCCTCCCTGTAATGAGGTACTTGAGTGCTTTTAGGGCAAGGACTGTGCCCTGATCCTCTTCATGTCCTTTGTAGTAAGTACCCAGCACAATATGAATACTTAGAGGGTACTCAGAAAATATTTGGTGGAAACCTAAAAATACAGCAAGGATATCATATGAGTACCACCCTGGAGGTAATATTATACATTATTTTTTGTTTTAATGATAACTGTATTCTGGGTCTTATTTGTAAAATTGTTCAGGAATAAAGACCATGATAGATAAAGCATTTTCCTCCACTTTATTGAGAATAATCATTAGTACTCATTCATGTTAAATCTTTAATAATTATAGCGGTCAAAATCAAATAGAAAAAATTGTAAAGAGAATTTGATGTTATTGAGGAGTCAGTACATTTTTGTAGTATGTGATTATTGCCCTTGTTTAATAGATCTGTTTAGTTCATTGGTCAAGAGCTCTGTCTTGTACGTCATTAGCACACTTTCCCCCCATACCATGGCAACCAGGTCAAAGAGTGTTAGTAAAAAAAAAGAATACTGATAACTATCATTTATATATCATTATATGATTTTCAGAAAGCTTTTTTTGTGTGCTTGTGATTGAACCCAGGACCTCAGGAACACTAAACACACTCTTTACCACTGAGCTACATCCCAACCCTTCATTTCCAGATCACTTTAATATATTTTAAATCATTTAATCTTCCTAAAAGCTCTATAAGGAAGAGCTTTTCTCCTTTCTATAAATGAGGAAAATGCAGACTCAGAGAGGTTCCAATAGATTGCCCCAGATTTCACAGTGAGCCCATGGTAGAACTAAATTCAAATCGAGACTTTTCTGACTGAAAATAGCCAACTCTACCTTGAATCAGAGAACAAAGAGGAGTAATTCTGTGTAAATGGTATTTACATAGAATCATGGCTTATTCCCCAGAATGTACCTTATCTTGAGGAAATATTTATAAGGAACCAATGTCCCTGAAAAAAACCAGTTCATCTACTTGTGGTACAGTGACAGCCACTCTACTCTGAAAGATATCCAAGATCATTCTCTAAGAATGGGATGATTTGTTCTCTGAAAGAAAGGAGAACATTATACCAGGGCTACTTAGAACTCCAAAATGAAGAATCTTGTGTTGATGCAGGTCTTTCTGTAAGTTATCTTGATCTTCAGGAAAAGGTCAGAATGAGTATCTTGCTTTCTCCCAACACTTAGTCACATTCATATCTCCTCCCAAGTCCCAGAGAAATATCTCTATAGACCTCCCCTCCTGAAAACAACCTGTCTGATTCCCTCCCTCCCTCCCTCCCTTCCTTCCTTCCTCCCTCCCTCCCTTCCTTCCTTCCTTCCTTCCTTCCTTCCTTCCTTCCTTCCTTCCTTCCTTCCTTCTTTCTTTCCTTCCTTCCTATCCTGTCCTCTTATAATTATACTCAAGGACCTTCAGAGCCATAGCTTTGCTTGCATGACCTTTGAGTTCATTATTGCTTAAGAAGCCTTTAATTTGCCATTTCCTGTGCTCCCCCTGAGAAAACCCAGGAAGTCATTAGATGCCCTTTCTCTGTGCGTGCCAAGCTGGCTATTTCCCAAGCCAGAATTAGGCTTTATAAATGACAGACAGGAGCCTACTTTTACAGAAAATGGGAAAGGATATTTAAACCTGAATTGTCCTAATTGGTTTTGACGTGTACTTACTATATCTTCGGGTATTTTCCTTCCTTTATTCTGCAGTTATTACTTATCTCCAAATAACAGTTGGCAAAGGAGAGTGAGGCGTGGAGACCTCCATTCTTTTATAGATATGTTATCGGAGTCTGTTAATTTTGCTTATTCATGAAACCTCCCCACAATCTCCTAGGAAAACAGAAGATGGCTATTTTAGAAGGGTCTCAGGAGTATTCTATCTCTGTCATTAGAATTCCTTTTCTCCCTATTGTTGTACATAGCATTCAGTAAATATTTGTTGAATAAATTAATGAATAAATGAATTGAAATGAAGCTGATCTATTTTAGTTTTAACACACATGCATGATGTACTTTGGATGAAAATTCTTTTAAACCTAATTTCATAGAGAAAAGCCTTTCATGGACTTTTTTTTTTCCTGCTCACTTTTCTAAATACTACCTTTTTCTTCAGACTGCTTTGATTATCACCAACCACTGCTTTATCATAAATTTAGAATGTTAAAAATCCATTTTCTTAATCCCAGGTGTCATATGGTCTCTCCCATTGGTTTATACTACAAAGATAAGGCTAAAGCCCTGAGCAAAAGCTAAATTTGACTCTGATTTTTTCTAATAGTGTCTCTCCTAAGTTTGGGTAACTAGTGACATTAATGAGATATCTAAACTTTACATTTCATTTCTGCAAAATAGCTCTCACTCATTACCACAGAAAATTCAAATTCATCTTTATTTGGTAGGGATCATTTGGATGTTGGGAATTTGCCTCATTCTGTGTCCTCAGCTTTGGGTTCCTAAGGCTTACTTTCTTCCTATATACATTAAACCCTGCACTCACCTGACTTAAATTAGTAGTGTTCAAATTACTGCCAGTTTTTTTTGTTTTCTTTCTGCACTGTTTAAATGAACTTGGCTTGCTCTGAAATCCAAGGCATGATCCTAGCAATGAAAAGTTATCCTTTATAAGAGACAAAAGATTTATTGTCATTCTATACCTGCATAACAAATTGGATAGTTTATTACTAAGTCTAAAAGGCAGGTAAATACTAACCTGGTTGATCAGGAAGCCTAAATTTAAGTTGTTACTAGATGTCACATGACAACGGAGAACTCTGGATTCTTTGTACCTACTCAGTACCTTTCACATGCCTTGTTGTTGGATATCCAGAACTTATGCAGCCTAAATTTGGGTTATCTCTTGTTCCTTTTTATTCCTCCGAAGATTATACAAGATTATTTATGTTATATTCAAAGGAATTTTAGATTTGATACTTATATCACTGAATTGAACTAGCTGAAAATAACAGACTTGTCCCTTTACCTTATAAGTGACTTGATGACTTTGGACCTTGTTCTCATAGTTAACAGTCTTAAAGGCTCAGGCATCTTTATTCCATTTCTTTCCATTGGCCTTTTTTTAATTTAAAAAGAAATCAGGGCATTATAGCATTATAATAATACATAATAGTGGAGTGCAAGTTTGAAATGACGGTGAGAAGATAGCCAAGCTGAAGTGGGTCAGGAAAGCACATTCCCAGCCAGGGATGAATATAAACCAAGGTATTGGGGAGGAATATCAGAGTATATTTAGAGAAACAGTACATATTGCTTTTTTAACAAAGCAAAGAATGGAAAGCAGTGGGGCTGGTTAGGTGGATGAGGGTCTGTCTGGAAGGGCATGGTGGCATGCTGAGTTGATGCGTCCTCACCTAGGACAAAGAGCCCCTCTAGAGTGTCAGCAGGAAGGAGGTCCTTATTTCTCACTTATGCCCCTCTCTCTTATACACATGCAGCTTATATACATACACTTAGATTCATTCAGATGCATGAATGATTTTGAGAACTATAGTGGAACAACAAAACCAAAATTAGAGGTTGCATGGGAGCCCAGGAAAGAGATGATTAGAGTCCTAAATAATAGAAACGGGGAGGACAGCCTAGATTTGAATGATCTTCCAGGGGACAAATAGAATTGTTGTTTTTGGTGGTTTGATAGTCCTGGGAGGGAAGGAATGATTCTCAGGTCTGGTGGATATACTGTAAGATGAGAGTTAACTTGCTGGAACTGATAATTCAGAAGAGGAATAGAAGGTCTGTCCTTTAATTTGACAGAATCTATAGAGATCCTTCCTCAAGGGGGCTAGGTAGCTAGAAGGTGAAGAATGGAGTATGAGAGAGGTTGGGTTGAGGTCCAGATGACATCTCCATGTATAAATGTATGACAGTCTGTGAAAAAGAACTCAGAAGCTTGCAGAAGGGGTATGGGTCAACGCTGTTAGGCCCCTGAGTCGCCGTCTCATAGGTGGTAGGTGAAACAGTGAGAGTTGAGTTTACCTACTTAGAGGGTGCATAGCAGAAGGAAAAAACTGGGTTTGGCACAATTCTGGAAGATGTGAACATTAAAGTGTTCATTCCATTACTTTTCTTCTTTTAACAGAAGATGCATGTATTATATGTAAAAATCAAGTGTTCAAGAAGGAATAGAGAGAAAAGGGAAATTTTTCTCCAACCTTATCCTCTCCAATTGTGGAGTTTCTGGTTCTGAAAGCTACCACCCTTATTGGTTTCTTGTGTGTCCTTCTTTCTTTTTTAATTTTTTTTTTTTGTAGTTGGACAGAATGCCTTTATTTTATTTGTTAATTTTTATGTGGTGCTAAGGCTCGAACCCAGTGCCTCACGCATGCTAGGCAAGCACTTTGCCACTGAGCTACAGCCCCAACCCTTGTGTGTCCTTCTTTCTAAAAGCATCTAAGGATATTTTCTACATATGCAAACATTTGCAAATATACTTGTGGTTGTCAGGATAATTTCATATGATGTTGTATAGTTTTTGCTCTTTTTTACTTAAAATTGCCTAATTACTTTCCAATGCTGGAGGAGTGTGCAGGGGTGTGGGAGGTGGGAATGATGGGAGCATTTTTCCAGAAGAGGCAGGTGGAAGAGGGGTTATGGATACTGGAGGAGCCTGGCCTTGAACAGGAGGAGGAACATCTCTGAAGACAGATGAGGAATTCAGGGTAAAGAAAGAAGGGGTGGGGAGGATAATGGAGGGAATGTTAAAAAGTCCTGTAGACATCATTGAAAATTAGTAGAGACTAATTCCCATAACTGTTTGCACATTTGTTCAAGTTAGAGTGGTATATGAGAAAGTTAATGAAACTAGGCATTCATGTCACTTGGCAACATGGGCCCCAAAACAAAGAGCTGCAGAGCCTTTTTTAGATAAAGGGAACTCGTTTGACCACATAAATCAGACAGCCAAGACCTTTTATGGCAAGGACAAAGAAGAGCTTGAAGGACAAACATGCTGCATTTAAAAAGCTGTGTAAGAATTGGGTCAACCAGGGCTGGGATTGTGGCTCAGTGGTACAGCACTTGCCTCGCATGCATGAGGCCCTGGGTTTAATCCTCAGCACCACATAAAAATAAATAAATAAAAATAAAGATATTGTGCCCATCTACAACTAAAAAACAAAACAAAACAAAAAAAACAGTTGGGTCCAACCATCTCCATTTTACTCTGGCAGGGAAGACAGGTACATGTGGTACAGGTAGAGTCCCCAGGACTCAGAAGCTCAATTTCTAACTAGCAGGTCCAATATCACTACATTTTCTTTGGTTTATCCAAAGTTCATTAAAGTCTATCGGGACTGATTCCTGGCTTCCAATTTATGGAAGTGGATGGGTAGCCTAGAATGACAATTTATTTCCCCCTTCCTCCTATTTATCTCTGTTCAATATTGCTTCATTGTAATTAATGTATTAACACTGCTTTAAAACTTTTTTTGTGTGTGTGGAACAGCATGAAGTTAGGTACAAATAGTAAATCTATTAAAATGGGGAATATATGTTTTTTCAGAGACAGGAGTTGTTATTCCATTCTAGGTTCCTATATCTTAAAATCCAACATCATAGAAATCAGAACAAAAATCAAATTGTTTTCTGGTGAGCTTAGAATCTTGGCATAGGGAATTGAATGATCATGAGGACTCCTTCATACTACAGAAAAACAGAAGTGCCCTTCTGGTGATTAAAATATTCATATCCTATAGGTACAGCTGCCATCTTCCTAGGATAGGCTGGATAAAATTTAAAGTTCTTAGAATGTAATTTCTTTTTTCAGATTTTTCATGAAGACCCTCATCCTCCTTGTGGCCTTCATTACCAGACCATCCCACTGAAGTAGAATTGATTATGGTCATGACTTTCTGTAGTTAACTTTCCAGGCCTGAGGATATAATTCCATTCAATTCCATAGATAGTTACTGAATGCTTAATGTGTTTTGAAAACTGCAGAGACTACAAAGATGAATAAGACTTGATTCTTACCCTCATGTTTAATAAAAGACATTAAAATATGAACAATTAATTATAACCTAGTATTACAAGTGCTTGGGGGGACACAGGGTAAATGATTAATTCTGTCTTAGGGAGTGCAGAGATCTTCACAAAAGGGAGTTCAAGGTTGAAGACTGAAAAGAAGTTTTCCAGGTTGTGAAAGGAGAAAGGATGAATTTTCCAGACTGACAGTGCAGTGGAATGAGGAGAATGAGAGGGCAGTGGAACAGTAGGTGGAGACCACTATTTAAAGGGCTTTGTAAATCTGGATTTTATCCTATAAGCAGTTAAACACTGAAAGTGGGTTTTTTTTGTTGTTGTTGTTGTTTTTTTTTTTTTTTTTTCCCAGGGATTGAACTCAGGGACACTCAACCACTGAGCCACATCCCCATCCCTTTTTGGTATTTTATTTCAGAGACAGGGTCTCACTGAGTTGCTTAGTGCCTCACTCTTTCTGAAGCTGGCTTTGAACTCGAGATCTTCCTGCCTCAGCCTCCCAAACAACACTGAAGATTTTTTGAGGAAGGGAAAATTAAGAAAAATGAATGCAGGCAGGGAGCTAAAGCCATGGAAGTTGGTAGAAGTATAGCCAAACAGTCCGCTGAAAGATGGCCAGGTTCTGATCTAAAGATGTCTAAGTGATGACAAATGAAAAAGGCATGGAGAAATTGGAAAGTCACTGAATGAAAGAGGTCAGAGGAGGAGTCAGAGGGAGGAATTGGGTGATACAGAATTTTTTAATTAGGGAACTGAGAAATGATCATTAAAAATCTGAAAGAAATTTGGCACAGTGAAATATGCCTATAATCACAGTTAAACGGGAGACTGAGGCAGGAGAACCACAAGTGAGGCCATCCTGAAAAACTTAGCAAGATCCTGTCTCAAAATAAAATCTAAAAAGGGCTGGGGGATGGGGCAGGGGTTGGTGCTCAGTGGTAGATTGCACTGGGTTTGATCCTAAGCACCACATAAAAAATAAAAATAAAGGTATTGTGTCCACCTACAACTAAAAAGGGGGGGGGGTTGGCTGGGGGCGTAGCTCAGTGGTAGAGTGCTTATAGCACACACAAGGTCCTGGATTTAATCCCCAGTACTAAAACAAAAACAAAACAACAGTGCACACAGGAAAAACTATTGAAATGCAAAGGGGTCAGTGGATAGAAAGAAAGAATTATAAATTGGGCCTACAACATTCTGTTTGCCTGAGGACATTCAAGTGGAGATTCTTATATTGATTTTATGTATACACTTTCTAAAAAGGATTTTTTACAAAGCCATAGCAGTAAGATTCCCACAGTATATATAGATCAGTGGACATAGTCGGGATTAGCATAGTCGAGCTTCAGATTTGGTTGGAAATTCCCTGTAGCCAGAGCCATAAGAGAAAACAAAGATTTATCATTCTGTTAATATCGAATGAAAGAAGCATACAACATTCTAAGGAAACACTATAATTTTGTTGGCTCTACATGATAATAGCAACAACATAACAAGTGGCTTTCCTATGAGTACTTGCTATTGACAGGATCAGTTCTAAGAATATGTATTATTTTACTTAATCCTTACAACAACCCTGTGAAGGCAAGGCTGTTTACAGAACACTTGGGGTTACGGTATGAAGGACATTCTATACAACTAGCAAGGGATGGGGCACGGATGCAAACTTAGGTTTCTGAACTTTTTATTTTATTTGTTTAGGTACTGGGGATTGAACCTAGGGCTGCTTTGTCACCAAACTATATCCCCAGCCCTGTTTTATTTTTTTTTAAATTTTGAGACATGGTCTTGCTAAGTTGCTAAGGCTAGCCACAAACTTTTGATTCTCATGCTTCAACCTCTGAAGTCACTGGGATTACATGTGTGTGCCACTGGCCTGTTCCTGAACTCTACTGGTGTTCACTTGATGTGATTATTGGCAGTGTCCTTACCAACACTTTTTCCCCTCCTGATGCTGAGGATTGAACCCAGGGCCTCCTGCATGTTAGGCAAGCACTCTACCACTGGGCTACACTCCCAGCCCCTTATCAATATTTTTATAACAAAGAGCAAGGAAAATTTTATGTGGCTTTTTAGTGGCTTTTGGTAATTTCACAAGGCTTCATATTAAAGACCAAAGAAATGATAATAGTTCTCTGAGGATATAGGTTACTATTGCTCAAAATGTGTTCTGCAGAATATCTTTGAGGTGCTTTTAAGAAAAGTGATTCCAAGGACTGGTAAGCTTTGGAAACTCTTGTATTGGAAAGTCATAATTACATTAGCATTTGCATAGAACAGTTTCGAAGTAAAGAAACCTGAGGAGCTTTGTTTAACCCAATGTTGCTCTGAACACTCTTTGGTAAAGAAATTCAAGTCTGTACTAAACTTTAAAAACCAGCCAAAAAATGTCTGGCCTGGTGGTGTAGACCTATAATCCCAGTAACTTGGGAAGCTGAGGCAGGAGGAACATGAGTTCAAAGCCAGCCATAGCAATTTAGAAAGGCCCTAAGCAACTTAGCAAGACTCTGTTTCAAAATAAAAAGGCTGGGGATGTGACTCATTGGTTAAGCATGTCTGGGTTCAATAATCAGTTCCAAAAAGAAATAAAAATAGAAATAATAAAGAGATAGGATAGTTGGCTCTCTGCTGTAGGAGATAAGTCTAACTATTGTCTTTCTAGGAACATCAGAGGAAAGAATTGTAACAAGTATGTGCAGGTAAAGCCTGGATTTTGCTCACAAAAGCAGCTTTTGATATTCCCTAGTAGTGAAGCAATTGCCCTATAGAGCCAGAGGCCAGAATGCTTTAGTCTGGAAAATCCAAAGGTTAAATCATTTCCCATGACCACAGAAAATTCTTTATATTCTTTGTGGAATATCCCTCTGGATAACCTGCCTTTTCAACCAAGCCACCAACAAAAGTTTCTACCAGTAATTTGACACAATTAACTTGCTATATGGAGTTCTTGTTAACTAAACTTGGAAAGATATTTACCAAAGACAGCAACTTTTGTTTCTCACAATTACTAATAAATTTTGCTTTTGAAGGAGTTAGATGCAAAGGCCTGTTGTAGCTTGAGGTATCTCCTGGATTGTGGTGTAAAGATGTATAATCAACATATTGGGAGGATACGTCTTCCCTTTTTTCTTATAATAAGAATACAGGTGTAACTTTCAACTCAAAAGAAGATTTAATAAGATCAAAGTATAAGTTTAAAAGATATGTAGCTAGTATATGGTTCTATGTAATATCACCACTTAAAGAAGCTGCTTCCTTTCCTGGTACTGTATTTGTTTTTGTTTTAATTTTCTGGTATTGAAATTTTAAAGGAGATGAATGGTCAATGTTATCAACCTTGTGTGGCTTGGTGCTTAGCAAGTTCCAGTTCATAGAGCCCATGGCTAATAGGCTTGTCCAGGGGAATGTTGGAAAGACAGGTGTGGAGTTTTAAAAGAGAAGTCTGGATTGGGGAGCAATGAATTGTGGGGGCAGGTAGTCAGGGGCTTAAAGGAGGTTGAAGCCTGGGGAGAATATAGCATCCTCCTAGGAAAAGACTATGTGTTGAAAGAAGACCAAGGACCTCCTTGTATACTTGATTGTAATTGGGTATGCCCACTTACTTCTCTGTGAGCAGCCCATTTAGAAATGCTTTCCTGGTGTGTTTTACTTTTGTAAATGGATGGTTTCTGCAGGTAGCTAACCATATCCATTTTATTTTTTTAATATCTCAATAATTAAAAGATGACCTTTTTCCATGTCTCCAAATTCTGGATTATTTCATGGTGTCACTCTGTCTGATATCACTATAGGTCTTAAGTAAATCTATGTTTTTCTATAATATCCTAATAAATCAAGGTAATAATTTCAAAAGTGGAAATGACCTGTATTTTCAGCTTTAGCAGTAAGCATGAGTCATTTTACATTTGTGTGAAGTCCGTTATCATGGTGGAACTAAACTGTATCCCACACACTGAAATGTGAGATCTTCAAGAATAAAGGACAGTGTCTCATATCATTATCTCCACAGTTCTGACTCCATAGATATGTTGTGTAAATGGGTAGATGACTGCCTTTTGGAGTTTTCCTGTTGCCCTGTGGATTTGGGGCTCCTTGTTTTTCTCATTTCTTATCTTATTATTCTGTTATTAATCTTTCCCCAATTTCCTTTAAATATCTGTCAGGGTTGTTATATCATTTTCTATTAAACTGAAAACATCTAAGTTGTGTGTACCAGACTCACACATTCTATAGGTTTATATCGGGGCTCTTTTTTAAACTTATCACCTGAAAATGTTAAGTATCTGTGTAAATAATTCTGTAAGCATATGCACAGCATTTTTCTTTTATGTCAGGGTTCAAAGCCTGATTCCTCCATAGTAAGAGAGAGAACATTAGAAGATTGAATTCAGAACTTCACTTTTTGGTGGTGGTGGTGTTGTTTTGGTACCGGGGGTTGAACTCAGGGGCATTCAACCACTGAGCCATATCTCCAGTCCAATTTGGCATTTTATTTAGAGACAAGGTCTCACTGAGTTGCTTAGTGCCTTGCTAAGTTGCTGAGGCTGGCTTTGAACTCATGATCCCCCTGCCTCATCCTCCCCAGCCATTGGGGTTACAAGTGTGCACCACCACGCCCGGCTGTTGTTGGGTTTTTTACTTTGTTTTAGATTTTGGTTTTGTTTTGGCTTTGTTTTTGTGGTGCTGGGGATCTAACCTAGGGGCTTCTACCACTGAGCTACATCTCTGGCTCTTTTAAAAATTTTATTCTGAGATAGAGTCTCACTAAATTATTAAGGATGGCCTGGAACTTGGGATCCTCTTGATTAAGCCTCCTAAGTAGCTGGGATTACAGGCATGCACCACTGCACCCAGCTAGAAATTGGTTTGTTTGTTTTTTATAAGAACTTTATTGAGATACAGTTCACATGGTATATAATTCACTAGTGATTAGAATATTTGCTGGAGTTGCACAGCCACCATCACACAGTTTTAGGATAGTTTCCTCACCCCAAAAGAACACATGAGTGGGGAGGGGCTAGGGATATAGCTCAGTTGGTAGAATGCTTGACTAGCATGTATAAGGCCCTGGATTAAATCCCCAGCACCACCACCAAAAAAAAAAAAAAAAGGACACACACCCAATACCTATTTTTCAGTCGCTCTTCCTTTCTGCCACCCACACCCCCAGCCATAGACAATTACTAATCTCTTTTCTATCTATATAGATTTGCTTATTCTGTACCTTTCATATAAATGGAATCATACAACATATGGTCTTTTGTGACTGACTTCTTTCATTTTACATAATGTTTTAAAGGGACATCTATGTTATAACATGTATTAGTACTTCATTCTTTCTCAATACTAAATAATGTTCCATCGTATAGGTATTTGGGATTTTTAAATCTATTCATCAGTTGGTGGACATTTGATTTGTTTCCATTTATTGGCTATTATTATGTGTAATGCTGCTATGAACATTTATGTATAGGTACTGGGACTTATTTGAAAGAAACAATTCTTAGTTCTGTCATTGTAATACAGGAGGCCATAGGATCAGATATGGCAAGAATGTTTAGTAGTGCATGCCAGGAAGTGAAAAACAGGCCATCAAGTTGAATTTATTGGGAGAACTTAAGTCTGAGTCTAACTACACATCAGAGACTCAAGCTGGAATACACAAAGCTTAAAATTATGATTCTCCTAGAGGCTGTTATGGCTTTTTGCTGACCACAGACAATGGAAATTTGATATTTGGCTATATTTGTCTGAAAAAATCAAGACCCACTTTTCCCAGTGGTAATACTCCTGGGGACTAGAGTAACCCACGTCTAAAGCCTCTCCAATCCTAGTTTGCCTTTTGAGTAGTGAAGACCGACCATACCATTTTTATCTTGGCTTTTGTTTGTCTGCCTCATTTCCAGATACAATGGTTAGGATTTCCTATGAATTATTTTCCTCTTGTATTGAACATTATTTTTTTTTATTTGTGTGTATGCACGTGTATGTATGGTGCTGGGGATGGAACCCAGGGCCTCTTGCATGCTAAGCAAGTGCTTTACTACAGAACTACAGCCTTAGTCCTGAACTTTTGATTACTACATTTATTTTGTAGGCAATAATGTGTTAGCCCCTGATTAGGAATTTATAAAAAAAACAAATCTGAATCTGTAAGTATAAAGAAACTAAAGCCAGTTAATATAGTTGAGTTCTATCCCTTGGAATTCAAGCAAGATACAGATCTGTGAGTTGGAGCATATCCAAAAAATGGAGAATATTTAGATAATGTTAATCCAGTAGACTTGGTCTAGACATTATTCCAGCAAAAATCCGTGGATATATGTATCAGTTTTGTCACTCGCCTCACATATTTGGTCAAATCCAAGGAAATTTCATCCTAATGATCTTAAGTCACTGATTTCATTTTGCCCAATTGCTCAGTTGTGATGAAACACAGATTATGGGAAATATGTAATAATTCCAAAATTAAGGAGTATCTATGAAACTGCTAGAGGCTAAAACTCAAGTTTTTAGGGCAAATTTTGAATGATGAATCACTTTCTAACCACTGTATATGTTTATTTTTTGCTAAGATCAGTAAGTCTTAATAGATTACTTTCATTTCAGAGAATTTAAGTGTTATCTTTTGATAGGGAGTTTTCAGCATGCCTCAGTTTCTAAGTCTAAAAAGTGCAAAATATGGAAAGGAAGAAGCAAGAACAAGGAGAGTAACTGACATTTATCAAACATGTAGGATGGGCTGAGATGGTTCTAAGTTTTACATATAGAATATAGACATATAGATCATACTGACTTATTAATCTTAATAATGGGGTTAATGCTTAAATCATTGTTGCTTAGAGTCAGCAAGGAGTAAATCAAGGTCTTTCTGAATCTAAGACCATCTTTCAAGCCCTGCTCTAATTCCCTCCTCAACCACAGGTAGTAAAAGGCATCAAAAAATGGAACATGTCAAAAAATATGTATGATTCAGTTTTTCTCTCTATGGAACAAAGATTTTTTTTGTCTTTACATACTTTGACGTCTCTTTTAAAATGCAGATATCACTGGAAGAAATCATACATTATTATAAAAACCTAGTAAGTTTTAAATGTCTTATAAAACCTTAATACTGAGCAAATTTCAATAGGAAAAGAGTTGGTATTAAGAGCTCTGAATGCCTGAAAGGGGGACAGTGTTAAGGGAATTAGAAACAGGAGCCTGGGGGTCCTGCCATTTTTATAGTTTGCTTAAGGCAGACCTAAAATATGCATACTCTTACTTCCCACTATGTGAGATTTCTTCTTAATTAACACTAGTAATGCCAAGGCTTATGAATGTCTTTTCCACCTAGTTTAAGGGTATTTTGACTTTGTGCTTGATAAAATTTTACAGTACAGCTTTAAATATTTTTATTGTCATTGAAAAGGCTCTGTGCAATTTCCATTTTAAAAAATGCATCACACTGACTGGCAGAATAATTTGTCTTTTTTTAAGAAGCTGCTAATTTGCTAAATTTATAGTTACTGTAATAGTTCTATATGATTTACTACATTTGCCTACATCTAGATTTTGGTGGATATGATTTCATTGCTTTTACTACTGTATGAGGGTAAAGCTGGATTTCTTTGGGTCTATTCCTTTTAGAAGCAGACCTTTGTAGTTGTTCTATTTTACAAAATAGACCCTGTGTATGCTCATGATTTGGCATACAGCTTAATGTATAATATTGGTCACTGCAAAATGACCTTCATTTCTTTATTCTAAAAATATCCTTATTCAACTATAATTACACCTAGTAGGGTAGTTCCATTTAAAGAGTAGATGGTGTACATTGAAATCACTTGACCTGTGTATATTAATAGAAATTACAGGAAGAATAATACTAGTTATGACCGCCAGAGGGGTACTTATAGTTATTGCTGCAGGGTCCAGGCACTTTTCACACTTTCCTCAAGTGGAGGGAAGGCAATAAGCTTTGCCAATTTGATTCATCTCCTCTATGTATTAGTTGGTTAGGAAATTTTCTTTTTTTGTACTGGGGATTAAACTCAGGGGCACTCGACCACTGAGCCACACCCCCCAGCCCTATTTTGTATTTTATTTAGAGACGAGGTCTCACTGAGTTGCTTAGTACCTTGATTTTGCTGGGGCTGGCTTTGAACTCATGATCCTCCTGTCTAAGTCTCTCAAGCTGCTGTAAATACAGGTGTGTGCCACCGTGCCCAGCAGGAAATTTTTTTAATGTAAATTTATGTCTGAACAACCAAATTTATATATTTTGTGATATAAAATTAATAAATCATATATATCAATGTAGTTGTAGAATGCAACTTTTGAGCTATATAGAGAATAAGAAATTAATAATGGAAAGGGAACTTTTTTTAGGATGACTGGCTACAGGAAGAAATTGTAGTGACAGAAGCCATGTGGCATGAATTTGAATTAGTATTCTTTAGGGAACTACCAGAAAAATATAATTTACAAGATAATCAAGAATGTAAATAGATTCTCTGTGGAGTTGTTGCCTGATTCCTTACATATATTTATCTGGATTGAAATGACTCCATGGCTACATCTTAACAGTTGGAGAATTAGTAAGAGAGAGATGTACAATGTCAGGAAAAGCAAAATATACATTAACAACAATACAAATTGACAGGTGACTGTTAAAATGAGTGAATTGTGTACATGTGGTAAAATTCACCTTGCAGCAACTTACCTTGGAACAGTGGAGTCTTATCAATCATTTATGGAAATGAGCTCCCCTACATGCCTTACAAATACTATGTTTAAAAAAATCCACATTGTTACATACTTTAGAAGGTACTTGCATAGATGTTCTTAAATATAAGAAAATAGTTTAATTCATTAGGGCTAAATAGCTCCATATCCCAACCCCTAACAAAAATATGTCTCAACACAGCTCTGTGACCAGAACTGCATGTACTAGAAAACTTTTAAGAAAAGTTATCTGGACTTCAACCCATTGTGCATCATTTCTTCTTGATATTCTTCATGAACTTTTGTAAATACCTTCAAAGACTCAAAGAACTTTGTGTTTTGTTTGGTTATTGGCCAAGATACCTCTTTTGAGCCATTTCTGACTTTAGAACATTTGGCATGACAGATTGTTCTTCCCCAGGGTCTCAGGAGGGAAAACTAGTCCCTCATAATCAAGTTTGTTATTGATTTTACTAGGTGGGTTTGTGTGTGTGTGTGTGTGTGTGTGTGTGTGTGTGTGGTGCTGGGGATTAAACCCAGGGCCTCAAGCACTCTATCACCTGAGCTATATCCCCAGCCCCAAGGTGGCTTATGTTTTGTCTCATGTCTGTTAAGGAGAATTGTACCTGTTTGACTCATTTAATCCTTCCCTAGCAAATTGAGGTCTGAATGAATACTAAGGAAACCGTAACTACATATATATGTCTATAAAATCTATAAAATCAATGTGGCCTGATGGCCTCTGATTAAGATAAGATTAGCTCTTTCTTGAAGGCATCTTTCTCTGCTCCAACCATTTATCTAGTATAGATAATATATGGAGTGAACAATGAAAAACATCCAGCTGGGTTTTACTAGAAATGAAGGTTGAGGGGGGTGCAGAGCAGGGAGCAGAACAAGTCCTAGTGAGCAATGAGTGAGCTAAGTTTGTAGACTTTCAGCTCCTGCTTTTGCATAGGGATTAAAATTCTCCCTACAAGATTACTATTTGAAATCAGGGCCCTACAAAAACATACCTGGAGAGATATATACCCATATACATTTGAACATGAGCAATAACAATTTAGACTACTGTAGGGAACTACAGCTTGTATATAGCCATGGACCTTATGAATAGAGCCTGGGGAAGAGTCAAGAGTGCAATAGGTAGGAGAGCAACATAGCCTTGAGTCCAGGATCTGAACCAATCTGCCTTAGTGTCTAGTGATGGAATTAGCGACATTATCATACATCTCAACATAGAAGCTGCAAACTACCAATACAAGATCTGCTTCTATACAATACACTCCTGAGTAGTGGGTGAGTGCAGTCACCAAACACAATTTGATACAGAGAGTTTATAAAGGATCATAGATATAACATCCCTTTCAAAATGTGTCTCCAAACAAGTATCCAAAGCACTAAAGAAATAAGGTAGCTCCCTACCCCTCAAAAATTCATCAAAAGATGAATTAAGGCTATATGAATATAAAATGATAAAACACTATGAACGAAGATCATTCCAGTGCATTCAGTATGTTCAAGAGACTAAGTTAGGGAGTGCCGTTAACTAAAATAACAAGAAACTTTGCAAATAAAACTAATCATTGATGTTCCTGAACTCTCAAATTCATGCCAAAATTCAGGCAAAGGAGGGAATTAGAAGAAGGATGCTGAGGACCTTACTATCCATAGCACTAAGAGAAACAGATGAGAAATTTAAAAGAGCAATTAAGAGAAATGGAGAATTGACCACAACACTCTAAAGTGAACTTTACTATGTATATTTTAGGGGTTCATTTTGCAGTATATTTGAGGGCTTTCAGAAAAAGAGAATGGAGGAAATGGCAGGCAATATTTGAAGCTATAATAGCTAGGAATCGTCCAGAATTGAAGAAGGATGTGAGTCTTTAAGGAAATGGTCTCCCAAGAGAAATTTCAAACATCTGGGAAGGAAAGAAAGGCCTACATGGAGCAATTGGTATTCTTTACAGCACAGCTTTGAGAAGCCTTAGCTGATTATAATGAGCCTTTTCTGTTTTTCACTGGAAAACACTAAAACAGAAATGTAATGTGTTGTATATACTAAACCATGTTTCCTGAACAAAGACACTTACAAATGACTCCTAAAAGGAGAACCTTGTGGACAACAAGACATGCAGAATCAAGATACCCAGGAAGATCTCTCTAGAAAAGGTAGTCTTATGTCAGCACCTTTGTGAAAAATAGGTAGGAAGACAGTGATTGCTTGTTGTACTGTCTGAAATTCATGTTTAAAAACAGTATTTTCAAAAGAAACATCATGAATGACCCAATCTAGTAGAAAGGAAAAATTTGAATATTATTCTATGGAAAAAATGTCAGAGGTGGGCATGGTGGTGCAGATTTATAATCCCAGAGACTTGGGAGGCTGAAACAGGAAGATCACAAATTCAAGGCCAGCTTGGACAACTTAGCAATACTCTGTCTCAAATTAAAAAGGGTTAGGGATGTAGGTCAGTGGTAGAGTGCCCCTGGATTCAGTTCCCAGAACTGGGGAGCAGGGATGTCAGTTGGAACATTTCAATAAGGATAGTATTCTTTTAGTGAATAATTGCAAAGTGGGGAGAGGATAGAAGGCCATTCCTATGGAATGAGACCCTATGAACATTGGATGCTGCTTCAAGTTCACAGAAACACTTAGCTGATGGCCTGTTAAGGGGTCAGAAAATAGATATAATTAATGCAAACAGCTACATACATTGATTCAGACCCAGAAGGTCAGTGTGCAGAATCTAGTAAGGTAAATTTGTTTTGATAAAGCTCTTTTTATCATTGTTTTGTCAAAACAGATTGCTATGAAAGAAACTGTACAAACAATTATCCTTGAAGATTGATAGCAATAGGATTTCAATGAGCCAGATTGGAGATTCTGTTCCTATAGATGAAAATGATCACACATTGATCATACATTGATTTTCTTTGACTTTAAATAAATTCCTGGAAAGCTTGTAATAGTAGATACAGGGTAGGACTAAAAACAACAACAAACCAATAGTATATTGGATTTTGTGTCTGCTTCCTTGTGGGCATCTAGCAGTTTCAAACTGAGCATTTTGGAAGACATGTCATCCCCTGTAGAATGTTCCTTCCAGATACGGAACAATAGAAAATATTTCCCTAGCCAGTCATGGTGGTGCATATCTGCAATCCCAGTGACTCAAGAGGCTGAGGCAGGAGGATTGCAAGTTCGAGGCCAGCCTCAGCACCTTAGCAAGACCCTAAGTAGTATAGTGAGACACTGTCTCAAAATTAAAAGGTGGTAAAGCACCCTTGGGTTTAATCCCTAGTACCTCCAAATTTCCTCAATATGAAACCAGGTCATGAGATTATCTTATTTTCTCAGACTGGACAATGGGAAAAGTTTTCTTACCACTTATATTTTCTGTCTTTTCTCATAGATAACATATCTCCATGTTTGTAGGTAGGAGTTTCTCTAACCTGATGAAATATCATTTATGAAAAACATGCCATCTTATTTGGTACTTGTCATAACTGGAAAAAAGATTTGAATAGCTCTAATCAGTCACTTTTGATTCTCTGAATCCTAAAGCATTTGGAACCATTGCATATGCTAATATTCTTTATATTTCTTTGGACATCAATTGAGTATGACGAAAAGAAAGTGGATAGCCATAGAAACACTTACATGAAATAAAATGCATGGAAATAACATTATTTGGAACAAAAAGGTATATTACATAAAAAATAAGCCAAGAACAATCAAGGTCTTCTATGAATCTAATGTCATAGGCATCAAAATAAATGTCAACAGAACTAAAAGGAGATACTGTAATAAATCCATCATATTCAACAGTCCTCTAAGAAAAATTGATAACAACAAAGAATAAAAAAATCCCAACAGTGTAGACTATTTGAATAACAAATTTAGCATAATTTATGTATTTTGAAATTCTGCCTTTCAGAGAGGAAAATATATGTATTCTTAAGTGCTCAATGGATACATTTTCCAAAGTGACTATGGACTAGATCACAAAAAGAAGTTTTGCTAAATTTCAAAGGATCAGTATCATACAGGTAGTCTCTGATTAAAATGCAAATTAATTAGAAATGTACACTGAAAACATGTTTGGAAATATAAAAACTGCACTCAAATGACAGCAGATTAACTTAAAAGATGGCAATAATGATTACAAAATATAATTAAAAAACTAAAGTAAATATTTCCAAACTTTTGGTCTACCTTTAAAGTACTACCAAGAAGCAAATTTGTAATTCTAAATGTATTTATTTTAAAATAGTAAAGATAGCTGGGTGGTAAAGATAACTGGTGGTTCATGCCTGCAATTCCAGCAGCTCAGGAAGCTGAGACAGGAGGCCCTCGAGTTCAAACCCATCCTCAGTAACTTAGCAAGGCCCTGAGCAACTTATTGAGACATTGTCTTTAAATAAAATGTAAAAGGGCTGGGGATGTGGCTCTGTGGTTAAGTGTCCTTGGGTTCAATTCCAGATACAAAAAAAAGGTAAAGATTAAAAAATAAATAATTTAAGCATTCAACATGAAAAACAAAAGGAAAAAAGTCCAGTAAAATACAAAAAAACATGATTAATGGACAAAAAAGAAACCAGAATAAATGTGGAACTCTGCCACATTTCTGGGTGTAAAGACTCGATAATATGAACTCAGTTCTTCCCAGTTTATTCTATAAATTCAGTATGATTCAAGTCCAAAATTTCAACAAGAGTTTTTGTGAAATATGAAAATTAGATACAAAAATCATAGGGAAGATCAAAGATATCAGCATAGCCAAGACAATTTTAATGAAGAACAAAGTGGGGATGGGAGAGGCTAACAGACACCAACTGATTTAAAACATCACAGACCAATAGAATAGCATTGAGAACTCAGAAGCACAACTGTGTATTTATGTACACTTGATATATTGCAGAGGCACTGTTAAAATTGGAGGGGGAATCGAGGGGAAATGAATGAGATTTTTGGCTCAATTCTTTATCTATAGGCAGAAAGCAAACTTAGATCACATTTTGATACGAAGCACAAAAATAGATTCTGGGAAAATCAAAGACCTCAATGTGAAAAACAAAATTTAGACTTTAAAATGTAGTTATAAGGAAGATTTTCTTAAACAAAACTTTAAAAGCAGGAAACATGGAGAAATATGGTGAAACTTAATTATTTTGTACCGTAGGATGCCATGAACAAAGTTGATCCACACCAAGAGAAGGGCAGGAGATAATATTTGCTGTGCACGTAACTAATAGAGGATATGCATGTAGAATATATCAAGAACATTAATAAGAAAAGACAATCCAGTGGGAAAATGGGTAAAGGAAACATGAAAATCTAGTTAACATGAAAGAAATTCATCCTTTAGTAATCAGGGATGTGCAAATTAAAATGTACCCATCAGATTGCCCCCAAACGTGAATGTCTGATGATACCAAGCTTTTGAGGAGAATATAGTCATATGGAAAACCCCATTCACTATTGGAGAGAGAGTAAATTGGTAAAACCACTTAGAAGAACATTTTGGTGATATGTAGCAATGCTGAAGATAACTGCTAGGAACCAACTATTCTACATCAAGATGTATTCTGTGTAGAATCTCTTAAACAGGTATCCAAAAAGACAGGTATAAGGAAGTTCATTGCTTCATGATTTGTAATAGTGGAAAATTGGAAACAACCGAATTGCCCACGGACAGGAGAATGTTGTTAGCATATTCAAGCAACAGAATAATACCTTACAGCAATAAAATAACAAACTGTATATCAGCGTGGATAAATCTCCAAAACGGTGTTGAAGGCAAAATCAACTCTTAGAATGGTATGTACATTCTTAAGCATGAAGTTCTTAAATGTAAAATTTAAGAACATGCAAAATAATGATGTTAGAGATTGAATCACATGAAATGGGCGTTTTTGTAGATTAAAAAACAAACAGGTGAATATCAGAATCTTTAAGTTCAACATAATATTTGTGGATGCATCCATGGTAATGATGGACATGGAATTCAGTATGGCATTATCTCCTTGGGAGCAATGGTGAGGAGGCAATGGTATGGTACTAGGGGTACATGGCGGGGGGAGCTTCAGCATTAGTTGTCATATTTAATTTCTTCAAAAAAATTTTTGAAGAAAATATGGCAAATGTTAAATTGATTGAAGCAGGGTGGTGGGTACATGGATATACTCTCTGTATTCTTATACATTTCTGTTGAAAATGTTTGATTTTTTAAAATCAAACCAAAGTATAGATATGGGCATAAAAAATTTAATCTCATTATAAAGAAATACTTGCAAAATTATTACAGTTTTTGCTGCTTACTTGTCTGAACATAGCACTCATGAGACTTTTAGTATAACATAAAAAATTGAAAAGCATCGCCCCTTCCACACTAGTCAAAAGCTTCAAATTTTATTTTGTTCTTTCAGCATTGGTAAGATCATCATCTCAAACACCATTCATTAGTGCCTCTCTTTTGCTTGCTCTTGTTTGGTGGTGGTCAGATTCTATCTGCCATGTTCTAAGAAATCTGGTGATGATATTCAGTTTTCTTTCTTTTTTTCCTTCCCTCCTTTTTTTTATATGATGCCAACAGGAATCTGCAAGCAGAATATGATCGTCTAAAGCAACAACATGAACATAAAGGCCTGTCCCCACTGCCGTCTCCTCCAGAAATGATGCCCACCTCTCCACAGAGTCCTCGGGATGCTGAGCTCATTGCTGAGGCCAAGCTACTGCGTCAACACAAAGGCCGCCTGGAAGCCAGGATGCAAATCCTAGAGGATCACAATAAACAGCTGGAGTCACAGTTACACAGGCTGAGGCAGCTGCTGGAGCAAGTGAGACCCATATCTCTCTAATATGAGATATTTGCAAACATTCATTTTTTCCCTCTTAAGCAAAACTAAAAAACAGAACTCAGAGTTCTTGTAAGTATAAGCATCAATTCTTCAGTGCTTAGAATGTGCCCAGCAAAATGCTAGGTGTCAAAGGATATAAAAAGGGGAAAACAAGTGTGCATTTTTATATAAGATGTTTCCTGCCAAAATGTTTTTTATTAGACCAATTTGAAAGGCATCTTTGAAAAAAACAATTCCAAAATTTACCTCTTGAAATGGAACTATCTTCTTTGACATTATAGTTTCTAATACACCTTTGGACTTTTCTTCTGATCCTTAACACATAAATTTTTAAGCTTCCATTAAAAACCTAACAAGTTACTGCACTATCACAGACTTCGTCCAGACATGGTGCTGGCTTTTGAGAATTTTAAATTCTCTGTTGTATTTCTTAATACTTCCCCTAAATATGAATTTTCCATTACATTATTAAGATCTTGTGTGGTCTCAGCATTCTCACATAGCTTTCCAAATATTTTGGTCTTTTAGTCTAATGATAAATATCTTGCTCTACTGAACCCCTATTTTTTTTTCCTCATTTTTATGAGGGGGCAGAGTTCAGATACAAAGATAAAATCCACAGATTATATCAACAGTAAAATATCCCAAATTCAATAACCTTTGGGAGATTTCTAAGTAGAATGGGTCAAAATTCCTGGTCCTGAGTTCTGTAACATTTTATTTTATATATTCATTTATTATTAAAAATAATTCTGTTTTCTTTTGGATGCCTTAGCCCCAGGCAGAGGCCAAGGTGAATGGTACCACAGTATCTTCTCCTTCAACCTCTCTACAGAGGTCAGATAGCAGTCAGCCTATGCTGCTCCGAGTGGTTGGCAGTCAAACTTCAGAATCTATGGGTAAGTATCTTAACTACTCCTAGATTTTGTTATCTCTTAAGATCTGGGAGTGGTGAAATGTTTGCAAATAATTCAAATCATTAGCTAGATTATCTAACATTTCTGGATGGGGAATTTTCACAAGTGCCTTAAGGAATGTGATAATCCTAGTCTTCAAAGAACTAGCCTTCAATTATTCAGGACAAGCAGGGGAGCATTACAGTTTATTCATTTTGGAGACCAGAGAATGCTTTATGACCAGTTGATATTTTTAAAGGGTTCTAAAAAATGGATTAGTGTGTCAATCAGCATTTTACCACCATGACAAAAATACCCAACAAGAATAACTTAGAGAAGGAAAAACTTAATTTTGGGCTTATGCTTTCAGAGGTATCAGTTCATGGTTGGCCAGTTCTACTTATCTGAGCCTGAGGCAAACCAGAACATCATGGCAGAATAAAACTTCACAGTTTATAGCAGCTGGGAAGCAGAGAGAGAGAGAGGTGCTAAGGACAAAATATAAACCAAGCTGGGCACGATGGTGCACATCTGTAATCCCAGCTACTCGGGAGGCTGAGGCAGGAGGATCGGGAGTTCGAAGCCAGCCTCAGCAATTTAGCAAGGCGCTAAGCAATTCAGTGAGACCTTGTATCTAATAAAATTAGGGCTAGGGATGTGGCTCAGTGGTGAATGCCCCTGAGTTCAATTTCTGGTACCCAAAAAGAAAATATATATATATATATATATATATCTCACAAAGGCATGCCACCAATTACCTATTTTCTCCAGGCATGAATTACCTCCCTATAGTTACCTACCAGTACAGTAATCCTTTAAAATTGTTAATCCATCAAGTGGATTAATTTGCTGATTAGGTTATAGCTCTCATAATTTATAATCATTTCACCTCTGAATACTCCTGCATTATCTCATATATGAGCTTTCAGGGGATACCTCACATCCAGACCATAACAAGTACTAATCAAGCATACCCTGAGGTAAGAATAGTGTAAGGGAGAGTGTGGAGATTAGGCCCAAAGGTGAGGAAATAGCCAGTAATCCAATTAAGTAGGAAAATAAGGTCCAATCAGGGAGAACAAGGAAATAAGGCTTTAGGAGAAGGCTGTAAGCTCATTATAGTGAAATGGACATTGAACTGAGGTGTTCAACTGATTTTGGTGTCAGGGAGCCACTAAAAATAACTTACCAAACTAAAAAAGATTTAAGAAAAAAATTCTTAAAAGTTGTGTGCTGGCCCCTGTATTTGACCCAAAGTAAAACTTTTACCAATGAAAAGACCAATTAGGAGGCAGTTGCTAAGACCAAGGAATGTGAATTGTGAGTGACTGCATTTGAGCGATGTGTCTACATATGAAATTGTTCCATGAAAATAGAATGCCCAGGGCTGGGCAAATGACTGTAAAATGTAGGGAAGGAAATAAGGGGAGAGGATGTGGGTGGCAGAAGATAGTAAAACCTGATTTTGGACATAATATTTTTGAGGAGCTATCAGGTATTCTGTGTCATGTCCAGAAAGAAGTTTAAAGTACAGGTCTATCCCAGATGTAAGAGGGCAGACTGGGGAGATTTGAGAGTGAGCTTCATTAAACTGATTGCTAAAGGGTATGGGATGAGAAATAGATAGCAAATGTACTCAGATACAATACCGTGGGGAAGACCTCTATTTGGGTGATAGGAAGCTGAAGGACTGGGGTATAGGAATATGTTCAAGGAAGGTATGATAGAAAGCTCAATGGAGGGCTAGGGTTGTGGCTCAGTGCTAGAGCATTTGCCTAGCATGTATGAGGCACTGGGTTTGAGTCTCAGCACCATATATAGATAAATAAATAAAATAAAGGTCCATCAACAACTAATATCTATCTATCTATATCTATCTATATCTATATCTATATATCTATATCTATATCTATATATATATATATATATATTTTTTTTTTTTAAAAAAGATCAATGGAAATGAGGATAACTCACAACTCACAGGGTCACTGGAAATGCACTGGCCACTTTGGAAAATATTTTCAGCCAAGAGAAGGGAAGTTGGAACTTCTGTTCTTTCAATGAAATTAAAAGATAAGTTATTCTTAAAAATTAGGAAAGATAGTAGATATCCTATGTGCATATATGATTGTATTACCAATGTAATTCTACGTCATGTACAACCAAAAGAATCAGAAGTCATATTCCATATATGTATAATATGTCAAAATACATTTGACTAACATGTATAACTATTAAAAACAAATTTTTAAAAAATGAATGAGAACTAAGGAAAATGATTACACTTTGGGGGCATTACCAGGTAGGTAAAAATGAGATGAGTTTGTGGAGGAAATGGTCAGTGTGATCTGGTGTCATTCTTCAGCAAGGTTCTCTGCCTAGGACTGATTCCTAAGAAATCTGGAATTGATGAGGCATAAACAATAAATGAAGGTCAAAATGAGCAAGGCACGTTACAGTGGTAATAAATGGCTGTGACCGGGGTTGTTAGCCAGATGCTCATTGTTTTTTTCCTGCTGTGCTAGGTTAACAGTAGTATTTTATGAACACCACGAATATTTGACTGATTGTCTTCATTTCTCCTTCTCTCTTAAGGTCAAGTGAGCATGAGTCAGTGTCACGTTCTAGCTTCCTTTTCCCTGGGTCCTAAACTAGTTATATTTGACTCCAAATAATACTTCACAGAGCCAGGCATAATGGTGTTCATCTGTATTCCCAACTATTGGGAAGACTGGAGTGGGAGGATTAATTAATTGAGCCCAGCATCTCAAAAAACATCCCCTCCCCACCTCCCACAAATAAGTATTACCTCACAGAAGAGACCTGTGACTCCTTGATTCCTCCTCACACCTAAAGCTCTTTCACCTATGGTATGATGGTGTGTTCAGACTTGAGATCTTCCAAAGGAGAATCTTTCCTTCTAAAGAGAAGGAAAATGCCTAAATTGATAGGACAGAAAGGAAAAGTCAAAGATATGCATGAAATTTATGGTGAAACATTGGGAGACCTTGGTCAAGAAAATTTGAAATTGGACATCATGGAAGTAAAATGATTTCAAGCGATTTCTACTTTTTAGGATGTAGCTTCCCAGTAAGCTGCTGAAGGTTTATGAAGATCATTGAGGGTTTAAGGGTGTGGTTTATAAGGCCAGAGTTGTGGGGCTCATCAGCAGGGTGGTGAGACCCTTATGGTGATGATGGGAAAGATGTCAAGGAGAGTGGATGAGAGTGCTAAGCGTTGAGCATTTCTGAAGGAGGAGAGTGGGTGATTGAAGTGGGTGATGTTCAAGAATCTGGAGCCGTAAGGAGATGCACGTTCTCCTCTGGAGAAGTCAAAATGTTATAAGATAGCCACATTTCAGTTGTTTGGAGAAGGAAGAGAATATATTTGAGGTTGTTTTCCTGACTTTACTACACCTCAGTGATTTAGGGCAGTCTCTGTGTCGGATTCTCTTTCTCCACATGAGATCTGAATACAGCTAATGGACTGTTGGGACTATAAATGATAGCACAGTGCATGAAAAAATATTGCATGCCTTTGAAAAGTCTATAAATTCTGAAAACAACTGAGCTTTAGTGCCTCTGTTGTTATTTCCTACTTCAGGATTTTCCTTTTTTTTTTTTTTTTTTTTTTGAAGTAAGTAAAGCATGTGAAATTAAGTCACATATTTTAGCAGTGAGATTCAGAGCCCTGGGTGCTTAGAAGCATTAATTATTTAGGTTGTCAACACTGATGAAAAGGCAGCATTCCTGTTAAAGCACCCAAATGAAAGTACACATCAGGCCGTGTTCCTGATGATTTGTGGAAATAAGATTGTGGCAGAATTGAATACAGGGACAGAAGTGCTATATTCCAGTGGCTATGTTAAGCTAAGAGATAACTTGCCAATGATAAGATGGATTGGCTATGTTGTTAAAGTTTGTTCTTTGAAAGAAAAGACTGAATTCAAAGGTGCTTTTTCTTTTTCTTTTTTCTGAACTGCATAAGCAAGTTTGTTTTAGAAAGGGAAAAGGATTATCATTTTGAAAGAGGCTTGCAGGTGTTTAAATAAATGCAATGTGTGTCCTCATTATTTGAAGGTTTGAGATGTGATAAGGCTGGGATCTGCTGAGCCATATTCTAGATAGAAAATGGCATTCTTTATATATACAACCCCAATCATTTTCTTTTAACTGAAATATGGAAGAAGTCATACCAGGTGATCTGTCTAAAGAGTTGGAGCAGTCAGCCCTCCCTACCCAGTAGGTTCTGCATACACGGATTTAATCAACCATAGTTAGAAAGTGTGGGGGTTGGAATTCACCTGTACTGAACATGTACAAACTTTTTCCTGTCATTGTTCCCTAAACATATAATATAATAACTGTTTACATAGCACTTACATTATCTTAGATATTATAAGTGATCTGAAGTTGATTTAGATTATACAAAAGGAGGTATGTAGGTTATATGCAAATACTATGCCATTTTATATATAAAAGATGTGAGCATCATGGATTTGTTGGTAACTGCAAGGATTCTGGAATGAATCCTCCAAAATTATGAGGGACAAGGGACAACTGTACTTCCTCAAACCATGAAATGCTTATCACCAATAAATCTCTGTGTACCCTATGTGTTCTATATAGCTTTTACTGGGACAGTATGTTAATGAAGTGCACACTCTATTGGAAGAAACAAAGAAATAGAAATTAACAAAGTAGGTTAGCCAACTTTCCATTGCTATGACCAGAATACCTTACAAGAAAAAATTTTAGAGAAGGAAAAGTTTAGTTGGATGCATGGTTTCAGAGGTTCAGTCCATAGTTGACCAACCCCAAGGCAGAAACATGACTGTGGAAGGGCATGGCGGGGGAAAGCTGCCCAGCTCATGGCAGCCAGGAAATTGGGACAAGTTATGTCCCCAAGGACACACCTCCAGTGACCTACTTCCTTCAGCCACACCTCACCAGCCTATAGTTACCATCCAGTAGTCTGTTCAAATCATTAATCCATGAAATGGTTTACTCTGCTGATGAGGTCACAGCTCTCAAAAATCCAATCTTTTCACCTCTGAACATTGTCACATTGCCTAACACATGAGTTTTGAGGAGACATTCCTAGATCCAAACCATACACAAGGCTTGTTTTAACTTTCCTGAGTTCTGCACCCCAGAGTCTATGACTTCTAACAAGTCCTTATCTCTAGTGACTTCTCACCCACTACAAGATTATTCTTTGTAAAATATTTTGCATTTTATTTTTTGTCTATTTGAAAATGTGTCATTATTCCCTAGCATTTTTTGGGAGGTACCAGGGATTGAACCCAGGGACACTTAACCACGGAGCCACATCCTCAGCCTTTTTTTTTTATTTAGAATGGGGCCTTGCTAAGTTGCTGTGGCTGTCTTTGAACTTGCCATCCTCCTGCCTCAGCTTCCTGAGCTGCTAGGATTATAGGCATGATTAAATATTTGATGCAGAATTACTGTGTAAGCATTGTCTAATCCTCTGTTCATCACATCAAGGCTTTCCTCAATATTCTCTCTCTGTCCCCCTCACTCTTCTTCCTGGGCTCTCTTTTCATTCCTTGATAACCCTACATCCAAATTTCTAGCCCGGTCCTCTCTCCTGAGCATCTTCTGGATAAAAATATTACCCAATCTGAAATTGTAATTGGAACTTCTTTTCTGACAGGCACAGTGGTGCACACCTATAATCCCATCCCCTCAGGAGGTTGAAGCAGGAGGATCACAAGTTCGAGGCCATCCTCAACAACGTTGAGGCCCTCATTAGGCCCTAAGCAACATAGTGAGACTGTCTCAATAAAAAAATAAAAAGGGATGGACATATGACTCAGTGGTTAAATGCCCCCAGGTTCAATCCTTGGTACTCTCCCCCAAAACTTCCAACTTTCCAAACTATAAAAAGATTGTTATTTTTCTATACTTTCTTCCTGTACCTGCCTTCCTTAGCCATGTTTCACCATCAATCCAATTGCCAAGGTCAGTCTGTTATGTTTCTTATCAAAAGAACAAAATCCTTCAATTCATCTGTCCAAATTTAGCCCTCATTGTGAACTACCTGAACAGATGATATAAATACTTTCCTGATCGGTTCCTTTGACTTCTGCATCTTCACATTTCCAAGCCTTCCAGATGGTTCTAGTTACTTCCCTACTAGTCAGATTATATTATATTATTTTCTTCCTTTAGCATTTTATGGCTTCTATATACTTTCAAAATGAAGTCCAAACTCTTTAACATTATCTTTAGCATTGAGCACAATTTTTTCTTTTTCTTTTTTCAGGGGGGATTCTGGTGATTGAATAAACCCAGAGGCACTTTATCACTAAGCCAAAATCCCAACCCTTTTTTTTTTTTTTTTTATTTAGAGACAAAGTCTCACTGTGTTTCTTAGGGCTTTACTAAGTTGCAGAGGCTGGTCTTGAACTTGCAATCCTCCTGCCTCAGCCTCCTGAGTCATGTGCCTGAGTCATTGGTCTATAGGCATGTGCCAACACACCTGGCTGCACATGCTTTCTTAACCTGAATTATACCATTTTTTTCTTTTCATGAAGTGGATCTTCCTTTAGAACTTAATCATGTACTGTATGGGTTTGTTTTGTTTTAGTCGTAGATAGACACAATACCTTTATTTTTTTTATTTTTATGTGGTTCTAAGGATTGAACCCAGTGCTTCGCACGTGGGTCTGAGCCATGACCCCAGCCCACACTGTATGGTTTTATTATGTATTATATCTTATCATTTACCCTGTGTTAATAACAGTTATTAGTATTTATTTCTTCCCCCTAACTATGTAGAATGTAAGCCCCTTAAGGACAGGATGTAAGAATTGCTTATTTTTTTTTCCTAACTGAGCATCTTTTATGCAACAAACCTGCAGTAAAGTGCTTGCTGAATTAATGTTTTAGAAATCAAGCACAATACATTCTTGTGTACATCTGGAACAATATATTTAAGAAGTTTAGCTACTAATTTCCATATTTCTTACCACAGATTAAAACTGACCAATTATTGTCAGCATAATCACAGTATACCATAATTTTATTTAAAATATTATGCACAGTATTTATGTGTAAAATTGAAAGCATCTATTCTAAATGATGACATAAAATAGTTAACTGAAGGCAAATATAGAGTATTGGATAAATCATTGTAATTTTTCTTGTGGAAAAAGTAAAGAAAGGCAAGAAGACATTAGTAAATAACACATCAAGTTGGAAATTGGTTAAAATCCAAAGAAAAATCATAGTGGGCATATTTGCTCACACACAGCCTCTTTATAAAAGAAAGTAATTTTCTTATTCGCAGTTCCTTTTTTAAAAGAGAATAATCTGCTTAGATGTGAGCAAAATCTTTTCTGCATAGACTACATAGGTTCTGCCTAAAATTGTTTTGTAAGCAAGTGGAACCATGATCAGCTTTGGAATTGAGGAAAAGTGAATGAGTCCTATAAAATACCATTTCTTCAAGAAAAGTCTGAAACCACAGTGTGTTTCAGAAGACTTAAAAAATATCTTGCCATGGGGCTGGGGTAGTGGCTCAGTGGTAGAGCGCTTGCCTGGCACATGTGAGGCACTGGGTTCAATCCTCAGCACCACATGATAATAAATAAATAAAATAAAGGTATTGTGTGCAAATACAATTTAAAATTTAAAAAAGAATATTTTTAAAGCATATCTTGCCATGATCAGCCATTCTGTTTCTATTTTCTTAGATTAAATTGAGTCATCCCACTGTTTTTTTTTTCTTAACTTCATTGGTGATGAAAGGAAATGAACACATTATGGTGTATCAAGGTAATATTTGAATTTGACTCTATCTTTCTTTATTTTGAAACATTCATTTTTGAAATGTTTCTGTCATTTCTCTGACTAACTTCAGACAAGCCAAGATTATATTGCTAGGAATCAAAAAAATTTTTTACATGTGTTTGTGGGAATCAATTTGGAGTTGAATCAAGTTGAAGTGTTAATGTAAAGGAACTGCTATTAACTAAAATCCCTCAACCACTAGCAGTATGCTATTTGAGCAGGCAATGAATCAGTAAAGTATGGATAAGGACTGACCAGATTCCTAGTGGGCACATTAGTGATTCAGTATGTATTTTCTTATTGAATAAATGAAAAGGTTTTTTCTTTTTTTTTGGTGGGGTGAGTGAGGGCTTGTTGTCACAGGTATGGTTATTAGGATCAGAAACATTTTGGGATTGCCTGTCATTTTGCATAGCATATAATCAAACAACCCACAGATATTGGTATCTTATTAGTTTGATGTCTTCAAACAGTATATCAACTGTCATATTTTTATTTTTCATTGACATACAGTATTTGTACTTATTTCGGGGGTACAGCATTTTAAGTCAATACAATATACAATGTGTAATGATCGAATCAGAGTAATTAGCATTTCTGTCTCCTCAAATCTTGGCATTTTTATATGTTTGGGAACCTTCTGTTGGCTTTTGCCATGTTTTATAAGTAACTACAAAATTCTTTCTTTTTTTGGTACCAGCAATTGAACCCACGGGTGCTTAACCACTGAGCCACATCCTCAAACCTTTTTTTGTATTTTTATTTTTCAGACAAGATCTCCCTAAATTGCTAAGGCTCACTTTGCCCTCGTGATCCTCCTGCCCCTCCTCTCGAGCTGCTGGGATTATAGGCTAGGATTACAGGAGTGCACTGCCATGCCCTGCAACAAAATTCTTAAGTTGCATTTTCTCATTCACATCTCTGTTAGTTGGGGCTGGGGATATAGCTCAGTTGGTAGAGTGCTTGCTTTGCATGCACAAGGCCCTGGGTTCAATCCCCAGCACCACAAAAAAAGAAATATCTCTGTTAGTTGACTGAAATTTTCTAAGAGCACAGCTGCACTTGACCCTAGGTCATGGGTTGGATTTAGGACTGTCCCATACATGAGCAAATCCAAATTCTTGGGCCAGGAAAGTCTGCTCCTCCCAAACTTTCTCATTCTTGTCTGCACTGTCTTTCTTCTTGCTGTGTTTTGAGCAAGTCAATCACACTCTCCTCTTGGGACCTTTGCATTTGCTATTTAATCTGTCTGTTACAGTTTCCCTTTATATTCCTACATGGCTCACACCCTCAAGTCCTTAAAGGTTTTGCTCAAGTGCAATTTATCAATGAGAGTTTCCAAGGCTTCCCTTTCTTAAGACTTGTCCTCATTGTCCTTTGCTAACCCTCTCCTCAAGAATGTTTATCACCTGGGCTGGGGTTGTGGCTCAGTGGCAGAGCACTTGCCTAGCATGTGTGAGGCACTGGGTTTGATTCTCAGTACCACATATAAATAAATTTTTTTAAAATGTCCATCAACAACTAAAAAATAATTTTAAAAAAAGAATATTTACCACCACCCAACATACATAAACAATTTACTCGTTTATTTGTTCAGCATGGATACCTCTATAAGAATGTGAGATTCATTGAGACAAGGCTTTTTGGTTGTTTTTTCTATAACTCATGCGTCTAGAACTGTGCCTGGAATATAGTTAGTTTTGGTCAATTTTTTAATGAAAATCTTATTGTTAATTTTTATGGGTTTTATGTAAAACATTTAAAAAAACTGACCCAGTATATTAGAGTACAATGATATTACTTTGAATTCAGGTTCCACTTAAAAGTTTTAACTTCTCCTATATAATCTAATACTGAAAATATTAGCCATTAAGCATTTTTCAGTTGATTCACCTCTACTCATCCATGCAGGAGATGTATCTGATTTCAATTAAAAAGATAAAGTCATCTTGAGAAATCTGGAGCATATTGAGAAAAGAAGAAAATAAGATGATACTTCACTTGTTTATGTGATATTTAGGATGTATTAGATACTCAAATATGTTTGAATGGGGGTTAGGGGTGTAATTGAGTGGTAGAATGTGTGCTTGGCATGCACAAAGCCTCTGGGTTCAATCTTCAGCACTAAAAAAAGTTTAATTATCACTGCCATGAGAGTTTTCCATTAAAACAAGCTAATTTTACATTTGTACTTGGGCACTCCTATTTGAGACTCACAGATGATAGTTTTTCTGTAAAGTTGAACTTGGCTGACATCATTCAACTTATACTTTATAATTTGATCCTTGAAATAATTCAGGGACAGGAATGCCAATCACATCATTGAACTGAATCTGAATCTTAACACACTACTATTGAGTTCCTCGAGCTCCAGTATGGTGTAATTAAACTGTCAGAAATATTAACATCGATGTTCATGAGTGTCTCTGTAGGTTCTGATTTATTCTATAAGACATACTGTCACAGAGGTGGACTTGCCACCATTAAAAATCCCTCATATTTCCCAATTCAGCAAAAATCTGCATCACTAATGGAACAAAGAGATATAATCAGCCCTGCAGTTGTCAGGATCCTGTTCCACATGGTAGTATTTCATTCATTCCATCTTCACCAGATAATGGGCATTTAAGACTACAAGAAAAGAGAAATGAAAAATACCTTCTGTCATTTCTTTCTTTCTTTAAAGATTGTGTGTGTATGTGTGTGTGTGTGTGCGCGCACACGTGCGCATGTATAGAGAAAGAGTCTTCCTTTTCTATTTTGTGACCTTAATCCTTCAGCACTCCTTTTCAGTCTTTGTTATTTCAAAGAGGTTTCCTGTGGTCTGTTACCATGAGATACACAGAGGCTTTTTATTATCCCAAATCTTAACTCTCCATTCTAATAATGATATAAAGCCCCAGATCCAACTAAGATATGATTTTTGTCTTAATGGTTAGCATTAGCAGTGATTCTTTTAGCTGGTGCTTTAAAAGCAAGGATAAGCTGGGTGTGGTAGTGGCACATGCTTGTAATCCCAGCCACTCAGGAGGCTGAAGAAGGAGGATCCCAAATTTAAGGCCAGCCTCAGCAATTTAGGGAGACCCTGTCTCAAAAAGTTTGGGGATGTAACTTAGTGGTAACTCATGCCTGGCTTCAATCTCCAGTACTCCCCTCACCCAAAAAAGATGAAAATGTAAGAATAACTTCAGTATTACAATTATCATTGAAAATCCAAGTGGTATAGACTAAAGGAAATGCAAGAATATGTAAATCATTTATTCGCTGGCTCCCCTGTCATTTATAAGTGAGATGTGAACCTGAGGTTTCCCTTAAGCATGGTCATTATTGCTGACTTGCTGAAACAAGGTCTTGTTTTAGATGGAAGTAACAATGTGTTGAACAAGTAGAGCTTGAAAAGATGTTATTTTAATTATTGGAAGATTGACTATTATGGAAAATTAGTTTCAGAGAACCTTCAAAATTCAAAATGAACTTGATTTACACCTAAGAAATTTCCCCCTTACTGCAAAATGTTCTTTGAGGGGTATTTATTTGACATATGAATGAACAATAGAGACTCTGATGTACAAAGTCTATAAGGAGATTCTCATTCTCTGAGAAAGCCGTCCATTCCTCAAGAATTCCTTTACTTACACATCAGCACTCTACACACATAAGCAAATCTCAAAACTGAGAAAGAAAATTTCTCTCTATAAAATGATCAAACATCATTTTGATAATGTAGTCCCAAGTAACAAGGAGGAAAGGAACAAAATTCCCCATTACACTCTACGTCTACTATCCTTAGAATACTAATGTTTCATTATCTATGCAGGTCACGTGCAACTTTTATTTCTATTACATTAGGCCTTAAAGGTATTTGAGTTTTGTTTGTAATTTTAGTTAAATGTCAAAGTGAAGCATGAAAAAAATACCTCAGTGTCTTCACTTTTTTCTTACCTTCATAAAGTAAACACAGAATGAAACATTTCTTTTGTGTTGAAGAGATACACTACAATTTTGTAATAATTGTTTCATTCCAAAAAAAGTTCATCTGGGTGCAATGGCACATGCTTGTAATCCTGGCAAGTCCAGAGGCTAGGGCAGGAGTATTGCAAGCTCCAGAACAGCCTTCTTGATATAGAGAGACCCTGTCTCAAAATAAAAAATAAAATGGGCTTGGGATGCTGCTTAGTGGTGGAGGGCCCCTGGGGGTTCAATTCCCAGTACCAGTTAGGGAAGAGGTTCACATTTGTTAATGTTTCATAACAAAAGAAGATTTGTCAACTTAACTTCTCCATCCACCCCTTGGTAACAGGGATTGAACTCAGGGATGTTTAATGACTGAGCCACATCCCTATCCCTTTTTATTTTTCACTGGATATACAATCTTTTAAACTTTGTTTTCTTCTCCAAGAATAGTGACACAAATAACTATGTAGAATTCTTCACTTTAAAGAATTAACCCCTAATTATTATTTTTTTATATTTTGTTTTAGTTGTAGTTGGACACAATACCTTTATTTTATTTTTATGTGGTGCTGAGGATTGAACCCAGCACCCTGCATGTGCTAGGTGAGCACTCTACTGCTGAGCCACAACCCCATCCCATGTCCTCTAATTATTAAGCTGGAGGATTTTTTTGTTAATGTTCTTCATGAGCAAGTAAAGGGAATTTTACACACACACACACACACACACACATATATATGTATATATGTATATATGTGTATATATATATGGGGGAGGTATGTACTGGGCATCTAATCCAGGGGGCACTTTACCTTACCATCCTCCTGCCTCAGCCTCCCCAATCACTGGGATTACAGGTGTGTACCACCATGCCTTACTATAATGGCTTTAAAAAGTAATCATGGCCCCTTTCTCTGGAACCTCTATGTTTTGCTAACATATAATTCATCCTTTTGTTTTGTTTTGTTTTTTTCTTTCATTAAGGTGAGGAAGATCTTCTCAGTCCTCCCCAGGACACAAGCACAGGGTTAGAGGAAGTGATGGAGCAACTCAACAACTCCTTCCCTAGTTCAAGAGGTAAGCTCCAATACCTAAATGGGACTCACATAAACTGGAATGATGGCACTCTCTTCTGTACCCTACTGATGTATATGCATTATCCACCTGAAAGCCAACATGTGCCTACAGAATGCCAATTTGGGTCCATGGTGGGAAGATGTTATTTTACTATGAATTTCTGGTTTCGCTTATTTGGAATTCAATCACCTACGTCATTGAGGTGTTTCTAGAAATAGGAATTCTACTGTGTCAAATATTTTATTTGCTTCACATATTGGTCTGAAGAGTTAGTTAGGAGGTATCTTTTACTTAAGAGTAATTATTGTGTGACTTTTCCAAATGAGGAGATGAATGAACATGTAGCTGCTATGTGGTACAGTGAGGCCTAGGACATGCCTAACAAGTGGTGGTGCTAGGGATTCTGACTCACCCGCTGATGCCCTTTTATATTTAAAAATTGTATCATACCCCATCATTTAAGTAAAAGATAATGAGTCTTTATAGATTAGTTTGCTAATCCATAGTTGGAGTATAAGCTTTATAAAGAAAAATATTAATATTTCCTTTCTTTTCATCACTTTGACCTGTATATTTTGCTTCTTATGCACAAGCAGCATTTTCACCCACAGAATCTTCCCTCCAGTCTGAGCTTTAGATGTCTCCCTTCACCCAAAGAGATATTTTGCTGCCATTGTTAGTTTCTGGGGGCATTTATTTTGGTATATTGCCCCAACATAAAAGTCACTGATCCACCTCCCTTCCACAAATAAAAAGAATGGTAGCAGTCACCTGTGATCAAATAGAAGGAAAGCCTGGGGAAGTATAAAGAGGAAAACACCAGGCTTTGTGACCAATGATTGTCACCCCTAATGGGCAGCCTGGGAGGGAAGGGCGGCAGAAAATCTGGGCTATTTGTTCCTCTCCATAAGGGCAATGAGGAGGGTGTTTTGAGTAGTATGTTTTTCCTATCTTTTTGTTCAGTGTCAGTTAACAATGGCCATTTCCTAGCTATTTGATGTGCAAGTGAACGTTATGCAGTGCAAGCTAAAAGCAATAATGTTCTAGCGGAGCGTTGCTAAGGAACCGTCAGGGGAAGCTAACTTTAAATGTCTGCACCAGCCATCTTTTCACTGCTAAGCACCACTGATGTGTTGATTTTAACAGATAAGAATCTTATCTGTCTTCCACTCACCTCTACACCCCCCACCTGCCACCTGCATCCCCATCCTGAATAGCTTACATATCTCTTCTTTCTGCTCTTCACTATTTATAAGGAGAAGACCATATACTGGATTGGCAGAAATCAAACGCTTTCACCTTTATTCTCATTATTTTATCCTGTCAGCTTTTACTAGTGCCTACTAGGATCAGAGAAAGTACTAGGGAATCAAAGAAGAAATGACAAGTTCCTTGCCTTCAAGGAACTTACGGTCCCTTGGGGACAGAGAATTACAAAGAAGTTCAGATCACAAAGCAATTATATGATAACTGTAATAGAAATTTATTTGGCATGAGTAAATCCCTGATTTGACTATTATCTATATAAGAGAAGCATTTTACATACAGTACACATATATGTATATAATCACATATACATACAAAGATCAGAAACAGTAGCTTCTATACTACATAAATAAAGTACCTGATAGTGAATTAGGAAGGAAGGAGTTAACCTGAAGCAGAAGTTTCTTCTTCAAGGTTGTACACATTTCATCACCCCCATGCTTTCCTTTGAAGGTCCTAGATACACATCTTATCCCAGCCCCTTGAACTGGAAGCTTGTTTACCTGCTGTATGGGATGTAGGTAGCTGCTCTGTTGGTGCCCTGGGCATTTCTCCCACATCTAAACAACAAGCATATTTCAGGAAAGAGGCAACAGCAAGACTGCTGGCTTTCCTTCCCCAGAGGTAGCCTTGCCTTCTTTTTTGTACCCATGCCTCTGCTCCACCCTAATTAGCTTTAAGGTAAAATCTTTTGCAGCATATCCCTGAGTCTCCTTTTTAGAGTCCTTGAAACTAGATTGGGTGTAGAATAAGTCTCCTAAAAGACTAGAAATTTACCTCGTCTGATATGGTATTTGCAGTTAACATTGCTGATGTTGTTGTAGTTACTTGTGTGATATTGATTTACTTGTATGGCATCTTGGGAAACTATTCAGGCTGCCTGGATAGTGTTGCTAAATTATTGCTTATGGAACAATACCATCCCCCCAAGTTCTGCAGTTTTCAAATACAGGATAAGGAGGCCTTATCCTTACACCAGTTCCATTGACTAAGTTTCTATTTAATCATACCCCAGTGGCATGATAAAATTACTTCATATTCTTAAAAATAGACAAAAATATATATAATAAAACAGTGGCTAATGTGTTAGCGGAGCTAGGCTGGTCTTCTTGATACTGTGACCTTGGGTTTTGTTTTGTTTTTCCATGATTCTTGCTAAATGGGGCATTGTTATTAGGCCTTTTCCTCCTCAAATTCAGATGGATAAAAAGTTTCATTGTTATAAAAATAGACTAAAAAGTGCCTCTTGGAGGCACAGTGGCACATGTTTATAATCCCAGAGACTTGAGAGTTTGAGGCAGGAAGATCACAAGTTCAAGGCCAGCTTCAGTGAAGCCCTAAGCAACTTAATGAGACCCTGCCTCAAAATAAAAAATAAAAAGGACTGGGGATGTGGCTTAGTGGTTAAGCACCCCTGGGTTTAATTCCCAGTACCAAAAAAAAGTGTCTCTTGGATCTTTTATTTATGACTAAAAGCATTTTTTTTTTATTGAGAAAGAGAAAGAGACAGGAACAGTTGGGTTAAAAAAGAACATCTTACCAGTTGTTAGGTATATTAGATTGATATTAAGCAGAAGTTCTTGAGAATCTCAACATCTCAGGATTACAGACTCTCAGAAATAGAATATCCATGGAAGGTCATCTAAGCGTTTTTATATTCAAAATGGTAGTCATTGACCTGAATTGATCATTATCTATATAAGAGAAGCATTTTACATACACTATACATGTATGTATATAGTCACATATACATACAAAGATCAGAAACAAATGTTTGAAACAGTACTTCTATACTACATAAATGCATGCTGCTTCTGTCCGTCCGTCCTTCCTTCCTTCTTTTCTTTTTATTTATTTTTTTTTTGCAGTACTGAAGATTAAACCCAAGGGTGCTCTGCCACTGAGCTGTGTCCCCAGACTTCCTTTTTATTTCCATTTTGAGACAGGGTCTCCTCCTACTTCTCTCTCAAGTTGCCCAGGCTGACCTGGAACTTGCAGTCCTCCTGCCTTAGCCTCCCAAGTAACTGAGATTATAGACACAAGCCTATGCACTGGCTCTGTTTTATTTACTGAAAAATAAAATGCTGATTACAACCCACTGTATTGATTTTCTGATCCAGATGATTAAAAAAAGTCTTATCTAACTGATCTCAGTTTTCTTTGTCTAGGTGAATATCTTTTTTTAAAAAAAGTAAATAAATATTTTTACCATGGAAGTTGCTTCCAAGATCTGTTTATGTCTTAGAGGACGTTGTAGTTTTATTCTGACTCTTCCATCCATGTTCCTGTTGTTGTGTTACAAACAATAATAATAATAAGTTCATGGTTGCTACAGCTGTTTCAGACAGCTGTTTGAGTAACTCAAAACAGATGTCAGAGCCAGAGGTCTGACATGTAGTGGAAATGTGCTATTAAATACCACCTCATGGTTTATTTAACCCTGCTAGTTAATTGCCCACAGAGGAAAATCATTTTTTTAAAAAAAATACATTTTTCATAATTATATAAAGCACGTGAATAGGTGGGTTGTTGTGTACTTTAAATTTACAATTTGTTGTTGTTGTTGTTAGCTCTTGCCAAGTTTTGACTTAAGAGTTGGACCTTAAGGTATCAACCAATCTTTAGTTTTCATTTTCACAAAGAGTATCTAGAAGCTCAAAGAAATTAAGTTCCTTATTCATGGCCAATTCCACAAGTTAAATTAGGCTTCTAATCTTATCTCCATGGCCTTGCTAAACAGTTATCCAAATTAATAAAGGGTTGCATGCTTCTCCATTTAGTGATAAACTGAAGGCCAACATTATTCCTGTATAAGAGGCAAAATAAACTGCATTGTGTTGAATGTGTGAACGTATGCACATTTAGCTTTGTGATTATATCTTTTCTATCTAGATACAGTTAGTTCACAACCATTTGGAAGATTTCAGTGGCTCGGTATATATTTAAACACTGAACATTAGCCAGTTTCTATCTAATTTGTCCATTTATCTATCTGTAATCCATCCCTGTGTCTGAGTATATGTACAAGTTGAATTCCAATGTAATGAAAATTATTGTTTACTTATCTACTCTAAGACATTTTCCAAATATCCCCCATTATTCTATAGGAATACTACATGAATGAACAATAAGTATGATTTTAAAATAAATGCTTTAAGCAATTTGTCCGTAAGTCAGTGATCAGTTAGCAGTCTACAGATGTATTTTAATATGTATAGTACGTGCTTAATGAAAGAAATGCTTTCTTGGTGGTATGATATTAGTCTCTCCAAAATAAGCTTCCATTCATAGAGATTAATGAATAATAGAATCCAATATAAGCTCTTACTACAATAAGACAATCAAGAAAGCAGTGAGCAGTGCTTTGTGAGGATTTCTGTTGTGTGTGTAGTCTCTGGCCTACTGACCTGTGCCACATAATATGTCTCCCAAAGCTTGTACCATCCTGTCTCTTTTATACTATCCCTTCTCAAATATGCTCACATACATTCTGTCAAAGGTTCCTAAATTACCCAATACAACAGCTTTTTAAAACCTGCCATCTTTTAAAATTCACATCATTTCATAGTTTGTTTGTTTTGTTTGGTGGGGTTTTGTTGTTGTTTTATTTTGTTTTGTTTATACTAAGGATTGAACTCAGGGGCACTTGACCACTGAACCACATCCCCAGCCCTATTTTGTATTTTGTTTTTAGAGATTGAGTCTCACTGAGTTGCTTAGCACCTCACTTTTGCTGAAGCTGGCTTTGAACTTGAGATCCTCTTTCTCTTGCCTCAGCTTCCTGAGCTGCTAGGATTATAGGCATGTGCCATGGTGCCCAGCTCACTTTTTTTTAAAATGGAAGAGCAACATAAAGAACAAAGGCAGATGGATGTACCCCCTTTGGGGCACTATTGTTTCTAATCTAGTTCCACAAAAGTTGTGAGCAGCTATCCTTTACACCAGGGATTAGCTCATGGGCCAAATCTGGCCTACTGCCTGTTGTTAGAAATAAAGTTTTATTGAAACACAGCCATATCCATTAATTTACATGCTATTGGTGACTGTTTTCTCACTGCAAGGGCAGAGTGGTTGTGACAAGCTTGAACTGTTGCTACGGAAATTGTGTGGCTTGTAAACCCTGAAATACTTATTATCAGGCCCTGCATGGAGAAATCTTACCAATCTCTGCCTTACACTATTTTGTGTTCATTCTGGCTTATTACATGAATACAGCCATGGACTTCAGTGCTAACTAAGTTTCAGCTCAACAACCTGTGCTATTGAATTGATTTATATATTTATATCCATGTTCACCAAAGAACTTGCATATTCAGTATTGAAAGCATGGGTAGCTATTTGAATCATCTTTGACTTGTAAATGAAACAGAAGCCCTAAAAATGGACAAAATTTCCCCTACCTTTTAAAAATAGTGAACTAAGATTAAAGATAGTCAAAAACAATAGCATCCTCCACTTTTGTCTCTGAACTGGTAAATTACAATCAATAATCTCAAGTTCATACTGCCTCAGGAAACTAAACTTCTCCAGACCTGACCAAGCCCTTTATTTAGAGCCAGTGCTGTCCCAACACACTTCCCTTTTCTCTTGATTCATTTCCTGATAATATACCACATTGCCAGATGGACACTTGAACTAAAGGTGTAAGGAAATTCATTTTCAAAGACTGTACTTATGAAATCAAACATTTATCTGGTACTTGTGTGTGTGTGTGTGTGTGTGTATTGATCAAGAACTCTTTAAAATGTTGCAACCAAGTAGGTTCTATTTTGTCAGTGTAGAACTGTTCCCAGTACAATAGAAAACATTATTTGTTTTTTGTTTGTTTGTTTGTTTGTTTTTTATGGTTTTGGTTTGATTTTGTATTGGAGATTGAACCCAGGAGTAGTCAATCATTGAACTACATCCTCAGCCCTTTTGGCTTTTTTTTTTTTAAGACAGGGTGTCACTAAATTGCTAAGGTTAGCCTTGAACTTGAGATCCTCTTGCCTCAGCCTCTGAAGTCACTGGGATTATAGACATGTGCCACTGCACCCAGCCATTATTTGCTTTTAACAGTTTATTTTATTTTTTACAAAAGAGGAACTTCTTTTTATACTGTTAATGAGCACATAGGGACCTGAATGAAGAGGGAGGATTTGGAATAAGATTAGGGTTTACATGGGCTCTGAAGCATGGCTTCTGAAGAAGTACCTACCTAGAACCACCCAAATAGCATTTTCTGCAGACTATCCAGCTGCAAGCAGTTGATACTAACTTCTGAATATGACTTGGTGTCAAATTAATAAAGATACATAAAGTTGATCATTCTAGGAACTGTGATCATTCTGAAATGAAATCACATCATTTTCTAACAATACTGTCCTCCCTAAAAGTTCTGAAGTTTTAAAAATAGAACAAAGTGACAAGCCAGAACAAGTTACAAACTCTTGGCATTCAAGCTAAAGAATAGTACTCCAAGGCCAAATTGCTTAGAACACAGAAAAGACTTTTGGCCTTGATCTCACTACTACCTTACAAATTCAGTGCAGTTATCAAATATGAATAATGGCTAGGGTTTAAGGATAAAATGTGGGTGAGAAACATGGGAACCTACCCTCAAGGAATCTATAGTTTTATAGGGAAAGAGAATTCTGTTACCAGACAGTATACCTGAAAGTATAAAGATTTAAAAAGAAAGAAAAACCAAAAAGGTATTCAAAAGAAAGGGCGAGTAATTCACATGGAGCTTAATGATATTCTCCCTTTTCCTATGACATATTATGGATCTGCCATTGATAACACTCCTGCTGAGGAGCCAGGAAATTTTTTTTCTCTGTTGTCACGCTTGGGGAGCATCAAGAACATCCTTTCATGGTCCTTAAGCAATCTCTAACTCTCAGGAAAATTCAGAAGAAAGAAAAGAAGGAGGGAAGAAGGAAGGGAGGCAGGGAAGGAAGGAAAAAGTCATACCTAGAAAAACTTTTAATATATGCTAGAAGTTTGGAACTTTGAGTTAAGAAAGATTTCTTTTGTAACTCCATACTTTTTCAGTCTCTGAAGTTATTTCAGGGAGTTTTAGTCTTGGAGCCACTAAGCATGATGGGTTGAGGGAAAAGGAAATGTTGGACAGGCTCTCTAACAACTCCACTTTTATCTGTTATAAATGCTGGAATTCCATTTAAGACTATTAGGAAATGTCCCATGGCCAAAGCCAAATAGCTTGAAACCCAGTATTTCACTTTTGAAGACCTGGAGATAAAAGGAAACTTCATGCCCAAGAGATATTAAGTATGGTCGGAGGTTCCTAATTTCCATCCAACTATGAAAAATACTTTCTCATTCAAAAATAGATTAAATGCATATAGATATAGGATTCTGTAAAGCAAGCCAAGTGTGTCTTTAGCCATTGACTCTCAATGTTCTGATATTTATTGAAATTTGAGGAGGCTGAAGGCTCATTCTTGGATCTGGCTCTGTGGCCTGCCCATTAGTGAGATTTACTTCTTCCCTTCATCTTTTCTTGCTATCTTCTCAAATGTCCCCAGTCCAATCATCAATATACTCAGTTTCTACCAGATAGAATAAATTATCCCAGGAGTATAGAGTTCAGCCTCTATATGGGATTCTCCTTTGCATTTGGGGTGCAAAGTTTTGGCACACAACAGCCAATTACTTTTTATGTTTCAGTGTGTTGATTGTCAAGTCCAAAGTGAAGAGATTCTGAGATTATTGAATATTAAGCTTAAGATTCTACAGTTGCCCTTGAAAACAATGCTCAATTTGTCAAATTTCTATTCCATGCCAGTTTTCATCCAGTTTAATGCGTGAACTCTGTGGATTCTATAAATGATGTCTCCTGAATCATGTTTTCTGTTTACACTGATTTTTAAGTGTATGTAAAGGTTATTCGACTAGATGTGTCTTTTGGGTTTTTCCGTTTGTTTGTTGTTTTTTTTTTCCTCCAGAAGGGAATAAATGAATTGTCATCTCAACATTTGTTTGGTAAAAGAAGCAAATTGGTATGAAACTGTATATTTATGCATGTTTTTTTTTCCCTTTCTGATATCTCTGCCTCTTCCTCTCTCTATTATTAAAGGAAGAAATACCCCTGGAAAACCAATGAGAGAGGTTAGTGAGATTCAGGCTCACAGCCATGGCTTCTGTCTGTCTCATCCTGCTTTCTATGTTTGGCCTTTGTGTAAGAAATGTGTGTGTGCACGCGCATGTGTGTATTGCACATTGTGTCATAATGTAAGGATGGTAGTCACCTCTCCACTTGCAGCTCATGAGGAACATTCCTCAAACATTCATTGCTGTGGTCATCACCATGACGACAGGATGGGGGTTGGGGGAGCAGAAATCTCTTTAAAGTGTCAATCCTCTGTGGTCCCTAGGATGTAATCCTGCAGTTCATCATCTGTTGCCATTTGCAACACAAAGTCTTCAAAATAAATTTAGCCTTGAACATAATTGATGAGTCATAAAGCTTCCTTCCACTTCCAGGACCTTAGCATTTTCTGCCAGTGCCCTTGGATTTTAGTCTTCTGGGATGATGTCATTTTGGTTTTGTTTTCTTTTTTCCTGGTTCCTACACTCTTTCCCATTTTAGCTAATATTTTTTTTAAGCACATACTGTGTGCCAGGCACTGTTCTAAGCCCCTGCTATTTTTTCCCTCAAATAATCTTAATGACAGATCTATGAAGTAGATACACTTCTTAACCCCATTTTACAGATAAGGAAATTCAGTTCCTGAGAGGGTAAGCAGTGTGTCCAAGGTGACAGAGCCAGGATTAAAGTCCAGGCAACTTGGCTCCAGAGCCATACTCCTAACTCTTATGCTATACTGCCACCTCAGAAAATAGCATTGAAATGCTTATGTCATCTTCACTTGCCCTTTAGAAGATGTTCTTTTTCATTTGGCATTTGGAGCCAGGAGAAAATAATAACCAATTAGGTTCCAAAAAAAAATTGAAAGTTGGAGTCTTGAATTTCTTTTAATGTCTCACTAGGGGTTGAAAGTAGCAGCATACAGCACTATCACTGAATGTGGTTTAGGGATTTTACAGTGAAAAAACTGCTTCTTACTCCTGTTCTACCTGGAATATTGTCTGAACATTGAATAACCTAATCAAGTGGCTATTGGATGACAGTGTTGAGTGACAGCCCAAATGAAACAAGATTGTCCTTGACAAGAATTTAATGTGAAAGAGGGGAGAAGGAAAACTCACTGGTGGGATGTCAGTGGTATGCACTGTTCTGGGTGACAGATTGAATGGGTGGAGAGTTCCTATATGAGAAGATTCTGGATTGTTAGCAATGGGATGGACTGAAGTCCACTGTTTCATTTAAACGTAAGAAGTCATATTGGAAATTCTGCCAATACCATGCTGTGCAAGTGTAATGAATCCCATGATCCTCAGTGTGTCTACACCAGTGCTCCCTTCCAGGGCTTCATGCAATGGGGTCTTAGGGAGGGAGTGGTAGGCTGGGAGAAAAAATTAAGGAAACCTGAGTCAGTGAAGCATTGACTGCTCCTGCCTCATGTACTTCATATGTGACACTTCTTGGTTTCGTTCTTATGGTAAGTGCCCCTTAAAATTTATTTTAACTTTTTGTGAAAAATTGTGCCACAGTTTTGACCCCCTGAATGAGTTTTTTTTTTTTTTGATGAACAACTTTTTTAAAAGGCCAGCACACACAATTGAAGTCACAGAGGCACTTGGAGATGACTACCTAAGGCGTACTATAGATAAGTTTCCAGAAGCCAGAGAATCAAAACAATAATCACTTTTTTAATGCTATGACAATACCCTAAATGCACAGTAGACCAGATATTTTCCCAGAGATTAAACTATAGAGAAGAAAAGATAAGCAAATTTCACTGCAGTATTCTGGCTTTGCTTGGGCCAACTGAATGCTAACCATTTATTTGGGAATTGTATTTAAAAAAAAATAGAGTGCCAGATTGCTATTGAGGTCTTGGATGTTTGCCAGAAAGTCTCAATTCCAATCACTGTGGAAAACAACTCCCTTAGGCAGTGGCGGCTTGTGAGACTAAATGTGTTGCAGTTAGTGCCAACTTGGAAAAACATAAAACTGCCCTAATGTTCAACGCATGGTGCCTTTGTGTTCAATAATCCTTGCTTAAGAATGGATTAAATTAATACTTTCTATAGACATATTTTGGTGTCAACTTGTGCCTGAAGCTGATTGCAAACACCTGAATCCTGGCTGCTTTTCAGTGCCTCTTGTGTTTATAGGAATGAGATTTTAATTTTGACTTTAGAAAAATCTGTCAGGTAAAATTGATGACCGCACTAATGCTGTGCCTTACCCACACGGATAGTAGAACCAGGATACAAATCGGTTTTATGTATTCATGTCACAGTATGGTTTGAATCCTCCAGTGGATTGAGGTTTGATTCTTTGGGGCAATATTTTGTCCAAAACAGAATTTGTATTTTTTTTTTCTGGATCTTATGGAAACCTTCATGAAAAAATTGGAATCATTATTTTGGTGAAACAGGTATTTATAAATGCAGTAACTAAAGGGATAACAGATATGGTGAGGTGACTCTAAAAACTCTTTGTTTTTATAATATAAGGATGGCCAGAAGGCCATTTTTTAACATTTAACAGTCTAAACAGGTGAAAGACCTTCTAACATTTTTGTGGGAATGTATGTTGTGTATTAAGAATAATGAACCTGTTTTCCCTGGCAAAGTTTTCAATAGCAGATACCCCTAGAATTTATGCCTCTTAAGAAACTCAAGAATTTTCCTTCCAGGTGGTAACTGAACACATTTTAAAGAATAGAAGCACCATGTGGCTATATAATTTACAGATGCATTCACTTATTTTAATATTTTTTGAACTTTAGTCCATATCCCTTAGCACATGTTTTAAAAAGGCACTTTTATTATCCATAGCAAGCAGGAAAAACCAAGTTCTTCCCTTTTTTATTTATGTTTTATAATACATTTCTAGCTATTAGGTGAACTATCCTATAGTTAGATGTGGGACATAAGAAATAGTTTGAATTATATTCAGATATCATGTTGTTAGGATCTTGGATTTTTTTTCACTGGCTTTGTTAATAGCTGTGAAGATTGCTAGCAATTCAAAATTTGCAGTTCATCCTTTTCAATTATGCATGAATGATTGTGCAGATTTCCCAGGATTGCTGTGCACTCAAAAATAGATACAGGGCCAGGCATGGTGGTGCATGCCTGTTAATCCCAGCTACTCTGGAGGCTGAGGCAGGAGAACCCCAAGTTGGATCCTAGCCAGGACAACTTAGTAAGACCCTGTCTCAAAATAAAATAAAAAGGGCAGGGGGATATAGCTCAGTTCTAGAGAAACACTGGGTTCAATCCCCAGTACCAAAACAAAACAGAGAAGCCCTCCTGGCTGGTGGCATCATTATCTATTTGTACTCTGAGCAGTAAGGAGCAACAAAGGATCCACTGCATCTTGCTGTGGTTTTTATAGCATAAAGAAGTCAAAGACTGGGTGGTGGGGGTGCGTTGTGGCTCAGCGGTAGAGCACTCGCCTAGCACATGTGAAGCCTGGGTTCAATCCTTAGCACCACATAAAAATAAATAAAATAAAGGTATTGTGTCCAACTACAACTAATAAATAAATATTTTTAAAAGAATAAGAAGTCAAAAGACAATTTCAGTTCTTCATAGAGGACTGCCAAACTGTTGACCACTTTTTTGAACAGTACATAGGCTTTGTTAAAAATTTTTATATTTGTAGTCTCAGCCAAAATCCAAAGTGATTTTAAAAAAGAATGTAGTTAGCTCTCGCCAAAACTTTTTGCACTAATAAAGCTCAAAGAGATTTACAAACTTGGTCACTGTAACACAAATGCTTGAATCGCATTAAACTTTTAATAAGTCCTAAATTGATCTGGTGCCATTGTGGTTTTAAGTGCCTGCCCGTGAATCCTCTTTTGATCCCCTCGTATTTAAAAAAAAAAAAAAAAAAAGACATGTCTCTGGGAATAAATAATTAGGACAGAATACTTGCTCTAGACTATCTTTAATTTTTATTGGGATTTTAACAATTATTCTGGGAATCTGTAAAGTTGATCCATGACAAGGTAGTCATAGCCTAGGAAAGCTTTTCCATTCCAAAGGCAGTACTTTGAGCAGGATGATTTACCAGTGTCTAAGAATTAAAATTAGCCCAATAAAAATATGGGACATAAATGAAAAGGAAAGCCATAAAGTGTGAATGTCTCAGAACATCATAGTCTAGATCTAAATTTTGCTACAAAGCATCCAAGAACATGCTGTTCTTATGTTCCATTCTGGGGCATTAATGCTAGGTCATGCCACATTATTATTAAAAGGTTATTCTGATAGTTAACCCTCATTTAGGAGGATATCAAAGATGGATACACAGGTACCCAAATCCATGCAATACATGTGGGTCATATTATTATATTTTTCTGGTGCTAGAGATTGAACCCAGGGCCTTGTGCATGCTAGAATGTGGGTCATATTATAATTAGGCTCTAGAGTGATTTGGGATGAGAGGCAATTTTTACTCTGAAGTTTCCTAATTCAAATGTTGATAGTATACACAAAGGTCAATTCAAGAGTTTATTTTTCAACCCAAGTAAAAGCAGAGAGGAATCAGCCACCTCCGCAATACTATCTCTACCCTTCACAGCCTGACATAGCCTGGAAATGAAGATTTCATATGGTGGTGATGGTGGCTGTGATGTTAATGGTGATGGTATTGTGGTTATGGTGATGATGATGATGATGATGGTGGCAACGGTACTCATGAGGGTGGTGATAGTTATGGTAGGGGTGGTTTGATCATAAAAAATAGTACAAATAGTTGTAAATATAGTAAGGTGGAAAAAGTGTTACCTCATCATGAAATGATTACTGTTACAATAGGAATCTTGTGTTTATCCACAGAATCTTTTTGCTATATGATAGTTCCATTGGGAAGATGAATGCAGTGCTCGATATTTTTCATGTAAATGACACCAGTAGCCTGCTCCAGTATTAAGCAAGCTGATACTAACAATGTGTGATGCTTCATTAACAAGGCTTTACTTCTTTCTGGAAACTGGGGGAAATTAAACCCTGTTGTGTTCACCTTCAGTGCAGCTTCTGTGTTGTCTTCACCAAGAAATGGGCAATGATTTCCCAAATAGCAAGAAAATCAGGGTGATGATACCTACACCCTTTATAAAATCTTTCTTTCTCTTTGTTTTCCAGGACACAATGTAGGAAGCCTTTTCCACATGGCAGATGATTTGGGAAGAGCAATGGAGTCCTTAGTTTCAGTCATGACAGATGAAGAAGAGGCAGAATAAATGTTTTACAACTCCTGATTCCCGCATGGTTTTTATAATATTCATACAACAAAGAGGATTAGACAGTAAGAGTTTACAAGAAATAAAATCTATATTTTTGTGAAGGGTAGTGGTACTATACTGTAGATTTCAGTAGTTTCTAAGTCTGTTATTGTTTTGTTAACAATGGCAGGTTTTACACGTCTATGCAATTGTACAAAAAAGTTATAAGAAAACTACATGTAAAATCTTGATAGCTAAATAACTTGCCATTTCTTTATATGGAACGCATTTTGGGTTGTTTAAAAATTTATAACAGTTATAAAGAAAGATTGTAAACTAAAGTGTGCTTTATAAAAAAAAGTTGTTTATAAAAACCCCTAAAAACAAACACATACACACACGCACACACACACACACGCACACACACACAAGACACACACGAACTGAGGCAGCGCATTGTTTTGCATTGTTTTAGTGTAATATTCATATGAGGTTCATGGCTTTTTTTCTTTCCTTGCATATTAAAGATAGGACTTCTTCTAACACCACCAAATGACTACTTCACATTGCTCCTTTGAGAATCGTTGACTGAGTGGGTCTGGCTGTGGGCTTTCATTTTATACATCTATATGTCTATAAGTATATAAATACTATAGGTATATAGAGAAAGGGAAAGAATTTCTATAGACCTTTTAAATTTCTTCTTCAAATGTTCCTGCCACTTTCTAATGGGAAAAAAACTGCTTCTAGTCATCTGGACTTACCTGCTTGGTCTTGAATGAATTTTCCCTGGAGCCTGAAGCTAGGAGGAAACTACCACACTAAAACATTGTCCAGGACTCCAGATGTTTCTCATTTTAAACTTTCCACTGACAACTAGAGTATTGAATTTTTTTTTAAAAAAAGGAACATGTGAAGGAATCCATAAGACTTACTATATCACAGTAATCTGTTGGTTGATATATTTGGCTTCCTGTTGCTGGCTAAGCCACAATTTAGTTTAATGATGCTTCTGTGGAAATTGGGAGCATTAGAAGGCATTTGAACTCCCAGGCATTAGGAGGACAGTGGCGGGGCTATAGGGCTATGGATTCCCAGCCCATCCCTGTGAGGGAGCAGGCCACTCTTAGAGGACTGGATGAAGATTCATAACCATCCATACACACATATCTATAATCACAAATGAATTTTTCTGCCCTCTTCTCACAGAGAAGTGAGTGGTTTGTTATTGTTGTTTTGTCGATTTTCTTCCCATCATGATGAATTTTTGAATGCTGCAAGAATTACTCTAAAATAACCCTTGGGAAAATGTGTAAGACAGTAGCCCCATCACGTTTTTGACAGTGGTAAATATCCATCCAGAAGCCCATGAACTCTGTTTCCCTCCTTCACATTTCTCTACAAGAAGTTCCACAAAGGTTTGTAAGTGGGAAGGCAAATCAATTAATCTGTTCCAAAAGCAAATCCTTCTCCAAACCCTTTATGGTGAATTAGGCAGGATAAATATATAAGCAAACAAATTCTTCAAAGTGAGGAGAAACAGTGAAGAGGAAAAGCTAAGGACTGGTAGGAAAAAGCTTTACTCTTTCATGCCATTTTATTACTATTTCATTTTTAAAAATGCATTAATTCAATAGAAATCATTGTGTGTCCTATTACTTTGCAAATCTGTTACCTCTGACATCAAGTGTAATTAACTTTTGGAGTGTGGGTTTTGTCCATTGTTTTATTAATGATAATTAACATCACACACAGCTTCTCATGCTATTTCTACCTCACTTTGGTTTTGGGGTGTTCCTGGTAATTGTGCACACCTGATTTCACAGCTTCGCCACGTGTGTATCGTGTGGCCATTACTCTCCATTTTCTTTCTCCTTTATAATTTCCAAAGCTCTAAGGAGAGCTCTAAGTTACTTGGAGATTTGGTTTTAGTCTTGCATTTTTTCCTTTCTCTGACGCTGGACTTTTTCTTTACCCGAGGTTTGTTTTAACCAACATTTAAAACAAGGGGTTACTTTACATCCTACTAAGAAGTTTTAGGTTTCACTCTAAAATCAGAGGTAGAGTGCATAATTTTGTTTTAATCTTTTTGTTTTGTTTTATCTTTTAGATATTAGTTCTGGAGTGAGTCTGTCAAAATATTTGAATAAAAACTGAGAGCTTTATTGCTGAGTTTAAAGCATAATTTGGACATTATTTTGTGTTCTTTATAACCACTGAGTGTTAAACTGTAAATCATAATCAGTGTAACTGAAGCATAAGCATCACATGGCATGTTATGTCATTGTTTTCAGGTACTGGGTTCTTACTTGAGTATCATAATAATATTGTGTTTAAACACCAACACTGTAACATTTACTAATTATTTTTTTAAACTTCAGTTTTACTGCATTTTCACAACATATCAGACTTCACCAAATATATGCCTTACTATTGTATTATATTACTGCTTTACTGTGTATCTCAATAAAGCACGCAGTTACGTTACAAAAAGTGTCAATCAGACTGATGCTTTGTTTCTACTTTTAGTTATTTCTGTTCTTTATTTCATTTATTGGGACGGGGATGAAGTCTCCCTGTGTCACGCAGATGGGCCTCAAACTTCCAGACTCAAGTGATCTTCCTGTCTCAGCCGCTCAAACAGCTGGGACTACAGGCACACATTTGTGTAAATGAAAAATGAAAATCAACAAAGGTAAATAGTGAAAAGCCTCCCAACCACCACAGGGTGGTCCCACATTATCTTCACTGCCTTTTGAGTAAACAGTTATTTCTGATATATTCTTCCAAAGTGTCTTTATTAGTATATAAGCAACTATAAATATATATTCCTACCTTTTTAAAACTTAAGTCTTTTCATGTCAATATATAAAATACCTTTTCATTTTTGATAGCTTTATAATATTCCAGTATATGAAAGTTATTTAAGTGGTTCGTTTTGGTGGAATATATGAGTTATTTTTCATCATTGGCTATGTACATCTCTTATTTCATCATTTTTCTTATACACAATTATATCCATGAAACCCATTCCTAGAAGTGAGGTTGCTGGATCAAAGAGGGTGTTTTTGTCAGCTTTTTCACTGCTATGACCAAAAATACCTGACAAGAACAATTAGAGAAGAAAAAGTTTATTTGGGGGCTCATAGTTTCAGAGGTCTCAGTCCATAGAAGACTGGCTCCATTCCAGGGAACTCAAGATGAGGCAGAATATCATGGTAGTGTAACAAACCTCATGCTTTGAATATAGCCCTTGCTGCTCTGCCATTGAGGCTAATTTCCTTTCCTCTTCTCCCTCTCCCCCTCTCTAACCTGGGAGCAGGGAACATGATTACCTTCTTCCCCTCCTGGTTGTTTGAGCACACGTGCACCACAGGAAGCCAACAATTCAGACTTGTGGAGGTGGGTGGATATCTCCGAAATTAACAAGTGAATCACAATCACTCTACAAGAACCACGTGGTAAGGAGTCTTTAAAAGCCCCCTTTTAAAGATAGGGAGAATCAATCAGCCTCTGGGACTGGAGACCTTACGTTCCTCCTTTGCTAGCAAGCAATACAACTTTTTCCTTTTTCAGAAACAAGAACTGAGCTTTTGGTAACAGGAGAGTATGGTAGAGGAAAGTGGCTCAGGGCATTGCACCAAGAAGCCGAAAGAGAGCCCTCCTCTTCAGGCACAAAATATATACCCCAATGACCCACCTCCTCTAGCCACACCCAACCGGTATTCAGTTACCACTCAGTTAATCCCCACCACAGGATTAATTCACTGATTAGGTTAAGGATCTCATAAGCTAATTATTTCACCTCTAAACCATTGTGCATTGTCTCACATATGAGCTTTTGGGGGACACCTAATCTAAACCATAACAGAGGATAAGCATTTACAGGTTGGGAGATACATTTGGTGGAGGGGTAGTCATAGTGATCACTTTTTTTGTTTTTAGTAATAAGTATATGAATTAAACCAATTTGCAATTTCCACTTTGCCACTCTAGAGAATTTCCTACCACTTCTACCATTGCTAATAGTACCAGACCTCAGGGGCTGTGTGAGCAGTTGGAGAGGCACCTAAAATTATGACCTTGAACCTGTTCTGGGGAGGATTCCCCAACAGTAGTCATAACCACCAGACAGGAGATCCCTTTCCTCCTCCCTGCCCTGCTCTGCTGCCTGCTCTACCTGTGAAAGAGGCAGCCATCTTAGGTCCTCTAGGGGGAGGTTATCTTTGTCTCCCAACAGTCGTGGTAGAGGCTCCCCCAATAGAGATCAGATGCTTGTGGACCAAAGGAATAATTCTATTGATTTTGGACATAATAGGAGATGATCAAACTCAAGGATGGTGATAGTGTGGGCACCTCTGATAGGAATCACTTGCTCATTTTGGGGGAGGGGGTGATGATGTCCACCTGCATGAGTACTGCATTGAAATTGTGTCCCGAATTCCACATCTACCAGAAATAATTGTCAGGCTATTTAAATAAATAAATCATGTATCCCTTCCACCATTATACAAACATGCTTTGTTGAAACATCCAGACTGGCTGTTTTGGTGACAATTAACTAGATAACTGAGGAATCTTCAGCATTTCAGTGTCTGAAACAACTGTGTGTGGCTGACTCTGAGGAGGGCATTTGGCTTTTCATTCCATACTTGGCACGTTTTGGAGGGGACCAAATTAATAAAGTTAAAAATTAAAACGAAGCAAGCTGGTGCAGATTGTGCACCAGCAAGCAGAATGTGTGTTTGGGGGAAAGCACCAAGACTAATGGATGTGTTCTGTGGAGCTGCTATGGGATTTCCCTGAATTTGTAATGTTCTAATGGTGGAATGAATACAAAGGCAGGCATTGGCACACATGCAAAGACTGCCTTCAAATTAAGTGTAGGAAGGACATGAATCAAATTCTTTCCCACAGTAGCAAAGCCACTGGAGCAGGAACCACAAACACATTCCTCATTGCCCCTTGGACTTCAGGGCTCTGCTCCCTCATGGATTATTTGACAACATGAGAGTGGCAACCTGCCAGATGTTCCATGATAAACAATACCTATTGTGTGAGAATGCAGAGATGTTTGAGAAGCTTTTGTACCCAGAAAAGACTACAGTAACTTGAAGCTTAAATTTTATATGTGTGTGTGTGTTACATGTATTCTAGATAAATTCTTAGCTCTTCTTGTAACTTTTGTATTTTGAAATAATTGACACTGAAGAAAAATTGCAAGACTAGGAATCCCCATACACTCTTTACCTAGAGGAACCAATTGCTTACATTTCCCCCTTTTCCTTATTGTTCTTTTGATGGACAGATGATAGATTTGGCTTTTTCCTGAACCATCTTCAGCTTCAGTTGTAGAAATCATGCACCTTTACACTTAAATAGTTCACATAGGAAATTCTCTTGAATGAAACAAGTACGATTATTAAAATACAGAAGCTTAGCAGTATAGAAAACTATCATCTACTCCACTGCCCATTTTCAAATGTTAATTCTTCCAATATGTTTTATTGTTATATGCCTTTTCCTGGTCTAAGGTCTAATTCATGATTTCATGACATTTAGTCTTCCCAAATGCCCACCACCCTCTTGTATGTGTGGTTCTGAAGATTGAACTCAGGTGTACTCTACCTCTGGGGTATATCCACAGCCCCATTTTTAAATTTTATTTTGAGGCAGAGTCTCACTAAATTACTGAGGCTGGCCTCAAACTTGTGATCCTACCTCAGCCTCCCAAGTCCCTGGGATTGCAAACATGCACTCAGTAGCCTGTTTGTTTGATCTCCTTGGATCTGGAACAATTTCTCTGTCTTCAAATACATTGAGATTTTTTAACAGTACAGGCCAGTTACTTCATCAGATTTGCTTCAATTTGGGTTTGTCTGATTGTCCTCAGGGTTAGATTCAGGGTCCAAATTTTGGACAGGCACACTACACAAGCAATGGTGTATCATTACCCCATCATGCCAGGAGCCACATAATGATAGTCTGCCCCTTTTTAAAGGTGGTATCTGTCAGGTTTCTCCACTTGATATATTTGATACACATTTTAAAACCTAGAAATCTAGGTTTTAAAATGTGTTGGTTTTGTTGTTGTTGTTTTTGTTGTTGTTGTTGTTGTTGTTTGTTTGTTTTTGGTGCTGGGGATGGAACCCAGGTCCTGGCACATACTAAACTAGCATTCAACCATTAAGCTGCGTCCCCAACCCTAAACCTAGTTTTTCTTAAACCTTAAGGTTCAACTTAAAATCTTGTTTTTCCATGTATGAATATAGACAATTTATATGAAAGAAGTCTCAGTGAACAGACTTATCCAAATTGAGCAGTCTGGATCCTCTTGTTCTAAGCTGCATTTATACATTTAATTGCTTTATTCTCAAGCCTGTCTAATGTCTGACAGGAAAGGCTTTCAATGCCAACAACAAAATCTCCCTAGTACCTAACTCACAAAAAGCGAAACAAATTGAACTTATATCACGAATCTCAAATTCTCCAAAACATTCCAATATATTATACTGTATGAACTGAGTCCAGTTTTCTTATACCATTTACTTTGAAATCACATGTAAAATGACACATTTTAAATTAGAACTTGTGTGATCTCTCCAATTTGCTAATATGCCAATTTGCCACAAACATTTTAAGTCTTAAAACAAACACGGATTACTCAGAAATTCAACTCAAATGTATTAAAATCATGAAATAGAGCTGGGGTTGTAGCTCAGGGGTAGAGCGTTTGCTTGCCTGGCATGCACAAGGCCCTGAGTTCCATCCCCAGCATGACAAAAAATTAAAATAAAAATAAGACCATGAATTAGGTTTATTCCAACATCTCTTGATTTCATTCTAAAATTTCCTAAGCTTTCAAGACTTATTTTGATAAGGCAGGACTTCTCAATGGTGTACTTCTAATGTGTCCCAGGACTACTGAAGTCCAAATCTCATAGTCTTGGGAGTGGCCAGATGAGGCCTGTCACCCTCAGCTTTTTGGCAACTAACAAAGGATATCCTAAAATCACTAATCAATTTCTCTATGTGTCATGACATGAAAACATTTGGACAACAATGAAATAAGTGAATAATTTTACCATTATAAAGGTTGAGGTTGCTGGTATAATGATTCCTAATCACACTAAAATTAAACATCAGGCATACTGATGATTTTTATCAACCAGAAATTTGTGACTGAGATGGGTAACTCTTCTTATGCCATAGGAGGGCAAACAGTTGATCCTTGACCCCCAGGGTATTTACCACTTAACTACATCCCCAGCCTTTTTTAAATTTTTTAGTTGTAGAAGGACACAATATTTTTATTTGATTTTTATGTGGTGCTGAGGATTGAGCCCAGTGCCTCGTGCATGCTAGGTAAGCGCTCTACCACAAACCCCAGCCCTTTTTATTTTATTTTTATAATTTTGAGACAGGGTCTTGCTAAGTTGTTTAGGGCCTCACTAAGTTGCCCAGGTTGGTCTTAAACTTGCCATCCTCCTGCCTCAGCCTCCCAAGTCACTGGGATTATGGGTGTGTGCCATTGTGCCCAATCATTTGATCCCTTTTTAAAGTGAATATGACAGTAGAGGGACTCTAAGCCTTTACTCTCCAGATATGATTAATATCACACCTCATGTTCCTGGGTTCACTTTGCCCTTTCCCCTGTGTGGGGAGCTGCAAATCCTTATACTAGGGTTCCCATAAGCCTTAGCTTTCCCTGCCTCATTCACCTTGTATGCCTGCTGTTTTGACATTGTTATTAATAGCACCCCCTTCCTTCTCAAATACACTCTTGTGAGTAGGTACCTCATAACTCTTTCAGTCACAGTATTTCTCAATAGATTGTTATTAGTATTTGGGCTGGGAAAATTCTTATTATGCATAACCATCCTTCACTCTGTAGTTCTCCCAGTCATCCTGATGACAAAACAGCCTCAGCACATTTCCAAATGCCTCCTAGGGAAGCAGTAGAAAATTACTCATTCTCTTTACCGCCTGAATACAGGCTGTATTCTTTTAACAGTTTCCCTGTCTGGCAGGTTCCAGCTTTTAGTGATATTTTAATGGCATTAGTTCTTGAATATTTTTCCTATTTTGTCCAGCCCTCTAGTCTTTTCTCTAAAATAATTTAGTGAAGCTACCCTAGCTGAATATGTTGGCCATCTCATAAAAGCCAGCAAATAAAGAGACGAGTTTTCCCAGGATGGTGAAAGAAGCTATCACCATTGGCTTGCATTCATTTCCACATAACATCTAGCCTCTTGGTGCATTTTCAGCTTTTAGATGCTTCTATTGGATACTGAAGCACACTGGCCACACTCCCTCTTGTCTTCAGGGCATCCATACTTCAGCTGTGAGGAATCTGGTCTGCTGATGGCTCACAGCTGTTAGCTTCTCTGGACATTGCCTTCAGCCACAGGGAAGTTTCTTGCCTAAGGTAATAATACCTCTTGCCTCTCACAGGGAGGAACTTGGGCCAATGACTGGCTGATGTTCAGAAACAAAAACTCAGTCCCCTAGCCTCAATTTGGGGCAATACTGAAGGGCCATACCTGTCCTGACACATGACTAAACCAGTCAGGGTCACTGCAGGTGAACTGGGCTGGCACTAAATAATCACAAAGACAGAGAAATACCTTTTTCTTTGGGTTCTGTGATGGCGTCTCTGACCCAGTTCCCACAAAGGAGGCAAGGCAGGCAAGAAAGAGAAAGAGCACACCTAGAACCTGGTTTTATTGGGGAGAAGCCATTCAAAGGAGGCAAGGGGTAGGATTACAAAGGAACAGGTGAGTGTAACTCAACCCCACTGGGCGACACCCACTCCTGGAGCCACACCTCATTATCTGAGCAGAGATAAAGCCCAAGTTATTGCAGGGGACTCAATAATTGTTCAGTATCTCTTGCTCAGGACTTAAGGGTGTGTATTTCCAGAGCAGCTCCCAACACATACCAGTTTCAGAGCACCCTACAGGATCCACTGAGGTTCTTGGTTGCAGTCACAACACAGTTGACCTTCTCTCCCCCGTTTGCCTTCTTCATTTGCTTTGGGTGTGTATCTGTCTTGAGCAGTCCACAGGCAATCACCTGTAGTTAAGTACTACTTTCACATTGAGTACTCCATCTCCGAGGCTGCTGGCCAGGAGCCCAGCTAAAACCTGACCTTGGCTTTCATTGGGAAATAGAGTTGTGAAACAAGGAGAACTTAAACCATTCTCCTATTCTCTACATTCTGCTACCCACTACAGCCAGATTGTCATTTTATCTGCTGCTCGCCACCAGACTAGCCTTTTTTGCTGCATTTTTAGTCATCCAGAGTTCATGGGAATTGGGCATGTTCCATGAAGCAGCATTCTTCCTTTCCTACATATTGAACCCAATCACCTTCCTTCTCCAAGGGTTACACACTCATCTCATGCTTGCATCCATCAAAATGCTTATATGTGATGTGTACATATGTGTGTGTATTATTTATTTTTTAATAAAATAGTTCATCCCGACATCTTAACATTGGTGTGCACCAAGATTCTGTCTTTGGATCTTTTTTCATTTATGTATGCACTTCTGCTGTGGTTTGGACAAATGTCCTCTAAAAGCACATACGTGGCTGGGCAGTAGCTTAGGAGGCTGAGGCAGGAACATCGCAAGTTCAAAGTCAGCCTCAGCAATTTAGCAAGACCCTAAGCAACTTAGTGAGACTCTGTCTCTAAATAAAATATAAAAAAGGGCTAGGGATGTAGCTCATTGGTTTGGTACCCCTGGGTTCAATCCCTGATACCAAAAACAATAACAAAGATTAAAAGCACACATGTGAAAGGCTTCATCCCCAGCCCACGATGTTATAGGAAGGTAGTGGAACCTTTAAGAGGTGGGGCCTAGCTGGAGGAAGTTATGTCAGAGGAAGTCACTTCATTTGCATCCCTAGCCCCTTCCACTCTCAGATTCCCAGCCTGGAGGCAAGCAGCTTTGCTCTGCCAAGCATTCTGGCAATGGTGATGTACTGCCTCGTCCCAGACCAAAAGCAACAGAGCCAGGAGACCACAGACCATGGACTGAAAACTCTAAAACCATGAGTCAACCCTTTCCTCCTTAAACGGTGATCATCTCAGATATCTAGTTACAGTAATGGTAGCTTGACCAACAAAACCTGCTAACTTGGTGGTCTCATTCAGTCTTAGCTATTCATACCTCTGTGTGATAATTACTCTGGGGTTTATATCTACAGCTGGGACTCCACCCATGAACTCCAGACTGGTAGATCCAGGGGCCTCCCCAATATCTTCATGTGGAGGTCTAACAGTCTTCTCTAACTTATATCTAATAGCAGGCTCCTGATCCATAGTACGCTGCCAACACCCAAAACATTCCCTCCTCCAGCTATTAATGGGAACTCCATCTTTCCTGTTGCTCAGGCCCAAACCTTGAAGTCACTCTCAACTCTTTTCACATCATTCCACCAGCAAATTCCATTAGCCCTCACTTGGAAATATATCTAGAATCTGGCTACTTCTCCCCCTGCCTACTTCTGCTGTGGTCCAAGACAGCATAATCATTCTGCTGCTATATCAAAATAGCCTTTAACTAATCTGCCAACCGCCATCCTTTCCTCCTTTAGTCTATCCTCAACACAGCAGCCAGGGTTATCATGTTAAGGTCTAATCAGATCTTGCCAATTTGGGGCTTAAAACAAACCAATGGCTTTCCATTCCCGGTAAAAGCCAAAGTGCTTCCAGAGATTGAGGTCCTACACAATCTGACACATACCTCTCTGTCGTCATGCTTGCTACCTTTCCCCTCCTTCACTCTGTTCCACCTATTTCCCTGTCAGATAATCTCATTCAGTCTTAGGGTTATACCTTCATGTTAACATAGGGTTATCATAAAGAAGATAATGACTCTGGGAGTTATATCTATACCCAGGACTTCACCCATGAACTTCATAATGGTCTAATGTACTATGCTTACTATGGTTCTTTACTTAATATATTTTATCTATCATCTGTCTTCTCTAAATAGAATGTGAAGTGTGTGAGGTAGGCATTTGGGTTAGTTTTGTGTGCTCCAGGATTCCAGAGCACCTAGAACTCTTGGCACAAAGAATGTACTCAGAGATAATGAATGAACTAGGGAGAAGATAATAAAGTGCACAAGAGAAGTAACATCTAGGGATTTCATGTACCAGCATTTCTTTCCTGGGCATTAGTCATGTTCTTTTTGTGAATGCTGTTCGGAGCTCCAGGATGAAAGACACAGCCTAGGGACTTTTCTGCAGAAAGTCAGAGACGTGACTGCTAAAAAATAAGATCCTAAAAGAAATAAATAAGAGAACAGGAATTTCATACAAAAGGAAAAATAAAATAAAACTGACAGGTGATTTAACATCTTCCATTGAAAGTGATGACCAGCTATTCTCCATCTCTACTGAAAAGAGAGCCAAAGAAAAACAGTTTAAATGATAGCTTGAAAAATTTGGGATGGCATACAAGGAAGAATTCAATAACCACCACACTGGCTAACTTCCAGATATAGCAGGTTCATTTTCCTTTGCAAGTTTTTAAGGAAGGACAGATTCCCCTTCAAGTTCAGTCATATTTGATAGCAATGTAAGGAAGGGAAAGGCTAAAACACGAATGTGAAATGGCTTCATTACAAACCTTTCCTTCCTCTGGCCCTCTGGCTCATCTTTTGCTGCCTTGTTTGGCTGAATGTCTACGCCTGGCCTTTTCCCCATATGATAGGATTGCCTGTTCCAAGTCATACAATAGTTGGCACCCATAGTTCATTCTGGCATTTTGCTCAAATACAAGTCAAAGCCTGTACCTTTAAAATTATGTTAGATACTCCATAAATCTTTCTTCTACTTCTCCCCATTCTCTTACTGTGTTTCTCTGAATAATCTTTGGTAACCTAAAATGTTTTATGGTACCCTGATGTAGCAATACAAAACGTGTAACATATAAAATTCATTTTAAAAAGTAAAGGAGGGGCTGGGGATACAGCTCAGTTGGTAGAGTGCTTGCCTTGCATTCCCAAGGCCCTGGGTTTGATCCCCAGCACCACCACCCCCCAAAAAAGTAAAGGAGCCATTTGTTTAAGTGACTTTTCTAATTATAAAAGTGTAAGTCTACACAATGGTGTCAAGATTCATAAAATAACCATGTACTGGGTTTCTACTTTAGGCCAGGCACTTAGTATATGAAGCTAAAATGGGGTCTGTAGCTGGGTGCTGTGGTGAACAACTGTAATCCCAATGGCTGAGGCAGAAGGATCCCAAGTTTGAGGCCAGCCTCAAGCAACTTAGGGAGACCCTATCTCAAAATAAAAAGGGCTAGGGATGTAGCTCAGTGGTTGAACACCACTGGGTTCAATCCTCAGAACTGCAAAAAATAAAAAAGGGAGGGCTGTGTTTGTCATCCTGAGTCGACTAGAGGAGCCAGATGAGAAACATCTTGACATAGATCATGACATTGTGCTCTCACAAGAAAGGGCTAATAACAAAATATGGGAAAATCAGGCAAAATTTCAAATAGAAGATTCCTATGTTGGATTAAATAATTACATTTGCAAGCACTATGTTAATATTCTTTCATGTGTTGTGTTTGGAAAAGGCCTTTCCAATTAATTTGGTCTGCAGAGTAAATTAATGTTCCCTGCAGTGTATGATGGTCATGAAAAGATCCTATATGGATTTGGCAGCCAGATGTCTAATAAAGTAACATGCAGCCCAAGGATTATAATTACTAGTAAAAAATTCCACATTTCTGGTCACATTTAGCAAAAACTATTTAACAGAAGAGCAGCCTAAATCCACAACATCCCCACCTGAATACAAACCCAAAAGAGCATTGCTGTATAACAAAGCATACATAGTAGGTCCTAATTAATGTGTGGTTGGATTTAAATCCACAAATGAATCAACAAATTAAGCACATAATATATTCATATGCTTGATAAATTTGTATAACCCCCCTTTCATCAAAAAGGCAGTGTATCTGGAGCTTTCTATTAAACATAGCAAATTTCTAAACTATAAAAAAAGAAATGAAAGATTCATATTAATAGTAAGAATTGTTATGCTAATTGTGAGTTATTTGTGCTCTGTACTATTTTTTGCTTTCTACTGAATAGTCATTATCTTACTCCATGTTTCTCTTTCAAATCATTTGGAAAATACAAAATGAAGAAGCTGAATAAGGAGATGTGCTTCGACATCTGCATTCTAAAGTGTCAAATTAAAATGACTATGTAAATCCTGCCCAATTCAAAACCAAGTAGAGTTACTGAAAGTTTCTTTGAAAGAAGCAGCAGTCAGGAGAAGCTAGGTTGTGCTGCAATAATAAGCAGGCCACAATTTGTCAACCCCATAACCAGTTTATTTCTATTCCATGTTACAGATCAGGGACCAGGCTCTTCCATATTCATACAGTCCCCATAATTTCAGAGGCCTTTGAGTCCAGCTAGATGCACCATAATGAGAATATGTAAAAGGCACAGTTGTGGAAGGGAAGATCTTTTCTACTCGTCTTCTCATCAGAAAGATTTCAGCCACAATTTTTCAACCTAATGCAAGTGTTTTTGTGAGCTTTTTTACTGCTGTGACTAAAAGGATCTGACCAGAACAACTATAGAGGAGGAAAAGTTTATTTGAGGGCTCATGGTTTCAGAGGTCTTAGTCCCTGGAAGGCTGGCTTCATTCCTCAGGGCTCCAGATAAGGCTGAACATCATGGCAGAGTGTGTGGCAGAGGGAAGCAGCTCACATCATGGAGATTAAGAAGCAGAGAGTCTCCACTCTCCAGATACAAATATATACCCAAAGCCATACCCCAATTCCCACTCCTCCAGCCACACCCTACCTCTTTAGTTACCACTCAGTTATTCCTTATCGGGGGATTAAATCACTGATTGGGTTAAGACTCTTACAATCCAATCATTTCTCCTATGAACCTTCTCAAATTGTCTCACGCATGTGCTTTTGGGGGATACCTCACATATAAACCATAACAGCAAGGAAGGCTAGAATACATAGTTTTTCTGGATGCCTAGGTAAAGGAAATGGATTGGCCAACATCTAGCCAGTCTTTGACACAGTGGGAAAGAACTTAATTCACATTTTTTTTCAAACAGTGTTATACATTTTTATTAGGTTCCCTAGTCAACCCATTCAAATGCAACTGAAGAACAGTGCTAGTATAATAACATCTCAGTGAATTAAATGTCTTGTCTCTGGCTATTGAAAACTCATTAATAGGCATTACTGAGTAATGCATTCCATACATCTTCATTCATCTTTTATTTAGCAAATATTCTACCTATCTGTGGTAAGTACCATTATAGACACTAAAAAAGTAAAGATAACACTTAGTTCTTTTTTCCAAAGACAATTATGAGACTAACTCTTGTAAGACCAATATAAGAAGCAGGATGCTTTCAAACGTTAGATAGATCAATATGGCTGGAACAGCCTGGACAAGACAGGTGCATCAAGGGCCAAGGGCCAAGGACCAAGAAAGGTGGCATAGAGGTCTCAGAGATCCCTGTGTGCCATGCTGACAATTTGGGCCTTAAATGAGAATCCGCTGAAAAAGTTTAATTACACGAGTGCCCAAACAAGATGAGTGCTTTTGAAATATCATTCAGACTGCATATTCTATGGGAAATGATAGCAGGACACAAGGAGAAGGTAATAGCTATTACATGGCTGCCATTATTGTGCCATCAAGGACATTTCTTTCTTTTTTAAAAATATCCTTATTTATTTTTATATGGTGCTGAGGATCGAACCCAGTGCCTCACACGTGCAAGACAGGCGCTCTACCACTGAGCTACAGACACAGCCCATCATCAAGGACATTTCAAAGAGCCACTTTAACCTGGACATTTTGACATGGGGTGATTTTGAGGCAGTATGAAAATTATTCTCTTCATTTTCAAAATGAAGTGTTTTGTTGTTTTTCTCCTGTTTGTGTGCTCACTGAAATATTCAGAAAATACACAGAGTAAAAGAAGTAAAAATCACCCACAATCCAGTGCATGAGAAATGTTCTCGTCCCATAACTTTCCCCATGCGTACTTTTTCTAACAAATGTGATAACACAAGCCAGGCATGGTGGTGCATGCCAGTAATCTGAGTGACTCAGGAGACTGAGGCAGAAGAATCACAGTTTGAGGCCAGCCTTAGCGAGACCCTATCTCAAAATAAAATAAAAAGGGCTGGGAATGTGGCAGAGTGCCCCTGGATTCAATCCCTAGTACTAAAAAAATAAAATAAAGAAATGTCATAATACCTGCTTTCTTTCATCCGAAATACATTCTGAACGTTTTTTTTTACAAAGCAATAAGTATAGCTGGGATCATTTCTTTGTACCAGGGATTGAACCCAGGGGTAGCTAACCCCTGAACCATATCCCTAACCCTTTTTATTTTGTTTTATTTTTTTTCCCCATGTAAAACATTGCTTTAAGTTTTAATGTTTATTTCCCCAAGACAGCCTAGCCTGCACTCTACTTGGATAAATTTTACAAGCTAGTTTTCTGCTGCTTCTAGTTTTAAACTTTAACCATGTTTCTGATGACAAGGAATGCTGCAAAAATACTCTAGTTCAACAAAGAGTTATGATCACAAAATAATTTTTATCCATTCTACAGTGTTTCAGAATTACCAGTTGATTTTTAAACACAAAGTAGATATAGATGCTAATGGTGGCTAATCTGGTATGTTTCTTATAGCAAACTGTTGTTCATGCAACACTTGTGCTCAAAGGGGAAGGCACAGGATTTCCTACAATGAGCCACCTTATAAAGAGTTCTGTTTGTACAAATTAATTTATGTCACATTTAATTTAGTGTGCATAACCTCAAAACTGAGGCATTATTCCAATTTATAAAAACCACTTGCATAACTTTTATGCAAGTTTTAAAAATACAAAGTTTTCTCCCTAAAGTGGCTCAAAATAGATTGTTCATGGCTGCCTACATCTAAGATAAAAAGATTCTAAAACAATTGAACAGATTAGGCATATTATTAAAGGTGTTCAAACCATTACTTGATTTGTACATCTACTCAAACCTCTTCATCGGTCTTTATTCAGCAGTACATATGCACCAAATTCCATTTTAGAAGTTTCCATATCATTTTCATAGAAAACAAAATTTGAAAACAAGTAACATTTAAACACAGCACGGTATTCTATCACAACTGAAACTTTTTTCTTCTTCTTCTTTACAGGACTCAACAAAATCTAAAAATGAACTATGCTGTAGATTTACCTCATGCAAAGGTCTTTATGTTATCTCTGAAAATGAAAAGAATGGCCTTTTAAGCACATTTTACTGTTTTATACTATTATGGTAACTTGTGTACTGCAACAGTCTATTTTGAGGGAAATTTATGATTTTTTTACATGCAAAAATCTACACAAATTAGTTTTGATGATATGGAAAGCTTTTCATAGCATCAAACATTCATCTGGTGCAAATGCACAGGGAAACCTTCCTGAAAAGTTTTCTGACTTGAGAAGCAACTAAAAGAGCCATACTAGGTAAATAAAAATAGGGGGGGAGGGAGGGACGACAAAACAAAACAAAACAAAACAAAAAAAATGGGGTGAGGGTTTTGGGGGAGAGGGAAATAGAAAACACAGGCTGCAGAATAAACCAATGTCTGCTGCTAAACCGGTCTTTGTTTTTATGTCCAGTGTACATTAACACTTGTGATCTCACTTTGATGATTTACTATGTTTGTTATCAGCCCCCCGAAGGCGAATCTAGCTTGCATGCGTTCACATACAGCACCACAACCACACTCTCGTACACAGTCACTCCAGGACTAGGAGTCTGCTTCATGAGTGAAGAGCCCTAGATTTGAAAGATGAACCTGGCTCTCTATCACCGAGCCAGACATTCATTCAACATTGTCCATTCACACACTGCTTTATAGCAAGGCCTGGGCTCATTTTCTTTGACTTATGTGGGCACTCTATTCTCTTTTATGCTTACAAGGCTTGAAGATGACAGTATTTCACTTTCTCCTCAATTGATATAGAGTAAGTCAATGTTCCTTCTCAGGCACTGAAGATCTGTGACCCGTAGCCCTTTTTACTTTGAACAACCTAAATAAGCATCCACGTAAAGTTTTCATTACATTTTGCCACTCATTCTCACTCGCACCCACTCGCCATCTTGACCTCATTTGGGCATTTCCTGTGATTCCAAATGAAATCTTCACATTTTCTTTCCCGATTTAATGCAGCAGCAGATCCCATGAGCCAAGCTTGATGGATCAAACCTTTTTATATATATGTATATATATATATATATATATATATATATATATATATATATATATCTGAGTGCTGCATTGTACCTAACTTCCACAATATCTTTCTAAAACTGGAACCCTTCTGTTGGTACATTGGCTGATGAATTGAAACCAAATGTTCCACCTTGAATTGCCTCTGGAACAAGGCTAGGATCTTCATCAATATCATCTGAAGAGAAGAACTGATCAATGATCTCATAGGCCAATTTGTAGATGTCTTCATTTTCATGATTTTGAAGTTGTTCGATTTTCTCCAGTCCTCCACATTCTTCTATAAGATTGGCTATGGTTTCTGCCTCATCTTCAGCCATTTTTAATATATTACTTAATCCATCGAGTACTACTTGCACAACCTGTGCATCTTTTACAGTCAGTAAGTTGCAAAATGGTGGGATAACATTTTGTTGAATAAGGTAGGCCACTTGATCTTTCCTTCCACTAATTGTTAAGTTACTTATGGCCCAAGCAGCTTCTTTCTGAGTGCCAAAATCCCCCTTATCCAAAAGGTGTATTATCATTGGTACAAGATTGGCATCAATAACTGCCTGTACCTGCTGTTGATTTCCTGCAGTGATGTTAGAGAGGAACCACACTGCTTCCTTATTAATTTTCTCTTTGGGATGTGTCAGGAGTGCTGGAAAGTGTGAGAGGGCATCACAGTTCAAAACTACTTGTGTTTGTTCATCAGTTCCAGTAACAATGTTGCCCACTGCTCTAAGTGCAGCTGTCTGAACTTTAACTTCCTGGTGGCTGAGTAGAGGAACCAAGTGAGGAACTATTCCAGAGTCTATTACCATCTGTATCTGTTCATTGCCAGCATCAGTAAGATAAGAAAGGGCCCAGACCGTATCTACCAATATATTTACATCTGTGTGATGTATTAAAACACAAAGGGCTGGAAGTATCTCTTGAATGGTTTCCATTGGTGGTGGTGGGTCTTTGTGACGACATAAGTTGACCATAACCCAAGTAACATTTCTTAAGAATGTTATGGGAATAGATGGACTTATGAATGAAAGTAAAGGTTTCACAACTCCAAGACTTATGACATAATCTCTACACTGTGGCCCGTCACCTATGATATTTCCCAATGCCCACACTGCCTGCTCACAGACATTCTGATGAGGTGAATGAAGAAGCCTCAGGAAAAGTGGCACAGCATTGGACTGAACCACTGCTTGAGTTTGTTCAGAGGTTCCAGATGCAATATTTGTCAAAGCCCATGCAGCTTCAAACTGTAAAGAAGGATTGTCATCTCTTTCAAGACAATGGACTAAAATAGGCAATATTCCAGATTTTATTAAGTCATCAATTGGTGGATTTCGATCACTGGACAAAAGCTTCCTAGCAGCTTGTACTGCACTTAATTGAATTCCTTGGTTATCACTTGAAGCATTCTGAACAATAGCTTCTAGAGAGGTATTTTGCACTCTATAATCACCATCTATATCAGAGTCTTCACAGATATCTTCATGTGGTACATTTCTTCTCTTTAAGAGATGTTCATCTCTTTTATTCTTCCTTAATTCAACTACAACTTCATTTCGCTGTCTTCTCATAGTCTCCAAGTCACGGCCTTTGTTCTTGAAATTCTTGAGCCGTTGGTTGTCTAATTTCTCGTTGTCCGCCATGGCCGGGCCGGTGACTCCTTCCCCCGCCCGGGCCCCGCGGGATCCGCCCCAACCACCGCGCCGCACCGACACTCCCAGGAACCCGGCCGCCGCCTGAGCTGCTATGCCCTCCCGGCGGCCGCTTCCTTCCTCCTCTCACTTGCCTCCGCCGCGGCCTTCTCCTGCTCTCCCCGCCCGCCCCCCCTCCCTAACCCCAGAACGACAGCAGCTCCGGTGAAGACAACTGCGGGGCCGGGCGGCGGCAACGGCGGCCGAATGTGCGGCCGGCTGAGAGGGGGAGGCAGCCTCGATATCTTTATTTTGTTTTATTTTGAGACAGGACCTTGCTAAGTTGCTGGAGGAACTTGAACTGCTTCTGCTTCAGCCTCCCAAATTGCTGGAATTACAGGCATGCACCAGCCCACCTGGCTGGTCATAAATTTTACTGGCCACTGGGTATATCATTGGCTGGATGTTCAATAAGTAAGATAGTAGTTGAGAGTTTAAATTCAACTTGTCTGGATTCATATCCTGGTCCATTGCCGCAGTCCGGCTGCAGCAAAATAACGGGGGGGGGGGGGGGGGGCGGTGATGAGCAACTTGTGTACATTGATACAGCAGGAATGGGAGCCGTTTATTGTAGGACAGGAGGGGTATATATACATTCCACACAGCTTATCTTAATTAACATAAACTAGATACAGCAGTCAACCAATAAGGAAGCTCCACACTTAATGGCTCGCTCGCGTTACTTCACAAACCACTCCCTCTGGCAAAATGCCAGGCGCCATCCTGACTTGTTTTCAGACCCTAACAGTCCATAGCCAGGGGTGATTGTGGAGGCTGGTAAGTCCAGAATCTTCAGGGCACACTATCAGGCTAAAGACTCAAGGAAGAGTGACAATTCAAGTCTAAAGGCAGACTAGACTCCTGGCAGATTTCCCTTTCTTTGGGGAGGTCAGTCTTTTTCTCTTTAAGATCATCATCTGATTAGAACACACACACACACACACACACATACACATGCTTTACTTAAATTTTAATTTAAATTTTAATCTCATCTAAAAAGCACCTCCATAGAAGCATCTAAAGTAATGTTTGACCAACTTGAAATATAAAATTAATCATCACAGGGCCATGTGGTCTGTGTTGCAAACTACTCAACTGTTGTGTTGTGTGCCATAGCACCCATACATGTAAATAAATGTGGATGGCTGCTTTCCAGGAAAGTTTTATTTACAGAAACAAGTATGGGGCTGACTTTGGTCCATAGGTAGTAGTTTGCTACTACTCCTCTCAGTCAATATCTGTGACTTTGGACAGATAATTTAAGTTCCTTTAACCTCAGTTGTCTCATCTGTGAAAGATGAGAATAATAATCCTAATTCAAAGGGTTAGGGTTAGAGTTAAGACAACATTTGTGGAGAACCCAGTACAATATCAGGCACATGTTAAGTGCTCAACTTTGCCTCATTATTTAATATGAAATACCAAAATTATTTTAAACAGCTTTATTAAGGTATAATTGGCATACAGTAAACTGCATATATTAAAGTATACAATTCAGTAAGGTTTAACAAATCTACATCCAAGCAATCATCATCTCAATCAAAGATAGTAAATATATTATTATCCCCAAAGTTTCCTTTTGAGTCTTTGTAATCCTGCCCTCCCGACCCTTCCAGGCCCCACTTCTACCCCTAAGCAACCACTGGTTTGCTTTACATCACTATCCAACTAATAGAATTTTGATCATTTGCACCCTTGTGCTATTAAAAATGATGCAACCACATACATTCATGGACAGATCTTTTGCATGTGTGCAAAGATGCCACAAGTAAGATCACTGATTTGTGGAGTATGTTCAGGCGATGCTGATATACATATTGACAAACTGCCTTTCAGAAATGTACCAAGATGCGATGGCTGTTTCTCTGCACTTACTTTTGATTGATATATCGACAGCATGTCTGTATGCCTCCAAGGTAATTCTGTATGCTCGAGTTAGGAGTCTGAGTGTGAATTCATATTTCAAGTACTAAGACACAGTTAAATACATTTGATTGGCCATAATTAAGAATCAGCTCTTTCAATGGTTATGACCCACCACTTAAAATAGGAACAAAATGATCTATTTTTATTGTTGATATGAGTAGTGTTTCAGGGAGGCTGTACAAGCTCTACCACCCAAAAGATTCCAGCCCAGGAGTCTGATCTCACTGAATCAGCAGCATTCCAGCTTCAGAATCTGTTGATCCTATCAGGTCAACAGGACCCTGTTTCCCTCACTCATCTACAGAATCACCAGACAGGGAATCAGGAGTAGATAAATATCCACCACAGAATAAGCCTTTCATCCAATTTTGTACTTGCTTGCTAATAAATGTTGGTGGGTTTGAAAGAATTTGGTCTGATATTTAATTTAATAGTAATAGAATAGCCACTGGTGAGGTTGTAACAGCAAGTATGTATAACCACTACCCAGCTTTAATACATTCACTAAAGGACCTTGACATTGGCTGGACTGCTAAATCGGCTTAGGTCTTTTTGCTAATCTGAAAGTGGGGGAGATTATGCCTTATTGTTTTTATTTGCATTTTTATTTATGTTCTGGTTGCATGTCTTTTCAAAAAGCTGTGAACATTTGCCTTTTTGTATGTGTGAATTATCTATATTCTATGACTGTTTTTCTATTGTGGTATTAAAATTTTTCTTATTGGTTTGTAAGAGATCTTGTTATATTAAGGACATTAGTCTTTTGTCATATGAGTTGCAAATGTCTTCTCATTGTTTATGATGTGTTCCCCCCCCAAGTACTAAAGATTATCAATATTTTTCTTTATGGTTTGTTGAGAGCCACAGCCAAAGGGGCCCCAGCAAACTTCCAGCTGCCAGCAAACTTCCAGCTGCTGGCTGATGATTGGCTCACAGCGGCCCCAGCAACATCTAGCTGATTGGCTCCTCGGCCCCAGCAACATCTAGCTGATTGGCTCCTCGGCCCCAGCAACATCTAGCTGATTGGCTCCTCTGCGGTGATGCTCATTGGACTGTTTCCCTGCCCTTTCAGACCACGGAGCTGCTCATTGGGGGACTTTTTTGGCTCCGCCCACGTGACCCAGCCAATCGGCCTCAAGAGCAGGAGGATTGTGGGAGGTGGTGAGAAGCTTGTGTGGGAGAGAGAGGCTTGTGGAAAGCCGGTGGTGGCAGTTGAGGCTCTGAGGATAACCAGCTGCTGCATTTCGCCTAGCCGTCTCCTTGCAAAATTCCTCATTGGCAACCTTCCATAACAGGTATTGTCCTCCATTTAGCACAGCTTTACACATATTAGCCCAATCTGCTGGCGTCATGTTCAAGTTGTTAATGGATTCGACCAAGCTTACAGTGAAGGGTGCTTGAGGACCATAGGTTGTTACAGCCTCTTTTAGCTGCTTCACTGTTTTGAAATTTAAAACTTGGTAAAATCGCTGCCCTCCTGCCTCAAATACAGGGCATGTTAATATTTGAGACCTTGTCTCAGGATCCCAACTATCAACTGCGGGGGTTGGGGGCCTCCCAGCATATGGAGGTGGCGCTGTTGGTTGGACACTTACGCCCTCTGGTGATAGAAAGGTGTTAGTAGCAGTCTCCTGTAGAGGTGGTGCTGTTGGTTGGACACTTACACCCTCTGGTGATAGAAAGGTGTTAGTAGCAGTCTCCTGTTGTAACTTTCCCCCTGATGGCTTTTTCTGTTTTACACTTTCTTTCTCTGTCTGACTAGCTTGAGAGGCCTTCTCTTTTACTTGAATCATTATGTCTTCTCCTTCCTCTACCATTGTCTGAACTGAAGGCTTTGGACTAAGCAAACAAGATATGAACGTCCACAATGGCAATGTGCCAACTGGCAGAGTCCCTGGGCTTTTCTTTTCTATTCTTTTTAAATCTTCACCATGATGGTTCCATTGTGATATATTTAACAACTCCTCCTTAAAAAGCCATGGGCTACATTTTTGTATTGTATCAACGTATGCCCTGATTGTTCTTGATTTTACTGAGATGCCTCCTTCCTCTAACAATTTACTTAACACTCTTTCAGTTTGTTTTTTACTAATTTCTGATCCCATATTTCTACTATAATACAACCCAACAAGATGACGCCAAACAAAACCGAGACATAATGAAATAAAAAGGGAACAACAAAAAGTCATTATGGCCTTTCTATCCTCCTGACATGGGCATCCGTCCTTTCTCCCTATCTGTTCCTCAGATGTAAATAGTTTTTCCTCAGATGTGAGCGGTTTTTCTTCCGTCTCACTCATCTCCAGGGACAGGCAACTTAAAACAAAAGTGAAGCAAAATAAAAGAGGAATCTTAAAATGGCTACCCATCCTCTCGCCCTGCCCTCAGGGGCGAGCAGTTTCACTTACCCTCAGTCGCTCCCCGTGCGAGCCACCAAATGCCGCAGTCTGGCTGGGCACAATCAGGAGCCACTTGTCAAAAGAAACTAACTTTATTTTTAGAACCACACACGACAAACAAAATAGTCTCTCAGGAAAAACCCTCAGAGCCTCAACTGCCACCACCGGCTTTTTCTGTTTTACACTTTCTTTCTCTGTCTGACTAGCTTGTGGGCACAATCAGGAGCCACTTGTCAAAAGAAACTAACTTTATTTTTAGAACCACACACGACAAACAAAATAGTCTCTCAGGAAAAACCCTCAGAGCCTCAACTGCCACCACCGGCTTTCCACAAGCCTCTCTCTCCCACACAAGCTTCTCACCACCTCCCACAATCCTCCTGCTCTTGAGGCCGATTGGCTGGGTCACGTGGGCGGAGCCAAAAAAGTCCCCCAATGAGCAGCTCCGTGGTCTGAAAGGGCAGGGAAACAGTCCAATGAGCATCACCGCAGAGGAGCCAATCAGCTAGATGTTGCTGGGGCCGAGGAGCCAATCAGCTAGATGTTGCTGGGGCCGAGGAGCCAATCAGCTAGATGTTGCTGGGGCCGCTGTGAGCCAATCATCAGCCAGCAATGGTTTCAGGCTTTGGTGTCATACTTAGAAAGTTCTTTCCAAGATTCTATAAATAATCACCTAATTTTTTTTCTAATGGTAAGAATGTCTGTTTTATGTGTTCCTCAGAAAAAAACATAATAGCTGAAAGTTTAATGGTTTGTAAAATGCACACAAAGGTCTAAAATTGCCTTTCTGATGGGATGATAAAGAAGTAAAAATGGTTTTTGTTGTAATTTCTGAATTTAGTCTCCTTGCTTTATGTGTATGCACTCTCTTTTCCTCCCCCTCCCAATTCCTTCTGAATAACCATTTTGTGATGGAAGGGAAGGTGAGTCTATAGGCTAAGAGAGGAAGGGGCATAAGCATACAGATATAGAACCCTAACCTTCACCAATCAGACACACTTATAGCTAGACTTTGAATCAGAAGTTGGTGAAGCAAAGAAGCAGACTCGGCCTGGGCTCCCTTATGTGGGCACCAGAAGATACACCCATTCTCCACAGGCATCATTGGCAGAATTCCTAGCAATTGTGTCCAATAAACCTGCCAGAAGAGAAATGATCAGTGCTGCCTGTCAAGGAACAATAGCAAGACTGTCTCTACTGGGGCAGTTCTGCTGGGAAATTCCAGCCCCACTGATGTTCTTGTGTGCTTTCTCATATCCTTGAATGAATCTCTTTTTAAGCTTAAACTATCAAGAGGGGCTTTGTTGTTCATAAATAAGAAATTTGATGTAGAAACGGGACTAAGAATGGCTGTTGAAAATATAACCTCAGTGTAATGTGTATCTGGGTTGGTTTTGCTACCCTGGCGAGCCTAAAAGAAGTGAACATCCACCCTAGCATCAATAGCTTTTAGGGGTTCTTAAATAGTGGTCCTTAGCCGCATGGTGGTATACACCTGTAATCCCAGGAATTTGGGAAGCTGAGGCAGGAGAATTGCAAACTCAAGGTGAGTCTGGGCAATTTAGTGAGACCCTGTTTCAAAATAAGCAGGGCTGGGGATATAGCTCAGTGGTAGAGTAATCCTGGTTTCAATCCCCAATGCAGATGGATGATAGAGAGAGGTGGGTGGCAGGGGGAGGGAGGGAGAGAGAGATGTTATTATTGTGCATTAATAGTAAAAAAGGGCTAGATTGTACCTACCAAGCCATACCTTCTATTCCTCAAAACAAACCCTCGCATAAGTGGTCAAATGCTGTGAAATTCTTATTGGCTACATATTAGAGGAAAGGAGATATGGCCATACTTTGTCACTGCTGAAGCTGCAACAGCAGAGTAGCAAGAATTAGATTTCCCTGTAGCCAAATTAAAAAAAAAATGTCAACCACTGCAGTGACTTTATACATTAGAATATTCTCTACATACCTGAAACTGACTTGGTGCTTGTGCCCTTAAAGTCTTCTTTTGCCAGAGATCCTAGAAGGCATTGGGGCTATTTGTATCCAGGGAGCTGAGAATTCTAATATAAAACTTGCTAAACCATGCACACACAATACATAATTAAGACATCTGGTTACCTTATGTTGAAAATATGATTCTTTCAGCCTAAAAGTATTCATTTAAATATGGCCTGTTCCAAGGTATAATTTTTAGCATAGAAATTATAATCCATTCTTAAAAGGTAGTAAGTGAACATTTATGAAAAATATGTGAAAAATAACAGTCTTGTCTCAACAAGCCAACTTTGCATTTAATTGCTAATGACAATACATATGAAATGTTGGGAAAACTCATGAGAAGATTATTTTCTAATGGAAGCTGTATTTAGCCTATCCTATCTCTAGGAAATTGACTTAAGGGTGAGGTAATACCTTAGGTAAACAATTTAGGAAGTCTATCCAAATTGCTCAAAATGCTTGGCAGACATGAGCTAATTCAGCCTTGTAAATAAGTTTGTGTAATTGGATTCATGTCCACTGTTCCTTTTGAAACTGTCTCAGGGAGGCGGTTGTCTGAGCAAAAGGTGTCTGTAGGTAATGCAGGCCCATCCCCAGCCTCAGGCATCTTTGGAGGCTCCCTGAGATGATCCTCAACTTTTAAGGCCAGACCTCCTGATGTTGTCCTAACTTCTTCCTGCCTCTGTCCTCTGGAGTTCAAAATGAGGAAACAACTGTGGGGGAAGGCATGTGGTGGAAACCACCTGGAGGGAAAGGAGGCTGGTGGTTGTTATGTTTCTTTTGAAAACATCCTGGGACCACACAAATTTTGGTGATTTCAGCCATTATCTCCTTTGAACTTTAGAGCTCCTGGATAACACTAGGTATCAGGTTGAAAGGAGGTGATCACTTTGTGTCCCCATAGAATAGCTGCCAATCAATTCTCATAGAACCCCACTTTGAGATGACCACAGCCCCTTCAGAACTGAGGTACCTGTCCTCCTAGCTTCTGGTAGTATTGGCTAGTACTGACTCATGGCTCAATCCCTCTCTAGAATCTGCTCTCAGTCAAAAGTAGCTTTCTCATCCAAAGGTATATCACCTTCCTGGGTGCAGTCTGTATTCATTGACTGTCCAATAAGGGATAGATGTAAGGCATTGTCTCCCTCACCCCAATTTAAGACAACTCTGAAGGACCACCTCAGTTCTAGAGCTCACCGAGGGAGTTAACTTCTCTATTTCCCTCAGTCTCCCACAGGTGTCTTTCTTTCTAGAGTACTCCTCAATGCACTTCCTGCACACTAGTCTCCATCTCACAGTGTGTTTCCAGAGAACCCAACCTAATACACACCTACTTTAAGTACAAGGCTTTATCTGTAAGAGTCAGAAGGATAATTATACAAGCTTACCTAATTTAATTCTTTTAAAATTTTATTATCTATAATTAAGTCACCTCTGAGGGGAGTACTGACTAGCCTTGCCCTTTGACTCATGATTATAGTAGACAGGGCCTGATGCCAAAAAGAGGTTTCAAGGATAGCAATTATCTAACTATAGCAAGGCCAGCAGGTTTAGAATAGGACACAAAGGGTTATTCATGTATTGACTCCTGAGATAATTAATGTCAAATAAGACCTGAAGAAGAAAGAAGAGAAAGAAAATGATAGATATTAATAAATACACATCGAGTATCTATAGTATAAGCAATGTGGAACCACTGAGGAAAAAAAAAATATGGGGCTAGTGTTGTGGTTCAATGGTAGAATGCTTCCCTAGCATGTGTGAGGCAATGGGTTCAATTCTCATCACCACATATAAACAAATGAATAAAACAAAGGTCCATCAACATCTAAAATATACATAAAATAAAATATAATATATATAATATAAAAATATAATATATAAATATTATATATATATATATATGTATAAACAATATGGCTATTCCCTCATGGAGCCCATAGTCTAACTGGCAAAACAAACTATTAAAGAAAGCATGATGATTTGTGATGATGTAAATACAGAGTGCCATGTTGGCACATAGAAACCAGGAACACATAACTCTGACAAGTATAGGGTTAGGGCAGGACAGAAGACAAAGAATATGTATATGGATCAAAATAAACAAGAAATAGGAGAAAAGAGGACTTTTAGAAAGGCAATCTAAGGAAATAATGTAAAATGCAAAAGAAGGAATTTGCAAGAAGATGTTCTATATATAATGTTAAGAAACTTGGGAACAATCCAAATGTTCAACAATAGGGGAATGATAGTAATAGAACATTACAAAGTAGTTAAAATGAAAATAATAAAGATTGCATCCATTTGTAAAAATGTAAAGTGAAATAAATTCAATGAGAAAAGAAGAAATGCTACACATTCATTGGGATAGAATTATATAAAAATATGAGTCTTTACAAATAATGACCTAGGGCTCAGGGTGTAGCTCAGTGGTAGAGTGCTTGCCTAGTTTTATCTCCCCTTTGGTACCAAGGATTGAACCCAGGGGTGCTTAACCACTGAGCCACATCCCCAGAGCTTTTTATATTTTTTTTAGAGATGGGGTCTTGTGGAGTTGCTTAGGGCCTCACTAAATTACTGAGGCTGGCTTTGAATTCATGATCCTCCTGCCTCAGCCTCAGGAACTGCTGGGATTACAGTTGCCTAGTGTTTTAATCACCTTTTTCACTGCTGTGACCAAAAGACCCAACAAGAACAATTAGAGGAAAAAGAGTTTATTTGGGTGATCACAGTTTTAGATGTCTTAGTCTATAGATGACTTACTTTATTCCTCAGGGTCTGAGAGGAAGCAGAACAACACAATGGAAGTGTGTGGAGGAAGAAAGTGGCTCAGGACATGATGATCAGGAAGCAGAAAGAGACTAAGCTTAGCTCACCAAATATAAACCCCAAAGGCACACCCCCAATGACCCACGTCCTCCAACCACAGCCTACCAGCCTGCAGTTACCACTCAGTTAATCTCCATCATTAATGTGCTGATTAGGTTAAGGCTTTTACAACCCTATCATTTTATCTCCAAACCCTTCTTGCATTGTCTTACACATAAGTCTATGGGGGTATAACTCACATCTAAACCATAACACCTAGCATACATAAGGCCATGGGTTTAATCCCCAGCACCACCTAAAGAAGGAGGAGGAGGAGGAGGAGGAGGAGGAGGAGGAGGAGGAGGAGGAAGAGGAGGAGGAGGAGGAGGAAAGAATGACTTAAAGTTTTACCTGCACCAGTGCTGGGGTTGTAGCTCAGTGGTAGTGTGCTTGCCTAGCACATGTGAGGCACTGAGTTTGATCTTCAGCACCACATAAAAATAATTAATTAATTAATTAATTAAAGGTAACGTGTCCACCTACAACTAAAAATTTAAAAGAAAAAAGTATACCTGCAATTGGGGCTGGGGATGTGGCTCGAGCAGTAGCGCGCTCGCCTGGCATGCGTGCGGCCTGGGTTCGATCATCAGCACCACATACAAACAAAGATGTTGTGTCCGCCGATAACCAAAAAATAAATATTAAAAAATTCTCTCTCTATCTCTCTTTAAAAAAAAAGTATACCTGCAACAAAGGAATAAAAGTGTAATGTCTCATACTCCATTTCTCCAATCTCCTTGGGTGATTATGTCACCTTTCTGGCCTGACTTTTTTTCTTCATTATAAAAGCCTTACATATGCATGTACCAGTCTAAAAATCTTTCAGATATACTCAGAAATTCTTGCTCTTCATTACAAGGAGGAAAAAATGGCAACATCACCATAGGGAAAGAACAGCATCTCAGAAGGTGTATCTTTTACCTAGAGTAAGTTGAACATTTCAAAAAAAGCCATAAAAGATACCCATATTTTAATAAACAAGAAAGTTATAACCTTTTTGGAAAGCTTCTTTGACATATATGTTGATGATTCTTTAAAAATAAGTCTTTGGTTCACTGATTTTAATTCTAGGGTGTATTTAGTGGTGTGATAAATGTTTAACATCCAGATATATGGGAGAAAGTCTTGAAATTATAGGGTTTGCCAATTTCCTTGATGTGACTATTCCCATCATGACTAGTTCCTAGTTACCAATGGGACTTCAAGAGACATGAAAACAGGCTGGGTGCAGCGGCGCATATGTGTAGTGCTAGCTTGTAATCCCAGCAGCTTGGAAGGCTGAGGCAGGAAGATCGTGAGTTCAAAGCCAGGTTCAGCAACATAGTGAGGTCCTAAGCAACTCAGTAAGACCTTGTCTCTAAATAAAATACAAAAAGGGCTGGGGACATGGCTCAGTGGTTAAGTGCCCAGGTACCAAAAAGAGGGGAGAGGGAAGGAGGGAGGGAGGGATGGAGGGAGGGAGAGAGAGAGAGAGAGATGAAAACATAGGGCCACATGAAAAGTTCTATGCAAACATTCATAGCAGCATTGAATAAAATAGCCCAAAGTAGAAACTATCCAAATATCCATCAACTAGTAAATGACTAAGCAAATTGTGATATAGCTATGCAATGGCATACTACATAGCAATAAAAAGGAGATTAAATATTAATACACTAAACATGGGTGAAATTCATGATAATCATGTTGAATGAAAGAAGCAGACAAAATAAGCATATACTGTGTGATTCCATTCATATGCAGTTCTAGAGAATGTAAATTATTTTGATAGAAGGCTGATCCAGGGTTATTTAGGGATGGGAAGGGCCAGATTACTAAAGGGCAGACTAAAGGGCAGGAGAAAAGTATTAGGATCACTACATTCATTATCTCTCAATTGTGGCGATGATTTTATGGGTATATGCCTATGTTAAAACTTAATAAATTGTACCTTCTTATTTTTTAATGTGGTGCTGAGAGTGATACCCAGGGCCTTGGGCATGCTAGGCATGTGCTTTACCACTGAGTTATGCCCCCAGCTATGTCAAATTGTATCTTTTAAATATGGACAGTTTATTATGTCAGTTATACCTTAATAAGGATAATTTTTTAAAAAGCTAGTCATAGTTTGCTTTGCTTAGATCCCCTTTGATCTTAAAAAAATTTCCTGCACCTAGACTGACTTCTAATGGCTAACACCATCTTTGTTAGATGCCTGCTTTTAGGCTACCAAACCCATGTTGCTCTAAACACTAGTTTAAGTGCCTAAAAGTTCATGTTTTCTACCTTTCCTGTTTCCTTACCCTCTCTCCCCTGGGCAGGCTTTAGTAATTGACAGGATAATTCTGATGCCAACTGTTAATACTGGTGGGATTAAGTTCAAGCTGCCCCTGATGGTAGCTGATCTAATCATGAACCCATTGATGAGCTGTCTGTCTCTCTTTTTCTGTATCACTTCTCCATTTCTCTGCCCAGGTCCATACATCCAAATAAACTCTAGGCATTCCAGTCCACGTCCCAAGGTCAGCTTCTGGGGGAACCCAATTGAGACAGGTTCAACACTTTGTTGAGGGTTTTTGTTGAAAACCTGAAAGGGATAGATTTGAGCATTTGAGCCCCCAAAGCACTGCCCCTTTATTTTTGGGGGAGGGATGACCAGGGATTGAACCCAAGAGTGCTTAACTACTGAGCCACATCCCCAGCCCTTTTTATTTTTTATTTTGAGACAGGGTCTCACTAGGTTGTTTACAGCCTTACTAAATTGCTGAGGCTGGCTTTGAACTCGCAATTCTTCAGCCTCAGGCTCCTGAGCCTCTGGGATTACAGGCATGCACCACTACACCTGGCTGCCTCTTTATCAAGTTAACATCTGGCACAAAAGATTTTTCACAAAAATGGACAGGTAATAAATAACAAAAAGCATTAAAGACAGGTAACCATGCTGTTTCTTAAATTATTGGAAGACAATAATGGGAGAGATGGACAAGTTACCAAAGAAAAACATTGTCCAAAAGTTCAAGATATTTGTGTAGGTTGGATTTTTAGGGCCAGGGGATATGAACATCCCACCCGTTGCTTCTGCCTATATTAATATCTGCAGCAAACATTTGTTCTTAGCATGTACCTCATCTCTGCCAGAAATGATTTTGTGTGCTAGGAACATGGAATTAAAGAAGACAGATAAGATCTTTGCTCAGGTAGAACACACATTCTAAAACAAGAGAAAACAGATGATAACAGTGAACATAAAAATATATATGTGATATATTATTTTCAGAGAATTAAAATTGGGTGAGATGAAAATAAGGACCAGTAGTGTGGCTGCTTTATATTGGTGATGTAGTAGATTAGATTATTGTTCAGGGAATCTTCCCCTTCATGAGAAGAGTATTTCTACTCCCCATTCATGTTGACCATGTGAATTCATTTGGAAAATAGGAAGGGTGAAGGGGCTGGGGTGGTGGCTCAGTGGTAGAGCGCTCACCTAGCATGTGTGAGGCACTGTGTTCGATCCTGAGCACCGCATAAATATAAAATAAAGATATTGTGTCCACCTATAACTAAACAAAAATTTTAAAAAATAGGAAGGGTAGAGGATGGACAGTGTATGCATTCTAAATATGGCCATAAGAGGAATGAAGGTTTTCATTAGCTTCTATGGGAGGCAAACCAGATCCTAAACTGAGACATAGAACAGGACTGCCCCCAATCACTCCACAGTTCTATGGATACGAGAATAAATGGTTGCTGCTTTAAGCCACTAAATTACAAGGTAGTTTGTTATGAAACATTAATATAGAAATAGCTGACTGATCCACATGGTCAAGGAACTCTCCAAGGAGATATTTGAGCTGAGGCCTGAATAATAAAAAGCCAGTCCTATGATGATCATTCCAGGCAGGAAGAATATCTAAGGTAGATTTTTGTTTTAAAGCAAAGATGGGAATTGCCTTTGGTATGTTCAAGGAACCAATCTGAGAGACTGGACAATGTTAGTGGCTGAGTGCGTGAGTGACATGAGATGAGGATGAAGGGGAATCACGCAAAGGCCAGACTATAAAGGGTTTTTAAGACTAGAATAAGGAGTTTGGTTTCATTCTAACTGCATTGGAAAGCCCCTGGAGAATTTAAGCAATGTAGTGACATGATCAGATTGATTTTTTAAAAGATCACTCTAGCTGCTGTGTGAGGAATAGATTAAGTGAGGGCCATGCATACTCTTTGTTAAACCAGGCTGCAGTTTCAGAATCTTCCTCAACAGAGTTTCTGAACTACTAAACAGAGTTAAAATCTATATGTCAACTTTAAATTTTGGTGATGATAGACACCTAGATAAAAAATACACACAAAAGTAGCTTGGGGTACTGTTTCAGACATATGTAGCAAACCAAAATTAATAACTTAATAATTCATTTGTTTGTAAATTTCCAATTTGGGCAGCTTGATGGAGACAACTTATTACTGTTCCACGTGGAATCAGCCGGGGAGGCTTAATTTGGGATTGGAAGATTGACTTCCAAGATGGCCTGTTTGATATAGCAGCTGGCAAGTTGAGGCTGGCTGTTGGCCAGGGGCCTTTGTTGTGTTGTCTTCCATGTGGACTCCACACATAGCTTCTTAAACTTTCTAAGTTCAGTGGATGACCAAGCATTCCAAGAGGACAAGCCTCAATGTGCAAGTCACATTAAAATCCACTGATTTTAGGAAAAGACTTGTTCTGTCAACGAGAAGGTCTCTGTACTTATAACAGATTCATTTTTCAGAATTGCTTGGTTTTAAATAACTACACAGACTTCATTTTAGCACCTATGTCATCTACCTTTTTAAGATGTATTCCATTCATAGTTATAAATATGTAAAAATGTAAATGCTTAACATGATATAAATGGATAACATATTATAACAGTGGTTGTTCATTTTCAAAAAATTAGAAAGCGTGAGGGACCAAAAAAGAAAAAAGAAAAAGAGATAGACATAATCCTTAACGGCATTCCAAGACAGGATATGAGACAATGGTGAAATTTTAGCTTCTTTGTCATGCACATTTCACATTCCGGTAAGTGCCAAGTAGAAGCCAACTCAGTGCCATTTCAAGCTTGTAATGAGATCCTTTGCAGCATAAAAGAGAAGCATGTATACTTATTGGTCACCCTTCTTTTTTCCCTCTGTCTCTTTCTGTACATCCTCCAGAGCCTTGCTCATATCTGATGCAGCTCCTTTCACCTGTCAGAACCCTGCTAACACACTGAAGATGAAAGGCATTCTGTTTGCAGCACCTGCATGACCAAGAGTTGGCTTGAATCTATCAGGGGATCATGTATTTCTATTGATTTTAAGTTGACAAAGATGGAACTTTTGTGTATTTGTTCTCTGCCACTATTGTAACCATGAACTGTTAGCAGGAGATAAGCCGAGGAAAGCTTGGCCAACCCCATGTGGAGGGAGATACAGACACCCTCCCCCACCCCTGTAGCTCTTATGATCTCCCTTGAAGAAACTGAAGTTAGGACAGTTAAGATTGATTTCCTCTAAATCAACTGACCAAGGAAAAGGACATAGTCTGTTCCTATTCCCTGAGGAAAATAAATAAGAACACTTGGGGAAAATATGAATGAGATTAGGATCCTGTAATTCTCATACATTGCATTTATTTTGTACATTTAAAAATTACAATACACCTGGGCATGGTGGCACACACCTGTAATCCCAGTGGCTCTGAAGGCTGAGACAGGAGAATCGTGAGTTCAATGCCAGCCTCAGCAAAAGCAAAGTGCTAAGCAACTCAGTAAGACCCTGTCTCTAACCAAAATACAAAATAGGACTGGGGATGTGGCTCAGTGGTTGAGTGCCCCTGAGTTCCATCCCCAGCACCAAAAAAAAAAAAAAAAAAAAGAAAAGAAAAAGAAACAAAAATTAAAGTATAATTTACATACCATAAAAGCACAGATTTAAATTTACAGCTTGCTGAATTTTAATATACATTCAACTACCATCCTAGTCAGGTTACAAAATATCTTCATCACCCCAGAACATTCTCTTGTGTTCTTTCTAGTCAGTTCTGCTGCCAGAGGTAACCACGTTCTGACTTTTTTTTGAACCAGGGATTGAACCCAGGGGCACTTGACTACTGAGCCACATTCCCAGCTCTATTTTGTATTTTATTTAGAGACAAAGTCTCGCTAAGTTTCTGAGGCTGGCTTTGAACTCACGATCATCCTGTCTCAGCCGCTGTGATTATAGGCATGCACCCACTACACCTAACCCACTTTCTGGCTTCTATTTCCATCATTTAGTTTGTCCAATTTTTTTTTTCTTTTTGGTATTGGGGATTGAACCCAGGGGTGCTTAACCAATGAGCCACATCCCCAGCCTTTTTTGAAAAATTTTATTTGGAGATAGGGTCTCACTAAGTTGCTTAGGACCTCTCTAAATTGCAGAGGCTGACTTTGAACTTGCAATCCTCCTGCCTCAGCCTACCAAGCTGCTGAGATTACAGATATGCATCACTGCACCTGGCTTGGCCAGTTCCAACTTCATATAAATAGAATTGTATAGTATTTTATGTGTGTGTGTCTTACTCTTCTTTCAGTCAACACACTATTTTTAAGATTCATGCATGTTTTTGAGTGTATCAGTGGCTTATTCCTTTTTTTTACTGAGCAATATAACATTATCTTTTATCCATCTTAAGTCATGTTTTATTTTTTGCTTTTATTGGTATATTGGAGTTGTACATAATAGTTGGGTTCATTTTGAAATAATCATACATGCATGGAATTTAATTTACCCCATTTCAGTCCTCAGTTTTCCCCTTTTCCCTTCCTTCCTCCTCCACCTATATTCTCCATCTACTCTACTGGTCTACCTTCCACTTATTCATATATTTTTGATTGGTACTTTATAGATATACACAAAGATGGAATTCACTATGGTATATTATACACGCACATAATGTAATTTTGTCCAATTCATTCTGCATTTCTTCTCCTTTTCTGTCCATTCTCCCTCCCCTTCAATCTCCTTCTTCTATTCCATTGATCTTCCCTGTCTTTTTGATATTTGACCTACCCTTTTGGCCCCCTTATTTTACTCTAGCTTCCACATATGAGAGAGAACATTTGACCCTTGATTTTCTGAGTCAGGCTTATTTCTCTTAGCATGATGTTCTCTAGTTCCATGCATTTACCAGAAAATGCCATAATTTCATTCATCTTTATGGCTGACTCAAACTCCATTGTGTATATATACTACTACATTTTCTTAATCCATTCATCTATTGATAGATAGATGGGCTGGTTCCATATCTTGGCTACTGTGAGTTGAACTGATACAAATATTGATGTGGCTGTATCCCTATAGTATGCTGATTTTAGTTCTTTAGGATAAATACGAGGAGTGGGATAGATGGAGCATATGGTAATTCCATTGCTAGTTTTTAAAGGAATCTCCATACTGCTTTCCAGAGGGGTTGTACTAATTTGCAACCTCACCCACAATGTATGAGTGTACCTTTCCCCCGACATCCTAGCCAGAATTTATTATTGTTTGTATTCTTGATAATTGCCATTCTGACTGGACTAAGACAAAGTATTAGTATAGTTTTGATTTGTGTTTCCCTGATTGCTGGGGATGTTGAACATTTTTTCATGGATTTTGTTAGTCCTTTGAGTTTCTTATTTTGAGAAATGTATGTTTAGTTCTTTTGCCCATGTATTGATTAGGTTATTATTATTTTAATATGGTTTTTTTAGTTGTAGGTGGACACAATAACCTTTTTTTTTTTTATGTGGTGCTGTGAATCGAACCCAGTGCCTCACACATGCTAGGTGAATGGTCTACTGCTGAGCCACAACCCCAGCCCCTAGGTTATTAGTTTTATTTTTTGATTTTAAGCTTTTGATTTCTTCATATATTCTAGATATTAATACCTTGTCAAAGGAGTAGCTGACAAACATTTTCTCTCATTCTGTAGGATCTCTCTTCTTGTTCTCTGGTATTTCCTTTGCTGTGTAGAAGTATTTTAATTTGATGCTGTCCCACTTATTGATTCTTGGTTTTATTTATTGTGCTTTCCAGCTCTTGTTTAGGAAGCTGGTGCCTATACCAAAATGTTGGAATGTCAACCCCAATATGTTTTCTTCTAGCATTTGCATAGTTTCTGGCCTAATTCCTAGGCCTTAAATCCACTTTGATTTGACTTTTGTGCAGGGTGAGGGATAGGGGCCTAGTTTTGTTTTTCTACATATGGCTATCCAGTTTTCCCAGCAACATTTGTTTTAAAAAGGATATCTTTCTTCAATATATGTTTTTGGCAACTTTGTCAAGTATCAGATGACTATAACTATGTGGATTTGTCTCTGTGTCTTCTATTTTATTTATTTTTGTTTTATTTTATTATTATTATTATTGTTATTTTTGGTACTTGAGATCAAACCCAGGGGCACTTTACCACTGAGCTGTATTCTAGCCTTTTTTATTATTTGAGATAGGATCTCACTAAGTTGCTTAAGGCCTTTTAAGTGTCCAAGGCCGGCCTCAAGCTTGATCCTCCTTCTGCAGCCTTCCAAGTCTCTGGGATTAAAGGCATGTGCCACTGCACCCAGTTTGTTTTATTTTTAATTTATAGTAATTGTTTATATTGCTGGGTGCGATGGCACATTCCTATAATCCCAGGGGCTTGGGAGGCTAAAGCAGGAGGACTGCAAGTCCGAGGCCAGCCTAAGCAGTTTATAGAGGCCCTAAGCAATTTAGTGAGACTCTATCTCAAAATAAAAAATTACAAATGGGCTAGGGATGTGGCTTAGTAGTAAAGGACCCCTGAGTTCAATCCCTGGTACCAAAATAAATAAGTAAAATAATTGTTTATATTTATGGGATACAACATGATTTTTTTTGATACATGTATATGTTATAGAATGATCAAAACAGGTTAACTAGTATATCTGTAACTTCAAATATTTCTCATTTCCTTGAGCACACTTAAATCCTCCTTTAGATATTTTTAAATATGCAACACATTAGTATTAACTGTAGTCATTGTGTTGTGCAATAGCCCATTTTGGTACTGGAGATTGAACTTATTTCTCCTATGTAACTGAAACTCTGTACCCATTGACCAATTTTTTTCCCTTTCCCTGTCAACCCTTCCACCCTGGCCTATGGTAAACATTGTTCCATTCTCTACTTTTATGAGTTCAACCTTTTAAAATTCCTTATATAAGTGAGATGATAGATTATTTGTCTGCCTAGCTTCATTCATTCTCCTTCTTCTTCCTCCTCCTCCTCTTCTTCTTCTTCTTCCTCTTCCTCTTCCTCTTCCTCTTCCTCTTCCTCCTTCTCCTTCTCCTTCTCCTCCTTCTTCTTCTTCTTCTTCTGCTTCTCCTTCTTCTTCTTCTTTTGGTACTGGGGATTGAACTCAAGGGCACTTAACCACTGACCACATCTCTGGCCCTTTTTTATTTTTATTTTATTTATTCTAATTTGTTAAATATGGTAACAGAATGCAATTCATATTACATAAATAGAGCACATTTTTTCACGTCTCTGGTTGTACACAAAGTAGAGTTACACCATTTGTGTTTTCATACATGTACTTAGGGTAATGATGTCTATCTCATTCCACCATCTTTCCTACCCCCATGCCGCCTCCCTTCCTCTCTCTCCCCTTTGCCCTATTTAAAGTTGTCTATTCTTCCCATGCTCCCCCACCCCCATTCCCATTACGAATCAGCATCCTTATATTAGAGAAGACATTCGGCATTTAGTTTTTTGAGATTGGCTTACTTCACTTAGCATTATATTCTCCAACTCCATCCATTTACCTGAAAATGCCTCCAGCCCTTTTTATTTTTTATTTTGAGACAAGGTCTTGCTAAGTTGTTTAGGGCCTCTCTAAATTGCTGAGGCTAGCTTTGAACTCACGATTCTCCTGCTTCTGTCTCCAAAGCTTCTGTGATTACAGGTGTGCACTACTGCGCCCAGCTTGCCTAACTTATTTCATTTAGCACAATTTCCTCTAGGTTCACCCATGTTGTCACAAATGATAAAGTTTCTTGTTGCTTTAATGGCTGAACATCATTCCATTGTGTATATGTACCATATTATTTAATCCATTCATCAGGTGATGGACCCTTAGGTTGTTTCTATATCTTGGCTATTGTGAATAGTGCTGCAAGAACATGGAAGTGATGTTATGTTTTTGGCATACTGTACTCTTTTTTATTGTTGATCAGTGTTTAATTTATGAATATACCATAATGTGTTTATCCATTCACCTCTTGATGGATATTTGGGTTATTTCCAGTTTGGGATTTTATGAATGAAGTTCTCATGAACTTTCTTGTACAATTCTTTTTGTGTATACAATTCTATTTCACATTTCACATACATAGGATTAGAATTTTGAGATCATAGCATAGGCTCATGTTTAACCTCTCCATAACTTTTCCAAAGATGTATACTATTTTATTTTATTTTTATTATTGGTACAGGGAATTGAACCCAGGAGTGCTTTACCACTGAACTACATCCTCAGCCCTTTTTATTTTGAGACAGAGTCTCACTAAGTTGCTTAGGGTCTGGTTAATTGATTGTGATCCTTCTGCCTCAGCCTCCTGAATTACTGGGATTATAGGTGTGCACCACTGTGCATGGCTATACTATATTATATCTTCATTATATCCTCACCAATACTTGGCTTTGTGTTTTAGTCATTACAATGCTAAAATGGTATCTCATTGACAATACATCAAATATTTACCTGCACAATCCATGGAGCCAGGAAGTTGAAAATAAAATGTTGGTCCAGACTCCTTCCATTTAACCTGGACATGGGTCCAGATACCCAGTCACCCTCAACTACTTCTCAGTTGATATCATATCATATTCAGTACAACTGAGATACTGTCCATCTTAAATTCTCTCTTCTCCCCTAAATGTTGATGCAAATGTTCACTCAAATACATGATATATATAACCAATAAATAATCGGAACCTGACTGAAGTCTCCATTTCAATATATTTCTATAATATCAAAAAACCAGTTCATAGGCACTGCTGAAATGAAATCCATGGGTTTATCACCACAAGAAAGCTCAAGACTTGGGTAGAAAGTTCAAAATACTGTGGTGTTACTTGATCTTTAATGTACTAGTCCCTTTCCTCATGACAGTAATCATTTCTTAATCAGCCACTCTTCTTAGTCCTCATCTGTAAAATGGGCATGCCAAATCTTACTGGTGTTCTTTCTGCAGCTGAGATTTAACCATCCTTGGTAACTAGAGCTGCTGCATTCAGTGAAGCTTTCAGGATGAAGGGGGGAGGAAAGCTTCACTTTAGAGATGTTGGTGTCTTAGAACATGGTGAAAGCTCTTTCTCAGCTGAGCAGATGATATTCAGGAGCACAGCCCATTCACCTAATAAGTCTCTCTGTATACCCCACCAGCTACCTAGTGATAGAATTCATTGTAATTCCAGGTTGCAAGCTGTGAGAGCTATGGGCACAGTAACTATGTGCTAAAGAACTTACAAAACAGTGATGCAAATCATTTGAGGTCTTCACCAAAACCTTTCAGCCGTGCACTTTTATGTACATGATGGTCTGCAATTCTCTATCCCCTTTGAAATCAGACATGTGACATATCTTTAGCCAATGAATGTGAGCAGAAGTGATATGTGTCACTTCCCAATAGAAAAGGCAGCATGCAATTCGCTATGTTAAGTCCTACTGTTTCAATGAACATGAAGAATGTGTGGAGATGAGGCCTCATCAGTTTTGATCCCTATGTGGTAATAATGAACAGAGCCTCATATTGATGCACAGTGGACATCTTGTATAAGTAAGACCCTGAGATTGGGTGCCTACTTACATTTTGTGCTTTAGGTCCTGGACCTGAATAAGAATTAAACTCTCATATTATGACATGAGATTCTGGAAAGGTTGTCACTACAGCCCATCGTAGCCCATTTTAATGAATAAAACACCTCTCTACTGGACTGTAATGAGAGTAGGCAGACTCTAGCACTGGTGGTTCTGAAATGGGCCTGAGCTTTCCTTGACCTGGAGACTAGTTCTGAAACTACTTCTGGTTTTATTTGTGAGTAAGATATAACATTTAGGAAAAAACAGAATCCAATTAAGTAATCAAATTAAGTAAACTTGCAAATATTCCTATATGTGATAGGCATGGCCGGAACATTAAAAAAATGAGCAAGTTAATGACATAATTGGTTTTTTTCCCGGAGTGGAGTGATTATACATAGAATGCAAGAGGGTAAACAGGCTGCTCAAGATTAAAATCAAATACCTACTTTGCTTTTCTCATGGACCATTAAAAGTAGTGAAATTCCATTTATAGATACACACAGATCCCCCACAAATTACCTACTGGGGTCAAATCAAGCTCTCCATGTACACAGTGATGAGTATAAGCAACTCTGTCAACATAACACAGAAAGCTTGTAATACTCTTTATTACACTGCTTCAGATGCTTGTCTAAAGTATTTCATTTGTCTTCAAAATAATCACTTAGTTTAGTAGCATGTGGTAAAAAGTTGGATTCTTTGGAATCCCATCATCATGATGAGCTTTCAGACCTCTTCTCGAAAATCAAAGTAATTTCCCATTGCTACAAACCTTTAGATACTTCACATCATTAGGATGACTGGCAGATCATGTAGCCTTATGCTGGGAGATTGCTCAGGTATTTGGAGAGGATGCCTAATAAAGCTAAGACAGAGCTTAAGCTCAGGTGAGCCAGTTAGCTTCATGCAGAGAAAATCTCTCATAGCCATGAACTATACCCACAATTTTGGTCTCAAAGACAAATTCTGTTAAATTAGCCACAAAGAAGCCTGGATAAGTATGTCTGTAGCCCCCTACAACCCATTACTGATAATGGAAAAATAAGTCCTAACACCACCTCTTACTGGTTACATCATCTCTCCAGGGTCTTGACTACTCACATTGTTATCTTTCAGACATGCTCTTCCTTAAAATATTATTTGAAAACAGAATAAATACCCACAAAGAGGCTTCATGCTTCCACAGGCCCTGGATATCTTTCTTTAAATTATGCTAATTGAGCTCTATCTCCTGAACTCTGAACCCTGAAACCCACAATCACTTTCTTTAAGAGCATCTTCTCTTGAATGACCCAGGACCCAATGGAATCCCAAGTCATATTCTCCAAATCTGCTTGGCCTCCTACATTGCAAGTCTCAGAGAACGGAGACTAAAACCTGGGGATCTTGGATTCCTTTTTCCTTCATTACCCACACCTATCTTCAAATTCTGTGAATTTTCCACCTAAATGATAACTACACCCCATGCTTCCTCTGCATGGTCCTTGCCACTGCCTATTCTATATGCACCATCTTCTCACCCTGGATCATTACAAAGGTCTCCTGCCTGTCCTTTTTCTGAGAAGATTCATGCCCCTCCAGTCTATCTCTCATTCATGCTGAAGTAATTTGTCTAAGACAAAAATCTTATTTTAACAATCCTCTGTTTTAAAAAGTCCCAAGTGTAAAGAATATTTTGGATAAAGAATAAACCCAGGACTGGGGTCCTGGATTTTCAGATTTCCCTAAGATACCTATAGCTCCCCTTTTAACTACATGTCTTCCATCTTGGACTGCTTATAGTTCTGTGTACATGCTTTTATACTTTTATATCTCCATGCTTTTTCTCATGTGGGATCACTAACTGGAAAGTTCTTCCCTCTAAGATCTGCCTGGGAAGTTTCTGAACATCAGCTTAAATGTCACCTTTTTGAGTACATTCCTGAGCTCTTCATCCCTTTCCTTCCTTTGTGGGCACACTGTACTGGTAAAACTTTCTGGCCTTGTGTTTCAGTACTCTTTTCCTCCTCCTCACCTGAAACATAGTGGTTTAAAACAAAAAAAATTTTATTATTGATCATAATTCTGTGCATAAATTAGCTTGAGTTCAGTGGTTATTATTCTCTTTGTGATGTCAGTTGGGGCTGCAGTCTGAAATATCCAAAATGGCTCATTCACATGGCTGGTAATTGCTGTTGACTTTTGTCTCAAAATTCAGGACCGGGCTGGGGATGCGTGCGGCCCGGGTTCGATCCTCAGCACCACATACAAACAAAGATGTCGTGTCTGCCAAAAACTAAAAAAAAATAAATATTAAAAAATTCTCTCTCTTTCTCTCTCTCTCTCTCTTAAAAAAAATTCAGAACCATTTTTCCTCATTCATGTGGTTTAAGCTTCTTGCAGTATGGAGATAGATTCAAAGGAGGCATGTCCCAAGAGGAAAACTTCTAGGTAGAAGGAAGAAAAGGCTACCTATCTTCTTGGAAGTCCCACAAGGCCACTTCCACCACAATCTATTGGCAAGGCAGTCACTGGTAGGCAAAATAAAGCACCACATTTTAAATGAGGACTGGCATGCTCAAACATGAAGGGGAGGAATTGTTTGGGTCATCTTTGTAGTCTACCTACTACATTCGCTTGTTTGATATTCAGTCCACCTCTAAAATTCTGAAGGAGTTTGGAGGATAGGCCCTATGTTCGAATCAACTATTTACCCATAGTTCTTAGCACAGGTCCTAGAATATGGTACTTAAATGCTTACTACAAGTTTGATGACTATAAAACCAATTAAATCAGAACAAATCAACCCATATATTTGAGCACTTATTCTGTGCTTCTCCATTTGGTTGGGTGTTATGGAGTTGAAGAAAGAGAGTTTATACTCCAGGAGCTTATGAGTCAGGGACAATATTGCACTAAAAGGACAAACTAGATAAGGAGATGATTAATAAACAGTTTAGGGCAATTACAGACAAGATGGACAGACTATGATTGACTGTCATGCTAATTATGTGGCACTAACACTATATATTTTCAGAGGAGGCTATTTTCACAGAAAGCGGTTTTAGGTAGAAGATGAAGTTGGATCTGAGTCACAATGGCAAGCTTTAATCTGGGATGGGATTAAAATATGAACACAGTGGAATTCCAGAAGGAATTATGTGGAGATGAGACCACACAAGTTGTATTACTTTGTATGCTTACACACACACACACACACACACACACACACACAATTATGACTTTTTCCCAAAGAAGCCTTACTATATGTATGCTATGGTAAATAAAAAAATGACAGTGGTAAAAAATGTGAGTTCTCGATAACTTTAAAATAATGACTAGCTGGGCATGGTGGCACATACCTGTAATCCCAGCTACTCTGGAGGCAGAGGCAGGATGATAACAAGTTCAAGGTCAGCCTGGGAAACTTAGCAAGACCTTAAATAAAAAATAAAATAAAAATGGCTGGGGATGTTGTTCAATGGTAAACCAGCCCTGGATTCAATCCCCAGCACCAAAATAAACAAACAAACAAACTAATTAATTAAAATGACTAGGAGAAATGGATAAAACATGCATGGTAGAAACTATAATATCATGTTTTCCCCTACATTTACCAGCCTCTCTTAAAGTTGGCTTGGGCTGAAATGCATAAGACTTCTGGTCCAAGGCAGTGAAGAGCAAGTGAAGAAGACTTCTGTCTTCATGCTTCCTCTTTCCTTTCTGTGTAGTTGGAAGTGACAAATTCTGAATTGGTAGAACTGAAGAATGGAATTTAGCCTGGATCTGTAAGTTAACCATTGGTAGAGATCCATGAAAGAGATTTACTTTAGTTGCTTCAGACCGTTGTGAGGAAGAAATAAATATTTTCCTCAACTATTCGGGTTTTAGGATTTGTTAGTGCAGCATCACTTATGCTAGCCTGACTATTATGCCTAGTGTTCTATAAAGGAATTGAATATCAGGTAACACAAATGACTCATTCTCTGTTTAGAAAAGATAATAACTAAAGAAAACTCTACAATATACTTTTCACTATCTGCAGTTGAGAGTTATACCTTCCCTCCTAGGAGCAAATGATTAAGAGATGTCTAATTAAGTAACATCTATATCCCCTTTGTGTATTCGTTGGGCTTACATATTGCTGTGTAAAACACTGTAATAGCTGCAATCCTGAGCAATAGAAGGTGTACAAAGAAGCACAAATGTTGACTTGAAATAAACAGATATTCCTCAAACTTTATTAAGTCAACATCTTCCCCAACCAGACTTTATAACATGGTTGCTAACAAGTAGAAAATAACTCTCCCTACTTCCTCTTCCCTGACCCTCATTCTAATAGGTCCACTAATTAAATGAAAGGTAATCAAAGGGCTAGTCATCCAAGGAAAAAAAAGGGAGCCAGAGGCCAGAGAAAGACATGAACTAGAAAACAAGATCTTGGGTGTCATTATTTTGTTGCCAGAGACTACCTTAAATCAGGTAGTTTATTTCTTCTATCAGTTCCATTTATTCTCTGGCCTGAAGGAATGTACAGCTGCATGCTGGTCTCCATGAATTTCTCAAGGCCATATATTAAACATGAGCCAATGAACATCATTTCTTTGATGTAAATTCCCTTGAAGTGAGCAGTGTTTGTAAATGGCCTGTCCTAATAATGGTCCTACTTCATCCAAAGACCAAAGTCTTATGAAAGGGAAATAGAGGTGCCTCTTAGTTATCTGCCCTGAAGAGAGGGAGCCAAGAAAATAAATACCCCAATTTCATTGTACTCCTACCCTCTCATCTCCTGCCAGTGCCTCCCATTAACTGGTCCCAATCAGAAACTAGAGTATATAGGGCACATGGATTGAAGGCCATACAGATTGGCCTTCCCCTCTCAAACCTCTGAGTAACTTGGAAGACAGAGAGTAGTCCTAGAAAATCAAATGGAGAATATCTAGCACATTGAATGAATATGAAAGGTTGTAACCCCAGAGATACTATATATTTAAGTGAACTAGTATCAACCATCATAAATCGATGACATATCATGGTCATATTTAAGTTCAAAGACCTTTCCTTTGTTCTTTAAAATAATGATTCCCCTTTTCTCCCCAGAACAGAACAGTGAGGAATTGGAGACTGGAAGAAAATTTTTCTTCTTCAGAATATAATGGGTGTGGGTGTTGGATGTATCTTATTAATGTCCAACCAAATAGGAACTGCCAAATAACTTTCCTATGACGTTTGTACTAAAAAGCTGACTTATAGTGGAGCCAACCAGGATGTATTAAGCTTCCCTACATCTGATCAGCAGCTAGAAGCAATGTTCTCTGGAAGATAGAACCCATGGCACAGACCTGGATACTCTACACCCTCAGTATGGATGGATACCCCTTTAAGGGGTATCATTTAGGATGCATAAAAGTGCTGATGGCTCTGAAAGCTCAGGTTTCTACCTCCTTCCTAGATCATGCATCGCAGCCTGTCAAATTCCTATGTGAGTCTGTCAACCCTTTACTCTTCTAAATTCTGCTAACTACTTTCTCTGTCTGGAAGCTCTCATCACTCTGCTGGTTGTCAGTGGATTCCAGTTATCTGAAGGTCTTTACTTGTTACCCCTACTTCTCTGCCCTCTCCAATGTGTACCAGACCAGCCTCTACCCAACACTGACTATGTATCTATTTGTTATGATTACTTAATTTAATCCTATGGCCTGCTCTCTAAATATCTCTGTCCTCTGCTGGTTCTCACTAATTCCCTGCATCCCCAAAGTACCCCTACCTTCTCCTCCCAAGAAATGCCATGATTTCACAGCCTATATTGCAGTCAAGAATTCTTTGCCTTTACTTCCCAAATGGTAATATGGAATCATACCTCTAACGAGCAAATCATAAAAGTACTTTATTCGCTAACCACCTCCCATGAGCTCTGTATTCCTGGTGGAGTAGGTATGAGAATGAGGAGTGTTAAAAGATAATTAAAAGCAAGGAGTAAAATGATGACTCTTATATAAATATAAAATATATACATGTGAAAGATGTATTAATGAAAAAACCAGTAAGATGTTACAAATGGTTTAAGAACTATGCATATATAGGCAAGAGAAATGCTGAAACAAGTATACAAATAGATGCAAAATGAGTCAAGAATTAATTACATGCCTGCGGACAAGATTGATTTGCATTATTATTAGTTTTCTATAATTTAGAGTTATAAAATAGCTCAGAGAGTGAGAAGCGGAGATAATCCAGAAGACTACTCTAAAAAGGACATGCAATAAACATTTTTTTTTAAATTTTGAAACCTTTCATCCACAGCTAGTGTAACTGACATAAGCACTCTTTTCAAGGTTAGGACAGGCATTTGTGTTTGTAGAGACCAAGGTATGTGTCTTCCTTATCTCTAAACCTTGATAAGGGATGGAGGCCTACTCCTCCCTTTTAGAGCATTGCTACTCAAGAGTGTGCATTGACATCACCTGCGATGTTTAGAAATTCAGAATTTTGACCCCAGTCTAAATAATCTACATTTAAAAAGATCCATGACTTAAATAAATGGAAAGTTATCCCATGTTTATGCATTGAAAAAGTTAATAGTATTGAGATGTCAACAATCTCCCAAATTATCTACAGATCCAATGCAGTCCCTTTCAAAATTTCAGATAGAATATTCATACATTGCTAGTGGCCATGTAAAATGATGTAGCCACTTTGGAAAATACTACAGCAGTTCCACAAAATTGAAAATATGTTCACGTAAAAACTTGTACATAAATATTCATAGCAGCATTTGTCATAATAGCCAGAAAATGGAAATAAAACCAAATGTCTATCAACTGGTGAAAGGATAGATAAAATGTGATATATCCATACAATGGAATATTATTCACCAATAAAAGGAATGCAAAATAGCTGGTGCAGTGGCGCACACCTGTAATCCCAGCAGCTAAGGCAGTGGGATCATGAGTTCAAAGCCAGCCTTAGCAACTCAGTGAGGCTCTAAGCAATTCAGTGAGACCCTGTCTCTAAATAAAATACAAAATAGGGCTGGGGATGTGGCTCTGTGGTTGAATGCCCCTGAGTACAATCCCTGATACCAAAACAAACAAACAAAAAAAGGGGGGGATGCAGAATAAAAATCATGCAAAGTCAAAGAAGTCATGCCCAAAAGGCCACATGTATTATGATTCCATTTATATGAAATGTCCATAATAAGGTTATCTATAGAAACAGAAATTACAGTAGTGGTTGCCAGAATTGCAGGAGAGGCAAGATGGAGAATGACTGCTAATGGATAGGGGATTTTATCTTAGAGTGATAAGAAAGTTCTGAAATGAGATTTTGGTGGTGGTGGAAAAGCACCAGGAATGTACTAAAAGTCATGGAAATGTTTACTTTCCAAGGGTGATTTTTCCAAGGGGTATAAATTATATCTCATTAGAGCTATTTTTCTTTTTAGATACTCTGGGAATGCTCAGAGCAGTGTTGCCTGGGTTGCTGATGGAACTCTGCACTAGCATTCTCTGCCCCCACCCTGTCCACCCTCTATCCCTGAATCTATTCAGGTGATTCACACAAAAACTTACCCTTGTATTCATAAATAACTTATAAAAATATTATATAGGTCATAGGGTCAGCACAGAGTTGCCCTAGTTGCTGATGGAACTCGACTTTACAGTGCCGCTCCTGACCACCTACGTTGCTTCAAGGTTTTCTATCCCATTGCCTCTATTGCTCACTTCCTGCCGCCATTACTGGCACCATTGTCCACCATTATCCGCTTAGATTCTGCCTGAGGTGGGTTTGACAAGGACCGTGACCAGCCTACCCTCCCCGGTTAACCCGCCCTCACCCACCCTGGGGGCCCCTAGCGGGCTCCACAGCCACCACTGATTTCTCCTTTTACCACCGTCTGTGTCTTTCAGCAGCCTTTGCCCTCCATGGCCCTCACAGAGCCATCGCAGGTGCGCCACAACTATCACCCGGAATGCGAGGCCGCCATCAACAGCCAGATCCAGTTGCAGCTGTATGCCTCCTACGTGTACCTGTCCATGGCCTTCTACTGTGACCGCCACGAAGTGGCCCTGGAGCACTTCTCCAGCTTCTTTCTGCATCGTTCGCATGAGTGGAGAGATCGTGCTGAGAAGTTGATGGAGCTGCAGAACCAGCGTGGAGGCCGTGTCCACCTCCGTAACATCACCAAGCCTGATCGTGACGACTGGCAGAGCAGCCTCCAGGCCATGGAGTGCGCCCTGCACCTGGAGAAGAATATAAACCAGAGCCTCCTGGAGCTGCACCGCCTGGGCACTGAAAAGGGGGACCCCCACCTCTGTCACTTCCTGCAGCGCCACTTTCTGCATCAGCAGGTCTTGATCATCCGTGAGCTGGGCGACTACCTGACCAACCTGTGCAGGATGGAGGCCCCAGAAGACCACCTGGCTGAATTCTTCTTTGACTGGCTCACCCTGGGCCACAGCCACCACAACAACTGAACAGGACTGTACCCCAGCCCATGCCAGGGAGTCTTGCCCGGTGGGTCACCAGGCCAGGCCTACATATTGCCTTTTCGGCAAGTTTCCTTCAGTTTGGGCCTTTCAGTTTGATTGTTAACTTCCAATAAAGTTATTTTTTGGTTCTTAAGGAAATGAAAGTGTCCAGTAGAGTTTGTGTGTGTGTATGTGTGTAACTCTCATTTTGAGAATGAGGGCAGATCCCCATGCATCCAGGATTCTGTCTATCCACCTATGTCCCATCCACAGGCTGCTCATATCTCCACAGGTGGAGAGAAAAGGTATTCCACGGGCCCCTGGAAAACACATTAATCTTCCTTTCTAAACAATGGGTGCAGGAGGATTAGGATGGTGTGGAAGGATTTCATGGGGTCTTTGTGACCATTCACTGGTCACAAAGTGCCTCTGAGGAAGTAAAAGGAATGGGATTGAGCATGTATTAAAACAAAGGGATCCTCAACTTTACCTGAAAACTTATAGTTTACCATAATACACAAATGTTTACTATTTCTTCATTCTGGGAAACAAGATGAGAGCCCTGGAAGATAGCATGGCAGAATACCTCTTTGACTAACTCACCTTGGACTACAATGATAATGGAAAACCAGCCTTATGGACTTCCCCATATCTGGTGACGTTGACAAACTAAAATAAAAGTGGCACTTTGAAACTCAAATTCTTTTATTTACATTATTGTGTTCTATTTTTATAAGAACCTCATGAAATAGGAAAGGCAGGTATTATGACCATGTCTTTCCCCCCAGGTTAAACATTTTATTACAAGTATTTATATTGGTTGGGGTTTTTTTGAAATACTTTTATCAATTTTGTGGTATTTGAAACTCAAAAGAAAAATGAATTTACATTGGAAATGCTGTCTATTTTGACATTACAAGTAAACAATACCTGGTATCAAGAGACCACACATTTCTATTGACAAATCTATGAGTCATCTGGTCTAGAATACCTTCCAAACTCTGAATCAAAATCTATTAGTGGAGTGATAAATTAATATAGTGGATCATTTCTGCTTCCTTATATCTTTTGGCAATTTTTCTACCAGATTATTTGCCCTTTTCTTATTGATTTGTGGGAATTGCTTAATTATGTATTTTAGTCCTTTAGAAATTTTTATGTTTTCTGAAGTTCCTCTTCTAGTTTGTAGTTTGAATTTTTACTTTTTGGACTCTTTATTATAATCATTAACACACATTAATTGTAGTTATTAATAGGTTTCACTACAACATTTGCATACATGCATTATATCATTCCTTGATATATCTACCTTCCCTTTTGCCCTATCTTCCCCCCACTCCCCTTCCCTGAAAGTATAACTGTGTCTTTGTCAGTGAGAAAAAGGGAGTCCACACAGGTGAGAAGTTATGGAATTGGGACAAGAACACAGATTTTCTGATGCATGTTTTACTTTCTTTCTGTTACCCTGCAGGTATATCAATGGGCTAAGGATAATTGTGTAAGTAGATTGGGAATCCAGCCAGGTAACCACACCGGAAGGGAGGGAAATCCCCCCACTCTCAAAGACAGCACTAATCACTGTAGTCTTTCCCCTAATTACAGGTGTGCCTTCCAGCCAAGGGTGGGGATGGCTTCTAAACATCAGCCAAAATCCTTCTCCTGTGAAAGAGGCCTTCAGAATTAGCAACACAACTATGTAACAGGTAGCAAGGCACCTCCCAGGAAGGCACTCAACACTTGTACACCTGAATCCCTCTGTTCAGACTCTATCCCCCACACAGGCAGCAACACTATTACCTGGGTTGGCACTGAATACCTAGAAAGACCCTAGGGCTGGAAATCCCCAGAGAGTGCACAATCACTCAGATGTTTTTCACTGGGAGTAGCTTCACTGCAGGCACAAGAGGTAAAGGGCGTAGCTACAGAACACATATGCTCTCCCTGCAAATTCAGTTAATCTGAAAGTGTGGACAGAGAAGCCTGTAAGTTTTCCATGCATACTGTCTTGTAGTCTATACACTGAACTGTAACTGTAGCCGCTGTGATCTCTTTTCTGGAATCTATAGCTGATACCAGACTGGTTCAGTCTTGTTCTCAGGGCCCCCTCTTCAGCCCATCTTTCCTTTTCCTGTGATTTGGAGGAACTCTCCAAGATAATGCAGAGAAGTCCACTTAGAAATATCTTTTTACTTTACCTGGAAAAACAGGATTTCCCCATCTGTAAAACTCAAAGAGAATTGTGATTATACATAGTGCCTATTACAAGCCACTACTTGTAATGCTACATTTTGCAGCTTTTCTTCAAGAATCCCTGGCAGGAAAATCTTGGTACAGAGGCAGCATAATTATTTTTATCTTTGTTCTTTTGCAAGAAAAATGCAAATGTTCTAAGTTCCTTCCTTTTGGTTAAGTTTGAGGGTCACAAAACGCCTTTCGAATAGCAGTGCAGTGGTGGAAAGAAGAAACTTCTAGACTAATTAAGTTTGCCTCATTGTACTTTACAATGTTTAGGCTTGTCCTTTCCTCTCCTCATTTTCCTCCCCTTCTATATGCCTCTCAAAAGGGTTGAACAAACTTCTCAATTCGTTGGTAACTGAACTTTTCAAAACTTTGAAGTGATATGTGACTTGGTCCTCCAGCCCAGGAAAGTACACCTGGAGATACACAGGTGGTTGATTGTCAGTCCTTGGCCATGTTTTGTTGCTTGGGGGAATGATGTCTGAAACAGTGGCTGTTGCTATGGGTACCAGAATCTCAAGCAATGATAGTATCAGGACAGACTAAGGGAAAATGGTAAAATTGATAACTTCATCTCAGGCTCAAACACGGATTCAAATTAACTGTGTTGAATAATTTACCTCTAGGGAAAAAAATCCTCACTCTATCACAAAAGGAAATTTCTTAATAGATGGTTGTCACTGACAACTTGTACTTCGTTTTCCAGAAAAAGGAAAAGTATTTTTTTCTTAAGAAATGTGTGACAAGCAGTACAAAGCACCCATTAATTTCTCCTGAATCTTCTTTACTCTGGAAATATGTTCTACATTTCTGATTTTTAAATTCTCCTTTAATTTTATTTCACTTGCCAGCAACTCCAATTTGTTTTCGTAAGCCCAAGCAATATATATCTGATCAAGTATTCAGTAGAGAAAGGCATTATCAGTAATCTCAGAGGTGATACTATGCTTCATGTTTTAAAATAACAAATTTTTATACAAATAGGGTATATGTGAAGGGGTGTGGGTGTGCTTTCTGAGTTCAGTTTCAAAGGGATACTGATGGAAAATTTGCTTCAGGAAAGCTAAGTTTAAGGTTAAAATGACAGTAATGACATTAGTGAAATGTTGGGCCACCTGAAAGGTAAAGAAATTTATACCTGACTTGCTAAGCCAAGGTTGACATTAGAGAAGAGTAAGGTACAGTGAAAAAAGAAAGTAATAATGGCAACATATTTTTAAGAATCATATTTCAGTTTGGGATTGAGTTAGGTTACCCATAGTAACAAAGACCAGAAAAGCAGGGACTTAAAAAAGGTAAGTTTTTTCCTCCACCTGGAAAAGAAATATGGAGGGAAACAGGGCCACCGTGAGAAGTTCTTTCTTTTCTTATTCTTTCTCTGTACTTGGGCTGGAACTCAGGGTCTCATGCATGCTAGGCAAGTGCTCTACTGACTACACCTTCAGTTCCGTGAGAAGTCTTTCATCTTTCACTGATTAAGAGATGCATATTTTCACACCTTTGAAATTGGGATGTATGCTATCTTACAATCACTGTCACCTGTAGCTGTCATTGCATGAGTATGCACTTTAAAACTCAACAGAGCAGTATCATTTGCTAGGGAAAAACCCTGGAGACATCAGAGGTGTATTCTTTTAAGAAATACTGCATCACCAGCATGCATAATAGCACAAAGGACAATATTATGATATCCAAATGATTCTGAGTACAAAAGTGATTCAGAAGAGTTAAAATTTGAACCCAAAGAAGTTCTAGCAGTACTTTAAACAATTTATCTAATGCAGTTTCCTTTTTGTGTATATAACATAAAAATGATGCAATGATAAAAATCCATGCCTAAATAAGTGTAAAAGAGATCTTTCAGTATGTGTGAATTGAAAAATCTAAAGGATAAGAAAACATTGTGTCCTAGTTTCATTGGTAGAATTTTTCTTTATTGTAGTATTCTTTCATTTTTCATGACCTTGAAAGTTTTGAAGAGAATTGGTCATGTATTTTATAGAATGTTTCTCAGTTTGGATTTGTTAGGTGTTTCTCTCATGGTTACACTGGTATTCTGAGTTTGAGGATGAAATCCAGAGAGGTGAAGTGTTTTTTCTCACTGTATCAAGAGGGCTACGTCACTTCAATATGATTTATCACCAGCCATGTTAGCTTTTTTCACTTGGTTAGGGTGCTGTTGGCTAGGATTCTCCATTGAAAGTTGCTGATTTTCCCCTTTCCAAACTATAGTTTAAAGCGAGTCATTTAGTCCAGTTCACACTCAGGAAGCAGGGAAGAGGAATTAAGCTTCACCTTCTAGATGGAAGACTCTCTACCTGTAATATTTGGAATTCTTCTATAAGGAATATTTGTACCTTCTCCCCCACTTATTTATCCAATTATTTATTTTTCTCAGTGTGAACTCATGAATATTTATTTAATGCTTTGGGTTATAGTCCAAGATTATGTTATTGGTTTTGTTCCTTAAATTGTTTCACATTTGGTCATTTAGAGTTTGTTCATTTAGCTTCTGTATCCCTTTGACATACTCCCACTTCTCTTTCTCTCTCTCTCTCTCTCTCTCTCTGTGTGTGTGTGTGTGTGTGTGTGTGTGTAGCACTTTCTTACTTTCTGGCACTATGATACTCCAGACTCATGAGACTCATGATGTGTTTCCCTGCCCCAGCCTTAGAATTACCCATTTCTCCAAGGAATCTTAGTTTCTTTTATTGTATAAATGGTATTTTAAAACTAAGATCTGGCAAAATAATTGAAAGAGCTCTCATAAAATTCTGTATTTCTGGTTTCTCTTTGAAATATTATCTGGCTACTTTGGGCCCTGTTCCCATGGGACCCTTCATATGGAACTGAACATTATAGCTACCGCTTTAAAGCATATATATTCTTCAGTTCACCACAGTATATGCCATTCAAGCAGTGTAACTTAAGCACTCTAAGGTGCCTTTTTATTGATATAATTTCCTGAAGCCAAGCACGCACTCAACTTTTGTGTTGTTGAACCTAGATACCTCTGTCCCAGGTGACCATGGAGAGTGAAGAAGTCAGTGAGTTGGTATGCATCCTCTGTCCCAGGAAAAGTTTAGTTCCTATCCTTTAGACTGGCATGCCCCTCTGTCTTCAGGTCTCTAATAGAATTTGGTAAGTACTTGAATCCTTGGTCTCTACTTCCTCACTTTGCCCAGTTATCCCAGGTGCGGAACACCTATATATATATATATATATATATATATATATATATATATATTCTGCCTACTTTATCCATGTCTACTATGTCTCAGAAGAATTATCTGTACTTAGTTTCATCTGTCCTCTTTGTTTTTCTTATTACAGAATTGATTGAGTGTTCTTAAATAAATATTCAACATTTCCCAGTGCAGGCATCTTCTAATCTGTTTTCTAGAGACAAAATGGCCTGGCAAGGTTCCATGAGTCTTTTGCAGGCATTATTGGTGTAATTTCTGAAATGGCTTTCTTGCCTAGAACCTTTATTGACCACCTTGATGATCATCAGGAAGTCCTCTCAGGGGCATATCTGGCTCACAACGGAGGTATTATGACCCAGTTTTCTTTAAGGATCTTGATTCCTTAGCCCCTAGAGCCCCTAGGAAATCATTTGCTTCAATGATCTGGAAAAGATAGAAATGTAGTCTTCCTAAAAAGGGGCATCCCTGTCTACTTGCATCATGTTTGTGTTGGGTCTGGCACTTGCAGAAGATTATTAGATCTAGGAGGCTCTTGAAGGAAGAAAGGAGGAGGAAGGAGGTCAATTCAATAAGCTGAGAGTACCTGGAAATTGAAGATATGAATACAGACGGTATAGACATGGATGCAGGGAATATCAAGAGGCCATGTGGAATTTCATTGCATAGCTGTAAGAATAGAAAAAGAAAGCAGCATTCAAATGCATTGTCAGGCAGGCCAGACAAGAGTTAGCAAACCAAAAGATTAAGTGTGGCACCTGAATATATATAATATTAATCTGTTATTAAAATTAAGTTTTCTCAGGCAAGTGCAGTCTTGTCCATTAGGAGAATAGATCAAGGAGCAGCTCCAGGCCAGTAACTCCAGGACAGTGAAGAGTAAAAAACCCACCCCAGTTCTCAGGGGAACATCCACATGTTGCCCCAGTGAAGGCAAGTTATGTGCATTACAACCAGGCAACTAAAGTACCTCCTCCTTCGGTTTGTTCTGGAAGGATCTTTTCTTCACAAATATAATTTCCTTTGATCAGAGAAAATCTCCACCTCTCCATCAGGAAGCTCCCAAGAGGGATCTCCTAAAAAAGAACCTCCTGGAAAATATGAAAAAGATAACTGGAGGGCTGCGGTGTTCAGGGGTCTGTTCCCATCCCAGAGAGCATTTTAACAGGATTCCTTGGTTAGAGATGATTCAGTATGCAGCAGTGCTCCGGTACAAAAGAGCTGTTTGCATAGGGGGACTCAGTGATGCTAGGCCGGGGCAAGGTTCCTACTGACATAATAACAACAGACCCAAGGGCCTTGAATGGGGGCTCCTAACACACCAAACTAACTGGATTCCAGGGACCCCCTGATATTTTTAATAACTCCCACACTAACATTTCACTGTTATCTGTCGATTTACCTCTTGCTGAAAGTAAAGATGTTGCAATAGGAGGATTGCTCAAGGAGAGGAGGGGGAGCTTTCCTCTGAACACATGGGGAAGACCCACTTTACCTGTCTGGTGTGTTCTTTTTGTTAAAAAATATAGTTATAGATGGACAGCATACCTTTATTTTATTTGTTTCATTTTTATGTGGTGCTAAGGATCAAACCCAGTACCTCACACATGCTAGGCAAGTGCTCTGCCACTGAGCTATAACCCAAGTGTGTGTTCTTAACACCACAGGGAGGGTGTCCTCATGATAAATGGTAACTTCAGGGGAAGAAATTTGGAGAAACGGAAAATGCCAAACTTAGGGGAAGAAGTAGAGATCTGAAGATGGCAAGAAAATAGATAACCCAAACATAATCATTATCATATGACCCATGATGGTATTGAGGTTTACAAAAATGATGGCTCTGTGTAGGAGAATTTCACATATTAAAATATGAGAAGTCTACACTGAACAAAGCAATTGTAATACCTAAAAATGCATTTGCTTTTTTTTCCTCTAGTCATTCTTAAATACTTACATGAATGTGTATGGAAAATGGTAAAGAAGTGAAGGTGAGACTAGCCTATCAATGGAAAAACAGTAATCTGGACCTGGTTCTAAAAGATGATTTAAACTGAAACTTCTGAGAGAAGAAGAGTTGGCTTGACAGATGTAGGGGTGAAAACAATATGAGATTAACTTCAAAATCAGGCCTTCAGGAAACTAAAGATGAAGGCACAACAAAGGATTCATCTGGTATGAAGGAAAGGAGGAGTGTAACTCAAGGTGCCATGATAAAAGGCCAGAAATTACCAGGCATAGCTGTATATGCCTGTAATCCCAGTGGCTCATAAAGCTGAAGCAGGAGGATCTTGAGTTCAAAGCCAGCCTCAGCAACTTAGTGAGGCCATAAGCAATTTAGTGAGATCCTATCTCAAAATAATAAAAAATATTAAAAGGCTGGGGACATGGCTCAGTGGTTAAGTGCCCCTGGGTTCAATCCCTAGTACCAAAAAAAAAAAGGATAGGGTAAGAAATGGAGGATGACCTCATATTAAGGTCAAGGGTTGTTTAAGAAAAGGCCTTTTGGAGGAATCAACCAGCATGTTTGGATTGGGGTTTCAGGAGTAGGTTATTCAATCCCTTCTTGGACATCCCTGGGATGATGTAGGAGTCCAGTGACAGATACCTGGAATAAATATGAAAATGTGTAACTAATGACCTGTATTTGAAGACACAAGAAAGAATATTGTTTAATCAGGAAAGTAGCATCGAAAAGTTCTGTACAAGGTCTTGCTGTCCTTTTTCTTTATAAAGCAGAGTTTGACTATTGTTTCAATTTGCTGCCTCAGAAGAGTACAAGCCCAGATGTCAGAATGTCAGAATGCTAGAAGAACATCAAAGCCCTTGGTGACGCTGGAGCAAGTGTTTTTGAGCAACATCAAAGAAATGCAGGGCTTGCACCCTTTCTCTCAGAGAAAGAACATCAGACTCAGCTCTGGCAGCTTTTACCTCCCTTGAAAACTCATTTACCGTCTTTGTCAGACATTTGGAAGAAGTAAGCTTATCAGCAACCTCTGAAGTTTAAAAGATGCCAATGCATCTCAACAGCAGTCCTTCCCATGGGGGTGTATGCATGTCAGGACAGCATCCAGGAATAATAGTGGCATTTTACTATTCAACTAATAAGACTGTACCACCCCTCTCTGAATGACCACATCATCATAGGCATATGTGAAGAGAGATCCTCCAGAAAACCCCTCACACACCCCCAAACTGATACGGTTGCCATTGCAATCTGCCTTGCTTATCTCAAATGTTACCTTGAACAGCCACCTCCCTTCTCCCAGTTTCCCAGGACACACCTTACTCTCCGCACTTTAATCCCCCACAAGGCCATGCCTAAGTGTTTTGTCCCCTTCTTCCACCCCTCCCCAACTTTTGAAACCCTTTTCCTGCATCCTTTGAAACTCATGGACTATTTTCTCCCTTAACAAGATTTCCTATGTCCTCAAACTATTTTCCAAATATTCCCTTCATCTTCTTGTTTTAACTCCATCTGGAATTACCCCAAGGCCACTACTTCCTCTGTAGCCCTCTCCAGTAATGGCCATCCTCCCACAGTACCACTGGGCCTAGAGATGAGATCAGTGGCCTCCTGCTTTCTTATTGCGACTGCTAAGCTATTTGTCCTGTTCCTTCTTCTTTAACCCCTCAGTTTAGAATTAATATCATCATATTATGCCTCTCACTATCATTTCCTGTTATAGCTATCTAGAGATTCCCTACCCAATATTTCTTGATGATGTTAGCTCTTGGCTAATGGTAACATTTAATATGAGCACTGTGCTAATTCCTAGTTATTTCAATATCCATATAGATAATGTTTCAACCTGGCCCCTTAGTCCCTTAATCCGTCCTCCTCCTGTGGCCTTGTCCTCTAATCTCCTCAGCCATTCATTGAAGTAGCCATATCAGGGACCTTAGCATCTGCGATGATTGAAATCTTTTTTTTTATTAGTTGTTCAAAACATTACAAAGCTCTTGACATATCATATTTCATACATTTGATTCAAGTGGGTTATGAACTCCCATTTTTACCCCGTATACAGATTGCAGAATCACATCGGTTACACATCCACTGATTTACATATTGCCATACTAGTGTCTGTTGTATTCTGCTGCCTTTCCTATCCTCTACTATCCCCCTCCCCTCCCCTCCCCTCCCCTCCCATCTTCTCTCTCTACCCCATCTACTGTAATTCATTTCCCTCCCTTGTTTTTTTCCTTTTTCCCTCACTTTCTCTTATATGTAATTTTGTATAACAATGAGGGTCTCCTTCCATTTCCATGCAATGAAATCTTTATATAATATTTATCTCAGCATCACTCTTTGACTACCACCTCCATTTAAATTTTTTTAGTTGTTGATGGACCTTTATTTTAGTTATTTAAATGTGGTGTTGAGAATTGAACCCAGTGCCTCTCACATGCTAGGCAAGTACTCTACTACTGAGCCACAACCCCAGCCCACCTCCTCTTTTTCTAGCCATTCTCTCTAGAGTGCTGATACCCCAAATCCTTGAACCCCTCTGGGAAATCCAGTCAATTAGTTCATGACATTTTCACTATGCCTCAATTCTTTGATTTCTCTTTGCTCCAATTAAATCCCATGGTCAATGATAATAATTCTTTTGATACATTTCTACCCTACCTGATCTGCTTTGTTATACTTGCTTGGAAAAAAAAATCCCTAACTTAATTAAATCAATTTCTCCCCTATATCACACTTGTAACTATGCAACTGAAGGTGACTAGAGAAACACCCAACCATTTGAGATAAAGCACTTAATGAAAATGGTTCTTTTTCTTAAATATTTTTTAGTTGTAGATGGATACAATATCTTTATTTACTTATTTATTTTTATGTGGTGCTGAGGATTGAACCTAGTGCCTCATATGTGTGAGGGAAGCACTCTGCCACTGAGCCATAATCCCAGCCCCACAAACATGACTCTTAAGTGGGCCCTTAGTGTTGCCACCATTTTATTTCCCTGTCCTATCTACTGTTCTATCCTTCCTGATCATCATTCATGCATTCTCCTCTGTATCTGTCAGTCTTTGCTACATGGCATGCCATCCCAGTACATATTACTTGAATAAAATAATCATTTTATTTGCTCATGATTTTGTGGGTCAACAATTTTGGCTGGAATGTTGGGTAATTGTTGTCCTGAACTCACCTGGTATCATTCATGTGGCTGTGGTCATCTAGTGACTTGAATGGGGCTAGTTGATCTAAAATGGCAGCTGCTATTTATTGTTGTCTGGGCCACATTTCCAGTAGGCCGACTTGAATTTCCTCAAATGAGGAAAATGTTCCCAGAGACAAGCACTTTTTAAAATCCTTTGTTTATATCATAAACAATTTCTTATAAGGTAAAGCAAATCACATGGCCAATCCCAGAACCAGTGTGTGGGGAATAACAAGGGCCTAATGCACTATAGATGCTTACTGGAAAAATCTACAACCCCTAACCACTCACACCTCTTCCCAATCCTTCCTCTCAGTTAATGAACCTCCATTCTATTTTTAGTGGAAACAGGGAAGGAAGGAAGGAAGGAATAAGAACTTCCACAGATTTCTACCTACTATCATACCTCTCCCCACCAGCATCTGGGTGCATTTATTCTACTTTCTCTCTCTTATTTGATGAAACTTTCAGGCCCCTATCTAAGGCTAATTTCTCCAGTTTTGTCCTAGAGCCCTCTTGTTCCCCAAAGGATCTTGCTTCTGTTTTTCATCTAGAGTCACCTTTGCTGATACATCCATCTGGTGCATTGAATGAGCTGCATGCTCTGAGATGGCCTTACTCTCTTTTGCATTGTATTTTCTCTCTTTACTGGATCATTCTCTTCAGAATAAAAACAGGATATTTTTTCTCCTACACCCAAATCTCCCTTTAGTAGCCCTCTGCCTGCTGATCATCACAGCTAAATTCCCTGACATGGCTCTCCATCATCATAGCATCCATTCTTCTCCTCCCAACTCTCTTAAACCCACCATAACTTTCATAACAAAAATGGCTTTTGTCACAGATTCCAATTTCTCCATGCTGATCAATCCAAGGATTAATTTTAGCTCTCATCTTACTTGAACATTTTCTTGGGCTGATCTGCAGGAGATCTCACTTTTCTGGTTTTCTTTCTACCTCTCTGTCCTCCTCTTCTCAGTCTCCTGCTCCTCTTAGTGTTCCTCAGTTCCTCTTCATCTTCCCAACATCATAGTTTATCCAATGTTCCAGGCCTCAGTTCTTAAAACTTTCCTCTCTAGTATGTATTTGCACTTCTTTGGTGATCTGTTTCATGAAGGTCATGGATTCAAATGTTCTCTGTGTGCTGATAATCCTGAATGTATATCTCCAGTCTAATCTTCTTTTTGAAACTCCAGACCTATGTTTACAAATACCTGCTTGGACATTTAACAGACATCTTAAAGTTAGTGTTCCACACAGATATTGATCAAAGGGTAAATACTATCAGTTTTAAGATGAACAAGTTCTGGGTATCTAATCTAATCTACAGCATGAGTGGTGATGGATGTGTTAATTAGTTTGTGATAATTATTACACAGTGTGTATCAAATCATCACATTATATGCCTTGAATACATGCAATCTTTAATTTTGAAATACTTTAAAATATTCCTCATACTGTTTTATTTCCCTCTGTAACATACATCACTTTCTAACTTAATTCTTACTTCTTGATCTTGCTCATTACCTGTCTTCTTTTTCTAGAATAAAAACACCACAAGAGCAGGGGTTTGTGTCTATTTTTTTTCTCTGTTGTTTTATCTCTAGTGCCTAGAATAGAGTAGGAAATTTAAAAATGGAATATGGTGGAACATGTATTTCAAAGTAATAGTAATTCTGTTCTTCAATTCTTGGTATTTTTGGAACACTTTGAAAATATCAAGAATTGAAGAACAAAATTACTATCGCTTTGATTTTTTTATGCTTTAGATAAGTTTGACCTTAACTCTACTCAGTAGATAACAGTCACCAATTATAATATTTAACCTTTCTAAATGGACCAGGGGACTACAAGATGTATTATGGGATAGTAATTTCTTTGAGGAGAGCAGTACTCTTAAAACAAATCTCTGATCACATTGCACACAGCCCCACCCAACCTTTCTGGGATCTTTTCTGCCTGCGGAATAAAGTCCTTCCAAATTAGTACTCATTTTACTTTTCTAGCACTATATACTTTTTCTTGAGATATCTAGGTCTTGAAGAAAGGAAATGACTTAGTAAAGGGTGACATGAGAAATGGGACATTCTAGTCAGGATCCAGAATAAGATATGTAACAATTTGGCTGGAATAAAGGAGCCATAGGATACTATGCAATGGAGTCAGATATGGCAAATGCCTGAGAAACATCATGTTTTGAATTATAACAAAAATGTGATTGGGCTTCAGGTCTACCAGATGTCAGGAAATACAACATGAAACTGGACTTTTGGGGCAATATGATAAAATTTTATATGCATTTTGGCTATTACATTTATTCTTACTGAATCGTATATATAATATATATGTCACATATATCATATATATCATACCTTTTTCATTCTAAATTCTGTATAGGTTTAACATATTAGAACCACTGTGTCAATAGATTTTTTTCAGTTTTAACAGTTTCATCAAGAGTAGGATTCTAGCCTGTGGAATTGTTGATCTACTATTATGTCTTTATCCCTTAGTAGTTATTTATTCCTTGTCTGCAGCTCCTACACATTAAGAAGAAATGTCTTGAAACGTATAGGAGTTCAGAGGAAGAGTTCTCTATATCCTCTGAAACAGACAAGGTCACTGCTTAGCAGACCTTTCTTAAAAAAGAGTTCAGTGATAACAGCCACATTAGAGCTCTGGTCAACTGCAGCTGATGATGGGCTCTGTTGATGGGTGCCCTTGGCTGGACTTGAAAGTGTTGTCCTGAGAAATGATTACTTTTCTGCTCGATAAGTCCAAGATGTGTCTATTAAAGGCTGAAAAGAAAGGAGGAATAAAGGTGTGAATGTAGCCTCTTGATCAGTTCATATATTAGACCTCTTACTCTCTGTCATGATTCTTAGTGTATCTATCAGACTCCTTCATGTGTCTGTGACAATTTCAGTAAAATTTTAGAGACACAAAGTCCTTGATGCAGAGGTACTTAAGTCTTAGAAAGTCATACTCAGGAATGTGGAACAATGAACAATTATTTAAAAAAACACATGGAGAAACTTAGAATTACATGTTATTTATTCATACATTCAATAATTATTTATGAGGAGTTCATTTTGACTAGATACTATACTAGATGCTAGACATTCTGCTTTCAAGATGTTCATTCTTTAATTAGAAATAGCAAATTCATATTTTAGTGCTGTAATAGAATTAAATACACACAAGAAAACTGAATGTTACATATGCTTGGGAGTGGTTGGTGTTCTGGAAGCTTCCTTGGGTGTAATAATACCTGAAAGCAGTTTTGAAGATTGAATAGAGGATCATGAGAGGAGACGAGGTATCATATTATAGGCAGAGAGAGTGGTATGTACCATGATATACAGGTCACATGTGGTATGTGCCATGATGTGCCAGAGAGTGGAGTGTACATGATGTGCAGAGTATGTGCCTGTCATATGCAAGGTCAAGTGACAGGGGATGATAAGGCAAAGGGTAAGGAGGAGAAAACATGCAGGAAAAGAAGCAGGAGAGATCAAAGAAAACATGACAGTTGAACTATGAAGTCTGAATCATACACAAAAATCCGTGGAATGTGACTGCTGGATTTTCTTTTTCATGAAATGATCAGATTTTCCTTTGGATTAAAGAGAAGTGTAGAAGATGAATTAAGCATCTGAGTGTGGATGAGTCTTGAGGCCTATGATCTATTAAGAGACTGCTGCAGAAAAATCTACAAAGAAATGGTCTAAGTTCCACTAAGACAGAAACAATGAAGAAGAGGAGAGGGTAGTGTTGAGAGACATTGAAGACCAGAACCTTTTGTTGTTGGTGAACAGATGGACAGAAAAGTATTTTGAAGGAAAGTATTTGGATTTCTAGCTTTGAACATATTAGTTATGTGATGGCATCCTTGTTAGAGAGAGGGAACACAAGAGGAGGAATGGGGACTTTGGAAGAAAGTAGGCATTTTTCCTAAGTTCAAGATTCTATGGGGCATCTAGGTGGTGCTAGAAATGGAATGAAATGTGACAAGTAAGGTACATGGAATTAAAGATGAGGGGTATTGAATCAAAGTGTGAAATATGATATATCAAGAACTATGTAATGTTTTGAACAACCAACAATAAAAATTTAAAAAAAGAAAAAAAATACAGTATATATCCATACAATGGAATATTATTCAGCAATAAAAAGAATGAAATACTGAAAAAAAAATAAAGATGAGGGGTAAATTTTCCTACCTCTGATCCCCTTTTGTTTTTGTACATCTTTGCTACTTTCTTGCAAAAAAGGCTTCCATCCAAATGAGAGGAGGATAAAAAGAAGAGGGTCTTATAGATGTTATGGAAGGTGGATATAGTCTGGAGGAAAGTTTAGAATCTGAATGGATACAAGGGAGGGGAAAAAGACAGGGAAGGAACATGGAATCAGCAAAGACAGAACACTGGTACAAAGCAACACAAGAGCAGAGGGTTTAAGAAGTGGAAAAGAGGAAAATAAGCATTACTAAGAAGTAGAGGTTATATTTCCTAATGAATTTATTCTCTGGATGGATGCTTGGAATTTAGATTGTGAACAATCAGCAGTAAGAATCCTATGGAGGAACATTATTTGATTCATATTTTATGAATATGTCTTAGAAGCAACATCAAAGAGGGCAAGGCATGTGCATAAGTGGAGGCAAAGGGAAGGTGACTGGGGTTCTTCCAGAAGCTCCAGCTGCTTTGTAAGGAGAAGAGCTTGCGGGGATTGTGCTGGCACCACTAATCCCATCATGAATATGGCAGCACTTGGGTGACTAGGATTGAAAAAAATTCATGTCTTATATTCTTTTGAAGGGCAACCCTGACCATTACCTTCTTGAAGCAGCAGAACATCCTTGAGTGTTTTCTCTTTTAGAAAAATACAGAAGCAAATAAAAATAAAGCCTGCAGTAATGACTATTTTTACCAATTACACATGCATTACTAAGTGTCACAAATCCCATGAGCAGGAAGGTGTGATTTTCTGAGTCGGCTGCTGTGTTGAGATGAGAGGAATTGCTCAGTGTTGATAACACTGTTGGATGTTGCTAATGTAATTACAGTTCCCCACATAGGTCTCAGAAATTAAGGTTCTTGTATTTTCTATTTTCCTTTCCATTTTGGGAAGATAATAAAAAGTACAAAACTTGCTTGGTTTAACTTTACACCCATTTCCAAGATATTTTTATTGTGTCTTATACTGAATGGATTGATTTTTTTCCATTTATCTTTGAAAAAGTCATTTGCACAGAGAGATTGAATGGACTTAATTTGTTTAGTCTTCTGAAGTGATGCTTATAAGTGGGCCATGATAATTTAGTAAATATATCATATTCAAGGAAGTGGTATGAACAACTGAAAGAACTTCTAACAGTGTACAAGGAACAAAAATGGATAAAAGGAAGTCAGCTAACAAATAGGACAGAAATGTTAGATTAAAGATGAACTTACGGGTCTAGGGCTATAGCTCAGTGGCAAAGTACTTGCCTAGCATGCATGAGGCACTAGGTTCGATCCTCAGAACCACATAACACTTAACAAATAAAATAAAGGCAATCTGTCCATCTACAACCACACACACAAAAAAGATGAACTTACAGCATTCATATTGGTTGTCCCAATAAAGCACAATGCTAATTTAGAGAATTGTGTCACAAGGGTTTTGTGTTACTGTTGTGATTATTTTTAAAATAGACAATATAGAAAGAATCTTCACCTATTTGTAGGGTACCATAGAATTTCTTTTCTTTTTTGTGCTATATCCCAAGCCCTACTTATCCTTTATTTTCAGTTAGGGTTTCATTAAGTTTCTGAGGCTGGCCTCAAACTTGCAATTCTCCTGCCTCAGCCTCCTGAGTAGCTGGGATTATAGATGTGCACCACTGCACCTGGCTCCATATGATGTTTTGATACATTAAATCATTAAATACTACTCAAACCAGGATAAATATATTTATCTACTCAAGCATTTATCATTTGTTTATGCTGAAAGCATTCAAAATTTTCCTAGTTTCATTTTTAAATCTATACTATAGTATCATTACCTGTAGTTACCCTACAGTATAATACAATACCAGAATATCTTTCTCCTATTTAACTATATATTACTGCCCATTAATTAACTGTTCCTTATCTCTCCCTTCCCTCTACCAGCCCCAGCATCTGATGATCAGTATTACTCTCAGCTTCTATTTGATCAACTTTTTTTAGATTCCACATATGAATTACGTTATGCAGTCTTTATCTTTCTGTGCCTTATTTCATTTAACCTAATCATTTCCAGTTCCATGCATGATGTTACAAATGACAAAATTTCATCCTTATTGATGGCTGAATAGTATTCCATTGTGTATATGTATTACATTTTCTTTATCTATTAATTAGTTGATGGTCACTTCAGTTGTTTTCATTTCTTGGCTATTGCCAACAGTGCTGCAATAAACATGGGAGTGCAGATTTCTCTTACACATGCTGATTTTATTTCTTTGGGATATATACCCAGTATTGGGATTGCTAGAAGCATATGTTAGTTCTGTTTTTACTTTTTAGAGGATGCTCCATACTGTTTTCCATAACATCTATATAAATTTACATCCAAACCAACAGTGTGCAAGTGTTCCCTTTTCTCCATATTCTTGCCAGTACTTTTTTTTGTCTTTTTTTATTAGGCGGGTTGTAACTAGGGATTGGACCAAGGGGCACTTAACCACTGAACCACATCCCCAGCCCTTTTTTATTTTGAGGCAGGGTCTCACTAAATTGCTGATGGCCTCACTAAATTGTTGAGGCTGACTTTGAACCTGATATCCTCCTGCTTTAGCCTCCCAAATCAATGCAATTACAGGTGTAAGCCACTGTGACCAGCCCCTTCTCTTTTTCATAATAGCTATTCTAATTGTGGTGAGGTGATATCTCATTGTGGTTTTGATTTGCATTTCCCTGCTCATTACTGATGTTGAGTATTTTTCTCATACTCCTGTTGGACATTTATATTTCTTCTTTTGAATCATGTCTATTCAGATCATTGCCCATTTTAAAATTTGATAACCTTTTTAAAGTTTTTGAATTCCTTATGAAGTTTGTATATTAATTCTTTGTCAGGTAAATAGTTGGCAAATATTCTTTCCCATTCTGTAGGCTGTGTCTTCACTCTGTTGATTGTTTTCTTTGTTGTGCAGAAGATTCTTATTTTGATGTAATTCTATTGGTCTACTTTTGCATTTTTCCCCTCTGTGGGTCATATACAAAAAATTACTATGTTAATGTTTTTCCCCCCAAAGGCATAGACAGAGATTGATTTAGGAAAGTAGATACATGTTCAAGAGAGAATGAGGGGAAATCTCAAAAGAGAGATGCTTTGGGGGTAAAGTAAGGAATACTCATTCAAAGGAGAATGCAGGCTTTCTCCAGAAGGAGAGACAGTCATCTGTACTAATGTTTTAAAGTGTTTTCCCTAAATTTTCTCCTAGCAGTTTTATTGTTTCAGCCCTTACACTTAGACATTTGATTCATTTTAAATTGATTTATGACCAGGGTGAGAGATAGGGGTCAAGTTTTAGTCTTCTACATATGATATCCAGTTTTCCCAGCACCATTTATTGAAAAGGCTATCCTTTCTCTGATGTACGTTTTTGGTGCCTTAGTTGAAAATTAATTGGCTATAGATGTGTGGATTTATTTCTTGGCTGTCTGTCCTTTCCTATTGGTCTATGTGTGTTTGTATGCTAGTGCCATATTCTCATGACCATAATTTTGTAGTATATTTTGAAGTCAGGTAGTACAATGCCTCTTACTTCATTTTTTTGTTTATTTTTTCTCAAGCTGGCTTTGGTGATTTGAAGGTTTGTTTTTTGTTTGTTTGTTTTTGCCATATGAATTCTTAGATTGTTTTTTCTAGTTCTGTGAAGAAAGTCATTTGAATTTTGATAGGGATTGCATTGAACCTTTAGATCACTTTGTAGATCAATATATTAACAATATCAAATCTTTCTATCCATGGACATAGAATGTCTTTCCACTTCTCTGTATTCTCTTCAATTTCTTTCATGAGTTTTTTTATAATTTTTATTACAGAGATCTTTCACTTTTTTGGTTAAATTGATTCCTAGGCATTATTATTTTGTAGCTTTTGAAAATGGAATTGCTTTCTTAAGTTCTTTTTCAGACAATTTGCTGTTAGTGTATAGCAATATTACTGATGATTGTATACTGATGTGTGTGCTGCAATTTTGCTGAATGTATTTATTGTATTTAGAGTTTTCTAAATACAAGATCATGTCATTCACAAATAGTGACAATTTGATTTACTCCTTTCCAATTTGGATTCTCCATTATTTCTTTCTCTTGCCTGATTATTCTTACTGGGAATTTTGCTGTGGTCATTATTTTAAGTATATACAAGAGTGGCCCAGTATCATTAACATACATTTCTTCTCCAAGCTTTTTTGCATATTATAATCTGTTGAACTTGAGTGAATTTCTGCTTCAAAGAATTACAAAGTACCATTAAAAGATTTTTGAATTTTCCCATTTCCTACCCTTCCTCATTGGTCCACTTACAAATACATTTTAAAACTTCTTAATTTATTATTAATATGTGTGTTGCTACTGCCAAGAACCATAAATTAAACAAATTTTAAAATACTTTGTAAAGGAAATGTAAATGATTAGAGAAGCAACTGTTTTAAACAGCATTTTTAATCATGTAAAATTTATGAATAATCTGAGATGCTATAAGCATGTATAATGTATTTGATGTCTACAAAGTGTTCTCCTATATAATAGCTCATGAAAACCCATCATTTACATTTGAGTCATGCTGTAGCATGGCCAAAGTTGCCAAGTTAAGGAAAAATAATAACTATGTGACCTTGTACATGGAAGCTCCTTTCCCACATCCTCAGATCACCTTGAGAAACCAAAGTTTCATAGAATGGACCTTGGAGACTTAGGAAAGGAGGAAGAACTTTAGGATATGGTCTAATTCCTATTTTCCTTTTAGAAGCATAATAATGTTTTTCCAATTATGCACTGTCCAGTGAAATGAGGCAGTATAGAGTCAGCAGTCATATTTCCTTGGTTCTGATCTCTATGCTTCATTATCCTTATTTGTAAAATAATTATCTTACCTCATAGGGCTGTTGTATATGTAGAACACTTTGAATGTAGGACATTAAGTAAAAACTCAATATTTAAAAAAAAATTTTTTAGTTGTAGATGGACACAAGACCTTTATTTTTATTTATTTATTTTTATGTGATGCTGAGGATCAAACCCAGTGCTTCATTAGGCAAGTATTCTACCATTGAGCTACAACCCCAGCCCTTCAATAAAAGTTTTAAAATAATGATAAGGGAGAGCTTGACATTCAATATTCTGTCTTTTGAATAAAGATGACATATCGAACATTGTCAAGGGGTTCCATAGTTCTAATTATATTGAATGGATACCTCTGGTTTCTGTATAGCAAAAAAAAATTATCAATAGTTTAACCCAAAATGTTCAACAGTCTTATTGAAAAAAAGTTAATTCATGGAAGTTCTTGATATACACATGAAAACTTGCTGGCCCCTGCCAGAGAATTAATGGACTTCAAAGCAGCTCACTAAAACCAGCTACAGCACCCAAGTTCCCAATGTAAGTGAACCTGGATGACATTATGCCATTTAGATCCCTTGGTCCAAAGTACTATAACTTTGAATGCTCATGTTGTACAGGTCATTGACAAATAGAGTATCTGGAATGTTGTGTAACATGAAAAACCATTGTTACATGAGAAAGAGTTAAGGGGATGGAAATTTTAATTTTAGAAAAATATAACCCAGAAACTGTTCAGAAACATCAATGAGTTGTCACAGGAAAGAAGATTAAGACTTGTTACTGGAATTAGTGGATGGGTAATTTTGTTTAAAGCAAGACATTTGGCAATGAAATGGGCTGCTTCTGGAAATGGAAGATACCTATTACTGAAAGTATTTCTGCAAATTTGTACCACCTACTTAAGCAAATGATTTAGATATAGTTCCATCCTTGTATAGGAAATGTAAGTAATAATTTCTGGGTCCTAGAGCTTAAAATCTCTTTTAATTCTATTTTCATTCTAATTTCACTTTAATATTGCAAATTACTTTTCATATGCCTTCCTTTCCTCCATAGCCTGCTCTGACACAAAGGCATGTTCTATAGCTCAGAGGTATACTTAACAGCCTGCATTCTCAATGCCAACACTACCAAGATATTTTCACCAAGAGGTTAATTAGAACCGCAGAGAATTTGATATGATTTTAAACTTCTGATGCTTAATTTAGCATTTTTCATCATTTTGACCTTGTGTTAACTGGAAAGAGGGGCCATTTTGTGGAATGACAGTTCCATGAAGATTAAAAATCTCTCAAGCAGGAGACATTCGCAGTCTGTTTACATATTTTGTCTCATTTTATCCCTTAGTAGAGCTGGTAATATCATTATTTACATTTTACAGATGAAGTTCTGGTGATTAAGTGGCAGAGTTGAATCTTAAGCATAGTTGTTCTGTCTCAACCTCAGTGTTCCTTCCATTTGCCCTCAGTCACTGCTTTAAACAGTTTAGTCCACACATATATGAAGACCAAGAGCAGGGATGAAAAGTCTTACCAACAAAACCCAGTAATCAAAGAATAAAGAAACCAAGTGAGTACTCTGCCAAAAGTAAGGCTCAAAAAGAAATATGGAGCTGGAAATTGAATTAAGAAAAATTGTGGAGAGATTCTTAAAATAAAATGCATAGGGATTAATTAAGGATAATACAATTTGTTAACCAAAAGGTACACAGTTTAGAAAAAATACCTTGAGTTGAAAACAAGATAGGTTTAGGATCTGGAAAACTAAGAAGGAATAGAGAATTAGACAAGGATGCAGATAAATTGAATGAGTATAGAGAAGGAAAAGTGAGATTCATCAAGAACAGTACAAAAATAAGATGAAGCCAAAGCCTCAAATGGAATAGCAGGGGTACAAAAATAGGCATAAAGAGAGAAATACTGGGACTGGGGATGTAGCTTAGCATGTGCAAGGCCCTGGGCTCCATCCTGACACAGCAGGGAAAAAAAACAGAAAAAAGAAAGAAAGAAAATAATAGAATAGAAAAAAAAAGAGTGAGATAAATGCAAGAACACTTCTAAATGAAGAATCACTGTTAAACAAAAATAAAATGATAGGCACAAGAAGGCAGGCATGGGAACCAGAACTTCAATTAAGAACAATAGACCTGTTTTTGCACATTGTTTTCCTTTCTTTGGGCTGGTTTTCTTCCCACTTCACCTCCCTCTGAGCTCTCCAAAAGGGAAATGTAGAGGGTGTGAAGGGGATAAAAAGTCAAACTGCACATTTTTAATGTGTCTCCAAATGCCACAGAGAAAGCTAGTGCAGCCTGCTTGGTAAATAACATATATTTAAAAACTGCTAAACCATGATGGTTGTGGTGATAGCACTAGCTGGCAAAGGTTGGGGGAGGACCCTGAGTCAGACTTGAGAAAATTTAAATATTGGTAGTTTGCTGCTGACATATTTAATTTTCAACAGTATTATGAGTCCCTTTTTAAAATTATATTGTGTTTTTTGAAATTGATATATTGAAAAAGAACTTTTAGACCCCTAGATAAAAAATATTACCCTATAACTAAAGTACAGTATTACCATATATATTAGAATGAGCAGAACAGCTCTTTTGAACCTGCCTTGGCGTATCATCCTAACACACACAAACTGCCACCAAGATATATTGAAGCCCTGAATCAGCCAACTCCATCTGCCCTTGGTCACTCCATCAAATACTTGCTCTAGAAACAGCTTCTCTCTAGAGAACAATGTCCTCAAAGAATGTCCAGGACAAAATTACCTCTCTCCAATATTTACATTAGGAATTTTATTCACAAAGAAAGGATAGTGTCCATATAGATTGGATAGAGGAGGAAAAAGAGGGTGAAAAAATGTGAAAGAAGCTGTTTTGTGAGTAAATATATTACTAGCTATATAACCTCAAACAAATTCCTCAAACTCTAGAAAACCTCAGTGTTCTTATCTGTTAAATGGGGTTAAGAATGGTACTCATCTCTTGGGCTGGGGTTGTGGCTCAGCAGTGGAGTGCTTGCCTCGCACATGTGAGTCCCTGGGTTTGATCCTTAGCACCACATAAAAATAAATAAACAAAATAAAGATATTGTATCCATGTATAACTAAAAATATATTTTAAAAAGAGAATGGTACTCATCTCTTAGATTTGAAAGAATTTGATGGCATTACATATGGGAAGCATTTTTTTTTTTGTATTGGTGATTGAACCAGGCTTTTTATTATTTATTTTGAGATTGCATCTCACTAAGTTGCTTAGGGCTTCACTAAGTTGCTGAGGCTGGCCTTGAACTTACTATTCCCCTGCCTTAGCCTCCTGAATCTCTGGGATTATCGGGATGTGCCACTGTGCCCAGTGCATATGGGAAGCATTTAATGCAATGCCTATCTCAATAAATGTTAGATATTACAATTATTAGCATTTCTCTGTTTCTGCTTCTACCTTCATTCTGTATTCAACAAACATTTGTTGAGTACCTACTGTATACCAGATACTATGCTGGGCACTAGGGATATATAACTGCAGAAATCAGATCTCTCTCTCTCTCTCTCTCTCTCTCTCTCTCTCTCTCTCTCTCTCTCTCTCTCTCTCTGCCCTGGTAGACTTCATAGTATAGTAGAGAAGATATAATATGAAAATTAACCATGAAATTAAATTTTTTTGGGGGGGCACTGGGGATTGAACTCAGGGGCACTTGACCACTGAGCCACATCCCCAGCCATATTTTGTATTGTATTTAGAGACAGGGTCTCACTGAGTTGCTTAGAGCCTTGCTTTTGCTGAGTCTGGCTTTGAACTTGTGATCCTTGGCCTCAGCCTCCAGAGCCACTGGGATTACAGGCATGCACCACTGCGCCCAGCTATGAAATTAATTTTTAATTGCACCTGCAATACAGGCTGCAACAGAGAAATCCAGGATGGCAGGAAAGAATACAGTGGGGGACCTGGTCCAATCTAGAGCTTCTTTTAGGAAGTAAGATTTGTGCTAAATTCTGAAGGATGACTAGGAATTAACTAGGAAGGTTGGGGGAGGGGGAGTTTGAGGGGAGAGAGGAAGACAGAAGAATGCTCCAAATGGAGAGAACAGTGTGTGTGAAGGCTTGGAGGCAGAATTTATAGACAGCACATAATTGGTAGAGCTTTTGTTACTTTTTCTACCCATTGTCTTATTTTAAATTAAGGAAACTGACCTAGCTGTTAAGAAGGAAAAGTTAGTAGTTCCCAGGCCTTTACCCTTCCTGGAAGGAATAGACAGAGCAAATTAGAATGAAACCTTTGTTTACCTGTCTTAAACCCATAACTCCATCTTATCAGAAGGAGAGGAGTGATGGAATTCCATTCTGGAACCCTAAGTCTGAATCTATTCTGGGAGTTAAGATATGCATTAAGGTTTATAATTCAATTTTACACATAGCTTTGTATCATGTCTAAAGTTCAGAAGATGAGGCTCATATAAATGGAAGTGTTGCACTGACTACTGAAATGTCTTTCATGCAGAAGAGAACCAAAATAATAAATGGAGGTCTGTGCTGAGCCTGCCTTGTGCTGTTAGAGTTAATGCTGCTGGGGTGTTTATGTTATAGACTTCATCTTTAAGGCTCTAAGATTTGGCCATAAAATCTCTTCCCAGCTGAAATGTGGCATATAAATAAGGTTTCTGCTTAAGGGCTGAATTGCTCTGTTGCTCTTTTAAGCTGTCCTTTCGCTGAATACAACTCTGGGTGACTTTTTAATGCTATTTGACACCACCACCCGCTTTTAACTCTTCGTGCTTAGGAAAGGTGCTATAAAAGTCACCTTATCATCACTGCCTAGAACTCAAAAGTGGCTAGAAAATTAGACACTTGCATAATGGAGAGAAAAGTATATTGTGATCAGAGAATAAATCAACCCTGAATTTCTTTAAAAGATTTTTTTTTCCTACTCAATATTCTGTAGGCTGTTAGAATTCTGGTGATAGCATGGTGGATAGCTGGAACAAGAAGAAGAAAACACAGCCTGGTAATTGTTTCAGGAAATTTCACTATCAGTCATATGTCTCTTCAAATTTAGTTTTTATCCAATAAATTCAATAGGAAAACCAATATTACTGATAGGTTTTCTTTTTCATTCATTTTACTGATTCATTTGGCTGTTGATACTCAGGCTGAGACTGCAATTTTGTTGTTATTAATATTTTATTCTAAATAATTATAGATTCACAAGAAGCTGCAAATATTGTACAGGACAATGTACCCATCACCCATTTCCCTCCAGTGTGACATCTTATATAACTATTGGGCTTCATCGAAACCAGCAAATTTACTGACACAATACAGTTTCCTAGACTACAGATCTTACTCTGATTTCCCCAGTTTTGCATACACTCTTTTTTTTTTTTCCTTCTGGTACTGAGGATTGAACCCAGGGGAGCTTAACCACTTAGCCACATCCCCAGCCCTTTTTGAAAAATTTTATTTTGAGATAGGGTCTTGCTAAGTTGCTTAGGGCCTCGCTAGATTGCTGAGGCTGACTTTGAACTTGCCATTCTCCTGTCTTAGCTGCTGGGATTACAGACATGTGTCATTGCACTCAGCTGCATCCACTCTTTTTACTTTTGTATGTCTGTATGTAATTCTGTGGCATTTTATCACATATATGAATTTGTGAAACTACTGCCACAATCAGTCACTCTTCCATTGCCACAAAGGACCTCCTTCAAACTGCCCCATTTATCCTCACACCTCCTCTTCCCTAACCCTTGGCTACTCCTTTTCTGTTTCCCATCTCTATAATTCTGTCATTTCAAGAATTTATATAAATGAAAGCATATTGTATGCAACTTTTGAGATTTTTTTTATTTTTTAATTCAACATATTGACTTTTTAAAATCTATCCAAGTTGTTGCATGTATCAGTAGTTCATTCCTTTTCGTAGCCAAGTACTATTCCATGGAATGAATGTACCACAATTTTGAGTTTTCCCTTGTTGAAACACTTTGGTTTGTTTCCAGTTCAGGACCACTACATATAAAACCACTATGAATATTCATATATAGGTTTTTGTGTGAACATAAATTTTCACTTCTCTAAGATAAATGCCCAGATGTGTAATGATTGCTGAGTAATATGGGAAGTTTATGCTTATTTTTTTTTTTTAAATAAACTTCTGTACTATTTTCTAGAGCACCGGTATCATTCTACATTCCCACTAGCAATGTGTGAGAGGTTCTGTATCTCTGAGTTCTTATCAGCAGGTATGAATGTCAAGAATTATTAGTAATTGTTCTTTTAACCATTCTAAAGTAGTGGTATGTTGTCATGATTTCAATTTGCATTTCCCTAATGGTTAATGATGTAGAACACTTTTGCATATGTTTATTTGCAATCCAAATAGTCTCTTTGATGAAGTTTCTGTTCAAATCTTTTGCCTATTTTCTAATCAAACTGTTTCCTTACTGTTGAATTTAGTGACCTCTGTATATATTCTGGATGAGTCTTGAATATATGATTTGCAAATATTTTTCTTAGTTGGTGACTTATCTTTTCATACTCTTAAACAGGGTCTTTTGCAATGCAAATGTTTTTTTTAATATTTTTAGTTGTAGATGGGCACAGTACCTTTATATATTTATTTCTTTTTATGTGGTATTTGGAATTGAACCCAGTGCCTCATGTGTGCTAGGCAAGTACTCAACCATTGAGCCCCAACCCCAGCCCAAAGCAAATGTTTTTAATTTGATGAAGTTCAATGTGCCCATTTTTTTCTTTTGTGGTTCTTGTTTTTGTTTAAAAGGAACTAAATTTTTCTTCAATGGATTATAACTCTACCATCAATGATAACAGATACCATTTATTATGGACTCACCATGGCCTGGAAACTGAGCTAAGCCCTTTATAAGCATCATCTATTTTTACCTTTACCTCAACCCTATGAGGTGTACAGGATTGGCTGCATTTTTACAAATGTGATGGCTGAATATTAGCAAGTTCCCTTACTTGCCAAAGCTCACATAGCAATTATTTAGTAAAGTAGTGTATCGAGGTAGGTCTAACTCTCAAGTACACTCTATGATGAAGCTAGGAAAAGAGATTTGGGAATGTTAGTGGAAATAGGAATCCCCTGGGGAAGGAAGGAGGAAGTGGGAAGGGCCATAAAGCAAGGGCTAGGCTTAACCCATTTCGCAAAAACGTACAAAAAAAGAGCATCTCCTAGAAAGAAGTCACCAAGTAAGTGCAAATCAGCACTCCCATTGGACATTAGCCACCAATGAAATGCAAATTTTGATCTTGCATTTTAGCTTATGGGAATGAACACATTTGTCCTCTGTACCTACATATGTTTTGCCTCCTAGATATAAGAAAAGGGTCTTTTGCTCAGCATGAATAAAGAGAATGGGCTGCTTTATGCTCCACTCCACTGTGAACTTAGCCTGAATTGACTACAGTGAAAGAATTCCCTGTGGAATGTAAGAGGCTTCTGGAAGTTGTTTGCATATTTTGGTTAAAAGGTTGAGAGAGGAATTAGTGATGGGGGTGGGGTGGGGTGGGGAATGAAGCTTTCATGGATAACCCGGATATGGCACTATTCTTATACCAAGTATGCTAAAAATGACTTGGCTCTGAACCTAAAGACTATAGAATTTGTATTGATTTTATTGAAGCAGGGAGAAAACTCACACACTATCAACTGGAGGGTATAAAATGAGCTCACCGGTGCTAATCCTAAATGATTAGAGTAAGAACCTGTTTTCAAATGTAAGATGATCATGATAGAAGAATATTTCTCAAAGTGTAGTACTGGGACCAGCAACATTAACATCACATGGGAACTTTTTAGAAATGCAAACTCTCAGGCCCTACCCTGGAGCTGATGATGCAGAAACTCTGGAGATGGGGCCCAGCAGTCTATGGTTTGCAGTCTTTCAGATGATTCTGACCTAGGGCTAAAGTATGAGAATCCCACTAGCTTATAACTGGAGGTTTATAATTTGTATCAGGACTAGTTTCATCAGAATATAAAATGTAAAACTCAAAAAAAAGTTTAGCAAAACATATAGTTTTATTCTAAACATGCTAGGTTTATCCTAATGTTGGTCTTTCCAGAGCTGGGGTAGTGGTACCACAAAGTCATCAGAAACCTAAATTCTGGTTTTGTTTTGCCATCCTGAACTCTGGTTTTTATCCTCAAGGCTGCCTCATATAGTCCATGAGGATTCAAGCTGTAACTGTCACTTGTCACATTAAAGGAAAGAGGAGCAGAAAAAGACAAAAGGGAGGCCACTCCCCAGTCAGCTACCTGTAAGCATCCATCCCAGAGACCCCACTCATGCCTGTTTATATTTCATTCTCTAGAACTTAATTACATGGTCACAAATACCCACAAGAGAAACTGGGAAATGAAACTTTGATTGGATTTTAGACAGCTTTTGAAATTGACAAGGATTCCATTACTTATGAAAAAGGCAGCCTCTGCCCCAGACACCTAACACACAGCTAGGAGGATCCTAGGCACTTGGAAAACATCTTGGAGTCAGCCAAATCTTTATCCTTCTACATTAACATTCTATTTTAAGCAACAGTTATTTTAGCTTTTTGGTATGAAGTTTATGGTCATAGATAATAAATATTAGGATCTTCAAATATATGTGCAACAGGGGAGAGATTGTTTATAGTGTCTTATTATACCATTAATCTCCTATAAAATGGGGCACCATGGTGCATGCCTATAATACCAGTGATTTGGGAGGCTGAGGCTGGAGGATCACAAGTTCAAAGCCAGTCTTGGCAACTTAGTGAGGCCCTGCTATAAATAAAGCACAAAGAAGGGGATGTGACTCAGTGGTTAAGCACCCCTGGGTTCAATCCCTAGTACCAAAAAAAAAAAAATCTCCCATAACATGCCAGCCCATGGTTCTCATAAAGTTTCAGGATAAACATCCTTTATTGGCTCATCATTAAAGAAAGTGGTTGGCTTCACCCAGACAGAAATTGTTTCAAATGAACCATTCTTTACTATTTGTTTGTTTGCTTCTTTGTACTGGGGATTGAACCCAGAGGCACTTTACCACTGAACCCATCCCCAGCCCTTTTATTTTTATTTTGAGACAGGGTCTCACTAAGTTGCTTAGGGCTTCACTTCTTCACTGTTTTTATGAAGGAAAATTGCAGCAAGGAAATTTTCTCACTTGGAAAATATGAAATAATTTGGCATCACTGGTCCCCAAGTTCTGTAAGACACATGGCCCCTTAGCTTTGCTTTCCCCAGAATGGAAGTGGAAAGTAGAGGATGCCTGGCCCAGACAGGTAAGGTGCAGCAAAGGATTGGTGATCATCATCATTAAGTCTTATGTTCTCAAACTTCAGGTATAAGAGATTCACTTGGGGGAAGAGTTCATAAATGCAGATTCCCAACTTCTCAGCTCAAAGAGTCTAGTGCTGCAGAACAGTAATAGTACCCAGGAATATGTGGGATATTTTTTAATATCCCAGTATTCTAATGGACCTTTGAGACTCTCTTTTTTTTTTTTTTTTTTTTTAATTTTTTATTGTGGGTTGTTCAAAACATTACAAATTTCTTGACATATCATATTCCACACTTTGATTCTAGTGGGTTATGAACTCCCACCTTCACCCCATACACAGATTGCAGATTCACATCAGTTACACATCCATTGATTTACAAATTGCCATACTAGTGTCTGTTGTGCTCCGCTGCCTTTCCCATCATCCACCCTCCCCCCTCCCCACCTCTCCCCTCCCCTCCCCTCCTCTCTCTCTACCCCCTCCACTGTATAACCCTGAGGGTCTCCTTCCATTACCGTGCAATTTACCTTCTCTCTCCCTTTCCCTCCCACCTCTCATCCCTGTTAAATGTTAATCTTCTTCTCCTGTTCTTCGTCCCTACTCTGTTCTTAGTTACTTTCCTTATATCAAAGAAGACATTTGGCATTTGTTTTTTAGGGATTGGCTAGCTTCACTTAGCATAATCTGCTCTAATGCCATCCATTTCCCTGTAAATTCTATGATTTTGTCATTTTTTAATGCAGAGTAATACTCCATTGTGTATAAATGCCACATTTTTTTTATCCATTCGTCTATTGAAGGGCATCTAGGTTGGTTCCACAGTCTTGCTATTGTGAACTGTGCTGCTATGAACATCGATGTAGCAGTGTCCCTGTAGCATGCTCTTTTTAGGTCTTTAGGGAATAGACCAAGAAGGGGAATAGCTGGGTCAAATGGTGGCTCCATTCCCAGCTTTCCAAGAAATCTCCATACTGCTTTCCAAATTAGCTGCACCAATCTGCAGTCCCACCAGCAATGTACAAGTGTACCCTTTTCCCCACATCCTCGCCAGCACTTGTTGTTGTTTGACTTCCTAATGGCTGCCAATCTTACTGGAGTGAGATGGTATCTTAGGGTGGTTTTGATTTGCATTTCTCTGACAGCTAGAGATGTTGAGCATTTTTTCATGTACTTGTTGATTGACTGTATGTCCTCCTCTGTGAAGTGTCTGTTCAGGTCCTTGGCCCATTTGTTGATTGGGTTGTTTGTTCTCTTATTGTCTAATTTTTTGAGTTCTTTGTATACTCTGGATATTAGGGCTCTATCTGAAGTGTGAGGAGTAAAGATTTGTTCCCAGGATGTAGGCTCCCTATTTACCTCTCTTATTGTTTCTTTTGCTGAGAAAAAACTTTTTAGTTTGAGTAAGTCCCATTTGTTGATTCTAGTTATTAACTTTTGTGCTATGGGTGTCCTATTGAGGAATTTGGAGCCCGACCCCACCGACTGTAGATCGTAGCCAACTTTTTCTTCTATCAGACGGCGCGTCTCTGATTTGATATCAAGTTCCTTGATCCATTTTGAATTCACTTTTGTGCATGGCGAGAGAAAGGGATTCAGTTTCATTTTGTTGCATATGGATTTCCAGTTTTCCCAGCACCATTTGTTGAAGATGCTATCCTTCCTCCATTGCATGCTTTTAGCCCCTTTATCAAATATAAGATAGTTGTAGTTTTGTGGATTGGTTTCTGTGTCCTCTATTCTGTACCATTGGTCCACCCGCCTGTTTTGGTACCAGTACCATGCTGTTTTTGTTACTATTGCTCTGTAGTATAGTTTGAAGTCTGGTATCGCTATACCGCCTGATTCACACTTCTTGCTTAGCATTGTTTTTGCTATTCTGGGTCTTTTATTTTTCCATATGAATTTCATGATTGCTTTCTCTATTTCTACAAGAAATGCCATTGGGATTTTGATTGGCATTGCATTAAACCTATAGAGAACTTTTGGTAATATCGCCATTTTGATGATGTTAGTTCTGCCTATCCATGAACAGGGTATATTTTTCCATCTTCTAAGATCTTCTTCTATTTCTCTCTTTAGGGTTCTGTAGTTTTCATTGTATAAGTCTTTCACCTCTTTTGTTAGGTTGATTCCCAAGTATTTTATTTTTTTTGAAGGTATTTTGAATGGAGTGGTTGTCCTCATTTCCATTTCAGAGGATTTGTCGCTGATATACAGGAATGCCTTTGATTTATGCGTGTTGATTTTAAATCCTGCCACTTTGCTGAATTCATTTATTAGCTCTAATAGTTTCTTTGTAGAGCCTTTTGGGTCTGCTAGATATAGAATCATATCATCTGCAAATAGTGATAATTTAATTTCTTCTTTTCCTGTTTTTATGCCTTTAATTTCTTTCGTCTGTCTAATTGCTCTGGCCAGTGTTTCGAGAACTATGTTGAAGAGAAGTGGAGAGAGAGGGCATCCCTGTCTTGTTCCAGATTTTAGAGGGAATGCCTTCAGTTTTTCTCCATTCAGAATAATGCTAGCCTGAGGCTTAGCATAGATTGCTTTTACAATATTGAGGTATGTTCCTGTTATCCCTAGTTTTTCTAGAGTTTTGAACATAAAGGGATGCTGTACTTTGTCGAATGCTTTTTCCGCATCTATCGAGATGATCATATGGTTCTTATTTTTAAGTCTATTGATGTGGTGAATAACATTTATTGATTTCCGTATATTGAACCAGCCTTGCATCCCAGGGATGAATCCTACTTGATCATGGTGTACAATTTTTTTGATATGTTTTTGTATCCGATTCGCCAGAATTTTGTTGAGGATTTTTGCATCTAGGTTCATTAGAGATATTGGTCTGTAGTTTTCTTTCTTTGAAGTGTCTTTGTCTGGTTTAGGTATCAGGGTGATGTTGGCCTCATAGAATGAATTTGGAAGTTCTCCCTCCTTTTCTATTTCCTGAAGTAGCTTGAAAAGTATTGGTATTAGTTCTTCTTTAAAGGTTTTGTAAAATTCTGCTGTATACCCATCGGGACCTGGGCTTTTCTTAGTTGGTAGTCTTTTGATGGTTTCTTCTATCTCCTCAATTGATATTGGTCTGTTTAGGTTTTCTATATCCTCCTGACTCAATCTGGGCAGATCATATGACTTAAGAAATTTATCTATGCCTTCACTATCTTCTAATTTATTGGAGTATAAGGATTCAAAATAGTTTTTGATTATCTTCTGTATTTCTGAAGTGTCTGTTGTGATATTGCCTTTTTCATCCCGTATGCTAGTAATTTGAGTTCTCTCTCTTCTTCTCTTCACTAGCATCGCTAAGGGTCTGTCGATTTTGTTTATTTTTTCAAAGAACCAACTTTTAGTTTTGTCAATTTTTTCAATTGTTTCTTTTGTTTCGATTTCATTAATTTCAGCTCTGATTTTAATTATTTCTTGCCTTCTACTTCTTTTGCTGTTGTTTTGCTCTTCTTTTTCAAGGATTTTGAGATGAAGTATGAGATCATTTATTTGTTGGTTTTTTCTTTTTTTAAGGAATGAACTCCAAGCAATGAATTTTCCTCTTAGAACTGCTTTCAATGTGTCCCATAGATTCCGATATGTTGTGTCTGTGTTTTCATTTATCTCTAAGAATTTTTTAATTTCCTCCTTGATGTCTTCTATAACCCATTGATCATTCAGTAACCTATTGTTCATTCTCCAATTGATGTATGCTTTTTCCTTCCTTCTTTTATCGTTGATTTTCAGTTTCATTCCATTATGATCAGATAAGATGCATGGTAATATCTCTACTCCTTTATATTGTCTAAGAGTTGCCCTGTGACATAATATATGATCTATTTTTGAGAAGGATCCATGTGCTGCTGAGAAAAAAGTGTAACTGCTTGATGTTGGGTGGTATACTCTATATATGTCAATTAGGTCTAGGTTATTAATAGTGTTATTGAGTTCTATAGTTTCCTTATTCAACTTTTGTTTGGAAGATCTGTCCAGTGGCGAGAGAGGTGTGTTGAAGTCTCCCATGATTATGGTGTGGTGGTCTATTAGACTCTTGAACTTGAGAAGAGTTTGTTTGACGAACATAGCTGCACCATTGTTTGGGGCATAAATATTTATGATTGTTATGTCTTGTTGGTGTATGGTTCCCTTAAGCAGTATGTAGTGTCCCTCTTTATCTCTTTTGATTAACTTTGGCTTGAAATCTATTTTATTTGATATGAGTATGGACACGCCTGCTTGTTTCCGAAGTCCATATGAGTGATATGATTTTTCCCAACCTTTCACCTTCAGCCTATGTATGTCTTTTCCTATCAAATGCGTCTCCTGTAGGCAGCATATTGTTGGGTCTTGTTTTGTGATCCATTCTACTAGCCTGTGTCTCTTAATTGGTGAGTTTAAGCCATTAACATTTAGGGTTATTATTGAGATATGGGTTGTTCTTCCAGCCATATTTGTTTATTTCTGTTACTAAACATTGTTTGTTTTCCTCTTTGATTGTTTCCCCCCCCCCTTTACTGTCCTACCTCCCACTGTTGGTTTTCATTGTTATTTTCCATTTCCTCTTCCTGTAATACTTTGGCTAGGATGTTTTGAAGAGATGGTTTTCTAGCTGCGAATTCTTTAAACTTTTGTTTATCGTGGAAGGTTTTAATTTCATTCTCCATCCTGAAGCTTAATTTCGCTGGATACACAATTCTTGGTTGGAACCCATTATCTTTCAGTGTTTGAAATATGTTATTCCAGGATCTTCTAGCTTTCAGAGTCTGTGTTGAAAGATCAGCTGTTATCCTGATTGGCTTGCCCCTAAATGTAATCTGCTTCCTTTCTCTTGTAGCTTTTAAAATTCTCTCCTTATTCTGTATGTTGGGCATCTTCATTATAATGTGTCTAGGTGTGGATCTCTTATGATTTTGCACATTCGGCGTCCTGTAGGCTTCTAGGATTTGGGATTCTGTCTCATTCTTCAAGTCTGGGAAGTTTTCTTGTATTATTTCATGGAATAGACTGCTCATTCCTTTGGTTTGGAGCTCTGTACCTTCCTGTATCCCAATGACTCTTAAGTTTGGTCTCTTAATGTTATCCCATATTTCTTGGATGTTCTGCTCATGGTTTCTTAACAGTCTTGCTGAGCTGTCTATGTTCTTTTCCAGTTGAAATACTTTGTCTTCATTGTCTGATGTTCTATCTTCTAAGTGTTCTACTCTGTTGGTAGTATTCTCCATTGAGTTTTTAAGTTGGTTTATTGCTTCCTGCATTTCTAGGATTTCTGATTGCTTGTTTTTTATAACCTCTATCTCCCTGTATAGTTGATCCTTTGCTTCCTGGATTTGTTTGCGTAATTCGTTGTCGAAGTGATCTTTCATTGTCTGATTTTGCTGTTTAATGTCTTCCTTGATACTCCAGATCATCTGAAGCATGTATATCCTGAATTCTTTATCTGACATTCCATCTGCTGCAGCTGTTACCTCTTCTAAAGTTGCGTTGACCTGCATTGCTTGTGGTCCTTTCTTTCCTTGTCTTTTCATACTGCTTGCGTATCTTTCCTGCAGGTGCGGGCGGCGGCTCTGCTCTCTCCTTATTCCAATTGGGGTGTCGTGGCTACCACGCCGGCAGGTCACTGGGCCTGTTCTGGGAGCTGGTGGCGGCTCTGTTGTGCCCCTACTCCAATTGGGGTGACGTGTCTGTCGTACCAGCAGGCCACTGGGCCTGTCCTGCTGGTCGGTCGCAGATCTGCCCACCTTTCGGGCACGAGTGGAGGCTCTGCTTTGCCCCTACTCCAATTGGGGTGTCGTGACTACCCCGCCTGCAGGATGCTGGGTCTGTTCCTGGCAAGGGAGGCGACTCTGCTCTGTCACTACTCCAATTAGGGTGGTGTTTGTACCCCGCCGGCAGGCTCCTGGGCCTGATCCGCCGGTCTGTTGTAGGTCTGCCTACCTTGAAGGCGCGGGCGGTGGATCTGCCCTGCCCCTCCTACCACGCCTGCGGACCCCTGGGCCTGATCTGCAGGTTGATCACTGGTCTGCTCACCCTGCGGGCACGGGTGGCGGTTCCGCTCCACCCCCACTCCAATTGGGGTCACGTGACCACCACACCGGCAGGGCCTGATCCGGGCGTGGGATAAGGATCTGCTCTGCCCCTACTCGAGTTGGGGTGACGTGTGTACCACACTGGCAGGCCACTGGGCCTGACCCGCCAGGCTGTCACAGGTCTGTTTACCTTGCAAGCGCGAAGGGCGGCTCTGCCCTGCCCCTCCTACCACGCCCATGTACTACTGGGTCGTGGGTCTGCCCACCTGGCGGGTGTGGGTGGCGGCTCCGCTCCACCCCCTCTCCAATTGGGGTCACGCGGTCACCACGCTGGCGAGCAGCTGGGCCTGCTCCGGGGGCTGGCGGCGGCCCGGCTCCTTCCCTCCGGCTCGAGGACAAATTGAGGAGACTCGGGTGACTGAGCCTCACCCCCCTTACCAGAAGACCAACTGCTTATGTCACCGCTGGTATTGATGAAGATCTCTCCTCCACCGCTTTCTGCTGACATCAGATCTCTGCCATGTTGGTATCCTATGCGGAGACTCTCTTAAATATCTAAGAAGTATCCAAATGCACATGATAACCACAGCAGGCGACATATGGAACAAATTCGTTCAAAAGCTGAGGCTTGCATCTTCCCCAACAAATGGCAAAGTTAAAACAGCTGGTTGATTTGATGAAAAAAGATCAAATCAGCTGTTTGACAGCATTGTTTGGCAACTTTAGTTAAAACAGGCAAGTCGGGAAATTCTCTGTGCCATGAGCCCACCACTAAGGAATGACAGCTCAATAACAACAACGACAATGATGATGGCAACGGTCTGATCAAACAACAAGGGCTGCCCTAAATCCCGACCTGTATCTTTTGTTAACCTGGGCCTTGTTGCTTTTGGTGGTAGATGATGTTTAAGTTTCCATTCGCTCTAACAAGCTATAATTTTACTTTGAGGTCTTTAGAAAAGTGCATGTCACTGTGTACTGAAAGCCTTGATACTAAGGGGCAAGAGCCAAGAGGTCAAATCTGGATATCCAAAAGGAAGAATGAGGAGGAGAAGAGAGGAGAGGAGAAAGGGCACCTTTGACTCAGAGTGCCAAGCTGTTCAAAAAAAGAGTACAGACCACACAAGCATACACATGTGCACAAACACTGATTATTTTTTTAGCTGCCATCTATCTAAATCAGCTGCTCATAAGCCCCACATTGTTGACATGAGTCACAAAAGTATATGCTCTAGTCTAGCCAAGATTAGGAGTTTTGCTTTGTATTACACTGGCTTACAACTACTATTTCACTGCAGCAAAAATGACAGATGAGAGAAAAAAAAAAATACCCCACCCTACAACCTATGGTGGAGTTTAATGTAAGAGATGTGCTCCATCTACTGGTAGAAATGACGACCACAGATAGATGCTCATACCGTGAAACTCAATAAAGGCACACATTTTAAATTGGATTCTGCTTGTTTAGGTAAGAAGGACATTTTTTTTTTGAAATAAGAAATAAGAAAGAAGGAACAAAGAACTGAGGTCATGCAATTCACAAAGACAGAAGCTATGAAGAAAAAGGAGGAAACAGACTGGACAGAGATACAATGAGAGAAGAAACATTAAAAAAAAATAGGGAAGAAAATGCCAAAATAGCAAACCTGCAGGAAACAAGTGATTTGCTCAACACAGAAGCTTTAAAAAAGCTCCCAAGAGGATCTGGAAATAATATACTACATGCTGTGTTTTAGATACTTCATTTATATTATTAACGGAAATATTTTGTAGAGATTCTAGCCACATGGACACGATTCACTTGAGTAAGGCCAAGTCTTAATATAGAATCATTATACATTTTGTCATTGTCTGGGGATGTACAGACAATAGTGCTGACACCAAAAGTGCGCAGCAATTTGGAAAAGACTGGAGGGGTTGAGGCATGACCAGCCCTTCTGTGCCTCTTGTGCATATAGTTGGTCTCTAATGACAACAGCTGCTGCCTACCAGGCTTGTCCATGTTTCCAATCATGATTCGTAGGCTTCTGAAGAATCTGATACTTTCTTTCCTCAAACATAACTATGTGCTTTCTAAGGTGCTGATGAAGATTCCACCATGGTTTCTCACTCAGTATGCATTGTATTTGAGAAACAATTTTCCCATTTCTAATAGATTTGCCTTATCAATTGGTCCTGCAGCTTCTCAAAATAAAGAGAGAAGAATAAGAATATTTATTAAATTTACTGAGCAACTACTAAGCACCAGGTTCAATGCTTCTTGGGATTTGCATTTCATTTTTACACCAAGCTTTGGTGGAGGGGTTCTTGTTATCCCTATTTCATGGATGTCAACACAAAGGCTCAGAGAAGTTAAATAATTGCCCCAGTGCTATTAACTCAGGGATCTGGAAAGCTGATCAAAGGAATTGTCATGTGTGGGCTTTCTCCTACAGCACTAAATGTACTATGCTGGGAGCACCTAGTATCATAAGCCAAAGTTTCTCAGCATGAGGAAGTGAAGCCACTTGATCAAGATTCCTGGGGTTGCCTGTTAAAAACGCAGGACCCTGATTCTCAGCATACTGACTGAATCAGAACTCCCTATGGAATCTAGAATTTGCATTTTAACAAGTGCCAACAGATGACTTTGATTCTCACTGAATTTTGGAACCTCCTGATATGAACCAAAAAAGAAGAAAAGAAAAAGAAAAAGCTGAGATACCAAAAGTGTGGTTTTAGAATTATAACAGTATAATAGAGGTTTTCCATATTTTTTTGGTACTGGGGATTTAATTCAGGGGCACTAAGCCACTGAGCCACATCCTCAGACCTATTTTGTATTTTATTAGAGACAGGGTCTCACTGAGTTGCTTAGTACCTCGCTTTTGCTGAGGCTGGCTTTGAACTCATGATCCTCCTGCCTCAGGCTCTGGATCCACTGAGATTACAGGTATGTGCCACTGCTCAGCTAGGATTTCCGTTTTTATAGTTGAGGCTGCTGTGGTGTGGGACAAGAATGTTATTGCTTGTTAACTAGTGAAGCTACTCAGATTCTCTGAACCCATTTACTCATCTTTGAAATGGGAATCATAGTTTCTGTATGACATGGCTCTAGTGAGGTTTGGTGCATATGAAAATTCCAAAAGACTTTGTGATAAAGTTGTAAAAATGCTCTCCAATTCTCCCCAGCCCTATATCCATACCCTTGCAATATTGATACTGCAGGTCTTCTATCAAGATGTGGAGTACTTTTCTCCATCCCTTGTGTCTGGGCCATGTGATTTGCTTTGGCTAGTGGAATAATAGCCAAACGTCACCCTAGCAGAAGCTTCAAAGTCCTTGCATGTTAGGGTTTTTCTTATTGCTGTTCTTGGCATCCTGAGGTCACCATGCATTTGAGTCTCAGCTAGATTTCTGGAGAAAAATCCATTCAAAGAACCAGTTAGCCATCTACCAGCCTGCAATCAGCTAAATGTCATACATGTAAGTGAGGCTATTCTGGATCATCTGGCCATCTGCAGGCTAATGAAAGAAACCAGCAGAAATTAATAGAGACTGCCTAGACCAGAAGAACTGACCAGGCAGCCCACTGAATTGTGAGCTAAATAACTGCCTATTGTTTAAAGTCACCAAGTTTTGGGAAAGCTCCTTATGCAGCAAAAACTAACCACTACAGGCTGGATGCACATGTTATTATTTGTGTTGTTCAATATCTTGAACAGGGGTTCAAGATGCTACCCAGAAGTACAGACCATGGATAAGCATACATTAATGTGTAAATTTTCCGTCAAGCTTTTTCATCATAGGTACTAACCGAAGAATCCTCTGGAAGTAGTAAGGGGCTTAGATGAAAGAACCTTTCCCTATTTTCCTCACTTATTGTTTCCAGAAAGGCAGTTTAGCAGCCTTGTGCAAAAGGACATATAACCTAAATCTTCTCCAAGCTGATTGTCAATAATAATCTCCTGACTCCACAAAAGCGTGTATAATCCACTGCATACCTTCCCATGTGCACACTTTCAACATCCTGCTGCTGGCACTAAGATAAATGGCTTCATCAAAGGCAGCCATGGAGGCTTACAACCTGTTGAGGCAGAAAAGCTTCCTGGGGGGATCAGAAACATCCTAATGCCCAAATCAAGCATCCTCACTGCCGTGCGAAGCATCACTGTGCAGAATACATTAAATAAACCTGTAATGGTGAACAGGGCAGGATTGCACTACCCATATCACCCCTGGAGTCTTTATACTATGATTAAATTAATTTTGATAGACATTTTCAAAGTGTGTTGGTCCTCTTGCTAAGTATGTTTGGCAAGAGAAGACTGTCATTTGCAAATGGTGTCTGAGGAGTCTCATTCAGTGGAACAAGGTGCAAGTTCTCTATTAAATCCATATTCTGCAACCTGAAAAATAGGTATAAAATCAAGAATTTTTAAAATGTTTCTTTTCTCCTAAGAGATTTAGAAATCATGCAACAAATGAACTCAGCCATTTTACTATTCATTTGACATACAGCAAATTGCCGCTTGCTGTGGGAACAAGTGGCTATTTGCAAGGCTGATGCACCATATTCCAATCTCATACTCATTCTGCAGCCCACACACACTTTATTAGATGGTTATGGTGACTGTCGTTGTTTGAGGAAAACCATATAACCCATTTTCTTAAATCTATCTCTAAGCCGCAATGAATCAGAGTAACATCTTACAAAGCCACTGGGTAACCCAAAATAAGACTCGGGCTTTTTCTGCGTATTGTACACAAACTTAAATATGTTCATTTGCACTGAAGACTTTGATGCCTTTTTAAAAGTCTAGCAGGATTTCTGGATATAATTTGGAATTTCGAGTTTCATTCAAAAAATCCAACAGTCCATATACATGATCACCATTAAGTCGATTAATATGAGTTCTAGAACCAGGATCTTACTGAAAAATTTCTCTTACTAGATCAACTGCCACTGAACTGTAGGTAGTTAACAATAAGCTTTTATTTGACAAGGGGATAATAAAAACCAACTGAAGTTGTGGTAGAAATATTTAGGTGCTGGATATAGTCCTGTGGTTAAAAGTGATTCAGGCAGCAAATGATGAAGCCCTACCAAAATGAAAGGAACCATCAGTAGAGAATAAAGCATAAAGGAAATGATACCTTGAGCACAGAGAAGAGAGTGGCGAGCAGGTAATAATTGAAGCCATGAACATGAATGTGCTCTTCCCAAGATATTTATAGAGTAACCATAGAAGATTGCCAAGGAGCACCAGTAATAAAAATATAGGCCAAACAGAGGGAGGCTGATGAGAAATCAGAAATGTAGGAGGAAAACATGAAATGATCTGAATCACAAAGCCAAAGGCAGAGAATGTTTTGACACAAAGAGGATGATACCAAGAGAGTAAGTAATAGGAGAAGGAAGTCCATGGACTTTTACAATAGGAAAAATTATAGTGACTTCATCTGGAGCTGCTTTCATGGTGTGGGAAGAACAGAAATGAGATTGTAGTGGGTTAAGGAGTCCACGGTAGGTAGGAGATGAAGAAAGCAAGTGTAGATGATCCTTTTAAGAAGTTTAACATTGAAGCTGGGTGTGGTGATGCACACCTGTAATGCCAGAAGCTCAGGAAGCTGAGGCAGCGGATTGCAAGTTCAAGGCCAGCATCAGCAACTTCTCCAGACCTTAAGCAACTTCGTGATTTTCAAAATAAAATATGAAAAAATAAAAAGGACAGGAGATGTGGCTCAGTGGTAAAGCATTCCTGGGTTCAATCCCAAGTACAATTAAAAAGAAAAGGAAGTTTAACACTGAAACATGGGAAGGAATGGAGGAAAGAGAAGAACATGGGATGAGGAAGGCTTTTAAGGGTAGAAAGGCATAAGTGTTCTAAATGTTAAGAATAAATAGGGAAGGCTAGGGTTGTATGTCAGTGATAGAGTGCTTGCTTAGCACATGTGAAGCATGAAGCACCACATAAAAAAATAAATGAAATTAAGGTATTGTGTCCATCTACAACTAAAAGAAAATTTTTTTAAAAAGTAAATAGGGAGAGGCTAAATATGAGACAGAGAAATGAAGACCCAGAGGTAATAGGAAAGGGGGCCAGAGCATAGATGTAAAATTACTTTCAAATATGACGGACAGCTCTTCTATGCTTACAGGATGGAATGAGAGAGAAGCATGCAGTTTCAGAGATACTTATAGGTCTGATAGCTAAAAATTTCACGTGTACTCACCTGATTTTTTTCTCAATGAAGAAGGAACCAAAGTGCCTATGTAGAGAGCAGAGGGGCAGGAAGGATACTAGAGGTGTGATGAAAGTGGAGAAAGTCTGAAATAGTCACTTTGGGAACTGAGAAGGATCAAGTTGACTATGGAAACATGAAGTGATTCCTCGGTAGCCTCAGGTAGAGTTAAAAGTCATAGGTTCATGGTTACCCCAATTGTTCCAGCAATGCTTAGCTGTCTAGATGAAAGCCAAAAGAAGGAATTTGGATCCCTCCAAGAATAGGATTTCAGCATATGGATTTGATGGAAGTGTGACGGAACAAGAATTCTGGCAAGAGCCATGTATGGTGCTGTGCGCCTGTAATCCCAGAGGCTTGGGAGGCTGGGGCAGGAGGATCATGAGTTCAAAGCCAACCTCAGCAATTTAGTGAGGCCCTAAGAAACTTAGCAAGACCTTGTCTCTAAATAGAATATAAATAAGAGCTGGGGATGTGGCTCAATGGTAAAGCACTCCTGGGTTCAATCCCTGGTACCAAAAAAAAATTCTGGCAAAAGAGAGAGATGGGTCACAAAATAAAATCAGGATAGAAAAGGACAGACAGGAGGGCAGTGATATTATAAAAGATAGGAGAAAGCAGTGGACCAAGTGAAGAGAGGTCATGTGAGTGTTTGGAGGCACTGGGGGCAGAGAGGGGTATTTAGGAGACTGGTCAGAATGGGCTGTGTGAACATAGATGTCAGGGGTGATGCAGTTCTGAGTGACAATATTTTTAAAAAGGCTGTGGAGTCAGTGAACGAGAAGGAGTGGAGACAAAGGTCATAGAAGAAGAGAGAATGCATAACTTGAAAGGATAAGGGTGGTTCACTGTCTACATGGGTGGTCAAGTTTGCAGAATGGTGACAGGTCTGGGGTGGACATCATCAAGTGAGAGAGAGTGCCTGTGAAGTTGGCAAATGATCTAGATGAGATTTAAAGAGGAGCACAGTTGGGATGTGGTTGTGGCTCAGTGGTAGAGCACTTGCCTTGCATGTGTGAGGCACTGGGTTCGATCCTTAGCACCACATAAAGATAAATAAATAAAATCAATGTATTGTGTCCATCTATAACTAAAATTAATGTAGCACAATGTGGGAACCTTAAAATCTCAGAGGGTGGAGAATGGTCTGGAGGAAGAATGAAGAGCCAAGTAAGAGGTCATCTATACTTCACAACCTGAACCCCTGCCACAGGGAGAGTCACAAGGGACATGGATTTCTGTTAGAATGGGGAGGGGAGTAAGCAAAGATATAGGAAGGTTTACTGTGGAGAGGAGTTGGAAATGGTCCAGTATAACGAGTACAGTATGAGTAGCAGAGAAAGGAAAGATAACCGGAAAGATTAACATAGCACAAAGATACAAAAAAAAAAAAAAAAAAAAAAAAAACAGAAAAATGCGGTATATAAGGTGTTATAAGATATGGTGTGTGTCCCCCACCAAATTAATGTGTGAGACAATGCAAGAGCGTTCGGAGGTAAAGTGATTAGATTATGAGAGCTTTGACTTCATCAGTGGTTTAATCCAATGATGTGGATTAACTGGGTGGTAACTATAGGCAGGTAGAGTTTGGCTGGAGTAGGTGGGTCACTGGGGCTGTGCCTTTCTTTTCAGGTTTATATTTTGTCCCTGGTAAGTGGAGCACTGTCTCTGTTTCCTGTTTGCCATGTTCTGAGCTGCTTTCCTCCTCCTCACCCTTCTGCCATGATATTCTGCCTCACCTGGAGCCCAGAGCTATGGAGTTGGCCATCTATAGACTGAGACCTCTAAAACCGTGAGCCAAAATAAACTTCCTCCTCTATATTGTTCTTGTCAGGTCTTTTGGTCACAGTGACCAAAAAAAGCTGACTAAAACAGATTGGCTGGTTAAGAGATTTCCAACAAAACTTATCCCAGCTATCTTCTGGTGGCTGAGGAGTAGTATTAGGGCTGACTCTTCAGACATCTGGGCACCTAGAAGATGTTCTTTAAGGTTACACAGGAATAGCATTTAGTTTGAAGCACTCAAAATTGCTACTATTCACTATTTTTGACCTGCAAAAATGACAATGTTATTTGATTCAATCTAAGAGTAGCTGTATACCAAAGGGAGTTTTTGTTTGTTTGTTTGTTTTAAGCAGTAGTCTGGGATTGATGAGCTATTATTTTCTGCCGATTTAGACTTTGACAGAGGGAACTCCAAGAGGTGACCCCCTATCTTTTATGCTACCAAAGCGAGAATCATTCAACTCTAACATCATACCATACTGTGGTTTCCCATGCAGCTAGCCCTGGGAGTACATGACAAGAGATGCCCGCTTCCCAAGGACAGACATCAAGCTGCTGCTTAAATAACTGAAGCCCAGAGTTGAGGAAATGATCCAGCTGGGGATGTGGGACCAAAACAAGAGGGCATTGTGGGATTTGAAGAAAGAGATGGGGGGGGAGGATGAGTGTGACTATGAGCAGGAGGAAAGAAATGGAAGGTGACAGGAGGCCACAGGGAATGACATCAAAAGATGGAAAGCAAGAAAGAAAGGTAAAAGCTCAGAAAGTGCCTAATATCAAAACCAGCATCTTGTCCCTAGAAAAGGAAGTACCGCCTCCCCCAAAACCAATTATAGTGGCAGGAGAGAGACGGCATGGCACACAATAAGGAGAGAAAAATGACTGTAAAGCACTTTGCAAAAATAAAGAGTTATATAAAGTTCCAATAATAATAAATCACCTTGCCTGAGGTATGAAAACCTTAAAATAACCTGAAAAATCAAAACAGGGAGAAGCAGAAGGCATCCACGAACTTCCAGAAGGTTTGTACGCTCACTTTAAATTCCTCCCCCTCAACTTTTCTGGCCAGGTTCTTTTAAGAGCAGACCTCAGTCAGGTCTTTGGATGAAAGTGGTTCTAGCCTCTGCCTAAACCACCCCCGTCTCATTCCTACCCCCTGGGTCTTTCAGAAGAGGGTGTAGACTCTGGGGGAATCTCTCACCTGAATCCAGCATCTGCCTTCTTGAATACTGATGTGTCTGTTTTTTTAAAGGTTTTCTTTTTTTTTTCTTTTGTTATATAAAAAAAGAAAGATTGAAAAAAATCCTCATTCCTATAAAAAAGAGAGAAAGAAAAAAAGGAAAATAGATCGTTCTGAATTCTCGATACTGAAGCTCTGTTCTTTATATATCTACTTGTTCCATTGTTAAATAAACCCACATATTTAAGGGTGACACATTCTCTTAACTAATGCCTTGTCAGGCCCATGTGCCTTGCTAAAAATGGACCTTGATGACTGCTGTTTCCATTTTTTCTAAGAAATAATTTGATTATTTTTATCCTGCTTCTCTATCACCACTCACAAGGAAATGGGTTTTTTTTTTTCACAGAAACAATTTTTTAAATGAGCCAAGTATCCAAGCATATACAAGACAAAGATTTTTTTTTATAAACATCTCTGTAATTCACACACACACATACTTACTGTCCTGTGAAAATTAGCTTAAAATTTGGAGTAAATGCTCTTCTGAAGTAAAATTATATTCTTTTAAAGCTCTTATGATATTATGTGCTATTCTACATCTTACTTTGTACAGATCTGAAAATCCCCCAGAAAATGGATAATTTAATAAAAGCAGGTGATATGAATCACCCAGGGACAATTTGAATTATTATCTGTAGATAATTCATTATGCACATATTTCTAGTGAGATCCTTAAATCAGCAGGGCTTCTTAATCAGAGACTTTCAAATTTTGTCTGTAATAACTGGAGACTTGACCCATAAATCAGCAAATAGGCCAGCAGGCTCACCACATGCTTCACATTGCTTCTTGGGAGAAAAAGACACTTAATTATCCTGAGGTCACAGAAGATGGGAAAAATGGACATGAAAAGTTGTTGGAAGTTTTATAGCAAAGTATAACTAATTTCAGTATTTTCTTAAAATGGGGCTCATGAAAAGAAGGCAATGAAAATATTTGAAATCGAGTTAGGCATTTTATACAAGGATGTTTTAAATATTTACGGGAACGGTATTAGTAAACAACCCCGCCTCCTGTTTCCAGGAAAACAATTGTCCCAAATTTGAACATTTTTTTCCATAATACCAGTTTTGCAAATTTCTAATATGGAAGATGTAGGCAGTGAAGCTGAATATAAGAATGAAAATATCTAGTTGTAGGCTTGGAATATAGGAACTTGAAAATTCTTTAGTCAATGTAAGTAATGTTAATACATAGATTGAGTTTTTATTGTTTCTACAGACTTCTTTTTCTCCTATTTCATTACTCTGCCCCCTTCCTACCCTTCTGGTCTTATGCTTCGCCTGCCATGGTAACAGTGTGTATTCCACTAAGGACCTATATGGATGGATCTCCTAGTGCAGTGTGAAAGACAGTGTGATAGAGAAAACCTCTATGGGCCACAGCATTAGAAGTCTTGGGTTCAAATCCTAATGCCCATTTGCACCTTATAGCAGATATTATTTGTACACCCTTTCTGTACCTGGTACCTCATCTTTCAGCTGCTAGAAGTCTAGACTGCTGACAACTCATAGTTGCCCCCTTTCCAGGAAACTTCTCTTAGAAAAATGGGACCCTTTTCCCTCAGGAGATTGAGCCCCCCCTTCCCTCCTAGGGTTAGCCACTGGCCAATGATTGATGCAGGAGTTCAAAAGGCCAACCATTTCAAAGGGGTGATTCTGTGGTGCTACTTGTGCTCCACGGTCCCCTTGGAATCAGGTTGAAGTCAGCCTCAAGCCTAGACCACTTCCTTGCTTAACTTTCTTCCTCAGTCCTATTCTTCATATCTCCTTCCTCTTCCCCTATGTAGTTTCTCAATAAGCCACTTGAACAAGAATGTCCGCCTCAGGATCTACAGTTCCCTCACATGGAAAATGAGAATAAGACGACACATATCACAGGATTGTTGTACAGGTTAAGTGAGAAAACTTGTGCAAAAGCCTTTGATCAATAAAATGCTATTCAAACTTAAAGGATTAGCATTACATAATGTAATCATAAGACATTATGTACACTATTCTTCTCATAGATGGAGCATAGGGGCATGCACCACCTTAGTAAAAGAGTTTCTGCTGTTACTTAAGGCCTCACACATGCCTGGTCTCTATTGCTGGCTCTTACTCTGCTCAGTTTCTAGACCCAGGCAACAAACACAATTAGGGAAAAACGTAGTCCATCTCTTTTCATTTCCAAGTATATGCTGAAGTGCTCCATACAGTCAGAACATCCAATTCTAAATCTCCAACCTCTAGAACTCTCTGAAACTTTCTTACAACTCCAGACTCATGTGACCTCGTGTTTGCTTTATATGCCATGTGTCTATCTGATACCTCATACTTAATATGACCAAAGCATTACTCTTGATTCCCTGCCTCTGAAACTGATTCCGCCTACCTTCTCTAACTCAGTAAACAGCATTGACTTCTAAAGAGGGACTTACATCAAAACTCTAGAATCCTTAATTTTTTTATTCACCCTTTATATCCAATCCAACAGCAGTAAGCTCTGCCAACTCTTCCTCCAATCTCCACTTCTATTTTTACTACCATTGCCATAATCTCCTACTTGAACAACTGCACTCCACCGATCCACCCTCCTTTAAAATATCAAGACTAGAGCCTCCTCCCGCGCCTGCAAGGTAGGCAGACCTGCAACCAACCAGCGGAGCAGGCCCAGCGGCCTGCCGGCGTGGTAGACACATCACCCCAATTGGAGGAAGGTCCCAGCTGCCGCCCACAAGGTAGGCAGACCACGCGTCCCGGAGAAGGGGCCAAGTGGCACGCTGGCCTAGTTGAAAGATCACCCCAATTGGAAGAGGGGCACAGCCGCCGCCTGCGCCTGCAAGGTAGGCAGACCTGCAACCTGGAGAACAGGCCCAGCGGCCTGCCAGCGTGGTAGACAGATCATCCCTATTGGAGGAGGGGCCCAGCCGTTGCCTGCAAGGTAGGCAGACCACGCAACCTGGAGAAGGGGCCCAGGGGCCCAGCGGCCCGCTGGCTAGATAGACAGATCACCCCAATTGGAGGAGGGTGACTTCCTCCGCCCCTGCAAGGGAGACTTTGCAACTATACAAGAGCAATATAAATATATAGGGGGAAAAATTCAATAACACAACAGTTTCACCAAGCAGAAAGAAACGCAAGCAGTATGAAAAGACAAGGAAAGAAAGGACCACAAGCAATGCAGTTCAACTCAACTTTAGAAGAGGTAATAGCTGCAGCAGATGGAATGTCAGATAAAGAATTCAGGATTTACATGCTTCAGATGATCTGGAGTCTCAAGGAAGACATTAGACAGCAAAATCAGACAATGAAAGATCACTTCGACAATGAGTTACATAAACAAATCCAAGAAGCAAAAGATCAACTATATAGGGAGATAGAGGTTATAAAAAACAAACAAACAGAAATCCTAGAAATGCAGGAAGCAATAAACCAACTTAAAAAATTAATGCGAATACTACCAGCAGAGTAGATCACTTAGAAGATAGAACATCAGACAACGAAGACAAAGTATTTCAACTTGAAAAGAACATAGACAGCTCAGCGAGACTCTTAAGAAACCATGAGCAGAACATCCAAGAAATTTGGGATAACATAAAGAGACCAAACTTAAGAGTCATTGGGATACAGGAAGGTATAGAGGTCCAAACCAAAGGAATGAGCAATCTGTTCAACAAAATAATATGAGAAAACTTCCCAGACTTGAAGAATGAGACAGAATCCCAAATCCTAGAAGCCTACAGGACGCCGAATGTGCAAAATCATAAGAGATCCACACCTAGACACATTATAATGAAGATGCCCAACATACAGAATAAGGAGAGAATTCTAAAAGCTTCAAGAGAAAGGAAGCAGATTACATTTAGGGGTAAACCAATCAGGATAACAGCTGATCTTTCAACACAGACTCTGAAAGCTAGAAGATCCTGGAACAACATATTTCAAACGCTGAAAGAAAATGGGTTCCAACCAAGAATTGTGTATCCAGAGAAATTAAGCTTCAGGATGGAAGAGGAAATTAAAACCTTTCACGATAAACAAAAGTTAAAAGAATTTGCAGCTAGAAAACCATCTCTTCAAAACATCCTCGGCAAAACATTACAGGATGAGGAAATGGAAAATAACAATGAAAACCAACAGTGGAAGGTAGTACAGTAAAGGGAAAAATAATCAAAGAGGAAAAACAAACCATGTTTAGTAACATAAATAAACAAATATGGCTGGAAGAACAGCCCATATCTCAATAATAACCCTAAATGTTAATGGCTTAAACTCACCAATTAAGAGACACAGGCTAGTAGAATGGATCAAAAAAAAAAAAAAGATCCAACAATATGCTGCCTACAGGAGACACATTTGATAGGAAAAGACATACATAGACTGAAGGTGAAAGGTTGGGAAAAATCATATCACTCATATGGACTTCGGAAACAAGCAGGAGTGTCCATACTCATATCAAATAAAATAGATTTCAAGCCCAAGTTAATCAAAAGGGATAAAGAGGGACACTACATACTGCTCAAGGGAACCATACACCAACAAGACATAATAATCATAAATATATATGCTCCAAACAATGGTGCAGCTATGTTCATCAAACAAACACTTCTCAAGTTCAAGAGTCTAATAGACCACCATACAATAATTATGGGAGACTTTAACACACCTCTCTCACCACTGGACAGATCTTCCAAACAAAAGTTGAATAAAGAAACTATAGAACTCAATAATACAATTAACAACCTAGACTTAATTGACATATATAGAATACACCACCCAACATCAAGCAGTTACACATTTTTTCTCAGCAGCACATGGAACCTTCTCAAAACTAGATCATATATTATGTCACAGGGCAACTCTTAGACATTATAAAGGAGTAGAGATAATACCATGCATCTTATCTGATCATAATGGAATGAAACTGGAAATCAACGATAAAAGAAGGAAGGAAAAATCATGCATCACTTGGAGAATGAACAATAGGTTACTGAATGATCAATGGGTTATAGAAGACATCAAGGAGGAAATTAAAAAATTCTTAGAGATAAATGAAAACACAGACACAACATATCGGAATCTATGGGACAAAATGAAAGCAGTTCTAAGAGGAAAATTCATTGCCTGGAGTTCATTCCTTAAAAAAAGAAAAAAACCAACAAATAAATGATCTCACACTTCATCTCAAAATCCTAGAAAAAGAAGAGCAAATCAACAGCAAAAGAAGTACAAGGCAAGAAATAATTAAAATCAGAGCTGAAATTAATGAAATCGAAACAAAAGAAACAATTGTTTTCAATTGACAAAACTAAAAGTTGGTTCTTTGAAAAAATAAATAAGATCAACAGACCCTTAGCCATGCTAACGAAGAGAAGAAGAGAGAGAACTCAAATTACTAGCATACAGGATGAAAAAGGCAATATCACAACAGACACTTCAGAAATACAGAAGATAATTAGAAATTATTTTGAATCCTTATACTCCAATAAAATAGAAGATAGTGAAGGCATCGATAAATTTCTTAAGTCATATGATCTACCCAGATTGAGTCAGGAGGATATAGACAACCTAAACAGACCAATATCAATTGAGGAAATAGAAGAAGCCATCAAAAGACTACCAACTAAGAAAAGCCCAGGACCGGATGGGTATACAGCAGAGTTTTACAAAACCTTTAAAGAAGAACTAATACCAATACTTTTCAAGCTATTCCAGGAAATAGAGAAAGAGGGAGAACTTCCAAATTCACTCTACGAGGCCAACATCACCCTGATTCCTAAACCAGACAAAGACACTTCAAAGAAAGAAAACTACAGACCAATATCTCTAATGAATCTAGATGCAAAAATCCTCAATAAAATTCTGGCGAATCGGATACAAAAACATCAAAAAAATTGTGCACCATGATCAAGTAGGATTCATCCCTGGGATGCAAGGCTGGTTCAATATATGGAAATCAATAAATGTTATTCACCACATCAATAGACTTAAAAATAAGAACCATATGATCATCTCGATAGATGCGGAAAAAGCATTCGACAAAGTACAGCATCCCTTTATGTTCAAAACTCTAGAAAAACTAGGGATAACAGGAACATACCTCAATATTGTAAAAGCAATCTATGCTAAGCCTCAGGCTAGCATCATTCTGAACGGAGAAAAATTGAAGGCATTCCCTCTAAAATCTGGAAGAAGACAGGGATGCCCTCTCTCTCCACTTCTCTTCAACATAGTTCTCGAAACACTGGCCAGAGCAATTAGACAGACGAAAGAAATTAAAGGCATAAAAATAGGAAAAGAAGAACTTAAATTATCACTATTTGCTGATGACATGATTCTATACCTAGCAGACCCAAAAAGGTCTACAAAGAAACTATTAGAGCTAATAAATGAATTCAGCAAAGTGGCAGGATATAAAATCAACACGCATAAATCAAAGGCATTCCTGTATATCAGCAACAAATCCTCTGAAATGGAAATGAGGACAACCACTCCATTCACAATATCCTCAAAAAAAATAAAATACTTGGGAATCAACCTAACAAAAGAGGTGAAAGACTTATACAATGAAAACTACAGAACCCTAAAGAGAGAAATAGAAGAAGATCTTAGAAGATGGAAAAATATACCCTGTTCATGGATAGGCAGAACTAACATCATCAAAATGGCGATATTACCAAAAGTCCTCTATAGGTTTAATGCAATGCCAATCAAAATCCCAACGGCATTTCTTGTAGAAATAGAGAAAGCAATCATGAAATTCATATGGAAAAATAAAAGACCCAGAATAGCAAAAACAATGCTAAGCAGGAAGTGTGAATCAGGCGGTATAGCGATACCAGACTTCAAACTATACTACAGAGCAATAGTAACAAAAACAGCATGGTACTGGTACCAAAACAGGCGGGTGGACCAATGGTACAGAATAGAGGACACAGAAACCAATCCACAAAACTACAACTACCTTATATTTGATAAAGGGGCTAAAAGCATGCAATGGAGGAAGGATAGCATCTTCAACAAATGGTGCTGGGAAAACTGGAAATCCATATGCAACAAAATGAAACTGAATCCCTTTCTCTCGCCATGCACAAAAGTTAATTCAAAATGGATCAAGGAGCTTGATATCAAATCAGAGACATGCCGTCTGATAGAAGAAAAAGTTGGCTACGATCTACATACTGTGGGGTCGGGCTCCAAATTCCTCAATAGGACACCCATAGCACAAAAGTTAATAACTAGAATCAACAAATGGGACTTACTCAAACTAAAACGTTTTTTCTCAGCAAAAGATACAATAAGAGAGGTAAATAGAGAGCCTACATCCTGGGAACAAATCTTTACTCCTCACACTTCAGATAGAGCCCTAATATCCAGAGTATACAAAGAACTCAAAAAATTAGACAATAAGAGAACAAACAACCCAATCAACAAATGGGCCAAGGACCTGAACAGACACTTCTCAGAGGAGGACATACAATCAATCAACAAGTACATGAAAAAATGCTCACCATCTCTAGCAGTCAGAGAAATGCAAATCAAAACCACCCTAAGGTACCATCTCACTCCAGTTAGATTGGCAGCCATTATGAAGTCAAACAACAACAAGTGCTGGCGAGGATGTGGGGAAAAGGGTACACTTGTACATTGCTGCTGGGACTGCAAATTGGTGCAGCCAATTTGGAAAGCAGTATGGAGATTTCTTGGAAAGCTGGGAATGGAGCTACCATTTGACCCAGCTATTCCCCTTCTCGGTCTATTCCCTAAAGACCTAAAAAGAGCATGCTACAGGGACACTGCTACATCGATGTTCATAGCAGCACAATTCACAATAGCTAGACTGTGGAACCAACCTAGATGCCCTTCAATAGATGAATGGATAAAAAAAATGTGGCATTTATACACAATGGAGTATTACTCTGCATTAAAAAATGACAAAATCATAGAATTTACAGGGAAATGGATGGCATTAGAGCAGATTATGCTAAGTGAAGCTAGCCAATCCCTAAAAAACAAATGCCAAATGTCTTCTTTGATATAAGGAGAGTAACTAAGAACAGAGTAGGGTCGAAGAGCATGAGAAAAAGATTAACATTAAACAGGGATGAGAGGTGGGAGGGAAAGGGAGAGAGAAGGGAAAATGCATGGAAATGGAAGGAGACCCTCAGAGTTATACAAAAGTACATACAAGAGGAAGTGAGGGGAAAGGGAAAAATAATACAAGGGGGAGAAATGAATGACAGTAGAGGGGGTAGAGAAAGAAGAGGGGAGGGGAGGGGGGATAGTAGAGGATAGGAAAGGCAGCAGAATACAACAGACACTAGTATGGCAATATGTAAATCAATGGATGTGTAACTGATGTGATTCTGCAATCTGTATACGGGGTAAAAATGGGAGCTCATAACCCACTTGAATCAAATTGTGAAATATGATATATCAAGAACTATGTAATGTTTTGAACAGCCAACAATAAAAAATTAAAAAAAAAGACTAAATAAGAGCATTTGTGATATCTCTAATATATGTTAAAATTCAATAAAAATAAATATATGGATAGCAGGAAAGAAAGAAAAAATAGACTTTGCAAGAGACTTCTCTGTGGAAGGATTTCAGGTTTAAAAAATACATAAAGAGGGGCTGGGGCTATATTTCAGTGGTAGAGCACTTGTCTAGCATGTGGGAAGCACTGGGTTTGAACTTCAGCACCACATTAAAATAAATAAAATAAAGGCATGCTGTCCATCTACAACTATAAATTTTTAAAAAATGCATAAAGAACCAGGTGCAGTGGCTCATACCTGTAATCCCAGTGGCATGGGAGGCTGAGGCAGGAGGATCATGAGTTTGAAGCCAGCCTCAGCAAAAGTGAGGTGCTAAGCAACTCAGTGAGACCCTGTCTCTAAATAAAATACAAAATAGGGCTGGGATGTGGCTCAGTGATCAAGTGCTCTTGAGTTCAACCCCTGGTACCCTCCCCCAAATATATATAACAGAAACCATTAGAAGCAAAGATAATATTATAGCTTTGAGGCTTTTTTATCATTTATAACTTATCTCATTTTATTCATTTAGTAAATATTTACTGAGTACCCAGACTGTGTCTGGAAACCTCAAGCAAGTTTTTTCTCCCATGTTCAAGTTTATGTTTGATCTGTCAGTTGGGGTTATTAATAATATTTTCAAAACATTTTTGAGAACATAAGAATATAGATCTTTAAGCAGTTTCATAACGAGAAAAGTCATACAATATAATGTTTATGTTCTTGATAATGATATTGAGTGTTAGTGCTATTCAGTGTGATTTGTAATTAGTCATGTTGAACTTGAGAGGCAAGTGACCCAAAAATCCTTGATAAGGATATCAAAAACTAAAATAGACATATGTTTATGATTTTCTACTGAACTGAAGTTTTATTGTATACATATTGAATTCATCTTCATGGAAAACAGTGTGGGTATATGAATGTAAGTGAAGCATAGCAGAACCACTGGATACTATGGTGAAAGTCAAGGCAAAGATAAAGATGAAGGATTTGGATTTGAGCACTGACCTTCAAAGCTATGTGTGGAATAGAGAGGATAAAAGTAGTAACTTTAGAGCACTTGAACTAGATTCCATGAATGTTTTATAGATAATACTTTGTCAAGAGCCTGTAGTGAATTTGCAAATTATACGTCAATATCTATAAGACCTCACAGATTTTTCCCCCAGTGGAACTCAAAGAAAGTGATCATGTGGGTTGGGGATGTGGCTCAAGCTTTAGCATGCTTGCCTTGCATGCGTGCGGTCCGGGTTCGATCCTCAGCACCACATACAAAGATGTTGTGTCCGCCGAAAACTAAAAAATAAATATTAAAATTCTCTCTCTCTCTCTCTCTCTCTCTCTCTCTCTCTCTCTCTCTCTCTCTCTCCCTCTCTCTTAAAAAAAAAGAAAGTGATCATGTGGCCCTTTTTCCCTCTACCCCTATCTGGGATTTGGAACCAGAAAGTCCTGAGTTCAAATTCCAATTTTCCAACTGACTGTGTGAATTTGAGAAATGTACTTTATTTGTCTATTTTCACATTTGTAGAATAATATCTACTTGAGAGCTGTTATAATAAGATCTTTTTCAAAGTGAAGCATAGATCATCAGCAACAATATTACCTAGGCACTTCTAAGAGATGCACATTCTCAGATTCTACCCAAGACCTAATGAATCAGAAACTCTGTGGGTCAGGCCCAGAAATATTTAGTTTAACAAGACTTCTTAACTTATGTACATTAAAGTTTGAGAATCACTCTTACAATGACATAAATGTTGCAATGTATGTAAATACCTGGCATGGTGCCAGGTAGCCACATAGCCACATCATAGAGTAATTACAAAGTAAGTGTTCCTTCCTTTGCCCCCTCAATCCCACATACCTCCCCACAAGTTACCCAATGCACAAATCCATGCATATGTGTCTGCATGCACATACACATACACCCCAATCCGTACTTATTTGGAATAATGTACATAGGAAAAACACTTCTTTTTCAAAATTCCATTCATTAAGAGCTGGAAGTATGCCTATAAAACATTTTTGGACACAGTTAATAATGTCATCATTCTCACATCTTACCTACTTGATAACTGGGGGAAAAAGTCCATCAATAAAATGTGTTTATCATGTGTTTAACTTTGGTTGCTAGAGAAGACATTAGAAAGGTACAAAAAAGTTGCTGTCATCAAAGAGATTAGCAAAGGAAGATAAAGGAAATTAATATTGATTGAACACCTACTATGATAGGAACTGTTGTGGTAGGAAATTATATTAATGAAATAATAGACTCCAGGTACACTATCATCAGACAAGTTATCCCAAGGGGATGAGAAAAAAGACTCATAGACCAAATTATGATATTACATAATTTTAGTTAATTTAAATATATATAGTGAGAAATGAAGTCAAAAAAGGTGGGTTGAGTTAACATATTTGGGATAGGGTATAAATGGTATTTAGGGAAAACACTACCTGAATCATGGGATACACAAAGTTTTATATGTCCTGGATCTCTGTCACTTTACCTACTGAAGATGAGGTTACAAAGATCAGAGCTAGGGGTGAACAAGAAAACTTGATACCTGGAGACAACACATACTTATTCTGTCAGAGAGAAACAGGGACAAGAAGGCCTGGCTATAGCTATAATTTGTCAATTATCTGCTGAATAGCCACCACTTTTCTCTGTGTGTCTCAAACAAGACACGTGGGACCAAAATAGGTGTCACTAATGGGTAGCTGAGTCAAGAAATTTATATTTGTTGTGAATATTTGGCCTGGCTTGGTCCTTCTTGTTCATATTTATCATGTGTGTTCTACCGACCTTACCATGTCCAATATGTCTCAAAATCTAAAATCTGTTGCTTCTCTTTTTTTCTGTTATCTTTATATATTTCTTTGGTTTTCAGAATAGAATGTTGTTGTTGTTGTTGTTGTTGTTTTTCTTCTGGGGATTTTCTTGTTCTTGTTCTTGGGTCTTCAGTCACTTTACCACTGAGCTACATCCCCAGTCAGCCTCCCCACTCCTCACCCCTTTTTTTTATTTGAGAAATTGCTGAGGCTGGCCTTGAATTTGCAATTCTTCTTCCTCAGCCTCTCAAAATGCTGAGATTATAGGCTTGTGCCACAGTGCTCAGTTTGAATAGTCTTAAATAAGTAAGAATGCATTTCAGACACTATGTAAAGATATCCATGTGTTTTACACTTAATTTTTGTATTTTATTTTGATGAGTAGAAGATCATACATTATATGTACTGAACAATTTGAGATTAATACAAATCAATATGTAGTTAAATCATTGGTTTGATGTTATAGAAAGTCATGCTCTAGAGATTTCAGGAAGGAAAGCTGGGCTTAATTCAGTGAAGGACTTATAGAACTGTTGTTTCTCCACCAGATTTTGAGGAAAGTAAGGAATTCTACTTGCAAGAGACTGGTGATATGGATATTAACAGAAAAGCAAGGTGAAAAAATCTGGGAAAATCTGAGGATCACTGATGGAGAAAAGGGGGTTCATGTTCACTGCAAGAAGAGATATAGTCAGCTATAAGAAAGCAGAGCTGATACAGAAGGTTAGAATACTCAAAAGAAAGAGTTGGACTTGCTTTTCTAATGACTTCCTTTTCTTTTAATACTGGAGATTTAACCCATGGACATTTTACCACTGAGCTGCATCCTTAACCACTTTTATTTTGAATCAAGGTCTTGCTAAATTCTCAAGGCTGGCCTCAAACTTGAGATCCTCTTGATTCAGCCTCCTGCATCTCTGGGATCACAGGCATGTAACACTGTGCCCATTTTAAACTAATGGTCCTTAGACATTTTCAAAGATGCTATCCTATTAGTTAAATATTACGTAATGTATTCTGTGGTAGATTGCATTGTTGCACAAAATATTTGATGTCAGCCTTGGCCAATAGACAGACTTTGGCTAGTGAAATTGATTGGCAGTGATATGCCTCACTTTTTTTCCCCTTATACTGAGAATAGAACCCAGGGGTACTTTACCACTGACCTGTATCTCCAACCATTTTTATTTTGAGACAAGAGCTTGTTAAATTGCTGAGGTTGGCCTCAAATTTGTTATCCTCCTGCTTCATCCTCCTGAGTTGCTGGGATTATGCCAATGTGCCCCACTTTTGAGGGAAGGTTTAAGAGCCATAGTATGGATGTAGCTCAGTGGTACAGGACCTGTCTAGCCTGCTTCAACTGCTGTCAAATGATACAAAGTTCAGTAGAACTCCACAACTCACTCTTCCTGTCTAACTGTAACTTTGTATCAATTTCTACCTATCCTTTCCTTTCCCCCCTACTTCCTGTGTTAGTCACTGTAACTGAAATACTCAACAAGAACAACTTTAAGAAGGGAAAGTTTATTTCAGCTTTCAGGTCCAGAGGTTTACTCCTTTGCTCTGGGACGTAGTTGAGGCAGTACATCATGGCAGAAGGGCATGGGAGAGGGAAGCTGCTTGGAACATAGCAGCCAGGAAGCAGAGAGAGGAAAAGGGCCCCAGTGGCCCACCTCCTCCAGCTCCACCCACCCCCCAACTAGAATGGACTGATCAGGTTAGAGTTTTCATAATTTAATCATTTCACCTCCAAACATTCCTGCATCAACACAGGAGCTTTGAGGGGATACCTCATTCCAAACCATAATGCATCCCCAGCTCTAGTAACCACTCATACTCTCCACTTTTATGAGACTGGCTTTAGTAGGGTAAGTACGATTAACAGAAATGTATTATGTATTTCAAAATAGCTAGAAGAGAGGATTTTGAATGTTCTCATAAAAATTAATGATAAATGTATGAAGTGATACCCTGATTTGATTATTATACAATTTATATATGTGTTAAAACATCACACCCCATAAATATGTCCAATTATTATGTGTCAATTAAAAACAAAGAAAATACAAAAAGACTCAAGGTTTAATGAGAGGGCCAAGTCACAGAAGAAGTATATAGTATGAATCTGGTGTTCCACCATTCTAATTAGGGAAAACTAAACAATGTTTAGAGATATATCTATGTGTACTTTAAAAAATAAATAAAATAAGCTAATTATCAACACAAAATCCATGATCATGTTATCTAAGTATTCATGGAAAGAGTCTATGGTACTGGTAAAGTCCCATTTCTGAAGCTGGGTGGTAGGTTCATGAGTGTGTCTTTTATTATTATTTAACCTGTATGTGTATATTTTACACCCTGGTGTAAATGATATATTTCACAATAAATTATTTTAAATTAAAATGAATAAGTATGTATATCTATAAGGACATATAGAGGGGAAATTTTTATACATAATTGCAGTACTAGCAGGTAGGAGTTATAAAACATAAAAACATAAAACATTTTAAAGGGATGGGGTGAAATAAAAATTTCTAAATTTTTTTTCATGGTTCTAAAAAAAGAAACCAAAACAAAACCCTGGCTTCCTGCTCTTGAATTGTAGAAGTTTGACTTCATGTTCTGAATAGTTTTTTTGTTTGTTTGTTTGTTTTGGGGGGCTTTTTTTTACTGGGAATTGAACCTAGGGGCACTTAACCACTGATGCCACATCCTCAGCTCTTTTTTGTATCTTATTTAGAGACAGGATCTTACTGAGTTGCCTAGGGCCTCACTAAGTTGCTGAGGCTACCTTTGAATGCACAATCCTCTTGCCTTAGCCTCCTGAGCCACTGGGATTGAAGGCATGTGCCACCACGCCCAGCTGAATACTTAGTTTTTAATATCTTGCTAATCATGATGGCTTTATGTTATTGGTGGCTGATTTCTCATGTTACTCAGGGTGATGCACATTGTTAATGATCATGGGTATATACTGATTTTTCAGATGGTGTATAATAATTTTGATATTTTGTAACTTCTGGTTAAATTTGATAAGGTCGTCTTAGTTTTTTTCCTTGTAATGTGGCTGATGAAGACCTAGTTCTAAGTGTCAGCTTCTGCATTTACTTTTATTACTCTTGGTATTTTTATTTATCTGAGATTTCTTTGTAGAAATCCCCTAAGGCCTTTATCAGTGTTTTGAGAATTCATTTAAATTTAATGTAATCTGTAAATCTTCCTAACTAAGCTCATAAAGTATATGACTGTTTCTATTATCTACCTCAAAATGTAGAAGTTGCATCTTTTTTCACACAGCCTCTCCATTGAGCTAGCTTGGGCTTCCTCATAGCATGGTTGTCCCAAAGTTTTAAAGGGGCAATGCAAAAGCTATTAGTCTTGTTATAGGCTAAACCCATAACTGGCATAGTGTCACTTCCAATGTTCTCTATGGGTGTGTAGATCATTAAGGACAACTAAGATTCAAGTGAGAAGGTAAGCAGGCTCTACCTCTCAGGAGAAGAAAAGAATTGGCAGCTATATTTAATCTATCATAGAAATACATCACCAAAAAGAAGTCTTTATAAATTCCCCTTCACTGTGGAATTCCAGATCTTCTCTCAGAAGTGGATCATGAAGGTCTCATACACTGATCCATATAAAGAAACTAGTATCAATGAGTTACTAAATGTCAACAAAGCTTATTCCCTTCCTTTCTTCTTCTTTCCTTCCTTCCTTCCTTCCTTCCTTCCTTCCTTCCTTCCTTTCTCCCTTTTTCTGTCTTTTTTTTTTATAAAAATGAATAGAATCTCCTGCATCTCTGAGGAGTCATTCACTCTTTGAGTATAGAAGGTATATGGATGTTGGAAGGAAACAATGATCACATTGAACTGAAAGATGTGAATTGCTGATTTGCTGGGGCTCTGTAACCCATGCAGCTGGGTTACAGAAATTTGAACATTTGAAGTAAATGTTCTCAATTGGCTTCCAAATGCCAGTCTCTTGTTTTCATCACACAGTGGCCTGGCTTAGAGTGCTGGACCGGCTGCTAGGTACAGCTTTAGCAGTCCTGCTGCACACTCTGACAGGTGGATGGGTTACTTTCATGGAGCCAGAGGCCCCACAGCTGCTAATAGTAATTATACTTGTCAGCAATGCATTCCCCTCAGGAAACTCCTGCTGCTTCATTAGGGCTAATTGCCAATAGGCAGTGCAGTTTCCTAGAAGAGGAGCGGACATAAACCCGCAGGGAGTTGACAGAACAGCTGTGTGAGCTCAGAAAAGCCAGATGTGGCCATGTGCCATTAAAGTGTAGCTGAGAGCTGCTGAATTCATTCAACCCAGACCTGGGAACAGAAGAAAGAATTTGGTGAGGTAGGCCAAACTCCTTTCCATGTTTACTCCCTACCAGCTTTTGTGAAAAATATGAACACACCTTGCAGGACTTCCAATTATAAAAAAGAGAGAAAGAAAACACTCAATTTTGAAACTGTATTTCTTACACAGGACTCAGGAATTAAAGAATTTCCCCAAAGCTGGCTTCGTTCATTTATCCATTCAGCAAATACATATGTACTTACTATTTGTCTGGATCTGTGCCTGTGCTTAGGGTACAAGATGAGGCTCTTTGTCTGATGGAAGCCAACTCATATATAGAATCTTTATTTTAGCCAACCATAATAAAGTACCATAGACTCAATGACTTAAAAACAGAAATTTATTTCTCACAGTTCTAGAGGTTGGAAATCTGAGATCAGGTACCAGCATGGTTGGGTTCTGGTAAGGGCCATCTCCCAGGAAGCAGACTGCTGACTTACTTGTATTACAGAAAGTGTGACAGAAAGTAGGTAGGGGAAATAAGCTCTTTTGTGACTTTTATAAGGGGTCCAACTTTATTATTTCATCCGATTCTAAGTACTTCCCCATGCCCCATGTCAGAATGCCATCACATTGTGGGGTAGGGTTTCAACATAAATTTTGGATGAACACAAATATTTAGCCCATAATATTCTACCCCTGGCCTCCCAAAATTCATGTCCTTTTCACCTGCAAAATGAATTCATTCCATATTGATAGCCCAAAGAGTCTTTTTTTTTTTTTGGTACCAGGGATTGAACCCAGGAGTGCTTAGCCACCCAGCCACATCCCAGCCCTTTTTATCTTTTATTTTGAGACAGGGTCTCGCTAAGTTGCTTAGGACCTTACTAAGTTTCTGAGGCTTGCTTTGAACTTGCAATCCTCCTGCCTCAGCCTCCCAAGCCACTGGGATTACAGGTATGTGTCACCATGCCCTGCTTCAAATATTTTTAAAGTTATAAATTATGAAAGTAGAAATTAAAAGCTGCTTAATTGTGGTAAAGGTTAAGATGTAGTAGGGATGAGGAACATTTAGTTGAATAAGCAGAATAGCCCTCTTGTCTAGCTTCTGATATAAATTTGATCACATCTCCTTATAATAGGTAAACTTCTCTCCATAGCTCCTACCTCTTCACATTTGCAGAATATTTCTCTTAGAACCTCCCTGATACTTCCAATTGGTTTCAGAACCCTCAAGGCCTCCTGAATCCAAAGATGAGATACTGCTTCCAAGTGAAGCATAGTAGCTAAGAACCTGGAATTTCAAACTATACTGTCTGAGTTAAAATCCTAGCTCTACCTCTATATTAGTCAGCTGTCACTAGGTTATACTGCTTAACAAACATCAAGTTGCAACAAAAAATATTTATTTTTCTTTCATTTGACATGTGAGTAGGTGTAAGGTATAGGTGAGCTGCTTTGACAATACTTTTGGCCCTGGGTCATGGTAGGGTCTGTTCCGTCTACTTCCTTGACTGAAGGAGCAATCTGGATCTATGAAAGTATGTTCTAGTAGAAGAAAAAAGAGATTCAATCATACTCTGCAAAGACACTTAACACTTCTGCTTGAATATCATGTATATTTGCATTCTTTGACCATAGGCTTGTGGGCATTTCAAATCTGCATTCCAATGGTTTATGGCTGCCTCACTTTTGAGACTCAGTATATCTTTATTTTTCAGTATCCCCCAATTCCTCTCTTACTTCCCATGTGAAATAGAGGGTCATAGTCTCTTTTCTCCCAAAAGGTTCTTGGTCATGTTACTCTAAGAGGGTTCGAGGAGGTCTCTCCAGGGACAAAGGAGATGAGTATTTGGACCTTCCAGGCTCTTGATGTGACGAAGAATTTAAGGAAGCATCCAGTTTTAGCAAAGAGGAAGAGCTTTGCTAGAAAATGAAAGGCAAAGATATGTATTCTCAAACCAGAATGTGGATTGTCTCAGTAGCAAGATGCTTTCTAGGTCTATGGGTCTTCTTTTAAAGGAAATTTCGTGAGTGATGGGCATAGGAAGAAAGGTATATGGGAATGAGGACAGACAGGTGAACTCAGTTCTTTGATCGTGGATCATAAGACATTTAGGGTGGGCTGGTCCTCTCCAGGATCTTCAGGTTGTCAATGTCTCTGTCTATTTGGAATGTGTCTATAAGTTTCTAAAAATATCCTCTCCCTTTGTTTTATTTAATCTGAAAATATATTGTATAGGTTAACAGCACATGTAAGAGTTAATCAAAATAAGGCAATTTTCAGAACCAGGCATGGTAGTGCATGCCTGTAATCTTAGAAGCTTGGACCACAAGTTCAAGGGCAGCCTCAGCAACTTTGCAAGACCATGTTTCAAAATAAAAAAATAATACAAAGGGCTGGGGATGTGACTCTCTGGTTGAGCACCCTTTCATTCAATCCCCAGTACCAAAAATAAATAAATAAATAAATAAAGTCATTTTTTGTAAATGGGTGAATTTACAGCAACTCTAAGATTTGTAGATTTCTCAGAAATTTGGGAATGACCTAGAAGAAAAGCAGGTAAACCTGATCAGGGTGCTTTTAGATTTACAGCTACAGTCTCTTTTTTCTTTCCTATTGTCTCTCTTCTACCTACCTTTATTTCTTATGTCCTGCCTCAGTCCCTATGGATATTTACCCATGTCCTATCCCTCCCCCAAAACAAATATATATTGTACTGAGTAGTGGGGAAGACAACTCTTGCCAGGACCTAAAATGATAACTGTAATTATTTGACAGAGAAATTTTAAGTGTTTTCCTCTCTCATTCTCAATATTTTGTGTAGCTTTATTTTTTTTACTCTAAGAATATATTATTTATAATTAGAAAACAATAAATCCAAAAAGAAAAATGTAAGGGCTTAAAAAACGTGATGTATTTAAACAGTATTTAAACATGCAATTTTATCTAATTTTTCACACCTAAGGTTGCTTATCAAATTACCTGTAATTTTTCACATTTAGTTGATGTTGGAATCTCCACCTAGTTAATTAGAAGAAAGTCCACTTTACCAAATTTAAAAAAACGTAGCTGTAGATGAACAGAATGCTTTTATTTTATTTGTTTATTTTTATGTGGTGCCGAGGATCAAACCCAGTGCCTCATGCATGCTAGGCAAACGCTCTACCACTTAGCTACCACCCCAGCCCCTGAAAAGATATTTTTTATTCACAGTTCCCAAATGGAGCAAACATGCCAAACCATGCAGAGCCACCTTGAGAAACACTAGAGTCAGTCAGGAGCAGGAGTTGGGGGAATAGAGATTTTATGGTATTTTCCACAGGAAGGAGCAGGTGGCAAGGTAAGCAGGTTTGAGATTGAATAGTTTGAACAATTTCAATGCACTCTGTAGTACCTGTCCATCCTGCATTGTCCAATACCTGATCTTAGGGTCTGGTCTTGGATTAATCAAGGCAGGAGACTATTGGCTGGGATGTTAATAGCCAAATAGAGTAGGTGGGAGGAGGGGAATAGATTGATTAGTTTGCATATAAAAGACACACTCCTAGGTGAATTTTTTTGCTGTCTCTACCAATTAGCCAACCCTGGAAGGGACAATCCTTCTGATCAGCAGTCTGTGAGATCTCAGATGCCAGACCATCAAGCATAGAGAAATTAAGAAAATATAGTTAGGGCTGGGGTTGTAGCTCAATGGTAGAGCACTTGCCGAGCATGTGTGAGGCACTGGGTTCAATCCTCAGCACCACATAAAAATAAATAAATAAAAATAAAGGTATTGTGTCCATCTACAACTAAAAAAAACTATTAGAAAAAGAAAATATAATTAATACATAAGATTTGGTTAGGGACCATTCTGATGCATTGAACAAGTTTCTACATTCCTGAATCTCAGTAATGGAATTGGTGGGGACATTGTCTAATTGTGCCTAATAAAATCACAGGCTCTCAAGGCACTATCAAAGTGCCCTATTCCATATGTTGATTTTTAAAAAATAAATTTGGTTTATTTTTCTTAATGAAGAACTACAGCTGGATGTGGAGGCATACATCTGCAATCTGACCTACTTAAGAGGCTGAGGAAGGAGGGTTACAAGTTCAAGGCCAGCCTGGGCAACTTAGTGACACCCTCTCTCAAAATTAAAGAAAAAAGGTCCTGAGAGGGATGTAGATCCTGTTTAGAGAGCTTGTGTAGCATGTGTGAGGCTCTGTGTTCAATCCCCAATACCAGAGGGAAAAACTGTATTATACTATTATGACATTTCTCCATTTTTTTTTGTAATTTCCTTCCCCTTTTCCATTTCCTCCACTAGACTCTAATTTCTATGAGGTTGGGACAGTGTCACTCTTGGGTCAATCACTACATGCATACAATACTAATTGATGCTCAACTATTTGCTAAGTAAATGAACTAGTGAATTAATTCTAGATATAGGACATCTTGGGAAAACATTATATAAGTACAGATATATAAATTTCTTTCCACTGTGTATGATCTTTGGGATTTTACCAATCAAATTTTAAAAAGGAAAACTGTTTCCTAAATATAGTACTGATTTCCTTTCCTGGACCGTGACTAATATTTTAGTGCTTTATTGATAATTTCCATACTATTATTAAGTTTATTCATTTAAATTATACTCATTCTATAGTATAACAATCACCATTTTAGAATATTTTAATCACCCCAAAAGGAAACTTTGTACTCCCCACCTGCAACTTGCCCCTGGCTCCTTCACCTCCCTAGCATCTAGCAAACACTAATTTCACTGTCTCTATGGATTTGCCTATTCTGGACATTTCCTATAAATAGAATCATACAGTATATGGCATTTTATGACTGGCTTCTTTAATTTAGTATAGTATTTTCAAGGTCCATTAATGTTATAACATGTATTCATACTTCATTCCTTTTTGTGGCTGATTAATATTCCATTTTGTTTATTCATTCATCCAATGACATTTGGGTTATTCCTACCTTTTGACTATTGTGAATACTGATATATAAGCATTTGTGTATTAGCTTTTGTTGCATGCCTGTTTTCAGTTCTTTTTAGGTCTGGAATTTCTGTGGTCATATGGTAATTCTGTTTGCTTTTTGAAGAACTGCCAAACTCTTTTTCCGTAGTAGCTACCTCATCTTACATTCCCACAAAAAATGTATGAGCATCCCAACTCATACATTACCTTTTTAAAAACATATTTCTTCCCCAAACTCTCCTTCAATTTTATAGGGAAAAATGTATATAGATATATACATATACATAAATTCATATCCCCTATACATCTCCTGTCCTACATTTCTCTTACTAAACTTTCTTTAATGCACCTTCCTTTCCCTCTATTTTTACTATGATGGAGAGAAATAAGAAAGCAGGAAAATGTTGGTGCAGGAGCCACAGCAACTTCCTCTCCTGCCCACTGTCTTTCTCAGTTTGGGGTCCTCCAAGAGCAATCTTGGATAGGGGTACATGTTGTTTATTTGGCCACAAAGAAGGGAAAATAAGATAGGGAAGGAGAACTAGCTAATGTGAGGGTATTATATTTAGCTTAGAGGGATTCCACTTCACCAAGACTGCTAATAATGACTTTCCAGAATTCTATACTTGATAGGCTGGGATATTTATTACTATCTCTTTATCCCCATTGCTCTTTCAGGATATTCCCAGAAATGACAAATTCTGAGTTGTGCTTTAGTGTGATGTTCTCCAGTTCCTGGCACTGGGGTTAGTGCCTGGGGCAGAAATTAGAAGTTAGTCAGTATTGTTCCCCATAGCCACAGCACAAACAGGAAGCATAAACTGGACACTGAAAGCATTTGTTTCACATTCTTTCTCATATATTATGGGATTATTTAAAAATTATTTTTACTGAAGCATAATTTATATGCAATAAAAGCACAGATCACAAGAGGACATAAGGACAAATTTGGGGTTTATACCTATTAAAACACCACCCTGTTTCAGATGGAACATTTCCACTATCCCAGAAAATCCCTTGTGCTCCCTATAGCCAATCCCTTTCTATTTACTCCTCCAGTCAAGCATTAGTTTGATTTTGATCATCACAGATGAGAGTACACTATTTTAGAACTTCATATAAATGAACTCCTACAGCATGTACTTTTAAGATTCATCCCAAATGTTACGTGATCAGTAGCTCATTCTTTTACATTGCTGAGTTTTCTACTGTATGAAGACACCACAATCTGTTTATCCATTCTCCTACTGATAGAAATTTGAGTCATTGTCAGTTTGTGGCTATTATGAGGAAGCCTTATGAACCTTATTTTTATAATTTTATTGTATATATTAAGTTTCTTTATTTGTGCAGTTGTGGCATTCTGGAGTCTCTTTCTTTGCTTCATAAATCCTGGTTGAAGGTAGAAAAGCAAAGAGAGAAGTCAGGCTAGATCTTCTCTGTTTCCCAAAAGATCTTCCACATGTCATGACCTAGCAGTAAATTTTATTATAGGGAATATATACAATGCATACATTTAATGTTGTTGCATAAGAAGAACTTGGGATACCTTTTTTAAAAATATTCCCTTTATTATTAAAAAAATAAGCCAGGCACAGTGATACATGCCTGTAATCCCAGCAGTTTGGGAGGCTGAGGCAGGAGGATCACAAGTTCAAAGCAGCCTCAGAAAAAGCAAGGCACTAAGCAACTCAGTGAGACTCTGTCTCTAAATAAGATACAAAATAGGGTTGGGGATATTGCTCAGTGGTCAAGTGCCCCTGAGTTCAATCTTCAGTTCCCACTCCCCAAAAAAGAGTAACAGATATTCTTAACTCCCACTATATCTTTAATATATATTCCAGGAACCCAAGGTTTTCAGGTTTTACTTCCTTCATTTCTATAAAATTTGAATTTCTCATGAGCATTCACTATTTTATTAGCAAAAAAGCAATTAAAATCTTTGAAGTGTTTCAATGTGGGTGCGTCTCTAAGAATATGTCTCTTCTTCAAAATCACCCTCATGAAATAATATAATAATATCAAACATTATATATATATATATATATATATATATATATATATATATACACACATAGGTGTATATGCATATGATATGTACATATATAATATTTATGTGTGAGTACAGAGAAAAATATTATAAACTTAACAGAAAAAAGCCTTGATCTGCCTGGGGCTGCGAATAAAGCATCAAATCATGGCAAATTACTCTCCCCCACAGGAAATAGCTAAAACACGCCCAAATAAGATCAGCATAAGGAAAGTACAAACAGCAGAGATTTTTAATGTAAGGATCATAATTTGTTTTAGTCATCAGATGAAATCAGAGAATCTGAGGTGCAGATCATTAAAGATTCAAGCAACTTCTCAGCAGCCATTTTGCTTCCCTGTGTGGTCTTAACCCCCAGAATTGCTTTGTAGGTGGTCATCAGGCCTCATCACGAGTCCAGTCCTCTCCTAGGATGTTTTGTTTTCACTGCCCTAAAAATCTTACCCCTGAATCTCCCCTGCTGGAGTGTCCTAGCCTTGACACTTACATTGAACTCTCTAATTCTAGTGTCCTGAGCACTGGCTCCTCTTTGTCTTCCAAGTAAATGATTTTTAACCCCCTGGGAGACAGTTAAAGGCCCTCTTTCTCCCTGCAAGAAACAGTACATTTCAGTAGAAGCCTTCCAGAAGCATCTCTCTTGCCTCAGTGGTATACTCCAAAATGCTAACTTAAGTGGTGGGGGTTCTAAGCCCTCTAGGAAGCAAGTGTTTATGGTGAAGCTTTTTAAGGGCCAGGCAGAGCTTCTTATGACAGCATGCAGACAACCACCTCCTCTGCTTATGGCTTGTCCTGCCTCCACTATTTACCCTCAAGGATGGAGATTCCAAAGCAGAAAATCATGAACAGCAATTTTTTAGCTGCTGCTGGCACACAGCTGAGAATTGGCTTGGTTCTCACTATGGAGCCAGGATATGTCATGCTTGGAAAAGCTATTGCAGCAGCAGGGTGATCTCATTAAAATCATAAAATAAACTAAAGCAATCAACACTGCATCCTTGGAAAGCTGGAATAAGGCAAGAGCTCAGAAATTGCTGGTAGGCAGAGAGTTCCTTTTCACACGGAGGAAGAAATATCTTGGCTCGGATTCTCACACTTGGGTATCTGAATGCATGTGTCCTTGCCTAATCACATACCTTGCCTCCTTGGCAATGATATGCACAAACTTATCAGCCTTGACACATTAAAAACTCAGCATCACCCAGCAGTTTTCATCTGCAGTATATACCCAACAGAAATACTTAAGTATTTTTATGAAGATGTGTAAGAATTTTCATAGCAGTGGTGTTCATAATAGCCTCAAACTGGAAACCACACAAATAATCATCAATAGTAGAACAGATAAATAATACAGCAATGAGAGTTAATGATCTTTGACTTTATACACAATATGGTTAGTTCTCACTAGCATAATAGTGAGTGATGAAAGCCAGATGCAAGAGAGTATATACTGTATGACACCATTTACATAAAGCATACAAATAGGAGTTTAATGTGCTACTAAGAGTCAAGATCATGGTTACTGATGAAGGCATGTGATTACTATACTGGAGACCTGAGGGAGCTTGTAATGTCCAGAGTGTGCTATTTTTTTGATCTGGGTGTTGATTTCATGGGCATGATCAGTCTTTGAAACCTGCCTGAACTTATGATATATGCACTTTAGTATGTATGTTATAACTCAATAAAAATAACTCTTTAAAAAATAAAATTTTAGCCAGGTGTGATGTTACAAACCTCTAATCTCGGTGACTTGGGAGGCTAAGGCTGGAGGATCACAAGTTTGCAGCCAGCCTCAGCAACTTAGTGAGGCCCTTAGCAGCTTAGGGAGACCCTGTCTCAAAATAAGACATAAAAAGGGCTGGATATGTGGCTCAGTGGGTAAGCACCACTGGGTTAAATCCTCAATACCAGAAAAAAAATTTTTTTTAAACCCTCAGCATCAGACTTTAACAGATGCCTCAGACTGTAAATGGCAGTAAAGGAAATCTAGAGTATAGTCAATCTAGGTGGTTTACTTTAAAGTAGTTTAAAGATGTGTTCTGTGACTAAAATGTCTTGAGGAAAGAACTTGGGAAAGTAGAGGAAAGCAAATGAGAAGATGTGTTTTCAGTATGTCTCTTCTAGGAGGATCCAGGGTATACCAAAGCAAAAAAGTGTTTTACTCCAAGTGATTTAACTAGCAAAAAGAAGGTCATAAGTGAAACTAGGAGGTAGCCAAGCCATGGCATGTCTTCCCTCTACTAAAAGATAAAAAGTATCATGATGATCTATTTTAAGAAGGACTGAGAATTTGAATATAACTTTCTCTCTCTCTCTCTCTCTCTCTCTCTCTCTCTCTCTCTCTCTCTCTCATTTCTCATGATGATAACTGACTCTGATCCTTAGACTGGAACAGGACAATGTGTCCAAGGGCTGTGTGTGGGACTTCTGAATCTAAGAAGAGCCACCCAGAGCAGTTGATAAAGGTTGATGAAAACGGTGGTGAGGAAGAAATCTGGGGTTGCTTCCAACTGAGGGCACTGAGCCAAGTCATTAAGGAAGGAAAGAAGAGGCCAGCAGAGGAAGAAAGGGGTGACCAATGAGATGGGACTTATTTGGGGAAAGATGATGCAGAAGTCTGGAACTCAACAGATTCTCTGTGTCTATTGCTCATTACCCAGATATACAACATTTTGGTCCACACATATTCAGGGGAAATGTCCTCAAATACTAGTAATAGAGGAGATAGGGGAAGACATTCGAAGAGCCATAAATGTCTGTCTAGGACACTTACACATTGTTGTATACATGCACAAGGGGAAAAAGTCTCTGGGATCACTGTGACAAGGATAATGACATACCAAATTAATGTCTCCTCTGGAGAACAAAGAACTCTTTTTTGGGGGGGGCGGGGGGGTAGCAGGGATTGAACGCAGGGGTGCTTAACCATGGAGCGACATCCCCAGCCCCTTTTACATTTTATTTTGAGACAGGGTCTCACTAAATTGCTTAGGGCCTTGCTAAATTGTTAAGGCTAGCTTTGAACTCATGATCCTCTTGCCTCAGCCTCTGGAGCTGCTGGGATTACAGGCATGTGCCACCACGCCAGACTTCTTTGGGGATAATTGGATAGTTTGCTAACTCACATATCTTGACATTCCTTAAGGTCTCTTTTTTTTTTTTTCCTAGAGCATCATTTCTCACACTTTGAGGCCTTAGGAATCCAATCCTAGGGAACTTGGTGAAATGCAGATTATAAGGGTTTGAAGTTTGGCCTCTCTAAAAGTCATGTTGAAATTTAATCATCATTTTAACAGATTAACAGGTGGGATCTTTAAAGAGTTGATTAGACCATGAGGGCTCTGCTCTCACATAGGTGGTTAATGTCATTTTTAAAAAAAAGTCCATTCAGCGCCCTTTTATCTCTCTCTTTACCCCTCACCATGGGATGATGCAACAAGAAGGCCCTCACCAAATGCCAGCACCTTGATCATGAATTTCCCAGGCTCCAGAATATGAGCTAGTATATTTCAGTTCATTGTCAACTACTGAGTCTGGAGGATTGTGTTAGAGCAATACAAAATGTACTGAAACATGTCTTCAGATTCCTGGGTTGGGACTTTTCCTGAGATTCAGCATTTCTGTTTTTTTTTTTTTTTTTTTTTTTTTGGTACCAGGGATTGAACTCAGGGGCGCTCAACCACTGAGCCACATCCTCATCCTGTTTTTGTATTTTATTTAGAAACAGGGTCTCACTGAGTTACATAGGGCCTCACTAAGTAGGGCCTCACTAAGTTGCTGAGGCTGGCTTTGAACTCACGATCCTCCTGCCTCTGCCTCTGAGCCACAGGATTACAGGCATGCACCACCATACCTGGCAAGATTCTGCATTTCTAATGAACTCCCAGTGCTGCTGTTGCTGGCTGCCTTCAGGCCACACCAAGTGGCAAGATTCTAAAATAGGGATGTATTAGGTGTCCTAGGAGCCTGGCAATTGTCCCATTGTTATTTTTAGATTTTATTTGAATATATACACTAATAGTCTCTGGAAAGACAAAGACACTACCAGCAGTGATCGTGGAGAGTAGATATTGTCCAATGGATGATAGAAAAGGGAGAAAGACACCTTCCTATACACTATTTACACTCTTTTCATGAACCATAGGAAGGCATATCCATTCTAGAAATTAATTTTAAAACAAAGATTTAAAAAACACAAGAATTCATCTATTATATGTAGTGGGTTGCTAGGGAATAAGCAAATGTGCCTTAAAGTTTTGATTCATTCCTAAACTTGGTAAGCAAAGCCATCCCCATTGTGTGCACACCTAATTAGTATCCAGGAAGTACCAGGATTGATCCAAAAGCCCCTCATCTTGTCTTGCTGGTGTTGATAGTGAGCACTGCCACTGAGATGTGTGGTGGTTTCCATGACTAATAACTGATGGAAGGCTGCATATTTCAATGCAAACATGTATCCAAGATACAATTTGTCAACAAGATAAAGAAGCCCATTAAGGTTACAGCTTCTTCCAAGTAATGGCTTTTCCAGCATTAAGCACAATCAAAGCAAAGCTATTAAGATCAGGAAGAGGACTAACACATACATAGCTCTAAAGTCTCATGGGAGAATGTGAATTTCACAGAAGGGGGGAATCCATCCTTTAATTGAACAACCAATTTCCAAATACATTTTAAGGTAATGATTTCTTGATCTTGTGATTTATTCTTAAGTAGAAAACTTGATTAAAAAGAATATTCATATGTGTTAGATATATGTTAGCTTTTTTTCTTTCTAGTATCACAGATTGAACCCAGGGGTACTCTACCACCGAGCCACATCCCCAGCCGTTTTCAATTTTGATTTTGAGACAGGGTCTCTCAAGTTGCTCAGGCTGGACTTGAACTTGCAATCTTCCTGCCTCGGTTTCCTGAGTCCCTGGGATTACAGGTGTGTGCCACTGTGTCCTCCTTGGCACATTTTTAATGAAGTATGGAATATATAGAAAAGTGCATAAATTTTAAGTGTATAGATTAATGACATTTCACAAACTGAATATACCCAAGTAAAAAATTCAAGAACTAGAACATTCCTAGCACTCCAGAAGTACCCTTTATGCAGTCTTCCAGTTGCTAACCCTTACCCCAAAGTAATCTCTACTTTGACTTCTAACAGCATAGATTCATTTTGTGTGGCTTTGAGCATTACAAAGTGGAATCACACACTATTGTACTTGTATGGTTTTAATTAGCACCCTCATGCCCCCCTTTTCTGATCAGTAAATTGTACATCTTTGTCTCCATGCTCAGAAAGGGGTGGCCATGAGAGTCTGGCTGATTAAGCCATCGATCAAAGTACATCCGTAAACCATTGTGTGTGTGTTTTTTAAAAGAGTTTAAAATTACAATACCTTTCTATAAAAAGACACATCCCAGGGCACCGTCTTTATCTCCATTCTTTTTCCAAGTCATCAATTTTAAATTACCAAGTGACCCAGAGGCACTGCAGATTCCAGGTCTGCAATTCTCTTACCAGTCAGGAAAAAGAGTAGAAAGGATAAATCTTCAGCCTGTCAGCAAACTCTCAAACAACAATATCCCTGTTAACTTCGTTATGAAGAAATCCCATTCTTTTGTACTCTGGGGAGGAGAGAAGCTGCAGCCCCTGAAATTAGATTATCTTCTCTGCTGGTGTAAGGTGGGGCAAGACCAGGGGCGACTTCATTTTGGATTTAGCTGGTGACTAAATGGAGTGCCTGAGGAATGTCTTTTGGGTGAGGACACTGTGGGCAAGGAAGATATATAAAGTGGCACAAAGAAGACTTCAGAAAAAAATGCTATAAAGGCAATTGATGATGTTGTTGACAGAATTGAGACTTGGAAACCTAGTTACGTGGTATGGATGTCAGGAATCAGTGCTATTTATGACCATATGGAGGATATTAGATACAAAAAGGAGAGCAGCATCTTTACTTTCCAATTTTTTTCCCTCAGAAAAATTCTCTGGCTGAAGTCTACCCATGCTCCGTGTCAAACCCAGTAAGACTGAGGTGATAATAATAGCTATGGGGAAGAATTTGAAGAACAAGAGCCCATTTTATCATAGTGGCCAAGATAAAAGCATCATTCTTAATCCAGAATAAATTTGTTATGGTTTAAAGTGTAAGGCCATTGGAACTGGTAAGGATTTTATTTGATGGAAAACCATTGGTGGATTTTGAAAGTATCCAATATACAAAAATTCCTAAACCCTGAGTTAAATCATAATCTTTTAAATAGTTGTTTTCTTCACTCCATTCTTCCCTTACCCTATCAAAAGACAAATGAAAAACACCCTTACATACGAACTGAAAATAGTTGGTCTATTAATGTAGTATAAACATCAAAATTGTTTTAGGATACAAATCATAGAGGAAAGCAAGTAAATCCATGTATTGAAATCCTTGCCTTCTGTTGCAAGGGGGTCAGCTGACACAGAGGCGAAGGGGAGGGATAAAGACAGCGGGAGTGTTTGCAAAAATAACCGAGATGGGAGCAGACCTCAATGGATCAGCAAGCTGACTTTATTAAGCAGTGGCAGAATGGCATATTTTCAGTGAAAAAAAATGGCAACTGGTTACAAGAGGGGTCTGTTTTTTTTTAGGTTTTAATGAGAGTTAATCATAAAAGAATGCTTAGTATGACTTAATCATTAGAGACTTGGGCAGTCAGGAAACTAGTTGTGCAGGTTCAAAGTCTAAATCAGGAAAACAGTTGTAAAAGTTCAAAACCCACTGTCACTGGGATGAAAGTCCAGAGCCCAGAACTCATTGTTTGCCTTCTCCACCCAGGACTCATCCTTTCTCCCTGGGGGTAGTTGTTCCATAACCTTCAGAGAGAGAAAGATGTGGGGGGAGGGAGAGAAAGGCCCTCCATGGATGAAAGAGTATTTAAAAGGGAGGATAATAAATCAAATCCCCTTTCCAGGCTTCTTAGCCAATCCTTCCCACACCTCCAACAATTCCTCCACTTAGTCCTTTTTTGTAAGACCTTTTGTAAGAATTGATGTTTCCTTAAGAGAAGTCTTTGAACATTAGTTAGGCAAGATCTAATTAGAGACTCTGTACCTTGTTCTTGTCCTCATCCTGAAATATACTTGTGTCACTCTCCCTCAAAGTCACAACTCTGCAAAAGGGGGAAATGATAATGCAAAGTCAAAAGAAGCAAGGGATGGAGAAGGATATTGTGCCAAGTCTGGGAGATGACTCTCAAACACTGTCATCTGGACCATTTCTCCCTACTTTACAGATTTGGAAATTGAAACCCAGACAGGTGAAGTTACTTATTCAATGCTTTTTGTCAGGGAGGTAAGCTAATTTGTGGCCAAATCTCTTCTGGAACCCAGGTCCTCAGTGAAATTCCCTGTCTTCTGAGCAGTGTCATTCCCCTTTATGAGTACAGGTTGCTGTGAGAAAATCTAGCACCATCCTATCCCCTGAGCCTATAATATGGATATCTGTCCTTGTCTACACTAGAGCCATAACAAGTTCAGGAAACATGTAATATAAATGTCAGAAGTCCCAAAGACTATGTAGTACAAAAGAACTCTCAATTGCCAGGGAAGTTATAGGAACTTCCCCATCTTAATGGACCTGAGGCATTCCAACAGATCAACAGTACTCCCAAGGGACTCAGAATTTATAAAACCCTTCACAGAGAGGTAGCTTCTGTATCAAGAAGTTATTCTAGGGCTTTGTTTCAACCCATGTTATCTAGGCTAACCCTGGGTCCCCTAAACAAGCCCAGCAATAGGCATGTAGCCCAGCAGCATTCATTGGACTTATAGAGAATGGCCCCCATAGTCAGTCAGGAGCAATGTGATTGGACTCTCAAATAAGGAACCACTTTGTATCACACTACCTGTATATCTATGTTATACAGCTTATACTGTATAATAAACCACTCCCAAATGTAGGTTATGGAATAACAACCCCCAGGGAGAAAGGATGGGTCCTTTCTTGAAACTTCCCTGCCAGTTGAGTTCTGGGCTCTAGACTTTCATTCATCCCAGTGACAGTGGGTTTTGAACTTTTACAACTGTTTTCCTGATTTAGACTTTGAACCTGCACAACTAGTTTCCTGACTGCCCAAGTCTCTAATGATTAAGACATACTAAACTTAATAATAAACATTTATTGCTTCTCCTAATCCTGTGGGCCAGCCAGGAATTTCTTATCTGGGCTGCTGAGTATGGTCTCACATGTCTGGTGGTAGGCAAGGTGGTTGGTCTAAAGGGTTGTAGCTAGGATGGCTTGTCTCTGCCTGATGGGGTTCACTAGGATGTCCTGGGCATCTTCACATGGTTTACATCGGGTTACAAAGAGCAGCAAAGGAGGGAAAATTTCAAAGGGCAGTGAAATATACTTGATTTCACTTATGTCATGTTTGTTTTAGTCCCATGGCCAAGTTCAGATTCAAGGAGTAGGGAAAGATACTCCACCTGTTGATTAGGGGGAGGCAGCAAAATTACCTTACAAAGAGCGTATATATGGAGATGGTAGGAATCTGTGGCCATTTTTTTTAACAACCAGCCACATGATTTGTTGCAAAAGAAATGCCCTCTTGGAGCACTTTGTCCAAAGTTGAATGGGCACAAGCTTTTTCCTTGTCCAAAGAATAAAATACTGTACTTCTCTTTGTTTCCCACATCTACTTCCTTTGCCTCATAAGTTTATTGACTCCCACTGAGATGTTGTAATAGTCCAACATAAAATTCCAATAAACATAGTTTTCCATATCATCTACTAATGTATATATTACATCCATGCATTAGTTGTTTTTATTCTCTGGGTCATTCATGCATACAACAAATAAAATTTTTCAAAATATATTTGTTTCTCTATTAAAGATATTTTATAAGAAAGTTTTACTCAGAGAGCCTCTTTGTAGGCAGTGGCTTTCTGCCCAGTAGCAATGCTATGATTCATATTTAGCAAATCAACATGCTAGTAGACAGTAGCAAACTAACTTTGAAATATAATGAGGTAATACATTTGTTAATTAGCTAGATCTAAGCATTCCACAATGGTATATACTTCAAAACATTATGCTGCATTCCATCATTTATGTATCTGGAGAAGATACATAAATTTACCTTTTAATCAAAAGCATCCTTGAGATAGATACATATAATTGTATAAATCAATTTTTAAAAATAAATAAATTTAGGGAAAAAATATAATGCTTGACTGATTATGTGTAATTTAAATGTCACAGGACCCCAGAGGCTGTGGAGAACAAAGAACTCTCAACTGGCAGGGAAGTTCCAAGAATGTCCTTATCACTGCCCATTTCTGGCCCCTTATATTGTACAGTTGGCCCTCCATAACCATAGGTTCACATTCCTAGATTCAACCAACTGTGCATCAAAAATATTCAAAGAAAAAAACAACTGCATCTATAATGAACATATGTAGACTTTTTTGATATTTTCTGAAGAATATAGTATAGTAACTATTTGTAGAGCATTTATGTTGTATTAGTTATTGTAAGTAATTTAGAGATTAAGATTTAAAGTACACAAGAGGATATGCATAAATTATATATAAATACTATGCCATTTTATGTAAAGGACTTCAGCATACACATATCTTAGTATCCATGGGGCTTGGGGGGGGGGGGTTGGAATCGATCCCCCAAGGATACCAAGGGATGGTTATGTATTTTTTACCTATAATTGTATGGATGTTTAAAGGTCAGGATTGCATTTACACTTGAGTTGTCTAAAATAAGAAAGTCATAACCAGGAAATTCAACAATATGCTTTCCTAAATAGACTCTATTTTCTCTCAGCTCTTCAGAAAACATACAATCTTACCTGTATTCTGGGGTATGGGAGTAAGGTAGTGCAAGGAGGCTGAGATTGTTTTTAAATGTTACACGTTTCTAAGAATAATAAGGTTCTCCTTGATATCGGTGACATTCAAGATATCTAATTTTGGAAAGATCTAACCTTGGTCTTCCTTCCTGCTGAATGCCTCAGTCAAATGTTCTATTCCAGAGTCATAAAGAAGACAGACAATCACCAGGGATCTGTTTCAAATGTTAATATCCTCTTATAAGTAGGTCTCCTAATGATACATAAATTCACCTTTTAATCAAAAGTATCCATGATGTGGTTTTGTTTTGCTTTGTTCATTTGTTTTTTGGTACTAGGGAATTGAACCCAGGGCCTCATATATGCTAGGCAAGTGCTCAACCATTGAGCTACATCCTTAGCCCTTTTTATTTTTTGTTTTGAAACAGTGTCTTGCTAAGTTGCCCAGCCTGGCCTTGAATTTGTGATCCTCCTGAGTAACTTGGATTACAGGTGTGTGTCATCTGTACAGGTGTGTGCATCTGGCTCCTTGGTATATATTAACTGCCCTCATAGATCATCTATAGATGCCCCATATGTATATACATTGAAGTTTCTGTGTTACCTACCTGCACAGGAGAATGCTTTTTCTTCAGATGTAGAGTTGCACAAAGTTGTTTCTTTTTTAATTTTTTTTAATTGTAGATTGACACAATACCTTTATTTTATTTATTGTTATTTTTATGTGGGGCTGAGGATCGAACCCAGTGCCTCACGTGTGCTAGGCAAGTGCTTGACCACTGAGCCACAACCCCAGACCACAAGTATATTTCTAACATATTTGGTCATGTCCTCTTTCTGAGTATAAATGTGTCATTAATGATATAATACAGGGGTTGCCAAACTTTTCCCATAAAAGTCCAGATAATAAGCATTTTGGGCTTTGGAGGCCACATCATCTCTCACAACTATTCAACTCAGCCATTGTAGTGTGAAAGCAACCACAAACAATCTGTAATTCATGGACATGGCTGTGTTCAAATAAAGTCTTATTTGTGGTTGCTAAATTTTGAATTTCATGTAATTTTCACATGTCCTAAAATATTCTTCTGAAAAGATTTTGCAACCATGTACAAATGTCAAAACCATTTTTGGCTGCTAAAGAATACAAAAGCAGGTAGTGGGTCAGATTTTGCCCATGAGCCAGTTTGCAGGCTCCTGATACAGTACAATAATTAATGGAATGATTGTCTGACAAAGGAAACAGATTCCAGACTTGAGCTCTCTAGCTCCATTTTGGCATCTCTGTTTTCTCTATAAATATATTTCTCTATGAAATCTAATCTCTTTAAATTTTTAGCCACTCTGCTGTTATATATAACCACAGGGAAGAAATGCTGCTTTGTGCTTTGGGTTTTTTTTTAAATGAAGATAAAAGCCACATGATAGCAAATTAGTTCTCGTTTTACTTTATTTGTACATAATTGTGTGGGTTTAGGTCTTTCCTTTTCCTTATTTATTCTTTACATAGCTTCACATTTCATTGTCAGAGTGACATGATAATGATCTTGTGAATTGGCAACATGAGTAATAAAATCACAAAGTTGTAGAACAAAGCTCATTCTGATAATGGTAGCTCATCCCTCCGTCCCAGAATCAGCAAATTTCATCCTTCAAGACCTTCCATTAGGCATTTTAGTCCCAGCCCTATATTGTCTTTGATTATAGTATATCATAAAGACCTTTGTTCAATCTGATCTTTTTTGATTTTCCAATTTAGATCTCAAGAAGTGAATAAAATCAATGTCAGCATTTTGACAGCGGTAGTATTTCAGAGTTTGTTCAGCATTTTTTTATAACTTGTGTTGCTCTATATTCTGATGATACATAGAGAATGTTTCGCAGTGTTTGCATTTATCTCATTGGCTTGAATGTTTCTGTCTGACACAGAAGAATCTGGATGCCTTCATGTCCAGATAAAATTGCTCCATAGTTCGTCTAATTCTGGATGGATTAGGCAGATCTAATGAATCTTTTTTTTTTTTCCCCTAATGAATCATTTAATGTTATTTTGCCATCTAGTGCATTGTGATCTTTTTTTTTTTTTTTTGGTAAAAATATTATGTTGAATTTATTTAGTAGTAGACTCTATTTTAAGTGATTTTTAAAATGATAAATCTATTTTCTTACCCTGTATTCAAAGTGATGTGATATTAATCTATTCTTAGTGGTTAAAGGCTCCCCTGAGGTTTTTTTTTTTTTTTTTTTTTTAAATTGAGGCACTTCCTCTAAGGCATTATTTACATCCTCTTTCTCCATGTTCTAAGCTATAGAACAAAGCTCACTCTGATAATGGCTGTTATATAAATATTTGCCACCTTAAAAAAAAAAGCATGAATCTGGGGCTGGGGTTGTAGCTCAGTTGTTGAGCACTTGCCTTGCATGCATGAGGCACTGCATTGGATCCTTAGCACCACATTTTAAAAAACAAATAAATAAAATAAAGATATTGTGTCCATCTACAAATAAAAAAATATATTTTTTTGAAAAAACATGAATCTGTATGTTTCAATGAAGCCTTTTCTTTCTTCAAGTTAGTCATAAATTCAACTTAATTCAGTGATTATTGGGAACTTACTGGACACAATTTTGCGTCAGGAATAGTGAAAGGATCAAAGAAGACTGAGATATACCCAATCTCAAGGGTCTTATACTTGTCTTGAAACCAACTACTAAATGGAATAGAATATGCAGGCTGAGTTTTAGATGCAGGGTTTTAGGTAATAGAGTACATGCTACAGGCCTCATATTATCAACTGCAAGACTCCTCTGCTGATCATGTTGAAGTATTGTCCTGGGGTTGGGGATGTAGCTCAGTGCTAGAGCCCTTGCCTATCATGCCCAAGACACTGGGTTCTATCACCAGCACCACCAAAAGTTAAAAAAAAAAAAAAAAAAAAAACACTGCCTGCTCTTGTCCATTTTGATCTAATCAATCAAGGCAGGCTTTGACTTTGGGGTCAAATTATGAAACTTTAAACCATGAAATTTTAAAATGTTTATTCCTGGGCCTGGGGATGTGGCTTAGTGGTAGAGCATTTGCCTGGCATGCGTAAGTCCCTGGGTTTCATCCCCAGCACCACCAAAGGAAAAAAAAAATTATTCCTTACACTTATCAAATTTGTTCAGTAGAGTTATAGGCAACCCAAATCAGGAAGCCTGTCTGGGCTGTCTGGGCTGCTCACCCACATAAGATATAGGCCAATGATGGAAAACAGGAACTTTATGCAGTTTAATCAAACTGGAGAGAAGTGGCTAGATTCCGTCTCCCCCAGAAGCAGTTACAATTATAATTTATAGAAACAAAAGCCAGGTGATAAGCATATGCAGATTTAGTTGGCCTGAATGGGATAGAATGGGACAAAATGTAGGAAGTATACCAATGCAGATTTAGTTACCTAGTACTAGTGTGATTCTATGTGGGGGGCAGGGAGTGGGGATCTCCACTTTCCGGGTGGAGGGCTTGCAGCCCTTCAGCCTCACTCTCAGCAGGAGGAAGTTGCTCTTAGTGATGGTGGTGACGGGATTCAGTCATTTTCAGTATTCTTTTTTTTTGGGGGGGGTGGGGAGTATACTGAGCACTGAACTCAGGGGCACTGAGCCACATCCCCAGCCCTATTTAGTATTTTATTTAGAGACAAGGTCTCACTGAATTGGCTTCTCTGCCTGGCTTTTGCTGAGGCTGGCTTTGCATTTGCAGTCCTCCTGCCTCAGCCTTCCTAGCCACTGGGATTACAGGTGTGCACCACAAAGCCTGTCAGTTTCAGTATTCTTGCTGGGCCAAAAAAGCTGTTTTAAAAAGCTCCTGTTTGAGGCATGGCCAGTTTTCTCTTTTGACTTTTTCTTTTAGTGCAGTCAAAAAATGTTCTTGGTAATTAAAAAAAATCAATTCATTGAATTGAAGAACTAGTGCGATTGATTTTTGAAAAGTAAATTGAATCGATTGCATGGTGGAACTGACACTTCAGTTCAGTCAGATTGGTGCATGTATAACCTAGTTAGGTTCAGCCTAGGGGTACACAGCTGTAGGGTAAGGCTGTGTTTAGAAAAGCAGAGGTGAAGTTGGTAAGGATCAAGGGAGAGGGGAGGGAGTGGAATCAAGAACTGAGTAAACAACCAATATTTGTCAGATCTGAGAAGACATGGTCAGGGTAAGCAGTGGGCCCAAACTCAGGTAGATGGGCAGAGCTCAAAGGTATAAATATTGACCAAAAATCTAAACTAAAGATCCCAAATGAAGACATCTTAAGGGACTGGAGAAAAGGAGAGATTCCGCAGAGAATCAAATCAAAGGTGAAGAAAGACCTTGATCAAAAGAATCAAAGGCCTGTCTTCACCTAAGACTTTTTACTCTACTCCAGTGAAATCCTGGACCAAACCCCCAGGCTGTTTACAAGGGCTGATGATTATGAGCATTTGACTTCAGTAAAGAGAATATTAAAAGGATTACAGTTGCCTGAAGCAGAAGCAGAAAAAAAAAAACAGTCTTTCATCTCACTTCTTTAAGCCTATCACCAGAAAGATTTTTTTTTTCAAAAGACATATGTCCATCATTAAAGTAATACTTAATTTAGCAAACTATGAGGTTTAACTATTTGGATGAAACTTCAGCTAAAAATGGATCCTTCAACTCTTGAGAATGGCCACAAAAATATGTTATAAATCAAGTAGTTCAGGCTTTTAGTTCCAACTGTAGAAGTACTTAAGTGGGCAATATGGAAGTTGAAGTAGTTATATATTTTCTTTTTCTCCCTTTCCAAGGCAGCGCTGTTTCCCTTCCTTCTAAAGGACTTTTTGGTGAGAGTCTTCAGATAAAAGGTATTGCTCTGATAAGTGCAGGTGCTATTGGAATATAGCCCATCACCACCAGCCCAGCCATCAAGAGTTGTATCTACAGATCACAGTGAAATTGAAAAGAGCAGGAATTGGGCCCTTGGAGGGGTCTAATGGACCAGCAGCTGTCAGTTCATTGTTTAAACACTTGTTCTAACTCAGTAGTGATTTTTCCCCCAGAAATGCTCAAACCAACACATGACCCTTTTGTATAATCTATATAGACTGTTGGTTTACTGCAGAGCACTTGAAATTGAAAATACAAAAGCTTTCTTTGAGCATTAAAACAAAGCAGCTTCTGACTTGCTCTGAAAATGCACATTGTGGAGATTTTTATCTGGATCGGCCTTTGATTTCTGGCCAAGTTTAGAGGAGTGTGGTCTAATAATAAAACAGCAAAGCAGTTTGAGTAGTAAATTCACATGAGATTTTCAGAGAATATGGAGATAAAAATCCCAAAGAGAGATTCTCAAAACAATCCTCAAACCAATAAATTCCACTTCCCTCATAATGAAAATAAAAGAGCCCTTTAGTCCCTGTATTAGTGAAAATAGGTTATTTTTTTCTTTTTAAAAGATACTTTGTAAAGAAATAATAATAAAGGGTGACACTTTTTTCTTTTGTCTTCACTGTTTTTTCATAAGCCTAGATTTGCAAGATTTAAAACAAAAAGAAAAAAGAAAAAAATAACTCTCCACAAAAATGTAAACTGCAACACCATGCTTTAAGAAAATTATCTTATTAAAAAAAAGAAAAAATTGTTACAACAGTTTTACTTACCTTTTAACTTCTGCTGGATCTCTAACTTTCCTAGTCTTATATTTAAAATGTAAATTACAGGACCTACAAGATTCACTAGACTTAGGAAAAACCAGTTAAGACAAAAGGAAAAAAGTGTCACCCTTTATTATTATTTCATTATAATACTTTTATTGGCTCTATCCTATTTTTTTTTAGAAAGTACAGACTAATTGTAGAAAATTGGAAAATATGCATGATCTCTCCACCCTTTTTCCTTTTGCTTTTCTATAGATGTCTGTACTGGTTTTTGTTGTTGTTGTTCTTGTATGTGTTTGTTTGAAATGAAAGCTTTATCCTGCTTTGTGTACCTTTTCATAGAAGTAAGTTACTTGAAAAGATATGAAGATCATTTGTATCTTCAGCAAACAAACCAATGACAAATAAAATACATTATACAGGATCAAAAGAGACAATAATATTTTAACAAAGTAGGAGAAAAAATAGTCAAGTTGACACATAGATATGGGGTGGAATCAAATGTTGGCTCAGTCTATTGATAGTTCCTTAGTGTTAATTGAAAAAAACAAATCTGTGGGCTTTACGTTTCACCCTCTTCTACTCCAAAACCTGTCTGAATCCCACTATTGGGGCCTCTAAATTATCATGAATGCAAATAGAAGGTGTGCACTAGAGGGAGCTGGCTGAATTCAAATACAATTTCTGGCATGCGAGTATGTGTCTGTGTATGCAAGAGTGTACGTGGGCAAGCTTCGTGTGTGTGCATGCCTTCATTTGTATGAGTACTCCCAAATAAAGCCATTTTAACTTCTTGAATGTCAATACTAGGTAATTGTGAGCTAATTATGATAAAGCTACCATTTATTAAGTACTAAACTCTGTACTGATGGTTCTGTTGCATTATCAAAATGATTTTTTTCTGATCACTCTATTTAAACTACACACCCCTTGGGCCAGAGCTCTTGATCCCCTTACTATACTTTCCTATGCACTTTTCCCCATAACACTTATTAACTTTTAACATATTTTATAATTCACTCATTTCTTTTGTCACCATTGTTATTTTGTCTCTCCTGCCATGGTCTATTTTGTTAATTGATGTACCTCAAGATCTTAGAATGGTTTCTGGCATATAGTCTGGGTTCAATAAATATTTGTGTAATGGGCAAATGTGTGAATGAATGCATTATTTCATCTTTATAGCAACTCTTTGAGGTAGCTTTATCTTTATTTTGGAGAAGAGGAAGTCACAAAATTTGCCAGTGGTCACGTAGCTGGTAAGTAATAGAATTTGATTTGCAAATCAAATCTCTCTGAATTCCAAATCTTATCATTTTAAAAAGGATTCCCCAGAATATTGCTGTTCCACAAATTTTACTTATTGGTCCAAGTAAGGGAAATTGATAGTAAGCATTTGTAGACATTGCTCTAACATTCTAGAAACAGTAAATCAGTGGGCTTGTGTCATTGAACAGAGTGTGTACCAGTTTGGATGTTGTTGAACATGCCTGGTGAGTTACATGTAGTGCCAGTTGCATTACATGTAGTGCCAGTTGCATGCAGTTGAATGACTGAATCAGTGAACCTCAAAAGTCCACAAATCAGAGGAAATTTGGACTTTTATTTCTTTTGATAATTTTTAAATTTTTATGATCACTTTAATTTTTATATATTAACATTATTAATTAAATGAAAGAAGCAACTGTTGTAATATTTATTTTAACCCTGATTTACCTTTGGCAAAATAAGCTTCTCTAGACTTTTTTTTTTTTTTGTACCCAGAGGCATTTAACCATTGAGCTACATACCCAGCCCTTTTTTATATTTTATGTAGAGAACGGGTCTCCCTGAGTTGCTAAGGCTGGCTTTGAATTCACTATCGTTCTGCCTCAGCCTCCAGAGCTTCTGGGATTATAGGTGTGCACCATCCTGCCCAGCACTTCTCTAGATGGACGTTTCATCAAGAAAACCTACTATTTCTCATTGTAGCAGCAGTGGTAAACAAGATGACTTTAACTAAAGTGAGTCCTGGAAAGTGAAGACCAAAAGAGTTTGTACTGTTGTGTTTTTTTTTTTTTCCCCCAGAACTATTTTCCTTGAAAGGGTGAGACAACTTTGTTGAGCAGGAATTGGGCCCTTGGAGGCTTATACCCGGCAGTAAAGTGCTTAAAACAGAATGTGTGACTATGGAGACTTTCTAGCTTAAAGGAGCAACAGAAAATAAAAATGTAAGAAGCAATTATGAATTAAAGATAAAGAAATAGCCAGGTATGGTGGCGCATTTCAGGAGGCTAAGGCAGGAGGATTGCAAGTTCAAAGCCAGCCTCAGCTAATTAGAAAGGCCCTAAGCAACTCAGCAAGAACACTGTTTCAAAAAAATTTTTTAATACATAAAAAGGGCTGGGGATGTGGCTTAGCAACCCTGAGTTCAATTGCAAGTACCAAAGAAGTTTAAACAAAATAAAGAAATAAGTTTAAAACATGATGACAAAAAAAAAAATCTTTAAACAAAGGAGTAGTGAAATAAAAAGCTGACAGAAACAGATGTTCAGTTTATAATTTCTATAAACCCAGACTTGATACTGTAAAGCTATTGAATATGGAAATAATTGTATATATTTCAGAGTGTTTTATTTTAAGGTGAGAGTTTTGTTACAGTTTATAAGAGATATTTTCCTATTTAGATCTCAGGGCTATCTTGGGACCTTCAGATAAATGTGACCCCCCTCCCCAGTAGCTTCAATTATTTATATTCAAAAGGTTCATGATTTTTAAGTTAAATGTGATATTTTCAGAAGAAAGAGTGTTTTTTTTTCTTTTTTAACTTATGACAAATTCTATTGAATATTTTAAGTCTAGAAAAAAGATGTGGTAGTGTAAAAACAAGGGGAAATTGTGGCAAAAGATTTAAAACCACTTGCAAAATAAACATATTCTCATGTGGAAAACAAAAAAAGAAATATTATTGCTGGGGGCTGGGGTTGTGGCTCAGCGGTAGAGCCCTTGTCCAGCATGTGTGGGACCCTGTTTTCCATTCTCAGCACCACATATAAATAAATAAAATAAAGGTATTGTGTCCAACTACAACTAAAAATAAATATTAAAAAAAACATTATTGCTATGCAGGCTTCTTATAAATAGCCCTTCAGTTTGCTAAGACTAAAAATCCATGCACAATTGCCAAGACATTAGTTAAAGAAACAAGAAAGATGTTTGCCTATAAATGTTGGGTGCATTTGGTGGCAAACAAGGTAGCCCAAGTTATCACTTTTCAAATGAAGGTGGGCTACAAAATGGAAGATCAACTCATAGAAAACACCAAGCTTTCCAAATGGTTTCCACTGCAACTTGATATCATAATCAGAGTTAATATGGTAATTTTTTGTATACGTACAATTTCAGTATGATAGAAATATTAAGGTAGAATATATTTTTTTCAACCTCATCACTGACAAACATAACTAGCACTTAATGGTGTGAAACTGTGAAAGCAAATGTTTTATATGACAAAACATTGTCAACAAATATGGTTTGAAGTTGGTTTGGTATAGAAGTAATGTTCTGCAGGCTCAGTTGCAATTACGGGAAAACATTCTCAGTTCTTACTTAGATTAAGATGCCCCCAGAACGTCAATCAATGCACTTTCCTTCATCAAGAAAATCTTGCCGAACTGGATGGGTAGTCCTGAGTTTGATCTCTAGCATGAGCCGTGGGGAGGGAAAGAACATTGTGCTACAAAAATAGCATCAGCTGAACTAACCAGTGTGCTCATTGACGTGGTAAAATCTGAGAATTACATAAAAGCTAATGCATTACATTTCAGATTGTTTTCTCTATTTTGTGATACTATAGAAACTGAACATAATCAGGTAATCTTGCATGCTGGGGATGATGATTATCAAAAGGAAAGTTCCGCCGAGAACATCTGAAGTATGGTATAAACTTTCAGTGTTCCTGAAAGATAAGAAACTAGTTTAACCTAACTTTTTTTGAAAGATATGAGTTGCACAGCCACTTTGACTTTTTGCCTTGTATTTTCAGTGTATTTATGATCTGAGTTCAGTACTTATCCCATTCAAGGATGTAATACAACATGTTTTTCATTAGCAGATAAGATCTAAGGACTAAAACAAAAGTTAGAACTTTAGAAGTTCAGTTTTTACAGACTGTAATGACACATTTCATAATTTAAAAATTATCTTTGGTTTAGGTGATAATCTTTTTTTGTTTTGTTTTGTTTTAATTAGTTACACATGACAGTGCAATGATCTTGACATATCATACATTTGAATCAGATGGGATATAATTTCTCATTTTTCTGAGTGTACAGGTTGCAGAATCACATTGATCATACAGCAATAATAATGTCTATTTTATTCTTCTGTCCTTCCTTTCCCCCTTCCCCTCCCCTCCTCTCCCATCACTTCTCTCTACCCAATCTAATGTAACCCACTTCTTTTTTTTCCCCTCACATCATCATACCTGTTTTCTGTATAACAAAAAGGGTCTCCTTCCCTCTTCCATGCAATTTCCCTTCTCCCTCTCTTTCCCTCCCACCTCTCTTCCCTATCTAGAGGTAATTTTCTTCTCATGCTTTTCCTCCCTACCCCATTTTGAGTCACCTCCCTTATATCAGAGAAGACATTCGGCATTTTTTTTTTGGGGGGGGTGGCTAACTTCACTTAGCATAATCTGCTCTAATGCCATCCATTTCCCTGCAAATGCCATGATCTTGTTATTTTTTAGTGCTGAGTAATATTCCATTGTGTATAAATGCCACATTTTTTGGTAATAATTTTAATATTGCACATCTGCAAAAAGTTTTCTCTGAATGCCTTACAAATGGGATAAGACATTTTGAATTTTCTCTTCAAAAGAAAATTCAAACACAAGACATACATGGATCTTTAATCCATCTTTTTCATCAAAAGATAATTTAGATTCAATTAAACTTTATAAGATTAATTGTTAGAACTGTATGCTGATGAATGATTGAAGATTAATTTTGAAAATATACCATTTCCTAGTCATTTTTAGATAAAAGTTATAAACAAATATCCTGGTTGGCTAAAATTGTCTTAAAATATCTTTGTCCATTTCTATCAGCACACTTATAAAAGATTGACCTCTCTACTGTAACTATTATTAAAAGAAAACATAGAAACATTTTAGATATTCATTCTACCCTGAGCAGTGTTATCTAGATTAGTTAATAAGCAATAAACAAGATCATTTGTAACATAAAAAACTTGAAATATTGAAACATACAATGTTGGTTTGAAAATGCATATAGGTATAAGGGAATTTCTCCTTTGCTCAACTTTTGGTTATGATTGTGGAATAACAAAAAAGTTATGAATGTACTAATAATTATATTAATCACCTATATTCATAAACAGTGTGTATGATTTTTGTAATTCCTTCTTCTTCTTCTTTTTTTTTTTTTTTTTAGTACTGGTGATTGAACTCAGGGGTGCCTAACCACTGAGTCATATCCTCAGCCTTCTTTTATTTTTTATTTTGAGACAGGGTCTTGCTAGTTTGCTTAGGGCCTGCCTCAGTTGCTGAGGTTGGCTTTGAAGTAGTGATTCTCCTGCCTCAGCCTCCCAAGTTGCTGGGATTATAGACATATGCCACCAATAGCAACCTCTTGGGTACCCCTCATTTAGGAGCACACAGAGTAGTGACAAAGTCTAGAATGCCCCTGGGGGAAAGGCCTAGAAGAGGGATAAAAAACTTATTGGCTAATGAATTCTTGAATCTCAGATATCTTGAACATTACTGATTACATTATTTGTACAGTCAGTGCAAAATAAAAATGCAAAATGCTTGTTCAAAAAGCAGGTAAGGTACTAAAATATAACGCTTGCCCCTTTATTTCAGGGTCTATCAATTACTGATGGTGGTATTTATTTGCTGCTTGGTGTCATTCTGAGTAAAAAAAAAAATTTATTTATTAGCATGATTTTACCATATTTCTTTATATTGTGAAATGCTAGTTTTAGATGCAAATATAAGAGCTTTCAGCTGGAGCTGGAGCTCAGTGGCAGAGCACTTGCCTAGCACATGCGAGGCACTGGGTTCAATCCTTAGCACTGCATAAAAAATAAACAAATAAAATAAAAGCATGCTGTCCATCTACAACTACAAAAATAATTTTTAAAAATATAAGAGATTTTGACTCAGTGGATAGCCTACACAAAATTAACTGTTTTGTTTCATTTTTTGAAAAGCACACATTCAACCAATATTCTTTACCTTTAACATACCTATGAGTGAGGAAAATCAGAAATGAACAGGAACTATGTACAGCCTTTTCTTTCTTTTCTATGTCTTCATTTTCAAAATAAGTAGTTGTTTAGTACAGGGAAATAAATGAGTAAAAAAAGGATATGATTGGGTTCCTTGGTCATCTGGACTTTCTTAGAATTATCTTGTTTCTGCATTTGAAGCAAGTTCTAGTTTGAATGGAAAGTGTGGCCTCTTCTCAGAGCTGTTAGTGCTCTCCTTCCTGATTCATAGATATATTCATAAGGTGAACATAGCTACCTTATACTTGCTCTGAGTCTTGCTCCACTCCCTTGCATGTGGGTGTACCTGAACTCTGGTGCTCATGGGAGCATTGTAGGCCCTATGTGTTAAAGAGGAAGCAATGAGTAGCAGAAATATAGTGTATAGGAAATACAGTGTCTCACTTCTGTGCACATCCATGTCCATTATCCGTTTAGATTTCATTTAACAAAAGTTGAAAGAAAAATAATAAAAATTTCAAGATGGTGACAACAGAGCACTCAGTCAAGAGTGGGCTTTTCTGAGCACAGGGCCCTGTGTGATTGTGCAAGCAGCACAGTCACAAAACCTTCTAGAAGGTTGGGGAAATAGGCTCTAAGTGGACCAAGATTCTCAGTGGGCCTATCTTCCTAGTCCCATATACTCCTTATCCCTTGACCAAAAGAATATTCAAGTGAGATTCTCTATAGGCCAGGTCCTAAGGCAGTGGCCCCTTGTGCTGCAGTCTAAAGGCATGGCAGATGGTGCCTTCTACTCACAAAAGAAAGATAGTGAGAGAACAGATTTGGGGATAAGATTGATTGTGTCCTCAGTGAAGCATGACACACAGACTCAATACATATTCATGAATACATGAGTACACATACACAATGTGCAATGAGAACATGTGTTTTAATGAAATGATAACTGACTTACATAGGGAATGCAGGCCTGTATTCCAAGCCAACTCTTCCCTTCCTTCTTGTTCATTAAAATGTGATTTTACGATGTGCCTAATTGTGTACTATTCATTCTATGCTGTTATACCAAAAAAAAAAAAAAAAACACCAAAGCAGGAGGGAGAAAGTACTGGGGATTGAAAACTATGTTATATGCACTCATGAATATGTCAAAATGAACCCCACTATTATGTATAACTATAATGTACTAAAAAAAAGAACCAACAAAGAACTATATTCCATCTTCCTCTTTATATATAAATGATTTTTAAAATTACCCATACTGACAAAATACTGAGCTCTGTGCTTTCTTGCCTCAATCATGTTTTTCATCATTATATTCCTTTTTCAACCTTGAGATTTACTTTTCTTCAATTGCATTCCCCACATCTGGGATAAAAACCATTCTGTTGATACAGCAAATGCATATGATAAGGGAAATGTGCATCTGTTTTAATTCTCTAAATCCTAGGCAAGATTTGACCAAACAAATCACTGGGCCATTCAAAAATCTACTTTTTTCATTGACTACATTCATGTAAAACTGTTAAGATGTCAACATGAAGGAAGAAAATGTGGCTCACCTATTTTTTTTCTTTGATGATCTGTGCTGAAATACTTGAATTCCATTATATGTGTTTTTCTCAACTCAGTTGGGACATTGAATATTCCTAAAATGTTCCAGCACCAAAACCACACACACACACACACACAGACACACACACACACACACACCCAGACTAACTGAAAGAAAATAGCCCATTAACATACTTAGAAAAGAATGAAACTTGACATGCCATTGGTTGCCACCCTCTCTGTTCATTTCCATGAATCCAATAGGTTGAATAAACATTGCCTCTAGTTTCTCTTTTTATTTTGATTATTGTGCTTTAGCCAGGCACCTTGTACTTAAGTCTGCAAAATTTCAATCCCTGCCTCTGTGTAGTACATAACCTCTATAAAGAAAAAATAAAAGCCCCTTTTTCTTTCTATACTTTGAAACCTTCAGAAATTCTCATTTCACTTTGGTGACTGAATACACTCTATCTGGGCTTTGTTCTTCAAAAAAGGTGGGTCTTGGTTCACAGACCGAACTCCTGTCTAGCTCACATATGTAATTTCCATTACCTTCAACAATTCTAAGGCAATCTAATCAATAAAGATAATTCCAGATTTTAAAAGGCTATGCTAATTGCCCCGATTCCTTTTATTCACTAAATCCTTCTTTATTTCACTCTTCCTTAAAAGAGAATGGTAATTTTTCTTCAGGAATCAATAAACTCTCCCAAAGCCATTGAAGCTTCCAGAAAAAGGCTGTCAGGTAAAATTTTTATTCTATCTTAACTTCTTTCTATATTCATTGATCTCACCAGCTCAAAGATACAAAAACAAGACAGGATCAGAAAAAAATGAAATATAGCCACCAGAGCACAAAGTAATTAGTTAGCCACCTCTAGTACAAGTGGTTGGCCTGTTTTTGATGCATATGAGGCACTAAGTCATGATTTCTTGATTGTTTGATTGATGTTTAAAAGGCAAGTGCCTGAGGGGAAATTTGAAAAATTTCTTATCATTGTATCCTTTCCAATTGTATGAAATACATGATTTTCTATAAATCACTCTCAAAATAAATTGTGTCATTTTCATGTTTCAGAGGAAGGCAATTTGGATCAGTTCTCTAGCAATTTGTGATGAAAATTTGACTGATGACAAAGCAGTTCAACAGAAAATAGCATTCACAAACATTTAGTGAGAACTAGCTACAAGACAGCCACCTTACTAGATATTAGACATAAAAGGACACGTGAGATTGAGTCCTTGACTTCTCAAAGCTCACAGTGAAGTGGGGGAAATAGTAGTACAAATAAATAACCATCATGAAATTTACAGAATTTTAATAAAGGTATGTGCAGACTGGAACAGGGGCATACAGGTTCAACCTCAATGGATAGGGATTGAGCAGAATGGTCAATAGCAGAAGCTGTATAATCAAAGTACCTGGATTTGAATCCCAGATCTGTGATCTACTGCATGTCTTTTCAAGCTACTTTGTCTCTCTGTGCCTCAGCTTCTTCCTCTGTAAAATGGTGATAATCATAGGACTTATCTCAAGGTCAATGTGAAGACTTTTTTTTTTTCAGTGCCTGGGATTGAACTGGAGCCTTGCACATGCTAGACAAGTGCTCCACCACTCAGCCACATCCCCATCCCATTTTCAAGATTAAAGGAGAAACAGAATAGTGTCTGGAACATGGTACTCAATAAATATTAATAATTATTATCAGATCACACATAGAAGGGAGCCTGAGACTTATTGCAGTCATGTTCAGGGCATCCCAAGCAACTCTGTGGCTGGAAAATAGATGAACAGAGTGGAAATATGCAAATAACACTGGCTGCTCTGGACCATGGCCTTCATGGTGTAGCTCTGCTACTCCAGCTGTATGCCTGTGCAGCTTTACCTGGCATGAAAGGAGCAGGTATTCGATACATGAGAATAAGAATTAATTGCTATGGGTGCATGAGAGAAATTGGCCTGAGGCTGACACTAAAAGTCTGGTTGGGTTTAGATTGGGAAGGGTCTGTATGTTGTGTGTATTTCTCAAATATTGCTGCAATAATGCTGTTTAACAACCTCCAAAATTTTAATAGCTTACAACAAGCATGTGTAACTTACAGGTGAGTCACCTGAAGTTTGGCTTATTTCAGTTGATTTTTGCTTGGTCTGTTTGGGTTCTACTGGGCTTGGGTTCAAATGCAGGCCAGTTTTACTCCATATGTCTCATTCTAGGACCTGTAGCTACCAATATGTGGCATACATTTCTGGACACGAGTTTCTCATGATGATAGCTGAAGCCAAAGAGGAGGATTCAAACCATGTAAAATATTTAAAATGTGCTTGCATCACATCAGCCAACATTCTGTTTATCAATGGAAATCACACAGGATGAGGAAGTATCCTATATTCCCATTATAGTAAGAGTTGCAAAGTCACACTGCAATGAGCATTGAAGAATTAGGAATAATAAGCCAATCTACGTGTTTGGTAGTTTTAAATCATTCTGCATATAAAAAGATACATGGGCAGGGCATGGTGGCACATGCTTGTGATCCCAGCAACTCTGAAGACTGAGGCAGGAGGATTACAAGTTTGAGAACCACCTGAGCAACTTAATGAGATCCCATCTCAAAATAACCAATAATAAGGGTCAGAGATGTAGTTTGATGGTAGAGCGCCCCTGGGTTTAATCTCAATAACACCAAAAATCCATCAAAGACATTATAGTAAGGACATGAATGACATGATTAGATCTAAATTTTGGAAAGTTCATCCAAGTGGCTAATTGGAAGGTAAACGGAGTAGGGAGGGACTAGAAGCATTGGCAGCAGTACTTCTGGTGCACCAGGCAATACATGTTTGGGACATGAGATTACTTGAAGAAGATAAATGTAGGAAAAAAATTGATGAGGTAAGATTAGAAAGACTTGGTGGCTGATTAGATATGGAAGATGTGGGAGGGGCAGGATTGATGGGACAAAGTAGGGATGATCCAGAAGTTTTTAGGCTAAACAAGTAGATGGATAGTGATGGAGAAGAGTGTAGGAAGAGTGCATTTCTGAAGAAGAGGATGATATAGGAAGATAATGAATCTGATTTTGAATAGTATAGTGGCTTTGTAATGTGTCGTTTGCTTAGGCTAATCTCTATTTCTCAGAATTCCTTTCTTTGAATGTTTCTGGTCAAGTTTGATCACAGGAAACTTTAAGTTCAGAAGGTAAAGTAGTATTTATATTGCTTTCTCATCCTCTAAAAGTCTGTGCAAGTGTTGTAGGTGATGTTGCAATTGATGCACACTGTCACTAATATGTTGACTTGCCTGGTTGGTATGAGGTACCATCTGGGCCTATTGCTGTCCCACCAACTCTCTGATCTTCCTTCTGCTTCTCTAACTCCTGGAATAGGTACATAATTAGTTCCAAAAGAAAGATGCCAGCTTCTTCTATAGGACATCTATGTAATCAAAGCTGTAGGCATAGGCTGTGAGAAACTGAGGCTGGTTCTAGTCCATTTTCACAGGTTTCTATGTGTCTTGGCTTCATCCCATTTTACATTCCTTCCCAACTGTTTGCAGTGCTGAGTTCAAGTTCCAGAATCTGATATAAAGATCCTAAACTTACAGAAACCATTTACTAGCTTTTTTTTTATACAAGGGATTGAATCTAGGGGCTCTCAACCACCAAACCACTTCCCTAGCCCTTTTTATTTTTTAGACAGGTTGCTGAGACTGGATTTGAACTTGTGATCCTCCTGCCTCAGCCTCCTGAGCCTCTGGGATTACAGGTGTGTGCCACCGTGCCCAGCCTATTCACCCACTTTTATAAGTGCACAAGGTTGTCTTGCTAAGAAATTCTATGTATGTGATTTCCTAATGGTCTTGCCTCTCTGATCAAACCCTGATTGATACACGCAGGTCAAGTCTGACATGCCTGTAGTAAGTCTGTGTAGAAATAGGAAATATGGCCTATATTTAGAAGGGTGAGTGGAAATGTGGATTTGATAATATTGACTAGGAATCGGGGGGTTGATAGCACAAGAATAGATGTCTTTCATTAGCTTAAAGCAAAACTGAAGTAAACCCAAAGTCAGAATCATGGGAAATTTCAATATTTGAGGCTCTAGAAGGGGGAGAAGAATATGATCAGGCAAGCAACAATCAAAGAGGTAAGGAGAAGATCAGGAGCAAAGAATGTTCTGGAAGCCAAAGGATGGAGTATATAAGAATAGAGTATCCATTGAGAATCCAAACCTTGCACAAAGGTTGAAGGGAATGAGAAGTAGAAGAAAGATCGGTGCAGTGGCACACACCTATAATCCCAGTGACTCAGGAGACTGAGACAGGAGGATCACAAGTTTGAGGCCAACCTCAGTAACCTAGCAAGGCCCTAAGCAACTTAGACCCTGTCTCAAAATAAAAAATAAAAAGGGTTGGGGATGTGGTTCAGTGATTAATCACTTCTGGGTTCAATCCTTAGTACCAAAATAAATAAATAAATAAATAAATAAAGACCACAAACTTCTCAAATTAGAAGGCCACGAGCAGATGAAAATGATTCTAAAAAGCTTGGTGTGTCATGCATGGTGGTGCATGCTTATATTTAAGAGGCTGAGGCAGGAGGATTGCAAATTCAAGGCCAGCCTCATCATCAGACAGATCCTGTCCCAAAATAAAAAATAAAAGGCACTGATGGTGCCACTCAGTGGTAAGGTACTTGGTGAGAAGTCAAGGAATATATAAGCAATCTGTTCTTCAGGGTTGAGAGGACTGGTGACAATGTCAAGACAACGTTTCCTTAGGATCATGGCCATTTGAATTTATCTATATTCAGAAGGGTGGAAGCAAGTTGAAGATGAAGATTCCAGAGAGTGAGGATAATAGATATGCTGTGGTGCATGATAGGAATGTGTCTCTGTAGAAAAGTCAGCATTGATCAAAGCCATGTGGGACAGTGCTTCTTCCAAGGAAGGAAGAAAAGAAGGAGAATGTAGAATATGTGGAATTTACTTGAAGAGCATTACTTTGTTCATATTCTAGGCACTCATTTTACTTTATCTGTTAAAGATTTTTTTTCTAAATACATAAACACAGGGTTTTTTCCACTTTGTTGTAAGCCCCTGGGACTGCTTCTACCAGGTGAGGTCACCTTTCTCTGATTTTCACAAACATGTTATACAGGCCAGCACTGATGCTGCCATCACCATAGTTGTAAAGGTAGCTAGCTGGAAAGCATATTTCTGGCTTATACATTAGGGAAATGGGAGTGTAAAAGAATATTCTAAAGTTTCTGGGAAGCTAAGAAAGCAAAACAAATATTCTCTGTGACTATAGAGCTAAAAGACGGGAAAATTTGAAAAGGAGTAAATGTCTGAAGTAGCCATTAGGAAGATAAATGGGAATTAACTAAAATGATTTCTCAGCAGTGCAGGGATCCACAGAAGACTGGAACTCAAAAAATTTATAATTCATTCGTTCACTTATTCAATTATTCAACAAATATTTATTAAATGTCATGTGTCAGGTACTTTTCAAACCACTGGGAATATGTGGTGAACATGAAAATAATTAACGTAGGCATTCTGGAGACGGTGATAAGGTGATGATAAATGTTTTGAAAAAATATAGCAGGCTAAGGGATTTGAGAGTGATGGAAATAAGTGATGCAAATTTAGATGGGATTTTTTAGGGAATGCTTCTCAAAGGAGGTGACATTTAAACAGAGCCCTGAATATAGCAAGGGAGAAAACTATATAAAACCCCTTCCCCCAAAAAGAGATGTTTCAGGCAGAGGTAGCAGCAAGTGAAAAGTCTGTGAGGGAGAAATGAGCTTAATATGTTTGAAAAACACAAAAATGGCCAATGTGACCATAGCCATTGATTTCTGGAAGGAAAGAGGAAATGGTAGGAGATGAGGTCATCAGAAGGGTGAGCCTAGATAATGTATGATCTTATAAGCTCTGAAAAAAAGATTCCATTTTATTGTAAGAGTGAGGAAATCTCTTGGGGGAATTTTGAGCAGGAGAGTGATATGATTTGGTCTCATTGACTGCTGGTTATGGTTATGGTTATGGTGTATAGTAGAAGCAGAGAGACTAGATCAGAAGGCATTGCAGAAGTTTACATGAGAGATACAGTATCTTAGAAGAGCATCTGAGTTGTAAGAAGTGGTCAGATTATGAACATCATTTGATAGGTTAGATGTGATATATAAGAAAAAGAGCTATCAAGGATTTTGGCTTGAGCAACTGAGGGAATTGTGTAAGTGAGGTACTAAGAAATGTCAACAAATAGCACTCAGTGGGAAAAACAAACAACAACAAAAAGCCCCTGATTTGTAGCATTTGCCAGTCTCCATGGGTCTATGCTACTTTCATGTCTGATTTCAAACTGTGCATGGCGATTTTACCATACACAGAATATAGAAGAGATGCTGAGTTTTGAACTTGGTACTTCAGCAATGTAATTTAAGTCTAAAGACAAAAACTGCAAATAAGTCTTGAACTCTAGTTGGTGGGTTTTATTTTGTTTTGAGTAGTGTGAACTTGTAGTTCTGCAACTCTTTACTGTGTGTTGTAGGATTGAGAAAGTGAGTACATATAATGATAATATTAGGAACCAGATTTGTCACTATTGAAGAAGGCAGATAAAAATATGAATTGAGTGAAGACTAGGAAGAATATTTTGATGGTGATTTGGAATAAACTCCAGTTCTTTCTTAGTGCCAGATTTTTGTTTCTAGACACAATTTCCGATTAAAAGGATCCAAGGACCCTTGATCTGCTTCTAGGATGACCCTTGGCTGATTCTAGGATTAGGACACAGATAGTACAGGATGAGCCTGAAACATTACTTTGAGGGTATGCCAGAAAGTAAGAAAATATTCAGAAAATTATGGAATACATTAAAAGTATACAGAAATTAACCTGAAAGGGATTTCACTGGCCAAAGCTGGGGCAATTTAACATCAACATTTATAAAGTTAGCAATGAATTATAACTTACTAAATAAAATAAAAATTTATGAATCCATACTGATAGATGAATGGATAGATGGATGGATGGATACAGTTCTTTTTTGCATACTAACTAATAACAACTAATCTAGATGAAATGATGATTTAGAAAAGCATAGTTCTGCAAATATGGTGATATCTAGTTAATTCAGGTAAGAATCATCAATGGATACTAAAACTAGGAGTCAAAAATATAATGAGGAACAGAATATTTACAGAGTCTCAAAGTATTCTCCCCACAGATTACTTGTAATTACAAATGGCCAAGAAGGATACAACATCACTATGAAGTATTCTTGTCAAAAATGCATTAGTTGACTATAAACAAAAAAGCATCAGATAAAACCAAATCACAGAATATTCTACAAAATGTCTTGTCTCTACTTTCTTTCCTTTCTTCTTTTTGGTGCTGGGGATCTAATCCAGGTTCTCACACATGATATGCAACACTTTACCACTGAGCCCAGGCCTCTGCTTTTAATGTGATAATAGTCAAAGGCTGAGGAACCATTCCAGAATATAATAAAGAGACATAAAAATGAAATGTAGGTGAGGAATCTAGCTCAGTGATACAGCACTTTCCTAACATGTGTGAGCCCCTGGGTTCAATTCCCAGCCCCACCCCCCTGCAAATGAAATGCTAGATATGATTCTATATTAGATCCAGATACACAAAACAGTAATTTTAAAGTATTATAAAATGTCATTATGAAAGTCACTATAAAAGTCGTTATTGGGACAATTGGTGATACTATGTGCTGATTAGATAATAAGAATATATTAATGTGACTTTTGATCATTATGACAGGGCTATGTAAGTGAATGTCCTTATCCTTAGAAAATGCACTATTATGGTTTGGATGTGAGGTGTTTCCCAAAAACTTATATGTGAGACAGTGTAAGAAGGTTCAGAGTATGGGGTTGTGATTGTGGCTCAGTGGTAGAGTGCTCACCTACCATGTATGAAGCCCTGGGTTTGATTCTCAGCACCATATAAAAATAAATAAATGAAATAAAGGCATTGTATCCAACTTCAACTAAAAAATAAATATTAAAAAAGAAGGTTCAGAGTAGAAATAATTGGGTTATGAAAGGCTTAACAAAATCAGTGAATTGGTCCCCTGATGGAATTAACCAGGTGGTAACTGAAGGCAGGTGGGGTATAGCTGGAGGAGGTGGGTCACTGGGAGCATGGCTTTGGGGTATACATTTTGTATCAGGTGAGTGAAATCTCTCCCTGCTTCTTGATCATCATGTGAGCTGCTTCCCTATGCTACACTCTTCTGCCATGATGTTCTGCCTCACCTCAAGACCTGAGGAATGGAGCTGGCTGTGATAATAGTCAGCTGATATCTCTGAAATTGGGAGCCTACAAATAAACTTTTCCTCCTCTAAAATTGTTCTTGTCTGGTCTTTTAGTCACAGCAACAAAAAAGCTGACTAAAGCATACCTGCTGCTGAAGTATTTGGGGGTAAAGGAATCTGGTGTCTGCAATTTACTTTCGATTGACCCAAGATACAGATTGTAAGAAAAAGAGAGATAGGACACACATATAGAATGAGAACCATGAAGCTAATGTGGCAAACTGTTAGCAATGTTAGGAATTGATAAATAGCATGTACCATTTATGGGAGTTTTTTGTTTTACTCTTTCAACTTTTTGTAGATTTAAAACTGTTTTTAAAGATAAAGCTAAAAGAAAAGAAAAACCAACTGCATTATAACTGTTTAGAACAGACCCTTGGATTGAACAAGATGGAGGTCATGAGCAACCATGTCTCCAGTGATGAAATATATTGACAAGAGAATGGGAGATCAGGAAACAACAACAAGTGAGTTACAACTCCTTTCAGGAGTTTTGCTTAAGTGAATGGAAATATATGGTTAAGAGAAAGAATCATAGTTGTCATTGTTAATATGAAACATCTTCAATACCTATCATGAGCTTGCAGCCTAGTCTCAAGTTATCTGAGAGATCCTTGAATTGCTTGTGCTCTCAGGCTCCTGAGAACAGCAAAGGATGTTTTCAAATACAATATTAAGCATATTCAGGTCCTCTATTATCTTACCCTAACCTACCTTTCCAAGAATCTCTTCTCACTCTCTTTCCATGCCTCAGCTCCATCACACATCTAGCCTCCATTGGATTCTTGTTTTTGCTCTGTTTATCACATTTTCCATTTATCTGCCTTTCTGAGTGTTGCTCATGTTCTCCTCTTTGATTAGAATTTCCTTCCCACAACTTTTTGAAAACAGTGGCTTAAACAAGATGTAAAATGATTATTCTGTGATGATAGTCCAAGGATAGGAAGTCCAGGGTTTCCACGAGATCTGACTTCTGTCCTTCTATCCTGGGCAGCTGCTATGATTCTTCCAATCTCTCAGGCAACCATCTTAATTACCATTGCTGCCTGCAGAAATGAATTTCCTCTCAAAGCCCACCTCCTTTATTAAGTTGTCCTTTCCCCAAAGTCAGAATTAATCTTCCCTTCCCTATTTCTCTATTCATTTGTCCTTTGATTCTAACATTTATTACCTCCTGTTGTATATGATGGTTGTGTGTTGCCTACTGTTTTGTGGGTATGGAGAGTGCAGATACCTCATATTACACATTTCTATATTCTCTGCATCACCTCCCTCAATCCCTGAACATAGCGGGTGCCCATAAATGTTTGAAGACTTGAACTTGATCTCTGGACAAATGTTGACACAAGTTCAAAGCATGGATCCTCTCTCCTTGTTTCCAGTTGTAATCAAATCTTGTTCCCTGGTTTTATCCAACTTTGAAAAAGTTACTTTCAAGGTCAGGAATGAGGGAATATTCTGCCTGTTTTATTTTATGAGCAGACACAAAGATTAGGTTTGCTTTTTTCCTTTTTAGTTCTCCTAACAATTCAGCTGATTGATGGAAGGTAGAGGGAAGTAATAAACCTTTATTCACAGAACCACAAAACCCTCTTGGGCTGCTGCCTCCTTCCCTCTCTAGAGATAGATAGGGCCATTGCTATTATGAAATATACAGTAGAGGGGTGTTTTCCAGTAATCCCTGTGGTACTCATCTACATCTTGACTACTTCTTGATAAAGACATCACCCTCTAGATAGAAACTGTCATCAAGACAAGAAGACCACATATACATTTAACTGTTTCGCTTCTTAAAGAGAACAACAACTTATCATGAAAAATTGACTGCTCCTTTCAGGCAATGATTTTATAGCATTAGAGAGGAAGCACACTAGATCAGACCAAGTAAATATTTCAGAAATATATTAGTCATAATATATTTTTGTTTGTTTGATTTTGGGGTACCAGGGATTGAACTTGGGGGCACTCAACCACTGAGTCACATCCCCAGCCCTTTTTATATTTTGTTTAGAGACAGGATCTCACTGAGTTACTTAGTGCCTTGCCATTGCTAAGGCTGGCTTTGAACTCATGATCCTCCTGCCTCAGCCTCCCCAGCTGCTGGGATTACAAGCATGTGCCACCATGCCTGGGAGTCATAATGTTCTATGTGATCAGCTGGTGGTTTGGCTACACATGGATGGGCTAGGATGACCTTACTTACATGGCTTTCAATTGGCTAAATGCCTGTTGGGGAGACAAGGGTAACTTTGCCCCGTATGTGTCTCTTATCAGTCACCAGGCTAGTTCAGGTTCATTCACATTATGGTTCAAGTGCAGTAAGTCCTGGTGCATGGGCTTTCAAACCTCTACTTGAGTCATGTTGACTAGATTAAAAGGCCAGCCTAGACTCAGGAAATGGACAAATAAAGAACATTTCTCAATGGGACAACTTGCAATGCACATTGACCAGGAGCAGCCATACAATAATGAGAAGAATTTATAGCTGTTTTTGCAATATACCATAGGCCCTGCCTTCCTCCATTTTCTTCCGACCAGAATCATCTGTTCTTAGTCATTGTACCAGAAGACAACAGCAGAGAAACAGTGACCAAAAAAAGAAAGTGGTACTGACTGTCTCTTATGGAGTCCTTCCCCAATGTCCCTTCTAGTTGTATTCCCTATGTGCACCTTTGGAACACAGTCAAAGTAAACACCTGAAAAGAAGAGATAAAGAGTATGCTGAGAGAGGAAAAGCTTCACCTGGGTCATACTTGTCTGGAAATGGAATCTGGGGTGAAGTACATTTTCTGAGGCATTGACAGCTGGGTAGATGAGAAAGGAAATATGAATGGTCCAGGCTGGAGAGGGCAAGCCTAGGAGGGGTCCTTTGGATTCCTTTTACTCCTCCCTCTGTTCAAGGTTCATCTGTTCAGGTGTGTCAAGATCACTTTGAAGTCCCATTTTGTGGAAAAGTGGGTAGAATGCTTTACGTTATAGCACAAAAAAGCTTCCTTTAAAAAGAATAGCTTTACAACGTAGAAAGGCCCTTTTTCAAAATAAAAAATAAATAGTGCTGGGGATGTGGCTCCATGGTTGAGTGACCCTGGGTTCAATCCCCAGTACTAAAACAAAAACAAAAACAATAAACACCAAACCCCCCAAAAGAAGTAGCTTTAACTTTTATTTGGAGGGAGTTTCCAGCCCACAAAAGACTTTCAAGAAGATAAATAATACACAGAACAGCTGACCCTTTATCCAGAATCACTTATAGTTATTAACATTTTGTCTCATTTGTTTATCACTTGTACTTTTATTCTGTTTCTCTCTCTCTTCCCCCCGCCCCCTCTCACAGTGAGGAAGAAAAAAAAAACAAGCAATAGAAAGAAAGACAGGGAGAGACAGGACTTTTTAGTCTTAAGAGAAATGAGGAAGTGGGGAGGCATTATTGCTTCAAGGAAATTAAACAATGGGCGGGGTGGGGGTGGATAAAGTTATTTTTTAAATTTTAAACTAGTAGGGAAAAAAGGAAAGCATTACAATGAAAAGGAACACATGGGACTTTTAGAAGATGTGGAGAGACACCCCAAATATATACATTCTCTGCTTGTTTAAATTGCTTAGACTGACTTTAAGAAAGTGTTACAAAGCCTTAAAAATCAGAGGCATCTCAGTAGCACAGTGAAACTACATATCTCTTTCTAAAATACCCTAGGACCTCCCAGGTATGGTGGCGCACACCTTTAATCCTAGTGAATTGAGAGGCTGAGGCAGGAGGATAGCAAGTTTGAGGCTAGCCTCAGCAACTTAGTAAGACCCTGTCCCAAAATTAAAAAAAATAAAAAAGGGCTGGAGATGCAGCTCAGTGGTAAAGTGCCCCTGGGTTCAATCCCCAGGGCAAAACTAAAACAAAAAACAAACCTAGTATCACTTTCCTCAGATTGAATCAGTTAGACACATGGTATGAGGAAAAGCATGTTCCAGCTCAGAGGGGCCTTGACTGGCTTGCTGGCCAGGAACCTCCTGGTTTCTGGCTCTGCCTGGCTTCATTGTGACTTCAGTGAGAAGGGTGTGGGGATGGGGGAGAGCAGTTAATACTGGGTGTCTTATTAAACATTTAAGGGCCCTTTGAGAATGTTGGACAGATGCTCTTCTTCTTTACCTAGACAAGAAAAAATGTTTTTTTTTGGTCCAGAACAAATTATGTAAGCAACATTTAGGCCCAAACTAGATAACCTTGTTTCTAAGATGTGGATGATGTTCTGAAGATAATGCTTTTCAGCTTCGCTAACAAAAAATAACAAAGACAGATGACATGCCAGGCACAGTGATGCATGTGTACGATCCCAGAGACTTGGGAGTCAGAGGCAGCGGGATCACAAGATCAAGGCCAGCCTCAACAAATTAGCAAGGCCCTAATCAACTTATCGAGACACTGTCTCAAAAACAAAAAATAAATAAAAAAAAAGGACTGGGAATGTTGCTCAGTGGTAAAGCATCCCTGAGTTCAATACCCAGTACCAAAAAAAAAAAAAAAAAATGACACGCACAATAAATTTGGAGCAGAATCTCACAACCATCTCAAAATGAAAATAACATGTGAAAGAAGTTTGTAAATACTAAAGAGGTGTATGTGTACACACACATTATTTTTTGAAAAAAATATCAGCAATCATGTGGCCTCTGATAGGTCTTTGTGACTTCTGTAAGCTCAGTTTGCTCCTCTATACATTAAAGTAATAGTACCTCTGCATGCATGGATTGTCAAAATTAAAAGAGTCAGTAGGTAAAATGCTTACTTTATCTTTTACTGTGCAGGACTGACATTTTAAAGATTAAAAAAATTTTCTACTATTATTCTCTTGGAGATATAGTCCCATGTTGAGTTTTATGGCAGATCAGGATAATCTCTGTCTGCTAGAATTCTACTTCGCATTTTATAAAAGGTCTTTTAACACATGTTGGTCCCATTTAATTAATGTCCAAAATTCCTTATAAAGTTCTGCTCAAGTACACGGAAACACAGCTTTTCCAAGGTGAAAGATGCATTCATTTGATATGAAGATTCTAGGGGGAGGAATGAGTGGTGTTTGAGAGTTGACCAGAAGGCCTTTAAAGCCCTTGCACGCTTGAAATGCTGTACCATATGGCTCTCTGAGCCTCTTTATTGCCTGAAAGTTCATAAGCAGAGGTAAATTGGAGAAGACACCAGAGACACATCATAGTACAAAGCCATGTTTAACCCTGTGTCCCACACAAGAGGGAACTTCATCCTTTCTCCCCACAGAGAGGCATTCTGGCCCCTCCCAATCACACAGCGATGCCCTCAGGATGACACAGACTCTCCAACTGCAGACTCCCTCCCAGTATCATCCTCACTGCCAGAGTTATCTTTGAGAAAAATGTGCACATGCAGAGAATGCTTTCTGAGTGAAGAAAAAATTGGCATCAAACTGAAGTGATTCAAAATAGTAAGACTTTGTAGGACTACTAGAAAAACTAAAGGGGACATAAGTTAATAATTGATAGCAAAACTGGTAAGGATGATTTAATGTCCACCTGATATTCTGGTTATATAAATAATATAAATTCTTAGTATTTGGGCAGAAAATAAATAACTTCACATAATTTGGTATAGCTGTCTGACAGCAATGTAGTTAATAGAGCTCTGTGACTTGTGTACATAAGAAAAAAACATGTACATATATCAGGATATAGAATCCAAATACAGTTAATTTTTCTTTATGGAAAGATAGAATAACAAATTAGCGAATTGACTAGTAAAAAATAATGGACTGTAAATTCCTGAGAAGAAATCATCATTATAAATCAGCAATAGTTTAATATAAGACATTTATAGTTTGGAATTAAGTGGCAAAAATATAATATCAAAATCACTCATGTTGTTGAGAGCACTTACTGAATACTAGATGCTATGCAAAGTGATTTCCATGCATTATTTCATTTAATTCTTGAAATAGAATAGTGTATTATCCCACTGCACAGATAAAGACCTTGGAGTTGGGTGTGTGAGATATCCTGTGTGGTCAGGGGGAATAAATGACACCTGGGAACATAAGGAATCTATTTACCTCTGAGATCTGGAAGCAAAGAGAAAGGAAGGAGGGGATAGGGAGATTTTAGAATAAAGTTTAGGATTCAGCTCAAGACTTTGGAACTTGGATCTCCTCAGTCTATTCTAAAATATTTCAAAGTGGCAGTAGATTCACAATGCACTTACTCAATAAAAAAAATCCTCAAGAAGTAGAAAGAAAAGAGATGCAAGGGAGGTAAGTTTGAGGGGATGTAGCATTTACCTGGGGATAAGGAATTGACTTTCACATTAAGTGGCTAGACTGGTGTGGGTGTTGTTTAGGGTTGAGCCTATGAGAAACAATGTTGTGACACAGCTCAGCAACAGATCAAGCAGATTTCCCGTGGTACCTAAGACCCATGAAGGCTTCTTAATCATTTGTATGTGCGAGGTGTATCTATGTGCACATGCACAGTACATTGAAGACTGACCATTCAGAACTGTTACAGATTCACAAAGGAATCTGGCTCCCCAAAGTAGTAGAGACTCTCTTCTGATCTATTCAGTCTGAGGGTCTTTGGAAAGCAAGTGAGCAGTCATTTTAGCCATAAGGGGAGGCAACCCGAACGTTTTCTTTCATATTTTTAAATTGGTGCATTATAATTATACAAAATGGTGGGATTTATTGTTACATATTCATAAATGCATGCTATATGACAGTATAATTTGTCCAATATTGTTCCCCTGTATTTTCCCTTTTCCTCCTCTCTTTCCTCCCCCTGGTCCCTTTCCTCTACTGATCTCCCTTTGATTTCATGAGATTCATCCCACTTTTCCTTTTTCCTCTCTAGCTTCCACACATGAGATAAAACAACAACCCTTAAATTTCTGAGTTTAGCTTATTTCACTTAAATAATGCTCTAGTTGCATCCATTTTCCTGCAAATGACATAATTTCATTCTTCTTTACAGTTGAATAAAAACTCCATTGTGTATATATACCTCATTTTTTAATCCATTCATCCACTGATAGACACGTAAGTTGATTGCATAGTTCAGCTATTATAAATTATCACAGACATTTTTTAACATTTGAAAAAACTCAAGGCTCACTATGGAACTAGTGCCACTTATAGACAATGGTAACCTTTCAGTGTGCATGAAGTTTTGAATCCCTACCCTACTACCATACTTGTATCTCTTGAACTTTAGATTTATGTCTGCGGGTGGTAAATGTTACTAGATATTGGTTGTGATTGTCCCTGTTTCTTATTTAAACCAGTGCTGGGGGTGTTGAGGGTCCCCTCCTCCATTTCTTCAGTTAATAGAGTGATGGATCTTATTGCAGAGACAGGAATCATGTGGACTTGACTGAGAAAAGACCTGATAGCTAATCTGCTTTCCAGATGATTAAATCCAAGCCCAGAATTATTATGAAGCTAATAACAATGAGTGAGGACTACCAATTTGTTTTTCTGCAATATAATGCCTCTATTCCATTCCACCTCTCCTGGAAGGAAAATATTTCTATTCAATATTTTCTATAAGGTTCCTTATATGGTTGTGCCAACTGGTGGTTGTAGGAAGTTTTAGTGCCATTTTAGAATTGTCAAAGCAGGTGACCCCCTTGGGAGGTAGCAATGACATAGATCAGTCAATTAGCTGGAAGAAGGTGGATTGACAATGCAGTCATTTGGAAAACCATTTAATTTCACCTGCTGCCAACTCTCAGATAAGAAGTACACATACAATCAACTAAGACAGGAGTACCACTTAATATTTTTTCAAAGTGTTTAAATATTGCCACTTATTGGTGATTACCTCTTTGTATAATTGTAAAAAAATCAAATAAAAATGCATTACTAGGATATTAAGTCACATTTTGTTATAAGGTATTTAAAATAATTTTTTATATTTTATTCTGCCAATTATGTTATTTCTCTCCAGTTTCTGAATATAATTAATTAAAAGAGTGATGGTTCTCTGATCAAAATTTATATTAACGGTTAGATTATTAAAGTACTAAGGGAACATTATTTCCCACAAAATATACTTTTATTTAGCTAATTAAATAAATTTACATTTTACATGGGGACAGAAAAAGAGAAGTAGAAAATCATTTTGAGGTTTCTAACATGAGCAATTCAGAGGATAAATTCAAATAATTATAAATACCATAATAGTTTTGGGCGATTATTTGCAAATAGGAATGCAACAATTTCTACTTTCTCTCTCCCTGCCCTTGAGTATTTGCCTCCCACAGTGACTCTGAACTTGCCCATGTGACTTTCTTTGGCTAATGGGACAAAAGCAAATATGACATAACCAAAGACTTAATGAATACTTGTGCATTGTAGATTACTCTCTCTAGTTCTTCAGAATCCTATAATTATGTCTATTTTAGTCCGATTTTTGTTGTTGTTGTTGTTGTTGTTGTTGCTGTTGCTGCTGCTACTGCTGTAACCAAAGACCTGACAAGAACATCTTAGAGGAGGAAAAGTTTATTTGGGGCTCATGGGTTCAGAGGTCTCAGTCCATAAACAGCTGACTCCATTGCTCTGGGCTGGAGGTGAGTCAGAACATCATGGCAGAAGTGGGTAGAGGAGAAAAGCTGCTCAGAACATGGCAATCATTAAGTAGAGAGAGACTTCTATTTCCCAAGGACTCCTCCAGCAACTCTACCTGTTACCACCCAGTTAATCCATATAAATAGATTAAGCCATTGATTAAGTGTTATGGTTTAGATATTATGTGCCCCCTAAAAGCTCATGTGTGAAACAATGCAAGAAGGTTTAGAGGTGAAATGATTGAGCTATGAGAGTCTTAACCTAATCAATGTGTTAATCCCAATGATAGGGTTTAAAGAAGGAGTAACTGCAGGTAGATAGGGTGTGGTTGGAGGAAGTGGGTCTCTGAAGCATGCCTTTGGGTTATATATTTTGTCCTTGTTGAGCAGAGTTCTTATGCTTCCTGAGTGACATGTTCCAAGCTGCTTTCTTCCACCACACTCTTCTGCCATGGTGTTCTGCCTCACCTAGTGCCCCAAGGAATCGAGCTGACTGTCTATGGACTGAGACTTCTGAAACTATGAGCCCCCACCCCAAATAAACTTTTCCTCCTCTAATTGTTCTTATCAAGTCTTTTTGTCATAGCAGCAGAAAAAAAGCTAACTGAAACATTAGGATTTACCTCTCATAACCTAATCATTTTGCCTTTGAAGTTTCTTACATTATCTCACATATGAGCTTTTGGGGGACAAATATCACATTTCCAAATCATAACACTCTTATTCTCAGTTTCTCAAGGTTGAGCTTCTGGGTTGTATTCTCTACTTTACACCATTTCTTTGTATAACTCATCATGTTCCATAGTTTTAAATGCTGTCTTTACACTTATGACTGCCATGTTTATATTTCCAGCCCTGCCCTCTCTTCTGAATGCCAGTTTTTTGTAGCCAACTGCCTACTAGACATATAAGTTTGGGCGTAGATATCTAATAAGCCATTCCAACTTCACACATCAAAAATGGGACTCTTGATATCTCACCCCAACCCCCAGGAATCCCAACCTTTCCTTCCCACAGCTTTCGTTGTATAGGTTACTAGAATCTCTGATTATCCAGTAAGCTAGGAGTCATCTTAAATTCTTTTATCTCTCCTGTAGTTGCAATCTAACAGCAGGTTGTGTTATTTGTATGTGCAAAATATATCACTTGTGTCCTCTCACAACATATTAACTCAAAACACCATCATTTTTATTTTAAGTTACTACCATAGGCTCCTAAATATAACCCAATTCTACCATTTCTCTATCATAGTCTATTCTCCAGGAGACAGCCAAAATGATTCATTCAAAAATATTCAACACATACCAGATGATAACCACCTTGCTTAAATGCTTCAATGGCTTTATACTGTACCACAGATAAAGTACAGACTCCTTACTATATAATTGAGCCTTTGCCTTCCTCTTTGACCTTGTCTGACTTTCCTAATAAATGATAAAATTTAGGAGATAGTTTTGTTTTCCTTGTTTATCTGTTTGTTTTTTTGACAATAGTCAATTTTGGTAATTATTTATTGAATAAATGAGAGGATAATCATAAAATAAATATAGGGCTGTGTGGGCTCTTGTCTTTTTATTATTCTTTTCTTTTTTTTTTCTTTTTCGTGCTGAGAATTGAACCCAGAGATGCTTTACTACTAAGTCACATCTCCAGCCCCCTACTTTTTTTTAATTTAAGACAGGGTCTTACTAAGTTGCTGAGCTTGGCCTTGAACTTGTGATCCTCCTGCCTCAACCTCCCAAGTCACTAAGAATACAGACATGTGCCACCACTCCTGGCTATCATTATTTTCTTATTTAAATATTTTTAATACAACAAAAGTATATGATATACATACACCTTAAGAAACTGGTATTTGTAAATACCACCATCCTTGAAACTGTCATCTGTGAACTGGTGAGTAAATGCCACCATGGAATTAGGTTCTTTAATCTCAAAAGAATAATACAATCCTGGAGTGATTAAAGCAATGGTGAAATTATCCTACACTTACTATTTCTATGACTTTTACAAATAATAGATTTAGGTTAGCATATTAGTAGATAGGTATGAGAAGCACAGGATTTAAAGTTGTGCTGGATATTTTCACTTCACCCTCCAGTCTACTCTCCACCTATGTATATTCTGTTCTGTGCCCTCAGAGATCAAACTCTCTCTCTTTCTCTCTCATCTTCTGGTTTAAGGTTTGGTTCAATCAATGGAAGCATTACAAGGAGATTGGAAGGTCAAAAGAGAGTGAGGACAGGTTACTTACTCCTCCCTTGCTGGGCTATGGGCTGCCCATATCCCTTTATCAAAGGCCAATCTCCAGAAGTTATGGAGCATATAAGGTTGAGGAACAGACTCGCAAGCTGCTAAGTGCATCCTAAGAAATAGAGTAGGTACATTTGGACAGATACAGACAAAACTGATAACTTTGAACCCTCCTGAACCTCTCTTGTTGGAGGAGGCAGACCCTATAAGTTTTTCTCCAAAAGAAGGATGATTCCAACCACAGCTGTGGTTCTGGTTCTGAGACATTTTTTTTGTCTTTTCTTTTTTGGAACTGGGGTTCAAACCCAGGGTTTCATGCACACAAGATAAACACTTTACCACTGAGCTACATCCAAACCTTGGTTCTGACTCTTTTATAATACTGAGTAAATAGAACTTCTGATATCTAGATTGTAACTAATGTTTACCTGCTTACAAGTTTTTCAATGATCACAGCTGAGATACTAGCCTCACAAGATGGGGTCCATCATACCCCCATTTTGGAGAAAGAAAAGGTTTAGACCAAGAAAAGAAACTTTAATTGAAAGAGTAGAAGAACTTCACAAAATTGTATTGTCAGGAGTCTAAGAAGCATGTGTGAGAGGGGATTTTAAGGGGGAAGGCAGATGATAGATAGCATCTTGACCCCAAATGTACAATGGGTCCTGCGGAACTATGGACACATCCTGTGCAGTCTCAGAATATACAGTGGACATACCTCCATCTTTCTTAGCTAGAAGTTTTCCCACTCTAGCTTCTTGAAAGTTAGGGCTAATATAGAGGGCAAGACCAAATGCAAGTCCTGGAAATTATTCCCAAACCTCATCAAGATAGTAAACTGGAAGCAATGCTGCATCTATTGGGGAATCACAGAGAAAGAATGGCCACTGTCAAAGACTTGCGAGATATAAGGGTGATGATTCCTCTCACATCCCCATTTGACTTGTCAATTTTGCCAGTGCAAGGGCTAGATAGATGTTGGAAAATGACTGTTGATAATCACAGACTTAATAAGATAATGATTTCAATCACAGCTGTTGGTCTAGATATGCTAATTTTATAGAAGCAAATAAATAGAACCTCTGACATCTGCCTTGTAGCTACTGACCTAACAAAATTATTTAACATACTCTGACCAGCAAAGATGATGAGAAGTCATTGCCTTATATTAGGTGCAGCAGTTCACCTGAGTATACCCAGGTCTATGTCAGCTCACTTGCTCTGTTCCATAATGGAGTCTGGAGAATCCTTGATCATCTTGATTTCCCACAGAACATCATTCTGACACAGTGTAATTATGACATTATGGTAATTGGACCCAATGAACAGGACATAGTAAGTAAGTAAGTAGAAAAGCAATCAAGATATATGTATGCCAGAGGGTGAGAGATAATCACCAAGAAGACTCAGGAGCCTGCTGCATCATTTAAGTTGCTGCATCATTTAAGTTTCTAGAGGTATAGTGGCCTGGAGTCCGTTGATATCACCTGTACGTGGAATAAGCTCCTTTTCCTTACACAGCCTATCAATGACCAAATGGAGACAGCACAGACTGCATTTGGTCATGCTTCTTATAACCATTAGGTAAGACCTGGAACAGGATAGTTTCCTCTGATCAATCCAGGCTGTAATGCCAGTTATCCTGGCACTTGGGCTTTATCTCTCAACAGACCAGTATCAGGAGTGTCTGAGAGCAGAGAGTGGAACTGCATGGAGTCTCCAACATACCTCAATTACAGTATCTTCTCCCAACAATTCTCCATTTGAAAAGTAACACCTGGCTTTCTACTCAGCACTGGTGGAAAACTGAAAGCCTGAGCAAATTAACTGCCAGTCATGAACTGGGTATTATCTTCCTACATTACTATAAAATTAAATTGCCTCACACCATACCATTGTAAAATTGAAATGCTCTATATAAGAGCTCATGCAAGTAAAGAAACGGCATAAAAAAATAAAAAATAAATAAAAAATAAATAAAAAAAAAAGAAAAGGCATAAATAAAGTGTTCAAGTTGGGGCTGGGTTGTGGCTCAGTGGTAGAGTGCTCCCCTAGCACAGGAGATGCCCTAGATTTGAGCCTTAGCACCACATAAAAATAAATTAATTAATTAATTAAAGATATTGTGTCAAACTACGACTAAAATATAAATATTTAATAAAAAATAAAATGTTCAAGTTGATGGCTTGTACTCTCATGCTACCTATTCCTACTGCTTTGCCATATTGCCTTTAATCTACATTGATGGTTTCATAGGTAGTACCTTTTGGCCAGATAATGGAGGAGGTAAAAGCTCAGACTTGGTTTATAGGTGGATCTGCATAGCACGTTAGCACCAGCTAAAAGTTAATAGCCATTACAACATGTAGCCCTATACAGAGGTGGTAGAGGGTAATCTGCCTAGAGAGCTCAACTTTAGGTTATAAATCTGGCTGTCCACTTTCTTTAGCAGAAGAGGCAGCTTATGATAAAGACCTATAGTAATTCAAAGTGATTGACTAATAAGTTGGTCAGCCATTCCGAGATGTAGAATAAGATTGCAAAACTGATGACAAAGAAGATCAAGGATAGGGATATGGATGGATGAATTTCTTAGAATGGAAAGAAAGTTTGAGGATATTTATATCTCAATAATGCTTAACAGAAGTCATCTACTTCAGAGGTAGGCCCAGTAATTCAGCACACCAAGTGACCTGTCCTGGATTTTTGTCAGCCTCTTTCTTCAGCTACCTTCTCCTTAAAGAATAGGAGTAGTTTCAACTTTCAACTGTTACTAGCCCTAGGGTTCTGCACCAACCATGATGATTTCCATAAGTCCTGATCTAACCAAAATATATAGGTGGGCAAGATACTGGTTATCCTGCCCATAATTTTTTAAACATTCCTTATCCAATTTAAATGCACCAGTTATTTCTCATAAGGGCCTTAACTGATAAAAAAAAATTGCAAGTGAACTTTTAAAAATCCTTTCAGCTACTTCCAGTCTTGGAGATGTGGGCAAATTTCACAAGATCTCTAAACCTTGGATTGCTCTTTGGAAAATTAAGACACCTTCCTCAGAGTATTATGCAGACTTGAATGTTAAATACATAATTCTTGACATGACAGGTCTTTGCCTGCTTCACCTTCTGCCACTGCTAGCCCTTTAAATGACACTAGAGTGAGGGCCAGGCTACAGCAGTGTCTGGACTCTACCCATTGCAGTGGGAGACCTGGGGCTCCAATGCCCAGAGGCCTGATCTCATCAGATCCCTAGAGGCTATGGCTTTCCTCTTCCTCTGTTTGAGAAGCACTACAGCAGGAAGTATGTGACCTGGCTTTCCCAGCAGCCATTCAAAAGGGCTAGGTGTCAGAGTCTGGAGTTACAGAGGATTTAATACTCAGTATAGTGAACAGTGATCAGTGAGAGATATGAGACACGAAGAAATTGGCAGAAAAATTTCTCTTTTTCCTTCCTTCCCAGGGATGTTCCCAGGAACAGCAGCTTGGTGCAGGCTGTCTGGAACTAAGTTGCATAAGTAAGCAATCAACTATATTCTCTTGTAGTTCAGGCCAGCCTGTTAATACATCACCTTGTATTTGTTTTCTCTGCTTCATCACCTTGTATCCCCTTTCTCCTCATTCTTGCTGCCTTGGAATTGTACCTGTCAATTAGGGTGACAAATTGTCCCAGCTTGCCTAGGACTAAAGGGATTCCTATGATGCAGAACATTCAGTGCTGAAACCAGGAAGGTCCCAGGCAAACCCAACTCTCAATAAAAAAATTAGCAGGTAAACATTGAATCAGGCCCTATTTCCCAAAGAATCCTACATGTGACAGTTGGCACGGGGAATGGCTATAGAAAGTCAATGCTTAGGATGGGATTTTGAAACTAGATTGAACAATGATCTGAAAGCAAAAGGTTTTCTATTGCGGGTGTAAGTGGAAACAGTAATAACCCCTAGTGTCCATTAGCATAAGAATTACTCAAGATAGTACATAGGTATGGAGATTGATTGTGATGAGGTACAAATTGAGGGTACGGGATTAGGAAATGAAGGGTTGCTACCTTTGATTAGTATGGGAGTCCTAAAAATTATAGATTGTCATGTAGGGTGGTTGCTTTTGACAGAACTGCATGCCTTGCAACAAAAAAATTATAGTCTCAGGTGACTGCCTATTTAAGAAACTCTATAAAGGTCATAGGCCACATTTAGAGAGACCCTGATCTCATTGGCAACTGGGTACACTTTGCTGAAAATCCATCCCAGGACTTAATTGTAGTAGAACGGCAAAGGAGACTGAATACACAGCCTCAGTATTTCTCCCATGCCAAAGTCAGTGCCTTCATAAGAAAAGAATAGGAATTGAGAACTATTATGGGAACATTTGGGTAAGTAGGCCTAAAAATCTTTGTTCCCCAACAAACTCACTGGGCTTGCAGAAATAGCTTCCTTCCCCATACGAGAAAACAGCAGCTTCCCCATACCTGGAGACCCTCCCTGCAAAGACCCCATCAATCTTAAACCATTGCTGCTGCTATAACAAAATACCACAGACTGGGCAATTTACTAAAACAGAAATGTATTGCTCACAGTTCTGGAGACTGTTATGTCCAAGGTCAAGACACCAGCAGGTTTGGTGACTGGGAAGGCCTGTTCATCATAGATGGCATCATCTAAGTGTTGTCAAATGGTGCAAGGGACAGAAAAGCAAAGAGGGCATGAAAGTGGTACATGTTATGTCCTCAAATGGCAGAAGATTTTAAAAGGGAAAAGGGCCAAAGTGCTTCCCCTCACCTCATTTTTATAGTAATTAATACTATTCATGAAGGCTCTGCTCTCATGACTAATGACTTCAAAAGCCCCCATCTCTTAATACTATCACATTGGTTTCAAAATATGAACTTGGGGGAAACAAATTCAGACCATAGCACCACCTGAGACAGATACTTCTCAAGGGGTGCTTGTTTTCAAGATTTGCCCAATTTTCCCTTGCTGCTGCTTGACCAATAATAGAAGTTAGGTAACAGGAAAATACAAGCCCTGCTCTAGGACGAAATGGTATGTCCATCTAAACAACACAAAACCTGGTCTATGTGTTCCAATAGGAACTGTAGTTATGCTGGTGGGAGAACACAAATGGGAGTGGGTTATAAGGCTACATCACCAAGAATTTATGCATGAGGTCACTCTCCCATGACTCAGAGTTTAACTCCTGGCACAGACACCTGGGGCTGGCTTAATACATTGCTGGGATGTCTCTTGGAAGCTTGAACATATGCAATAATAATCAATTGCAGACATTCTGGAACTGCCTGATAGAGAGCTAAAAGTCACAAGATAGGGAGGCAGAATATAAGAAGGGATTATATATTAATCCATTTTTCTGTTACTATAATGAAATACCTGAGGCAGGATAATCTTATAAAGAAAATAGGTTTATTTAGCTTTGAAGACTGAAAGTCCAGGATCAGGCAACTCCATTTATTTAATCTCTGGTGACAGATGGTATCATGACAGGGGTGCATGTGAGAACAAGAAATCACGTGGCTAAACAGGATTCATGTTTTTGTAACAATTTGCTCTCCCAAGAACTCATTTCAGGAGTCCAGCTTTTCTTCATGAGAGCAGCACCCTTAAGGACCTAAAGAGCTCTCAGTAGGCCTTAACTTTTAAAACTTAACACTGAGGACCAAGGCTCTAACACATGAACCTATGAGAGACAAATTTCATCTAAACCATAGCATATTACTACCTATGGTTGGAAGACCATGCATACTGAAAAGGCCTGAATGAAGTCATGTATCTCCTTAAACATATGGAGTTGGTCCTGGCCTTTTTAGTAATTTTTATAAAAATTACATCTGACTTGTTTCTCGGGGAGGATCCATAGGACACTTCCTGCATTAAAGGTATAAAAAATGCACTGGAGAGGACAGCGGTATATTTGAGAAACTCAATGTGGCTGTCCTCTTATGACATTGAAAATGTTGCCATGAAATGGGCTCCCTAGTACCAAAGAGGATGATGGGATAGGTCTCTTTGCTCTCTGGTTTCTGCTAGACTCTATCAGAGTGGCACATCAGCAAGAGAATTGTGAGCTTTGGGGATTTATTCACCCAACTCTTCCTGGTGAATTCACAGTATTCCTCAAGTCAAGGTCAAATCTCCTGCATGGCTGCCCTCTCCACATAGACTTTCTGTCTCCAGGTTTATGTTCCCAGCTCCCACCTCTAGACCTAGGGCTATTAACTGAGTCTCTATTCCTAGCTCAAGGTTATTACAGTGTTCCTTTGGGGGGTCTCAGTACCTGGCTTCATTTTGTAAATAATCTTATTACTAAATTCTCAAATTACTTGACTATTTTTTTGGTGCCAGGATCCTATCTATGTTTAAGATATATTTGGAATTTTTTTCTAGAAACCTCATGTGTGGGAGAACTATGCAGCTAGGAGACATGTGTTGGAGGGAAACTTTTCAGTGTATACTTTGGAATTTTGAATCATGTAAATTTATTACTTGTTAAAAAGAGTACTCCACACTCTTATGCTCTTAAAAGCAATGTTAAGTCGTGAAGGGGGTGGTGGCAGAGCAAGGACAAATGTGGCAATTGATATCATAAGCTTTAGCTATGTGACACAGTATTTCCACTTCTAGGAAAGTGGATTTATCCTTAAAAAATAATTGAAGATAGAAAAATTCATGTACAAGTAGGATTTGCTGCAATCTTACACAAGAAAAGTTTGCTAACTTTGTAAATGCTTAAGAATAGGGTCATTTGTGGTAAAATATAACAGAAAACTCTGCAGCTATCAAAGATCATGCCTTTCAGAAAAATGTTGAGGAGTACAGGAGAATCTCATGTTTTTGTCAGATGACAGAAGCAGAATGCAAAAGAGTGCATACAATTTTGTAAAAATGTGTAAAAATTATCTATCTATATTTTAGCAACTAAGGTAGAAAATAAATGCCTGTATGTGTTCAAAGGCATGGGGTTTATAAATTTGGATTCTAGGGGCTCTAAGTAACAATGTTCATCTCAAAGGAGTTTAAACAATAGAAGCATTTCATTTTGTTACCAAGACATTTGAGCATAGGCAATTCTCTAGTTTATTTGGCACAAACATCAGTTTCATCATTTAGGACTTGTGTTCTATCATTCCACTTCAACAATTTGTCCTTAAATTTATTGTCTCATGGTCACAATATGGCTGCTTCAGCTCTAAATATTACAGGACAATAATCAAAGCAGGAAGGCCTTAGAAGCCAACTAGTTTAGGTCAAGCTCTTCATTTGGGCCAGCTCTTTGGGGGACCTATAATGTAATCTATGGTTTATACAAATATATCTGTACTGCATTATGAGCTACCTAATAACAAGAATCCACTACTCCTGTTTAAGGAAATGGAAGCAAAACCAGAAATAGAGATAAGTGTGTGTGTGTGTGTGTGTGTGTGTGTGTGTTACTGGGGATTGATCATGAAGTACTCTGACTCTGAGCCACATCCTCAGTTCTTTTTATATTTTAACTTTGAGACAGGGTCTCTCTAAATTTTCCAGGCTGGCCTGGAATTTGTGATCCTACTGCCTCAGCCTCCCGCCAAGTCACTGGGATTACAAACATGTACCACTGTGCCTGGTAGAGTCAATCTTTTAATGAATTCTCTTCATTTTAAAAAATGGATGGGTTGGACTAGGTAATCTCTGAGATCCCTTCCTGCTCCACCTGGCTCTGATTAACAAAAAGGCTGGCAAAAAGACAGTAAATTATTAATTGTGGTTAACATGGGATGGTAAAATTATGAAGAATTTTCATTTTCTTCTTTAAAATTTTCTCCTTTCAAAAATTTCTATAATGATATTATTAATCGGTATGGTTTGGAGGTGAGGTGTCCCCCAAAAGATCATGTGTGAGACAATGCAAGAAGGTTCAGAGGAGAAATGGTTGGGTTGTGAGAGTCTTAACCCAATCAGTAAATTAATCCCCTGACAGGGATTAATTGAGTGGTAACGAAGGTGAGGAGGGAGTGGCTGGAGGACATGGGTCCGTGGAGGCATGCCTTTGTGGGTACATTTTGTATCTGGTAAGTGGAGTCTCTCTCTCTCTGCTTTCTGATCATCATATGAGCGGCCTCCCCCCACCACAGTTTTCTGCCATGATGTCCTGCCTCACCTCAGGCCCTGAATAATGGAGCCAGCTGCCTATGGACTGAGACTTCTGAAACCGTGAGCCCTCAAATGAACTTTTCCTCCTCTACAATTGTTCGGTTGGGTCTTTCAGGCACAGCAGTGAAAAGCTGACTAAAACATGAATGTAATGAAGAAATACATCATTTTAAAATATCATAAATGTTCTAAACTAGAAAACTTTTAAAACTAATTGCACATGTAATACGTGTTGTTATTTATTTATTTTTTTTAGTTTGTCTGCCAATAGTTCAACTTATTTTAATGAGACCTATTGCTGTACTTTGACCATCCAGTTGTATAGGTGTAAATGTCATCTGCAGTTATAATTATGGGCCTTTTTAGTGAAACAGTAGACACGGGTAATGGTGGATAATGAGCAAGTTTTTCTTCTCATGTGAGCCCAATTGCCTTAATAATTGAAATCCCGCCAAAAAAAAGCCACAAAATGTGTAGATAAATTCATAATGCATTTAACTGCCTTCAAAACTTAAAAATGACAAGGTTGTGAAAATGATCACATCTAGATTTATTTACAAAATACTTGGAACTGCATACTAATCTTTGTACTTTGTTTTTTCATGGAAACTGAGCTGTCTTTCAACAAATTCCAAAGGTCTTTGGGTCTAATGCACCTCACAGTTGTGAGACAATCATGCATTAAAAGAGAACAAGATGGGAAATGATTGTTTTCTCCATGGTGCTCATTTTCCAAGGTAAGTGTAGTGGAACCCAGGATCTAGTGAGAGAAATGTACCAGGTATTGATCACCAATTATGGTGTGCCAAGCACAGTTCTTAGCGCTGGGCATACACAGTGTCTATCCCCACTGCAATCCTATGTAGAACATATTATTATCCCAACTTTATAGATGAGATCAGGGCTCAGAGAGAAGGAATAACTTATGAAAAGTAACACAGGCCAGGAGCCATGGTGCATGCCTATAATTCCAGTGGCTTGGGAGGCTGACGTAAGAGGATCATGAGTTCAAAGCCAGCCTCAGCAACTTAGTGAGGCCCTAAGCAACTCTGTCTCAAAATAAAAAATAGAAAGGACTGAGGATGTGGTTCAGCGGTTCAGTGCCCTTTGGTTCAAGCCCTGATACCAAAAATAAGTAACAATGAATCTTCATTTGAGGAAATCAAGATTTAAACAAAGGTCAGTCTGATTCCAAAGCCCTAGCTTTTAGCCATTTGCAGTATTTGCCCAATTTTTCTGTTGAATGTACTTAGGCCAATTTTCTCTTGAATTTAAAAGACACCTGATGCTTTGTTCTACAAAGATCATTTTATTTTCACTATAGTTCCTTTTCTGTCCTCAGTACACAATGTATTCATTCAAGGCATATGCCCTTCTGTAGGTGAGGGGGCATTCCACCTCCAAGTAAGAATAGATTTTGTTACGTTGTTTAGTACATTTCTATAACATCATCTCTCCCTCAATCACATTGCCCTCACTTCCTGTCATAGTTCCTTTATTCTAAAGATTCCTGGTCCTGTACTATGGTTGACTGCTCTGTCATTCATTTACCTTAAAAGAGAGGACAGTGGTGTCAGTTTAGTTATTGAAATGGAGCAGATGCTGCATTGGATATACAGGTCTCCTCCCTTTTAGGAGATGCTAGCGGCTGATGGTTCATAGCTGAGTCCCTCCCCAGGAACTGTCCTCAGCCAAAGGCAACTCTTTACAGTTAAAGAGAACTGTTGAACACACCTATCAGTCCCCAGAATTCCACTCTAATGATAGTAAATGACAGTAATATACTATAATCACACCTTTTTAAATATAAAACTAAACCATGTCTCAGAGAAATTGACAGCATAAGGTCAACCAGTTAATTTATAGCAGAACTAGAACTAGAGAGTAGATTTTCAGATTCTCAATGTATTCACAAAATATGATTTTCCAACAGTAGTATATTCAAAACAATATGCCACTGTCTAACAGTTATACCAGAAAAAGAGATATTACCATATTTTCAACTACGGCAACATCATTGCAATAAGTAGGCTACTTCATGAGCAGCATGAAATTGAATGGATAAATTTAAGAATCTTAAGATAAAATTGCATTTAGTTAGAAATTCCTTATGTAGCCTCTCACCAAACTAAAGTTTTAAAATATAATGTTTTACTTGGAGAAAAAATTGATGAATTCAAGAAAAAAAAGAAAATCTTATAAACATGTAAACATATATGTATAATCTGCCACATTTCAATGTTAAACTGACACCACTGTCCTCTCTTTTAAGGCAAATGAATTATAGTGCAGTCAATCCTAGTTCAGACCCAGGAAGCTTTTAGAGCAATGGAGAATATGATGAGGGCAATCGAGTTGAGGGAAGGAGAAACAAATCTAGCTTTGTATGGGACACATGGTATTCTAGAAATGTACTGATCATTCTCTACTTCCTTTATATTTTCCATCACTTGGGCTCTGTCCCTTTGCTGACAGCTGCAATCTTAATGTGCAATTTTGTGAAAATAGGTGCTTTTTGGTCCAAACCAAAAGCCAAAGGCAGCTTTAGTTAAAGAGAAGTGTTGAATACACCAGCCTTCCAAATTCTATTTGAATATTAGTAAATGACTTTTCTTATGGACTCAAAGTCACAAGAGCAAAGAAAAGCAAAAAATATTTGGAAAATAGAAAGCAAATGCATAAATGGTTACCAGCTTGGTAGAGCTGAGAAATCAGAGTTCTCTGTCAGCAATGGGCAAAGGTAGAAGAAACCAGTAGAATTTACCTGAGGGAACTCCTAAACCTCATTAACTGAAGGTCTTGGGTACTTTGGGATATGCAGGAGAAGCTGGACCTAAACAAGAAGGTTAATTGAGGGTCTATCTAGGAAACAGGTGCCTACATCTCCTGCCTCCCTCTTAGGTGGCCAGACCATTGTTTTACCCCCACCCTTGAAGGAAATGAGAGCTTTACTCTTTGGTAAGTCTGAACTAGACTCTCTGGGAGCAAAGAGCAGGAATCTGTATTTTAACATGCACTCCAGAAGATCTTTATGCATGTGAATGTTTGAGAACCACTGGACTCTGGCTCACTGGGTACAGAAGAGAGCCAAGGCACTATCTTGCAAACACAGAAATTAAATGAAAATTGACAGACTGAATATTGAGAGTGCCAACCTTTGCCCCTCCCACACCCCATTCAGCTTAAAGAACACTGGCAGTCAGCATGGTACACAGCAGGCAGAAGGCTAGAAGAGACTTCTCTCATTCATCTACCCAGGCCAAGAAAAAAAATACCTAAGAATAGTTTCCCAGAACTGACGGAAGCAAGCTTTCAGATTGAAAGGGCCCAATTGGGATTCAGCACAGGATAAAAATCAACCCACACAGGGGCACATCACCATGAAATTTGAGAGTACTGGAAGCAAACAAAGATCCTAAAAACTTCAAGAGAGAAATAAGAAAAAGAAGTTTTCATATAAAGCAGCATTCTGTGAAGTCTCAAGTCTCCAGACTTCCATCTCTCTTAAAAATCACTGAGGATTCCAACAGCTTTAATTTGTATGGATTATGCCTATCAATATTTATCATATTAAAATTAAAACCAAGAAAATGAATATATATTTATTTACTAGTTCATTTAAAATAATCATAACAAATCTTCATGTTAGCTATTTGGGAAAAGAGAAAGCAAATAAACAAAAGGAAAATGTAGTGAGAAAAAGAAGTTTGATTTTGTATGTTTGCAGATCTCTTTAGTTTGCCTTAATAGAAGAAAACTGGATTCTCATTGGTTTACGGTAATTGTTCTGTTGTGATGTATTTTTTTGGTTGAAGTATATGAAGAAAATTTCATCTCACACAGATATGTAAGTGAAAAAGGGAGGACTTTCAGTCTTTTCCAATAATTGTGGATATCCTCTCATATTACACTAAATTTTTACAAGTAGTAGTTGATTGAAGTTAATTTGAAAAGAGAACCCCAAACCAAAATTTTGCATATTCTGTTACTTTATAATCCATTGGCCTATTTTGCACTTGGACTGGGTCTTCTATCCAGACATGATTTTGCAACATCATGCATTAGTTATTTGGAAAATATTAGTTGACCAAATTGTGCAGATCTTCCAAAATTCAACACATTTCATTATAAAATATTTTTTAAAAATCACTTTTGATAGTATGAACACCAGCCTCATCAGAAATGTCTTTAAGTATTAGGAAGGAATAAAGCTCACAGTAGTGGATATAAGTTTCAAAACTGTTAATTTTTACATGAAAGCTCAATTTATATCATTGGCAATAAATTCTGTCACTTGATTTTTCCTTATGGTGACAGGCTCACTTTGTTCATGTTTGAGAAAGTGTCTGCTAGATACTGAGATCAGAAAAGCCATAGTTTGTCAGTCAGTCATTCTTTCCAATATAAGAGGTGTCCCCTGAAAAAAACAGTTTGTTCAGTTCACAATTCAAACAATCCCACAAGTCCTTTACCTTGACACATTGTGCTGCATTCTTTGAGGTACAGCATAATTCTCATCTCAACACATAGACTATAAAATGATATATTTTCAAAATTTAATAAAAATAATCATTTAACTGCATAGTCAATGACATTATTGAGTGCAACTGGCTCTTTTTCTTTTTTTCAAAGTGTGTGGAGTTGAAGAATGTGATGACTGTTCATGGTAGGGCCTTAATTTGTGCTAAATAATCTTACCCATCTTTGCTTTTGCACCATCAGTGCAATGGCAACACAGAAAAATGCAAATAAAGTCTTAGTGTTATTGTTATGATATTATCAGCTCCCTGAAAGCATCTCAGGGACTCCCAGGGCTCTGTAGACCATACTTTGAGAACCACTGCTTTCAGTTCTGGGCAAATAAACTTAATTTTAAAAAAAACTAAATAAAACCAGGGCATGGTGGCGTACACCTATAGTCCTAGTGACTCAGGAGGCTGATGCAGGAGGATCACAAGTTCAAAGTCAGCCTCATCAACCTAGTGAGGCCCTAAGCAACTCATTGAGGTCTCTAAATAAAAAATTAAAATGGCTTAAGTATGTAGCTCAGTGGTTAAGCACCCCTGATACCCCCCCACACACACACACACATACACACACACATACACACCTAAATAAAAAATGAAAACAAAATCGGGGCAAACATAAATTATATATGTGGCTCAGTAGAGGAAAAAAATAAGACTCTCAGTCCCATAAATAAAGAAATGCTGCATTATCAGTGAATTATATCAGTTTAGCCTTGAGTAATAGTAATAAAAGAAAGGATAATTGGGATTTTTATGCATTTTTTCCTAAGATAATTTGTTTTCTTACTATGCAATATGCTATTATTCTACCAAATTTTCAATAACACATTATTATGCTGTTTGTTACATTTTTCTCTCTGACCCATTTCCTCTATGTCCTGAATTTTTGAAATTTGGAATCATATATTAACTCAGACTACCAGAATGATTTTTTGCCACTTGACAAGTACAGAGTTGAATCTAAAACACACATGCATGCACACGCATACACACACAAAGCAGATTCACAAACATACACGTATACACACCACAAAATGTGGAAAGAAATGAAGCATATGACAAATTCAGTGGAAAATTGGGGTTGTGTTGAATGCTTGAGTTCTTATGTGCAATGCTATCTAGATTTTTTTCTTAGTAATTTTAAGAAGCTTAGCTTGGCATGGTGGTGCATGCCCAGTGACTTGGAAGGTTGAGGCAGGAGGAACTCTAGTTCAAAGCCAGCCTCAGCAATTTAGGGAGGCCCTAAGCAACTCAGCCAGATCTTTTCTGTAAATAAAATGTTAAAAAAGCGGGGGCTGGGGATGTGGCTCAGTGGTTAAGTGCCCCTGGGTTCAGTCCCTGGTACTAAAAAAAAGAAAGAAAAAGATAGAATGGATCATAGAGGACATTGGTGAAATCCAACCAATTTGCATATAACAAAAAGGTACCTAATGAACTGAAGTATAACCCAAAGTAAAATACATAAAAACAAAGGTACATTGTTTTGTTGTGGTGGTGGTGGTGTTTTGAGGTCTCTCTTCCTACTTTACCCACCCTTGCACATTTTATACGTGAATGAATATCCTGGGATCCTGTCTTTTGTGATGCAAAAAATAGCAGATTTTTTTGTTTTCTTTAGATTTACTTTAATTCTTCATTAATGTTTGGCTAGATGTTTAGGAATCCATATCCTTTGTTAAATCACTGTGTGAATGATTTGCCAAACCAATTATTACAAGTTAGGATATAGCTACAACAGCTTGAATAGTTGCAACTTTGAAGGTATTTCTAAGGCATAGATAGCAGTTAAAAGAGAAAATGTATTGTAGTGGCGTCTCATCATATTTAATTCATAAATTATATGAAATTAAAATATATCATTAGGCAAAAAATAATAAAAGAGTGCCTTAATTTGGGCTGCTATAACAAAATACCATAGACTGGGTGGCTTGTAAACAACAGAAATCTATTATTCATGGTTCTGGAGGCTGGGTATCTGAGATAAAGGATGCCAGCATGGTCAGGTTCTGGTGAGGATTGAAAAAAGTGGGTGAGTGAGGTCTCTGTGTCCCTTGTAAGGGCACTAATTTTATTCATGAGGATTTCATAGTCATGACCTAATTTCCTCCCAAAGGCCTCACCTTCTAATATGACATTTCAGATTAGGATTTCAACGTATGAACTTTGAGCAGCCACAAACATTCAGTGCTTTGTAAATAGAGAAGTAATAATTTAAGTATATAATAGTTTTTTTTAAATACTTAAATATCAGATCATTCTGACCAGCATGTCACTCAATGAGAATACTTCCTAAGAAGAAAATCATTAGATATTAGATACAAATCTAGCGTTCTTTCATCTGATCTGTGGGTATAGCGTCTAACAGAGGGTGGTTCATTCTTTCAAGGAATGTTTACTGAGGAATTACTAAGTGCCAGTGCTATTCTTGGTTTTAAGGATATAGCAATAAGCAAGATAGATAAAAACCATTTGGAAAATATTAGTGACCTCCAGGTTCTCATGAAGCTTATGTTATATTGCAGAGAAACCAGTAAATAAAGTATAATAATAATAATAATAATAATAATAATAATAATAACTTTTCATACAGATAAGTGATATGAAGCAAAAGTAATGAGACAAAGAATAGCTGACAGGAATAATAGGAAATGGGCTTTATTCAGAGGCTTGATAGGAAAGGTCTCTTAGGCTAAGACATGAATGTTAAGAATACAGCCATATGCAAAACATATGTGAAATGAGGATGGGAGTCATGGCTCAGTGGTAGAGCACTTGCCTGGCATGTTTGGAGCTCTGGGTTCAATCCTCAGCACCACATATAAATAAGTAAATAAATAAATAGAAGATCCAATGACAACTAAAAAAAATATTTACAAAAAAAAAAAAAAAAAACACACATGTGGAATGAGCACTCCTAACAGAAGGAGCCAACAGAATGAAGTCCTTCAAAAGGGAGGTCTGTAGTTGAAGTATAATAATCAAAGGGGCAAGTTGTTCAAGATGGGGAAAAAGGACAGGCACAGTGGCACACACCTGTAATCCCAGTGACTCAGGAGGCTGAGACAGGAGGACCACAAGTTTTATGCCAGCCTCAGCAATTTAACAAGGCCCTAATCAACTTAATGAGACCCTATCTCAAAAAAAAAAGGAAAAAGATGGAAATAAAGAAATAAAGAGTTCTGCTAAGGGCCTAATTATGGAAGATGTGGTAGTTTGTATTTTATTCTAAGTACTATAGAAAGTGATTGGAGGTTTGCTTTATTTCTAACTTTCATTCTGAAATACTTTTAGACTACAAAACAGTTGCAAAGATGGTACAGAGAATTCCTGTGTACCACTCACCCAGATTTGCCTAACGTTAACTTTCTACATGACCATGGAACGATGATCAAAACTAAGCATTGGTACAATACTATTAAATGTGGATATTATTCTATTTGACTCATTTTGAGAAATTTTTCTATGCTATTATTTCTTCAAATATTTCATATACCATACTGTTTCTCTTTTTTTTCTCTGAAATTCTAGTTAAATATGTAATCCAACTCAGGATACCACAATGCATTTAGTTATCATGGACCTTATTCTCCTCCGATCTGAGACAGTTTCTCTGTCTTTTTTGTTTTATATGGCCTTGATACTTTTGAAGAGCACTGATCAGTTACTTTATAGAATGTTCCTCAAGTTGGGTTTGTCTGGAGCTTTCTCATTATTGGATTGAAATGATGGATTTTTGTGAAAAATAAGACAAAAGTATAGTGCTCTTCTCATTCATTACATTATATTGGGGGCACATAACATCAATATGTCTTACCACTGATAATGTTGACCTTGATCACTTAGTTCAGGTGGTGTCTGCGAAGTTTCTCCACTACAAAGTTACTATCCCCCCTTTCTGTATGTTATTCATTAGAAGCAAATCACTAAGACCAGACCACACTCAAGAGGAGGGGAGGAAAATTAAGTTCTTCTTCCTGAAATATCAAAGACATTGAGGACATATGCTAAAAGTAACACAATAATCATAAATATTTTTGGAAAGACATTTTATGACTATGCAATTATCCTGTTTCTTACTGATTCATGCATGCTGAGCAAGTGCTATACTACTGAGCTACATCCCCAGACCCCCACATTTCTCTTTAAAGTGAAGGGGCATAATATTATTTGGAGATATAATCACATTTTTAAACATATAGAATATTATACAAATGTGTATGCTGTATTATTCATCCCGCTTTGATGTTCTCTAAGGTTCTCCTATCTGTGATTTTGTATTTGTCATTAGTCTTGGAAAATTCTAGGCTATTATTTCTTTAAAGATTTCAGCTACCCTACCTGTTGTTTCTCATTTTTCTTCTGAAATTCTCATTAAATATGTTAAACCATTTGATATTGACTCATTGTTCTTGAGTGTTCTGTTCTGGGTTTTTCCTTTCTTTTTCTTTGCATTTTGGTTTATATAATTTCTATTGATTTATCTTCAAGTTTCCTTGGCTGTGTCAAATCTACTGATTAGCCCATCAAAGACATTGTCTTTTTTTTTTACTGTGGTTTTTATTTTTTTCTTATAATTTCTTTCTTTCTACTGAAATGTTGCTTACATTTCTCCATTAAACCTATAACATATTAGTCATAAGTATTTTAAATTTTAAACTATGTCTATCACATCTGAATCTGGTTTGATTATTGCTTTGTAATTTGTATTGCAGCAGAGATAGATTGAGCAGAGTTTGAGCAGTCCTGTGCATTTTCTGTCCATCATTTCTGATGATTGCATTGTATGTTTGGCCTGTCCATTTTCCATCCATCTTTGTGGCACCACAAATAGAGTATGTCTCTTGCAGCTACCCAGTTCTATTCTGTTATTTTTTCTTGATGCCTGTTGCTCTGTGGTGAGTAGCATTATCTGATGATCTGTTTAGGCTTCTGTCTTAGGAGAGTGTTTATTCTTAGTTTTTTTTTTTTTCATGCTTCACTTTTTATGCTGATAGCCAATACTTTGTATAGGACAGTAAATATTGAGGTAAATATTTTTATGCTTAGAGATGAACATGCATTTCCTTCTGCTACGCATTTGGTGTGAAAGTGTGTGTTAACCTAGTCAGGCTGTGAGATTTGCTGTTGCTATGTTACCATCAATAAACCACAAACTTCAGACTCCACTAGATATCTAGTGTTTGGGGGCAAGGGCTGGCTTGCTGGAGGTTGCTTTCTCAATATCTCCTCCTCTTTTGTTCATCTTTGCAGCACCATCAATAGAGTATATCTCTTGCAACTCCCCAGTTGTACCCTGTTGTTTTTCTTGATGCCTGTTGCTCTGTGGTGAGTAGCACTATCTGATGATCTGTTTAGGCCTCTCTTACTTAGGCAGGTGCTCTGTCTCTGAGGCTCAGGGCACGCCCTTCACAAATGCTTGTCTCTCCTCCAGCTATAGTTTTGGTCTGGCACATGTTCTTGCCTTTTCTTCAGAGATAGAGTATCTTTTTTCCTGCTGTCTTCCCCAACTGCAGTGGATTTTCACAGTGCCCTAAAATGAGGCTAATTTTGTTGCTCTTCCTCCTACAAAGCTAAGTTTTTATTCCATAGGAAAAGCAGGAGAGATGGGTTGAGTAGAGTTTGAGCAGTCACTGTTGTTCCCCTTTCCTCGCCAGCAACATAATGGAAGCTTTGTCAGATTTCTACTCATCTTCCCTATAAATACTTAGTGAGGTTTGTAGAGGAAAATCCCACAAGAGGATAAAGTCTTTAAACTAGCCCATACTTGGCCTTTAGCAATTCATTAAAAACTTTTATCTGAATCCTCTTACCACTTTATATGGAACCCAGTAGCATCTGCCCCAGATTAGCAAGTGTTGAGGTCCTATATCTCCCTGAAGGAGACTGATTTTCTTCAGACTTTGATTTATATGGTTATCCTATAACCTCAGTTGCCTGATGGGTTCGAGAAACATGACTGATTTTCAGTTTCTCCAGATTTTTCTTGTAGGTATGGATGAGAGACAGTCATCTTCTAAACTGTATGTTTCTAAGCTGAAACCAGAATTCCTTGTTGGAGGGTGTTAAGCAGTGTAATAATGTGATTTGATTTTTATTAAGAGCTTGCTGTGGCTATTATATGGAGAATGGACTGTACAGGTCTGGGGAGAGGGCAAATGGAAAAGTAGAGAAATCAGGATGCTGTTACATTTGTTCAATTAAAACATGGCAGCCTGACTTGGCTGCTAAAAGTACAAACAAGAAGGGGTGGGTATTTCAGATGTTCTTTATCTTGATCACAGTGGTGTTTTATATGTGTATACATTTGTTAAAACATATTGAAATTTATGCTTTAATCACTATTGCTGTAGGGAGGGGATATAGGAGATAGAAGAAGAGAGAACAAAGTATGAAATGTATGTCTCAAATTTAGGAAATAAATTTCTAAGAGAAATATAATAGTATTAGCCAGCAGACTGAAGGCCTATTAAGACATTGGTATTAAATTTAAATTGAGAGTGCTCAGAAGAGTGGTATAATTTCCTCCAGCAAGGTTCAGCTTCTCCAATATTAGCGAAGAATAGAAGCATGGTTGACTGGAAGGAATCTAGATTAGAATTATGCTAGGGGAGTGTGATTAGGGAGAGGGACAAGGGATTCAGCTCTGTGGTTCTTCTGCTTGTCTGGTCTTACACAGTTTCAGTGATCTGGAAGCTCCATTGAGACTGAATGGTCTAAAATGGCCTCTTTCACATGTCTGGCTGGGCCATGCATCTCTATCAAACTAGTCTGGAATTGTTCACATGAAAATTGGAGCAAAAAGTGAAGGTAAGCTCCAGTGTATAAGTACTTTATCAGTGTCTACTGGTTTGCCACATTCACTAATATCCCTTGGCCAAAGTCAGATGGCAACACTTAGTGTCTATGAAGTGAATATTTGTCTTCTGACAAGGGCATGGACAGGGAGGTGTGGTGCATGGAGAGCCATTAATTTAGCAATCAACCACAAGGAGATTAGGAGCATTGCTCTCTTCCTACAGCTGGTAAATAGCAGCTAAAACTAAATAGAAAAGTGAGCCACAGCCGGGCGCAGTAGTACACCTGTAATCCCAGCAGCTCAGGATGCTGAGAACAGCATGGTGAGTTCAAAGCCAGCCTCAGCAAAAGTGAGGTGCTAAGCAACTCAGTGAGACCCTCTCTCTAAATAAAATACAAAATAGGGCTAGGGATGTGGCTCAGTGGTCAAATGCCCCTGGGTTCAATCCCTGGTACCCAACCCTGAAAAAAAGTGAGCCAGTTATTCTCTTGGAAAAACATCATTTTCCTCAGAGTATTATAACTAGTCTAGGATGTCTGCAATTTTTCTCAATGTCATGAAATTCTAAAGACAATCAATTTGAAAAATACATGTGTCAAAGAACATTTTGGGAAGAGAGAGGTCTTACAATGAAATGATGATAGTGGTTAACAGCTTCCAAAACTTGCTAACTTGGCCCTTCTGCTTTGAATGAGCAAATTTGTAGACAGGATATTGAACCAAATGACCTTTAATGTTCTTTTAAAGTACTGAGATTTTATGATAAACCATTTAGTAATCAGTCTATTACAGCTGATTCTATCCTAGCTGAAAAAGTGCCCTTTTTTTCTTACAAGCACATACACATACACCTCTGCAGAAATCAGAGCTCTGAAACAAATGACAGTCCTGTTTCATAATATTTGTCTTCTGACAGAAGAGGACCAGCTCTTGAGTTATTGCCTCATTATCAAAAATAAAAATCATTGACAACTCCCAGAATTGTAGGACTGGAAATATTGAAACTCTCCTTTACAAGGGCTATTTCTGGCTTGCATTTTTTTTTTTTTTGGTTTTTTGTTTTGGGGGGCAGGGTACTTGAACTCAGGGGCACTCAACTACTAAGCCACATCTCCAGCCCAGTTTTATATTTTATTAGAGACAGGGTCTCACTGAGTTGCTTAGGGCCTCATCATTGCTGACGCTGGCTTTGAACTCCTGACTCTCCTGTATCAGCCTCCCGAGCTGCTGGGATTACAGGTGTGTGCCACCATGCCTGGCTCTGACTTGCATTTTTTTTTTTGGAAGCTTGAATTTCTTAACCCCTATTCCTGGATTAGTGGAAAGCATGTAGAAGGACATTTTGAAGGCTGAAAGTAGGGAAAATATAAGTGTGGACAAAGAAGAAAAAAAATACAAAGTAATCCGTATATTTCATAGTGCTTAGATAGGAAAATATAAATAATTTTATTGTTCTCTAAATAATTTCATCATTGAGGAAAAATTCTTATTTCACTTAACATCATAAAAAGTGAGCTTTGCTGACCCAGAATTAGATCCCCAAGTATTTTTATTTGCTTTGCTGGCACAGCAAAGCTATGGGTAACTTATAATTGCCTGAACGCCCAAAGGTTATAGATCAATCACTCGAACTGCCAGTCACACCAAGTCACAAGCCTGGGAATAGTCAAAGAAGCTTGGGATCTTTTTTCACAAAGGCAAAATGGCTTATTGTTATATTTGGAAGAAAAACAGAGTGAAAGGAAAATGCTATTGAGCTTACTTAGTGAGAGACATCATTTATATCTGACAGTTGCACATTTTTAATAATGAGGTCAGCCGGGAAAGGATAGAGAGCAGGAAAGACCTTATAGTGAGAGCTCTGCTCAGTGAGCCAGCTCAGCTGTTGTGAAGTGGACCCAAAAGTCCACAGGGGAGAAAAGAATCTAATATTTTTAAAATGCAGCATACAGCATTCACTTTCATTTTAAGGGAAAAAAAATTGCCCAGGTCAACCCTACCCACTGACTTGATCTCGTAACTATGACATTGACTCTTGCTAGCTAACATCTCATGGTTATACATACCTGCATAATTTTTTAACTCAGTATATTTCTTACAATTATTAAGATATTCTTTATCATCATTTAATAAAATAAAATGACACTTTTGCAAGAAGTTAGTATTAGGGTGAATCACAGAATTGCAAATAGTCTACTATTTCTTTTTTTTTAGATTCTTGTTATGTATGGTAGTTATGTACTATAAAATCACTGCAAATACTGAATTAGTGAATGCTGAATCATTGCTCATAGTGGAAATACAGGATTAGGTCTTGAAAGTCTTTGATCATAACATTTTCAATAATCAATAAATACATAACAATATAATAATCAATAATTATGTTTCTGTTTAAAGACACATTATTTAATACATATTGTTGACTTATTAATGTAATTCATGCCTGAATGAGAAGCATAACTTACATGTTATGACACATCCCAGCCTTCTTGTGATTTGGAATATTCAGAAGCTTTTCAGCCTTTTTTTGTGTGTGATTTGGGAACATGTGCAACAACAACTCAAATTTTTGACTGCTCTGCACATGTCTACAAATGATCTCAAAAGCACTATATCGAATTTGAGGGTGAAAAATCAATTTTTAATAGACAAAGATGCAAATAGGAATCTGCAAATAGTATTAGTGCAGGTGAATATATGTGCGTGCACCCCCTCCCATGTATACATGTACATAAGTGGAAATTTTGGGGAATGAATAAAAGAAACTACTCCATAAAAGTTACCTTTGGGGAGTAGGACTTTGGGCAGGAATGAGATGTACCTGTTATTGTCTTCTCTGTTCTACATGACTTGTATAGCATGTACATCACATATACCTTCTTATTCTCTGTCCTTTCCCACCACCACCATTGTAACCATTTTTTATCTTTTTTTATTTGTTATATATATCAGCAGAATGCATTACAATTCATATTACACATGTAGAGCACAATTTTTCATATCTCTGGTTGTACATAAAGTTGAGTCACACCATTTGTGTCTTCATACATGTACTTGGGGTAATGATGTCCACCTCATTCCACCATTTTTCCTACCCCTATGTCCCCTCCCTTTGCCTCCCTCCACTTTTCCCCTTTGGCCTATCTAGAGTTCATCTAATCCTCCCATGCACCCCCCACCTCATTATGAATCAGCATCCTTAAATCAGAGAAAACATTCAGCATTTGTTTTGGGGGGATTAGCTAACTTCACTTACCATTATGTTCTCCAACTCCATCCATTTATCTGCAAATGCCATAATTTTATTCTCTTTTAATGTTGAGTAATATTACATTTTGTATATATATCACATTTTATTTATCCATTCATCTACTGAAGGGCATCTAGGTTGGTTTCACAATTCAGCTATTGTGAATTGTGCTGCTATAAACATTGATGTGACTGCTGTTTTTAGGTCCTTTGGGTATAGACCAAGGAGCGGGATAACTGGGTCAAATGGTGGTTCCATTCCCAGTTTTCCAAGGATTCTCCATATTGTTTTCCATATTGGCTGCATCAATTTGCAGTCCCACCAGCAATGTATGAGTATGCCTTTTCCCCCCCACATCCTCACCAACAATTATTGTTGTCTGTCTTCATAATAGCTGCCATTCTGACTGGAGTGAGATGAAATCTTAGGATAGTTTTGATTTCCATTTGTCTAATTGCTAGAGATGTTGAACATTTTTTCATATATTTGTTGATTGATTGTATATCTTCTTCTGAGAAGTGTTTGTTCAGTTCCTTGGCCCATTTATTAATTAGGTTATTTGGTTTTTTAGTGATAAGATGTTTGAGTTCTTTATATATCCTAGAGATCAGTGCTCTATCTGACATTCATGTGGTAAAAATTTGTTCCCAAATTGTAGGCTCTCTGTTCTCTGTTTGAATCCATCCCATTTATTGATTCTTCATATTAATTCTTGTGCTATAGGAGTTTTATTAAGGAAATTGGGGCCTAATCCAACATGATGGAGATTAGGACCTACTTTTTCTTCTAATAGATGCAGTGTCTCTGATTTAATTCCCAGGTCCTTGATCCACTTTGAGTTGAGTTTTGTGCATGGTGAGAAATAGGGGTTTAATTTCATTTTGTTGTGTATGGATTTCCAGTTTTCCCAGCATCATTTGTTGAAGAGGCTATCTTTTCTCCAATGTACCTTTTTTGGTGCCTTTGTCTAATATAAGATAACTGTAATTATGTGGGTTAGTCTCTATGTTCTCTATTCTGTACCATTGGTCTACCAGTCTGTTTTGGTACCAATATCATGCTTTTTTTGTTTCTATTGCTCTGTAGTATAGTTTAAGTTCTGGTATAGTGATGCCACCTGCTTCACTCTTCTTGCTAAGGATTGCTTTAACTATGCTGGGTTTCTTATTTTTCCAGATGGATTTCATGATTGCTTTTTCTATTTCTATGAGGAATGTCATTAGGATTTTAATTGGAATTGCATTAAATCTCAATATTCTACTATTTCTGACCCTAAAATGGCAACTTCATATTATGCAGCCTCATACAGTTCCTATAAGTGATTGGTGTTTGATAGGTTTGGTGTTTTCTATTTGTGGGGAAAAGCTAAATTATTTTTATTTTTTTTTTATTTTTGGTACCTAGGACTGAAAACAGGGGAGCTTAATCACTGAGCCACATCCCCAGCCCTCTTTATATTTTATTTAGAGACAGAGTCTCACTGAGTCACTTAAGGCCTCACTAAGTTGCTGTGGCTGGCTTTGAGCTTGTGTTCCTTCTGCCTCAGCCTCCTAAGCCACTGAGATTACATGCATGTACTACTGCACCTGGAAAAAAGTTAATTTGTTGAATAAATGTTTCTAGTCCTGTGACTATTAGACAAGTATTTGGGGAAAAGTAAAAAGCACTACATCAACCCATACATGCAAATAAATTTCAGATATTACTGTTTGGTTAAATGTTAAAAATATAGGTAGTTAAGATAATTTGGATGAATATTTACATAATGGGGTGGTAACTGAAAGATTTCTTATAAAAAATAGGGAAAGGCCATGATACATTTAAATAATCTTCTAAAATTACCAAAGCATCAATACATCTTTCCTTAAACCCATAAATAAAATGAAAGCACAACTTTAAAAACAGAAAAAAGTATTTGCAACATATAGGACAGCTAAATAAACTGGGATCCTTAACATCTAAAGAACTCTTTATCAATCAGTTTAACAATCAATGGGAAAGAGATAAACACTCCAATTAAAAATGGGTAATTTCCAAAAGGAGACATATAAATCCTAGTAAACCTCACAATCAAGAATAGAGAAATTGGGCCTGGGGTTGTGTCTCAGCAGTAGAGTGCTCACCTAGTATGTGTGAGGCCCTGCGTTTCATCCTCAGCACCACATAAAAATAAATAAATAAAATAAAGGTAGTGTGTCAACTACAACTAAAAAATATTTTTTAAAAAAAAAGAATAGAGCAATTGAAAACACTAATGAGATGTCAAGTGCTAGATTTTAAATTATTAAAATAAAAAGAATGAGGTAAGATGAAGATTAGTGAGAAAAGAGGGAAATAAACTCTTAACACATGACTATAGAGATGGGGCTAAATCTGTGATTTCTAGTAGGCAATTGGTAATCAAAAAATCTTAAAACTACACATATCCTATGAACCAACAATTCCACCTTTGGCAAGTTATCTTAAGTATAAAACCACAAATGTGCTCCAAATTACATGTACAAGTACTTCATCACAGTGAAAGTTTGGAAACTAACCAAATGTTCTTAAATAATAGAATTGTTCAGAAATCATGACACAGAGAGAAAAATACTATGCCAGTGATAAAACCACATTATAAAAATACTTTTAGGGATAGGAAGGATATACTGTTTACACAAAAAGAATAAAAGTAGGCCATCAATCAACATGTGTGCTGTACAAGTCAGGGTGGGGTGGATCTACATCATCATTTAAACTGTATATAGCAGCACTGGTGCCTTTTTCCCTGTTCATAGCCAATCACCTGGTACCCTAAAATGCATGGTGCTGATGTCACTACCTATACAGAACCTTCTTACATTCCAATTTTGTCTCTTTCTCCAGAATGGAGAATGGACCATCTACAATCATCCTGACAGTTCTTTTTTTTTTTTGGGGGGGGGGTATTTATCAGTGATTGAACTCAGGGGCACTCCATCACTGAGCCACATCCTCAGCCCTATTTTGTATTTTATTTAGAGACAGGGTCTCACTGAGTTGCTTAGTGCCTCACTTTTGCTGAGACTGGCTTTGAACTTGTGATCCTCCTGCCTCAGCCTCCAAAGCCACTGGGTTTACAGGCCAGTACCACCATGCCTGGCTCATCCTGACCATTCTAAATTGTCATGGTTAGGATGGCATCAGGAGGGATAAGGTAAATCCCACTTTATGGGCCTGTTGAATTCTGGATTCAATAAATATTAATACTAATAATGGCTAATTGTTATCACAGTGACACTTCCCTTTCTGCCCCTAATACTCTCCGTCTTTCTTATCCTGTTATTTTTTCTTCCTATACACCTCCTAATACTTTCTGTAATTGACATATTTCTTGTTTTATTATCTGTCTCCCCCTACTGGCATGAAGTCAGAAATTTTCTTTTTCTTTTCTGTTTTCTCTTGTAGTTTCCTTTTCTTTCTCTTTCCTTTTCTGTTTTTCTGTTTTTTCTCCACTGTACCCCCAGCACCTAGAACAGTAGAATATCTACCTGGTACATAACAGGATCTCAATAAATACTAATCAAATGAATTAATAAATGAACAAGAGTGAGATATATATATATATATATATATATATATATATATATATATATATATATATATATATATATATATATATATATATCCCATGCACCAGATAGTTTAATTAGTTAAGGACAGCTTGTAGGGGAAAAGAGGTGATAAACAGGCAACATGAGGGACATAGCTGTAGAGGGATAGTAGCAGTACCCCCTCGCTGCCTTGCCAGTGGCTATGAGGGTGTTGAGTAAGAGTTGATGAGTGATAAGTGACCAACCCAGATGATTCTTTCAATGCAAATTCAAGGAACTACCTCTTTCCACCTATTGTCCCCCGTACCATTGCCCACTGGATCCTCAGCAACAACCCCAAAGTGGAAGGGCCAAGAGCACTCCTCTCATTCACTTTCTTCTTAACTTTAAAGCTGGTGGGCACTTCTCCAACAATCCAGAACTCTGTTTAGGCGATTGGAAGATTAAAATTAATCTCAGCAAGAAGAATAATTGGAAAGCTAAGCAAATATTCATAATAGCAGTCATTTCTAATGGATTTTTAAAAATCCACATGTTTAGCCTCATTATTTTGAATCCTTCTTTGGCTTTCTATATGCCATCAAATTCATTATTCCCAGAAAGACTATACTTTTACTCTAGAATGTGTAGTTTCTTAAATCAGACCTTATAATAATGTTCATTTTGTTTTCCTGCTGAGCAAGATCAGCTTTGAGTTTGTTTGGGCAGAAGTGCAGTTTAAGAATGTACATCCTGGGCTGCAGTTGTGGCCCAGTGGCAGAGTGCTTGCCTCACACATATGAGGCAGTGGGTTCAATCCTCAGCACCACACAAAGTAAATAAAATAAAGGTATCATGTCCATCTACAACTAAAAATATCTTTTTAAAAAAGAAAAGAATGCACATCCTTCTCTTCTTTCCCTCTCCCCACGTTATCTGTCACAGCAACTGGCTGTTACCCCTTTGCTGATCATTAGTTTAAATGTGCCTACAATGAATAAAGCCTTCATCTGGATGCTTTAACAAAAGAAAAGATGTCTCCTCCTGCAAGTACAAAACAGCCAGGTTTCACAGCATAAACAGGAACTTCAAAATTATTGCCAGTTCCTGACATGCAGATAATTCTTCCAGAATTGCAGTTTTCCAGTCCAAATTATACTTGAAAAACTACCAGCTCCCTAGAATAAACTCTATGCAATGTCCAGCTCATACCACTCTCACAATAACAGGAAGAATACTGCTTCATATTTTGCCCTTGAAAGGCAATGCAGCCTGGTTGATAAGAGATCAGAGTAGGTTTAAAAAATGGCTGTATTTATGACTCTCCTTCTTAAAGACTGTGCTTTTTTCTTCTCTCTCCTTCCCTCTCTTCCTCTTCCTTACCTTCTCTCTCCTTGCTTCTCTCCTCCCTTCCTCTCTTCTCCTATGTTCTCCCTTCCCCTTTGCTCCATTCCTTTTCCCTCTTCTCTACTCCTAAAACAAAATATTAGCTGTAAATAAGTTCACCCCAGAATCAACAATGCCAGGTGTTGACAAGGATGTGGTGGAATTGCAAAATGGCACAACTACTTTGGGTAAAGTTTAGGCAGTTTCTTATAAAGTTAAAACAAGCAGCTACCCTATGACCTAGCAGTTCTGCTCCTAAGTACTTACTCAAGAGAAATGGTATCCTACATCCACAAAAAGAGCTATTCAAGGACTGGAGATGTAGTTTCGTGATATAGTGCTTGCTTAGCATGTGCCAAGCCCTGGGTTCAATCCCTAGTACCACACACACACACACACACACACACACACACACACACAGCTGTTCCAGATGTCATAACATCTTTATTCCTAATAAGGAATAATCCAAATGTCCATCAACAAGTAAATGGATGCACAAATGTGATATGTTTGTAAAGTGGATTCAGCAATGAAAAGAAATGAACTGCTGGCTGGGTGTGGTGGCACATGCCTGCCACCACATCCCAGCATCTCGGGAGGCTGAGACAGGAGGATCGTGAATTCAAAGCCAGTCTCAGCATCAGCGAGGTGCTAAGCAACTCAGTGAAACCCTGTCTCTAAATAAAATACAAAATAGGGCTGGGGATGTGGCTCAGTGGCTGAGTGCACCTGAGTTCAATCACTGGTACCCCCGCCCCCACACACACAAAAAGAAATGAATTGCAGATATAAGCACTAATGTGAATGAATCTCAACATTAGATTGAATGAAAGAAGGTAGGCATAAAGCAGCACATGCTGTTTTTTTTTTATTAATATAAAGTTTTGGACAGATAAAACTAATGCATAGTAATAGAAATAATATTAGTATCTCCCTGGGGCAACAGGAATGGCAATGGTGAAAGGATACTGGATTAAAGGAGAATGAGGGAACTTTCTAGATGTGGTGGAAATGTCTTATGGCTTCAAGGCTGTCTATATTTATCAAAACTCATCAAACTATATGCTTAAGAACTATGCATTTTTGTGTAATTATACCCCAATAAAGTTGATTGAAAGATTCAAACTGCTTTCTAGGCAAAGGTTTAGAAAATAGTTTTCTTGCCAGAGTGCAGAGGTGGAAACTGTGTCAGCCTTTCTGTAAATTCACATATTAGTAGGCTGAAGGAGGTGGGTTGAATCAGTGAGGTCACCGATCTGTTGAAAAATTCCTGCTGACTACCTCATTAAATTCACAGTCACTTAGTGCTTCAATGTGCAAGATAATACATTGGGCATTATGGGACATATAAAGATGAATAATTCAGAATTCCCACTCTCAAGTTGCTAATTATTTTTAACCTGATAATGATAAAAACAAAGGCCATCTAATTACTGTAAAATAAGGAATAAGTGGATAGCACAAGGTAATACATAATGCATACTTACTCAATAACTGGGAATGACAGAAGAAGCTATTGGCTGTGTGTGTGTGTGTGTGTGTATTTGTTAAGCCCTCTGGGAAGAATTTTGAGGGATACTTGCTACCCAATAATAAATTAACAGTGAAATTAATATTCTTCCACCAAACTGTCAGGACTGGATTGCTTTCCATCCCTTGAGAAGGGACCTTAATATGGTAGCAAGTCAGAGGGTGGGCACCTATTTTGAGACCTAGGGGTGAGAATGATGGAAGAGAGTTATTAGAATTGTTAAGAACAGGGTTATACAGAATAGCTTTATACAGTCTGGGTCTAAGTTTTCATTAAAGAGAGTCATAAACTGAGAGGACAAACGTATCAAAGTAGGTCATCTCTATGCCTTCACATAATAACAGTTTATTTCTTCCTCCCTCAAAGTGCTATTTGGACATTCTTATTTGGGCAGTTGTCCTCCAAGTGGTGACTCTTGGATATAGGTGCTTCCATTTTGTGACTTTGGGGAGTTGATGGGAAAACAAACATATAGGTATATGTGAAACGTTTGTGAGCCAGGCCCAGAAGTGACATACATCAATTTTGTCCATGTTCCACTGACCAGAACTTAGTCACATAATTCTGGTTAGATACAAAGGTGGCCAAAAAATTTGTGTTAGCTGTGTGTCCAGAAAAAAGAGTGAGATTGGTAAACACCAACTGTCTTAACCACAGCAAGGTTCCTATTAAGCAATTAGAGAAGTATAAAGTTCCATGTTCATTTACTCAAGCCAAAAGAGGTACCATAGAGCAGGGGGTGAGGGAAAATAGGTAGCATTATATTCTTTACATAGAAAGTTCTCTATTTTTACTAGGAATATATAAGCAAATCAACAATTGAGACCAGAAGAATCCTATGCCACAAATGCTAGGTTACCCAAGAGCCAAAAAAGAAAAATAGCAGAGATCTGGGGTCAGAATAACTTTGTCAAAGACTGATATAGTGGCCATTATGCTTTGAGGACCCCAAGCCTAAAGTTGGTGCATTGCCCAGAACAGCAGAAGGTTGAATTGGGCTGATTGGATTGAATCATTGGAAGATATTTACCAGGATTTCAGCCAGAAGCTTCAAAGAGATATCTCATGCGTTATTGGTTGGGCTCTTTTTTTTTTCCCTTTGTTTAATGTAGACAAAAAAATCAGGAACAGAAACATAGAAGTACCATATGATCTAACAATTCCATTTCTGGATATATATCCAAAATTATTGAAAAGCAGGGACCCAAACACATAATTGCCCATCAATGTCCTTAGCCAAATGCACAATAGGCAAAGATGGAAATAACCCAAATGTTCATTAACAGATTAATGTATAAACAAAATGTATAAAATATATTCAGCCTTAAAAAGGAATGAAGTTCTGATACATGTTTAACATATATGAATCCTGAAAACATGATGCTCAGTGAAATAAGCCAGACACTAAAGGACAAATATGAGGGACCTAATTAGGCAAATTCATAGAAATGGAAAGCAGAATACAAATTACCAGCGTTGTGAGGAGGAAGAAATGAGGAATTACTATTTAATGTGTACAGAGTTTCTATGTGGAATGATGAGAAAGTTCTGGAAATGAATAGGTGCCAATGTTTGGACAATGTGAATGTGCTTAATGCTTAACACTGTCCCTAAAAATTGTTAAAATGGTTGTGCATATGTACTACAACAAAAAATTGAGAACAAAATGAGGGACCCAGGCTTTCTGATAGAGAAACAATTTAAGAGCCAGATCAAGATTCCAGTTGGTGGATGGAGATGGAAAGAATCAACTAAATCTTCAAGAAGAGGGAATTACTCCAGCTGCCCATGGAGAATTTCAGGCTGAATATTGGGAAGAAGGAGGACATATTCCAGGCTGTAGGCAAATATGAACAAAGGCAATCATGAAAGTATGTAGCAAAACCAAAAATAAATACATAAATAAGTTAACTAATTAGGGGAAAAGGTGTAGTCTGATTTATTCATTTCATCTCCTACTTTTGCCTGATGAGGACACTGATGTTTTCCCATTGGAAGTGTGATGCGTGATCACTGATTCCTCAACACTTCCCAGTACCTGGGAAATAGAATACTCCTGCCTGGTTTAACTCAAGAAGGCATATCTCCAAGTTACTGCATGTGAGTGTTTCCACTTTATCCATAGGAATGGAGTTTATATCGCTCTGCAATGTACACATTACCTTTTTCAAGGGGGTGTCATTGTGGTCTGAGGAATTTCATCCACAGAATCTATCTATATATTGTCAAACACATAGATTATATATTTTTCTTTTCTTTTCTTTCTTTTTTTTTTTTTTTTTTTTTGTTTTGGTACTGATGATTGAACCCAAGGGTGCTTAACTGTGGAACAACATCCCTAACCCTTTTTATTTTTTACTTTGAGACAGGGTCTTACTAAGTTGCAGACGCTGACTTTACTTGCAGTCCTCCTGCCTCAGCTTCCCAAGTCACTGGGATTACAGGTGCACAAAATACAATAGACATATTCTTAAAATATTCTTAACTAATATTCCCCACTCCCTCCACCATGCTTCCTCCTGTTTCTCCCTGTTTGAGGAGATAGGTGAGTTTGCACATGCTACCTCAAAGGAGGGATGAGACAGGGTGGTATTTTAGATCCTTACAGAAGTTAGATATGACTTTTTCTCTGGATGATGTATCACTTTGATTCTTTAAAAATCAACAAAACAAAAGTTTCTGAACAACGAGTTATGTTTGCTTATTTGTATATGTGATTTTAACTTTCTATTCTCTGTCCAAGCCAATTCTAAGCAACATCAAGTAGTGGTATCTTAATATCTGCAGTTTCCAGCCTTCTGCGAAAATAGATTTTATCTTCCCACCTTTAAGTTCCCTGGATCAGGAGCTTCTTGAATTCATCTGGTCACTGGAGTGGACTGACCACATTCCATAGCCAAGCCCTATAGGTCTTCATGGTGCACTCTTCAGAAAAGGAGAGGTGTTCTGATCATTTGATTACTTTCCTTAGGGCAGAAATGAAGAGCGAAGCAGACAGCCAAACTGACCTTCATGCCTCATCAAGGGACAGTCTCACTCCAGTAACTGCATTAAAGAGAAAATGAACATAAGGTCTAAACACTATTTTCAAGTCAGAAAAATCAGACCATTATCTAGCCAAGTGATCAAGATTAAGACCACCAGTATAGGGTAAGCAGACCTGGTATGTCTCTAGAGGAAACATCTCAGGTAGAATATAGCCTCACTTAATTGCTCTAAAGTGGTAAACTCAACCTTAGCTTTCCTAAAAATATCCCCTGGTTGCTTTTAGGAAATGTAGGGTTTACTTATAGTTAGTTCCTCTGGCAGAAAAATGTATCTTCCTGTATCTACCCCAAAGAATGCTTCTCTAACTTTAGTGTGCTTATCACCTGGAGATCTCACTTAAATGGATTCTAATTTAATTTTCCATTCGAATTTAATTCTCCATTTCTACAAGTTCCTAGTTGATTAGAGAGTTGCTGGTCTGCAAGCCAAAGGTACATCTCAAACATGGCTGTAGTAATTCTCTAAGCGTGGTCCCCAGACCAGAAGCATCAGTATTATCTAGGAACTTGTTAGCGATGTAAATTTTCATTCACCTCCTAGACCTAGTTACTTACTGAATGGCAAACTCTGAGTATGGAGTCCAATCCAATAAGGGCCAGGATTAGGGTAAGGCAAGTGAAGTGAGTAGGGCACAAAATTTTAAAAGGTGCCCATTCTCTGGGCCATGAAAGTGTAGTATGGGTACTGAAACTGCAAACACCTTGAATGTCCTGAGTCCTACAGTCTGTTTTACAAGCCCTTCTGGGGATCTGATGCATGCTAGAGTTTGAGAATCATTGTCCCCTTTCTTCTCAGTAAATCACTTCACTAGAGTAGCAGCCTAGTTGTATCTGAATCACCTGGGGCCTATTGAATCAACCTGTGAGAATTGAAAACTTTCACCCAGTCCATAAAGGAATGTGAATGAGAATGCTCATCAAAGATCTGTTTGCCTTAGCAAAGATTTAGAAGTAAAAGCAATACATCACCTATGTTACATTGGATAAACAAAATAAACATGTAGAAGCACTAAGCTAGATGGACCATAGAGCAATGTGTAAGATTTTTGTGGGGGAGGGGCACTGGGGATTAAACCCAGAGGTGGTTAACCACTGAGCCACAACCCCAGCCCTTTTTATTTTTTACTTTGAGACAGGGTCTTGCTAAGTTGCTAAGGGCCTCACTGGTCACTTTTTGTTGAAGCTGGTCTTGAACTTATGATCCTCCTGTCTGAGCCTCTTGAGCCACTGGGATTACAGGCATGTACCACCTCACCCAGTGTTACATGACAAGATCTTATAAAACAAAAAGTTGGATGAAAATGGAAGGAAACATGATCTAGAGTTCTATACCACTGGTGAAAATTTAAACTGCATGCTTTTTTTAAATGCATGATTTATTTTAAAATAAAGATATAAAATAGGGGGGATAGAAAGAGAGGGAGGACCCAGAATAAGGGGGAAACCAAATTGATAAATAATAAGCAGACAAACAAGCATTAAACAGAAGAGTTTTGTGCAAATAGAGATGATAATGTGCTATGAACTGGGGAACATGATTAACTCAACTTCAACTTGAAGTCCACTAATGTACAGAAATCTTTGCAAATAGAATTGAGAAACCTATTAAAAGAAGAGCCCTGGTTGATTCTTTTGCATACTACCACCATCAATTAAAGATTGATTTTTATGTTTTAGCACTTCCATAATTTGCTTACCTTTCCAGTTACCCTGTCTTATACTTTGTAGTCCAGTAATCAAGTAAATGTCATGATCAAGTTTCTCACCCCCAGATCTTTATTCATGCAGTGTCTCCTGATTGCAGCACTCTTGATCTTTCTTCACCTAGATAATCCCTTTTTTCTTTTCAATTTAGCTTAGGTGCAATATCCTCAGGAAAGTACCCCTGACCTCTCAGGCTGGGACAAATTTACCCACTAGCTTTCACAGCTCTGGGTTATTTAGTTACACAGCATTATACTGGGATCACTGTGTATTTTTTAATCTCTCTAGCCCAAGGACCAACTTTTATCACCAATGCCTGTCAATATTATACCTGCCATTCAGTAGGCTCTCAGATGTGGTAGGGCTTACCTGGAACCAGGAGTATTATTTATGTATTCATTCACTTATACCAGACTCTATTCAGGAAGGACTTAAGACAACACTTGAAAACTAAACTTCAGAGGGAGAAGGTGGAATTTCACGGTAACAAAGCACTAGCAAAGGAGCCCTCTGCAGCCACAAGGATCCATCATGGCTGTCTCTGAGCAATCCGGAGCTGGAGCCTGAAGTTCTGGCTGTGGTTGCTTTACAAATGATTTCCATTTCTGCCTGTTACTGCCATCTCCAGGAGACTGGTTGATTTTCACCTAGCTGCTAGTCTACAGCTGCTAGGAGATTCACAGCTCTGAATTTAAATCACCTTCATCAGTGAACCAAAAGAAAGCTCATTCTATCCTTTTCTTCCCTAGGTCTCTCTGAGAGGAGTGTTGCAGATGCCATGTCTTTCAGTCAGGACCAGAAGACCATCTTAGTGTCTCTTCATGAGCATCAAATAATTACTAAATTTATAACTTCACAAGAAAACTCCTAAAATAGACTGCTTTTACAAAGCCAGGGATTTACAAGAGATTAATATAGAAAATTAGAAAGTTAATATCTTAAGATTCACAAATCCTTCATAAAGAAAACATTTGCAGTTACTCCCCTCCCACAAAAAAAGGACAATGAGTGTTTTATTTAAACCAATGTTACATAAAAGTAAGAGGGCCAGGTGCAGTGATGCCAGTGGCTGGGGAAGCTGAGGCAGGAGGATTATAAGTTCAAGATCAGCCTCAGCAACTTAGTAAGGCCCTGCTGCTGGGGATTTAACCCAGGGATACTTTACCACTGAGCTACATCCCCAGCCCATTTATTTTTTTATTTTGAGGCAGGGTCTCACTAAGTTGTTTAGGACCTTGCTAAGTTGCTGAGGCTGTCCTTGAACTTGTGAGTCTCCTGCCTCAGTCTCCAGAGTTGCTAGGACTACAGGCATGCTCCACTGCACCCAGCTGATTATATTTTTAACAGACCAATTTATTTGCTTAATGATAAGAAAACATGGTTTAATAAAATCTAAATTTGACTGGATAGAAAAAACCTTTCCCATATACAAAAAGGTACTATCTCATAATGAACCAAGTAATAACCAGGGGGAAATTTGGAGATACTTAATAGAGAAGGATTTCTCAGCCTCAGCATTATTGATGATCTGTGTGTGATATTCTTTTCTCAGGGGATAGGAGAGGGCCATTCCATGCATTATAGGATGTTTAGATGCTTCACTGGGCTCTTTCTACCTCTAATGATCAGCAGCTTAAATGAACCCTGGATGAAGGTGTTGAGAACCACTGCACTAGTGGGAGACACAAAGCCATTCACAGATAAAATGGAGTCTGTAAATTAAAACACGATGCACACCTTTCTCCTGATCCAAACCCCAAGGATTTGACTTCCTTAATCCAAAAGGTCAAACTTGCAAAAACTGTACTTGGGAACAAATCCTTCTTTTAAATAGCATTTTGAAATCTATTCAAGAGATGTCTAACAGAGGAAGTCTAGCTTTCAATAATCTATTTTTTTTACTCAAAGAAACCCCTGACCCTTCATTTTTGGCTTCTAATAAATACCTAAGATACAAAAGAGCTATGTTAACCTCAGTGAGCAAGCTTAACTACTCTTGATAAGAAATAATTAGAAAATTTAAATACAGCAACTAATTATTAAGTGTCTATGTGGGCAGAATACTACCCCCACCCCCAGCTAAGATGTCAGAGTCCTAATCTCCAGAACCTGTAAGGCAAAAGGGACTTTGCATATGTGATTAAATTAAGATGATGAGATTGCACTGGGTTACCCAGGAGGGCCAATGTAATTACAAAAGCACTTATAAGGGAAAGAGGGAGGTAGGGGAATCGGACAAAGAAGATGGGGTGACAGAAGCAGACAAGGAGTGATGCAGTTGTTGGCTTTGAACATGGAGGAAGAAGCATGAGCCAAGGAATGCAGGTGGCCCCTACTAGCTGGAAAAGGCAAGGAACAGATTCTCTCCCAGAGCCTCCAGGAGGGACACACCCCTGATGAAACCTCAATGTTAGACCAATAAGACCTTGTCCCTTGCAACCATTAGGTAATACATCTGTATATGTAAACTACTGAATTTCTGATAATTTTTATTGCAGCAACAGAAAACTAATATGGTAGCCACTTAGTATCACAGTGCCATCATGGGGAAAATCCAACAGTAAGATTGTGACCCAGAAAGCCAGGAAAGGGAGACCATTTCTTAGCTTTTATAAATGTAGTTAATATTTTAAACCATAGCTAAAGATCTCAATAGATTGATGCACCATTTCACCCTAATAACAGTGAAGAAGTATATAGCTTTTATGTGTTAGACACTTCTCAGGGCTTTAAATGCATTAATTTATTGAATCATCATAACAACACTATGATGAAAATACTTTTATTATCCCCATTTTGCTGTTAAGGAAACAATTTCTTGCTCACATGGCTAGGAAAGGGTGGCACTGTGTTTCACAATCCAGGCATTCTGGCTCCAGAATGCAAGTAAATGCCACACAGGGAAGTTCTATGAAGTTCAGGTGTGTGATTTAAAAAAACAAAACCTTGGACTTCTACAACCAAAAAGGTTGCTTCACCATAAGTACTGTGACATCTGTTTCCAAATGGAGGGACATCTACTGTTTTTGCCCTACTGGGAATTCCTGCCACCTCATTTTTTTAAAATGGTACTAGAGATGGAACCCAGGGCTTTGCACATGGTAGGCAATAACTTTTCCACTGAGCTACATCCTTAGCCCTTTTTCATTTTTATTATGAGACAGGATCTCACTAAATTGCCCAGTCTGGCCTCAACTTGTGATCCTCTTGACTCAGCCTCCAAATAACTGGGATTATAGGCATGCACCACTGTACCCAAGTTTCCCATGGGCACCTCAATCAACCCTTTGCCTGACCCTATGCAATACAAGCCAGACCAATACAATCCCTAAAACCCACCTCAGGAATTTGAAGGTCAACAAGATTATCCTTAATTTATGCTCCCTGATCCCTGGAGTTTCACTAGTTCTTATCTTTTCTAAGGCCTGCTTGCTGGGCTTTCTCTTTGATTTGCTGGGCTACCCCATATCCTTCCAATGAAGCCTTTTTTTAAAAAAAAATGTAAGTATACAAGGGTATGTTACTTTCCTTACAAACAAACAAAAACCTTAGCTGAAATTGAGCATTCAAGAAACCCCAAACTGGACACTCTGAATTTCCTACCACATGCAAAGAGCCCAAAACATTTCCTCTCATGGACCTAGAAGCAGCAGAACACAGGAAGCTGACTAGAGTATAGACAGAGCTCATTAGCAAAGGAGACTGAAGTATGCAGAGCCATTCAGATAAAATGAAGCTACAGTCCAATAATCAGGAACAGTTTGGGACACAGACAATTTTTCCTTGGCAATTACTGTTGAACAGACTATATATCTAGAACAAATGATGAGCAATGATTAAACCATGCTAGCATCCACTGGAGTAAACACATACAGTAAAGGATGCACTGAACCTAGGCAATGCAGGAAGTATGGACTGCAGTGGCATAATTAATCTTTTTATTGTCTTCATGCACTGCTATAGGTGGTTATCTCAATCCAGTGGACACAATTGGCTATTGCCACCAAGTTATTGTTGATAGAATTGACAAATCAAATTAGGATCACTTCCAATAGAATGCTACAACAATAGGGCTTCTTTCTTTTACAGCTCTATCTTATGAAAGTAGGACATGAATAAAATTTATTTTGGATTCCCCTAAGCTTCTGCAAGCCTATGCATCATTGCAATCTAAAAATGTTTCATCGGTATGCATTTTCTCTCTGCAGTACCTATTACATGTGTAGCTAAAAATCCACAGCCTCCAATCTCTCACTGGTAAGATAAAAAACTTTGAGATGATCAGCAGCTTCACTGACCTGATTTTAACAGGTCTTAAAGTCACTTTCAGTTGTCAAAACTTTTTTAATTACAAAAAGCTACATTTTCCCAATAAATGAAATGTCAAACGTTTTGAGATTGCCTGAGGCAGACTTTTTAAAGTGTTGTGGGTATTTATTTTAACTTTCCATTCGTGACTGATTCCAGGACATTAAAGTCCCTATGTATACTGTCATCACCCCCTCATCTTTTTCAACAATGTTGTCCTAGATTCAGCTTATAGAAGACAGGTTTTACTGACACTCTTTAAGAATGTCACTAAGAAGTCATTCTACTTTTCTAAGATAGCTAACTCTATGATGAATAGGTTTTATTAAAAAAAACTGCAGTTTAGTTTTTTGACTGAATATCATGCATTTTTTTCTATAGTCATTAAGAGAATAAAAGCAAATTAGTAGTGTGTTTAGATTTCAGTATATTTATTGCAGTTGTTCTGGACTCATCAATCATCAGGGCAGCCTTCCCATCACAGTGTCCCCAATAATTAGTTATGCATCTGGGATAGATGGCCAAAATGTCCTCTATTTTTTTATCTTTCCCTGTTATACTTCTCCCATCAAAAAATGGAATCTTTTGTCCACCTTTGGAATCATAGCTGTTCTTGTGATTTGCTTTGGCCACTAGAAGGCAGCAAAAGTGATGTGTGAGTTCCAACTCTAGGCCTCAAGAGACATTGCAGTTGCCACTCTCATTGCTGTTGGAACTGATGCCGCCACTATGAGCATATAGACCTGAGCTAGTCTGCTGGAAGTAAGAGACCCTGTGGAGTGATACTTTGCCCATTCAAGCCATCCCAGTCAAGGCTCCAGACATAGAAGTGAGAACAGTTTAGATAAGCTGAGCCTGGTTCAGACTATAAGGACTACCATCAGAATTACGAGCTAAATAAATGGTTGCAATTTTCAGCCACTCTGTTTTAGAGTGTCTGTTACCTACCAAAAGCTAACTGATATAGAAGCACTTAAGCAAACTCTCTGGGCTCTGTAAAATAAGGGTGGGGATTTAAGTAGCACTACAATTTTCTCATTGTAAAAACATTCTTAGTAATGCATTTACCACCCTGTTTACTCCTGAGCACTCATGTCTGAAAATGGAATTCACAAAATTATATACAAGGATTCAAGGTGTAGAGTATATATAGTATGCAAAAATGCTTGTAAACATTAAAGCATTATAAAAAATTAAGCTGTAATTATACTTACATACAAATTGAGAGCACAAGTGAGTCTAAGGAAAATAAATGAATGCAGGGCAAGCCTATGGAGGAGTGCTCCATCTTCAAGGTACCCTAAGAAATTGTAAAAAAAGAAACTAATGATTTTTTATCATTTGTAGTCTTCCTAGTTATTTGCATATATTAGCTTATTTATACTTCATCTTGTAAGTAGTCATTACTATTGGTCCATCTTATGGTTGAGGAAATTAAATTTGGTGATGGTAATTTGCCTGAGTGCAAAAAGAATAAGATACAATGACTAGAGTATGAGCACGGAACTTTGAACTTCAAAGCCTAAAGTATTTCTTTCCTATCAATATGAAAAGGTAATAGAAACATACCACATAGTAAAGTCAAGCTTAAATCAGCTATCAATAAACATTTTAATTGCTTTTTAATTTTTATCTTATGACAGAAATACATGCCAATGGGAAAAATTGACATAAAAGCATTATCCATACAACCAAGATCCTATCATCTCAAAACAATGACTAATAAATATTGAGATATGTTTGTCCCCATGTTTTCTCTAAACTGGGTTTTCTTTTCTTTTTTGGTACCAGGGATTGAACCCAGGGGCACTTAACCACCAAGCCACATTGCCAGCCCTTTATTATTATTATAATTATTATTTTCTTTAATTTTGAGACAGGCCCTAAGAAACTTAAGGCCTCACTAAATTGATAAGCCTGACTTTGAATTTGTTTTCTTTTGCCTCAAGATCTTCCAAGCCACTGGGATTACAGGCATGTATCACCATACTGGATTTTCATAATAAAGCAAATGACATTTTAATTATTATTTTAAAAATCATGCCCATAATATATGAACACATTTATTACAAAAAGTTAAAGAATCAAAAAGCTTGTAAGATTAAAAAAAATATCAATTTGGTATATGCCTTTCCAAACACACATAAAAGATTGTATTGTGTCATAATAAATTATGTCTTATATGCAGACATATATCTTTGCTTTGCATAAATGAGATAATTTTAAATATATTCTTTCACTTAGCAAAATGTTTTAGAGTGCTTTTCATATCAGGGCATATAGATCTTCCACATTTTTTTACCATATTTAACCCTTTCTGTATCCATGTACACTTTGGTCATTTCCAGTTGCTGTAAAAATATAATTGTACACATACATTTTAAAAAGTTGCTGTAACAGCCAGGCATGGGGGTACACACCTGTAATCCCAGTGGCTCTGGAGCCTGAGGCCCGAGGATCATGAGTTCAAAGCCAGCCTCAGCAAAAGCAAGGTGGTAAGGAACTCAGTGGGATTCTATCTCTAAATAAAATACAAAATAGGGCTGGGGATATGGCTCAGTGGTCAAGTGTCCCTGAGTTCAATCCCCAATTTAAAAAAGAAATTGCTGCAACAAATGCAATTACATATATGTTGTAAACATGATTCTATTTATAGATGTAGACATAGGGTTTCTCTTTTTTGTTTGTTTGTTTTTGTTTTTATAATACTGGGGCTTGAAACCATCACCTTGTGCATACTAGGCATGTGCTCTACAACCAACTCACACCCCTAGCCCTAAACATAGTTTTGTTTTTTTTTTTTTTGCGGGGGGGGTGGTACCAGGGATTGAACTCAGGAGCACTTGGCCACTGAGCCACATCCTCAGCCCTATTTTGTAATTTCTTTAGAGACAGAGTCTCAATGAGATTTTTAGCACCTCACTTTTGCTGAGGCTGGCTTTGAATTCGCCATCCTCCTGTCTCAGCCTCCTGAGCCACCCTAGACATAGTTTTAATTTGCAAAAATAATGTCAAATTCACTGTCCAGAAAAGCTATTCCAAGCAGAGTGTAAGTGCCTATTTCTTCCAAACTAACAAATGAATATTACTCATTTAAAAATCTTTTCCTAATCTGATTATAGAAAGATATTATAATTGCTTAATTTATAGTCTCCAAATTTCAAACAGGCATTAATTCATAATATATTTGAAATTTGATTTTCTTATTCAGTAAATTATTAACTATTTCCTGTGCTCGATTGTTTTTCTTTTGCTTTGATACCAGACATTAAAGGTACATATGTGTAATGGACAGATAAACATATATATAATGTGAATATTTACACTATTTTTTTTGTGTGTATGTGTATGTGCATACATATATTCTCTAGCCTGACACCTTTTTTATTTTGGTTTACAATATATTTTAACATACAGAAATGTTAAATCTGCATGTTTTCACATATTTCAATATTTTCCATTATGGCTTCCAAGTTTTTTTTTTTTTAAAGAGAGAGAGAGAGAGAGAAAGAGAATTTTTAATATTTATTTTTCAGTTTTCGGTGGACACAACATCTTTATTTTATTTTTATGTGGTGCTGAGGATTGAACCCAGAACCCCGCCCATGCCAGGGGAGCGCACTACCACTTGAGCCACATCCCCAGCCCGGCTTCCAAGTTTTAAAAAATAATTTTGCTCACTCTTATAGAGTCGGTTTGTGTATGTGTGTACTTCTAGTACTTAATAAAGTTTTGGGTTTTTGTGGTACTTGGGATTGAAACCAGAGCCTTAAGTATGCTAAGCAAGCCCTCTAACACTTAGCTATATCACCACCACTCCCCCGCCTTTTTTTTTTACTTTTATTTGGATATAGGGTCTCCCTAAATTGCCCAGACTGGCCTTGAACTTGCAGTTCTCTTGCTTCAATCTCCTGAGTAACTGGGATCACAGGTGTGTATCACCATGCACAGCCTTAGTAAATTTTTTAATCATTTAGATATTAGATATTTAATTCATCTGGAATTTATCTTTGTTTTTAATTTATAGAAGGGCTCTACTTTTCTTTCTTTTTTATCAGTTGCATTATAGTTATACATAATATTGGGGTTTATTTTGACATAATTACACAAACATGGAATATAATTTGCTTCAGTTCAGAGGCCAGTATTTCCACTTTCCCTCCCCTCCTCCCTCCCCTTGTTTCCTTTTCTGTACTTTTTTTTTTCTATTTATAATTTTTTTAAAAAAATAGTGCATTATATATATACATTACGGTAAAATTCACTATGGTATATTCATATATGCATAAGATAGTTTGGTCAGTTTCATTCTGGTGTTCCTCTTTTTTCCCATCCCTCCTCTGTCTCCCTCAATCTCTTTCCTCAACTCCACTGATCACTCCTCTGTTTTCATGGGGTCCCCTATTTTTTCCCCTTATTTTGGTCTAGCTCCCACATATGAGAGAAAACATTGAACCTTTGACTTTCTGGGTCTGGCTTATTTAACTTAGCCTGATGTTCTCCAGTTCCATCCATATACCAGCAAATGACATAATTTCATTCTTCTTTATGGCTGAGTAAAACTCCATTGTGTAAATATACTGCATTTTTTTTATCCATTTGTCTGTTGACAGGTACCTAGATTTGTTCCATAGCTTGGCATTGTGAATTGAGCTGCTATAAACATTAATGTGGTTGTATCATTATAGTATGCTGATTTCAGATCTTTTGGATATATACCAAGGAGTGGGATAGCTGGGTCATATGGTGGTTCCTTTCCTAGTTTTTTGAGGAATCTCCATACTGCTTTTTAAGTGGTTGCACTCATTTGAAGTCCCACCAACAATGTATGAATGTGTCTTTCCTCCACATCTTCACCATCATTTATTATTATTTGTGTCCTTGATAATTGCCATTCTGACTGGAGTGAGATGAAATCTCAATGTACTTTTGATTTTGCACTTCCCTGATTGCTAGAGATGTTGAATATATTTTTTATATATTTGTTGGCCATTTCTATTTCGTCTTTTGAGAAGTGTCTGTTTAGTTCTTTTGCCCATTTACTAATTGGGTTGTATTTTTTGAGTTCTTTATATATTCTGGATATAAATTCCCTATCTGAGGAGCAGGTAGCAAAGATCTCCCATTCTATAGGCTCTTTCTTCACACTTTTAATTGTTTCTTTTGCTGTGCAGAAGTTTTATAATTTGATACCATGCCACTTTTTGATTTTTTGTTTTATTTCTTGCACTTTAGGAATCTTGTTAAGTAAGTTGGTGCCTATGCCAATATGTTGGAGTGTTGAGCAGAAGAGCTCTACTTTTAAGCAATGAATTGCCAGTATTTACAACACTATCTTTTACCACCTACCAGTGCCCAAGTATTCTTATTACTTTAGCTTTATAATATGGTTTATGGCTGATAGAGCAAGTCTCTATTATTATTTCTATTTTTCAAAAACTTATTTGTTATTTTTTATATTATCTCTTTTACATTAAGTTTGGAAGCAGCATATCAAGATTCTAATGAACATTGCAATAAATTTGTAAATTAACTGGGGGGAGGTAATTTTCTGTGGCAATCAGATTAATGTCTCCTGTCCCTGCAAAGACTACATCCTAATACCTATAACCTGTAAATATGCTGTATTATATGACAAAGGGGAATTAAGGTTGCTAATCAACTGACTTTAAAAATAGATTATTCTGGATTTTCTGGGAGGACTAAAGTAGATTATTTTGGATTATCTGGGAGGGCTCAATACAACCATAAGGGTCTTTGCAAAGTGGAAGAGACAGGCATAATAGAGTCAGAAGGAGACATAACTATGGAAGAAGGGTCAGAGAAATAAAATGTTGCTGGTTTTGAAGATGAAGAAAGTAGACCATGAGCCAACAAATGAAGTGGAAGCTGGATAAAGCAAGGAAATTGATTCTCCTTGAGACTCTCCAGAAAGGAATACCATCTTTGTGATAACTTTATTTTATTTTTTTTATTTTTATTTTTAGATGAACTCCTAATTGGCAGAGATGTAAGATAAATTCGTACATTTTTTTTTTTTGGCAGTCCTGGGGATTGAACCCAGAGGCACTCTACCACTGAGTTACATCCCCAGTCCAGTAGTCAAAAAAAAAGGGGAGGGGGGGAGACAGGAGAATCTTTTTCTCCCATCTATTCAATTTTATACCCCTTCATTTATTCAGGTTGTCTCCTAGACCATAATGTAAAGTGCTGTGGTTTTATCCATATAAGACTTGCATGATTCTTTTATTAGTCGATCTCAGTTGGAAAATGACAGGAACCAGAACACATGAACCAAAGTAAAAGAAAAGAAAATATATTTGCCCAGAGATTTATAGTACCAGGGGTGGAGCTAACTACACACAAATATTATCTCATAGTTTACCTCTAGACTGCAACCCCTACAACAGCAAAACACTTTTGTCCATGAGTTCAGGAAAAGTGCAAATTATCTGCACAAAGGTAGCAGGTATTAAATTCACAATCCCAAAACTTTAAGTGTGTAAAAAGTATCACTTTCAGGGCTGGGGTTGTGGCTCAGTGATAGAGCACTTGTCTCGCACATGTGAGGAACTGGGTTCGATCCTCAGCACCACATAAAAATAAATAAAATAAAGATATTATATCCATCTACAACTTTAAAAATATTTTAAAAATCACTTTCAAATCTGAGGTTCACCTAAAGAGAGAGAGAGAGAAGAAGATCTTAGAAGATGGGAAAATGTACCCTGTTCATGGATAGGCAGAACTAACATCATCAAAATGGCGATATTACCCAAAGTTCTCTACAGGTTTAATGCGATGCCAATCAAAATTCCAACAGCATATCTTGTAGAAATAGATAAAGCAATCATGAAATTCATATGGAAAAACAAAAGACCCAGAATAGCAAAAGCAATTCTAAGCAGGAAGTGTGAATCTGGAGGTATAGCGATGCCAGATCTCAAACTGTACTACAGAGCAATAGTAACAAAAACAGCATGGTACTGGTACCAAAACAGGTAGGTGGACCAATGGTACAGAATAGAGGACACAGAGACCAATCCACAAAATTACAACTTTCTTACATTTGATAAAGGGGCTAAAAGCATGCAATGGAGGAAGGATAGCATCTTCAACAAATGGTGCTGGGAAAATTGGAAATCCATATGCAACAAAATGAAACTGAATCCCTTTCTCTCGCCATGCACAAAAGTTAACTCAAAATGGATCAAGGAGCTAGATATCAAATCAGAGACACGCCGTCTGATAGAAGAAAAAGTTGGCTACGATCTACATACTGTGGGGTCGGGCTCCAAATTCCTTAATAGGACGCCCATAGCCCAAGAGTTAATAACAAGAATAAACAAATGGGACCTACTTAAACTAAAAAGTTTTTTCTCAGCAAGAGAAACAATAAGAGAGGTAAATAGAGAGCCTACATCCTGGGAACAAATTTTTACCCCTCACATTTCAGATAGAGCCCTAATATCCAGAATATACAAAGAACTCAAAAAATTAAACAATAAGATAACAAATAACCCAATCAACAAATGGGCCAAGGACATGAACAGACACTTCTCAGAGGAGGACATACAAACAATCAACAAGTACATGAAAAAATGCTCACCATCTCTAGCAGTCAGAGAAATGCAAATCAAAACCATCCTAAGATACCATCTCACTCCAGTAAGATTGGCAGCCATTATGAAGTCAAACAACAAGTGCTGGCGAGGATGTGGGGAAAAGGGTACACTTGTTCATTGCTGGTGGGACTGCAAATTGGTGCAGCCAATTTGGAAAGCAGTATGGAGATTCCTGGGAAAGCTGGGAATGGATCCACCATTTGACCTAGCTATCGCCCTTCTCGGACTATTCCCTGAAGATCTTAAGAGAGCGTACTATAGGGATACTGCCATATCAATGATCATAGCAGCACAATTCACAATAGCTAGACTGTGGAACCAACCTAGATGCCCTTCAATAGATGAATGGATAAAAAAAATGTGGCATTTATACACAATGCATTATTATGCAGCAATAAAAAATGACAATATCATGGAATTTGCAGGGAAATGGATGGCATTAGAGCAGATTATGCCAAGCGAAGCTAGCCAATCCTTAAAAAACAAATGCCAAATGTCTGCTTTGATATAAAGAGAGCAACTAAGAACAGAACAGGGAGGAAGAGCATGAGGAAAAGATTAACATTAAACAAAGATGAGTGGGGGGAGAGAAAGGGAGAGAGAAGGGAAATCATATGGAAATGGTAGGAGACCCTCAATGTTACACAAAATTACATATAAGAGGTTGTGGGGGGAAGGGGGGGAACAAGGGAGAGAATTGAACAACAGCAGATGAGGTAGAGAAGGAAGATGGGAGGGGAGGGGAGGGGGGATAGTAGGGGATAGGAAAGGTAGCAGAATACAACAGTCACTAATATACCATTATGTAAAAATGTGAGTGTGTAACCGATGTGATTCTGCAATTTGTATTTGTGGTAAAAATGGGAGTTCATAACCCACTTGAGTCAAATGTATGAAAGATGATATATCATGAGCTTTCTAATGTTTTGAACAACCAATAAAAAAAATCTGAGGTTCAAATATTTTGTTAGAAATTAGGAAACTCACGAATTATGAAGATTTCCATTGTGTAATTACTGTAGAACTCCTTTAAATGTGTTTTTAAATATTTTTTTACATAATATAATTTTCAAATAACCTGAAAAGCTATAGCCTTCTTCCTTTCTCCTTATACTTAGATATTGAGCTTCCAAAGCAATTGGCAGTATAGAATTTAGGTAACTCAGCCATATCTAACTTGGAACTCAGTGTCTCTTGAGTATTCCCCATACCTTCTTCTCGCCAGAAATAAATGAATTTCTTTCTGTGTGGTTTCCTACAAACCAGGAACCACAGAGTTTCTAGATACAGATGACCTGTCTTTTGTCAAGACTTACTGGAATTTAACTTGCTTATCTGGTCTTTGTCACTAGTTCTGGCATTCATGGCTAAGGTCCATAATCCCATCATGGCCTGTAGTTGTAAGGACACAACTCAGAATTTTTTCCAACCAGACCCCAAGTACCTTCAGGTCCACTGGCACTCTTTCAGGCACTTTCAGAGGTTTTAGGGACCCTTAGCTACTTTCCTCATACAAAGTTAGTGTGCATGAACCTCTGTGAACACAAAGTATATCTGCTAGGGGACCTCTCTCAGCCTGAGTGTTCTCTGTTCTGGTGCCTTGCTAAATGTGAGACTTCTTTTAGAAGCTTGCAGTCTCCTGGTTACACTTGAGGCGTGTGGCACAATTCTTTCCACACTCAGATCTCCCAAAACCTATTCAAGGTTTTCATCACCCTTCCCACTCCAGATGCATCCCATAAAGTGGAGGCCAAGCTCCAGTACTCTTAGAGATACTCATGGACTTCTAAATCTCTCATTTTCCTCTCTAAATTTAAACCTTTCCTCACCCCAATGGAGTCATCTCCAGGTCTAGGACAGGAATTACTTTTATATCATCAAGTATTCTTACCCACTTGATTGTTTAATGGATAAACTTTATTTTCTACTTCACTTAGGAGATTGTAAAGGGAGTGAAATGGAAAAAAAAATCTTTTTGAAAATTCGTAAGCTCCTTTAAAATATAAGGCTGCATTTCAACTTATGTTTCCAGAATGGATAATGCTTTCTGAGTTTGAACTTTATGTTTCTTCAAACTTTTTGGAGGAAAAAGGGGGAAACAAAGTAGGCTACAATTGATGGTCCTAAAACATGAATTTATAAAGGTTTTTTATATATGATATTCTTTAACAAAATACCTTATTTCTCTAGGGCATTATTTCCTTTCACAGCAATTTGCATTAGCTATAGTAGTGGTTAATTTTTCTTCTCAGCATCAAAACTAGTTCCAGCCTTCATTTTTCTTACTTCTTGTGTCACATGTCATTAATTATACAATGACTCCTTCAAAAAACATTGACCACACTATTAACATATTCAGGTCACAATCAGCCCAAATAGTCAATGGTTGGAATTAAAATGAAGAGTGGGATGTGGTGGTATAAGTGGTATAAATATTTAAAAACACATCCCAGTGGCTCAGCAGTTTGAGACAGGAGGATTCCAAGTTCAAAGCCAGCCTCAGCAATTTAGCGAGGCCCTAGACAACTCAGCGAGACCCTGTCTCCAAATAAAATATTTTTTAAAAAAAGAGGGGCTGGAAATGTCTTCTTTGATATAAGGAGAGTAACTAAGATCAGAGTAGGGACGAAGAGCAGGAGAAGAAGATTAACATTTAACAGGGATGAGAGGTGGGAGGGAAAGGGAGAGAGAAGGGAAATTGCATGGAAATGGAAGGAGACCCTCAGGGTTATACAGTGGAGGGGGTAGAGAGAGAGGAGGGGAGGGGAGGGGAGAGGTGGGGAGGGGGGAGGGGGGAGGATGGGAAAGGCAGCGGAGCACAACAGACACTAGTATGGCAATATGTAAATCAATGGATGTGTAACTGATGTGATTCTGCAATCTGTGTATGGGGTGAAGGTGGGAGTTCATAACCCACTTGAATCAAAGTGTGGAATATGATATGTCAAGAAATTTGTAATGTTTTGAACAACCCACAATAAAAAATTAAAAAAAAAAAACTCACTCTCCCACTCTGAGGTGAGAGTTCTGTGTCTGCATTTAAACATTATGAAAACATTATGCATTTAAACATTAATGGCAGTAATAATTTACATTTCCATCAATGATATATGAGTTCCTTTTTCTCCACATCCTCACCAACAATATTGGGTCTATTGAGGACTACAGGAAAGCATAAAATTTGATGTTTTCACTTAATAAAACTCAAAAATATTTGCTAAACAGGAAAAAAAAAGAGGGGCTGGGTATGTGGTTCAGTGGTAAAGTGCCCCTGGATTCAATGCCTGGTGTGAGAGAGAGAGAGAGAGAGAGAGAGAGAGAGAGAGAGAGAGAAATTAAAATGAAGAGGAAAATGTGTGATATTCAACTTGAAATCAGAAATCAGAAAGAAGTTACCCAGGAATTATCAGAGAAATTCTACATGTCAGGGGAACTTTTCAAAATCCTTTCTCCCTCTTGATAGTGTATCAGGTCATTTCTAGGTTGGTTGTACCCGTTGGTATTTTTATACTTCCTCTTTCTGCTTTAAACAACTGTGCTCTAATGTAATCTGATTTTTAAAAATTATATGCAGTCTTTTAAAATTTTTATTAACACCTATTAATTGTATATATTAATGGGGTTCAGTGTAATATTGCAAAAATGTATATATCACCTTGAACAAATCCAATCACTCTTTCCATGCCCCTTTCTACACCCTTTCCATCTAGTAAGTACTATTCAACTTTAAGGTCAACATTTTAAAACTTCCACCTATGAGAGAGAACATGAGATATTTGCCTTACTATGTTCTCCACTTACATCTGTTTTGTTGTGAATGACAGGTTTTCATTCATCTTTATGGTTGAATAATATTTCATTGTGTATACACACACACACACACACACACGACATGTTCTTTATCCTTTCGTCTGCTGAAGGGCACCTAGGCTGATTCCATGTCTTATCTATTGTGAATAGTGGCAAATAAACATAGACATGCAGGTATCTCTTTTATATGACTGATTTCATTTCCCTTGGATAGCTACATCTAAGTGGAATAGCTACATAATATGGTAGATATATTTTTTAGTTTTTTGAGGAACTTTCATACTTTTGTAGATAATGGCAGTAATAATTTACATTTCCATCAATGATATATGAGTTCCTTTTTCTCCACATCCTCACCAACATTTATTTTATGTATTTTTTAAATAGATATCCCAAATGGGGTAAGATGATATCTCATTGTGATTTTGATTTGTATTTCCCTGATGGCTAATGATATCAAGCATTTTTCTTGTATTTGTTGACCATTTGTATTTCATCTTTTGAAAAGTGTCTGTTCGGATCATTTTTTGTTTTTTTTTTTTCCATTGGATTACTTGTGAGCATTTTTGTTAGTTTTTTGAGTTCTTTTTTTGTTTGTTTTTATTAAATTATTTATTTATTCTAATTTGTTATATATGACAACAGAATGCAATTCATTTCATATTACACATATATAGCACAATTTTTCAAGTCACTGGTTGTATACAAAGAATTTTCACACCATTCGTGTTTTCATACATATACTTAGTAGGGTAATGATGTCTAACTCATTCCCCCATATTTTTTTGAGTTCTTTATATCTTCTAGTTATTAAACCTCTGATGGATGAATAGTTGGCAAATATTTTTACCATTCTTATTCTGTTGATCACTTTTTTTTTTGGTACCAGGGATTGAACTCAGGGTACTCAACCACTGAGCCACATGCCCAGCCCTATTTTGTATTTTATTTAGAGAGTTGCTGAGGCTGGCTTTGAACTCGAGATTCTCCTGTCTCAGCCTCCCGAGCTGCTGGGATTACAGGAGTGCGCCTCTTTGCCCAGCTGTTGATCACTTCTTTTGCTGTGTAGAAGCTTTTTCATTTGATCTAATCTAATTTGTCAATTTTTGCTTTTGTTTCCTTTCCTTTGGGTATCCTATCCAGAAAGTCATTGGCTGTGCCAATGTCTTGAAATATTTCCTTTATGCTTTCTTTCAGTAGTTTCAGAGTTTCAAATCTCACATTTAGGTCTTTGATCCATCTTGGGTTGATATTTGTGCAGGGTAAGAGGGGTCAAGTTTCAGTCTTCAGCACATGAACACCCAGTTTTCCCAGCACAATTTATTGAAGAGGATGTTCTTTCTCCAGTGTGTGTGTGTTCTGTTTTGTTTTTGGTACAGTGGATTGAATCCAGGGGCCTTAACCATTGAGCCACATCCTCAGACCCCACCCCACCACCACCCCAGCTTTTTTTGTATTTTATTTAGCGACAGGGTCTTGTTGAGTTGCTTAAGGCCTTATTAAGTTTCTGAAGCTGTCTTTGAACTGGTGATTCTCCTGCCTCAGCTTCCTGAGCTGCTGGGATTACAGGTGTGCACCACCATGCCTGGCTCTAGTGTGTGTTTTTGACAACTCTGTCTGAAATCAGTTGGCTATAGATGCACGACTAATTTCTGGGATTTCTACTGTGTCCCCTTGGTCTATTTGTATGTGTTTTATGCCAATACTATGCTTTTTTTGTTTATTATGGTTCTGAAGTATCTTGAAACAAGGTTCTGATGCTTCCAGTTTGATCTTTCTACCCAAGATTGTTTTGGCTATTCTGGAACTTTTGTCCTTCTATATAATTTTTATGATTTGTTTTTCTAGTTCTCTGAAGAATGTCATTGGTATTTTGATGGGGATTATATTGACTCTGTAGATTTCTTTCAGTAGTATGCCCATTTTAACAATATTAATTATTCCTATCCATGAATATGGGAGTCTCTCCACCACTTAGTGTCTTATTTGATTTCTTTCATCAGTGTTTTATAATTTTCATTGTCTTTCATTTCCTTGGTTAAGCTTATTTCTTCTGGGTATCTTTGTTGTGGTTGTTGTTGCTATTATGAATGGGGTTACTTTACGGATTTCTTTCTCAGAAAATTCTTTATTAGTGTATAGAAAAGCTACTGATTTTTATGTATTGATTTTGTATCCTGCTACTTTTCTGAATTCATTTATCATTTCTAATAGTCTTTGGGGGAACTCTTAAGGTTTTTCTATGCATCATATCATCTGCAAAAACAGATAGTGTGACTTTCTCCCTTTCTATTCCTTTGTCTTTTATGTTTTTCTCTTGTCTAATTTATCTGATGGAAACTTCTATACTATACTGAATAAGAGCAGTGAAACAGATCACTCTTGTTTTGTTCTTGATCTTAGAGGAAATGCTTTTCCCCACTCAGTATGATGTTGGCTATGGGTTTATCATATTTAGCCTATATTGCATGCCTAATTTATATGTTTTATTTTTATTGTGAGACAGGGTCTCACTAAGTTGCTGAGACTGACCTTGAACTTTGTGATCCTTCTGCCTGAGCCTTGATCATGTGTTGTTCAAACTTCATTTTGTTTATATGATGTAGTGTCTATTGATTTGCATATGTTGAACTGTCCTTGCATCCCTAGGATGAAACCAACTTAATCATGGTGAATGAGCTTTTTTTCTTTTCTTTGAAATTTCATCTGTAGATGAACAGAATGCCTTTATTTTGTTTATTTTTATGTGGTGCTAAGAATCAAACTTAGTGCCTCACACATGCTAGGCAAGTGCTCTGCCACTGAGTTACAGCCCCAGCCTATGAATGAGCTTTCTCATATGATGCTGGATTCAACTTGCAAGTATTTTACTGAGAAGTTCTGCATGTATGTTCATCAATGATATTGACCTGTTAGCCTATAGTATTTTTTTTAATATCAAGGATTGAACTCAAGGAGACTTAACCATTGTGCTACATCCCCACATACCCAGCCCTTTTTAAAATATTTTATTTAGAGACAGAGTATTACTGAGTTACTTAGGGCCTTGCTAAGTTGCTGAGGCTGACTTTGAACTTGCTATCTTCCTGCCTCAGCTTCCTGAGCCGCTGGGATTACAGGTATGTGCTACTGCACCCGGCCCTATAGTATGTGTTTTTCCCTCTTCTTTTTCTTTTCGTGTCCTTGTCTGGTTTTGGTAATAGGGTAATGCTGGCCTCATAGAATGAGTTTGGAAGGGTTCCCTCCCTTTCAATTCTTTGTAATAGTTTGAGAAGAATTGGCTGTGTTAGCTTTTCATGGCTGTGACCAAAACACCTGACAAGAACAATTTAAAGGAGGAAAAGCTTATTTTAGGTTCACGGTTTCAGAAGTCTTAGTCTGTGGTTGGCTGATTCCATTTCTCTGGGCTCAAGATGAGGCAGAACATCATGTCAGAAAATCATGAAAAAGGAAAACTGTTTAGCTCATGGCAACTTAGAAGCAGATAGAGAACACAAGTCAGGAACAAAATATAAACTCCAAAGGCCCACGCTCAGTGACCTACTTCCTCCAACCACACCCTACCTGCCTACCTACCACTTAGTATAGTAGTCCTTTCAAATCATTAATCCATCAAATGGATTAATATACTGATTAGTTACAGCTCTTGTAATCTAATAATTTTGCCTCTATTCCTACATTGTCTCACACATGAGTTTTTGGGAATACCTTATATCCACACCACAACACTGACATTAGTTCTTCTTTAAAAGTTTGGTAACATTTGATATGAAGCCATATGGTGCTGGCCTTTTTCTTGGAGACATTTTATTACTGATTGATTCTCAATACTCATTATTTGTCTATTGAGATTTTTATGCTTTCTTGGTTCAATTTTGGTAGGTTATGTGTCCAGAAATTTGTTCATTCCCCCCCCCAGTTTTCCAATTAGTAAGTATATTGTTTTTCATAACAATGCCTGATAATACTTTGTGTTTCTGTGATATCAGTTGTAATGTTTCCTTTTGCATCTCAGGTTCATTTATTTCTACTCTAATCTGCTAATTCTTTACTTATACTGATTTTGAATTTAGTTTGTTCTGGCTTTTATAAGTCCTTAAGATACATTGTTAGGTTATTTACTTGAAGTCTTCTCTTTTGTGTGTAAAGACTTGTTGCTATAAACTTTTGGTATGTTTATCGCCATTTTTATTTAGAAATTTTTAAATTTCCCTCCTGATTTTCTCAATGATCCACTGTTGTTGTTGTTTAGGCAAAATAAATGATTAAGAGTGTAAAGCAAGAATCTACAGAATGGGAGAAAATCTTTGCCAGCTGCTCCTCTGACAGGGGATTAATATTGAGAATATTTAAAGTACTCAAAAAACATAACACAAAAAACAAACAAACAGATGACTCAGAAACCCAGTCAATAATGGGAAAAAGAAATATACAGACATTTCTCCAAAGACTAAACACAAATGGCCAACTAATATATGAAAAATGTTCAATATCTCTAGCAATCAGAGAAATATAAATCAAACCTACTCTAAGGCTGGATATGGTAGTACATGTCTGTAATCCCAGCAGCTTGGGAGACTAAGACAGGAGATTTTTGTGAGTTCAAAGTCAGACTCAGCAACTTAGCAAGACCTTAAGCAATTCAGTGAGACCCTATCTCTAAATAAAATATAAAGAAGGGCTGGGGGTGTGGCTCAGTGGTTAAGCACCATTGGGTTCAGTCCCCAGTACCAGAAAAACAAAGTGTACAAACAAACAAACAAAAAAATACACTAAGCCTTCATCTTACTCCAGTCAGAATGGCAATTATTAAGAACACAAATAATAATAAATGCTGACAAGAATGTAGGGGGAAATGATACTCATACATTGTTGGTGGGACTGCAGACTGGTACAACCACTCTGGAGAGCAGTATGGAGATTCCTCAAAAAACTAGGGATAGAACCTCCATATGATCTAGTATTTATCCAACTCCTTAGTATTTATCCAAAAGAACTAAATTCAGCATGAAACAATACAGCCAACTTAATATCTATAGCAGCACAATTCACAAAAGCCAAATTGTGGAATCAACCCAGATACCTGTCAATAGATTAAGAAATTGTGGTATAGTAACAGTGGTCCACTTTATGCTTTGAGCCCTTGCTGCTCTGCTACTGCAACTTATTTTTTAAACAGGTATGTTTCTTTCTCTTCTAATCTTTCCCTTCCTTCCCTAATCTCTCTCCCTCCCTAATTTTCCCCTCCATAATCTTAGGGAAACAGGATTACCTTTCTTCCCCATCCTAGACAGTTATCTATCCTTGAGCACATACCACAGGAAAGAAGTAATTCAGATTTCAGGGATGGCACCAAGAGATATAAGAAATATGGGGGGGGGGAATTAATAAGTGAATTACAACTTTGGACAGAGAACACCTAGAGTGTAGCCTTTGGATCACCTCTTTAAAAATACTCTTTTCCCCCTGATAGGGAGAATCATTGCTTCTGGGATAGGAGTCCCTTGTGTTTCTCCTTTGCTATCAAAGCAATAAAACTTTTTCTCCCTATTTCTCAAAAAAAAAAAAAAAAGAAAGAAATTTTGGTATATATACACAATGGAGTTTTATTCAGTCATAAAGAAGAATGAAAATATGGCCATTTGTGGGTAAATAGATGGAACTGGAAAACATCATGCTAAATAAAATAAGCAGATCTCAGAAAATCAAGGGTCAAATATTTTATCTCATATGTGAAAGCTACAGCAAAGTAAAAAAAAATGAAGGAAGGGAAGATCATAAAGATATAGGGATGATCACTAAAGTAGAAAAAGGAGATTGAGAATCAAGAGGGAAAAAGAGGGATGGGAAAGGGGAGGAAATGCAGAATGGATTTTTAAAAAATCATGCTATGTGCAGATATAAATATACCAAAGAGAATTTCATCTTCATGTATAAGTAAAAAGAACCAATCAAAAATAAATAAAGTAGAGGAAGGAGAATGGGGAAAGGGCAGAGGGATGGGAAAAGGCAGAGAACATGAACTGAAATAAAATTCCATGTATGTATGATTTTTGTCAGGATTAACTCAACTAGTGTGTATTAACTATAATGCTGTAATATTTTACAAAGTGTGTTGTTTAGTTTCCATGAATTTGTGTAACTTTTTATATACCTTTGCTTTATTTATTTATTTATATATTTATTTTTATATGGTGCTGAGGATCCAACCCAGTGTCTCACACATGCTAAGCAAGCACTCTACCACTGAGCTACAACCCCAGTTCCATTTATATAATTTGTAAGACTTCTTTTGTTGACTTCTAGTTTTATTTTATCATGATCAGAAAAGACATAGGATATGATTTTAATTTTTTTTTTAATTTAAGAATTGTTTGTGGCCTAACAGATGGAATATTCTGGAGAAAGTTCCATTGGCTAATTGAAAAAAAATATATGTATTCTGCAGCTGTTGGATGAATGTTCTGTAAATATTCTATAATCTGATCTGTAATATAGTTAAACTCTTTTCTTGTTTATTTGGATGATCTTTCCATTGATGAAAGTGGAGTGTTGATGTCCCCCTCATTATTGTATTGGAGCCTATCTTTTCATTTGGGTCTGACAGTATTTGTTTTTATAAAATTGGGTCCTCCAACATTAGGAACCAATATAGCGTTCCAATCATTCTTTCTTTCTGATGTATTGGATCCTTCATCATTCTCCAGTGGACTTCTTTGTCTCTTCTTATGTCATTTTTGGTCTAAAGTCTATTTTGTCATCCATGAGTATAGCTATCCTGCTTGCTTTAGGTTTTTGTTGCTTGGCTTATAATTTTCCATTTTTTCACTTTCAGTCTATATATAGTTTTTACTGGTAAAGTGAGTTTCTTATAGGCAGTATATTGTCAAAGTATTGTTATTGTTTGTTTTCTATTAAACCAGTCTGTATCTTTCAATTAGAGAATTTAGCCTACTTATATTCTAAGTTATTATTGATAGGTAAGGACTTATTCCTGTCATATTGTTGATTTTCTTCAGTTGTTTTGAATATTCTTTTTTCTTTTTTCCTCTCTTGTTTATGTTTGTGTTTTGATGGTTTACTGTATTGATAATGTTCGAGTATTTTCTGTATCTCCTTTGGGTAACTACTCTTCTAGTGAGATTTATGCTTTCATGTGCTTTCATGATATTAGTTATCTTTTTTTTTTCATTGGATGTATGACTCCCTTAAATATCCTTTGTAAGACTAGTCTGGTGGTCATGAATTCCCTCAATATTTGATTATCTTAGAAGGTCTTTATTTTTCCTTCATTTCTGAAGTATATCATATTCTTCATTAGCAGTTGTTTTGTTTTAGGAATTTGAATACATCATTCCATTCCTTCCTGGCCTTTAAGTTTTGTGCTGAGAAATCTGCTATGCCTCTAATGGGGATGCCCTTAAGTATGAATTGGCACCTTTCTCTCATGTGTTTTAAGATTCTTTCCTTTATTTATACTTTTGACAGTTCGGCTATAATATGCCATGGTGGAGATCTTTTCTGGTCATGCTATTTGGGGTTCTATAAGCCTTCCATACATGGATTTCTCTCTCTTTCTCCAGTTTAGGGGAAAATTATTATATGTTATTATTTTATAAAATAAGGTTTCTATGCCTTTAATCTTTATCTCCTCACCTTTAAGTATTACAAAGATGCAGATGTTTATTCATTTAATGATATTAAAGAGATCTGGAATACTCTCTTCATTTTTTAAAAAATTTGTCTGAATTGAGTATTTCAAAAGACTTTTCTTCAAGCTCAGATAGTGTTTATTTCACTTAATCTGGTCTAGATACTGTCTTAATGATAAAAATGTAACCATAAAGTATATAGAAGAGGGAAATGCTGGTTGCATCTGCTTGTTTTACTGTGATGATGGCACCCTATAATAAAAATAATAACTAATATTGAATACTTACTATGAACAAGGCACTATGCTGTATCTGGTGCTTATGTTATCTCATGTAATCATCAAAACAACTCCATGAGGTAGGTATGCTCATTATCTCCATTTTATAAATGAGAAAACTAAGGCCCAAAGATTTTAAGTGACTTGTCCATGATCATTCATAAAGATTAAATATTGGAATGATGAAAGTACCTATGTTACTTGAATATAAAATGAAATATTAGAATACTATAGAAGCTTAATAAATATTAGTCACTATGATGAGAAAGAGGAAGTGAAGAAAGTTGATTTGCATTGAGAACATATCCAGTTGATGTACAGAAAAAAGCAAAGATAAGATTTAAGGAGGAAAGAAAATACTGGATATCATATCCCTGGCTCCAAATATTCCTAAGACCCAAGAGGAATTCTGTGAGCCAATAAATTCTCCATTTTGATTAAGCTACCATGAGTAGGTTTCTAAAATTTGCAAACAAATGTGTGTACAAACCCTGCCTTCTCCTTCCTGCTTTCCTACCTGAATATAGGTCCAATTCCACCAACCGTAGGGATGGATAACTCACTTAGGATCTAGATAGAAGAGGTCCATTGAATGGGTAAGGAAAAACACATATCTTTACACCCATACATTTCCTTTTAGCATTTGCTTTTGTAATTGTCAGAAAGAAATATGGTTTTTGGAGGGGGTTCATGGTGAGAGGGAGGAGGCAAACTAAATATCTTAGCTTGCAGTTTCCTAAAACAGACTCTAAAAGGGATGTTGATGCTGGTAGTTTATTTGGACAGTGGTTCCAGGAATTAAATGCAAGGAATTGGGGAAGGTGAGGAAAGTAAGGGGGAAAGTATACAAAGGTTGTGTTCAAATATAGGTTATCATTGAAGGCAATTAAGACTCAATTCAGATGAGGATCATCTGAAATAAAGTATAGAACACCCCTCAAAATTGTCACATATTAAATGTTGAAGACATCAAGAAATTTATCCATCAATTCCTCACCTCCCTTGATTGAGAGCTGTCCCCAGGGCTATCAATTACCCTGCACATGTTGTGCCTACATGATGCTGAGCAAGCTTTTGCAGTGCCAGAAAATGACCTTGGCACAAAAGTAGAAATACACAGATACTTTGCAGTTGGAGCCTGCTATCTTGCTTGGAATGTACATATAGCTTCAAGTGACTCAGGCAAGCCATGAAAACATGCAGCAGAATACCAATGACATCTATTCTATTAGATACCATCTTTCCAGTAATGATGCCTGGAACTGTTCCAGGGCAAGCAAAGTTCTTATCACTTCTAAAGTGAATTTTCCTAAATTTATATTTCTCAGTAACTCATGAGAGCCACAGTTAAGCTCCACTTCTATAATTTTCTCCAGGTAGAGCATACCTGAATTAGTGGAAAAGTGTTTTTCTTTCCATCCAATTTCTTCTGGAGGAAATGTGACTTTTGAGATTTTTACTTCCAGTCATGGTGGTGTAAGTGGTGGGATTAACATGCCCTCCTCTCATAAATAACTACAAATCTTGTGAAAATATATAGATGACAATTTTTAGATATTGGACGATAGGCATTATAGGACCATAAGGACATTGGAAAACAAATGAGGTGAGTCATACAATCATCCCAGTCTTCTTCCTAGAGGCAATTTCAAGACTGTGATACAGAATTCCAACAGAGCAAGGGTACATTGCTAAAAGGAAGAGATGAATATCAATGTTCAGGAAGACTTAGATAGCTGGAATTTGCATGGTAGAGCACGAGGGAGTAGGGAGATTTATAGAGAAATAATTCCAGAAGTAAACCCAGATGTCCCCTTGAGTGTGTTCCTGAATATTGAGCTGCACGCATGCAAAGGGTGAAAATACTTGATGTTAGACAAAAGAGAAATTAGAGCTGTAGTGTTAGCAATTCCCAAAGATCAGACAGGACTGTGACATGTTTGCGTTCTGACCAACCAGAGGAGAAATTGCACGTTGAACATCCAGGTCTTCAATTAAGAGGTCAGAGTATGCAATCATTTACCTACTCATATTGGTAGCACTCAGGAAAATGTATGTCTGAAGGATATTAGTTCACAGGTGTAATGTGTTGATTTATTCTATATTATGGTTAACTATATGTGTGTGTGTATTTGAAATATATTATTAATGGATATTTTCAGCTATTAAAATACTTTGTATGGAAAAAGAGGTCAGAGGATCACACATTAGGAAAACTTCTAGAAAAAGAAAGTTTAGTGTCTGAAATGTAATATCTTAGCTATTGAAAGAAAACAAAGCAAAACTCAATAGGTGTGACAAAATAGGCTTGGGTCCATTTAACAAAAGGACTAGTTAATTGAAAGATAGCACCAAAGGATTCATAATGAGTGCAGCAGAGAGAAAATGTATCAGAGAATATATAAAAACTTCTACAATCCAACAACAAAATAACCTAATTAAAAAATGAGCAAAGGACTCGAATAGATATTTCTCCAAATATGATATACAAATTGGCAATAAGTACATGAAAATATGATCACCATCATTAGTCACTTAAAAAATGCAAATCAAAACTGCAATGAAATACCACTTCATAGCAATTAGGATGGCTATCTAAAAAAAAGAAAGAAAGAAACCCTAAAAATAAGAATTGTTGAGAGTGTGGAAAAATTGTAACCCTATGCATTACTGGTAATTGGTGTAAGCCTGTACAGAAAATGTTTAGTGGTTCCTCAAAAATTGAACACAGAATTGCCATATGATCCAACATTTCCATTTATTGGTATATATTCTAAAGAATTGAAAACAGGCAGGGTGTGGTAGTGCACACCTCTAATCCTAGCAGCTTAGAGGCTAAGAAAGAAGGATCGCAAGTTCAAAGCCAGCCTCAGCAATGGCAAGGCACTAAACAACTCAGTGAGACCCTGTCTCTAAATAAAAATATAAAATAGGGCTAGGGATGTAGCTCAGTGGTTGAGTGACCCTGACTTCAATCCCTGGTACCACCAAAAATAAAAAATAAAAGAATTTAAAACAGGGACTCAAACATATACTTGTATGTCAGATTTCATAGTAGCATTATTCACAGTAGTCAAAAGGTGAAAAAAAAGAGTGTGATCAACAGATAACGGATAAACAAAATCTTGTCTATACATACAAAGGAATATCATTAGGCCTTAAAAAAGGAATGAGATGGACATCATTACTCTAGGTACATGTATGACTGCACATACGGTGCAATGGTACATCGTGTACAACCAGAGAAATGAAAAGTTGTGCTGCAATTGTGTATAATGAATCAAAATGCATTCTTCTGCCATATATACCTAATTAAAATAAATAAATTAATTAATTTAAAAAAAATTAAAAATGAATGATACATGCTACAATATGGATAAACCTTGAAAACATGCTAAGTGAACATGCTATGGTAAGTAAAATAAGCCAGACACAAAAGGGCTAATCTTGTATGATTCCACTACTATGAGGTGTCTAAGATAGGCAAAAAGTAGAATAGAGGTTAAGAGGAGTGGTGGAGAAGGGAGAATGGGAAGCTATTGTTTAATGGGTACAGAGTTTCTGTTTAGGATAATGAAAAAGTTCTGAAAATATATAATGGTAATGGTTGCAAAACATTGTAAATGTACTCAATGCTACTGAATTGTACATTTAGAAGTAGTTAGAAGGGCGGGTGTGGTGGCACACACTTGTAATCCCAGCAACTTGGGAGTCTCAGGCAGGAAGATTGCAAATTTGAGACCAGCCTCAGCAATTTAGTAAGACCCTGTCTCAAAAAAATAAAAAATAAGAAGGACTGGGAATGCGGTTCAGTTGTTAAGTACCCTGGGTTCAGTCCCTGCTAACAACATCATCAACAACAACAACAACAAAACCTAGTTAGAAGGGTATGTTTTACCACAATAAAAAAAAACACCAGAAGAGACATGGAAAATACATTGAGAAATTATGTAATACTTCTGATAGGGTGACAGAAGAAAAAAAGAGCAATATGAAGAAATAATATTTAATAATTTCCCTATATTAAAATATTGAGTCCTTATTGTTAAAAAATTAAGTATGCCCTGAACACCAAAGTGAAAACAGTTAAATCCACAGCCAGATATACTGTGGTGAAATTGCAAAATATCCAGAATTTTTAAAAAGTTACCAACTATCCTACTCTGGGTAAGTAAAGCCAGATGCCATAACAGACAACTCTCAAATCTGTGGCTTGGCAGAGTAGAAAGTGTATTTCTTTTATTTATTTATTTTTCAATACCTTCATTTTATTTATTTATTTATTTTTATGTGGTGCTGAGGTTTGAACCCAGTGCCTCACACATGCTAGGCAAGTGCTCTACCAGTAAGCCAGAACCCCAGCTCCCCAAAGCTTATGTCTTGTTCATGTTACAGAACTGTTAGAGTGTTTCTGAAAACCTTCCACATGGCCTTCCAAAGATCCAGGCTTTCTCTTTTCTCAGTGCTTGTGATACTTGTGGTCTCCATTGGTACCACTGTATGCAACCAGGGGATGAGAAGAGACTGTGGAGATAAGATACATACCAGCTCTCAACTGTCTCATATCAAAAGTGACACATCACCCCCACTCAAATCATGTGGGAATAAATAATTTGTGGTACATCAAAGCATTCTCTCTCTCTCTCTCTCTCCCCATACATACACAAACACTCACACACACACACACACACACACAGAACCTCTATGTGTGTGTGTGTGTGTGTGTGTGTGTGTATATACATACATAGAGAGAAATATACATGGGGAGAGAGAGCTATATAGAGACATATATGAGTACATGAGACAGATATCAATATTTTTTTATTTTTTTTATTAGCTCACATGACATTACAATGATCTTCGCAATTCATACATTTGAATCATTGGGGTATAATTTCTCATTTTTCTGATTGTACAGATTGCAGAATCACACTGGTCATAGAGTCATCTATAGATATCAATATTTTTACACCTTAAAAACAATATTAATAGAGGCTGGGATTGTAGCTCAGCTGTTAAGTCTTGCCTTGTATGTGTGAGGCACTGGGTTTGATCCTTAGCACCACATTAAAAAAAATAAAATAAAGATATTGTGTCCATATACAACTAAAAAATATTTTAAAAAACCAATATTAATAGAAAAAAGGAAGTTGCAGGACATGTACTTTAAATAAATAAAGTTTTAAAAATGCAAATACTAATATGTTGTACATATATAATACATATATTATTTATGTAAGTAATACATGGAGTAATATTGTATATTAAGTATATAATTCTAGAAAATCTAATACTTTGGCAAGTTCAATAGAGTGGTGAACTTAAGTGGGGAGAGAGTGAAATAGGTTGGAGAGGGGATAACACTGAGGGCTTCATTTGTATTAAATGTTTCATTACTTAAAACATCTGAAGCAAATATAGCAAAATATTAATATTTAATAAAGCCAAGTATTAGGTATATAAATATCTGTTTTCCATAACTTTGTGTATTTGCAGTATTTTGTAATAAGTTATTTCTGGCACCTAACAATAATCATTTAATATTTTTCTACTATAAATTTACATGTATTTTTTATGTGTGTATATGTATATACTCATATATAAATTCATGTTTTAAATGTTATGGAGCTCATAAGATTCACAGTATTGTGTTACATGTTATTTTTACTCAATAGCATTGTAGCTATCTTTTATATTAATTAACATATATTTAAAATATTTTAATAACTAACTGGAAAGAAAAATATTTTTAAAAGGGACCTCAGACAAGGAAGGGGATGGAGAAGCTGGAAGGAAGAGAGAGAAAGGGGAGAAACTTGGGAATGAAATTGATCAAAATATATGCATATATGAAAATGTCACAATCATTCCCACTATTATATATAATCATAATGCACCAATAAAATTTTAAACATAAAATATATCAATGCATTATAATTTCAGTAAGCATTTGTACCATACTTTTTAACCAATAAATATATTTTTTTCATTTTCATCATTAAAACTACAAAATATTTTACCAATGTCTTTTTCAATTAATTATATGATTATAATCTTCACAAAAAATACTTAAAATAAAGATGCTTGGATAGAAGAAATATACTTTTATTCCTTTCCTTCTCAGGACTGAGGATTGAACCCAGGGCCTTGCACAAGGGAGGTAAGTGCTCTACCACTGAGCTAAATCCCCAACCCCAGAAATGTATTTAAAGTTTTGCTACATACTGCCATGTTGCCCTTCAGAAAAAAGATATTCTATTTTATATTTTAAGTGTATTCAAGATTATGTACTTTTTAATTTTAGTCTTTTTTAAGAAGCTGGTAGTATTCAATGTTTTCATCTTTATTTTGTAACTTTTACATATGTTACATGCCATAGAATAGGAAATATTTGGAAAACATAAATGAGAATTTCCTAGTTTAGGTAAATCTATGGTCTAAGTGAAAAGGAAGATACATTCTCTGAAAATGAATTTATATGTGCATTATCTCTAAACTGTTTTCTCTTGAATTTTTACCCATAACTTTCCCAAAGTGCATTGTATGTGAATTATGTTAGTATTTATATGAATATCAAAACCATGTAAAAGACATCTAGAATGGAAAACTATGTATATCCCTTAAAAGCATGAGGGAATATTGTCTCAAAAATCATTTTGTTTTTAAGATACCCTGAGGGAAAACATGAAGCATATATATTTCTTCTTTGATTCATATTATTAAGTCCTCTTCTCAGAGGAAACAGATTTGGGATTAAAGTCCATAGAAGAATATATAAAATGAGGTACTTTCTTCTTGTAACCATTAAATGTGTACTGGGAGGAACTTAGTGAGGATGGAAAAGCTAACATTCAGTAATTACATTGTTTCATGCAACCTCAGAGAAGTCTCTCTTTTTACATATTTTTAGTTGTAGATGTACACAATACCTTTATTTTATTTATTTATGTGGTGCTGAGGTTCAAACCCAATGCCTCACACCTGCTAGCCAAGCGCTCTACATGAACCACAGGCACAACCCCTCAGAGAAGTTTTTGAAGAAGTTTTCTTTTTCTTATATATGGCCTTTGACTATGCAGTGTTACAAAAGCGGGGTGACAAAGCTGTTATTTCTACTCTATATATTCTCAAGGTCTATATATTCTCTTATCTATTTTACCAGCTTTAATAAATTTGATTTACGGGTCTCTGAAAATGTAAACATCACAATTGATAGAGGCAGTCAGGACTGGTTCTCCATAAGCAATTGTTTTAAGAGAGCTATATTTACTTAAATGTAAAATTTCTCAACAAACTACTTATGATTATAAATTGCATATTGCTAACAGGAAATGTGACAGATCTTGAGAAAATATTGTCTATAACCTGAAGGCCAGTGTTATGTGCTTTAGGTATTTTGTACTCTGTAGAAAGTGTAACATTGATCTTCATTTTAACTGGTAACTCAACTTGTCCTGGAGTCTAATTAGTCTAATTAGATGAGAATTGTAAAAGATGGAGAAAAGAAATCTAGAAGAAGCAAATTTTTTAAAAATTCCATAGAGGTCTGGGGTTGTGGCTCAGTGGCAGAGCACTTGCCTTGCACCTGTAAGGCACTGGGTTCGATCCTCAGCACTACATAAAAATAAATAAACAAAGATATTGTGTCCATGTATAACTAAAAACAAATTTTTAAAATTTCATCAACAGTTTCCTGCTATTTCTTCAAGTTGCCCTGAGTACCTAGAGAGAGGAGCTTCCTCTTTTGTTTCTAACAACAGACTACTGACAATTAAAATCATGTTCCAGGTTTTGGTAAACTCGGGCCTCACCCTTTCAGATTCTGGTTTGACAACTACTGTTGGGGTGCAACAAAACAAAACACAACCTTAGCCAGGCTGATAGGGTGCTATGTGAAAAGAAATATAGAAGAAACCACCTCAGAGGAACTTAGTAAAGTTAACCCTGATTACAAACTTCTTATTGCCTAAAAAAATGCTTAAAATAATAATGCTATAAAAAATTTAAGTCAAAATAATGCATAAGTAATATGATTTTTTTGTATTATATGCTCACCCTAGGTTAGGCCTCTATAAGCACTAATCACATAGTTTAAGATGTTGTACATCCATATTTTGAATCTTGAGAATCACATTAAAGAAGTGTACTCAGGCTGGTCATGTACTCAGATTCAAATTGACACCCAGCAAGCTTTCTTTACTCAGCTTTTATTTTTTTATTTATTTATTTTTTTTTTGTGCACAACTATTCATGGTGGTTTTATTTGTAATAGTCAAAAAATCCCCAATGTTGGACTGTGGGAACATGTCTGTCTTACATGCCTCAGAACCCTTATACTCATATTAAACATATAGTAGGCATTTGATTACTAACTATTCCATGAATGTAGAGATTGATTTTTTTTTACTGTTAATAGAGCTTCTCTTTTATTAAATATAACAGACAAAAGAAAATCACGTATAGCACAATGAATTATCACAAAGTAAACATATCCACTAAACCCTAATCCAGGTCAAGAAATTGGACATCAAATGCACCTTCATGAGCCCTCTCTCATTGCTCCCCTAATTATTCCCTCCGCTCCCCCAGAGTTAGGCAGTATTTTAACTTCTAATAACAAGGATTAGTTTTGCCTGTTTTGTTACTTTATACAGTGTAATCATACACATATGTTCTTCAGTGTGTGGCTTTTTTAGCTCCATATGTATTTTTATAAGATTTATCCAAGTTGTTGAATGTGAATGTACTTCTTATTTTCATTGCTTAATAATTTTCCACTGTATAAATATAACCTGGTTTACTTAAAAAAAATCCCCAATGTATATCAATAGGAAAATAGATAATAAATTTTGGAAACATACTTAGCAAGAATAAAGAACTATTGATAATAGCAAAAACAGGGAGATTCTGAATGAAATAAACTAGACAAAAAGTAATATGCATTGAAAATTCTTTTTTTTTTTGTACTCCCTAGTACAAATATCCAGGGGTGCTCTACTGCTGAGCTACATCCCCAGCCCTTTTTATTTTATTTATTCATTTATTATTAATTTTTTTTGCTATCAGAGATGGAACTCTTGGGAACTCAACCACTGAGCCACATCCCCAGCCCTCTTTTGTATTTTATTTAGAGACAGGTCCCACTGTGTTACTCAGGGCCTCGTTAAATTACTAAGTATGGCTTTGAACTCCCAATTCTCCTGTTTCACCATTCTGAGCCGCTGGGATTACAGGTGTGTGCCACCATGCCCAGTTTAGTTTTTATTTTGAAACAGAGTCTGGCTCAGTTCCCCAAGTTTACCTCAAACTTGCGATCCTCCAGCCTCAGCCTCCTGAATATCTGGGATTACAGACTCTGCCACCACCTCCCAGCAGATTCAGTTATATTTAAAGGTAGAAAGTTATAAACCAGGTGAATCCTAGTAAAGGTCTTAATAAAAAAATAATAAAAATAAAAGCACTATGCTTGGTCACAATATGGTAAGTCAGAAAATGACAACAAATATCCATTTTCTGTCAGGTTGACCAGAACAGTATCATTTCTCAATGGATTTCAAAGGGTCTCCTTCCTTCTTTCCCTGCCCTCCCTCCCTACCTCCCTACCTCCCTCCCTTCCTCTCTGAGTTTTGGCGTGTGCGTGTGTGTGTGTGTGTGTGTGTGTACATCATCTTTTGTGCCAGTGTAAGAGGTTTAGGCAATGGATCAACCTTTACACCTGTGCCTAAGGACCCCAATCTTGGATCTATCTCCAAGGGTGGAGGTGATTCTAGCTCCTCATTATAATCTCGAGAGTGGGAACTCCTAAAAAATAAACAGGTCTTTCTTGGTAACACCAGTTTCCTCCTTGGTAAGAGTTAGTGTAATGGGAGGGTGGCACATCTCAGTTCAAACTGGGCACATTTAAAGACAGTCACAGCATAAGAAAGTAGGGATTGTAAATTAACACTAGGCCATACCATATACTTGCACTTATTTTAAAGAAAAGCCAAGTTTAAAAGTATGTGTTAGGTTTTAAAATATTTTTGGCCAACCTCTCTTGGTACTTATGCAGAAGTGAGAAAAGATGATTGAAGGTATCTCAACATCACTCTTTTTTTTTTTTTTTCACTGAGAGGTTAAGATTTCTGTTGCAATAGCTAGGGATTGCATTGTCATTTCAGATGAATCTCAAGTCTGCAGTTAGGAGAGGATTAAGGGTTATTTCAGCTAGCTCCTTCTGAATTCTTTTAGCACTAGTGGATAACTTAGCAGTGGTTTTGCTAGAGAGTTTGGTGCTCTTCTTCTGTTGGGTGGCAGAAGGTTCTTTCTTCATGATCTTCAGGCTCTGGAGTAGCAGGGTCTTCCTGGTCCGAATCTGAACTGCCACTGCTGGTGCTGGGGCTGTCATCATCGGACATTTGCTTATCACTGGCCATTTGATGAAGTTATCAGTTGGAAAACTCGCGGCAAGAATGAAGTGGCTGGGGATGTGGCTCAAGCGGTAGCGTGCTCGCCTGCCATGCATGCGACCCGGGTTCGATCCCAGCACCACATAAAAAGATGTTGTGTCCGCCGAAAAAACTGGAAGCAGCTGGGGATGTGGCTCAAGCGGTAGCCTACTCAGCTTTTATAATCCAAGGTCAACTGCCTATAATTTTATTCAGCCCTCTTAAATTGCATTCCTGATAAGTCTTCTTCACATACTATCAAATTGTTTCTATGGATAATCCTCTAATCCAGTCAGACCACTGGTCTGCTGATCATCAATTTAAATTCAGCATTTGTTTCTACTGGACAAATTTGATTTACGAGGTTGCTCAGACAATATTTTATAACTTTTAGTGATAATCTGTTAAGGACTGTAAATCAAATGTCAGGTTTAATCTAATTGTCCCTTAACTATGATTGCAACTCTGTGATCTCAATGTAGACCCTTGATTAGTCATACTTGATTAGTCCCCAGCTTCAGCATTATTATGAGAATTCGGGTCTATCCTAATGGCTCCTGATAGTAGGTCAGTGATTTTAAGTGGTGTCATACAGGGCTATGTTTTATACCATTCCCCTTGCCTTGTACTTGCCTATTTATAAATTCTTTTAGATAACCTAGAATCCCGCCCGCTGGTCCTCGCGCGCCCTCCTCGCGCGGGTCCCGATTCCACGTCTGGAGGAGAAAATGAAGCGGGGGAGGTGGATGGCAAGTTCTGAAACACTTCGGCGAAGCTTGAAGTGTACTTTATCTGATATGAGAATGGTAACCTCTACTTGTTTGCGAGATCCAGCCTCTTGGTGAATTTTTGGATGAAGCCATTAAATTAATTTCTTGCCATCATGAGCAGAAGCAAGCGGGACAACAATTTTTATAGTGTAGAAATTGGAGATTCTACGTTCACAGTCCTGAAACGGTATCAGAATTTAAAACCTATAGGCTCCGGAGCTCAAGGAATAGTTTGTGCAGCTTATGATGCCATTCTTGAAAGAAATGTTGCAATCAAGAAGGTAAGCCGGCCATTTCAGAAGCAAACTCATGCTAAGCGGGCCTACAGAGAGCTAGTTCTTATGAAATGTGTTAATCATAAAAATATAATTGGACTTTTGAATGTTTTCACACCACAGAAATCCCTAGAAGAATTTCAAGATGTTTACATAGTCATGGAGCTCATGGATGCAAATCTTTGCCAAGTGATTCAGATGGAACTAGATCGTGAAAGAATGTCCTACCTTCTCTATCAGATGCTGTGTGGAATCAAGCACCTTCATTCTGCTGGAATTATTCATCGGGATTTAAAGCCCAGTAATATAGTACTAAAATCAGATTGCACTTTGAAGATTCTTGACTTTGGACTGGCTAGAACTGCAGGAACAAGTTTTATGATGACACCTTACGTAGTGACTCGATACTACAGAGCACCTGAGGTCATCCTAGGCATGGGCTACAAGGAAAACGTTGACATTTGGTCAGTTGGGCATCATGGGAGAAATGATCAAAGGTGGTGTTTTGTTCCCAGGTACAGATCATATTGATCAGTGGAATAAAGTTATTGAACAGCTTGGAACACCGTGTCCTGAATTTATGAAGAAACTACAACCAACAGTAAGGACTTATGTTGAAAACAGACCTAAATATGCTGGATATAGCTTTGAGAAACTCTTCCCTGATGTACTTTTCCCAGCTGACTCAGAACACAACAAACTTAAAGCCAGTCAGGCAAGGGATTTGTTATCCAAAATGCTGGTCATAGATGCATCTAAAAGGATCTCTGTAGATGAAGCTCTTCAGCATCCATACATCAATGTCTGGTATGATCCTTCTGAAGCAGAAGCTCTACCACCAAAGATCCCTGATAAGCAGTTAGATGAAAGGGAACACACAATAGAAGAGTGGAAAGAATTGATATACAAAGAAGTGATGGACTTGGAGGAGAGAACCAAGAATGGAGTTATACGAGGGCAGCCCTCTCCTTTAGGTGCAGCAGTGATCAATGGCTCTCAGCATCCATCGTCATCGTCGTCTGTTAATGATGTGTCTTCAGTGTCAACAGATCCGACTTTGGCCTCAGATACAGACAGCAGTCTAGAAGCATCAGCTGGACCTCTGGGCTGCTGCAGATGACTACTTGGGCCTTGGGGGGGTGGGAGGGATGGGGAGTCCGTTAGTCATTGATAGAACTACTTTGAAAACAATTCAGTGGTCTTATTTTTGAGTGATTTTTCAAAAAATGTAGAATTCATTTTGTAGTAAAGTAGTTTATTTTTTTATTTTCAAGTGATGTAATTTAAAATCTAAGTTGTGTTTTAAAACAGCAACAACACTGTATTGTATTTTTTGCTGTAATTAACTGTATAATGTAAACCTAATTATTTTATCATGTTTTAAAATTTTTGCAAAAAAAAAAAAAGATAACCTAGAATCATATCCTCTCATTTTAACTCCTGTTGTAGAATAGAAAGATCAATGTATTTCTTTATTGAGTTGAACTGGCAACAATATTGATAGACAGTTCTATTATCAAATTATCATCAGAAATACTTAAAATCAATGACACTAAAACACCACTATTATTTGAAGCAAATGATCCTATATCCTATATCATAATTAAAGTTAGCTGTAAATGAAAGAAACCCACCATACCTGGCTGGAAATGTCTCTTAATGGCCTAGGCACTGAAAATAAAAGAACAGGTGCTGGGGATGTAGCTCAGTGGTACAGAGCTTGCCTAGCAAGTACAAGGCCCTTCACACAATCCTTAGCACAAAAAACAAAAACAAACAAAACAAGTCATTTGCTTTTATATCTTTAAAACTCCATGGCTACATAAATTGAAGTGGAAGTCCAAAGTTAATATGGTGATTGTTAGTCACCTTACCCCATTTAGTTACAAAGGAGGCTGGGAAAAGTACATTTATCTGAGAAGCTATGCACCCAGATGAAAATAGTGCAAGAATTATAGAACAAATATTATGGCAGCACTGTCAGTAAATCTCAGCCAGAAACTCCAAATCATTCATCAAAATTTACATATGCATATCCAAAAGTACTATACATCTGAAAATTAAAATGTGCATATCCAATAATTCTAAATATTTAATTTTTCAGACAACCCACCCTGTGAGTTCACCAGAAAGCTGTATTACTTAAACTATTTCACAGATGCCTTATTATAATTATATCTCTGCCTTATGATCAGTCACTAATGAACTCTGCTTTGAAATCATTGGAGATAAGAAATCACTGAGGGGTGCTTTATGGAATAGCCTATGTATTCATTTAAGGGTCCAGAATATTTTCTAAGGAACATCTTGGCTCATTTCCATGCCACAATGGGTTATTAAACAGGTTAGAGTTAATACCAAGATTGACTTCAGTAGCTTAGTGATTAATCACAAAAACCTATTTTTTTCTGGTACTGGGGATTGAACCCAGGAATGCTTTACCACTGAGCTACATCCCCCAGCCCTTTTTATTTAATTTTGAGACAGGGCTCACTAAATTGCCAAGGCTGGCCTCTAACTTGAGATCCTCTTGAGTCATGGGATTATACACATGTGCCACCATGCCTGGCTCCATACAAACCTATTTTAAATCAGAAATGTGGAAAATTCCTGTACACAGTGCATGAATCATGGTGCTTTCATATTCATATTCACTTCTCTCATCTCTTTTCTCTTTCTTTCTTTGTTTCTTTTTTTTTTTAAGAGACAGGGACTCACTGAGCTTAGTGCCTTGCTGTTACTGAGGCTGGCTTTGAACTCATGATCCTTCTGTTTCAGCCTCCCAAGCCACTGGGATTACAGGCATGTACCACTACACCTGTTCACTGCTCTATTTTAAGGGAAATTACCAACTCAGGGTCCCAGTGTGTGCTAATTAGTATTCTTGATTATAAGTAACAGAGTTGCAATTCAAACTAGCTCCATCAATAAAAGCTTTTTTCTATTGGCTCAAATGGTTAAGAAGCCCAGATTAACATTAAACAGGGATGAGAGGTGGGAGGGAAAGGGAGAGAGAAGGGAAAATGCATGGAAATGGAAGGAGACCCTCAGAGTTATACAAAAGTACATACAAGAGGAAGTGAGGGGAAGGGGAAAAATAATATAAGGGGGACAAACGAATGTCAGTAGAGGGAGCAGAGAGAGAAGAGGGGAGGGGAGGGGAGGGGAGGGGAGGGGAGGGGGGATAGTAGAGGATAGGAAAGGCAGCAGAATACAACAGACACTAGTATGGCAATATGTAAAAACGTGGATGTGTAACCGATGTGATTCTGCAATCTGTATATGGGGTAAAAATGGGAGCTCATAACCCACTTGAATCAAATTGTGAAATATGATATATCAAGAACTATGTAATGTTTTGAACAGCCAACAATAAAAAATTTAAAAAAAAAAAAAGAAGCCCAAACTGGGCCTAAAGGTGTACATCTGTAATCCCATCTACTCAGGAGGCTGAGGCAGGAGGATCACAAGTTCAAGCCCAGCCTCAGCAATTTGGTGAGGCCCTATGTAACTTAGTGAGACCCTGTCTCAAAATAAAAATAAAAAGAGCTGGACGGGTGTGGTGGTGAATGCCTGTAATCCCAGCTGCTTGAGAGGCTGAGGCAGGAGGATTGCAAGTTCAAAGCCAGCCTCAGCAATGGCAAGGCCCTAAGCAACTCAGTGAGGCCCTGTCTCTAAATAAAATATAAAATAGGGCTGGGGATGTGGCTCAATGGTTGAGTGTCCCTGAGTTCAATCACCAGTAACCCCCCCTCAAAAAAGGGCAGATGGGGATGTGGTTGAGTGCCCCTGGGTTCAATTCCCAGTACAAAACAAAACAAAACAAAATCCCCAAGAATGGCTAGTTTATGTGCTCATCCATTTATCTACTTGGCTGTTCAGTGCCTCTTCCATGGTATGTTTTCTCTGGTGGCATCAACCTGTGATACAAATATCTTCAATTTTTTGTGCACATTTCCATAGGTCCATCCCTGTGTCCTGTGCCTCTACCACAGATTGTATTGCCCTCAAATATTTCTCTTTTTCTTTCTAGCATCCTATCTAGATGGTCAGGCTATTCCCCACTGCCCAGGACTCCATAAATATTTCTACATTGTGGCTCTTTTCCTTTACACAAAATGCAGGGCAGTTCTATTTGGAGTCTGCCATTTGTGCAGATTTTCTTTCACCACTATCTTTAAATGCTTCCCCAAGCATGGCCATAGAGGAACCATTGTCCATTGTCAGTTTGCATCTATATATTGAGCTGGACCATATATAAAGCACACTAAGACATTTTTCTCCTCCTTCAGGTGGTCAGTTGTACAAGATCCACATAGGGCTACTGGTGTGAGCTGAGGAAGGGATGCTAGTATAATTATGGTGGCTGACATGAGGTATGACTTACCATGTGGCTTACTCATACCTTTGGGCCTGCTTAGGATTCTGGATGTGTGGTTTTCATCTTAAAATGGATTGCTGCTTGGCCCACCCAATATTATGACTTTGTATGTCTGAGAGGACCCAGCCTAGCTCCTATAAGCAATTCTTGACACAAAAATAGTTACTTACTGTCCCCTGATCAACTGTTGCTTCTCTACCAATGTCTAGGAGCCTACTCCAGAAAGATAGACTTGTTGTAATTCTCCCACTGGGACTTGACATAAAATCTCACACTACATCTTTTTCTACCAGACACCCCCATCAAGTCTGCTGAATCAGCAAGTCTTATTGTAGCTTGGACTCATGCCATGGAGCCCTTTCCTACCCTAGGCCCATTAAGTTGGCAGCCTTTTGTGACACTTAGTACATATGCCCAGGATGGTATTCCTAAATTCAGAAGGTATTCCCTCTAAGACCTAAAGAGATCACCAGGTAATAAGGTTTCCCTTCTTTGTAGGAGGGATATAAGATTCAACAACTAGTTTTTACTTTACAGAGGATGTCTTAGCATGTCCTAACCATGGTCCCTTAAAAATTTACTGAAGTTGGCAGGCATGGTAGCACACGCCTGTAATTCTAACTACTTGGGAAGCTGAGGCAGGGTAATCACAAGTTTAAGGCCAGCCCAGGCAATTTAGCAAGACCATGTCTCAAAGTAAAAACAGGGCTATGGATGTAACTCACTAGTACAGTACTTACATAGCATGTGTGAGACTCTGGAATCAACACTCAGTACTTCAAAAAAAGAAAAAGAAGAAAAAAATTAATTGAAGTATAAGATTCCTTCTGATCACCTCTTCCTCATTGTTTCCAATTAGCATAATGTCATCAATGTAATGGATTAATGTATTATTCAGTGGAACTTCCCAGATCTCTTTAAACTATGTTATGACATAAAACAGGCAGATTAAGTTAGCCTGTGTCAAAACAGTGACTGTATATTTTTGTCCTACGTAGTTGGGAACTGTTTCAGATTCTCTTTCCTGACTGGACTAGAAAAGAACACATTTGTCAAATTGATAGCTGTATATCGTGTCTTGAGACCATGTTAGTCTCTTGGAACATAGATACCATGTCTAGAATGGTGGCTGTGAATGGCCTCATCACTTCCAGTAATCCATGGTAATTCCTCAGAATCCATCCAATTTCTACAGGGGCCGGATTAGCAAGTTCAGGGATTCATGAGATTCCTTTTAGATTATTAAGGGTAGCATTCATCCCTGCCATCTTTTTGGGGTACAATATTATTTGGGGGTTACTCCCTTGGGGGCTGGGAGAGAGGGGTGTGTTTCATCGGCTTTGTTTTTCCCACTATGATAGCTCTTGGCCCTACACAGGCCAATCACCCAATGTAGAGGTCGAATCAATTGCCATGTGTATCAGTTGCAATTGTGCATACATTCAGGGAATAGGAAAATGATCAGCAGGTGGCTCCATAAAACCAGTAGAAACACTGTAAGCTAGACTTTGGCCCCCACATGCCTCTACTCTAATGGGTGGCTGTGATGACGTTCGTGGTCTCTTAAGCTCAATGTCAACTCAGACTCTTTCCAATACTACCTAAATTCCCTATCCCCAATGGAAGAGTCACCTGACTTGACAGTCAGTTCCTTTGGGAAAGAATTGAGAAAATTGTTGTGCTCTACACTCACCATAGTATTACAAGGTCCTTTCTCTGGAGACTCAGAGCCCTGGATCCCTGGACATCTCTTCAATCAATGGATTCTGGTTCTAAAAACAGGATCAGATCTAAGAAATGAGCAATGAGTCAGAATTTTTTATTGGAGTGACACATGAAGTCTCCTACATGACACTGGCTTCCTGCACCCTGGTTGTATGCCCATCAGTTTTGCCACTAGGGAGCCATAGCTTTTAACCATCTCCACAATTCTTTGCTAGTTAAGGCCCCTTGGCAGCCACTCCAGTCTTTCTGGTCATAATGATAATTGCATCCCCATGGCTTCTGGTAATTAAGCACCACCACCTGGCCTGCTTTTGAGTTCCATCATTCTAATCACTATCAATAAGCCAAACTTTGTGACAGCCTCTCTGTTTTAGCCCAGGCCATCATGCAGAGGCAGCCACCACTAAATGCTGATGACCATCTCAACAGTGCTTTTCCCATGGTCTTGGTGAATGATGTGTCCTCTGGGCTTTTCCATGAGGCATAATCCACTGGCAGATCTCTGGCCTCATGTAATATATGCATTGCTGTCTTTGCACTTCTCTCAGACTCTTTATTCCTTGCTCCATCATTTGTTCTGGCTATTTAGGCATTTCAACTTAGCTCAGCCTGGGCTTGCACTTTCTCTGGACATCTAGGAGCCACATAGCACTGAGTTTGTCCCATATCCTCAAGTCCTTGCCAGGATGTCCCAAGAGAGTGACTCGAAGTCAATAAGCTTTCCTTTATCCAGTCATAGTTTTCAGTCTCATTGATCAGTCACCCTCAAAATCCAGTCCATTGTTACTCTTCTAGCTCTTGTCAGTGCATGCTTAACAGGTCTTGCAGCTCCTTTGGGGTGTGGTCCCTTTGCCCCTTATCAGACCCAGAACTCCATCAGCCAAATGATGCTAAGCATAAGCTCTTAAAAGAAAAGAATGGGAAACCCCCTGAAGATTCTCAGTGTGCAAAGGAATCTGGGGAGACAAAAGCTTCAGGGATACTGAGTTTCTATCCCATGTTTCAGAGTCCAAGGTTGCCCCAAACAGGAATCTCTGTCCATGGAATACTAGGATGCCTCAGCTGAGTGTTCAAACATCTTTGAAGGCCAATGAATATAAATATGAGTTTTGTCCTCAGCTTTTTCTGCTCTCCCATTGCAGGCTATTAGGGCCTCTTTGTAAACTCCCAAAGAGGCCTTCCGGCCTTCACACCTATTTTTCAATTGTTCAGTTTCCATTATGTCTCTGTAGAGTATCATTGAAACTGAAAGCAACCAAAGAATTCCTTTGTTCTTATGTGCATTGTAATTACACCCCACCCCACCAAGGACCTTTCAAATCCTTGCACCAGCCAGAGCATTCCTCTCCAGCAGAACATTCTTCCAATCACCACCAGAGGAAGTTTTAGCCAAGAAAGTGCAATATTAGATCAGGGCCATTCTACTACAAAGGATGGATGTTCTCATTGCCAGCCTGGTGGTGAGTGATCTGTCACCATTGCCCATCTTTTCTCCTGTTTTTTTTTTTCTTTTCCAGACCACTTGAGGTTCCACTATGTCAGTTAGGTCCCCCAGTAAGCAAATAGTGAGATGGAGGGAGGAGTGCAGAAAGTTTAATGGAGGGGTTCAACACTTGGGAAAAATAAAGAGGGTGCAAGAATCAACATAGAAAGCCTCTGAATCGGGCCTGGGGTTGTGGCTCAGAGGTAAAGCACTTGCCTAGCATGTGTGAGGCACTGGCTTTGATTCTCAGCACCACATAAAAATAAATGAATAAAATAAAAGTCCATCAAAAAAAGAAAGCAAGCCTCTGAATGGTGATGCACATCTGACACCTATTTTTTTTTTTTTAAAAAAAAAGTGAAGGAGAAAGTAAAATCTGGTAGAGAGAACTTCAGACTGCAATGCAGATCTGACAAAGTCTCAGCCATCTCAGTGGGGAGCTCTGAACAAAGAATGCTAGTTAATGAAGACCTATGATGGGCAGAAATAGCCCCATCATTGTAGTTACATTATGCTTCCTCTGAAAGAGGAGAGCTTCACAATTATGTGCTGAGGCAGATCCTGAAGACACTGCAGTCCAAGCCTGTCTGATAACTGTTCTTTTTGCAGCTGATAAACAAGTTCTTTTTCAAAGGAAGATGCAAGTGGCATATCTCTTTGTTTGCCACAGTAGACAAAAACAACAGATGTCCACCTCACTCTCATCAATAATATGAACATCTTCTATAGTGAACAGGTAAGTCATAGAGATTTTTATTCTTGTAGTTCTTTTTCAGAGAAAACAGCCTCATCTACAACCCATGCTGAGAGGAAACTAGATAAAAAGTATAATCACTACCATTTCTTAAGCACCTGCTATTTTTAGATACTAAACAAGGTGCCTGATGTAAATTATCTTTAACCTTTATACTATTCATTATCCAAAAGTACCTTTAATCTCCAAGGATATGCCATCCCACACTTTTGGCAACACTGAATAGTACAAAAGCTGCCACCTTCCATGACTCAGATTCATATTCACTGTCACCCCCTTTCCCCCCACTACTTTATTTTTTTTGAACTCCAAACTTGTGTGTGCCTTTAATTAACACACATTTCGGGCTTTTTTCTGAAGTGCTGGGGTCAAACCCAGGGCCCTGTGAATGCTAGCCAAGTGCTTTGCTATCGAACTACATCTCCCACCCTTATATCTGGGTTTCTTTGTCTTTTGACTTTTCCTTAGATTTGCTATGGCTGTTCACTTGTTTGGGTTTTTTAGGCTTCCCATCCCCTAAATATGGTGACCCAGACTCTGGTCCATTTCCTGACCTACATCCTAGTACCCTCAGGTCTCTATACCAAGTTATAAGTGTAAAATGTACCCAACTCCATCTTCTACCTGTGTAGATGTTATCTCTATTTGGTCTCCATTAGTTGAGGAGCAAGAAAAAATAATCAGGTGAGGTAGATATAATTACCCCAATTTTACAGATGAAGAAATTGATTCCCAATGAATTTAGATAATTGCTCAAAACCTAGTATGTTGCTTGGCAAGATGTCCTAGCTATCGTTAAGATACATTACTTAAAATTTGGAAAATAAGGGGGAAGAGAGTGTTGCATATTTTTCAATATGACCCTGAGATGTTGACAGGATCACTCAAGCATTATTTATTTACCTAGGGGGATGTATCTTTCTGCAACTGTGAACTAAGGGCTCACACTCTGCATTTATATGTTAATTTTTCTGTTCATTAAAAATATAACCTCCAAATTATAATTTCACTGCCCTTTGTACAGTAACCAGTTTTGTCTCTAACTCTGTAAACTTATTTCAAAGTGCCTTTCCTGGTGGACTCTAAATATGGCAGTGCTCAAAATGTTCTTTGATCCAGCCTTACTATCTTATTGATTTTTCTAATTAATGAATCAAATAACATCTTTGATATGTGTCCATTCTATATTTGCATGAGAGTCATGTTCTTAACTTTTGAAAATTATCCTTTGGTATTATAATATTTGATGTCAAAGTTCTTGGTGTTTTCCTATTCTAGATTACCTTTGAAGATGGGAATGTCAATATATAGAACAGTAAGGGAGCTGTGATTTCCTTACCCCAAGTTGATTTTCTCTGGAATTGGGAGAAAAATCTTATGCTGCATTGTTCCTGATGTCAAGACTATGCCTCCATCTTGGGCCATATTTTGGGAAAGAGTTTTCATTTTGCAGAGATTTCTGGTGAAAGAAACAGCACAAGAATATTGACCTTGAGATCTGCCTAGAAAACTGTTCCTTGAATTTTTGAAATCTTGGCACAAAGCCTAAGTGCTTAAAACAGAGGCTTTAATTCCTCTTTGAGGGCTCTTTTGCTTTCAGAAGGCTATGGGATGCATAAAAGTAAAGCCAAGATCCTCTTCCACAATGGACTATGAAGGGCTAATCCACTCTAGATAATGTGAAAATTTGTCTTCATTATGGGCAAGGGGATAATGCCTACAGTTTATGCTTCTTCCATTCATGGAAATTATTCTTGCCTGGAAAGATGCTGGAGTCCCTTCTTTTATCCTTAATACAAAGAAATGTTAGGTAAGATATGAAAAAATAATTTAAAAACATAGTTGAATTCAAAAGCAAATTCCTATGTGTCAAGTGGGAAGGATTTAAGCCATACAGCCTATGGAATATTGGGCCTGAATATACACTTCAGGTGCTAAGATATTGATACAAGAACAGTCCTGGAATCCGGGGTTTAAAAAATCCAATCAAGAAACTGGACCCAAGTTCTTTAAACAAAGGTGGGCACTGCAAACGGGTTTCCCTGTCCTTTGTTTAAGAGTCAAAGTAGAATGCACACAATTAGGTTGTTCACCTTGGGCCATTGATGGAAATAGAGCTACCTATAAGAACTGAAAGCCCTAGTTTGAGTTCTGCTGGAGACTGGAAACAAGTTTTTAGATCCTGGAATGTGAATATCCTTTGCTGGCAAACATTTAAAACTGATCTTGAATGTATGAAATTTGGAAGCCTAGAGCAGAGGCAAATGTTAAGCCATCTGATTGTGATACCTACTTGATCTAGGGTATACAGAAGATTCTCATGAAAGATAATGCTCACTGAAGATGAGCTCATAGCAAAAAAATAATTACAAAGCACATGAGGACACTGCCCTGAGTGTTAGCCAATGTTATTAATCAGAGAATTCATTGCAAAGGACCACAGTGAAATCGAACAGGTATATATGGAGAACCATATTCTCCTTTATTCTTCTTGAGCCTTATTCTTTTTGGCCGGGCATAGTGGTACATGCCTATAATCAGTGACTAGAGAGGCTGAGACAGGATGATTGCAAGTTCAAGGCCAGCCTCAGCAACTTAGCTAGGCCCTGCCTCAAAATTAATAATAAAAAGAGCTGGGGCTGTTGCTCAGTGGATGAGTGCCCTTGGATTCAATCCCCTATACTATAATATAAAATTTTTTAAAATAGAAAAATAAAAAGGAACCTTTACCTCTTTAAAAGCATTAGGAAGAGTATTGCCTTAGTTTGGGCACCTCAAGAGGCAGATTCTGAGACAAGAATTCAAGTACAAGTGGTTCATTTAAGATGTATAGAAATCACCTGTAGATGGGTGTGGGGATGATACAGGAAAGGTAAGGAAGATGAGGTTTCATTATAAAGTCAACTCTTATGATGAGTACTTGGAGCTTAATCCCAAAAGGTTAACTGGAGGAAAAGTACAAAACACTCACCTAAGAATTATCCCACCCAAGGGGATGTAGGGTGTTAATAATGAGATATAATTTATAATGAGGGGTAAGAATTGTACTACGGGTTTTTGGTTTAGAGTTGCTCTCGGGGAGTTGATTTCCTGGCCTGCTGCATCAAGAAGAGTAGTTTTGGGTTCAGAGGGAAGATATTCAGATGCAGGGATATATGTAATAGCCAGTGAAAGTCACAGAGAGCACACTAAAATGATGAAGGGCCATGGATGAGGCATTGAGAGTGCTACAAACAACCTTTGACTATGTCTCTGCCCTTTCATTCTCTTTGCCTAGGCAGGGGTGGAACGAGCACATGCAGAGAATAGAATTCCACCTCAGGATCACATTAGTAAGTTTCTTTTTCTCCTCTGACTCTCCTCTTTGCTAGTCCTGGGAAGGCTTTAAATAGCTTTAGGCAGCTCTGATTGATCTGGTCTTGTTCTAGATCTTTCTGTGTCCACTCTGAAGGTTTCAGGGCCTTTCCTTTTGATACCCAAACCACTCAGGCTCTTGCAACCATAATCCCTTTTCACTCATAAATTATAGCTCTGCAAAAAGCTTCAAAATCCTATTTTGTAGCATAAAAGTAATTATTTTTGTACTGGATACCGAACCCAGGAGCATTTAACTAATGAGCCACGTCCCCAGCCCTTTATTATTTTTTATTTTGAGACAGGATCTCTCTAAGTTGTTTAGGGCCTCAGTAAATTACTGAGCCTGGACTCAAACTTGTGATCCTCTTGCCTTAGCCTCTCAAGTCACTGGTATTACAGGTATGTGCCACCATGTCTGGCAAAAGTAAATGATTCTCTTTCTTTTTACTAGTTTTAATGAGGGAAAGGCTATGGGGGTAAAAAGAATTACCAATAATAAAAAAACACAAAAAACCACATTGATTTACATTGCAAAATACCATTGTTACATCAGTTATACAGGAAATATGGCATCACTTTGTTCTCTATAAATCACTTTAAATTCTGTTTTGAATCTCCATTCCTACTGGGCAGATGATCTCAGTCATTATTAAAAGAGCTTCCCTCTTGTTGTTACATGAGAATCCAGGAGTTTTATAGAGAAAAAGAGAAAGGGTCCTGTGTAGGAAGAAATTTGGCCTTGCCCAACAAGAGAGTGGTCTGGCCTTTGTCCTGACTCCTAGAGGTAAACTCTAAATCCTTGTAACTTCCAGAATAATGCAGTGTTTTTGTCATTCATGGTGGGCCACTTGGGCTGCACTTGAGAGTTTATGCTAAGGAGATGACTCAGAGTGGGGCAAGGCACACTAGACAGATTTTTCTTGGCAGGAAGGGGGGTGGCTGAACACACCAGAAAAAACAAAAATGTGATGGAAGGTGGGGTGGAGATCAAATTGAACCAAATTAATCAGGCTGCATAATAAAGCCCTAGTAAAATAATCTCAACACCAATGCTTGGGTGAACTTTCTCATGGATGATTGGCACAGATACTGTTAGCAATGTTCTGTGCTTATTGTTACAAATCCATGTCAGAAGAGTTATGTGTCCTGAGGACAATAGGAGCTTCATGTTTGGAAGGCTTTACAACCCTCCCATACTCTGCCTTATGCATCTTTGATTGATTATAACATATCCTTTTCTTGTAACAAATGTAGCTGTGTCATAAGTTTCTGTGAGTTCCGTGTGTCATAAGTTTCTATGAGTTCCGTGAGTCTTTTTTGGCACATTATTGAACCAAAGGTGGTTTGGGAAACCCTTGAACTTGTGGTTTGTGTCAGAGTCTTGGGCAAACTTGGCAGTCTGAAGGTCAGGTCCCTTTCCTCACAGGTTGGCTAACTCCATGGAACACCTAACCTTCAGTTCTTGCAGCTGATTGGTCTGTTGTCAAAGATTAAGTTTTCCTTGAGGTACCATAATACCTTGCTTTGGTGCCCTGCATAGAACACAGAATTTACAGAGGTGAAAACCTCCAGAGTTAAGGTCTAATCTACCTATGTCCACTTTATCCTGACCCTTTGATTGTTGATTGTTGCTGTCTTCCTGAGATTCTGGTAACCCACTCCCTTTCTCCCCTTTCCATCAAAAGCATTCATGGTAGCACTGTTCATGATAATTCTGAAGTAGAAAAATCCAAATATCTGTCAAAAGTAGAATAGATAAATAAATAGTGGTGTAGTCTAACCATGAGATATTTTACAACACAGAATGAACAAAGTAAATGACACACAACATGGATGAATCTCATACACATAAATGAAAGAAACTACAAATGAGACTATAAACTGTAGAGTTCCATAACAGGCAAAACTAATCCAAAGTGTTTTAAGTAAGGACAATAGTTTATCAAGGGGATAGTGATTATAAGGATGTAAAAGGAAATTTTACATTCAAATTTTACTTCAGAAATTCTGAAAACATTCCCATTTGTGTATTTTGATATTAGGAATAGAGTCCAAGGGAGCTTTACCACTGAGCTACATCCCTGCTCTTTTTATTTTTCTATTTTGAGACAAGATCTTGCTAAGTTCTCAGACTGGCCTTAAACTCATGATCCTCCAGCCTCAGACTTTCAAGTCATTAGAATCCCAAATATGCATAAGATGTGCCTTTGTACCCAACTGAAAAAATTCTTTCTTGATCTTAATGCTTACATGTGTATTGAGTTGGTAAAAATTAATAGCTTCACACTTTGTGCAATTTTTACATGTAGCATTCTAATTAAAAATTTATATAAACATAGTATCTCCCTCTCCTCTTTCCCTTAGGGACACCTCTGTTCACTGAATTCAGGATTTAGGAAAACCTTCAGGATAGGAGGTAGCTTATAAGACATCTGCCTAGGTAGACCAACTTGTCCTGGCTTGCCAGGGACTGTCCTGGTTTTATTACTGAAAGCCTCATATGCCAGAAACTATTCCTCCACCCACCAAGTCCTGGGCAAACTGGCATAATTGGTGCTATGGTTTGAATGTGTCCCTCAAAGTACATGTGTTGGAAACTTAATCCCTAGTTTCATATGTTGATGGTATTTGAAGGTGGAGCCTTTGGGAGGTAATTAGGGTTAGATGAGGTCATGAGCATAGGGGCCCCATGATGAGATTAGTGACTTTATAAGAAGAGGAAGAGACCTGAGCTGACATACTCCCTCTCTCACTATGCAACACACTCTTCCATGTTACGACACAGCAGGAAGGCCTTCATTAGATGCCTGCACCTTTCTATTGCTCCACTGAACCTTCACAACTGTGATAAATAAGTTTTCTTTATAAATTACTCACTGTGTGTTATTCTATTATAGCAGCAAAGAATGAACTAAGACAGTTGGACACTCTATTTCTGCCTCCAAATAAAATAAAAACCTTCCCCTGGGAAGATGCATAAAAAGAATTGACTAACTTTCTGGAATGGGGAAAGAAAGAAAAGAAAGAACCCACATTATGATCTCAATACATTATCCTGCCACAATCAACAAAAACTCTCTCTGGAAATCAGATAGATATTGGAGAATGTGATAAAAAAAATCTTTATACTGATGGGGCAAATAACAAGAAAAAGCATGGAAACCAGGTATAGTGACACATGCCTGTAATTCTAGCTACTCAGTAGTTTGAGGCAGCAGGATCACAAGTTCAGGGTCAGCCTTTGCAACTTAGTGAGGACTGTCTTAAAATAAAAAGGGCTGCAGATGTAGCTCAATGATAGAGGGTCCAATCCTCAGTCCAAGTGTGGGGGTATGAGTAGACCACGGAAACCACAGTTTTAGGGAAAATATGAACAAGTCCTATGAACAGAAATAAGAACATGAGAGTAAGACAGGATGTGGACATTACACAACTCTAAGCTACATCTTAGAGTACCACTAAGTTACATCTCCAGCCCTTTTTATTTTCTATTTTGAGACAGGGTCTCCCTAAGCTGCAGAAGCTGACCTCAAACTTGGGAACCTCCTGCTGGGGTTGTAGCTCAGTGGTAGAGTGCTTGCCTAGCATGTATGAGTCACTGGGTTCGATTCTCAGTACCACATAAACAAATTAAATAAACAAAATAAAGTTATTGTGTCCGTCTAAAACTAAAAAAGAAAAAGAAAAGTCAGAATCGACATTAACCTAAAAGCCCAAATCCCACACATGCATGTATGCGTGTGCACATGCACACACACGCACACACACACACACACACACACACCTTCATCTGAACCTAGATCCAGGGGGAGATATTCAGTTGGAAAGTTTACTTTCAAAAAGGTCAAGTTATTCTCCCTGAAGTTCCTGTAGACAAGCGATTTCAGAGATAGAAGCCCCTTGAGATCTAAAGGAAATGCTATTATAATACAAATAAACCTTCATGCAGCCCAGCTGTGACATTTGATACCAGAGAGAATATGGCTGAAAATACACAGCACCGCTCTGGCTTTTCTCAAATGAAAAGGGAATTGTCAGAGACAACTATAAGTTGCAAGGACAAAATCCAAAACATGTGAATTTCCATTTATAGTTCAAAGGATGCTGCTGCTGGGGGTGAGTAGCAATGGGCTGCAGAATAGCTACCAAACAGTAATATTGAGCTAAGTCTTTGCCAAACATTTCCAAAATGGAAAGTCAAAGAAGCAAGGGAGAAAGAGGATCCAGTTTAAATTAACTTTAGTCAATAAGTCTCTTAAACAAAGTGTTGTTCCTTTAAAGTCTTCTATTAGGAAGTGATTAAATGTGCTCCCACATAGCTCTGATTAAAAACATTTTGTGGGGCCCATTTCTCCAATTCCAGTTCTATAGCACTTAATGTTCCCTCCAGAATTGCTTTCGGGAAAGCAATCTCATGTCAGGAAAATGAATTCAAAAGTGTTTCCCAATAAGGGCTGAGGGAAATTCACACCTTCAATCCACAACTTGGAAAATAACAGGCTTTAGATTGCTTTTGGAAGCTTGCAAAATGAATTCAAGAAGCTCCATATTGAGTGAGGTAATCTTTAGATAGTTCACATACACACTTAGTCTTTACAACTATCATTACTAATATTCTTCAGTAGAATATACTTATTACCCAAGAAGACTATCTGAATAGTATGTTAGCTTTAATAAAAACATCTCCTTTTCAGAAGTAGTACTTGAACCTTTTATCTTCACAACTTTTAGACATACTATGTATTTTATACTCTGAGAATGTGCAACTTAATTTCAGTCACAGTCTGAAAAAGATCCCTAAGCAGATTCCTGGATCTTTTCTTTTTGGTATTTGGGACCAAACCCAGTGGTGCCCTACCACTAAGCTACATCTCCAGCCCTTTTTATTTTCTATTTTGAGACAGAGTCTCCCTAAGCTGCAGAGGCTGACCTCAAACTTGGGAACCTCCTGCCTCAGCCTCCTGAGTAGCTAGAATTACAGGTATGTTCCACCATGCCTGGATATCCTGGATCATTTCTGTCTTGTCTTCTCTCCACAAGTCCTTTGCCTAGTATGTACATCTCTCTTCACTGGAAAATCTTTCTGGACTCATGGATGATGATGTATGTTGGGACAGATCACTTGTCTTATATCTAATTGGAACAGAACCCTCACAACTTCTTTTACACATGGTTGTATTATTCTTTCCTTTAAATGGATCGTTTAGCAAAAGCCATAGCTTAACAAAATTCTAGGGAGTACCATTCACATGCATGATCCAGGGGGTGCTACTTAATTAGAGTTGTGTAATGTCCACATCCTGTCTTACTCTTATGTTCTTATTTCTGTTCATAGGACTTGTTCATATTTTCCCTAAAACTGTAGTTTCCCTGGTCTACTCATACCCCCACACCTGGACTGAGGACTGGACCCTCTATCATTGAGCTACATCCGCAGCCCTTTTTATTTTAAGACAGTCCTCACTAAGTTGCAAAGGCTGACCCTGAACTTGTGATCCTGCTGCCTCAAACTACTAAGTAGCTAGAATTACAGGCATGTGTCACTATGCCTGGTTTCCATGCTTTTTCTTGTTATTTGCCCCATTAGTATAAAGATTTTTTATCACATTCTCCAATATCTATACACATACCTTCATTTAGAAAACACATACCTGTGCAAGTACAAACATACATACTATACAATACACAAACTAAATATGAATAGAATATTTGAAACTAAATATAAATAGAACTTGAAATAATTTTTTAAATCATCAAATGGAGAAAACTCAAGGCTCAAGTATGCTGCCTTGAAGAAACCCATTTTTTTGTTTTGTTTTGTTTTTGTTTTTGAGGTTCTAGGGATTGAACCCAGAGTACTGAACATGCTGGCAAGCACTCTACCACTGAGCTATATCCTCAGTTCCAAGAAAATCATTTTTAATTTAAAGAGGCAAATAGGTTAAAAGTAAAAACATGGAGAATATATACCATACTAACAGAAATCAAAATAAAGCTGGAGTGGCTATATTAATATCAAAGTAGATTTCAGAGCAAAGAATTTCATCAGGGATAAAGAGGGTTATTTCATAATGATAAAGGAGTCAGTTCTCAAGAGTATATCGCAATCACAAATATTTATGGATTTGATAACAGAACTTTAAATTACCTGAATCAAAAACTGACAGAAATGAAAGGTAAAGTAGATAACTCCAAAATTATGGTTGGAAATTTAAATACTCATCTCACAGGAATCAACAGAATAAGTAAACAGCAAATCAGCAAGTATATAGGAAATTTTAACAACCCTATCAAGTAATGTAAACTAATTAACATTTACAAAGCATTCTATCCACTAAGAATGGAATATACATTCCTTTCAGGTACACAAAGAATATTTACAAAGATAGACTATATTTTGGGCCATAAAGCAAATTTCAACAAATTTAGAAGGATTCAAATTTTGCAAAGTGTGTTCTGTGACCATGCGTTAGTCAGATTTCTGTTACTTTGACCAAAACACCTGACAAGAACAACTTAGAGGAGGGAAAGTTTATTTTGGCTTATGATTTAAGAGGCTCATTCCACGGTTGGCCTACTTCATTGCTTTGGACCTGATGTGAGGCAGCACATCATTGTGGAAGGGCATGGCAAAGAAGAGCTGCTCAGCTCATGGCAGCCAGGAAGCAATGAGGAAGCCAGGAGCCAGGGACAAGATATATAATCCCCAAGAGCACAGGAGCAGTGACCTACTTCCTCTAGCTACACCACACCTGCCTACAGTTACCACCCAGTAATCAATTCAAATTATTAATCCATCAAATGGATTAGTTCACTGATTAGGTTATGACTCTCATAATCTGATTATTTCATCTGTGAACATTCCTGCATTGTCTATCATATGAGCTTATTGGGGGATACCTCATATCCAAACCATAACAGACCACAATGGAATTAAATTAGAAAACACTATCAGGATGATCTCATAAAAGTCACCAAATAACATAACTCTAAATAATGCATGGATCAATGAAATCAGAGGATCTATTTAGAATAATTTTGAACTATATATGAATGAAAATATGACAAATTAATATTTGTGGAATGTACCTAAAGCAGTTCCTAGAAGAAAACTTATAGTACTTGTGGGATAGGCCAAAGATGGCTAGGGTTAGGTTCCCTTGCTGAGACTTCTGGCCAGCTATGTTTTAGTATGTAGTAAAGGTCATAAATACCCTGATTCAGCATATGTACTCAAGGTCATAAATCTGCTTGTGAGCATGCACTCACTTATGTAACCTGTTGGCACTGTGCCTTCTTTGTTTGGCCTGCATATTAAAAAGGCCTATGGAAAGGCTCAGGGGGCTGGGGCAGCTGCTGCATATGAATAAAGCATATTGACCATCCCAAATGTGCTTTGCATCTTCTTTCAACTGCCAGAACCTTGAACCTTCCTTCCAGGACCTGGGCCTCAGTCAGACAGTACTATATTAGAAAAGACAAAAGGTCTCACATCAATGACCTCAGCTTCCATAAGGGTCAGAAAGGTAAATGGTTCTATGTACAAGTCATTGACATTCTTATTTCTCTGGATTCCCATTTTGGAGTTTCTTGATCAGATTTTAACTCTTGGCCTCTTTCTGTGACTAGTAATGACAAATGGGCCACATGCTTTTATTTCCTCACTTTCCCCACCTCCATCTGGAAAGAAGACCCCTATCTCCACCTACATCCTTTAGAAGCCCAAGAAAAAACCAGGTTCATGGGAGAAGCCACATAAGCTTATTTTCAGTCTAGGTATAAACAGTGCTTGCTGGGGCAGGGGTTATAGCTCAGGGGTAGAGCGCTTGCCTCACACTTGTGAGGTACTGTATTCGATCCTCAGCCCCACATAAAAAATAAATAAATAAATTGTGTACATCTTTAAAAAAATATTTAAAAATAAAAAAAACAGTGCTTGCTGCCCACGAGTGATCCAGTCTACTTCCCCCGGGCTGATTTGGGGGGGCCAGAACATTTTAAAGTATCTTAATCAGCTTGGACTGCCACAATAAGATACCATAAAATAGGTGGCTTAAACCACAGAAATTAATTTTTTCATAGTTCAGGAGGCTGGGAAGTCCAAGATGAAGATGCCAGCTGGTTTGGTTCCTGTTGAGAGCTCTCTCTTTGGATTACAGATGTCCAAATTCTTGCTCTGTCCTCACATGGCCTTTCCTTGGTGCCTTTCCTTCCCCCTCCTCCTCCTCCTCCTCCCCCTTTTCCAGTTATGGACTGAATGTTTGTGTACCACCAGAATTCATATGTTGAATCCCTAATCCCCAATGTGATGGTATTTGGAGATGCGGTCTTTGGGAGGTAATTAAGATAAGTTAGGGTAATTAGAGTGAGGCCTTCATGATGGGATCAGTGGAAGGGCTCAAAACATGACTTTTTAAAAAAATTTTGCCATACTGGAATTGAGCTAGGCATTGTGTTGCATGCCTTTAATGTCAGAAACTTGAGAGGCTTGAGGCAGGAGGATTACAAGTTCAAGGCCAGTCTCAGCAATTTAGTGAGGCCCTAAGCAACTTAGTGAAAACTTATATAAAAATAAAAAAAGAAAAAGGGCTGAGGATGTGGCTCAGTGGTAAAGTGCCCCTGGGTTCCATTCCTAGTAACAACAACAACAAAAAAAAAAACTGGGGATTGAACCCAGGGGCACTCTACCACCAAGCTACATCCCCAGCACTTTTTATTTGAAGATAGGATATTACTAAGTTATCCAGGCTGACTTCAAACTTGTGATCTTCTGTCTCAGCCTCCTGAATGGCCAGGATTACAGATGTGCACCACTATGTCTGGCAAAATACGGCTTCTTTATCCATCTTGATCATTACTGTCAAAGACCTTCAGGTCTTGACTCTATCAATCCATAGCTCTGTGAGTTTGGACAAGTTCCTCACCCTTCTGAAGCTCAATTTCCACAATTATAAAATGAGAATAGTAGTACAAACTACTTATCAAAAGTATTGGGAGGCCAGGAGACTATCTCACTGTCATACAGAAGACCACTTGGAAATGTTTATTTCAACACTAATGTTGCCAAGTATATGAATCAATGTCTCCTCAGCCATCATCTCCTAACAGAGACACAACTTACACACTCTATCACATAACTGTGTCCTCACAATTTGTGACACTCCTATCTCCTGGCATGAGTATTCAGAGATGTTAAACTGAGGTTAAATGCCTTTTTCACCTGGTCTGAAGGCTTTCAAGAACGTAATACTTGGGCTGAGTTTGTAGCTCAGTGGTAAAGCACTTGCCTAGTATGTGTGAGGCACTGGGTTCAATCCTCAGCACCACATATAAATATAATAAAAGCATTGTGTCTATATATATATATATATATATATATATATATATATATATATATAGAGAGAGAGAGAGAGAGAGAGAGAGAGAGAGAATGAGAGAGAGAGAGAGAACACTAATACTTTAAATTATATAATCTGATTATGCCTTATCCTTGTTATACCTGGGGGGGAAATAAACAACTGTGTTCTAACTACTTTGGTTAAATATTTTCCAGTGTATTTTAGGATTACTAAAAAGAAAACTCACTAATTCATCAATACCTACTGAGTGCCCACCAAGTGCTATTCTAGGTACCAGATATATAGCAGTGAACAAAATAGACAAAAATCCTGTGTACTCTATACTGATATAAATAACTATAATGGCATAAACTTCTCAAAGTGTGTTGGCTATGTTCCAGAACTTCTGCTTAAAATGGTCATTGTTTTCATTCTCAAATAAAATTGATATTTAATTTGTATTTTGACAGTGAAGACTAATGAAGGTATCTTTAGTGCTAGAGATAAATTACTCTGGAGTACATTTATCAGACAAAGTGAACATCAAGAAAATGACATATGAACATGCTGGGAAGGGTAAGAAAAATCTCTTTGTGACAACCATTAATATTTTATTTTCTTCAAAGATTTATTTTATAATGCAAGAAGGGAGGAAACATCATGAGACACTGGAATATGTTACAAGCTCCAAATTTACACTAAAGCTATCTAAAGGAGAATAAAAGAATTTTAGAAGTAACTTCAGTAGTCTGACAACCATATTGACAACTTATGATAATACATAGGTTTTTCCCATATTTATAGGTTTTTAAATCAGCATGCAGCTATTTTGCGTGACTTTAAAAATAAAGTTCTTCTTCAGTTAGTTTTGACAGGACCCAGAAAGTCAATTTCATAGCTAGTTATGAGATAATCGTTAGGCATCTGTACCAATCATATCGAAACTAGCAAAAGTTTAGCTACAATTTTTTTTATGTGGGGGAGGCTGTCTGGGTTTCCTTTTTACAGTGAGTCCTTTCATAATGTACAATGTGGTAATCTGAGGGTGCCAGTTTTCTATTTCACTGGCCCCATGCCTTGAACGAGTTGCTGACTCACTTTATAGAGTAGAATTAGGAACCAGTTCAAATCAATAGGCACTTGTGACAGAGGGTGCTAGTTCTTCCCCAGTATCCATTTGCTCTTTCTTTCAAGAAAGTAGAAATTTTAGTTATGTACAACATCAACAAAAGTCAGCAATATCTTGGAAGAAAGCTCACAGGTATCAGAAGCAATAATATTAGGATAAATTATAAGAAAGATTTGAAATGTTGGGTAAATGTATGCCACTTCTTGCTACTTTTAGCAACATCCTACATAGGGATGGACCCTGATCAGACCTACCCAGACAGCTAACAAATACGGAAGGGAACAAAACTTTGTCAAAAGAGCATTCTTTGTCTGAGGCCTGCAATTTTAGAACCCCAAATAATTGTAAGAACCAACTGCTTTCTACAGCTCCATAGTGAAGCAGTTTAAAGAGATGTCAAAAAATGAGAACTTGGCAAGAGATAATCTGGTGGCTCCTCACGCCACTTTCATTATGGACCAGTAAAAGAGCCCAAGCAATGGTAAAGATCATATTAACTATTTCAACTTCCCACCCAAACCTATTAAGAAGACCTCAAGGAAGCAGCTATTAAGTTAAATGAGAGGAATATGAGTCAGCACAGAGAATTTGCCTGCAAGAGATCTGAAGCTGTGGTCACTTCTATTTGTAAATGGCAAATAGCAAATATATCAGAAGCCTATTCTTATGGTTTAGATATTAGGTGTCCCCCAAAAACTCATGTGTGAGAATATGCAAGAAAATTTAGAGGTGAAATGATTGGGTTACCAGAGCCTTAACCTAATCAGTGTATTAATCCTCTGAAAGGGATTAACTGTGTGCTAACTGTAGGCAGATAGAGTGTGGCTGGAGGAGGTGGGTCACTGGAGGAATGCTTTTGGGGTATATATTTTGTCCCTGGAGAGTGGAGCTCTTTCTCCCTGCTTCCTGGTACAATGTCCTGAGATGCTTTCCTCTGCCATTCTCTTCCACCATTATGTATCGCCACACCTCAGGCCCAGAGCAATGGAACAGGCAGTCTATGCACCATGACCTCTGAAACTGTGAGCCCCAAATAAACTTTTCCTCATCTAAAATTGTTCTTGTCAGGTATTTTGGTCACAGATGCAAAAAAAGCTGACTAAAACACCTATTATGTGTTAGAGGGAATCTGAAAGGCAAAGAAACTCAAAGCTTGGCTACAAATGCCTATGATGGGGAGCTGGAGTTGTAGCTTGGCAGTAGAGCACTTGCCTCGTACATGTGAGGCACTGGGTTCAATTCCCAGCAACACATATAAATAAGCAAATAAAATAAAGGTCCATCAACAACTAAAAAATATTTTTAAAAAATGATTATGATGGTTGGGCACCATGGCACACACCTGTAATCCCAGCAACTGGAGAGGCTGAGGCAGGAAGATCACAAGCTTGAGGCCAGCCTCAGTAATTTAGGAAGACCCTGCCTCAAAAGAGTGAATGGGGATGTAGCTCCCTGGTTCAATCCCCAGTACCCAAAACAAAACAAACAAAAAACCCCAAATGTCTATGATGATTAAAGAGTCCCTAACTAGTGTTCAGAGCCCCAAATTGTTTAGCAGAAAACAGGCCTTAAAAGCTGAGCAACTTCCAAGAAAGGCTCATTGCAGATGTGGTCATAATAATAAATGGAAATGAACCTTCTTGAAGGCAAAGACAAGGGCCATATAGGACAATAGAGTTCCTTTAAGAAAACAACTAGCCAGATGTGGTGGTGTGCACCTGTAATCCCAGCGGCTAGGGAGGCTGAGGGCAGGAGATTTGCGAGTTCAAAACCAGCTTCAGGATCTTATCGGAGTGAACATGGAGCGCGGGGCGGCCGAGTCCCGGCTCCCGGAACCGTCCCGGAACCGCCCTGGCTCCGGGCTGCGGAGCCTGCGGAGGCTGCTTCTTGGACCCTGCTAATATCAGAGCAAACACGAAACACCAAGAAGCCGAATTCCAGCTCCCGGAACTGAGCCCGCGGGGACTGCTTCTTGGAGCTTACACTTAGAGGAGCTTACACCGAGCACAGAGCGGCCGAGTTCCGGCTCCCGGAACCGTCCCGGAACCGCCCTGGCTCAGGGCTGCGGAGCCTGCGGAGGCTGCTTCTTGGACCCTGCTCCTATCAGAGCATACACCAAACACTAAGCGGCCGAATTCCGGCTCCCGGAACTGAGCCCGCGGGGGCTGCTTCTTGGAGCCTACACTTATAGGAGCTTACACCGAGCACGGAGCGGCCGAGTTCCGGCTCCCGGAACTTCCCTGGACCGGGGCTAGGAGCCCGCGGAAACTGCGTCTCGGTCCGGGTCCTGCTGAGGGCAGGTCAGGACTCACCCATTGCTTGGGTTGCCTGGCAAGGGGAACGAAATGCTGCCATTCGCATAGGATACCAACATGGCAGAGATCTGATGTCAGCAGAAAGCGGTGGAGGAGAGATCTTCATCAATACCAGCGGTGACATAAGCAGTTGGTCTCCTGGTAAGGGGGGTGAGGCTCAGTCACCCGAGTCTCCTCAATTTGTACTCGAGCCAGAGGGAAGGTGCCGGGCCGCCGCCAGCCCCCGGAGCAGGCCCAGCGGCTCGCCAGCGTGGTGACCGCGTGACCCCAATTGGAGAGGGGGCGGAGCGGAGCCGCCACCCACACCCGCCAGGTGGGCAGACCCACGACCCAGTAGTACATGGGCGTGGTAGGAGGGGCAGGGCAGAGCCGCCCTTCGCGCTTGCAAGGTAAACAGACCTGTGACAGCCTGGCGGGTCAGGCCCAGTGGCCTGCCAGTGTGGTACACACGTCACCCCAACTCGAGTAGGGGCAGAGCAGATCCTTATCCCACGCCCGGATCAGGCCCTGCCGGTGTGGTGGTCACGTGACCCCAATTGGAGTGGGGGTGGAGCGGAACCACCACCCGTGCCCGCAGGGTGAGCAGACCAGTGATCAACCTGCAGATCAGGCCCAGGGGTCCGCAGGCGTGGTAGGAGGGGCAGGGCAGATCCGCCGCCCGCGCCTTCAAGGTAGGCAGACCTACAACAGACCGGCGGATCAGGCCCAGGAGCCTGCCGGCGGGGTACAAACACCACCCTAATTGGAGTAGTGACAGAGCAGAGTCGCCTCCCTTGCCAGGAACAGACCCAGCATCCTGCAGGCGGGGTAGTCACGACACCCCAATTGGAGTAGGGGCAAAGCAGAGCCTCCACTCGTGCCCGAAAGGTGGGCAGATCTGCGACCGACCAGCAGGACAGGCCCAGTGGCCTGCTGGTACGACAGACACGTCACCCCAATTGGAGTAGGGGCAGAACAGAGCCGCCACCAGCTCCCAGAACAGGCCCAGTGACCTGCCGGCGTGGTAGCCACGACACCCCAATTGGAATAAGGAGAGAGCAGAGCCGCCGCCCGCACCTGCAGGAAAGATACGCAAGCAGTATGAAAAGACAAGGAAAGAAAGGACCACAAGCAATGCAGGTCAACGCAACTTTAGAAGAGGTAACAGCTGCAGCAGATGGAATGTCAGATAAAGAATTCAGGATATACATGCTTCAGATGATCTGGAGTATCAAGGAAGACATTAAACAGCAAAATCAGACAATGAAAGATCACTTCGACAACGAATTACGCAAACAAATCCAGGAAGCAAAGGATCAACTATACAGGGAGATAGAGGTTATAAAAAACAAGCAATCAGAAATCCTAGAAATGCAGGAAGCAATAAACCAACTTAAAAACTCAATGGAGAATACTACCAACAGAGTAGAACACTTAGAAGATAGAACATCAGACAATGAAGACAAAGTATTTCAACTGGAAAAGAACATAGACAGCTCAGCAAGACTGTTAAGAAACCATGAGCAGAACATCCAAGAAATATGGGATAACATTAAGAGACCAAACTTAAGAGTCATTGGGATACAGGAAGGTACAGAGCTCCAAACCAAAGGAATGAGCAGTCTATTCCATGAAATAATACAAGAAAACTTCCCAGACTTGAAGAATGAGACAGAATCCCAAATCCTAGAAGCCTACAGGACGCCGAATGTGCAAAATCATAAGAGATCCACACCTAGACACATTATAATGAAGATGCCCAACATACAGAATAAGGAGAGAATTTTAAAAGCTACAAGAGAAAGGAAGCAGATTACATTTAGGGGCAAGCCAATCAGGATAACAGCTGATCTTTCAACACAGACTCTGAAAGCTAGAAGATCCTGGAATAACATATTTCAAACACTGAAAGATAATGGGTTCCAACCAAGAATTGTGTATCCAGCGAAATTAAGCTTCAGGATGGAGAATGAAATTAAAACCTTCCACGATAAACAAAAGTTTAAAGAATTCGCAGCTAGAAAACCATCTCTTCAAAACATCCTAGCCAAAGTATTACAGGAAGAGGAAATGGAAAATAACAATGAAAACCAACAGTGGGAGGTAGGACAGTAAAGGGGGGGGGGAAACAATCAAAGAGGAAAACAAACAATGTTTAGTAACAGAAATAAACAAATATGGCTGGAAGAACAACCCATATCTCAATAATAACCCTAAATGTTAATGGCTTAAACTCACCAATTAAAAGACACAGGCTAGTAGAATGGATCACAAAACAAGACCCAACAATATGCTGCCTACAGGAGACACATTTGATAGGAAAAGACATACATAGGCTGAAGGTGAAAGGTTGGGAAAAATCATATCACTCATATGGACTTCGGAAACAAGCAGGCGTGTCCATACTCATATCAAATAAAATAGATTTCAAGCCAAAGTTAATCAAAAGAGATAAAGAGGGACACTACATACTGCTTAAGGGAACCATACACCAACAAGACATAACAATCATAAATATTTATGCCCCAAACAATGGTGCAGCTATGTTCGTCAAACAAACTCTTCTCAAGTTCAAGAGTCTAATAGACCACCACACCATAATCATGGGAGACTTCAACACACCTCTCTCGCCACTGGACAGATCTTCCAAACAAAAGTTGAATAAGGAAACTATAGAACTCAATAACACTATTAATAACCTAGACCTAATTGACATATATAGAGTATACCACCCAACATCAAGCAGTTACACTTTTTTCTCAGCAGCACATGGATCCTTCTCAAAAATAGATCATATATTATGTCACAGGGCAACTCTTAGACAATATAAAGGAGTAGAGATATTACCATGCATCTTATCTGATCATAATGGAATGAAACTGAAAATCAACGATAAAAGAAGGAAGGAAAAAGCATACATCAATTGGAGAATGAACAATAGGTTACTGAATGATCAATGGGTTATAGAAGACATCAAGGAGGAAATTAAAAAATTCTTAGAGATAAATGAAAACACAGACACAACATATCGGAATCTATGGGACACATTGAAAGCAGTTCTAAGAGGAAAATTCATTGCTTGGAGTTCATTCCTTAAAAAAAGAAAAAACCAACAAATAAATGATCTCATACTTCATCTCAAAATCCTTGAAAAAGAAGAGCAAAACAACAGCAAAAGAAGTAGAAGGCAAGAAATAATTAAAATCAGAGCTGAAATTAATGAAATCGAAACAAAAGAAACAATTGAAAAAATTGACAAAACTAAAAGTTGGTTCTTTGAAAAAATAAACAAAATCGACAGACCCTTAGCGATGCTAGTGAAGAGAAGAAGAGAGAGAACTCAAATTACTAGCATACGGGATGAAAAAGGCAATATCACAACAGACACTTCAGAAATACAGAAGATAATCAAAAACTATTTTGAATCCTTATACTCCAATAAATTAGAAGATAGTGAAGGCATAGATAAATTTCTTAAGTCATATGATCTGCCCAGATTGAGTCAGGAGGATATAGAAAACCTAAACAGACCAATATCAATTGAGGAGATAGAAGAAACCATCAAAAGACTACCAACTAAGAAAAGCCCAGGTCCCGATGGGTATACAGCAGAATTTTACAAAACCTTTAAAGAAGAACTAATACCAATACTTTTCAAGCTACTTCAGGAAATAGAAAAGGAGGGAGAACTTCCAAATTCATTCTATGAGGCCAACATCACCCTGATACCTAAACCAGACAAAGACACTTCAAAGAAAGAAAACTACAGACCAATATCTCTAATGAACCTAGATGCAAAAATCCTCAATAAAATTCTGGCGAATCGGATACAAAAACATATCAAAAAAATTGTACACCATGATCAAGTAGGATTCATCCCTGGGATGCAAGGCTGGTTCAATATACGGAAATCAATAAATGTTATTCACCACATCAATAGACTTAAAAATAAGAACCATATGATCATCTCGATAGATGCGGAAAAAGCATTTGACAAAGTACAGCATCCCTTTATGTTCAAAACTCTAGAAAAACTAGGGATAACAGGAACATACCTCAATATTGTAAAAGCAATCTATGCTAAGCCTCAGGCTAGCATTATTCTGAATGGAGAAAAACTGAAGGCATTCCCTCTAAAATCTGGAACAAGACAGGGATGCCCTCTCTCTCCACTTCTCTTCAACATAGTTCTCGAAACACTGGCCAGAGCAATTAGACAGACGAAAGAAATTAAAGGCATAAAAATAGGAAAAGAAGAAATTAAATTATCACTATTTGCAGATGATATGATTCTATATCTAGCAGACCCAAAAGGCTCTACAAAGAAACTATTAGAGCTAATAAATGAATTCAGCAAAGTGGCAGGATTTAAAATCAACACGCATAAATCAAAGGCATTCCTGTATATCAGCGACAAATCCTCTGAAATGGAAATGAGGACAACCACTCCATTCAAAATATCTTCAAAAAAAATAAAATACTTGGGAATCAACCTAACAAAAGAGGTGAAAGACTTATACAATGAAAACTACAGAACCCTAAAGAGAGAAATAGAAGAAGATCTTAGAAGATGGAAAAATATACCCTGTTCATGGATAGGCAGAACTAACATCATCAAAATGGCGATATTACCAAAAGTTCTCTATAGGTTTAATGCAATGCCAATCAAAATCCCAATGGCATTTTTTGTAGAAATAGAGAAAGCAATCATGAAATTCATATGGAAAAATAAAAGACCCAGAATAGCAAAAACAATGCTAAGCAGGAAGTGTGAATCAGGCGGTATAGCGATACCAGACTTCAAACTATACTACAGAGCAATAGTAACAAAAACAGCATGGTACTGGTACCAAAACAGGCGTGTGGACCAATGGTACAGAATAGAGGACACAGAAACCAATCCACAAAACTACAACTATCTTATATTTGATAAAGGGGCTAAAAGCATGCAATGGAGGAAGGATAGCATCTTCAACAAATGGTGCTGGGAAAACTGGAAATCCATATGCAACAAAATGAAACTGAATCCCTTTCTCTCGCCATGCACAAAAGTGAATTCAAAATGGATCAAGGAACTTGATATCAAATCAGAGACGCGCCGTCTGATAGAAGAAAAAGTTGGCTACGATCTACAGTCGGTGGGGTCGGGCTCCAAATTCCTCAATAGGACACCCATAGCACAAAAGTTAATAACTAGAATCAACAAATGGGACTTACTCAAACTAAGAAGTTTTTTCTCAGCAAAAGAAACAATAAGAGAGGTAAATAGGGAGCCTACATCCTGGGAACAAATCTTTACTCCTCACACTTCAGATAGAGCCCTAATATCCAGAGTATACAAAGAACTCAAAAAATTAGACAATAAGAGAACAAACAACCCAATCAACAAATGGGCCAAGGACCTGAACAGACACTTCACAGAGGAGGACATACAGTCAATCAACAAGTACATGAAAAAATGCTCAACATCTCTAGCTGTCAGAGAAATGCAAATCAAAACCACCCTAAGATACCATCTCACTCCAGTAAGATTGGCAGCCATTAGGAAGTCAAACAACAACAAGTGCTGGCGAGGATGTGGGGAAAAGGGTACACTTGTACATTGCTGGTGGGACTGCAGATTGGTGCAGCCAATTTGGAAAGCAGTATGGAGATTTCTTGGAAAGCTGGGAATGGAGCCACCATTTGACCCAGCTATTCCCCTTCTTGGTCTATTCCCTAAAGACCTAAAAAGAGCATGCTACAGGGACACTGCTACATCGATGTTCATAGCAGCACAGTTCACAATAGCAAGACTGTGGAACCAACCTAGATGCCCTTCAATAGACGAATGGATAAAAAAAATGTGGCATTTATACACAATGGAGTATTACTCTGCATTAAAAAATGACAAAATCATAGAATTTACAGGGAAATGGATGGCATTAGAGCAGATTATGCTAAGTGAAGCTAGCCAATCCCTAAAAAACAAATGCCAAATGTCTTCTTTGATATAAGGAAAGTAACTAAGAACAGAGTAGGGACGAAGAACAGGAGAAGAAGATTAACATTTAACAGGGATGAGAGGTGGGAGGGAAAGGGAGAGAGAAGGTAAATTGCACGGTAATGGAAGGAGACCCTCAGGGTTATACAGTGGAGGGGGTAGAGAGAGAGGAGGGGAGGGGAGGGGAGAGGTGGGGAGGGGGGAGGGGGGAGGATGGGAAAGGCAGCGGAGCACAACAGACACTAGTATGGCAATTTGTAAATCAATGGATGTGTAACTGATGTGAATCTGCAATCTGTGTATGGGGTGAAGGTGGGAGTTCATAACCCACTAGAATCAAAGTGTGGAATATGATATGTCAAGAAATTTGTAATGTTTTGAACAACCCACAATAAAAAATTAAAAAAAAAAAAAAAAAAAAAAAAAAAAAAACCAGCTTCAGCAGACCCTGTCTCAAATAAAAATTAAAAATGGCTGGGGATGTGACTCAGTGGCTAAGCACTACTGGGTTCAATCCCCAGTACCAAGAAAAAAAAAAAGCAGAACTAAGGGCTGTCAGATGAGCTAACTAAGTAATGTAATCCAATGCTAGGGCAAAGTACTTTTGCATTTCCAAGCCTGTAGGTCTTAGCAATTACTACAAACTGATGACTACTAAGTGGTTCTATTTCTCCCTTTTCAGTATCAGTGTTTCTATTCTTGTTACATTACTCCTCCACCATTATGTTGTGGATGGGTCACATAACTTTTCTTACTTTTTAATAATTTGTAGGATCACAAGGAGACATACCTATACCTTATATAGGAGATGACATCACTATGTGTGAGAAGAAGGGCATATATAGCTGCTTGTGTGGTCAGAATAGCAGAAAGGCAAAGGCCAAGTTCTCCCCCAGTATCTGTTTGCCACTTCTGTAGTAATAGAATTTTGAGCTGCATATATGGTTACCTAAAAATTAAACTTCATTTCCCATTCTCCCTTGTAATTAGATGTGGTCATGGGACTAAATTCTGGTCAATGATATATCAGAGAGTATTGTGCATACAACTTCCTTCCTGTGACCCTAGCTTCCAGCATAAAGCCTAGCATCACTGAGGATGTGCCTTACATATTTTTCTGAATGAATGAAAAAGTAAAAAAGGAAAGTAATTATGTTGCAATGATGGAATTACAGGTAATTTAGTATAATATTTTAAATAATTATCAACATACTTTTGACTATAAATTAAATATGCATCATTTATAATTTTCTAACTTAATAGGCTAAGTTAAGCTTGCTCAACTATTTTTCCTCAACTATCTGGAAATTACTCATATGAACTATATTATGGGTTTGAAACAGTTTTTTTAAATTGTATTTATTTATTGAGAAATATACCGGGTGGAACAAGGAAAAGGAGATTCTTTGTAAACTATATTGGTGGCTTTTTTCTTCTAACATTCCAATGATTATATTAAATGGAGGTGAGAAGATGTGTCACAGTATCAAAACATTTATGAGCTCCCCAGCATCTCAATCCATGGGCCTTCATTTTTGTTTTTGATTGAAATCTTGATATATTTAGAAAATGGTAGTTAGCCGGGCATGGGAGCATATGCCTGTAATCCTAGTGGTTCGGGAGGCTGAGGCAGAAGTATCATAAGTTCAAGGCCAGCTTCAGTAACTTAGTGAGACCCTGTCTCCAAATACAAAAATAAAAATGGCTAGGGATGTGGTTCAGCAGTTTGATGCCCCTGGATTCAACGAAAAAAGAAACAGAAAGAAAGAAAGAAAAGACAATGGTAGTGTTTTGTGAAATGCTCTGAAAAGAATGAAAATTAAATTAAAATTGTGCTGGGTAAAAATAAAACAAAACATCCCAAGGATCACATAGTTGTGTGCCATAGAACTTCACAGTGTTGGAGTTAATTTTAAATAATACCTTGGAGTATTTTAGCCTGTGAGACTCACTGAAGTCATCTAAGGGAGGAGTGTCAAGATATAGACTCATTTCATAGGAAATCTAGCTGAGAATCTTTTGGCCAAGTTTATGGGACTAGACATGGAATTGGGAGTAGGCTTAGGTTTCTAATTCCTAATCTATTGTGATACTAGTGTTTACCCATCCTAGTTCAAAAGAACTATGCATGTAGCTTATCAGCTACTTCATCATGTTGGGGTTACATCCCAATAAATCCATTCTAAGTTTAAAAATATTATAAGTCAAAAATGCATTTACTATACCTAACCTACAGACCATCATAGCTTACAACACAATACTCTGCAGAGTATCTATTGTTTCCACTAGTGATCCTTGTGATTTGTAACTGACTAGGAGTTGTGCTCATTGTCACTGCCTAGAATTGCTAGAGAGTATCCTGCCACACATTGCTAACCTGGGGAGCAAAATCAAATTTCAAAAATTAAAGCATGGTTTCTACTGAATACATATTATTTTTGCACCATAAAATTGAAATTTCTCATGAAATCAAAAAATTACAAATCAAATCATCATAAGATCAAGGACCATCTATGTAAAAAAAAGATAACAGTCATGCACATGGTTTGCCAATTATTCCCTCTCATATCCCTGAGTTCAAAATAATGAGGCAGATCCAGGCACAGTGGTACACACCTGTAATTCCAGTGACTTGGGATGCGGAGGCAGGAGGGTTTTCAGGTTTCAGGCCAGCCTCAGAAACTTAGACCCTGACTCAAAAAAAGAGGGGGGCAGCTAGGGTTGTGGCTCAGTGGTAGAGCACTTGTCTAGCATATATGAGGCACTAGGTTCGATTCTCAGCACTGCATATAAATAAATGAATACAATAAAGGTCCATCAACATCTTAAAAAATATTAAAAAACAAAACACCAAAAAGAGCTGGGGATATAGCTTAGTAGTACCCTTGAATTTATTCCCCAGTTAAAAAAAAAAAGATTGTAGAATGAGAAGTATAGAAACAGTTCTTGTGATGTTACCACTTTCTGATTGGAAGCATAAGATTTGAGAATAAATAAATTATTTTTTAAGTAACAAAAGGGGACACTAAAAAATTCTGCTTTGAGTTTTCTCCTTGGTTAAATTGAAATAATAATAAACCTTAATTTCAAATGTTTGTTATTTCATTTCAGCTGGATCTATATTTACTCATTTTTATTATAAGTTTACATGTGACTTCCTTTGGGATACCACCCCAGACAACTCTCTTCTTCCCATTACTTTTCCCAGCCCCCACTCTCCCAAACACTTCCTCCGGACTCAGATTCTAGAACACCAAAGCCAAGAGCTACAGCTTCATTTGCTATATTCCATTATACTTATTTGTTTATGTGACATTTTTCTCCAATAGACTGGAAATACCTTGAAGTCAGGGACTTTGTTCTATTCATCTCTGTATCCTTAGAACCTAGCTTTATAAATGTATGTTGAACAATGAATGAATCCCTAAGGCTATGAGTAAATGACACTTGCTGTTTCTGATGTTCCTGGCAGAGAGCACATTTCATTGGAGACAGGAAGGGCCAGGTTCCCTTCTTGGCTGGAACAGTTACCTATTACCTTGGGTAATCCTCTTAAATTCAATTTTCATCTGTCAAATGTCTTTCTGTAGTATTACTATATGTTTACCATGAAAAAGAAACTGTGCTTCAGAAAGACCTCAAGACCATTTGGAAAAGAGAGCAGTGAAAACAAGCTATTTTAAAATGTGTATGAAGGAGGTTAGCTATAGTCTTCCGAAGAACAAAGAACACTCCTAGCTATAATATATATATTTTTTGGTTTTCGTTTTTGGTACTGGGGATTGAAATCAGGGGCATTCAACCACTGAGCCATAACCCCAGCTCAATTTTGCTAAGGCTGGCTTTGAAATTGCAATCCTCCTGTCTAGGCTCCAGAGCCGCTGGAATTATAGGCAGGTGCCACCATGCTGGAATAACTATAATGTTTGTAGCCAGTAAGACCACCTAAGTGATTTAGTTGATTTTTTTAAGAGAGAGAGAGAGAGAATTTCTTTAATATTTATTTTTTTTTTTTTTTAGTTTTCGGCGGACACAACATCTTTATTTTATTTGTATGTGGTGCTGAGGATCGAACCCAGCACCACGCGCATGCCAGGTGAGCGCACTACCACTTGAGCCACATCCCCAGCCTGATTTAGTTGAGTTTTGAGGAGAGAGTTTTAAATCTTGCCTCTGTTCAAATTCACTGTGTTACCTTAGGTTCTCCAGGGTTGTTTGCTTTTAAAGAATTATAATTTATTTAACATAGGCTTATTGAGCACCTGTATCTTGAGTACTTATATGTTGAAAACTAAGCATTAGGCACAAAATGGATGCATTTTATTAATACAGAATGTAAATGTTTTTTGTCACTTTACCTTCCCTGTACTCAAGTAAGGTCTTCAATACTCAAACTCATTTTTTTACTTTAAAAATGTACTTTAAAAAAATTTTGTCTTTTTTCACATTTTTTATTGGTGCATTATTGTTGTACATACATTCATTCATAGTGTATCAGTTTAGATTCTTTGGTTTGCAAGTCATAGAAAATTTATCCCAGACTATGCAAAAGGAAAATATATGAGTTTATAAAACTGTATAGTGTAGGGATAAGGCTTGGTTCAAATGATGTTCCCCAAACCTACTTCCTCTTTCTCTCTCTCTAGTCTTTGAGTTCACTTCCTTTGGGTTGGTACTGTTCTTTAGAGAGAGTTCCCACTGTAGTCCTGACTGGTTGTCCCAATTCCAGATCTTATATCTTCATGGAAAAAAGTGAGAGTGACTCCCTGGATGTCTCACCAAAAGTCTCATTGCATCTCTTTGTCTCTCCCAAAGTCATGTGTTCACTCCTGAGCCAGTTGCTGTGGCCTGAGGAATGTGAGTCTCTGATTAGCCAGGACTGAGTCATATGATCACCATTGGAACCGGAGTTGGAGTCTACTTTACCAGATGCACATATACTTAAGAGAAGTGTAGTCTCCTCCAACCCTCACCAAAAGGAATCTGGAACAATTGCTAGAAGAAGTGTTAGTAGATACTTGATAGTAAAATACTTAGTCTACTATACACACTTCCACTATATTGGTTCATTTTTGTGCTACTATAATAAAATATCTGAGACTGGGTATTCTGTTAATAAATAAATTACCTGAGTCAGGTGTGGTGGTGCATGCCTGTAATCCCAGTGGCTCAGGTGGCTGAAGCAGGAGAATCACAAGTTCAAAGCCAGCCTCAGCAAAAGCTAGGCACTAAGCAACTCAGCAAGATCCTGTCTCTAAATAAAAAATATAAAATAGGGCTGGGGATACAACTCAGTGGCTGAGTGCCCCTGAGTTTAATCCCTGGTGCCCCCCACAAAAAATTACCTGAGACTAGATAATTTATAAAGAAAGTTATTAGAGCTCTAAATCATAAGAAGTCTAAGATTGAGGGGCCAGCATGTAGAAAGGGCTTCTTGTTTCCTCATCCAGTGGCAGAAGGTGAAAGGGAAAGAGGGGGAAAAGAGAAGATAAAGAGAGGAAGGGAAAGGAGGGAAACTAGTGTTTTTATAATGAACACACTCTTTCAATAAAGACATTAATCTATTCATGGAAAGAGAAGTCTCATGGCCTAATCACTTCTTAAAGTGATTATTATTAATAATAATGAGGCTCATTTTGACATAATCATACACGCATAGTATATAATTTGCTTCATTTCAGTTGCCAGGTTTTCCTCTTTATTTTCCCTCCTCTCTCCCCCTATTCCCCTTCCTCTGCTAATCTTCCTTTTATTTATTTATTTATTTATTTATTTATTTATTGCTCTTTTAAAAATTGATGCTTTATAGATATGCATAAAGGTGGTATATTCATATGTGTACACAACATAATTTTGTCAATTTTATTCCGCAGTGGTAAATAGATGGAACTGGAGAACATTATACTAAATGAAATATGCCTGCCTCAGAAAGTCAAGGATTGAATGTTTTCTCTCATAGACAAAAGCTGTTCTTAATTAGGGACATAGATGTAAAGTGTCAGAAACCAATAGTTATGGATAAGCATATTTTCTGAAGCAGGGATCTTGGTTGAGCACCACAGTATCCACTGCACATGTTCTCTACCATTGATAGTGAGGTCATTCCATATGTGTTCTTTCTAATTCACCCACCCATTTATTTGCTTCTTCTTGTCTAGCCAAAAACTCAGTTTTCCTGTCCTGTCTTCCCCTACCATCATTACTTACCCACTGGATATGTAGCAAGTCTACCTTGCTGGCCCATTAGAGGAAACTGTTTTCTTGAGAAATATATTTGTGATTCCCCCAACTTGGGAGTTGAGGGAGGTGGGCAACTGTCCATCTATGTATAGGAGTCTTCTAGAGCACTGTTGAGCTTATTGAGCATTAAGGAAAAACTAATTGAGAGTCATGATGAATTTAGGAGATACTGAACTTGTTTTCTACTTGAAATGTGTTTTTAGAAAAAACAATTAGAAACCACTTTATATTTGTGAAGAGAATTGCCCCCCCCCAAATGTTTTGTTCCTATTAATTAAACTTTGACTTCGAACAAGAAAAAGAAGTTGAACCAATTTAATTAAGCTCTTACTTCTCAGAGATAGGTCATCCTGAGATAACAGCCTTAGTAGGGATGAGCCAGTAGGGAACTGACCTTAGTCCACTAGATGGGGACATAGGTGGTTAGGAGAATAAGTCCTAGAAGGGAAAGGAGGGATGTGAAATGGTTGATCATGCTCCTTAACTGGAATTGCTTAGTGTCTTCTATCTGCCCAGTTTAGGTGATGACCTAAGACCCAACTCTAATCTTCCAGCTTGTTTCAAAAGAGCCCTGATGAGTATAGATGATTCATATTCCAAACAGAATATTAATCCATTATCTGTACATAACTCACAAGCCAGAGAATGATGAGATAAAACAATGAATGTGTCCTGCGTGGGTCCAGGGGTAAAGGGTAGAGGTGATAAGAAATTGATGCCTCTTTTTTTATCATTTGTACCAAATTAATAATTTTATATCCTCTTTTAGTGCCTGGTATAAGAAGGCTCAATTAATTTGTTCCTTTAGTTATGCAGGAAAAATTAGAATAGGTTGCTCGTAATTCTTCTAGCCAGCTCAGGCAGTCTCCGGACTTTTGATAGGGTACTGGCCATTACAGGGGTATAAATGTTGGGATCTGGAATGTTTCCCAAAGTCTCATGTATTATAAGCGTGGTCTCTAATGCAGCAATGTTCATAGGTGGAGTTTGGGGAAAGTGATTGTATCCTGAGGGCTCTGACCTCATCAGTAGATTAATCCATTGATCACTGAATAGATGACTGGGAGGTAGTGGAAAATGTAGGCAGTGGTGCATAGTTGGAAGAGGTAGGCCACTGGGGGGTCTCCATGGATGGATATTTCTTGTCACTAGTCCATCTTTCCTCTGTTTCCTGGTTGCTAAGCAGCTTTCCTTTGCCACACCCTTCTACCATGACGTTTGTGACTTGTAGCCAGTCGACCATGGACTGAAACCTCTGAAACATGAGCCAAAATAAAACCTTCCTCCTTTACATTGTTTATGTCAGGTATTTGGGCCATTGTGATGAAAACCTGACTAATACAAGTGTAAGTACTAAGTGAAGGTTAGGTGGAAGCAGAGTAGTTTGTAGAATTTATGGAAAAATTACATTATAAGGAACTTATTTTCTATTGAAAAATCACCAAATCACAGGGTAAACATCAATCAAGGCATTTACAAAGTAGAAAATTAATACAATTTAAATAGGATATTTTAGCACAAAGAGCAAATCTGTCTGAATGTGCTCCTTAGAACTCATCCAGGGTTTCAGGCAAAAAGCTAACTGGAACTGGGGCTTTGCCCTTCTCACAGAGAGATGGGTTGCACCCAAGCTTAACTTCCCATGGGAATTATTTCCCTCACAGGAGAACTGTAATATCCCATTAAATCCAAAGTCCCATACAAGGCCTATAAACAGATGGCGCCCAAAATTCAGAGTGCCTGGCTTCAAGCAGCCTGAGTAGTCCATCACTGACAAGGTTCTTTTTAGGCTCACCAAAAGAAGGGAGAGCAAGGGACCAAGGGATCTTCTCAATGGAACCTGAAGGCACCTTTCAGGCCCAGCAAGGGCTTCTTCTCACCAATGCTCAATTAGCTAATACCAGCAGCACAGACCAACACTGAGCCCACAGTATGAAACCATTTCTCAAGGAGACCAGCCAGCCACTCTAGATTGATTACTTTGGTCCCTTCCACAGGGGATGTGTGACTGTGAGGCAGTAATTCATTCTTCCCAGAACTGCTTCAAACACTCAGGAAGTTTCCTTTCCCTATCTACACTTCCCCCACCAGCACCACCATTCAAAAGTTTATAAAGTAGTTATCTACTGAGATGGTATCCCAAACAGTATTGCCTAAAGCCAGGGAACCCATTTTACTACAATGGAGTTGCACATGACTATGAGAACCACTGCTCTCATGGTATCCCTCATCACTCAGAAGCAGGCAGCCAAAGCAGCAGGTAACTTTTTAGCTTTTAGACCATAACTTGGGGAGTTGAGGGTGACAATAGATATTGTTGGTCCCATGAATAGCCTCCATTCTGGTCACCATGAAAGACCCCAGGTAAGACCAGGAGAATTGCCAAGCTGAACCCACCCCAAATTGCTGCCTCATTGTATAATGAACAAATAAAGTGATTATTATTTTAGACTATCATGTTTTGAAATGGTTCGTTACATGACAATAGATTACTGATACAACAGGCAAGATCAAAAACATCTGAAATGGTACATAAGATGTGTCTGACATAGATAAAGAGAATACACACTAAATTCTGTCACATTATACAGAAATCTTCCAGGCTGTCTTCCACAGGGCTTACCAAGAAGTGGCAAAACCAGTTCTATGACTTATCACTTAAACACGTCCTCTAGCCTAAGTAGGGGAGGGGAGGGGGGATAGTAGAGGATAGGAAAGGTAGCAGAATACAACAGTTACTAATAGGGCATTATGTAAAACTGTGGATGTGTAACCGATGTGATTCTGCAATCTGTATTTGGGGTAAAATTGGGAGTTCATAACCAACTTGAATCTAATGTATGAAATATGATATGTCAAGAGCTTTGTAATGTTTTGAACAACCAATAAAAAAAGAGAGAAAAAAAGAGAAAATACTACAAGGGAGATGTTTATTAGTTACCTCTGAGAGAGTGTTGGAGACTTTCTTTCCCAGTGGGGAAGGGGAAGCTAAGCAAGGGGGGCTCAGAGGTGTCTTCAAGATGTATTTCTCTCTAGTTGCTTGATTACTTAACTGTAGTGATCTATAAGTAGAATTGGAGAATTTTAGGAAAAAACTTGCCATGTATCTTTGGAGTTTGGAAGCCTGTATCAACATAGACACTGCTGCATACCTCTTGGAATTCTGAAGGAAGGAAGCTTGCTGAAGCAGCAGTGACATGTCTGTTCACCATGGCAAGACCACATAGGTTTCCCATGGATCCAATGAGTGTTACAGAAGGGGAAAAAAAGCTTAAGCCCTGTGCTTGCTTCCTGTCTGAGGCTCTGTCATTGGGTGAGGGAAACCTGGGGGTAAGATGCTATGGGTATTCTACAAGATTTGGGGTCTGAGAATAAGTTAGAAAAGATTCAGTCATGTCTAATAACTGAGCAGCGAAGAGATTCCTGAACAATCATGCTTATGAGTAAGCATTTGGATGCCAGTCACATACAAGCTACTGACAACCAAGAGAGGATGTATTGACATATTGAAAAGTAAAAGAGACTAGGTGCTAAGGAGAGAGAGGCCAGACAGAGGACTTCTCTCCTGGGACATGCTGATGAATCTTCCCAATGTGAGCATGAGTAGAAACCAAAAAAATAAATAAATAAATCAAGAGAGAAAGAGCTAATTTTAAACATCTGCCATGTCCACAGGGAACAAAGCTGTCTTGACAGTATCAGTAAAGCAATACTTTGGCCAGCTCAATTTCTACCCTCTTCACCCCTAGAGAAGAAGCTATGGTTATCAAGATAGGGGAGGTGAAGTAGAAGACTAAAGAAGAGAAAGGGAAAGGTTCCCCATGCTTCCTTGATTTCAAACTTCTCACTAGGGGGTTCCAACTGGAAGAGAAGACAAGATACAACTTTAAATCAAGTTCTAATTATGGGGTTGCTGTTTGTCCCCACCCCCATGATCTTTTTTCCAAGGTCATGGGATTTTTTTTTTTTTTTTGCTAGGTATGAGGTACCTTAGAATGAGACCACATTTCCAAAGTCTCTCCTGTGGGTGAATGCAATGATGTGATTAAGTTTGGGTGAAGGGATTGCGAACATGTGATGTTAACTTCTGGGTCATGCCCTTGAAGGAAATGGGTACATCCTTCCTGATGACTGGAATGTGATAAGGTACTGAGCCATTCTGGACCATGTAGACTAGGACAATACTCTAGGGATGGTGAATCAAGAAGACAGAAGGAGACTAACCTCAGCTTACTGTGTGGAACAGAGCTTCTATATTAGTACACATTTGCTATGTAATAAGCAAAAGTCCCAGTGCTATCCAATAACAAGTGTTTATTTCTCATTCATGGATTGGTAAGTTGGCTGGGGCTGCCCTGATTGGCATGACTCTGATCTTAAAAGTTTTCAACAAATATTTTAGCACAATGGTCTTCACTATGTGGGGTGTGACAGGAGTGAATGGCCCCCTTTCTGACCGCATTCAGCTTCCCCAGGGAATGACTCTCTTGATGATGGAGCTTCTCTGCTTCAAGATGCAGACCAAGTTCAGCTCTAGCCCATGTGTCTGATTCTCATCCCCAGGCTGAAGAGAGATTTGAAGCTCTTAGAGGGAGAGGTACACATCTTCCCATAGTGAAGTTGGATCTGGTTTGCAGTTTCCCCACTTTCAACTCCTGTTTGAGACATCATTACAAGTGGATGCTGCTTTCTCCTCAGTGGTCTGAGTTTTTCTTCCACAAAGCCCTTCTCTAAACATCTAAATTGTAATATTCCCAACATCTTCCTTTTGTCCCTCTCACTTTAGACATCATGGCTGCTTCCTGCAGTTGTCATCACGTGATACATTGAATTCTGTGGCATTTTCAGTTGCTGAATAATCAAATCTTTATATTAATTATGTTAAAATAATTAGGGTGGTTTGTTTCTTGACATTACTTTGACCAATTCATTGGACTAAAATCCTGTGCCTGTGAGATGCCCCTCAAAAACTTTTGCATTGAGGTATTGTCATGGCATCCTCCCTCTATATCTGTCACTCCTCTCTGTATTCATTTCTATGAGAATTTACTGTGGTAAACTATCATCACTGTTGTCTTTCTTCTCCATTCCAAGCCAACAGCTCTCCAAGTTCAGAGTATATTAATTCTTCAGTTCCTAACACAAAAAACTCTGAACACATGCTTGAATAAATGAATGAGCTAGCAAAAATAAAGCAGGAAAAGGAGTTATGTAGCACAAAAATGAAAGAGAAAGTTAGATGATGTGAGAAACAGGAGGCCCGTTGCTGCCAGCTGTGAATCCAGCTTTAAGTTCACAGGAAGCTCTTGTTAAATAACATGAACCAAGAACAAGATGAAGAGGCTCCTGAGATTTCAAAGAAATTTCTCACAACGAGAATAGGGAAGAGCAAAGGGCTGGAGTATTCCAGGGGACGCAGAAGTGTGTTGGACATTTGAGCTTCTGAAGGATGACCAAGCCCTAAGAGATGCCTCTCACTATGTCACCTGGTCCTGCCAAGCCCTTCACCAGGTTTCACTCCCAGTCCCTCCGCCGCCCGCCTCTAGAGAAAACAGGTAAAACCCGGAGAACTGGGTCCCGCCCTACGGTCATTCTGGGCATGCGCTATCCCACGCTCCTGCGCAGGCGCACTAACTTCCCCCTTGTAACCGGTGCTGCCCATTTCCGATATGGGGGAGCGTTTGCTCTGGCTAATTTATCACCTTTCCTGTGGTCCCCCGCCCTATGGTTCCTGTGGGGTAAGCCTCGCGAGATTGCCTACGGCAGTCCCCGGCGGCGCCATCTTTGTGCCTGGCGAGCGACGACTCCCGACGGAAGCCCTGAAGCCAGCGGCTCGCCTGCCAAGCTATCGCGGAGACCGGATCCAGGAAATACTAGGCGGGCCTCGGTGGGAGGGACGCACTGAAGGAGGAGGGAGGGAAGGGGGCGGCGGCGGCGGCGGCGGCGGCGGCTCACACCGGATCCGGGCTCTGCGCGGCGCGCACCCGAGGGGGTTCGGGCGCGGAAACGGCTCCGGCCCGGACCCCCCCTGCGGGAGCAGACGACGGGCGTGAGGGCGAGGCGGCGGCTGCGAACGAGGAGCTGCGGTCGCTGGGTGAGTGTCCGCGAGGAGGCCCGGCACCTGCCGATGCCAGGGCGTCGATGGTGCCTTGGGGTCGTCCTGGTGATCTCGCGCCTAGGACGGTGGGCGTGTGCGCGACTGCGGGTATCCTGCGAGCTCGGCTTGGCCTGGAGCTGAGGCTGCCACTGGGAACTGCAGGGCTGCCGGAGGTCTGCGCAGGGCCTGGCGCGTCCGTGCCCGCCCGGGACACCCCGAGAGGCGAGAGGCGGAGGGGAGAGGGAGTGGCCGGTGGGGGGGGGGGCTTGATTGGCTTTCGTCCCCGGAGTGAGGGGATGATGTCCTCCTTCGCGGGTTCCTACCTCTGCACCGGTTTGACACCCTGGCAATGTATTTGGTGATGAGGACTAGCAGCACATAAGGTTAGGTCTGTTGAGTGTGTTGAGACATGTGGAAAAGGTTAGTAGTAATAGTAATAATTGTTAGCAAGTGTCGAGTAAAGAGAAAACATTGTCTGCGTTCATTTAAAGATCACATAAGCAGTACTCTGAGGTCCAGCAACAGACTAGAATTATCCCAGTTGGACTTCTTTAGTTTAGTACCGTGTGCCTGCCTATAAAGTGCATAAAAGCAGGATGGGGGGGTGCGGATGAGATGGGGACAAGGTGAGGAATAAACTGCATGAAAATCAAAAGTTGGTATTGTTGATGTGTTAAAATATAAAGCATTTTCTGTCTTTACGAAACATTAAATTCTTTAAAAAATTAGCTACCTTTGGTCGAGACAGAGCTTTTCAATTTGGTGTGTTCTTTATTGACGTTTGTCTATCAGACAGTAATTTTGGTGTATTATATATTTACTTATGGTTTGTAAAAGGATAGGAATGAGTGGGATAAAAGAACAGTTTGACAACTGAGCTCCCTATACCCACTTTTATTTTGGAAAGATAGGAGAGTTTACAGAAAGTAAACTCTTTGCTTTTGTACTGATTTGCAATAGTAAACAAGAGCATGTGTAAGAAAAAACATTTTTTGATGAAGAAAGGGCTTTTGAGATGAGAGTTTAATTTTGCAGTGTTAAATTATTAAAAGGCATCACCAACCATGGTACATTTTGTCACTTTGTCTTTTTATGAACACTGGAAGAATGCAAACATATACCCATAATTTTAAGCCCACGTGTGATAGAATTTTTTTACAACTTTAGATCCCCTCACCCCATTAGCATACTTGGCTCAGTCAAGGGAAAATTAAACTTCAGTGAAGGTAAATATTAAATATGATTTTCATCTTGACAGCTAACAGAACATTACCTGTGTTCACTCACCCTGAATTTTCTTCCTTATGTTTATTTGATACATTCTTCTCCTTAATTATAGACCATTCTATAGTTTGTGCTGGAGCTAACACAGAGTATGTTCAGGCACTGGGCTTAGTGTGTAATGTGCATTTGCATTAATCCTTGAAGCTACCCTATGTAAAGATAATCTTATACATGTTGCACAGATATAGACAATAACCTCCAGTATCCTGTAACTTACGTGGGTAGTTAAGGAGATCATATAGCTGGTAAATTGCAGAACTAGAACTCAAACTAATTCTAGAACATATGCTCTATCATATTCTGCATAAGTTTATGTGCTGACTAATACAAATTTTATGAAAATGGGAATTTTTATTACAAAGAAACCTTTCAGTTCTGTTGGTAATCTTGAAAGCTTTCAGTGTCCTTGACTCAATATAATCTTAAGGTTCTTTTTTTTTTTTTCCTTTTCAAATGTGTTCGTTTTCTACCCAGAGGTAATATTTGGGCAAAATTTCAGAATTTTGTTGATCTGTAAAAGATTCCTAATAACTCATAGTGACCTATCTGGAATTCAGATGTTTTCAGTAACTTTTCCTCCTATTTCAGCATGCCAAAATACTGCAAAGATCAGATATTTTCTACTCGGGAGGCCAAGGTAAGAGGATTGCAAGTTTGAGACCAGCCAGGCCAACTTAGCAAGACCCTATCTCAAAAAATAAAAAAGTGTTAGAGATGTAGCTCAATGGCAGATCACCCCTGTGTTCAATCCCCAGTACCCACACCCACACAAAAGATATTTTATTTGTTCTGATCCTTTACATTATTAAAATAGTAACTATTCATAGGGTTTTGGATTTGTTTTCTGGCACATTGGAGGTATATGCATACACCCTTACCATCTCTAGCAATTAGAGTACTTGGTAGCCTACCCTGTTTTTCTTCCCTTTAATTTAGTACAAAGGTTTTGGACTCAGGTCATGGTTTGTAGAAAATACGGCAGTTATTATGGGAAACAGCATAATCTCTTATGGGGATGGCAATGAAAAACTTTAGAGGTTCCCAGCAGTATCTGAGACGTTGATGAAAGCAGAAACATTGTGGGGGGTGTCACTTTTGTCTCCCACTGGTCTCTGCTGTTGCATCTCTGATGTGCTGTTGAGCCCTGTCGTCCTGGCCCTTATCTCTGCAAGAGAGAGGCCCTACATCTGGGTATCTGGGTAGAGTTCAACTGGAACAACAACTGTAGGAAAATAAAGGTATTAAGTGGCCCTCATCTCTAAAAGGTCATTTGGTCAGTTTTACCTGTGTGATTATCTCTGGCAGGAATTTCTAGAAAAGTTACGCAATTTGGGATTTGCTACTTCATCTTTTAAGAAGTAAATTGTTTGGTTGCCTTTAATGAGATAGTCATGTCTTCTAGAAATGGAAAAAGAAATCTTGTGTTTTTCAGTACATAGCAGCATACATGTGTGTTACACAGAGTGTTGGAGTGGATTTTTAAATAATACCTTGGAGTCTTGACAGGCAGTCTCTTAGTCTGAATGAGCAAGTTTTTAATTATAGTTGTACTTCCAAGAATGAAGTTAAATGTAGTTCAGTGTGGTGGCACATGCCTGTAATCCCAGCAACTGGGGAGGCTGAGGCAGGAGAATTGCAAGTTCAAGGCCACTGGCCAATGAAGTAAGACCCTACCTCAAAATAAAAAGTAGGGCATGTTGCTCAGTGGTAGAGCACCCCAGGTTCAATCTCCAGTACCAAAAAAAAAAAAAAGAGTACTTCTTTACTTGTGACAGTAATGACTCATGTTATTTGGGCTACGAGGGTGAAAAAATTGACAAGTGATAATGTAACTGAGAGCTTACCAAGTAAGAAAACCTTCCTGAAATGATTTATATTGTCACTATATAAAGAAAGACACCAGAAAATTGCCTCATGTATTTAGAAGTTTATTTTAATACTTTCTGCATAATAAAACCTCAAATTATTACCAGGGACACAGATATTTGTCTAATAGTGAAGTGGACCTGATGAAATATTTGTAACTGTCAAACTGAATCCTGAATATTTAAGAACATTTATTACAGTATAATTCATTGACAGGTCTATTATTTTATTTTTCCAATTCTCCAAATTCCCACTTCCCTCCCTACCTAAAATTTCTCATCTTATTTTCCTCCCTGTCTTCCTGCCTGCCTTTCTGACTGCCTCCATCCCTCCTTTCTTTCCTTTCTTTCTCTCTTTCTTTTTTTCTCTCTCTCTCTCCCTCCCTCCCTCCCTCCCTTCCGTGGTACCAGGTCCTTCCCCTTAGTTCTCTGAAGTGAATGAGAATAACCCAGGCCAGGGAGGTAGTGTCAAGACACCTACTTCGGGTTTTCTTCTTCCCTTTCCTTAAGCATTAAGGAGGAAAGTTTGTAAAAAAAAAAAAAAAAACAAAAAAAAAAACCTTGTGTTGCAGGAGCAGGCACTGTTCCCTCATCCTCTTCACCAGCCACCCCACTGTCATACTTTTTCCTCTTTCTTTTCAGCTTGATACTTCTCTTCTAAGTGTCTTGCCTTCCCAGTTCTGAGTCTTCTACTCTAGCTCTACTTTTTGTCCGCATTCATGCCTTACTTCCTGCTCTCCCTTGATCAGAGAGGCTGAGGCTGTGGTCCTAGAGAAGCTCAGATTCCCAGTTTGGGCTGGGAAGATTTCCTTTTTCTACTTTCAGGACTGAATGGGGCAGGGGTAGTTGCTTTTATCTGAAGTTGGAATGTTAAATGGGTTTTCCCATAGAAACATTGCTCGCACAGGTTAAATATTTTGTTATTCTCCTGTAACCTTGGTCAAGCTTTTGTGGGGTAGCTTGGAAACCTAGCACATTGACCATTGTTTCCAGAAAGCTGAGATCTGAGGTTCAAATAGATGATTTAAAAAATCAGCTTGTCACCAATCAAAAATAAATGAATGAAAGGAAGATCAGAGGAGGAATAGAGAAAGGGATGAGAAGAGTGAAAGTGGGGGAATTGAGACTGAAATGGAGTAAATAAAATTCCATATATCAAAATGAACCCAACTACTATGTATAATTATAATGCTCTAATAAAGAAATAAATATAAAAAATCAACTTGAGTCCCAGAAGTCACTGGAGATTGTCAGCATTTTGTGAATTACCTAGTGAGGTGGTAGGTATCATACCTTTAGCTATTCAAAATTAGGTTTGTTTTTCTAATGTACTGGCTCTTCTGGGAAATAATCTGATAGGCTTATTAGATTGTCAAAAAAGAATTTCTGAATTTAGGTACATGTTTGGAAATAAAATTTAAATTCAGTCCATTTCAGTTTGTTGTTAAAGAAGATCTTACAGTATTGTTGACAGTACAGAGTTTTAGTTTGTCATGAAAGGAATATCTTGTTCCTTTCTTGCTGATGTTTTGAAACTTTTCAAAGGTATTGGACCTCATGAAGCTATTTTACCCTAGTTTACTTAGTGGTAAATATGGACAGTATGTTTGTTTTACCTGAAGATTTTAAAATAAAGTTTTATTAGTCTGTTGGAGTTACATAATGTTACCATTATTTGTAGTGTTCAAACAATTAAGTGAAAGATTTCAAAGTGATAAAAGCAAAGCCAAAGCATTTTATATTTGTTCTGCATAAAATGTGTTTAATCTTAGGTTGGTTGAAGGAAATATTCCTAATAAAAGGCAAGATGGATCTTTTTTAGTTTTTGTTCTCCAAACCACTCTTTGGTTTGAAAAAATGAATTTGAGTAAGACCCTCTGTTAATTTTAAGAGTTTACAAAATTCTTATAATTATACAGAGTATGGTGGTTAAAAAACATGATCTCTAGGGAGTGAATGTTCAAATATTGCGATCTTCTGACACTAGCTAGCTCTGTGTTCTTGGGCAAATTGCTTAATCTCTGACCTGTTTCCTCATTTTTTGAAATGGGGATAATGTGGTATCTACCTCTTGTAAGGATTAAATGAGCCAAAGGATGCATTGTATTTAAAACATGCCTAGCAATGGTATCTGCTCAAAAAGAGTTAATTCTTGTTGTTATTACTTTGTCATCATCATGACTACTGTTACTACTTTAGCTACCTTCTGAGATGACACCCTTCTATTCTTGGGCAGCAGGTAGCTGTGAAAAATGTATGTTTGCTCAATAGTAGTTTTTTAAAGCAGTTTATTGAGGGGACCAGGAAGACCAATATATTAACTGCTAGATACATCCACAATTGGCCGTAGTGTAGGAAATCCATAGAATAGTAAGCTATTTTTTTTCTGTAGCTCCATTCCCATCATGTTAAGTATAAAGAGCTATGCTTCTTTGATGTATGAGCAAAACTGGATTGAGTAACTGCAGTCAGTGCCTTTATTAAAATTTAATGATCTTGGCATCTATAAGGCTGTGTAGAGGAGCTTCAATTTCTAAACGGTCTATAAAGACTTTCTTTTTTCATTTTATTTTGAAATCAGCACCATTTTCCCACAGAAAAAAAATGTCACATATGGTGTTCAGATTCTCAGGCCAACCCAACATATCTGAATTTGAATATAGATAGTACTATAAAAATTAACTTCTGTATATAACAGTGTCTCGTCCTATACTAAAAGATTATGAACACAGTCTTGTAGATGGGGCAGTTGGGTCGTCTTCCTCCATGGTCCTTCTAAGGTTCCCCCCCCCCAACTTGGGAAGAGAGTTTTTTCTAGGGAAGGCTGAGAATAGGGTGAATAATGGGGGCTGGTTTTTAGAAGGCAGGGACTTTTTCCTGGATAGGCTTCTTAAAAGGCTAAACTGCATACAGTGGTTAAGAGCGTGGACTGTCTGCCCAGAATGCTTGCTTTCTAGTCTCTGTTCCATTACTTATAGAACTTCTCATCTGTAAAATGGAGATTAAAAAGTAGGGTCCTCCCAGTAGGGTTCTTGGAAGGATTAAATGTGTTAATATACGTGAAGCAAGTGAAGCAGCCCCTGACCAGTAGATGAGTACATAAGAAATGTGTTTTTATTAAGCTTTATGGTTTTAGAACCTCTAGAATACCCTTGTTACTTGGCTGTCCACTGCCTACATCTGTTCTTGAATAGGAATTTTTTTCTTCATTTTCCATGGAGGAATGATATCAGACTTTTCATTATTGGTAAAATGGTGGGGTTTTTTAATGCTTTTGGGGGGTTTTATAATGGTGGAGAAATAGATAGCATTTGTAGTTCTTTCTGTGAATTCACTGTAGCTCCCATTTAGGCCTTAGATAAATTGAAGATACATAATGACTATGGACATTTGATTGGGTCCGAATTAGATATAAATTTCTCAACCTAAGGTAGTTTTTTTGCTAAGTCATTTCTTTCTTTTCTTTTTCCTTTTTGCTTACTGTAGATAAACTCGGGACCTTATGTATGTTAGACAAGCACTCTACCAATGATCTACATTAGTGTCCCCCCACCTCTGTGTTTGTGTGTGTGTTTGTGTGTGTGTGTGTGTTTGTGTGTGTGTGTGTGTGTGTGTGTTTAATTTCTGACAAGGTCTTGCTAAGTTGCCCAGGCTGGCCTCATGCTTGTGATCTTTCTGCCTCAGCCTCCCAAGTAGCTAAGATTATGAGCATGTGCTACCATGCCTGGCTTATTCATTTCTTTTTAAATACATTTTATTACTTTGGAATAATTTTTGACTTACAGTAAATTTGCAAACATAGTCCAAATCTGCCATCTACTCTGGCAATAAACTTGCAATCTTCCTGATTCAGCCTCCCCAGTAGCTGGGATTATAGGTGTGAGACAACATGCCTGGCTGAAATCTCCAGTTCTTTGGTGAATAAATTTCTGTGACTATAGAATGATTTTCTGATTTACTTTTCGGTTTTCCTCAGGTCCTCAAAGGCCAGGTGTTTCCTTTAGGGATGACAAGGACAGTCATTAATATTGGTACTGAACTTTATGGTTTGAAATAAAAGGAGTGCTATGATAGTGGAAAGAACCCTATAGGATTTGGGTTGAGGCTAAAGCACTTTTATAACTTTAAACTATGTTTTCACAACACTAAATGAGTTATTTTACGTACTGTTCACTTTTGATGTATTTAGTTTCAAAATGACACATTATTTTTAAAATGTTAAGCATACTTCTTATTTTTATATATGCAAGTGAATTGAGATGAATTGGAGACTTTTAATTTTTTAGGACTCATAATTGTGATTGATTTAAGAAATTGGTATTGAGGTAATGTCAGTGACTTAGCACATTTGTGTGTTTATATGAGCTTTTAGAAAATTCTTGATTTCAGTTTGTGGTCATAATTGATTTTTTTAAGTCTTTTTTCTTTAACATTTTTTTGTTGTCAGTGGATCTTTATTTATATGTGGTGCTAAGAATCGAACCCAGTGCCCACACATGCTAGGCAAGTGCTCTACCACTGAACCACAATCCCAGCCCCCATGATTGATTTTTTAGGGTCTTTTTCTGGACTAGCATATGCAGTAGGTGCCCTTGTTATTCTAAATTATCACTCATGACTTAAATTTGATGTCAGAGTCGTCACTTGTGTAACAGAAAGTTATCTGTTAGGCTGCACATCATGAACTTCACTTTTAGAAAGTCTTATCTTTTTTTGCCACAGAAATAACTTTTGGCTATTAGTCATGGGTGGCAAAGAAATTCATTTTGAGTTGTTTGGATGAAAATGTTTCAGTTGAATATGGCTTGTATTGAGTGACACTGCCAGTAAATAAACTTTCTTGGTGGGTGGAAATCCCCCAGAACTTAGAAAATTGGGAGTGGGTGAACTTAATTAAATAACTTCAATTGTTTATACTTATTCAGAGCTTTTTATGACCTGGAACAAAGCATCCAACTTCAAAGGATCTTGGTTTCTTTATTTGTAAAATGAGGGGGTTTGGCTGGATGTGTCAATCTAAATTTAAATTTAAATCTTATAGTTAATTTATAAAATTTAAAAACTGTCCTATTTAACAAAAACCTACAAGATCAGGTTGCTTGTCTTAGATCTTTATTCATACTTAGATCTTTATTCAATACTCTTCACTAAATCTAGCTATAAGTCAGTTTTCCCTATCCAAGTAGTTCCATATCAACAATACTACAAATATTAGAGTTACTAGTTGGTTTGACACCTCTATAAATGCTTTCTGATAATTAGCATATTGCTTTTAAAGTGTTTGTCATTTGGTTTTTGTGCTATAACTTGAAGCAGTGGACTTTGAAACCTTTTTTGCTGTTCTATTCCCTGAATAAATTTGAAAAAATGTACTCCTTCATACTTAAAAAAAAAAAAAAAAAAAAAAAAAAAAAAACAAGAAAACTTTTTACTGAACTTTAATATGAAGAAAGTACACATTATCAGTAGTGAACAACTCAGAGGATTTTCACCAACTAAGTACATTTTTGTATCAGCACCTAGATCAAGAAAGTAAACATCATCAGCAACTTAGAAATCCTGCTTACCACCCTTCCCACCCCAGCCATTTTCTTGACCACTTTTAGATTAGTTTTGCCTACTTTTATACTTTACATTTATTAGTTAATTTATAAGATTTAAAAACTGGCCTGTTTAACAAAAACCTACAAGATCAAGTTGCTACTTGTACTCTTTTGTGTCTAACTTCTTTTGTGCAGAATTGTGAATGTGAGATCTGTATTACTTGTAGTTGTATTCATTCTTTTTGCTATATACTATTCCACTGTGTGAATATATCCACTGTATATGTTGTTTGGATGCTGTTTTTAAGAAAATGTCTTTGTGACCTTAGAGTGGATAAAGATTTCTTAAACAAGACTTTTTCAATGATAATTATTCCTCTTAGTGTTCAGATTGGAGAAGGAACAGGAGAACTTGTCTACTGAAATAAGAGCATTTGAAAAATTTTTAAAAATGTGAATATATAGTTAAAAGTTTTTACTCAGTAAATCTCAGAGAGTGTGTCAGTATTTGTAGCTAAGTCTTCCAGACAGAGGTTTATGCCTTAATAACTATTGTGGGTATAATTTCTTAAGAAAATGTGCCATGTTCTTCCTTGCCTTTTTTTGTTGATTTATAGGAGTTCTTTATTATAAGCTGGAAATGAGCCTTTGCTGGTGGCAAATATATTCTCCCACTGTGTGGCATGCTTTTTCATTTTTAATGTGTCTTCATAATCTGAAGTTCTCATTTTCAATGTAATTAATCATTTCCTTTATGTTTAAATCAGGTATCAGGTTCAGTTTAAAGTATCTTTTCCTGTCCCAGGGTGAGGGATATATTCTCTCACCTTCCAAAAGTTTTAGGGTTTGGGCTTTTGCACCTGAAACTGATTTTTATGTATCCTGTTAGGGGACAATACTGAGGTTCCCCCCCCACTATAAGGATAGCTAATTGTCCCAGTGCACTGTCTTTTCGATACTGTTGTGAGTAATCAAATATCTACATGTATTTGATTTTATTTCTGTGCTGTTTTGTTCCAGTGGTCTGTCTGTCCTTGTTCTCATACAACATTTTCTTACTTATAAAAGCTTTATAATAAGTCTTTTTATCTTTATTTTATTTTATGTGGTGCTGAGGATCAAACCCAGTGCCTCACACGTGCTAGGTGAGTGCTCTACCTCTGAGCCACAACCCTAGCCCCTATAATAAGTCTTAATAGTCAGTATAACAAGTTCTTCGACGTTGTCCTTTTTGACAACATTTTGGCTACTCTTGACCATTTGTTCGTTTATATGAATTTTAGTATCATCTTGCCATCAATCCCTACCCCTGCACCCCACAGTCCATGGTTTTGATTGGAATTGCATGGAATCCATAGACCAATTTAGGGAGAATTAACATCTTTATAATATTGTTTTTACTTATTTTGTGTGTGTGTGTGTGTGTGTGTGTGGGGAGATACTGGGTATTGAACTCAGGAGCACTCAACCACTGAGTCACGTCCCCAGCCCTATTTTGTATTTTATTTAGAGACAGGATCTCACTGAGTTGCTCAGCGCCTCGCTTTTGCTGAGGCTGGCTTTGATCTCGTTATCCTTCTGCCTCAGCCTCCTGAGCTGCTGGGATTACAGGCATGTGCCACCATGCCTGGCTGTTTTCAATACTTGTTAAACATGATACACTGCTCCATTTGTTTAGGTCCTTCTTAATTTTTCTCAATAATGTTTACAATTTTCTCCAGGAAGTTGTTCACAACTTCGGAGAGTTTTATTCCTAGATATGTGATATTTTTTGATGTTATAAATGTTTATATTTTTATGTTGACATTGTACATAGGAGTTGTCCTAAACTTTTACTACTTATGATATTCTTCTTTAGAATCTTTTGCTATGTATTCAATCTTTTGATCTGCAAGTTAAGAAAATTTTATTCCTTCTAATTGTTATTCTTATAGTGCTGGTTAGTACTTCAATGTAATATTAAATAGAAGTGGTATGAGTGGGCACCATTGTCTTGTTCCCTTTCTCAAAGGAAAATTTCCAGCATTTTTCCACCTAGTATGATGTTTGCTTTAATTTTTTCCCCAGACATTATAAAATTAAGGAAGTTTCATTCTGTTTTTATTTTGTTAGGAGCTTACATCATGAATGGATATTGGATTTTAACAGATGCTTTGCTAATGTTAAAATAACTGTATGATTTTGTTTCTCAAATTAAATTACATTGATTGATTTCCTGTTACTAAATCGGCTTCGAATTCTAGAAATAAACCCACTTTGGTCAATATCACATTTTTGTTTAATTTTATTTTGGAGTTTTAGATCTTTGCCCATGAATGAGATTGACCTTTAGTATTGTTTTCTTATACTGTCCTTGTCAGGTTTGGGTAGCCTTATAAAATGACTTAAAGAATATACTTATTTTTTTCGTTCTCTGGAAGAGATTATGTTAAGATTTATTTTATAGCCAGGTGCAGTGGTGTATGCTTGTAATACTAGCCATTTGGGAAGCTGAGGCAAGAAGATTACAAGTTCAAAGCTAGGCTCAGAAACTTTATGAGGCACTAAGCGACTCAGCAAGACCCTGCCTCTAAATAAAATATTTTTAAAAGGCTGGAGATGTGGCTCAGTGTTTGAGTGCCTTTGGGTTCAATATCCAGTACCAAAAATAAAATAAATAAGGTGTACAGTTATTAGTTTTTATTATTTTTCAAAATTGTACATCTATCACCACAGTCAATTTTAAAATATTTTCATCATCCCCCAAAGAATCTCTGCACCTGTTAATAGTCATTCTTATCTTCTCCCCTTCCCATCATCGTTAGGTAATCACAAGTCTCTTCATTTCTGTAGACTGGCCTATTCTGAAATTTTCATATAAATGGTATCATGCAAACAACCAGACTTAGCATAATGTTTTCTAGGTTCACCTATGTTGTAGTATATATCAATACTTCATTTGTTTTTATTGCCAAATAGTATTCATTGTATGCATATACCACATTGTATTTATTCATCAGTGATGGACATTTGGGTTGTTTCCCTTTTGGAATATTATTTATAACACTGCAGTGAACATTTGTGTACAGATTTTTGTCTAGCCATTTGTTTTCATTCTCTTGGTACTTTTTAATTCTTAATACTGGATATATGAATCTTTTTTCCCTCTCTCCTTTTTTAAAATTTTGAGACAGGGTCTTGCTAACGTTCTCAGGGTCTTGCTAAGTTGCTGGGACTGGCTTTGAACTTGGAATCCTCCTGCCTCAGTCCCCTGAGCCACTGGAATTACAGGCATGCACCACTGTGCCCAGATCCTTCTCTTTTAAATGATTAATTTCACTAGAGGTTTAGCAGTTATAATGGTTTTCCCCAAGAACTTTCAACATTGTTGATTCTTCTATATGCATGTTTTTCTATCTTGTTAAGATCTGTTTTTATATTCATTTTCCTTTTAGTTCTTTAGGGATTTTTTTTTCTTTTTTCCTTCTCCCTAACTAATGGAGATGGGTAGTTAGGTATTAGTTTGCATCCTTATTTCCTTCCTGACACATTTAAAACCACATTTCACTTTCAAGTGTAGCTTTACCAGCATCTTGTGATTTTTGATATGTAATCGTTTCATTATTTATTTCATATTTCTAATTTCCACCCTATTTTTAATCTATGGGTTATTCAGAAGTGTCTCTTAATTTCTAATAATAAGAGAATTTTCTATGTATTTTTTGTAATTGGTTTGTGGCTTTATCACACTTTAAAGAACTCCCTTGAGTGATTTTAATCTTTTAAAATTTCTTGAGGCTTACTTTTGGCTCAGCAAATAATCAATTTTTTTAAAAATACGTAAGCATTTGAAAAGCGTATATTCTGCAGTTTTTAGATACAGCCTTCAATGTATGCCCAATGATGAAGCATGTTAATTGTGTTGTGGCTCGGTCTCTACTAATTTTTTTAGTCTGTTTATTCTTTCAACTATCTTTCACTGAGAGTGATATCTTAAAATCTGCCAGCATGACACTGATGCATGTGTATTTCTCCTAGTAATTTTTGAACTTTTGCTTTATACATAATTGGAGGCCATTTATTAAGTGCATGCAAATTTAGTTTGTTCTGGTGAATTTAAACCTTTTATCATTATGGAGTGACTTTTTAAAGAATGTATTTTATCTATCTATATCTATCTATCTATCTATATATATATACACACACACACACACACACACATATATATTTTTTAGTTGTCGATGAACTTTTATTTTATTTATTTATATGTGGTTCTGAGATTCAAACCCAGTGCCTCACACATACTAAGCAAGCACTCTACCACTGAGCCACAACCCCAGCCCCTAGAGTAACTCTTTTTAATGATGCTTTTTTTATATCTATTTTAACTGAAACTAGTATAGTTATTCCATCTTTATTTTGGCTGTTTGCATGATACATACTTTTCTATTACTTTTAACCTTTCTGTGTTCTTATGTTTCAGATGGGTTTCTTGAAAATAGCATATACATTTGTAGATTTCTTTTTGTTAATCCAGTGTGATAATCATTCTCTTTTTGTAACATTCAATCTATTTAAATTAAATTTAAATTTAATGTAATTACTGATATTTGGGAACTAAGTGGAACATTACATTTTTATTCCTCTAACTCTGCTGTTTCCTTTTTTCTTCCATTGATTTATTTTTATATTAGCTTTTTCCCTTTATTTAAGGCTCAGATATCACATATTTGTTTCTATTCCATTTGTGTGTGTGATTACCATAGAATTACAGTCTTCTTCGTCATTGTCATCATTGTCATCTCTTGCTTCTTCATAATTATTCTTTTTTAATAGTTATCACCCTGGAATAACTAGTCGAGCATGTATCTATCCCTCACTTATCAAAGTCTGGTGTTTAGGTACTTTTACCTTCCTCCTGGTTGAAGTAAGTACATTAAAACACCTCCGTTCCATTTACCTATCTTTTGACATACGTGCTATTTTTTTTAACCTGGAATTTATTTCTGTATATATTTTAAACACCACAAGAGATTTTTGTAAAATCTGTGTCCCATAGATTTTTTTACATGCTCATTTATACCTTTGTAGTTCTTCATTCCTTTCTGCATTTATGACACTCCCATCTTGGGTCAGTTTTCCTTTGTGCTGATTTCTTAGTATCCACTGAATGTTAACTCTGTTTTTATTTGAGATGTATTTCAGTTTCAATCTTGAAGAGTATTTTCTCTGCAGTGGAATACTAGATTGACAATTCTTTTCTTTTTTTTAATCTTTATTTTATTTATTTTTACGTGGTGCTGAGGATTGAACCCAGGACCTTGCACGTGCTAGGTAAGCACTCTACCGCTGAGCTATAACCCCAGCCCAACAATTATTTTCTTTTTGCTCCTCTTATAGTTTTCATTTTTATTGTTGAAAATTAAGCTGTCAGTCTACCTGTTGTGTCTTTGAAAGTAGTTTTTACCTTTTAAGGATGCATTTAATTTTTCCTTTTTTGATTTTTCAGCTAGGAATTCATTAAGATTGTTAAGTCTGTGGTTTGGCGCCTTTCATCATTTTTGGAAAATTTTCATATATGCAAATATTGCTTCTGCTCCATTCTCTCTTTTCCTTCTGGGATTCCAATTAACTATTGGATATGGGACCATCTCACTGAATCCTAATGTTTCTTACATCCCTCTCTCATCATTCTGAGCCCTTCTTCAATCTGTCTTTTGGTTCATTGTCTCAACTGTGTCAGCTGTTAAGTCTGTTCCTTGAATTAATTTTAATTTTTTACATTTTTTAGTAACAATTACTCTGTTCCTTTTAAGATCCATAATCATATGCTGTATAACATTTCTACCAATGATTGACCACACATAAGATGGAGGTCCCTTAAGAATATATTGCCTCGTGATATTGTAGCCATCTTACTTGGTACCCTCTGTAATATTTGCACAATGGTGCATGTCTCAAATCATATGCCATTAAGTGACACAACTGTATTTTGTCACTTTTTATGGTTTCTAGTTTGTTGCCGAGGTTTTTCTGTTTTGATAGTATCTTCAACATAGTAAGTAATTTAAAATCAATGCCTGATAAGTCCAATACTTGTAGTCCCTGTGGTTCTGTTTTTGTTATTGTTTCTTTGGCTTTTGGTCATCTTCTCTTGTCTCCTCGTGTTCTAATTGTATGCTGGGCATTGTATATGGAATTTTATTTGAGAAATCATTTGAAATGATACATTTCATAAAGGATTGTGTGTGTTTGTGTTTGTGTGTGTGTGTATGTGTATTTTCATTTGCTTGAGAGAACCCAGGATTACTTAATCAAATCACACCGTTCCTGGGTCAGCCACATGACTCAAGATCATACAAGATCATATTACATTCAGTGTATGGACTGATTCATTTTTAGTTTACCCTTATTTCTGAGGTCTTCAAGGATTCCAGCCTGAAGATGGGAGAAGGGGCTTTTTCCCCTTTGTCCCTCTGGTCTGTCAGACTGGCTGTGTTGGCAGCTTTTCATTGCTGTGACTAAAATACTTGACAAGAACAACTTAAAGGAGGAAAGATTTACTTTGACTCAGAGTTTGAGAAGTTTCAGTCTTTGTCAGTCTGCCAGTCTGTTCCATTGCTCTGGGCCTGAGGTGAGACAGAACATTACTGTGGAACAGGATGGCAGAGGAAAGCTGTCAGCTATGGCAGTCTGGGGGTGGGAGCAAGGAATAAGTTTTATCCCCAGTGACACACTCTTAGTGACCTACTTCCTCCAACCACACCCCATCTGCCTATAGTTTCCACCATTTCCTAGTTGTCCATTCAGCTGTCAGTGTATTAATCCACACGTGTGTTCAGAACTCTCATGATCCACTCACTGCCCATATTACCCACCTCTGGACATTGTTGCACTGGGGACCAAGTAAGTCCTCAACATACGAACTTTTGAGGGACATTCAAGAGCCCAACTGTCAGATACATTTGAACCTCTGACTTCCTCTTTTAGATTGCTGAGCTTACCTTTTTGAATTTCAGTCCTTTAATGAATCTGAAAGCACTGTCCTGTTAATTCTTTGACCCTTTGAAGAAAGTCATTACTTACATTTTGTCCAACTCTGTTACTTATCTCAATGGGAGGGTTGATTCAAATTACCTCATATTCTATAACCAAGGTAGGGAGGCTTCTTGTTGGCTCTTTATGGGCAGAATTTATTTACAATGGCAGTGACTTTATCGCTCTTTTTTAAGACCTGAGACTTGTTCCCTAGTTCCATATGTGCTTTGTTTTAAAGAGTTTATTTACTCGTGTAATTATGTACATTTTTATTTAAAAGCTACATATTCTGTATATTTATATAAATGTAAGTACATTATTTTGTGATTAGTCAGCAACATTTTGAGCCTCTATAACCTTGGATAATTTTTAGACCTTAACCAATGGGTAAATTTACTGAAATGTCAGTTACAGTGGTCTAAAATGATTCTCATAATATGAAATATCTCTTAATTGCTATTGAAATTAGTATGCATAATATCAACTAAGTTTCCCCCCTCTAATTGAAAAGAATATTTTTTTAGTTATCTGTTTACCCTTATGACTTCTTAGTATACTTGTATGTGGGTATAATATATATCTGCCCTTGTGAAATAGAAGAAAGAGGCAGTTCTGATGAGATTCTTAAATTTGCTGCCGTATGAGAGCTCTCAACCTAATGAATAAATATGGTACATTATCAGTTATAAACTTTTTCATTTTATGTAAATTAATTCCCATAGGAGCCTCTGAAGTAAGTATGTGATAATTAGGTGTGGTTTTAAGCAAAGGATTAGGAAACAGGGCCTGAGAGCTTAAGTAACTTTCTTGTTGTCCCACACCTGGCGAATTGTGTATGTTCTTTGTCTATTATTATTATTACACATTTTATTTCAGCTATAATGGCCTACAGACGCTCACTGACTCCAAGTTTTATCGTTCTATGCTTTCTTCTTTCTGTAAACCATGTATCATGACCCCATGACTCATGTCCTAAAGATAGAGACAATTGGGAGAATATTTCTTCATATCCCATTCTCACTGTCCCCCACCACACCTCATTTCTAGAACATAGTCCCACTGGCTCTGAATTTGTCAACCTCTGCCCTGTTTGAAAGCTTGCTTTGTCACAAGTCTTCTTTCATCCCTACATGTATAGTTCCCTTTCCTCTCTTCAGATATGCCTCCATTTTCCAGTTCCAACAAAATTGCCTCTTTTTTATCTAATGCATTTTCTGTCTTTTATGATTAATGTCATACTTCTTTACTAACTTCATTCCTGGATACCTTCTGTAAGTCTTTGTTTTTTGCTTCTTCAATCACTCTTGATGAAATCCTAACCAAAATCTTGTTAGCTCTGTCCTTCTTAGTCTTAGGGCCAAAAGCTGACCCACCTCAGACCCCTTTCCCAGCAATAGAGTCTGTGCTCCTGTACATTCTTGTTTTCAACATTCTTGCTACTCCTTTGAATGATAGCCTCAAAGAGTTAGTTATCTTACATTAGACCTGTGACGTCAAATGCCCTTATTTAATTTGGAGCATATTCAGTTACTACATGTTTTGGGGTATAAGAATGCCTCCTCCTAAAATTTAGTATCACTCCATTTTTTTCTTGAGAACTATTTCCTTTATCCCTAAGGATTCTTTTGTTTTGAAAGTTCATTCATCAGATTTTTCCCCTGTCCTACTCACAAATCTGTCCTGCCTTGAAATGTTGATAGAACTGAATTTCCTCATGTAGGACATTTGTATCTTCACTCTTTTTATTGTTTAATCTCTCATCTTTTCTTTTGTCTGTTTTATTTTTGTTCAGTAAGCTTGTTTTACTGAATCTGTCACTACCTTTGTGAACTTTCTCATCAGGATTCCAGAAAGTGCACTTCTTCACCAGCTCAAGAGATGGTTCAAGACCGGGCATGGCCTTCATACTTCTTGCTTTATCACTTACTGTAGTTTTCAATAAATATTTAAATAAAATAGTGTTGGTATTTTAAAGGTTTTTAACCTCTGGACTGGCTGAAGAACCCTCTTAGTAGCTTTATATCTCTAGCAAATATTTTGAATATACTACTTTTTTCTCCTTAAAGGACTATAGTGTCTTCTAGTTCATTACTTTTAACTTTGTGAGCATTCCAAATATACACAAATAAAAAGTTCACTGAACTTCTGATGTTGTGGTTATCAACAGTTCACTACTTGTTTCATCATCTCCTTACTCCTTTACTTTTGCTGAGAATTTAAAGCATATCTAAGATATAATTTCACCTCTAAATTAATATGCCTCTAAAACAAAACATTTTTACATAACTGTAGTGTTCTTATCATCCACAGCGCGTCTAATAATAATTCCTTAATAACATAGACAACACTTCAGTCCGTATTCAAGTTCCCTCAGTTAAATCTCTCTTTATTCTCTTGTAAACTATACCAACCCTCTCTGCTTTTATTCATGCTCACATGTCCATTCTTGGGGTGTGTTAACTTGTTCCTTTATCCTTTGTATTTTATGTGGACTGACAATTAGAACTATATGCTTAATTACTTTCAGATTATACTTTCTTAGGGGAATAAATAAGAGTACTTGCTGTCATTTCATATTATGTCTCATCCAGAGGCATGTAATGTCTGATCATTTCACTTTTTGAATATTGCCATGATTTATCAGAGGGTTCAGGTGGACAGCTTGATCTTTTCATGAAGCTTAACTTTTCACTTAGTGTTCTTATTATTTATTGATTATGAGTAAGTGAATTAGTTACCTAATTAAAGTTTGCGAAGTTGTGATTATTCTAATTTGCTCACTTCTGGCATTATTAGCTGAATTTTTTCTAGATGGTAGAATTTTTTTTTTCCTTTTTCACTAGGGCTATTTGGTTAACATGAAATATCTAGTCAGTTCTTGAGCTATTAAAATCCCTAATTGGGAAACTGAAGACTGCTTTCCTCTTTGTAAACTAAAATGGTATTAGTTTATTTATGATTATAACAAATTAGCTTTTTTCCTTTTTCAGGGAGTTAAAGTCATTCCTGAGTGGTAGATTAGTGATTTAGTGGGCCAAATTATGGGAGAGTCTCCCAGTCCTGAGTGAGCAATTGTCATTCTCTTGAGGCATAGGATAGCAGAGAAAATAACAGTAAGAAAAGATGGTATAACTTTTTTAATGCTACTGGCTTGCAGTGAGGGTGTGGTACTTGCTTGAAGTGTGGGAATTTAAAAAGTCCTGTGCTTAACCAGAGACAAGTCAGTCTCATTGTGGAGTCATTTAAATTTTAAAGACCTAGGGCCCTAAAAAGGGCTCCAGCACAGTTTTGTAATCGAACTCATTAAATTTTAATGACTAGTATATCTTGGGAAGCTGCAGGGACCCCTGATGATTTGCCAGGGATATAACTAAAGCTCCTCTTGCTAGCTTTCTCTAAAGGCAGAATTTCAGCAAACCTTTATTGTGCCCTCTGCCATTTGGAGCTCTGCCTTAGGCATTAGAGGTGACTGAGAGGGAAGCAGGGTGGCTCAGGCAGCCAGGATAATTTTATCTTAGCATTGATTAAATATAAACTTCATTCACTGAAATTTCATGTAGGAAAATGACTGCTTGCATTTTAATGACCTTTTATTTGTACAGTGTATCACTTGCTCATGCTTTCATTTTTAAACTGTTCATAGTTGGAATCTAAAATCTTTAGTTTTCATTTTTTAGGACCGTGTCTTCAGGTTTTCTTCACTTCATCGTGAATTGTAGCACATCAGACTACACAAGGTGTCTTAGTTGAAGTTTCATCAGTTGTAAAATTAGAGGTAAGAAATGTATATATGTCTTTTTTGAAAACGAATGTATGTTGCTGATAACAAGTTTCATGTTTACACCCCTCCACTGTCTAGTCTTCTCCCCTCCGTTTACTCAAGAGTAAGAGAAAAAGATGATGTCCATGCAATTTCTTTTTTTTTTTGCCTTTAATTTTTATTGTTGGTTGTTCAAAACATTGCATAGTTCTTGACATATCATCTTTCACACTTTGATTCAAGTGGGTTATGAACTCCCATTTTTACCCCGTATACAGATTGCAGCATCACATCGGTTACACATCCATTGATTTACATATTGCTATACTAGTGTCTGTTGTATTCTGCTGCCTTTCCTATCCTCTACTATCCCCCATCCCCTCCCCTCCCATCTTCTCTCTCTACCCCATCTACTGTAATTCATTTCTCCCCCTTGTTTTTCCCCCCTTTCCCCTCACTTCCTCTTGTATGTAATTTTGTATAACCATGAGGGTCTCCTTCCATTTCCATGCAATTTCCCTTCTCTTTCCTTTTCCCTCCCACCTCTCTCCCCTGTTTAATGTTAATCTTCTTCTCATGCTCTTCCTCCTAACTCTGTTCTTAGTTACTCTCCTTATATCAAAGAAAACATTTGGCATTTGTTTTTTAGGGATTGGCTAGCTTCACTTAGCATAATCTGTTCTAATTCCATCCATTTCCCTGCAAATTCTATGATTTTGTCATTTTTTAATGCAGAGTAATACTCCATTGTGTATAAATGCCACATTTTTTTTATCCATTCGTCTATTGAAGGGCATCTAGGTTGGTTCCACAGTCTTGCTATTGTGAATTGTGCTGCTATGAACATCGATGTAGCAGTGTCCCTGTAGCATGCTCTTTTCAGGTCTTTAGGGAATAGACCAAGAAGGGGAATAGCTGGGTCAAATGGTGGTTCCATTCCCAGCTTTCCAAGAAATCTCCATACTGCTTTCCAAATTGGCTGCACCAATTTGCAGTCCCACCAGCAGTGTACAAGTGTACCCTTTTCCCCACATCCTCGCCAGCACTTGTTGTTTGACTTCATAATGGCTGCCAATCTTACTGGAGTGAGATGGTATCTTAGGGTGGTTTTGATTTGCATTTCTCTGACTGCTAGAGATGGTGAGCATTTTTTCATGTACTTATTGATTGATTGTATGTCCTCCTCTGAGAAGTGTCTGTTCAGGTCCTTGGCCCATTTGTTGATTGGGTTATTTGTTTTCTTATTGTTCAATTTTTTGAGTTCTTTGTATACTCTGGATATTAGGGCTCTATCTGAAGTGTGAGGAGTAAAGATTTGTTCCCAGGATGTAGGCTCCCTATTTACCTCTCTTATTGTTTCATTTGCTGAGAAAAAACTTTTTAGTTTGAGTAAGTCCCATTTGTTGATTCTAGTTATTAACTCTTGTGCTATGGGTGTCCTATTGAGGAATTTGGAGCCCGACCCCACAGTATGTACATCGCGTAGTCAACTTTTTCTTGTATCACATGGATCATGCAATTTCATTTGTGTAGATAATAGGCCTTAAATCAGGATGCTAAGCAGCTGCTACTCACTCTTTAGCAGTAGGAGGTACAAGTTCTTTTGATAGTTCATTTGCTATTAGAAACCTCACCAGAGAATGGAAGGTAATTTAGCAGTTGGTTTTGAATAAAAGAGGCTAATCCTGCCCAGAGACCAGATCCCTTATTGGTTGGAGCAGTGGATCTTGAAAGATATCCCCCAATAAATAGCTATCCCCCCACCAAAAATAACTGCACATGTGTGTATATGCAGATTTTCCAGCTTCCTAGTTTGTTTTTTGTTTGTTTTGTTTTGTTTTGTTTTGTTTGTGGTGCTGGAGATTGAATCCAGGACCTCATGCATTCTAGGTAAATGCTCTACCATTGAGTTACATTCCCAGCCCTTTTTATTTTGAAACAGTGTCTCATTAAGTTGCCCAGGCTAACCTCAAATTTGTGATCCGCCTGCCTCACCTTCCCAAGTAGCAGGGATTACAGATATGTGCCACAGTGCCTCGCCCAGCTTCCTAGTACTTTTTGTAATTTTTTAATTCTCAAATTTATGTTCAATATCTAAATTGAACAGATGGTTAATCTACTGTTATTATGAACAAATAAGGGCATTGTAATGATAGTTCTTGCTTTGGGCCATTGGCAGATCTGTATCAAGAAAGACTGAGAATATAGACTTTGATTTCTAGATAGTGTGTTTTTCCACCTTATGAAAATGTTCCTGCTCTTTTAAATGTCTATGTCCTAGATTATTAACACACATTGGTGCTTGTTGTAAATTAAGCACTGGACAAGATGTTATGTGGCCTGTTCAGTTCATCTTTTTAGCAAGTTTACAAACCTTACTAGCCTTCAGTTATCTTATTGTATAAAACAGAGGTTTACATTGGGATTGGGCTCAGGGTTTTCTAGCTTTAGCACTTTTGACATCTTGCGCCTGGTAATTCTTTGTCAACAGGGACTACGGACTTTAGGAGCATCCTTGGCCTCTTCCCACCAGATGTCAATAGAACCACTCTCCAGTATGACAACCACAAATGGCTCTAGACATTGGCAAATGTCCTTTATAGGGCAAAATCATCCTGGATTGAGAACCACTGGGTTAAATGATGTATTAGAGTTCCTTGCAGCTTCATAATTCTGTTGTTTTTATTAAAACAAAAACAAAACCTTCTCTTTGCAATCCAGCTTAGATGTCATCTCTTCCATGAAGTTTTCCTCAGATTGCTTCCTCTTTGTCCTACCTTAATTCTTTTTTGAGTACTTATAGAATTTAACACCACTCTTCTATAACTACTAGTGTGTTTCTCTCATTTTAGGGCATGGGTCTCCTGTATTTCTCAGCTCAGATTTTATTATGAACAGTGAATTCAGGAATATCATCAGATTAGAAATTGTTAAGTAAATGGTTTCAAATGGCATTTTTGTTAATCTTTCAAACACTTCCACTAGGAAATTGCCACCAAATTTGAATTTCTGGGTTAATGAAACCAATTACCCACTTTTTTGATTTTTTTAGATAGATTAGCTGACAGGAGCTTCCTATATGTATGTGAGAGATCTACACAAACACATCTAGACTGAGAGAAAGAAAGTCACACAAAAATTCATAACAGAGTTGAGCTGTTTCAGTTTTTTATATCTAGAGGGCTCTAAAATAATTCTACTTTATTAATTACTTAGCTTCCATCTACTCAGAAATAAGTAAACAGGAAAGGTAGTAAATATTTTTTGTGGTTTTTTTTTACATACCTGTCACCTTACATTATTCCTCACCATATTCTAAATATTTCTCAAAGCAACCCAGAGTAGTAATACATTTTAACCATGGTCTAGTGCATATGCATATACCTGAAACAAGATTTTTAAATTAGTATTTATCGTTACTATGTATGTAACATTTTGATGCTCTTTTGTTTCTTTCCTTTTTTTTCTTAAAGAGTGGGCATCAGGGCTGGGGATGTGGCTCAAGCGGTAGCGCGCTCACCTGGCATGCTTGCAGCCAGGGTTCAATCCTCAGCACCACATACAAACAAAGATGTTGTGTCCACCGAGAACTAAAAAATAAATATTAAAAATTCTCTCTCTCTCTCTCTCTCTCTCTCTCTCTCTCTCTCTCTCTCTTTAAAAAAAGAGTGGGCATCATCAGTAAATTTATTATATAATTTAGTAAAAGGTCACAACCCAGCATTTGAAAAACATTAAGTAATAAAATGTAGAGATGATCTACCTCTGGTTTATGTCACTAATAGGTTGTCCTTTCTTTTTAAATAATGTCACTTAAGAATTGACCCAACAAAGATATTGTAACACCTTAACCAGAACAAATTACATTTCCAATTAAAGTCCTATATTTTGTCATTTATTTTGAGTATTTAGTATGTACAAGGTAATGTCGTCAAAAGAGTATATTTGGTTCTTGTTCTCAAGATTTATGTTGATAAAACCTAGAGGAAATTAAGTTAATAAATATATTGTTTCAAGTCCTAAAAGAGGTAATAAATACAAAGTGATCTTTATAGGTGTTAAGAAAGGGAGAAAGCTGTGCTAATTGAGGTTCATGATAGAAAAATAACATGATTGTGTGATAGATTTTGCATTGTCATATCAGAAAGTGGAAAAAGATATTATGCATGGTAGAAACAGTATTCAGATAGGTGTGCAGTACTTTTGTCTCATACTTGAAGTTTATTTTTTGTATAATAGGATAAAGTGAGAAGTTAACAAATACTAAAAAGGTATATAAAATGCTGAAAATATAGGTTATAAACAGGGTATGTAATTTTAGCTCTATGGTGGTTGTAACATGAAGTTTACCCAGTAGATTAGTTAGAAACTTGTATGCATGATAGCTCTGATATAAGCCAATATTTACCCTAAAATGATAACATTAATATTGAATTACTAGGTTTACTGAGATTGCAGATAACCTCCAAATGGTGGAGGGAGTATGCCCATCTTTCAAAATAAGTGAATAATTTTACTATTCTATATAAATTGCTTTTCACGGGACAAAAACAATTTGTATAGTATTCAGCCTTTAAAAAATGTTATATACTATTTCACCTATGCAATTACAAACTATGTGCTTATGTCATAGGCTCAGGCATAATCATTTGTAAATAGAATAGGAGGCTCAGCATGTAAGTTACAACCAAATGCCATAAAAACCTTGAGAAAATAAGCAGTAGACTATGTTTTTGCCTTTTTGATCTGTGACTTTCTTCTATGGAGTATATAAAATTTAATTACTATGGAAGATTTTTTTTGGGGGGGGGGCTGTGAATTGAACCCAGGGCTTTGTGCATGCAAGGCAAGCACTCTACCACTGAGCTATGTCCCCAACCCCACTATAGAAGATATTTTTGATCTAAAATGATCTAAAAGAAAAGTGGAAGATTTCGCTTATGATGATACTTGGGAAAGAGCCACCAGCCATAAAAGTGTGGTCTAGCATTCTGTCTGCTGTTACTTTAAGGCACCAGAACTTTACTAGTTTTTGTCATTTTCCATATTGAGTTGGGAAATTAACAAAAAGATAATTATCTTTTCATTTTTGCAGATTTGTAGACTACTGAAAAGAAGGCATTTTCAGAGCCAGAGATGTGAACTTAAAAACTCCTGGGCCAGGGTTCACAGACCATATTGAGGTATTTTTTTCTTCCTAATTTTAAACACTTTTTTAAGTAACAGTTTTATTTTTACAGCAAAATTGAGAAACTGGTATGGAGAGTCCCCATAGATCCTATACATAATTCCCAGTATTATTAATACCCTATGTTAGCTTGATGCATTTGTTACAATTAATGAACCAATACTAAACTATTTTAATTAACTAAAATCTATATTATTTGGATTTTCTTAGTTTTTAATCTGATATTTTTTGGTGTGTTTCAAGATTACATGTAGGAAACCACATCACATTTGGTTATTATGTCTCCTTAGGCTTCTCTTGGCTGTGACACTTTCTTAACTTTCCTTGTTTTTAATGACCTGGACAGTTTTGAGGAGTACTGATCAGGCATTTTTAAGAATATGCCTCAGATGGGATTACTTAGATGTTTTTCTCATGGTTAGAATAGAGTTATGGATTTTTGAGAAGACCACAAGATTAAGTGCCTTTTGACATTCTTATCCCATCACATCCAAAGTACATACTAACAACAGTGCACATTAAGAAGTGGGAAGGTATGCTCCTCTTCCTTGGGTAAATGATCCACATAAATTATTTGGAATACTTCAGTGTCAAGAGAGAGATTCATCTTCCACCTGCCCATTTACTTAACCATTTTTTTATATCAGTATGGGTTTGTGGATATTTATTTTACAGCTTGAATTATAATCTAATACTATTTTATTTGTTTTGATGTTCCAGTTTTTCCCGCTTTGGCCATTGGGAGATCCTTCAGTTGTTTTGTCATGTCCCCATGAGCGTGGATTTTTTTTTAATTCTTTTTAGAAATACATGACAGTAGAATGCATTTTGACATATTATACATACATGAAGTATAACTTATTCTAACTATGATCCCATTCTTGTGGTTGAAATAATGTGTAGTTTTGTTTGAGTACTTCCATATTCTCTGGTACTACAAGATGCTTCAGGCTTATCTTGTATATTTCCTGACCCAGTTCTAGAATCAGCCATTTCTCTATAGGGCCCTGGTTCCTTTTATTAGAGAATGCTGTTAGAAAACTGGGGCATTGTTCCTTCTTGCCTTTCTTGGCTGGAATTCTGTGCGTTTGCTACCTACATATTTATGCATATCTATAAATATTTCTGTGTATAGGTTGCAATTGACAAATAAATATTCATTTGGGGTGGTGTTACAGTTAAATGATATCTGATTATGCTTCTGTTTCTTGGGGGTTATATTTAATTTGAAAATGTTTCAGTTCTATTTTAATATAAACATTATTTGGGTCTCATTTCTCTTTTTAGAATGTAACAATATGAGATAGATGTAGTGAATATTGTGATGATTTCAAAATGGTTTCCACTGTAATGAATATCCTATAAGATGATTGTTTTTGAAATTATTTGGAACGTTGCTGGGCATGGTGGCACACGCCTGTAATCCCAGTGGCTCGGGTGGCTGAGGCAGGAGGATCGAAAGTTCAAGGCCAGCCTCAGCAACTTGGGGAGGCCCTAAGCAACTTGGCAAGACCCTGTCTCAAAATAAAAAATTTTAAAAAGCTTGGGTGGGGCTCAGTGGTAGACGGCCCCTGGATTCAATCCCTAGTACCAAAAATATATATATATATATATATATATATATATATATATATATATATATATATATATATATTATTCAGAAGACTCATTTAGGGAAAATAGCAATTATTATTTCCTAACCTGTTGTTATTTGGTAGCACTCTTAATATATGAACAAAAAGTAATCTTGAAATTGGAACTCTAACCCTCTGTCAGTGAAAGCTTATGCTCCAGTATCAGCCACAGCTTGTTGCTATTTAACTGGAAAAATTCATAGTCTAGTACAAATATTCTTCTGTTTAAAAGCAAGGCTTGCTTTATCCTGTCTTTAATAGTTATGACATTGTCAGATTTTTACCAGGTAGCCAGCAGTACAAGAGAATAATGGTTAAAAGTTTAGACTTCAAGTTTGTGTTCTAACTTTGCTACTTGTTAACATTGTGACAGTAGGCAAATTTTTTTTACTGTCTCTGAGTCTCAAATTTCCTCACTTATATAATGTGAATGATATTATTAGCTCTCTCATGGGATTATTTTGGGGATAAAATGAGATAAAGCACTTAGCACCATTATTGGTATGTAAATATTATTTAGTTAATAGTATCTAAAATCAAATCCTCCGAAACAGGAAAACAATGGATAAAATTCAAAGCTTTATACTGGTATACATACTTGTTTTAGTTCAACAGTTATTACTGGGCTAGCCTAATCAGAAAAATGAATGGTTTTTTCATTTATTTATTCTTAAAAGTTCTTCAAAACAAGACACACTTCAAACCTGTGAGATGGCATCTCACCAATGTTAACATGATAGCAGTGATTATGAACTATTATTGCCATTAGGGGCTGCATGGGGCTTCTGGGATTTTATGGAAGGGGTCCGGGCAGCAAATTCCTTTCCTTGTCCTGAGACAATCTTTCATAATTATGCCCCAAATTATTGCCTCAATAGTATGTCTTTGGACACATTTGACTAAACTGATACTTACCATAGTGTCTTTAAACCTCTTTTAGAACACATTTCTGGTGTGACAGACCCAGCAGCTGTGTAAGTGAATGAAGCAAGGCCAGGCCTCAGTATCTAGGATCCCTAGGGAGTGTAAGAACTAGGCAAACTGGAGCTGATTTGGCCTTTCTAAAAGGGGAGTGGTACCCTAGCTTCAACAAGTTGTTGCCAGTAGTTGCTAGATGGTCTGAATTTTCAGAAAAAAGTAGATATCTAAATTTTTATGTGAAGTTTTCTTATTTTAAAATGTAGCTCAACTTTTTTTTTAAACACCACCAAGTCCAAACCAGGCAGATCTGTAGGCTGTGGGCTGGATTTGGCCCACAGACCATTGGTTTGCAACTTCTGATATAATTATTTTAGGAAGTGAGCTAAAATTCTGGCAGAGGTACAGCACTCTGAGCCGTAATGGCACCATCCTATGTATTTGCTGAGCTCAGAAAAGGCTGTAGAAACAAAGCACTTAACTGTCCACGTCATTTTCTCTCAAGTGTGGGGAATTGTGGTATCAGAGCAGACCTGTAGGGGAACTTCCTCTGTGGGTGGAGAAATTCTTTGGGGAGAAATCCTAGCAGCTGCATTTTCAGAAGCAGAGCCCTCTCTGCCTTGTGGTGCTAGTACTCCTGAATTAGGAGGTGGCTGCACAACTGACGGAAGCCTCCATGATGCCACTGCTGAGCCTAGTATCTGGTCCCTTCAGACATTGCCTTGCCTTCAAAAATTAGAGTCCCCACAAAGCTGACAAGCAATGATGGCTCAACCCTGCAGAATCTCTTGGTTCACTTGGCCCCGAACTATACGGTGATCGTAGGGCTTAAACCTTCAGTATTTCTTCTTTCTTGATCTAGGGTTACTGCCCACACAGCTCCACATTCCATCTGGGCTTCTTTGGTGGGGGTGTTTCAAGGGTGTCCCAGGAATTTGGTCACATTGGTGTAGATACTGTTTGAGTCCTCTGCCTAGTTTTAAAGTGTCAAACCATCATTCAATAGTTTTAATATTGGGTTAAAAATAGCCCACTTTAATGTTAAAGTCAGTGTGTATTTTTCATAGTAACTGGTGCATAAATTGATATTTATGGATAAGAATAGAGTGTGTGCTTTGATCTGCATTGTGGCCAGATCTGTACAACACTATATGACAGACAACAGTATTTTCATTTTAGTTGTTTTCTATGGGACTAAACACAAAAATATAGTATTTTACTGTAAAATGTTAAGTGTTTTTAAAGGAAGCTGACTTAACTTGTTGACTGGGATATTTTCTGTTTGTAAGCTGTTGACTTAACCTCTTTGTGCACAAAAGGGAAATCACTCTTTAAAACATTTTAATGTTATATAATGTTTAAGAAATTAAGTTTATTTGAGTGTTATAATGTACTATGAAATATTAAATGATTATCCACGTCAATCAGTGCTTATGTGAGTGAATGTAGAGGGCAAAGTGCCAAAAATAAGATTACATACATAATCCCTTAAGGAAAATATCTTTATCAATTTTTGTAGGGAGGGTACTGGGGATTTAGCCTAAGGGCTTTACCACTGGGCAACATCCTTTGCCCTTTTTATTTTATATTTTGAGACTTGGATTTGAGTGTCTTACTAAGTCGCTTAGGGTCTCTCTGAGTTGCTGAAGCTGGCCTTAAACTCACAATCCTCCTGTCCCAGCCTCCCAAGTTGCTGGGATTATAGGCATGTGCCACCACCCATGGCTCTTTATCAGTTTAGATCCTATTTGTTGTGAAAAGTCAGCCTACTATTAATCATCTTTTCAGATAGTAATCATCTTATGGGTGTGCAAGTTGTTGGCTTTGATTTGAAAGATTCTTTAATATGATTTTTCAAATGTACATATAAGGTAACTTGTTCCCTTTATAACTGTTTTTTGTGTGTCCTGAAAAAGCTAAATTTATTTGTTAAAGAATTCCTTCCCCCTCTCAACCCTCCACCTCCTCACATACCTATAACTCTTTATTTGGATGATAAACCAATGAGGGTTTGCTGTGTTTTTTTTACCCTGCCAGTGAAAGAAAGGCACTCAATTATTGGGAATGTGTCTTGAGGATGTCCTTGGTATCTATCTACCAGTGAGTGATGTAGGGAAGACTGCAGACTTTGAAAAAGACAGGCTTGGATTTGAGTCAAGAGTCTGCCATCTGCTCATTCTTTGAGTTCATTTTCTTATTTGTAAATTGGACATAATCATATGCTACTAATGACATAGTGGTTTAGTAAATGGTAGCTAATAATAGTGATAAAATTAACAGTAACTTTGGCCTTGGTGTAGTGCCTGAGATCTCTGGAGGCTGACAAAACTATCTAAGAACCAGTAGCTCCCAGTAGCTCTGAGATATACAAAGCCTATGCTTTTGACATCTGAAACTTCTCTGTCCTTGTTGACTCTTGTCATCTTTTCTTCTATCTGATAAAAAGACAATTATATTGTCCTTGTATTAAAGGCTTTTGGGGTTGGGAAATTTTTTGGTGCCACTAGGAAATCTCAAGTTAAGACTTTGGGTACATGAGAAGCTCTTTACTGAAGCTTTGATTAAGTTGCTATGAGGTATTCTGAATATGGTCAGAACCTCAAATGTTAGGGATCATTTCCTGGTAGGGAAGTTATTTCTGTAAATACAAGTAGATTTGATTAGTCATTCTTGTTACTGATTTTTTTTTTCATTTCACCTAATGAATATATATTGAATACCTGGTCTGTGCTAGGTCCTATGCCTCGTCGTTTGTATACCCTCAAAGGAGATACAAGTTAAATATCCCTTATTCAAAGTGCTTGGAACCAAAGGTATTCCAGAGGTCATATTTTTTTAGATTTGAGAATATTTGCATAGGCTTTTTTGGTTGAATATCCCTAATATGAAAATCTGAAATGTTCCAAAACCCAAAAATATTTTGAACATTGCGTTGGTGCTCAAAAAGTTTCAGATTTTGGAACATTTTAGATTTTGGACCTTTGGATTTGGAATGCTCCACCTATATTGAATTAAGGAATCCAAGAGTTGTCTTAGTTTCTCATTTAAATGAAGATCCTAAAATTTTAGAGCCGTACTCTCTGGTACAATAGTTACTAACCATAGATGGGTACTGAGCATTGAAAAATGTGAACAGTCTGAACTGAGGTGTGCTATTAGCATAAAATATACACTGGATTTCAAGGACTTAGTTTTACAAAAATAATGTAAAATATCAATAATTGTTATATTGATTACATGTTAAGACATTATTTTTATATACTAGCTTTAAATTATTTTTACCTATTTGTTTTTATGTTTTAATGTAGTCACTAGAGCATTTAAAATTGCTTTATATTTTTATTGGACAGTGTTGCCTTAGAGCTTCAGTGACTTGGCAAGTGTACTTATCTAGCTGAGATTCCTTTGGTTAGTGTAAATTATAGATTGCTTTATTGTGAAAGTGGCAGGCAGTGTTTGTTTTGATCAAAAAGGTCAATTATTAGGTGGTATTCATGTGTAAACACAGTAACTTGGGAGGCTGAGGCAGGAGGATTGCAAGTTCAAGGTCAGCCTCGGCAGCTGAGAGAGACCCTCAGCAATTTTAGCAAGACCCACTCTCAAAAAAATAAAAAGTACAGGGCTGGAGTTGTGGCCCAGTGGTAGAGCACTTGCCTAGCACACGTGCGGCACTTGGTTCAATCCTCAGCACCACATAAAAATAAATACAATAAAAAGTTATTTAAAAAATAAATAAAAATTAAAAGTACAGGGGATGAAGCTCAGTGCTAAAGTACCCCTGGGTTCAATTCCTAGTACCTCCTCCCCTCCAAAAAAAAAGAGGATTATTAAAACCCTGTTTCAGAAAAAAAAAGTTAAATAATTACTTAGGGCTTTGAAATAATTTGCATTTTAAATTAAAGCCTAGATGATTAATCTAGTAGAATCCCAGCATTTCAGATTTGGAATACTTTTGAAAGGGGCAAACTGGGAAAATGTACCCATTGATATAGTGGCCAGAACTTATTTTTCTTTTTCCTAAGTATTTACAGTTTGCTGTACATAAGTGATCTGTGCTCCCCCAGTGTTTGTGAAGGGTTGGGTGGGGGACAAGTTAGGAAGGTCAGGCATGGTGGTGCATGCCTATAATCCCAGCAGCTTGGGAGACTGAGATAGGAGGATCGGTTGCCTCAGCAACTTAGCAAGAACTTGTCTCTAAATAAAATATAAAAAGGGCTGGGGGTGTGGCTCAGTGGTTAAGGCTCCTGGGTTCAATTCCTGGTCCCCCCTCAAAGAAAAAAAAATATATATATATATTTCTAAATACAAATAATGTTTTATCAGGATAGTTTAGTACAGTCAATTCATCTTTTAATGTATTTGAGCAGATATTGGGGTTGGGCTGTGGAAATGCAGTAGTGAATGAAGCATGGATCTTGAAAAGACTACAGGCTTTTTTTTGGTATTTGGGTTTTGTTTTCATCTTTTTGTTTTTACTTTTTATTTGTAAGTAATTTGAAACTCACAGAAATTGCAAAAATAAAAGTACAAAGAATACTGTGTAGCTTTTACCTAGATGCACATGTCAAAACGTTTCCCTGTTTGCTTTATAGTTCGTTTCTTCTCTGTGTGTATATATGTATATATGCACGTTTGAGTCTGCACACATATATAAGATATATATTTTTCCTAACCTATTTGAGAATAAGTTGTATACCCTTTATCTCTAAAAGCTTCATTGTCTAATTCCTAAAATTAGGAATATTCCTGTATGCAGCCACAACAGTTATCAATTCAGTACACTTAGTACATTCAATGTGAGTAGAATACTTGTAATATAACATCCATATTTCATTTTTGTCTGTTGATCCGTTTTTTGTATGACATCTTTCCTGAACCTTAAGATTCAATTTAGGATCAGGTTAGTTTTAGTTGTCACGGTTTTGTTATTTTAACTTGGGACATTTTTCTGGCCTTTGTCATATATGACATTGGCATTTTTGAAGACAACATTACCCAACACCCCCCCCCCCCGCCGCCGCCCTCAATAACACACACATCCAGCACTGGGGATTGAACCCAGTGGTGCTCTACTACTGCGTTTTTATCTCCAGCCCTCTTTTATTTTGAGATAGGGTCTGGCTAAATTGCTAAGACTGGCCTCAAACTTTTGATCCTCCTGCCTTAACCTCCCAACGAGGTAGGATTACAGGTGTGTGCCACCACACCTTGCTCCTCCCCCCTTTTAAAAATAGAACATTTCTCTTTGGATTTGTCAGTTTCTTCATGAGTAGTTTTAGGTTATACGTTCCTGACTGGAATACTATAAAGTGATGTATCTTTTTGAGGATGTCACATCTGGAAGTATATACTGTCTATCTGGCCCTCATTGGCAATATTTCATTTTGATCACACAGGCCTGGTGTTGTTCAGTTTATCCACTAGATAATTACATTCACTCCCTTCCAATTAACAAGCTTTGGAAAAACACTTGTGAGATCATGCATAATATATTCTATTCTTCATCCAAATTTCCCCGAGATTTAGCATCCATTGATGGATAATACTTACTTGAAGCAGTCTATACTGTGATGGCTGCAAAATGATTTTTTCTGCTGCAGCATTCTGCACATTTACCACTTGGATTCTACTGTCAGTAGGAATCCTCCCTTCTCTTCCATATATATACATACATACACACACACACACACACACACACACACCTATTATTTAACTATCTTTGGTATGAACTTATGGAGTCCTCTTTTCCACAGACATACAATTCATTACTGTTCTTTATTTTGTTGTCCAAATTCTTACAGGTTTGACTGTTGGGAGCCTCTTCAGGCTGTCTTCCATTCCTTTTCACATGCTCTCATCATTTTTTGATTACTTCCCTACTCTCTGGCATAATAGCATGGTCCAGAAGATGCTGAAGTTTTATATGAGAGATTCTTAGGTATTCAGTTAGTTTTAGGCTAGTATGAGGGTAAGCACATCCTGCAGTGGTAGCACAGAAGGCTTTCTAGCTAATGTAGGCATGGCAGCAGGACTGGATGGCAGGATGTCAATGGGAGCCTCCTTAGAGGAGGTTATACCACAGTTGACAAGTACAGGACCAGCAGGACTTGGAGAAATAGGGTGGTTGGGAGGGAAGATAGAAAACATTTCTGGCAGATGTCCCGTTGTGTCATCTGTGACTTTTCAGACATCAAAATAATTACTGTGCTTTAAAGGAGTGAAATAGCCCTTGGAAAAACATGAGTGATTATGCCTAAGTACATTCTCTCAAGGCTAAAATAATATGGTTGCCAAATAATAACACTACGTACTTTAAATCTAGCTGCTGATTATTTTTTTCACATTAAAATGAAGCTGAATTTTTTTAAGCCACTGACTGGTTATATTACATCAGCAGACTCTCTGGCTAAGTTGAATCCCTCAGTTTTCTAACCTTAAAATTAGATATACTTATCTTAGCATTTTTGATTTTTAAAATATTGATAACTGAATAAAGTAAAATATGTAGCTAGGCTTAACTGTATTTTAATTTCTTTTAATAGAAAATGACTGTGGTGTTGGAAGATCATTACTTTTGGAAAGCCGATTAGCATCAATTCCTAAGAGAAATTTGACCATCATTTGTTCTGGCATGGCGCAAAGCAGTCCACAGCTTGATATTCAGGTTCTCCATGATCTTCGGCAACGTTTTCCTGAAATTCCAGAGGGTGTGGTTTCTCAGTGCATGTTACAGGTAAATTTCCTGCCAGTGATACTGATTTTAAGTTAGTTTTTCCTAATTAGAGTTGGCTTTGTATTGTGGTAACAAACTTAAATTTTCAGGTGTGTGGGAGCAGGGGGCTAGGACAATTTGAGTGGGATTTCTCAATCTTGGCACTGTTGATATTTGGGGCTGAATAATTCTTTGTTATGGACGTCAGCTTTGTGCCCAGTAGGATGTTTAGCGGCCTCCCTGGCCTCTACCCACTAGGTATCAGTAGCTTCTCCATAGTTGTACCAACCAAAAATATCTCCAAGCATTGCTAAATGTGCCGTGAGAGGCAAAAATCTCTCCCATGGAGAACCGCTGATGTTGAGAAAAGAGTAAAGGCATGTACCAAAGAGAAAAAAATATTCTCTTTACATTTAACTTTTGAATTTTGGGGATGGAACCCAGACTTTCATGCATGCTAGGCAAGTACTCCACCCCCCGAGCTACAGCCCAACCCCTAAAATTGAATTTTGAATCTCAAATTTATCATGTTAACTTCTTTAGAAGTAGACTATACACTTCTGAGTCTTTCTTACCATTTTTCCGTTTGGTAAATCCTTAAACTAATATCTGATTTGAGGTGTAAATCCACTTTTAGTTCATAAGGATTTCCCTTGTCTTGTACTACAGGGACAAGTCTTCCCACTAAAGAGATAACAGAAAACAGGCCTGCTGCTTCCTCTGTTTTGTATCATTTTTCACAGGATCTTGGTGTGTTTGGGGTTATGGCACTTCCCGAATTCATTTACTTTGGGGAGCTGTTCTACCACTCTACCCATGGTCTTCTTCACATGGTAGTCAGTACTTATGTTCATACTACCTTACTGCAGTACAAGTAGCTGAGGATATAACCTAGCTATATACAGGGAAGTTTAGTTACAAATAGAGATGTACAGAATAATGGTGGTAACAGGTGCTTCCTTTGCAGACCCTTTACTAGGTCTAGCCCTTGGGCTTATGGTTTCTGTGTTACAGCTTGCCTTTTTGGTTTGGTTTGTTTTGGTACCAGGGATTAAACCCAGAGGCACTTTACCACTTAGCCTCATCCCCTTTTTATTTTGAGAGAGGGTCTTACTAAGTTGCTGAGGCTGGCCTTGAAATTAGAATCCTCCTGCCTCAGCCTCCTACTTCATGTCGCTTGGGATTGCAGGTGTACCACCATGCCCTGCTTGCCTTTGTTTTTTGTAACACACATTCCCAGTCTGAATCTCAGATCTTTAGCCCCATTTGGGTCTCTGGTAGAACAAAGGTACTTCCCACTGGACTAAAACCAAGCAGGAGAGAGTCTTCCACTTGAAAACACATCCAGGAATCACTTTCTTCACCCATTCTAGGGCCCCACTGAGTTCTGACCTTATTTTGTTTGGCCTTTGATTACATGCATTATTTTATGGTCACTTAACTGTACTGAAGGAATAGACCTTTGAAATTCTGTGTGGTGAACATTTGTTGATATTTACATTGTTCTAAGTCACTTTTTTTCTTCCTTTGGGATTAGTACAGTGTATCAGATTTACTACCTGCTGGCTCTAGAAAGTTTCTTCACTCTAAAACTGTGAAATTTAGAAGTTTGCATTTAAAACACAGGCCTTAAAACCTGTCTCAGGGCAGTCATTCTGATCTCTTTATCCAGCTGGACAATTTTGATTTAACCATTTATTAACTCTTTGACACTTTCACCCATTTTTCTTGTTTTATGACATTTAGCAAGTCCAATATGGCATTTTAATCTGTCTGGTGGTTTTAATAAAGAGGAAAATTTACTGTCACTGTAGGCATGTAATTGAATAAGTTGATAAATCCATTTTTATCAGTTTGAATTTGGATCCTTTTTGTAATGAGACTATTTAGAGGGCATAATTCATTATGTGGAAAGCATGCAATTTCAAGAGTATTAATAAAAATATCAAATAGTAAAATATGTTTCCCCATAATCCATAAGTTTATAAAAAGCTTGGAGATAACTGTGTTTTCATTTTTCAATTTTTTTCCTTTAACTCTGTCAGTGACACATTCTAGTTGGCAGTCCGAATCCTTTAGCTCCAAAATTATTTTTGATATCTAGCCCCTTTCTCTTGCTCAACAAGATTTCAAGGAGGATAAGAAAAAGTTAAATCTTTGTGTTCTTGTTTTCTTAACTGTCAACTAACACTTCTTTCTCTAGTATTTTTTAAAGCATTTGAAGTTTAATATCAAAAGCTTTATATAAGGAAAAGATCAAAATTAGATATGAAGTTTCAATGAAGCCAATTCTTTAAATTCCTGAGAATTTATTTTGCAAAAGTTTGCTTGACTGAATGTGTTGTTTCACTTCTAAAGCTCCAGTTTAGTAATATCCTTTTGGCCAAACAACCTCTCCCTTGGAATTACTGTGTGGAAAGAGCACTGAGGCTCAGGAGACCAGGAATCTAGACTAGGTCTCCAGTTAACTAGTTCAGTGCCTGTTGTTAAGCCATGGTAACTTCCCTCAGCCATCTCTTTCCTCATTTGTAAGTATGAGTTTGAGTAGATGAACTCGTGAGTTCACCCAATTCTAAGATTACTGTATTGTTGGTTCTGTTTTAGGTTTAACCTTATTTGCTTCATCAGAAGTGTTTAATTTTTTATATAAAATGTACTTCTCCTTAAATAAATATGTATGTGTATACATACATGTATGTATGTTTATGTTTGTGTGTATGTTTATGAGCTACATAGAAAGTCATAATTGGATTATGATGGATTATATAGATTTATCATATATAATGTTTTACTCTAATAGTTAAAAATTCTTTATTTTAATGGACAACTGCTTTATAATATCTTAAAGTTTTAAAAAAGGAGGCTTTATTACTTTGATTTCTGTTGATTAGAACTACTAAAATGTGAGTTTATTAGTACTATCTATGTGTATAACTAAGAAAATTCAAATCTTTGATTTTGAAAGTTTATCAAGTCACCTTTAGCAGATAGAAACTTGAGACAGCGGGAGTGTGAATGAATTTAAGGCAGTTGAGACCATTTTTGTTAAATTACCATCAACTCTGGCAAAGTCAGAGTCATGGTTCAAAATATGAAATTGTTTTTTTAACTGATCGTTTTGCTTTGCCTAAATCTTTACAGTGATAGAGGTTTAAATTATATAGGGATAAATTTGGGTAAAAGAAAAGCAAAAGGCTGCTTTAGAATTTTTGTTGTTTTTAACATTTCAGCAGTTTTATTATGTTTTATTCTTCAGTGTTTAGAGTACCTGTTAAAAACTAAAGAATGGTTTTCATTTTATCAATTTAACTATTAATGATGGATATTGCTTATACTTATATATTGCAGCAATTGTGGTGAATCCAAGATTAGCCCAACATTTTAATTTGTTGAGATGCAACAAGTGTAAAATGAGTCCTGGATTTGGAGTCAGAAAACTTGGGGTTGAGTCACAATGTTCATTAGTAGGTACTTTACATTTCTGTAGCAGTAGTAGTAGTGGTAGTACTAGTAATGTGAACTAAATGTTTATAAACTAATATGATTGATTTGGCATCTTCTTTTCAGGGTAGATGACCATCAAGTTTTTTTGTGTTTAAAATACTGTTCTCTACTTAACTCTATGACAGTAGTATAAAGCCTGATTTCCACTATTAAGATTCGTTAATTTTGCCAATGTTATTTTTACCATTTTTCTCCCCTAGAATAACAACAATCTTGAAGCCTGTTGCCGAGCCCTTTCCCAGGAGAGTAGCAAATACTTATATATGGAATACCATAGTCCAGATGACAATAGAATGAATAGAAATCGCCTTTTGCATATTAACCTGGGTATACATTCTCCTGGTAGCTACCACCCAGGAGATGGAGCTCAACTTAATGGTGGTCGAACACTGGTACATAGCTCAAGTGATGGACACATTGATCCACAGCATACAGCAGGTAAACAGTTGATTTGCTTAGTTCAGGAACCACACTCAGCTCCAGCTGTTGTGGCTGCTACTCCCAACTACAATCCATTTTTTATGAATGAACAGAACAGAAGTGCAGCTACTCCTCCTTCACAGCCACCTCAACAGCCATCTTCCCTGCAAACAGGAATGAATCCATCTGCTATGCAAGGGCCTTCACCGCCGCCGCCACCACCTCCTTCATACATGCACATACCTCGGTATAGTACAAATCCAATTACTGTTACAGTGTCCCAAAACCTCCCTTCTGGACAGACTGTACCAAGAGCTTTACAGATTCTTCCACAAATTCCAAGCAATCTCTATGGGTCTCCTGGTTCTATTTATATTAGACAGACATCTCAGAGTTCATCAGGAAGACAAACTCCTCAGAGTACGCCATGGCAGTCCTCACCACAAGGCCCAGTGCCTCATTATAGCCAACGTCCTTTACCTGTTTATCCACACCAACAGAACTATCAACCTTCACAGTATTCTCCCAAACAGCAGCAGATTCCCCAGTCTGCTTACCATTCACCTCCTCCTTCTCAGTGTCCTTCACCCTTCAGCTCTCCACAGCATCAAGTACAACCTTCCCAGTTGGGCCACCCAAGCTCCCATGTGTTTATGCCACCTAGTCCTTCAACTACTCCACCCCATCTATATCAACAAGGACCTCCTAGCTATCAGAAACAGGGAAGCCACTCAGTAGCCTATCTCCCATACACAGCATCTAGCTTACCCAAAGGTTCCATGAAGAAGATAGAAATTACAGTTGAACCTCCTCAAAGACCTGGGACAACAATTACTAGGAGTCCTTCACCCATCAGTAATCAACCCTCTCCTCGGAATCAGCATTCACTGTACACAGCCACCACGCCACCTTCAAGTTCTCCTTCAAGAGGGATGTCTAGTCAACCAAAACCTCCATTTAATGTTAATCCTGTGTATATTACATATACACAACCAACTGGACCTTCATGTGCTCCATCGCCATCTCCTCGGGTGATACCAAACCCAACTACAGTTTTTAAAATTACTGTAGGCCGAGCAACAACTGAAAATCTTTTAAATTTAGTGGACCAAGAAGAGCACTCTGCAGCACCAGAACCTATTCAGCCCATTTCAGTGATACCAGGCTCTGGGGGAGAAAAGGGAAGCCATAAATATCAGAGGAGCTCTAGTTCTGGATCAGATGACTATGCCTATACACAAGGTAAATTTTAGCCCTTTTTATAAAAGTTAATCTTTGTGGTAAAGTGGCAGTCTCCTATTTGAATAACACTCTGTTAGCTGGTTAGTTTTAATTAAATGTTTAATATTTATTAAATGTTGGGCAGTGACATTAATGCTTCAGAGTCATCTATACACTGTTTTAAAATATGAATGTATAGGTGTGAAAATTGTGACTTATTAACATTTTGTGTGGGAGAACATTCATTGGGGAAAAATACCAACCAGTGAAATAATAAGTGAAATGGATAGTCACAACTACAGAATAGGAAAAATAGATTCAGACAGGGTGGAGGGTGGACTGTAGTTCAAAGAATGTGAATCTTTTCTGAAGATGGTCTGAAGAGCATAACAGTACTGATAAGTAATATAAAAGAAGTGAAATTAGTAATGAAGAATATTATTGGAGTAGCTAAACCTATAGAAAATTGAGATTTTTAAAAATCTTAACTTTTAATATTTATTTTTTGGTTGTAACTGGACACAATATCTTTATTTATTTATTTTTATATGGTGCTGAGGATTGAACCCAGGGCCTCCCACGTGCTAGGCGAGCACTCTACCACTGGGCCACAATCCCAGACCCATGTTCAGATAGTTTTAAGAGAGGAGAATTTAGTACTTTTTAGTAATCTTGCAGTGGATGGGGAGTGATTATAATTCTAAGTTAGTTTGCCTGATATTAAGCCTTTTAAAACACAAGTCCAGTTAAAGAGAATCTTGTGGAAACTGAGGGATATCCTTAGGGAAATAAAAGATGAATGAACAAGACGGATGTGCAGGTGATGTATTTTGGTAGTTAAGAGCTAAATTAAAGCATTAGAGTAAATGCTGACCCCCAAGTTGGATGAGTGCTTTATACATTAGCAGTGCGTATAGAAATTTTCCAGTCACTTATTCAATGTTATTCTCTGCAATGACTTTATCTATAATGCTATAGCCTTGCTGTTACATCAGCGAGCAAGGATGGAGAGGTTAGCAAAGCAATTGAAAGTTGAGAAAGAGGAGCTAGAGCGGTTGAAGGCTGAAGTTAATGGTATGGAGCACGACCTGATGCAGAGACGCCTCAGAAGAGTCAGCTGCACCACTGCGATCCCCACGGTAAGTGATCTTGATAGGAAAGTGGCCATTTGTTTTTCTTTTAAGTTCTGTTCCTGACAGGTTTTTTTTTTTAAAACAATGGATGCAGGACTTGTCAGAATTATTTTTTTTCACATGTGCAAATAGGCTCATCAGTATTGTCAAAGACAGTTATAATCAAGGTATAGCATCTCATTTATTGCAAATTGCTTTCTGTTAAAATAGAAATATGCACCCTGATCAAAAGTTTTATAAATTATTCTCCATGTATTCATTTATTCTTCTAAGCAGAGGATATATATTTGTTCAAATAGTTAAATATGAATTTGGGGACAGTATTGACTATAGGATGTTTTAAGGCAAAGCAATTTCACCAAATGTAAGTCATTGTAGAAACTGAGATGACAGTATTGATTGATAGTGGTCCTTCAGGGAACTTCTCTAATGAAAATATTTGGGTATTTTCAACATGTTGGTTAATATATAGGAGTTCTAATGATCTCAAATAACTCCCAAAATTCTAAAGCACGTCTCCTAAAATCTTGGGACTCCACAAGCTTTCTGTGATCCAACCTATCATTTCACCTTTCAACATTCATGGATTCCAGTTTTTGCATTCAGCTTAGGAGTGTGGTGCTATGCTAGGTGCTTAGTGCATACCTGCCAATGGGAAAAATAGATAATTGTATTAATACATTGGGGTTAAGTGCCATATATGGTGCCGGGTTAATGAGAGAACACCTACATTATCTGGTTTGTCAGTATATTCTATGCACTTCTTTCCTCTCACATTATCCTCCTGGAATGACCCTTCTAAAATTTTGCATGTATAAATCCTGTAGTTCAAGGCTCACATAACTCTACCTTTTTCTGTGGAGCCTTTCCTCACTTTTCCTTCCCTCACTAAGTTTAGGGTTATCTCTCAGCTTATAGGTTCAAAGAAACAAGCATATATGTATCAGGCCTCTTATCAGCATAGCTATAGCTCCTTTCTCATAGAGAAAATTTTACTTGAGGTTCCCAGCTTCAAAGGGGATCTGTGAAATCCCTGAAATTAAGTGCACAGTTTCATATGTGTGATCATATGGGAGGTGGAAAAATAGCTTTCATCTGATTTTCATAAAATTATTAAAGGAAAAAAAAGGGTGAGAAACCACTGCCCTAAACAATTGCTAGTATTGCTATAGTCAGGGAGGAAAGGGGGAAGGCATTTTAAAAGGTAAAGAACACAAGATAATGAGGGCTTGAAGTCAAGACAGGGACTAATTTTCTCAAGGCAATAAATAGAGTTCCCTGGCTTAAGCTGATTTCTGATGAGTTTCCAAAGATGAATGTGCATAGAGGTATAATATGGTTTAGACCTTGAAAGCTGCATCAAGGCATTTGAATTTTATTCTGCTGGTAACAGGGAACCAGTAGAAGTATTTGAGGAAGGGGTTTTTGAGAATTAGGCATATTCAATAATTTAATCAGATTTTTTCTAATTTTGACTCTTCTCAGTTAACATTAGAAGGAAGAGTTTTCATTAAGCACTTGGAAAATTACAATGCTATCTTTTAACTAAAGGTGATGTTACTGTAAATTCAGTTTCTGCCTCATTTTCTCTATTTGAAAATCTTAATTGAGTCTTCTGGTTAGGAAAGTTATTGAAGTATAAAACCCATATGGGAATCTACTTAATGATGGTTGTGTACTTTGTAATTCTCTAGTTACCTGTACAGCATAAACAAATTAAGCATTTTCTTTAATCTTATAAACCTTGCTTATCAACTACTTGCTACATGATACCCTCTGCTAAATAAAACTATTTAAAAAAAATTGGAAGTCAGAAACTGTCTAATGTAACCTGGGTTCGTTCTTCAAAAAAAAGCACCCAGATTTTAGATTGGAGCTTTTATTGATGAGTCAGTTTCGAAAACCAAAAAAGATAAGTTGATAAAACTTCCCTGACTATATTTTTAACTTTTTAAAAAGAGGATTTCAAAGATAAAGTGAGTATAGTGTGTGTAGAACCATCTTCAAGCTTCAGAAATTGGTAGTTAGATGGGTGATAATCAAGAGATGAGAGGTTTGTGATTGCCTTGTAATTCTGCTGTCAGACCTATAGTAAAATGGAAGACACTTAGGAGTGCATGGCTGAGGAACAGTTTGTTGTACGTGGTGGTTAAGATTGTGAGTGGGCTTTTGAGTCGGGTATAAATTTGATTTCTATTTCCCCTACTTGTGTCACTCATATCTTTGGATAAATTACATTCTCTATGCTTATTTTCTTCTCTATAAAATGTGTATGGGAGAGTTCCCATCCCATGGGATTTTCTTTAGAATTATATAAGATACAATAAGCAGTAGTGTTCTTATAAAACATTGGTTGCAAAATACTAGAATTTTGCTTACTATATATGATACACACACACACCCACACACCCCCACACACCCCCACCTGTTAATATACAAATCCGAAGCAATTTACAAAACTTTGGTTTTGCTTTAACTTAAGGAATTATGTTGTGCATGTTCCTAGTGTAAGAAATTAACCAAGAAATAAATCATTTAGTCAAAATTCTCATTGAGGCTCATTTGAGGAATCATAAGATAATGGAAAAGATAACTGTCTAGGCTTAGGAGTCTGGCACTCACTGGCTATAGTCAACTGGTCTTATTTGATTTGTCCTTTCTATAAAAGGGAAATTATAACAAATACAATATTGTTGTAAACATGAAAGAGACAATGTATGTAATATGCCTGGTATGAAGTAGGTGCTCGGCAAATGCTGTCATTGTCCCACTTTGTTGTAAGAATAGCCAATAGAGTGTTGACATTTTTGCACATATTGCTACCTTCAAGTTTAGACAAATTAATTTCTAATCAAACAGTGTACAAAAAGTTGGTTAAGAAGTGCTTGCCTAATGAGGTTGCAAGGCACATTTGTGACCAGCCATATGTGTGTTTCAGAAACTTAGTGTAGAAGTGAAATAATCTTTTCCTAAGGAGAATAGAAATGTTGAGATGTGGCATGTCATTTTCCCTCAGTCTGCTGTTTACAAAGTACTATATTAAATGATGCAGAAGATGGTTTAGATATGTGCATCTAACTGTAAATCTATATATGTGTGTGTGAGAAAGAGAAAAGTTATGTAGGGTAGTAAATCAAAAGTGTTGGCCTGCTAATTGGTAATGACATAAGTACTTTCAGAGTTCAGAGATAGAAACAGCCTTTTGCTAATTGGATCCAAAGATGAGACAGTTTCATGGAGGAAGGGAAATTTTAGGCAAAGAACTGCCAGTTTTCCTTCTACCAAGCTATTTCTCACTATTCATCTTATTCTGGTTGATTTTTGGATACCCCACAGCTTTGAGTCCCAAATGCATATCTGTGGATAAGTCACCAAACATCAACAGTGGTCTTCGATGTTGGTCTCTGTGGCACAATGGTTGCCACAGAGTTAAAGTGCCATAACAGTTGACTTAGGTATTTCTGCCACCCTTAAAAAAAAAAAAAAAAAAAAAAAAAAAAAAACTTAGAATTTTAGATGCAAATAATTCTAACTAAAACCTGTCCTCCATGAAAACACAGCATACTTTTGGCAAGTGGCAGTAACTATTCAGAAACAACTTTCCCCTCTCAATCAGAAGTTAGGAAAGGGACATAGGAATTTTACAGATAAACCCTGAGTTTAGTGGATTCCAGTGGCTCTGGTGTGTTTGAAAATGAGCCTAATGACCAGAGTGATTTTTTTGTTTTTGTTATAAGCAAATGTGTAGTAACCTTTACTATGCAGGGGCACGGCTGAAAAATCTCTTTGCACCGTCAAAAATACATAGGAAGGATCAGTGCCTTCAAGAGACTATATTACATGGTCCTAGGAAGATAGCATCACTCTTTGGATCCCTTAATTAATTGCTTTATCTTTAATGTAAATGCTCAATTATACCTTTTAAACTGTTACAATGTTGCCTGGTAGGCAAGGTATAAGCATTTTACATGTTAATGCTACATAGTTTCCCATAGAAGTGAGGAAAGAAAAACAATACCTAATATTTTTGAGTGATTTTGTTTGTTTGTTTTTCTAGCATTCTAAGGGATAGTAGCTTCTATTAAGCCTTTTAAATCTCTTAAACTTTTGATCCTTTCTCATTTAATGGACATTCCCAGTTATTCTAATAATACCTCCTAATAGCATACAATTTTGTGAATTAAGATATTCTTTCTCATTTTTCTTCACTGTTGAATACATGTATTTTGGTAAAGGTTAAAGACATTAACAGAATAGAATTTTTTTTTCTGTTTTCCCGCAGTAGCAGATACATGTTTTTTTTTTTTTCTTTTTATAGTTGAAACTACCCTAGTAATTGAGTTAATACCTGGACTATGCTGAAAGTTTCAGTACCTGTGCCTCTAGAGTCCAAACACTGACCTTATTTTTTTACCGTTCTCTCTCTCTCTCTCTCACACACACACACACACACGCATATATGCATATATAAATAGTAAAGAAATTGACAATGGCAAGAGAAGTAAAGACTTCCAAAAAGTCTTACTTACCTGAAGATTAGAACTCTCTCCTTATGTGTGCTCCTGAAAGGCCTAGGAACTGGGTGGGCTAGAAAGGTTGAGGCAGAAGAAACAGTTGAAGAAAGGAAAATTGACCTATGCCTCCATCTCCTATTCAGTAAATAGGGAATTGTTCAGAGGAAGAAATGGGAGAATCCTGGTAAACACAATGCCTGACACTAAGCACTTAGTAAAATTAGTACTGTTATAATTTTTAGCAGGTTGGACAAAACCAAAATCATGAACATTGTTTGTTTAGAAGGTTGTTTATCTTAGTTTCCCTTGTCATGAAAATATAGAAGCAGAATATTCTGTGATTAAAATGGTAGTATATTGTATGATAGAACAGTCCAATATTGTAGCCTACCACTACATTGCAGCTTTTGTTTATATGTGGCCATTTCAGTGTCCCCATTTTACCTGATTATTCCTTTAAAAATATACATTTAGGACTTCTTAAACATGCCCTCTTATGGACTAAGGCAGAATTCTTGGTAATACCCAATCAGAACAATTAACATGAAACGCAGTTCTTAAATGTTGGGCTTGATAATGACTTTCCCACAATTGCTATTTTGGGTCCTTTCTTACTAGCCTGAGGAAATGACAAGATTGAGAAGCATGAACAGACAACTCCAGATAAATGTTGACTGTACACTGAAAGAAGTTGACCTCCTTCAATCTAGAGGTATAGACTTGATTATTTGGTAAACCATAAGTTAATAGTGTGGTATTTTTAAGCTGCGTAAATAGCAATAATTTTGATTTTGTAGATTTAAGAGACAATTTTTGTCCATTATAAGATTATAATCCTTATAAAAGAGATCACCCTTCCCCTTGCTCATGGATCAGATTTGGGGGATCAAAAAACGGTTTTACTTTGGCGATTTCATCATTATTCTTACCTAGAGTGTTTTATGTCATATCTTTGCATTTATTCCTCTTAATCTTACTGTGAATGTTTTATAAATCAATGGGTTTTAAGATATAGTACAGTTTAGTCAGTCATCTAAAATATCTGAAAAATATGGGGAATCCCAAATCAGTTTATCAGATGTTTCAGCTTTAAATACTCTATGCCATTTTTTTTTTTGATACATGAAGAGTTTTAGTGTTTTGATTTCTTACATTAGTATACTACTAAAGCAGCTCTCTTAACTTTCATTTACCCAGTTCACTAGATTAGAGACAGCCTTCATTCATTTCCTCTAGGAAATAAAGTGATGTGAGTGATACGCCCATGTACCATTGCTTTCATTGGTCAAATTGTCTGCTTACCATGAGTCAGTCCCCAACACTGTTTCTGCCAGTTACCATACTTCTGTAATGTAATGTTTCATAAGCTGAGATGAATCCAGAGAAAGCCTGTGTCTAAAAACCAAAGGCAAATGTTTTTTTAAGCCTCAAAGACAAAACACTGAAAAGATAAGGGCTATGATAGGAACTAAAATCATAAAAATCTAAAAGGATTCTCAGTGATTTATAGAAATGTCCTTAGAATCTTTCTTGCTCCATTCTAAAGAAATCAAAACAGAAAATTTACAGATCCGGGGTTTAGCAAACTATGGTCTGCTGTTTTATTTATTTATAAATAAAATTTTAGTGAAATGATAACTATCCCCATTTGTTTGTATGTTATCTATGGTTGCCTTTGTGCATCAGTGGCACAAATGCAACAGAGACTGTATTACAGGTCCACAAAGTCTAAACTATTATCAGACCCTTGACAGAAAAACTGTGCTGACCTTTGCTTTTGGTCACCCAGGGTTTGGTTTACATAAGATAATATGGAACTTGAGCCATAAAGAAAAGGTCTTTGTCTTAAACATTAAACTACTGCTATATCCATTTTTTTTACATTAAAGTTGATGCAGATTTTTCCTTAATGTTTTAGCCAGCCTTTTCCCTGAGCCCCCACAATTTCTCTTAATTATGGCAGCTAAGAGAGCTTCTATGATCTTTTAAGAGTATACAATATAATATCTCATTGCCACTTCTAGGCAAGACTGAACAGTAGAGGCAGGAGAACACAAACAAAATGGAACTGTCTGAACAATAAACAGAAAAATTGGACTGTGAAAGTTGAGCAATCTCGTCAGGTACCCTTGAAGTTATTTTCAGAAGCTTAGTCACTGTGTAGCCTGATAGCTTTAAGCAGTGAAAGATTTACTATGCATAACATGTAGGTTATAAAGACTCTTGCTACTATATCATAGAAATTTACATCTATTTTTTTTACTTGAGTGGTCTTTGAAGCAAAACAAGAAACATTTAACTCAAAAATTTGGTTAGGATTTATAGTAAACCTTATGGGATCTAGAAATTAGAATATTAGCTGTGACTTAAGGAATCAAAGAAATACATATGTAGCATTTTATCATAAAACATCAAATAGCATCATGGTATTTATGAGCTACCATAGGAATTGTTTACAGGAAATTCTCCCAAAACAAAACATATCCAAGTGGATAAACTACTTGTAATAGGACCTGCAAAGGGGGAACCACTATTAAGGTTTTGTAAGTAAAGAGCTGTGTTTTGGGGCTTTGTTGGGCAGTGACCTTGCAATGAGTTCTTTTTGGTACTGAAGCATTTCCAAGTCTTTACGTAAGGGGTCCAAACCTAGCTAATTTATACTGAATTGTACTTTTATACACTCTAGAAAACTTTTTATACCAGGTTGACCAAGTTTCCAGTCTGAACTTTCTTTTTGAGGTATAGTGGGTGGCATTTAGACTAGATACAAATCAGTGTATACATTGATGAAAAGTAACTTCATTGTTGGTTTTGGTAATAATTTTTGAGAAAAAAAGTCTAGAAATCAGGACTTAACTATTTAGTATAATTAAATTGTCGGTATCCTACTCCATCCTCTGTAAATAAACATAACAGTTAAACTTTTACTGGAATTGTGTAGAACAACCAGAGTAGAGAGAGAGAGAGAGGTTAGGACTCAAAACTGGCACTATATCAAAATGAACCTTGTAGGACTCAACACTAGTTGAAATGCAGACCAGTGTCTGTATCAGAGAATGAATATCTTAGGAGAAGTGAAAAATTTTGTGGCAAGACAGATTTCTCAAGGAATGTTCTATACTGAAATTGGCACCACATCATCTTTTATCATTGATAAATCATATGGGCTACATTAAATTTAATATTGAAGTTAAGATTATCCAATTTTGAAAATAGGAATCCATGAGCTGCTATTTCAGTTATCCAGGTCACTTAGCTATCTCAAAATATAACTAATAATTTTTTGGCCCCTTCCATAGGTGAATTTATAATGGATACATTTTTAAGGTAAATTATGAAAGACATGAAAGTGAGTCTTCACTATTTGTCTTCTCTTATGGTTTGTTCATTAAATTAAAACAGAATACAGGTCAGCCATCCTTTCGTTTCTTCATTTACCTCTTCAAATGCCCAACATGCTTAATCCTGCCTGAGGAGGACTAGCTTTACATTTAGAGAAATAGTCCTTCAGGTAACACATTGGAGACAAACACTGATGTGGTTTTCTCAGTTCTTTTTTCACAGTGATAAAGAAAACACAATTTCAGTGGGAGGACAGAATAGTATAATGAGATTTGAAACCCTGGAAAACATTCTCCCTTCTTATGTCTTTATATATTTTCTTTTTTAAAAAAAATCAAATAGCAGAAGAAAAAGTCCTAAATGCCTGGTTGATTTTATTTTATTTATAGGAAACTTTGATCCAAAAGCCATGAATAATTTTTATGACAACATAGAACCTGGTCCAGTTGTACCACCAAAACCATCCAAGAAAGGTAAGTAGGGACATGCCATAATCATTGTAGAAACAAATGACAAAATTCTTTGAAACTGAAGAAATTTCCGTTTGAGGTCATCTTTAGCTTGTTCATCATTAACAAAGTTACCATCTTGATGTTACCATAGCAAGGCAATAATGATACATCCCAAAATGTTAATTTTTTTAAAAGCACAGAATTGAATGGAATATATAACTTTATTGAAACTGTATTATATAATTAATGGTACAAAACAATAGGAATTTCAAAGGTCTAATGTTAAACTACAAAGTTAGATTTGTAATAGATCTGAGATTATTTTGTAGGCAACAGGAGTCCTTGTGTACTCAGAAGTTGAGCATAACAATTAGGGGAGGGGAGGGGTGTTTTCTTATCAAGGACAAAATAAATTCTATATAACAAACATTTTCAGATTTTTTTTATGTAGAAATGGTTTAATATCAAAATCTGTTTTATTTGAAATGCATTCTGCTGTCATGTACAACTAAGTAGAATAATTTTTTTAAAAAAATCTGTTCTATTTTTATGTATCAATGTTTACTCGGCATTATAGTATCTTAAGTTTAATCAAATTAATTTGAGTTATTAAATGTAGGTAACATTTCTATCCCATTATTAACGAACAGCCCAAGTTGCTTCATAATTATAGTTCTAGGCTGAATTGAAGTATACATTTCATATTTTAGTCCTTTTTGTTTTAAGCAGTTCAAACTATTGATTAAAGACATTCTGAAGAGTGAATATTTTTTAAAATTACTTGATATAACATTTTAAAATCTTAGATTTGTTTTAATTAAGCCATATATAAATTCCATCTAAATCATATAAACTAAGAAATTTTGATTAATAATTCACGACTGAGTAATGTTTAGATACCCATTTTTCAAGCCTGATATGCAGATACAATACCAAATTAACCCCACTAAGACTTTTTACCCCCCCTTTTGGGGGGGGGCAGTACTGGTGATTGAACCCTGGGGCACTGAATCACTAGGCTATACCCCCACCCAGCACTTTTTTTTTTTTTTTTTTTTAAGTTTTGGGACAGGGTCTCCCAAAGTTGCTGAGGCTGGCAATGAACTTGCAATCCTCTTGCCTCAGCCTCCTGAATAGCTGGGATAACAGCTGTGTTCCACCATACCCACTAAACTTTTTATTTAACAAAATTGATTCTAAATTCAAATGGAAATGCAAAGCAATCTTGGAAAAAAAAAAAAAAAAGCAAAAGCCAGAAACCTTAAGCTAACCAACTTTAGGACTTAACTATAAAGCTAGGGTAATTACAGTGTGATGCTGGCATAAGAATAAAGAAATTGAACACTAGAACAGAATAGAAAACCTGGATATAGATCCACCACTCAACTGTCAGTTGATATTTTGATAGAAGCAACAAAGCAACCAACAGAGAAAGGAAAATCTTCAACAAGCAGGACTGGAAGAACTGAATATCCTTGTGGGGAAAACACAAATTTTGATCTCTGCCTCACATCATCATCATAATACAAAAATTTTAATTTGTTGTTCATTCACCTAAGTGTTTTTAAACACTAAGCTTTATAAAGCTTCCAGAACAAACATAGTATCTTTGCTACTTGGGTGTACTTAAACAGGACACAAGAAGCAATAAACACAATTGATCAACAAACCTTCATTAAAATTCAACACTTCTGCTGGAGAGACTCTTGAGAAAATATTTGTGAAGTATGTCTGATAAAAGATTGGTATCCATAGCCTAAAGAACTTCTACAAGACAATAGTAAAGAGACAAAAAACACCCGACTTTAAAAAGCAAAAACATTTAATCAGACCTTCACAAAGGAATACACACGAAAGACCATATACAAAGAAATTTCTTGAGGCGACATGATGGATCTATTGCCAAGAGCCTGTTGAGTCCGAGTGGTGATTTTCTAGCAGTGGTAGTGATAGTGTCAATATGTCATTTTGTTTTCTGTCTCTGGGACCAACACCATGTAATTGAGGTAGGAGGTTCCTGTTTGGTATCCTACTTGGCTAGAAATTGTGCAAGGTTTGCATTAATATTCCATGATGTAGTCTCATAAATATCAACCTTCATCTAGCTCTCTACAAGTACTTGTACACTAAAAAGGTTTTTTTCGTGGCTTGTTTAATTCAAATAAAATTTGCTAAAGCCGATATTGGATAGTCCCATGAAGTTAGCTGTAATGGGTCCAGTTTCAACCCATTTCTTAAATATGTATCAGATGCTCATATGTAGATTAATTATACAGATGCTTGATTCTAAGACTCCTACCCTAAGCAGTTTCTACTCTATATGTACAGTTTTAATATAAAAGGCTAGAAAGACACCTAAAACATTTCACAATATTTTATTTTAGAAATTTGTTTTAATTATATACTAGCATAAGCTATTATAAATGTCAATAAAAAATTATACTATTTACCATAGTTTCTAAACTTTCACATTTTTTTTTCTGTTAAAATTTATAATAAAACTTGATTAAATTCTCCAATTTCATTGGAAGCCTTTTCATAACAGGTTTCTCAAAAGCTACTCATTTTTCTTTATGAATTCAAATTTGTTTTCTTTTAGGCACTTGCATATTTTCCCACTTTGTTTTTTAAACTAACATGGCCTTTGTAAAAGTACATCTAGTTTAGCACAGAATGATTGCAATAGTACTCAGTAACAAACCAAATGAATAAAATGCTCACAACTGGTAGAACTGGCATATTGGTTTGAATAAATGTCTTGGAGTTATATGCAAGAAATCCATATGGGATATAGAAGTTTATGTGCATAAATGTGATAAAGAGAAAAACAGGTAGAGAAGAGAGACAGAAAGGAAGACAAACTTTTTTGAATTGGACTTGGCAGTTAAGCAATACAGTGTGTATTACCCCTCAGGTGACTCAGCAAGTCTCCTCACTTCCCCATTGGAAACTCATACAGTGGTAAAAGCACTGACCTTGGCTTCCAGATGCTAAGTACTGATTCTGGTCATCTTAGCCACATGGCCTTGTTCAGCTCTAATCTGCACCACAGTTGATCTGTTCAAATATTTACCAGGATATTTTACAAAGTTTTTCTAAGAGTTAGTGACATGTAGGCATGTGATGCTGTAAAAGTGCTTTACAAAACCTAAGAAATAGAACTTTACCCTTGTTTGTTGGGGTCTATGGAAACATTGACTCTGCTCTTGTTTAATTCTGATAATGGAGTGTTGAAGTGTTTAAGCATCATGCTTAGAATTCTAGAACAGTGATCTCCAAAGGTGGGTTGCATTAGGGGATTGCACAGGGGCTCCAAACCAATTAGAAAATGCAATATTTTTCTTTGATTCTTAAATGCAAAAATAATATGAAGTCTGCCATTTTTCATTTTTACTTAATACAAAGATTATTTACTAATAACCTATTAATTCATAGAAACATTCTACAAGAAGTCAGGATACATACAATTATTGCCTATGTTGCAAAATGTCTGCTGCAGATGTGGGTAATTAGAATTCATGAAACAATTTGGGAGCACAGGTTGATCAGGACATAGTATTGAGTCGATTTTGACTTTAAGTACTATTATTCTTGCTCTTTAACTATAAAATCTGTATTTCATCATCATTATTGTAATAGTTAGCCTTGTATGGGTAGTCTGTTTTCACCCTATAATTTCCTGTTAATTATTGCTTAATTGGAGAATTACTGTATTGTAATCTTCCTAATTTTACTTCCACATTGACATTTCATTGCTATCACTGTTTGTACCCCTAATCCACTAACAAGTAGGAATCTGATAAAATAGGCCATTGGTTCTGGGTAATCAGAGAATGGAAAAAGTTGTAAGAGCCAGGTTGTGGCTCAGGTTGCAGTGCAGAATTAAATGTAGTATTTGCCCTCACAGGACAACTAAAGGTAGCATGAAGTGATAGGAAATGTACTCAGCTGTGTGGGTTGCAGGAGTAAACTTTGTGAGCCTTTTTACTCTTGCTAAAGAATCACTTGATCTCTTCTTACTGGCTTTGCTTTTTTCTTTTTTTTTCTTTTTTTCTTGCTTTTTTTTCCTTTTTCTTCTTTTTTTCTTTTTCTTTTTTCTTTCCTTTTTTTAAATAAACAGACTCCTCAGACCCCTGCACAATTGAGAGAAAAGCTCGAAGAATTAGTGTGACCTCCAAAGTACAGGCGGATGTTCATGACACCCAGGCAGCAGCTGCAGATGGTTTGTACTTGTGTGTCCAGAATGTCCACAGACACATGTTAACTTATGTAGAGTTACCATAAAAGTAAAACCAAACTTAATTTTTGCTTTCAAAAATTATTCCCTAAGCCAGGAATAGGGAGCACACACCTATAATTCCAACTACTTGGGAGGCTGAGACAGGAAGATTCCAAGTTTGAGTCTTAACAACTTAGCAAGACCTTAGAGATATAGCTGAGTGACAAAAGTGCCCCAGGGCTCAATTCCCAGAAACCACCCCGCTACCCTGCAAATTTTTTTCTCTATACAGAGTTAAATTTTAAGGCTATGCTGTCCAATTGAAATATATTGCAAGCCATGTATATAATTCAAAATGTTCTAGTAATCACCCTAAATAGTAAATAAAGATTAATATATTTTATTTAATCCAATATATATAAAATATTTCAATATGAAATCAGGGTAAAGTTAGTGATTTTTATCCACTTACAGTACATCTCAAATCAGACTCATCACCTTTCAAACACTCAGTGGCCACCATATTAGGTGGGTCAAGCTCCAAGGAAATAGCATATATAGAGAGCAAGGCCAAATAAACAATTTCAAAATGACTTGAAAGTTCTGGATTATTATGAACTTCTCACTGAAATATTCTAATGGTTTATCCTGGCATTCAGTTGAAATGAGATTTCTAAAAGTATTGTATATGTTTGTGTAAGTATACTACTTGCTAGTTCTTAAATTCCCCTTAATGCAGCAATTGAAACAAGAGAAATGAGCCCATCTTTCTTATGTAGTCAAAGGAATAGGGTAAAGAACCCAGCAATTTTTAGTCATTGTATAACTAAGACAACCTTCCCAATAGGGGCTGAGCCTTATCATAGGGTAAGGTTCAGAATCTGAACCTCAGTTCTCAGGGAATGGTCACACTAGTCATTTGCCATGAAAGACAAATTGATAACCCAGAAGTAAGCTAGTTAATTTTTAGTGGGAAATATGCTAACCCAGAACCATAACTGACAGAGCTTTCCCATATCTCAGTTTATTTTTGTTAACTATTTGGAAAGATTGCTTACCTTAGATCTTAATCGTATTTCCAGAACATAGTGAGGGTTTCCAGTGTCCTATAGGTGGACATTCCCAGCCTCTTGATCTTACCCCAGATTCCAGGGAAGATTTCATCAGGAAACCTTTAGCCTTCTCTTCACTCACCCTGCTCTTAATAGGGACTGTTCCTAAAAGGCAGGATTTACAAATGGACCCTAGAAGCAGAGCCTTTTTAAGTGTGATGATTAGGAAGAATGAAGATTCAACACGAATACAAGTTTCGAATTTTTATAAAACCTTGGAGGCCAACTTAAATTTGCCAGCATTTGATTTTGCCAATTATAGACATTTTTTTTCAAAACATATGAAGGACATTTGAATGCCAAAAAAGTAAGAAAGAATCTGGGAATAATAGCCTTTTATATTGAATGTAATTTGGCTTTCAGAAAAACTGAAGTCTATCTTTTCACTATTCTGGGGAAATTTTTCTTACGAACTCTCCCCTGCCATTTATGAACCATTAGTACAAAGCACATGTGTATTGGAGTTTAAATATCTCATGGGAAAAGGCACATATATCAGATATTTGCTATATTATGTGTATAGTAACAGAAAAAAAGTCAAAGTAGGCCGAGATTGTCAGGGAAGACATGTTTTCTTACATGTCCATTTTTTTTTCCATTTGGCTGGAATAAAGCATAAATATCCACTATCTATGAGTAATCTTTTAGGAAGATAATCTGTTCTGGACTTCTGTCCATCTTTTTTCATTTTGGCAGTGCTGGGGATTGAACCCAGGGCCTTGTGCATGCTAGATATTAGTTACATCCCCAGCCCCCTTTTTAATTTTGAGGCAGGGTCTTGCTAAATTGCCCAGGCTGGTCTTGAAATTGTCATCCTCCTGTCTCAGCCTCTCAAGCAGCTGGGATACAGGTGAGCAACACCACACTCAGCTTCTGTCTTATAGCAAAAAAAAAAAAAAAAAAAAATGGACTGTTTAGAACAAACTTTATATTTTGCATTCTGCTCAGTTATGCTTTTCTAGTAGATGTGCTTACTAAGTGCCTTACACATAAGGCAGAAAGTTACGTCCCTTGCTTTTTGGATTGTACTTGGGGGGAAAAAAACTTTATCTTTACCCCCCTCTCTCTTTAATCTTCACTTCCCTCAGAGAATCTAACTGGCTCCACACACAGTCCTCGGATACAACCCCGAGATGAAGACTACGAAGGGGCTCCGTGGAATTGTGACAGCTGCACCTTTCTTAACCACCCAGCACTAAATCGCTGTGAGCAGTGTGAGATGCCACGGTACACTTGAATTCAGAAGAGTTGGCACCAGGTTAAGAGTGAAACTTTTTGAGCACCATGAGAAAAGGAAACCTCAGGAGTCTATTCATCTGCCCAGCCTTTTCATTTTCAATTGCACAGGGGGGGGGTAGGAGGAGGAATGGCACTGTGGTCACTGTGCTCACAAAAGGAATATGGTGAGGTCTTTCTTTTTTCCTTTCTTAACTCATTGCAGAGTTAGAGGTAGAAAGGAATACTTGAAACTGGGGAAGGATTCACTCCTGAAAGAATGTACACAGAGCTAAGTCAAGAGCTCTTCTGTGGAATCCCAATTGTTAAAGTTACTGCTGAGTGGCCCTTATGTTTTTTTTGAAGTCAAACCTTGAATGATATTATGAAAAGTTAACAGTTTATGCAGACAAACTGTGAATTCCAGAGTAGGCTTACCTGGCCACAGCTCTCTGGAAAACCAAGGCTCCCTGTGCTTCTTCCCATGCTTCCTATGAAGAGAAGGACAGGAAAAAGCACCCAGAATATGATTTTTTTTTTGCAAAATAATAGAGATATTTTTAATTGCTGCTTTTTTTCAGGGGTAATTTCAAACACAAACAATATGTTTTAAAATGTGATTTGTAGCAGTCAGGAATTAGGCATATTATGCCCATCATTGGAAAGTACAATCAGAGGTGGTAAGATCCCTTTGGCTTGTACAAGGTTTCATCAAGCTATATCAACACTGGTAACTAAGACCTGATTATGCCATATAAGAGATATATTTTTAAGTTACTGTATGCTTTTATTAGGCCGTTTTAAAAAATAACAAATCCTTACAAAGTATGATTTTATAAATGACATTCTTGTAAAACTGCGCTTTGCCAATAGCACAGTGAATGTATGCCAAATGCAAGTCCATTCCAAAATCTATTTGGAAATCTTGAGCTCAGCTGTGGTTCTTAAGAAATGTTTGCAGTTCATAGGGCTTTTTTTTTTGCCTCCTTCCAATTTTGTGATGAATTCATGATGTTTACAGCACAGATAATACTTTGTGCCATAATCCTAATTTAGCTGAAGAAAAAAAATCAATATTAGCTGTTCAATAAAGATTTATTTACACATATGTAATAAACCAATGTGAGGGAAATTACAGTTGGCCAATATCAAAGTTGCACACTGCATTGTTTGGGGAGCAAGAAAAAAATGGTTAGGAAATATTGGATGGGGGTGTAGCTCAGTGGTAGAGCATATGCTTAACATGCACAAGGCCCTAAGTTTGACCCCCCCAGTACCACAAAAAGAAAAAAGATGAATACAAGAGTTTAAAATGAACAACTTTTTAAATAAAAGTGTTTTCAGAGGTCATATTGAATTTGTCCAGGCATCACAGCAACCTATGAAACAGAACTTCAAGGTTTGGATAACTGAAGAGATAAAATCATGTGACTCATTAGGGTGCATCACTGGAAATTTAATAGCACATCTAAATAAGGTCTCTGCCACTGTTCAGTTTCCTTCTTGGCTCAGAATTAATTTTAAAATCCAAACCCCTCATTTGGGTGAGTATAAACAGCAATAAAGTTGGTATATTTTCCCATTCTGAAGCATTTTGGCTAAGGTTATAACCTTAGGAATACCAGCAGGTACCCCCCTACACACACACACACACACACACCCTTTGTGTTCTCATTGTATTCTAATTTAGCAGTAATCTCTGGCAGGCCTGGAAAAACAAGCTGCACTTAATAGCATAATGAAACCAAAGGCATAACTCATCATAGTTTTCCATCAAATCATAATTTCATACTCTGCCTATAGCTTTGAAAACATTTTTTCATATGTGGAAAACTCCCCAAAATATGTCCACTCGTCTCCCAAAGTTAAATGTGGTTATGTAATTACACTGATAAAACATTTCTCATATAACAATTGTGGCAAAACTGTGAAAAAGATGGTGAGAAAGCAGACAGGCTTTAAAGCATGGACTTGAAAACAGTTTTTTTTTTTTTTTTAAACAGACTTTTGTAACACTGGTATCTGTCAGTCTCCAACAACAGTCCAGCAGTCCTACTATCCTGTAAGATTCCTTTGCCTCTGTGTGGTTTTGTATCATGTTGGTGGTGGTCAACCCCACTTGGTGTTAATAAACAATTTAGGGGGACAAACCTATATATACTGCTTGGTGTTCTAGCTAAAAGGTTTACCAGTATTCATAATGATACGCTGAAGTGGCAGCAATTAACTTGGCAGTTGTCAGTTGAAATGAAAGTAGCATGTTTGAAAATAGTCAGATGCTTTATTAAAACCATGTAGATGACTTTTAAAACTATTGCATGAAAATACATCCAGGTTAATAAGCTGTTATCATACAGTAGATGCATGGTTTCAGTCCTTTGATGACATATCTAGTCAATCATTGCTTTCCTGCCAGGAAAAATGAGAAAACAGTCCATTTGCTAGGTGTGGAAGGTGGGGTATGAGATATCAGAGATTGATTTTAAGGAAGTTTTGTACATGCCAATTTGTGATTGTGCACAAGTTTCATCTGCCAACTTAGGCCGTATTCAGTTTTTTAAAATATGCATATTGTTTGACACTGATAAATTTGCTATGTTTAACTGTATCCCATAGACTTCTTCTTGCCTATGACCAGATTGAGTAAGAATCCACCCAGCTTTCAAGGTATCTTTTCCAAAGGATCTCCTAGTCAGATTGGTATGCATAAACAATTGGTAGGAATTAAGTTGGGTGATGCCTAGCCACTGAGGCACCTACGCCCTTTGGTTGAGTTGGTGCACTCCTTGTTTCTTGTAAGAGATTTGCTTTCTTAAAATACAACTGGTTTGATATATCTGGTAACATATAGACCTGACTATACATTTTACATTATTTCACCGTTTCGTAACTGGGTTTTTAGAAAGCACGTTTGCCATTCTGCTACAGTACATTGCCCCTTAAATTTTGGAGTTCTTAAAAGTTTAAAGTGGTAATAGAGGAGCCAGAAACTTTCTAAGCATTGTAAAATGTTGATATTGAGCTAGTTTGGGAGAGAGTAGAGGCAGGAGATTTTAAAGAAACAAAAGAAATGCATTGTAAAAATGTAGTTTTAGAGCAGATTAATGATGGTGGGGAAAGTGTTGCTAATTTGTTTATTTCCCTGGAAGAAATGGGAAGTGTGATAAGCAGTTTAATTTTTAAGGAGCTGGTCTCAATTTTAGTACTTTTTAATTATAAATCGATGTTTCCTTAAATTTTGTCATTGCTTTGTCACAATTATCTAGGGTTCATATCCAACTTTCTGTGGCAACTCAATTTTATATAGTCTTTTAAAAGGTAATTGTAATGTCTTGCTGACAGTATAAACAAAAAGCAAGAATATAAGACATAGAAGAATTGTTCTTTAAAAATTATCAATGATGTATCCTGGAATGTGAAGATGTCCCTTTATAGTTAAAAATTATTTTAATATTGTACCATTGTTAGACCTTGAATGAGTCTATGTTACAGTGTGTGTATGTATATCTGTAGAGAAAGGAAAATGACAAGTGAAATGCTACTTTAAAAAAATCAAAGTTGGGCACTGTCTGTGTTGCACCACTACTGTATCTTTTTGAAAGAATTAACAGTATTTTCCTATTGTGAAAGTTAATTCTGATGACGTTTTCACATTCACCAGAAATTTTTTTTCTGTATTATTTGCATCCCCAAATATTTAATACAAGTAGATTTTGCATGGCTTGGGCATTCAGAGATTTATAGAATGATGAGTCAATTTTAATTTCTAAAGCCATGAAAAGTTGCTTTGAGACTGAGCAATTCTGAATTCTTATTTATGAGAACACGCAATGTCCATGTTTCTTTCCCTACTGTAAAGGAATTGATCAGTTTCTTCATTAAAGCAGCAAGAACTTATTAAATCTTGTAAATACCATGTCTCTTAGATTTCTGTGTATGCTGTGAATGAAATTATTTTGAGATGAAATTGTACAAAGGCATTTTAAAAGGCTATGCATGCATCGTACTTCCAAACAGTACATATTCAGAAAGTCAAAAGTTTCCTGAAAAATAAATTAATAAACTAAAAGCAAACACTACATTCTGCATCTTTTCTGTATAGTTAGAAATAATTCATAATATCAAGCTAGTTCTAGTTCTAAACATTTCTGGATGCACTAACTTAACTATCACATTTCATCTTCTTAGAACATTAGTAATGTTAGACGTGGGTAAGTATTAAGTGCATATTGTTCTGACTTGAAAATTTGTGGGCGAGTGTGTGTGTGTGCGCGCAGGTTTTTATAAGTTGGAACATGTTAGAAACTTAATATTTTTTTCATTCCACTTAATGTTATTTACCAACAAACTATTTTTCTTCTTTACATTTTTTTCCTTTTTGTAGTACTGGGGATTGAATCTAGGGGCACTCTACCACCGAGCCACACTCCCAGCCCTTTTTATTTTTATTTTGAGTCTACATCTTGCCATGTTGCTCAGGCTGTCCTGAAACTTGGCAATTTCCTATCTCAGAATCCCTAATAGCTGGTGTTATAGGGCCCCACCACTGCATCTAGCTATTGATATAATTTGTAATTAGTTTTCCAAAGGCAAACAGAGGTTCTGTCACTTACCTTGCCTAGGGTCTGAAGTAAACCTTCCCAACTTTTTGCACAGAAATCACCACAGATGAATTCTATTAGACAACTCTTTTGTGATTAAATACATTTAAAAATCATTTCTAGGGCTGGGGCTGTAGCTCAGTGGTAAACCACTTGCCTCGCATGTGTGAGGCGGCACTTTGTTCAATCCTCAGCACCACATAAAAAAATGATATTGTGTGTCCATCTACAACTAAAAAAATGTTTTTAAATCATTTCTACATTTTATATACATAAGTATAGAATTGTATAATGATACCCCATTTATTCATTACCCAGCTTCCAAAATTAAATAGACATCCTTATTTCATCTATATTCTTATCACCTCTCACTTTTCCCTGGATTATTTTTAAATAAATCCCAGACATCAGTTCATTTGGAAATACATTTTAACATAAGCACATTGTACTCATCACACCTTATAGAATTACTGCTGTTTAAATATTGAATATCCAGTGTTTTAAATTTCCCAAGTCTCACACATTTTTAAAAATAAGGTTTCTCAAATTATAGTATAGATGGAGTACTTGAAATTTGTCATGTCTCACAATGTGCAGTATGTGTACATGCATGCACATCCTCAGAGTTTTCTTCTCTCCCTGCCAGGAAACCAGTCATTTATTAACTGGAATATCTTCTAAGGAAAGTTTTCTTCATCACCTATTTAGTTATACTCTACCACATCTTACAGTTAATGCATACACTAAATATCAAAGATAACTTTAAAAGTAGTAAAGTGTTTTTAACTCCAAATCAATTCCCACATCCTAGGTTGCCTTAAGCAGTTGAATTATTTTTAGTTACTTCAAATGTTCAGTTAGCACAGATGTGGTTTGCTGTGGTGTCTGTTTTGTAGAGTTATCTGTGAGGACTACATTATTTACCTTTAATTCCTGTATCCATATAATGATTTATTTAGAAATTGACCAGCTCAGTTTTCATACAGAAGACTTGGGGGACTGTTGTGTGGGAGATGCCCAGTGTTTGTATCCCACCTGTATTCCTCCAAAGACTTCCTGACTTTGTCCTATTGGCCTTTTTCTAGAACATAGAACAGGTAATGTTTTATGATGGAGATTTTTAAGATAGTATATACAATATGTGGAGGGTTATTGCTGAGGGTTGAACCCAGTGGGGCAAGCATGCTAAGTAGATGCTCAACCACTGAGCTATATCCCCAACCTGTGGTTGAGATTTTATTTTGCAAAATTGTGACCAATCAAATCATCTCACTTTTCCTGCCTTTTGAACATTGGTGAATATATTTTTCAAATTGCCACATGTGGCAGGGGACTCTGATTTCAAGATTGCAATTTTAGTTTCTCTTCCCAAATTCCACTGAAACATTAAAAAAAAAAACATTTTTAAGGATTGGAAAACAGGGAAGGGTACTCTCAAGGGGTCAGAAATGACAGGAAGTTGATGGATGTATAGAGGGCAATAGCAACTGCTGTCAACCAGGCCACAACTCTAGCCATGAGTGAAGGTCAACCTGCAAAGCATGCCTTTGGGATTCCCCAATAGGACCCATGAAGATCCCCAAGCTCTGAACAGTGAGCAAATAGAATCTAGACAGAAAGCATGTAGATTGCATTTGCTTCCTGACTCACTTGGCACCACAGTTCACTAAAATAAGGAAAACAGTTACTGAGAGTTACTTGGCCACTAGTTAAGGGGCATAAGGCAACAAGTAACTTCAGGCTGCCACGATGAACACAGATAAAAATCTTGTTTGGTCCCCTGAGGATTCCAGGAAGAGGTTTTCAACCCCACAGTAAATACTGAAAACAGTACTCACTGTCTACTGTTGAGTGGCCAAAAACAAATGCTTAAAAGGTATTGAACTTCCCAATCTTCCCAATACTTTGTAATCAAGTAATTTCCAACCAAGTGATATATAAAACTACCAAAGTAGAAAACTTGTTTTCAGTTTTGTTGGATATTAATATGATGGTATCAAACTGAAAAGCTTCACAGTGATGGAAACAGTCAAGAATGTGAACAGAGAGCCTACAGAATGGGAGAAAACTTTCACCACCAGTACCCCAGATAAGGCATTAATTTTCAGGATATACAAAGAACTCAAAAAACCTAACATCAGAAAAATAACCCAGTCAATAAATGGGCAAAGGAAATGAACAAACACTTCACAGAAGAAGAAATATGAATGGTCAAAAATACATGAAAAATGTTCAACATCCCTAGCAATTAGAGAAATGCAAATTAAAACTACACTGAAGTCCTGGGGTTGTGGCTCAGTGGTAGAGTGCCTGCCTGCCTGGTGTGTGTGAGGCACAGGGTTCAATCCTCAGCACCACAAAAAAATAAAGGTATTATGTTCGTCTACAACTAAAAAATATTTTCTTAAAAAACCACACTAAAATTCCATCTCACTACAGTCAGAATAGCAATTATAAATAATACAAGTAACAAATGTTGGCAAGGATGTGGGAGAAAGGTACTCTCATACACTGTTGGTGGGAATTGGTGCAACCAATCTGCAGTATGGAGATTCCTTAGAAAACTTGGAATAGAACCACCATTTGACCCATTTATTCCACTGCTTGGTACGTACCCAAAGAACTTAAAAACAGCATATATAATGATACAGCCACGTCAATGTTTATAACGGCTCAATTCACAATAGTCAAGTCACAGAAATAACCTAGGTGTTCCTCAATGAATGAATGGATAAAGAAAATATGGTATATATTTGGGAATATTTATTACTCAGCCACAAAGAAATAATGGCACTTGGAACTGGAGAATATCATGCCAGTCCCAAAAAAATAAAGGTTGAATGTTTTGCTGATATGTGGAAGTTAACCCACAAAAAGCAGGAAGAAGGGGAGAATAGAAATTCAGTAGGTTAAACAAAGGCGAATGAAGAGAAGGCATGGGTATAGGAAAAGTAAAGACAATGGAATGAACCTGACATAATTTTCCTATGCACATATAAACACCACAGTGAATCCCACCATCATGTACATCCACAATGGACTCCTAGTTAGAATAGGGTATAATCCATGTTTGTATAGTTATATAAAAATGGACTCTACTGTCATGTATAACTAAAAAGAACTAATAAAATTAATGTATATCCAGGAAATGTGATAAGGAATACCAGAGGGAACAGACAGTGGATATAGAAGAAAATTGTGCCATGATATGTTAGCAGCAACCCCATACAACTCATTCACTACATCTCAATTACATTAAGAAGACATCTAAGTTTGTGGAAGTATATTCTATGATCTTTGCACAATAACAAAAGCACCTAACAACACATTTCTCAGATCATATTCCTGTTAAGAGACACATAACTATATAGAGACATGGGGGCAGGAGGGTTGAGAAAATATTACCTACAAGGGTAAACAATCCAGGTGATATCAGAATTTTCCTAAGTCTTTGTATAGAAGATACAATTCTCTTATTTTGATGTGCAAAATAGACTTAATGGTATTATGATTAACTTGGTTAATTCTCTATATATTGAAACTTTATATTTTGTAAAAACTATTTTTCCTAATATCCACCAAACATTTACACACAGAAATCAAGAAAATCCCAATTTCAAAAACAATTATACAGGCCATATTTTTTTTTTACCATAAGGTATTAAATCTAGAAGTTAGTAAAATGAATCAAGCCATCTGAAAACTTAAAAAGCTCTTCTAAACTCTTGATTCAAAAGTGGAATAAAACAGATTGGTTCAGGCAAATTCTCAAAAAGAGGTTCTAGCAAAGACATTATCTCAAATTAAAAAGACTTTCAACTCCCCAAATAACAGAATGGAATAAGAATACTATATCCTAGTGACATTTCAGAGGCTGCAAATTTTGAATTATTTCTAGATGGAAATAAGTAATCCACACCTATAACAGAACAAGTCACATGAAATGACAATTCAGAATTCAAAGTGATGTCTCTTGGGGAAATATTTCCAGCACAAGATGTCTCTGTGGCAACTCTTAACAGTGAAATGGGAAAATGGGGGTGGGGGGTGGGAAATCACAACTATATGCTAAGAGAACACTCTTAAGATGGCCATGTCAAGAATCTTTACCAGCCAGAAAGCTCTGAGGAAGAGTTGATAGGGCAGAGTGGTGGGAGGGGAAGGGAGAGGGCATGGGGTAATTAATGATGGTTGAATGTGATGATCACTATTATCCAAGGTACATGTATGAAGACACGAATTGGTGTGAATATACTTTGTATACAACCAGAGATGAAAAATTGGGCTCTATATATGTACTAAGAATTGTAACGCATTCTGCTGTTATATATAAATAAAAAAAAAGAAAGGGCTGAATCAAAATCATTCCAAGGCCAAGATGGGATATAACCTGTGGGAAAGTGTTTTTAGACGTGAGCAGCTTTAAGAAGGCACATAACTACTCACAAAGGAGTCAAACTACATCTGCCACTTGGGTGGAAAGATATTTACCCCATGCACCGGCCCTTGGTTAACTACCATTGTACTCTGTTTTTACAAGTTTGCTGTTTTAGATTGTATATATGAGAGCATGCAGTATGTCTTTCTATATCTGGATTATTTCAGTTAGCAAGTGATCTCTAGTTCTATCCATGTTGTCCCAAGTGACAGAACTTCATTCTTTATGGCTAAATGGTATTTCATTGTGCATATGTACCACATTTTCTTTTTCTGGTTGATTCCATTCTTGGCTATCCTAAATAATGCTGTAATGAACACGGAATGCAGATATGTCTTTGACATATTAACATCATTTCCTTTGGAATTATTCCCAGTAGTGGGATTGCTGGATCATATAGTAGGCCTATTTATAATTTTTTGAGGAAATTTCATAGTATTTACTATAATTGTTGTATTTTTTACATTCCCTCCAACAGTGTGCAAGGATTCCCTTTTCTCCATATCCTCACTAGTACTTGTTAGCTTTAGTCTTTTTGAAAGTAGTCATCCTAACAGGTGTCATTCAGGTTTAGATTCCATTCCCCTGTTGATTAGTGGTGTTGATTAATTTTTCATATACCTGTTGGCCGTCTTTTGAGACAGTTTACCAAAGAAGGCTTTTGCTCATTTTTTAATTGAAATTGAGTTGTTTTCTTGCCAATGAATTCTGCTGTTATATATAAATAAAATTTTTGTGTACGTGGTTCTGGGGATGGAACCCAGGGCCTTATACACGCTAGGCAAGCATTCTACCAGTGAGTTACATCCCTAGCCCCTTTAATATGTTTTAGATGTTAATCTTTAATTAGATACAGGATCTACAAATATTTTTCTCCCATTCTGTAGGCTGTGTCTTCACTCTGTCAGGCGTTTCCCTGGCTGTGCAGAGCTTTTTAGTTTGATATAATCCTATTGGCCTACTTTTAGTTATGTTGCCTGTGCTTTGGGGACCATATTAAAAATAACATCGCCAAGACCAATGTCATGGAGATTCCCCCTGTGTTTTCTTCTGGTAATTTTTACAAATTCAGATCTTATGTGTAAATCTTTAATCCATTTTGAGTTGATTTATGTATATGATGTGACAAAGGCCTAATTTCATTCTCTTGTATGTGAATTTCTAGTTTTGCCAATACCATTTATTGGAAAGACTATCCTTTTCACATTTTGGGTATTTGGCACTTTTGTTAAAAAAATTAACAAAATTTGTGGATTTGTTTCTGGTCTCTCTATTCCACTCCATTGGTCTATGTTTTTATACCAGTGTCATGCTGTTTTACTATCATTTGGTAATATATTTTGAAGTCGGGTGGTTTAATGCCTCCAGAGTTGTTTTTGTTTCAGTTTGTTTTGGATATTTGAGGGTTTTTTTTGTAGTTCTATGTGAAATTTAGGGTTCCTATTTCTGTGAAAATATCATTAGAATTTTGATAGGAAGTATACTGAATCTGTAGATCAATTTGAGTGGTATTTAAAGATATTAATTTTTCCAGCTTGTGAACACATGATACCAATCCATTTATGTCTAATTTCTTTAATCAACATTTTATGGTTTTCTGTGTGCAAATCTTTCACCTCCTCGATTAAATTTATTCCCAAGAATTGGGATTTTGATTTGTTTTTTCAATAGTTTGTTGTTAGTGTATTGGAACACTACTGATTTTTGGATGTTGATTTTGTACCCTGCAACTTTACTGAATACATTTATTAGTTTTAAACAGTGGTTGGTTGGTTTAGAGTCTGTATGGTTCTCGATATATAAAATGATGTCTTCTGGAGAAAAATTAACTTCTTCCTTTCCAATTTGAATGCCTTTCATTTCTTTCTTTTGCCTAGTTGCTCTGACTAGGATCTTCAGTTTTGTGTTAAATAGAAGTAACAGTGTGTATCCTTGTCTTGTTCCTGATCTTAGAGAAAAAACTTCCACTGATGAGTATGTTAGCTGTGGGTTTGTCATATGTGACTTATTATGTTGAGGCAAAGTTCCTTCTGCACCTAATGTTTGAGAGTTTTTAATCACAGAAGGACATTGACTTTTTTCAAATGCATTTTTTGCATCACCGAGTTAATCACGTTTTTTGTCTTTGATTCTGTTAATGTTATTAAACCACATTTATAGATTTGTTTATGTTGAAACATTCTTGCATCCCAGGAATAAATGCCACTTGATTGTGTTATATGCTTTTTTAAATGTGCTGTTGAGTTCAGTTTGCTAGTTTTTATTGAGGATTTTGCATCTATCTTCATCAAGGATATTGGCCTATAATTTTCTTGTGTCCTTAACTGGCATTGATACTAGGGTAAGACTGGCTTCATACAATTAATTTGGAAGTGTTTCCTCTTCTTCAATTTTGGGAAACTTTTGGAAGGTTTGGGGTTAGTTCTTTTTTTAATTTTTAATTTGTTCTTTTTAGTTATACTTGTTTAAATGCTTGGTAAAACTCAGCATCAGGTTCTGGTTTTTCTTTGATGGAAGACTTTTTATTACTGATCTGAGCTCCTTAGTCATTATTGGTCTGTTTTGATCTCCTCTCTCTTCATGATCAGTCTTAATAGATAAATTCCTAGATACATAATAACCCGTTTTTCTGGGTTATACAAATTGTTGATATATAGTTGTTCATAGAAGTTTTATGATCCTTTGTATTTCTGTGGTATCAGTTAATAAAACTCAACTTCATTGAGTGGTTGTGAACATTAACTGAGTTATTGTATTTAAAGCACATAGAAAAATGCCTAGCATATGCTAAGTGCTGAAACGATGTTAGCAATTATCACATGCTATGATTACTATTTAAAACTATTATTACAAATATAAGAAGCAAACAGAATCAAGATAGTGAGTGAAAGCAAATGAAAAAAGAAAAAGAACAGACCTCAACAGATCAGTGATGCTTAATAAAGCAGCAGAGGGGCACATTTTCAAGAGGAAAATGTCAACTGGTTACAATTGGGGTCTGAGTTTTATAAGGTTCACTGGGGCTGAGTCATAGCAGGGATGTGTCAGTTGGGCAGTCAGGGGAACAGTTGTAAAGATATGGGAAATTGTGAAAGTCCAGAGCCCATTCTTCTCCTTTTCTCTCTGGGGGTTGTGATTTTCCATATCCTTCAGTGAGAATTATTTGAAGGCTTCAATACAAGACTTTAAATAGATAATACATCTAGGTAGACTATCAATAAATAGGGGATTGAAATAAAACTATAAATCATCTATACCTAACCGTTGCATATAGAACACACCATTCAACCATAGCAGAATGCACATTCTTCTCCAGTTCATATAGAACATTTTCCAGGATAGACAAAATCTTAGGTCATATAAGAATCCCAATAGATATATTAAAAAAAGTAAAATCATATAGTATCTCTGACGACAATGGAATGATATTTAAAAAGGAAATGCAGAAAATTTACAAATATGTGGAAATTAAACAACATACTCTTAAACAACTGATGGGTCAAAGAAATCACAAGGGATATACAAAAATGCATAGATATGAATGAAAAGGAAAACAAAGCATACCAAAACTTAGAGTTACAGCAGAGACAGTGCTTGGAGAAAAATTTACAGCTGCAAATATATTTTAAAAAAATCAAGCTGGGCTGGGGATGTAGCTCAGTGATGTAGTTAACATCATACTTGGTAAGGATGGTTACCTTCACCACTGCTTTTCAACGTTGTGTTGGAAGTTCCAGCAAAGGCACTTACAGAGGACTGGGGCTGTGGCTCAGTGACAAAGTGTTTGCCTATCATATGTGAGGCACTGGGTTCAGTCCTTAGCACCACATAAACAAATTTTAAAAATAAAGGCATGATGTCCATCGACAACTACAAAAAAGAATTCAAATAAAAGCACTTACAGAACTAAAAGGCATCCATATTTGGACACTACCTTGGGTTGGGAGCAAAATGGCCAAAATGCTCAAGCAACTATCTCCCCACAGAGAAACCAATTTGAACAGCTACTCACATATCAAACTAACACCACAAAAGCTAAGGAAACCAGGTAAGAGGCTACCAGGCCTAGTTTTAGCCTAAGAAAAGATACATTGAGGAGGGCAGAAAGGATAGAGTTGCCTGTTTCACACCTCCCCCCAACTTTAAGCCGTGCAGCATGGAGAGACACCCCTCCCACTTGGGAGAGGGAGAACAATTAAATACAGACTTTAGACTTGAACCCCAATACCGGGCCTGCCACAGGGAAACAGTGCCAGGAAGAGACTCAGGACCCCTGTCCCCAGGCCAGTGCCCAAAGATTTCTGGATCTTCCTTAGCCAAGGTGGCCAAGGGACTGCCACCACCACCCCCTCCCTCAACCTCTGGCAACAGAGTGGGGAGCACGACTACTTACTTGTAAGTAAGGCAGGAAAGTGAGAATAGACTTTGCTTTGGAGTTCTATACAAGACTTGCTGCATTGGGACCCAGCACCAGAAAGAGCCCCATGGCCCCCATCCCCAGGCCAGTCCTCATGGACTAAAACTCTAGACTTGCCTCTACATCATGCAGAAACCTGAATCTCAGTGGAATACACTCATGTTTCAGCCTGCATCACTGCCAGTCATGGCACATCATTGCCTGAGATTGTGCAGGTCTCTGCAGCTGTGAGAATCAGGTGTGATCCAGCTTAGCATCAGCTTAGGGACTGCTTCTACCACCCTCAGGCAGAACAGTGAAGAACAAGGCTCCTCCCACTGGATGTAGGGCAAAAGTGAGTTCCAAGACTCAGTGCAGGGCTAGTGAAACCTAATTGTGGGCTGATCTTCAGAGTCCTAATTTCCAGGGCCAGTGTCTGCAGATAGAACCTCCGAATCAGCCCCCATGCTAGGAAGAGACCTGTGGCCCTAGTCAATTGGATTTGTAATCCAACCAGTATTACCTGTATCTGGCTGCAGTGGTCTTGGTCCATGAGTCTACCTTAACAGACGGCAGTCCATAGCAGTGTGGGCCTTGATCCTACAGTAGCACTGCAGTGGTCTTGGCAAGCCATGAACTCCAGGTGTGACCTACCATTGCAGTGTTAGTGGCCATGGGATTTTCCAACTTTCCCACCCCAGGTAGCACAATATGGAGAGATAAATTATCCACTGGGGGTGGGGGCAAAGGGAGGTAGGTGCCAAGTCACAATATAGAAACCTGGGGTTGGTCTTGTCAAGGCGAGGCCCAGAGCCAGGAAGAATCCTGTGGTACCCGAACAGAGGCCAGTGATTGTGAACAAAGCATCTGGGTCTATCCTGACCTCAAATGGAGGACAACAGAGATGGACTATATGTTTTAGGTATTCCTCCAGTTCATTCTGAATGATACGCCAACTGCAGATTTAGGACAACTTGGACTTAGAGCGCCCTCTAGTGCCAAAACAGCAACAATACACTAAGAGCCGACTCAGGCAAATCTGGATTTAGGGTGTCATCTAGTGCTGAAAGAGCAGAAGCATCCTTAGGCTTAGAGAAGCCAACTCTTTAGAATTTCTGGGATGGGCACAAACACGGCCAGATTCCAAAGGTAGATAGAATCTAAAAAAATAAAAAAGCAAGAATAGCCATACTTATATCAGATAAAATAAATTCTGTATGAAAAGCAATACAGAGATATAAAAGGTCATTACATAATGATAAAGGGGTCAATTCAATAACAACTATAAATATTATATGCACCCAATATTGGAACACCCAAATATATAAAACAAATATGAATAGACCTATAAGGAGAGAGACTTCAATACAATAATAGTAGGGAACTTTAACACCTACTTGTCAATGGACAAATATCCAAACCAAAAAAAAAAAAAGGTAAAATTGCACCCTAGACCAAACGGACCTAACACCTAACAGACATCTACAGAACATTCCACCCAGAAGCTTCAGGGTACACATTCTGTCAACAACACATAAGCCATTCTCCAGGATAGGCCTGGTAGGCCACAATACAAGTCTCAATTTTTTAAAAATGGAAGTCATATCAAGTATCTTTTCCAACCACAATGCAGTAAAACTGGAGATCAATAAGAAAAACTTTGGAAACTATACAAATGCATGGAAATTAAACAACTTATTTTTGAACAACCAATGGTTCAAGGAATGAATCAATAAAATTTAAGTTTCTTGAAACACATAAACATGGAACATTCCAAAACCTATGGGATACAACAATAGCACAGCTAGATGGGAAGTTTACAGGAATTGACACCTACATAAAAAAAAAAGATTTCAAACAACCTATTGCTATAGATCAGGGAACCAGAAAAACAAGAATAAACCAAACCCAGATTAGTAGAAGAAAAAATAGTAAATATCAGAGCAGAAGTAAATGAAATAAATAAAAAATGTGAAATGGCATCAAAACAGCTGGTTATTATGAAAAAGAAAAAAATGGCAAATCCTTAGCTAGGCTAAGAAAAAGAGAAGCCAAAAATATAATCAGATATGAAAAAGGAAACATTACAACTGACCCCACATGAATACAAGGGATCATTAGAGATTATTATGAATAATTATACACCAACAAATTTGATAAACTAGAAGAAACAGACAAATTCCTGGACACATACACTTTACCAAGGCTGAATCTTGAATAGAAAATCTGAACAGATCAACAAGTAATGAAAACAAATTAGTAAGTCTCCCATCAACAAAAAGCCCCTCGAATCAGATGGCTTCTAATTGCCAAGTTCTACCAAATATTTATTTAAAGGAGAACTCATACCAATTCTAAAAGAAAGAAAAAACTGAAGAGGAGGGAATTCTTCCAACCTAGACAAGGATACACATATATACGTGTGAATGCAAAATGAGAAAAAAGTGAAAAAAAGAAATGGTAAAAAAAGGAAAAGAAAGAAAACTACAAGTCAAATGAACAGACACAAAAATCTTTAACAAAATACTAGCAAACTGACTCCAAGTGCACATTAAAAAATGATTTGCTATGATCAAGTGGGATTCATCCCAGGGATGCAAACATGGTTCAATAGATGCAAATCAATAAACATGATACACCACATCAACAGAATGAAGCATAAAAATCCTCAAAAGTTTCAGAAAATGCATTCAGCACCACTTCATGATAAAAAATACTGAATTAGTTATAGAAAGAATATATGTCAACATAATAAAGGCTATATATAAAACAAGCCAACAGGTAATATCACACTTATTAGAGAAAAGCTAAAAGCTTTCTCTAAGATCCGAAATAAGGATGCTCACTTTTACCCTTTTAACTCATCATAGTACCAGAAGTCCTAGGCAGAATAACCAGGCAAGAGAAAGAAAAGCCATCCAAATTGGCAAAGAATAAGTCAAATTGTTACTGTTTCCACATGATGTGATTTCCTGAGTGGGCTCCCATGTGTGTGTAAACCCAAAGATTCCATAAAACTATTAGAATAAAAGAATTCAGCAAATTTGCAGGATATGAAATAAATATGCTAAAATCAGTAGCACTATTATATGCCAATAGTGAATTATCTGAAAAGGAAATCAAGAAAGCAATCTCATGTATAATAGCTACAAAAAAAATCAAATGAAGAGCCCAGAAATAAATCCAAGATGTGAAAGATCTTAATGAAAACACTGATGAAGGAAATTGAAGAGGACATAAATAGAAAGACATACCGAGTTCATGGGTGGGAAGAATCAATATTGTTAAAATGTTCATCCTACCCAAAACAATTTATAGTTTCAATACAATCCTTATCAAGACACCAATGGCATTGTTCACAGAGCTTAAAAAATCCTAAAATTTATGTGGAACCACAAAAATCCCCAAATACCCAAAGCCATCTTGAGCAAAAAGAACAAAGCAGGAAGCATTGCACTACATGACTTTAAAATGTACCACTAAACTGTAGTAATCAATACAGCATGATATTGGCATAAAAACAGACAAATAGACCATTGGAATAGAAATAGAGCCTAAAAGTAAATCCACAGATCTATAGCTGGTGGATCTTTGACAAGATGATAGAGCACACACCATAGTCTTTTCAAAAAATGATGCTAGTGGGGCTGGAATTGTGGCTCAGTGGTAGAGCACTTGCCTTGCAAGCATGAGACATTGGGTTCGATTCTCAGCACCGCATATAAAGAAATAAAATAAAGGTCCATTGACAACTAATTTTTTTTTAAGTTTTAAAAAATGATTGGAAATGGGTATCTACCTGCAGAAAAATGAAACCATAGACCCCTTCTCTCCCCAAATATAAAAATCAATTCAAAATCCTTTAAAGGCTTATTGAGAAGACCTGAAGCCATGAAACTTCTCAAAGGAAACATGGAGGAAATACTTTGGGACATTAGAATGGATAAGAATGTTTTTGAGCAAGACCACAAAACATAGGAGACAAAAGTAAAAATAGACAAATGGGATTGCTTCAAACTAGAAAACTAATGCACAGAAAAGGAAGCAATTAACAGAGTGAAGAGACAACCTATAGAATGTGCGAAAACATTTAACCAAGTATTCATCTGATAGAGAGTTAATACCCAGACTACATAAAGAACTCGAGCAACTTAATAGCAACAAACAATGTGACTGAAAATGGGCAAAAGACCTAAATAGACATTTCTCTAAGGAATATTTACAAATGGCTAACATATACATGAAAAAAATACTCAACACAAATTGTCAGGGAAATGCAAATCAAAACCACAATGAGATGATATTTCACATCTGCTAGTATGCCTAGTATGCCTATTATTTAAACAAATGTCATCAAGAATGTAAAGGAAAGGGAATCGTTGTACATTGTTGGGAATACAAATTACTGCAGCCATCATGGAATACAGTATGGAGCTCCCTCAAAACATTAAAAATTGAATTACCCTATGATTTGACAATTCCAGTTCTAAGTTTGTTATTCTAATGAATTGAAATTGTAATCTTGACTATATATCTATTAGTTACATGTTCATTGACACATTATTCCCACTAAAAGATATGGGAACTTAATGTTCATTGATAGATGGATAAAGTTGTAAGACACGTGTTTGTACATGTATGTGCACGTCCACGCACGTCCACACACACAGAAACCTTATTCAATTTTTTTATGATTTTACCAATTTAAAATTTTTTTAGTTGAAGATGGACACAATATCTTTATTTTATTTATTCATTTTTATGTGGTGCTGAGGATCAAACTCAGTTCCTCATGCATGCCAGGTGAGCAGTCTACCACTGAGCCACAACCCCAGCCCACATTATTCAATATTAATATGGAAGGAAATCCTGCCTTTGCTATAACACACAGATCTGGAGGGCAGTATGTCAAGTAAGATAGGTCAAACAAAGAAAACCAAATATTGTATGATGTCTCCTATATGTGAAATCTAAAGTAGTCAATATCGGGAGACAGGGACATAGTTCAGTGGTAGAGCACTTACCAGGGTTTCATTCCCAGCACTGCAAAAAACAAACAATAGTCAAATTCATGGAAATGGAAAGTAGAATGGTTGCCACGGCTGGGGGAATGAGAAAATAGGGAAGTGATCATTCAAGAGTACAAAATTTCAGCTTTGAAAGGTAAGTTCTGGAGATCTGCTGTACAGCATAGTACCTGTAGCTAACAATGCTTTATCGAACACTTAAAATTTGCTGAGAAGGGCAAATCTTATGTTAAGAACTCTGACTATACACATGCAAAAGGAAAAAAATAAAGGAAACTTTTAGAGGTGTCATATGTGGATGATCTTAATGGTAATGATGGTTCCACAAGTATCTACTTATCCCCAAACTTACCAAGATTAAATATATATAGTTTTTATATATAAAATGATATAAAAAATAAAGATACTGGAAATCTTAGCTGTCTTCATCCATTCACATGGATGAGTTGCTTTGCCAAAATATTATAGATACTTCAGTTAAGCAGATATCAAATAGTGATTATAATGATTATTTACATTGGAATATTAATGTGTGGGAGTATCAGATTTTAAACTGCCATATCATCTTTTATCAAAGCCTAATTAATTCTACAGAATTGAATGTTATGATGTGACTTAAGAATTGTGACATTAATTATAGGCAAGTGAATATAGAAGACTTTCAACTAAAATTTCAGAGTTACATGAATTTGTAGAGAAGTGAGGTTTATCAGATAACCATTACACACTATGTTAAATTTAAAGCAGATGAATCTTAGACCAGGTTCTAACTAAAGAATATTTATTTTGTATATACAAATGAACACCTCTTACTTAAGAGTTATTTTTCCTAGAAGGGCAAACCCACCATTCTTTTCTATGCAATATTCTCAGTGGTTACATCTAAGGTGAAATTTAGCCAATTATTTTGCTTCCTCTGTTGCAAATATTGAAGGAACTTAAGACATTAACAACAAACAACAAACGCTATCTTGACAATATTCTACATTTACATAAGATTTCACCATTATGGGAAGCTGGGTGAAGGGTTCATCAGATTCTATGTATTGTTTTTGTTACTTCCTGTGTGATTATTATTTCCAAATAAAAATTTTAAAAATGACACCAAAGGTTTGTAAAAACATCAAATTATCTTAAACACAAATCATCTCCATTCTCAGAAGTGATTTGTTGAATGTTGAATCCAGTCTAGGCCTTGAAATTTTCACAATGTTGCTACAAACCATCATTTTATAAGAGTACTTTTTTGTTGTTCCCTTTTTATTTCATTCTGTCTCGGTTTTGTTTGGCGTCATCTTGTTGGGTTGTATTATAGTAGAAATACGGGATCAGAAATTAGTAAAAAAACAAACCAAAAGAGTGTTAAGTAAATTGTTAGAGGAAGGAGGCATCCCAGTAAAATCAAGAGCAGTCAGGGCATACGTTGATACAATACAAAAATGTAGCCCATGGCTTTTTAAGGAGGAGTTGTTGAATATATCACAATGGAACCATCATGGTGAAGATTTAAAAAGAAAAGAAAAGCCCAGGGACTCTGCCAGTTGGCACATTGCCATTGTGGATGTTCGTATCTTGTTTGCTTAGTCCAAAGCCTTCAGTTCAGACAATGGTAGAGGAAGGAGAAGACATATTGATTCAAGTAAAAGAGGTCTCTCAAGTTAGTCAGACAGAGGAAAAGATTCAAGTAAAAGAGAAGGTCTCTCAAGTTAGACAGAGGAAAAGATTCAAGTAAAAGAGAAGGTCTCTCAAGCTAGTCAGACAGAGAAAGAAAGTGTAAAACAGAAAAAGCCATCAGGGGGAAAGTTACAACAGGAGACTGCTACTAACACCTTTCTATCACCAGAGGGTGTAAGTGTCCAACCAACAGCACCACCTCTACAGGAGACTGCTACTAACACCTTTCTATCACCAGAGGGCGTAAGTGTCCAACCAACAGTGCCACCTCCATATGCTGGGAGGCTCCCAACTCCCGCAGTTGATAGTTGGGATCCTGAGACAGGATCTCAAATATTAACATGCCCTGTAATTGAGGAAGGAGGGCAGCGAATTTACCATGCTTTAAATTTCAAAAAAGTGAAGCAGCTAAAAGAGGCTGTAACAACATATGGTCCTCAAACACCCTTCACTGTAAGCATGGTCGAATCCATTACCAACTTGAACATGATGCCAGCAGATTGGGCTAATATGTGTACAGCTGTGCTAAATGGAGGACAATACTGTTATGGAAGGTTGCCAATGAGGAATTTTGCAAGGAGACGGCTAGGCAAAATGCAGCAGCTGGTTATCCTCAGAGAAATCTAGATATGTTGTTAGGAAAGGGACCTTATGAGGATCAGCAGCAACAATATGATCCTGGTGTATATGCACAAATTGCTGCAGATGCAGTTAGGGCATGGAAGACATTACAAGGGCATGGAGGTTTACAAGGTCAATTATCTAAGGTAATACAAGGAGCTAATGAATCTTACGCTGAATTTGTAGATAGGCTTATTCAAACAGCTACCAGAGTTTTTGGGAATACAGAACAAGCAATGCCATTACTAAAACACCTGGCTTATGAGCAAGTGAATCGTTGGTGCAGAGAAGTCATTAGACCATGGAAACATGAAGATTTAAACACATATATTAAATTATGTAGAGACATTAATGAACAAGGGCAAGTCGTGGCAGCTGCAGTAAAACAGGCTTTAGATGCCAGACACATTAATGAACAAGGGCAAATCGTGGCAGCTGCAGTAAAACAGGCTTTAGATGCCAGGCCAAGAACATGCTACAATTGTGAACAACAGGACAATTTAAGAGTAATTGCCCCATAGGAGGAGGGTTTAACAAAACTAGGTATCAAAGGAGTAGAACACCGGGTATTTGCCCACGATGCCATAGAGGGAGATATTGGGCTAATGAATGCCGTTCTCAAACCACCATAGAGGGTACTCCATTATCAAAAAACGAACAAGGACCAGGTATTTATCCAGGATATCGTGGAGAAAGGCATCGGGCTCCATTGCCAAAAAATGGACAGGGGGGCCCAATGCTCCGGGGCCCAAAACCACAAATATACGGAGCACTGGAGGAACCCAGCAACCCCATCAGGGTAGTGCCCAGGACACATTGTCCATCAGATCCCTCATCAGACAAACCAGAGGGAGCGCAGGATTGGACATCTGCGCCTCCGCCAGAGCAGTACTAACTCCAGAGATGAGAGTTCAAATCATTCCCACAGGGGTAAAAGGACCTCTTCCCAAAGGAACAGTAGGCTTATTATTGGGACGCAGCTCTTCTACTCTAAAAGGACTTATGATTAAGTCCTGGGGTAATTGATCCCGATTATGAAGGTGAAATAAAAATTATAGTCAGTTCTCCAAAGGGTATATCAGTAATTTCACCAGGAGATAGAATGGCACAGTTACTAATAATACCCAGCCTACATGATAAATTTTCCAGTCGTGCTGTAGAAAGAGGTTCCAAGGGATTAGGCTCCACAGGTGTAGATTGGGCTATGCTTTCTTTAAATTTAGATTCTCGCCCCATGCTAAAACTAAATATTCAAGGACATGAATTTAATGGACTACTGGATACAGGTGCAGACCTTAGCATCATCTCTCATCAAGAATGGCCAAAACATTGGCCATTACAACAAGCCACTCAAACGCTTCGAGGCCTAGGAGTGGCAACTAATCCCCATAGAAGTGCAATGGTATTAGATTGGAAGGATCCTGAAGGATGTGAAGGAACTATGCAGCCATATGTATTGGATCATCTTCCCGTGAATTTATGGGGACGAGATGTCCTAGATCAATTAGGTTTGACATTAACAAATAACATCAACCAAAATGCACCCACTATTATGACTAGACAAGGTTTTAGGAAAGGAAAAAGATTAGAAAAACAAGAACAAGGTATAGCAGCACCAATACAAATAGATCAAGGAACGGACAGACATGGATTGGATTTTCAGAAAGGGCCACTGAGACAATAAAAATTACTTGGAAATCAGAAAGACCAGTATGGGTTCCTCAGTGGCCCCTGACTAAAGAAAAGATACAAGCAGCCCATGACCTGGTCAAACAACAATTAGCGGAAGGACATATACAACCTTCTGTATCTCCCCATAATACTCCCATTTTTGTCATCAAAAAGAAATCTGGTAAATGGAGATTATTGCAAGATTTAAGAGCCATTAATAATGAGATGGTTATTATGGGACCTGCTCAATCAGGGATTCCTCAGTTGTCTGCTTTGCCAAAAACCTGGTATGTTTTAGTTATAGATATTAAAGATTGTTTTTTTTTCAATTCCAATTCATCCTGAGGATAGTCCACGTTTTGCATTTACTATCCCTGCACTGAATCATGAAGGTCCTGATCAGAGATATGAATGGAAAGTACTCCCTCAAGGGATGGCTAACAGCCCAACTATGTGTCAAATTTATGTTAACAAAGTAATCCAGCCACTTAGAAATCAAAATCCTGAACTACAAATATTTCACTATATGGATGATGTATTATTAGCACACAAAGATAAAAACACATTGCTAGAATGTTATGCCACACTTACAAACTTATTAAAAAATTATAATCTAGAGATAGCAATAGATAAAGTACAATTAAATTTTCCAATTAATTATTTAGGAGTTCTATTATTCTCAACCATGGTCCGTCCACCAAAAATTCAAATACGAGTAGATCAACTCAAATCACTTAACGACTTTCAAAAGTTATTAGGAGACATAAATTGGATAAGGCCTTATCTAGGTATACCAACAGGAGAGTTGGGACCTTTATTTGATATCCTAAAAGGTCCATCAGATCCAAATTCACCCCGAATGTTAACGCCTGAAGCGAGAAAGGCATTAAAAATCATTGAAACATATATGGAAAATATGCATTTGGATAGAATTGATATAAGTTTGCCTTTATTATTTATTGTACTACCAACAAAAAATATTCCTACAGGAGTATTTTGGCAAGAAGGTCCATTATTATGGATACATTTATCTTATTCTCCTAACACTATTCTTACTAGGTATCCTGAGGCTGTAGGACAATTAATACTCAAAGGAATAAAAGCAGCAAAGGGAGTGTTTGGAATTTCTCCCAATAAAATTATTACTCCATATACTATGAATCAAATTGATGAGTTAGCTAATGAGTTAAATACTTGGGCAATAATCATGTGCAAATCTAATGTTTCATTTGATAACCACTTACCATCTAATCCTTTATTGTCTTTTTGGTCATCGCATCCTGTAATTTTTCCAAAAATGACAAGAAAAACACCTATCAGAATGCTCCAAATATATTCACTGATGGGTCAAATAATGGTACAGCAGCAATAGTTACACCTGATCAAACTTTTACATTTTTAGTACCCAAACAATCAGCTCAAAAGGTAGAGCTTAATGCAGTATTACAAGCTTTTGTGATGTTTAAAGATTCTGTATTTAATTTATTTTCCGATAGTCAGTATATAGTTAATGTTATAGTATCCCTTGAAGATGCTGGTAGGATTCCCCTTCCTCTACTGTTTTCTCTTTGCTTTCCACTATACAAAGTCTAATCTGGGACAGAAAAGATCCGTTCTTTATAGGACATATCAGGGCACATACAGGATTGCCTGGAGCCCTTAGTTTGGGCAATGATTTAGCAGATAAAACTACACATGACATACATATTTTCTCTACACTAGAAGAAGCTACAAATTTTCATAAAAAGTTCCATGTCAATGCTAATACTTTACAAAAGCGTTTTAAAATAACTAAGGAACAAGCTAGACAAATAATAAAACAATATCAAAATTGTGTGACCTTTTTTACCACAAGTTAATCTTGGAGTCAATCCTAGAGGATTGATACCTAACCATATTTGGCAGATGGATGTCACACACTTGCCAGAATATGGAAAATTAAAATATTTTCATGTTACAGTTGATACTACTTCTGGATTTTTGATGGGTTCCCTTCATGCCGGAGAAAAAACTAAAGATGTTATAGCTCATTGCTTACAAAATTTTGCCACTGTGGGCATTCCAAAACAGTTAAAAACAGATAATGCCCCTGGTTATACTTCTACCTCTTTTAAACAATTTTGCTCAACATTTGGCATTACTCATATAACAGGAATCCCATACAATCCACAGGGACAAGGCATAGTTGAAAGAGCTCATCAAACTATTAAAATGTACTTATTAAAGCAAAAAGAAGGAATTGGGAAGGGGTATATATTCCCCAAAGATAAACTTAAAATAACCCTTTTTACTCTAAACTTTTTAAATTTGGATTCATCAGGGCTTAGTGCTGCGGAAAGGCATATGTGTCCAAAAAATGTACATAAGCCCAAGGCACTTTGGAAGGATATTCTAACAGGACAATGGAAAGGTCCTGACCCAGTAATTGTCTGGAGTCGGGGGTCTGTTTGTGTGTTTCCACAGGGAGAACAGCAGCCAATTTGGATTCCAGAAAGATTAACTAAAGCGATTTCTACAGACCAAAAAGAAGATGATTTGGCTCAAATCCATAACAGCTGATATCCAGAACTCCAGTTTGGCTACACTTACATCTGTGACAGAACCAGGATGCTTTTTCAATATCTATTTTATTATTGCCCTTTCCCACATCATGAAGTTCTATTTTGTTTTTTGAGCTCATACAGACCTAGGTTAATGTTTTGCTGATCAGTTCTATTTTTTGACTATAGAGTTTTTAAACATTGCAATGGAGATTTCACCTGTAAAAAGTTATAAGGCCTTTACTATTATGTTATGTGTTGTGTGCACACTTGTGTTTTATGTTGTATGTTTGTATGTATGTATGTCCATATATCATATATGATGAGCGCTCATGAAAAAATGGATCCAAATATTTTTTTTTATTCACATGATTTAAATGGTTTAATTTAAATTGGGTAAACAACTGTTGAGGATTGTTTTAATATGTGAACAAAAAAGGAGGTTAACAGATCTGTTTGTTTACTTTCACCTTTCCTTTTCATTATATTTAATAATTCTCTTCAAGATAATGTAAATTGTTAAGAAAATTGTTTTCTTTTAGTGCCTTCTGGAATGTTACATAATTTTTTCTTTAGCCATTATTGCCAGAATTCCTATCTTCATCCCAGTGCCGGTAAAGACAAAGATAAAACCAATCTACAGCTTCTGCAATAGCCATCACTGAACTGCTTGCAGAACTTGCCTGGACTATGTATCACTTGTATGCATTGTGAACTCACCTGTATGCATTGTGAACTATCTGTTGGTGCAGCAACTTGTGGTAGTGTTGGGGTATTTTTTCTGATGATGTCATCGGTGGTACAATTTTTCCAAAAGGAGCCATCAATTGGCTTGGTGTATCTTCCTCCCTTCTGCTTGTCATGATCGTTCAGCTAAAATTTGGGGGCCAACAGAGGTGAGGCAAAGAACCTCACCCCCCCACTGGTACAAAGACCTATCCACAGGTGTGGCTGTATACTGGACCGGTAGTCAGTGACGGGTAAGATCCAATTGCAATGGTACCAACCTAAGACAGGAGGCTGACGCCTTGAGGTCAGCTCATCTGATAACGGGTAAGGACCATATGTACTATTGGACAACCTAAGGCAGGCACGGTCTCTAAGCCACATGCTTGTTGTTTAAACAGAGAGGGGGAGATGTTGAGAGCCACAGCCGAAGGGGCCCCAGCAAACTTTCAGACTGCCAGCTAATGATTGGCTCACAGCAGCCCCAGCAACTTCTAGCAGATTGGCTCCTCTGCAGTGATGCTCATTGGGCTGTTTCCCCGCCCTTTCAGACTACAGAGCTGCTCATTGGGGGACTTTTTTTTGGCTCTGCCCACGCGACCCAGCCAATCGGCCTCAAGAACAGGAGGAGGGGGTGGAGGTTGAGAGGCTTGTGGGAAGCTGGTGGTGGCAGTTGGGCTCTGAAGGTTTTTCCTGAGGAGCTGTGTGGTGTGGTGTGTGTGTTCTAAAAATAAAGTTCGTTTCTTTTGACAAGTGGCTCCTGAATTGTGCCCAGCCAGACTGCGGCACCTAGTTCAATTGTCTCTCAAGCAAATAATCCTAAAACAATGAGCACAATCCCCTAAGCAGTTTGGAATTACCTAATAACCCATCAGTTTATTGGTTCACTTTTTTCTCCCTCTTGGTACTAGGGCAGATATTCCAGGAAAAATGTTTATTATGGTTTGGATATGAGGTGTCCACCAAAAGCTCCTGTGTTAATGCAGGAATGTTCAGATGATCAGATTGTGAGAGCTATAACCTAGTTACTTCATCCTTGTTTGAATGGACTGGGTAGTAACAGTATGGGAGGGATCATGGCTGAAGGAGTTGGGTCCCTGGGGTATGCCATTGAAGGGTGCATCTTCCCTCTGCTATACCACCACCCCACTCACTTCCTGGCCACCATGAACTGAGAAGTTTTCCTGTATCACATCCTTCCACTGTGATCATACCTCACCTTGGTACTAAGGCTATGGAGTCAGCTCACCATGGAATAAACCTTTGAAACCAAGCCGAAAATAAACTTTTTTCCCCTAAGTTGCTCTTGTCAGGCAGTCAGTTTCTCTCACTGTGACCAAACTAACATAATATTAAACCAATATTATGGGTAGCATCTTAACATGCAACTATTTTAGATGAAAAATAGAATTGTTCATTTTTTTGTTCTTTAAGAAGTACTAGACAAAATTTCCCCTTACTCTTTTATTAGTGCATTATAGTTGTACATCTTGATGGGATTTGTTGTTATATTGTGTACATGTAACAAATATGTAACATAATTTGGCCAATATCACTCTCCAGCATGGACAAATTCTTATAACTAAAATGCTGTAACTAAATATACTATGGTATATTGGGGGGGAATGATAAATTCCAAATAAAGTCTGGAGTTTATAAACAGTAATATAAATAGTCAACTCTTGACTTCTGACAAATATATTATGGTTATATAAGTTGTTAACATTAGAGAAAGTTGGGTAGGGGGTTGGTGGGTATAGCTCAGTGGTAAAGCAAGTATTGGCATACCTCCTGCCCTAGTTTCAATTCCAGTGCTGAATAAAGTGACCTGATAAAGGAAGTTGGGTAAAGGGTATATGGGAACTCTACTTTTTAATAATATTTTTACTTGTTTTAATTAGTTATACATGACAGTAGACTGCATTTATGCACTTTGATAAACCATTCATAGATGGTACTATCTTTACAACTATTCTATAAGTCTAAAGTTATTCTAGAATAAAGTTTATTAAAAAAATAAAGTAGTAGCTGGGCGTGGTGGTGTACGCCTGTAAAACCAGCCACTCAGGAGGCTGAGGCAGGAGGATCACAAGTTCAAAGCCAGCCTCAGCAAAAGTGAAGTGCTAAGCAAGTCAGTGAGACCCTGTCTCTAAATACAAAATAGGGCTGGGGATGTGGCTCAGTGATTGAGTGCCCTAGTTTAATCCCTGGTTCCCCAAAATAAAGCAGTAAGTTCCACTAGCCTTTGATAGAAAAGATCATGAATATTTTCCATCTACATAACCTTAGTAGGCAGAATTAGTCTTACTAAGCTACTTTACTAATAAAGGCAGAGGAAAAGAAGACAATACCTTATGTTCCTTTTTATATCATAGGAGTTCATATCTAAAAAGAACTTTATTAAATATATACACAATCAACACAAATTTTTTGTACCAAGGATTGAACCCAGGGGGCACTTAACCACTGAGCTATGTCCCCAGTCACCCCCCCCCTTTTATTTTTTGAGACAGGGTCTCACTAAGTTGCCGAGATTGGCTTTGAATTTGTGAGCCTCAGCCTCCCCAGCCTCTGGGTTTACAACCACACACCACTGCAACATGCTCAACACATCTTAAATAGTCATGCTCCCAAACATTAAGGAGAAGTGAAGATGGGAGTAAAGCAGGTAAGGTTATAAAAGGGCAACTTGAAGGATCCTGTGGTGATAGAAGTACTCTGTATCTTGACTGTATCAATGTGATAATTGTATATATATGTTTTATATAATTGTATGTATGTTTTTAAATTTATTTTTATTTGTTTTAATCAGTTATTTATAACAGCAGAATGCTCTTTGATTCATTGTGCACAAATGGAGTACAATTTTTAACTTCTCTGGTTGAATCCAAAGTAGGGTCACACCATTCGTGCAATCATATATGTACCTAGGGTAATGATGTCCATCTCATTCTACCTTCTTTCCTACCCCCATTCCCCCTCCCCGCCCACCCTGTGCCCAGTCTAAAGTTCCTCCACTTGTTTCTTGCCCCCCATTATAGATTAGCATCCATTTATCAGAGAAAAACATTCAGCCTTTGGTTTGGGGGGATTGGCTTACTTCACTTAGCATGATATTCAACTCCATACGTTTACCTGCAAATGCCATAATTTTTTCTTTTCTTTTGGGATGTGGTTGTGGCTTAGTGGTAGAGTGCTTACCTAGCATGTGTGAAGCACTGGGTTCGATCCTCATAAAAATAAAGGTATTGTGTCCATCTACAACTAAAAAATATATTTTTTTTAAATCTTAATACTGAGTAATATTCCATCATGTATACATACCAGTTTCTTTATCCATTACTCTATAGGAGGGCATCTCAATTGGTTCCACAGTTTGTCTATTGTGAATTGTGCTTCTATAAACATTGATGTGGCTGCATCAATGTTTTTAAGACCTTCGGATATAGACCAAGGAGTAGGATAGCTGGGTCAAATGGTGGTTCCATTCCAAGTTTTCTAAGGAATCTCCATAATACTTTCCAGATCGGTTACACCAATTTTCAGTCCCACCAGCAATGTAAACAGTGTATCTCTTCCCCCACAGCCTCACCAACACTTATTGTTGCTTGTATTCTTGATAACTGAAATATAATTGTATATTATACTATAGTTTTGCAAAATGGTATCATTTGGAAGAAACTGGGTAAAGGTTTCTCGGGATCTCTATTATTTCTTACAACTGCATGTAAATCTACACTTGTCTGAAAGAGCTCAATGAAAAAAATTAAAGACAAACTTACAATAATAGTTGTACTTAGAAAAAATACTGATAAAGTTATGATAATTATGAATCATTAATTTTTTTGTCCAATTTAACTGGTAAAGAAAAAAATCAACTACTTTTCAGAACGATTAGGAAAACTCTTTTCCAATTGATAGTTGTAACGGTAATGTGACCAAAATGCTCATCATCTGAATGTTATACAAAAGCATAGAATGCAAATTGATCATTCTCTTCCTGTCCCTTGCCTATCTGGTTCTTTTCCTCAGTTACACGCCATATCCAGTTTTAGAAGGAGCAGTAGATGCTAAAGGTGCCAAAAGTAATGTGAATAATCTGTGAATCGGATCTACAGTCTTTGATGAAATCATCTCGAAAGTTTGAAGTTTTATCCATATAGAAGTTATCCCCCCCCAAATCCTCCAGAATTTGTGTTCCAAGTCTTGAAATAAGCACATATTTTTCTTCTCCCTATGAAGAGCTTATTAAAATAATAAAGGATTTTAAAAGATACAAACCTACAACTTTGCATAGAGGATAATGGGGAACATTGAGAGACAAAAGATCAGAACAGATTGCTGGTGGGAGTAATAGGGTATGATGAAAGTAGATGGAGGAACTCAGAGTTTAGGCATGCATGGAAGATCTCACAACTGAGTGGCAGCCAGCATTAATAGAAAGTCCTGATGAGTTCTTAGGTTCAGAATCTGTAGGTTCTGTGGAGGACAAAAGAGAGAAATAGAATTGGAAAAACCATAAAATCCTTATACTGCTTCTAACTCAAGCTCAAAACAGAGTGTTTACTCATCTGGCAAAACAGAGCAACAAAACAGGCAATTTCTCTAAAGAAAAGGTAAAAACTGGGAATATTGGCTGATTTTGCCAATACATTCTGCTAAGAGGTAAGCCCTGTTTCTCAGCTTTTAAATCCAACTGATAATCAAGGATCACCAGGAATTTAAGCAAAACTTGCAACTTAAAATTGACCAAGTGAAACAGAAATAACTTCAGAAAAAAAAGTTCAGGGATCAGATATGTCTATGAAATCTATTTCAACAAGAGAAAAGAATGGGGAGAAATCACATTCATTAAACTAAAACATAACACTAATAACTGGAGTACAGAAAAAAAACAGAACAATACAATTACTAAAATACTAAATATCTACTTCCTTGGTGGAAACTGAATTTCCCAAATGTATAGCAACACAAGGACAGGAAAAATACGGGGAAACCAATTATATAGAATTTCAACCTTGGATATTTAATCTCCAAATACTGACAGCTCTAAATAGAAAACAGTGGGAGAAACTTATCAAAAAGGAGAAAACAAAATTCCTAGAAGTTTAAGAAACACATAATATCTTACTAAGTGGCATTCAAGATAAATAACAAAAGACCCACACACCTCCCATGGAATTTTCTTAAAAGACTCAGAGCATCCAGAAAGAATAAAACTCATCATCTAAAAAGGAATGACAATTCCTTTTCAACATTAACATTGAATTTCCATCCTAATTTTTAAGGAAAAAGTGATTTTCAAACTGAAATTATATACTTAAGGACATTTCAGTCAAGAATGAGTTGAGAATAAAGACATGCTTAGACAAAGCAACACCCAAAGTGAATATTCAGCAGATTCCCATTTCTACACCCTTTTGGAGAAATTTCTGAGGGATATGCTCTGGCAAAAGGAGCAGGTAAACAAGGAGGAGGAGGAGGAAGAGAAATGGTCACTAGGAAACAGATGGTGCATCTTAGGTGACCAGTGAAAAGCCACCTCTGGGTGACAGCTGTGCAAAAGCAATCAATTCAGATTGCATCCTGTGGACAGAAGTCTATGGAGCGGAAGTGTTCCATCTTAGAAACTCCAGGAAACAACACATTAATACTCAATATGGTTCTGCAGTAAATAAGTCATAGCATTGTGAACACTATTGATTTTCAGCTGTTAGTGCCAACTTGGAAACAAAGCCAGAATGACTGAATTTGGTTGCAGGATACAGTATAAATGCTATTAACCTGAATCAGGAGTTGAAACTGAAGTTGATGTCACAAACTTATGAAGTGGGGACAAAGGACATCAGCTATAGTTCATAAAAAGTAGAACCATAAGTATGTTATTCACAGTTTCAAAGGCAACCAAGAAGGGAACAAACAGTAATATTACTATATTTGGAGAAAAGGGAAATGGGAAGTAGATGTGAATGAGTCAAATCCTCTATGAAAGCAGAACATCACTAGATATAAAGTTGATAAATCAAAAATATTGCTGGATATGGTGACTCAAGTCTATAATTCCAGCTACTCAAGAGGTTGAGACAGGAGGATCACGAGTTCAAAGCCAGCCTCAGCAACTTAGTTAGACCCCGTCTCAAAATAAGAAAAAGAGCTGGGGATGTAGCTCAGTGAGGAAGCATCCTAGAGTCAATCCCTAGTACCACCCACCCATCTATCCCCCCTACACAAAAAAATGTTAAAATGTTTAATAACACTTGTTAAAGACCATAAGGCAAACCTATTCAGGATCATCATAGTATGTATAGGGAGTACTTCAGTGGGGGTTTTCAGTAAGGAAGAGAGATCAAGCAATGAAAAGTGAGAATTCATAGCTAAGGAGCAGGGCAAGCAAGGTCAGTAGAAAATTGCTAAGAGGAAATATCAGGGATAATCTGGCTAAAACTGTTTCTTCTTGGAGGGTTGTGGATGCAGCATAAAACAGCTTGGTGGCATTAGTGGCTATAGGCACAGCATAGACTGGCTAGCCCATCCTTGGTGACTCTGCACATGACCATTGGCTGGTGACTGTAGATGAGGCATCAGAACCTACCCCGCTCTAGGAAGAGGCTTGTGGAGAGAAACTCCCGTTTCTTGGTACTCCTTTAATTCATTCTGGATAACAAACCCAACTGTCGATGTAGGAAGAATCTGGGCTTTGATAGCCCTCTAGTGCCAAAACAACGACTATGCACCAAGAGCACATTCAGCAAACCTGGGCCTGGGTACCATCCAGTGCTGAAATAGTAGAAGTGACTACAGGGAACAGAGAAAATAAGCAGCCTGCTAGAATTTCTGGACAGATAGGCACAGACAAAGCCAGATTGCAAATACTGTGATTTATATCTAACCATTTAATGCCCAGATGATATTGCATGTCAACAAGTATCAAGAGCCTTCAGGAGAAAACCAAGATGGTGGAAAAGAGGTACTCAGCACTCATCACCTCCTTCACAGAAAAAAAAAAAAAAAACAGAACAAATGTATAGCTGCATTTTGAGGTGGTGCCCACAAGAGAAACACTGGAAATAATCAAGAGAGAGACTGGAACCGTGGAAATTCAGAAACCTGGAACCAAAGCACAGAAACAAAGTACCCTGGGCTGGGGATGTGGCTCAAGCGGTAACGCGCTTGCCTGGTATGCGCCGGGCGCTGGGTTCGATACTCAGCACCACATAAGATAAAGATGTTGTGTCCACCGAAAAACTGAAAAATAAGTATTAAAAATTCTCCCTCTCTCTTCCAAAAAAAAAAAAAAGTACCCTGGTGTCTGCCATCTCCATAGATTGGGGATGGGTAGTCTCCTTTGTAAGGGTGAAAGAGTCCCAGCGAACTAAGGATGCAGATATTGGTAATCCTAGCTACTAGAAAGTTATACAACCTTCACAGGCTTAGCCAACTTAGATAAGTCACCTGAAATCTGCATAGTAGCCTTGCTTTGGAAAAGGAGCTCACATAATCTCCCAGTGATGTACCCGGGAGCCATGTAGAGAAGTGAACTATTGTGAGAGTTTGAACAGTTCTAGGGGTCAGAGACCCTGACATGATTTCCCATTTGTGAGACTCTGCAGACATTACACTGTACTGGCTTGTGGGTAGCTGAATTGTGAAATCAACTTAGCCAAGTACAGTGACTATGATATATGCCTGATGGATGTTCTTCACTGAAGGGGATGGGTGTTGTGACAGAGGGAAATGGAGGATACCACCTTCAAAAGCCAGGATATCAGGGTGCTTGTCTTGAGACCAAGGGCATGGCCAGGCACACAGTCTCTCACCAGTGCCTGGACTGAAGGCAGGTGCCCATGTGTTTTCTGCTGCCAATGCTCAGGTTCTTGTTACTGACAGTAGGGAAGGAATACCCTGGTTCTTACTGCTATCCTGCCCACAAGGGCAAGCTGAGAGAACCTTGAACAACTTGAGTTCTTCTGTCACCCTGTCCCCAGATATGTGCTAAAATTGAAGGAGTATGTGTGTATGGGGTGGGGGTGGTTTCAGCTGTTGCCTCCAGCCCTGGGTGAAAATTACTAAAGGAACTGAGAACTTTACCCAATTTCAGCCAAAGACCTGTTCCTGGGTATGAACTGCCACTGGCAGAGAGGGTCATCACAGTTCCTATTGCTACCCAACCTATGTGGTTCCTGCAATCACCTTACCCTCCCTTGTCTGACCACACCTTACTATCAGAACTTGGTATGAGCCCCACAGAGGGGGTCATGTGGTTCCTACCATGGCTTCTCCCTGTGCAGCATCTGGGCCTGGACCACTGGCCAATTGGAGGATAAATTCTTCAAGACTCTGACCACTGATGGGTCTGTCAGAGCCAGAGAATCTTGCTAATAGTAGATCTAGCATCACAGCGCTTGAGGAAATTCCCAGTCACCCAATAAGGGCCACCACTCCCATTGTGGGAGTAGCTACACAGTGAGCATGCTATACATACTGCTGTTTGCATCTCATCTGCCTGAATGGATACACTATCCCTACTCTTACATGGCCCACAGAGATAGTGGTTCTCTCCCACTCTGGCACAGTAACCACAGTGCCCAATGTCATTAATCACACCCAAAGAAGTTATTAGGAAAATACACTATGGTGCCCAAGTAGAATCAAAGCCAACACTGCAGTAACAAACTGACACTTATACATTTCCAGGAGAATGTTGCTTATTAAGAAGGCAACTTCATGAAAGTGATAGAGATATGTCATTAAACAGATGTGAAAATCTCAACATGGGAACAAAAGAAATATGAAAAAAGGTAATATGATACCTCTAAAAGAACATAATAACTTGAATATCAGATGGAATATCTGATAAGTCATTTAAAAGAATGATTATAAAAAATCTCAATGAGATCCAACAGAATACAGGTAAACAGTTAAATGAAATTAGGAAGAAAATGCAGGATATGGATAAGAAATTGAGCAAAGAGAGATCTTGAAAAAGAACCAAACATAAATCTTATAAATGAAGAGCTTAATAAGTCAAATAAAGAAACATAGTGGGAACTCTTAACAGATTATATCAAGTGGAAGAAAGAATATATGAACTTGAAGAAGGTCTTTTGAAATATTCTAGGCAGACAAAAAGAAAAGAACTAGAAGACATGGAGAGATTATTCAAGAACATTGATATTAATAGTGATTAACTGTACAAATGTCCAAAATTTCACAATATCCAAAGGTGAAGAGAAAAATGTTAATGGCATAGCAAAACTATCCAGTGAAATAAGGACACGTATGGTTAGGAGATTTGTAGGACCCTGAATAGATGTAACCAGAAAAGTCTTCACCATGGTATATTGTAGTCAAATTGTCAGAAGTACAAGATGGGGAAAAAATGCAAACTTCCAAGAGAAAAGTATAAAGTCATATTAAAGTGTATCTCCGTTAGACTAACAGCTGATTTCTCAGCACAAATCCTATAAGCCAGGAGGGAATGGAGTTTTAGAGTTCCAAGTTCTGAAATGAGATAACTTCCCACAAAGACTATTCTACCCACCAAGGCTATCTTTCAGAAATGAAGAAATAAAGTCTTTTTTAAGACAAGCAAAAATTAAGGGTATTCATGACAACCAGGCCAGTCTTAAAAAAGATACTTAGGAAAGCTCTACATCCAGAAGTGAAAGAAAGATAACATCATGAAAGCATGTGAAAGTATAAATCCCACTAGAAGAATAGATACACAATGTAGTAGACCATCAAACCACAAACATGAACACAGGAAGAAAAATATTCAAAACTAGAGGAAAACAAAATGACAGAAGTCCTTACCTACCTAGAATTTAAATGGGCTAAATTATCCAATTAAAAGACACAGACCGATTATCATCCCAGTTTTACAGATGAGAAAACTGAAGCAAGAGTGATTATTAACTTGTTTAAATCTACATAGCTGAGAATTAGCCAAACCAAAGATCTTTTATACCTGTGCCTCCTTTGCATCTTCACCTTCTTTTGAAATTGACTTATGGCATAATCTAATGGACAGACTTGGAGTCAGTAGCGGGAGGAGGAAAGGGTGTAAGTCTGGGCAGCCAGCCACTCTCCTGTGAGGCCAATATATTTTCATACCCATTTTTACTATGGAGGCAGGAATGTGAAATTCCTTATGCAGATTTCTTTTTATTGGTGTATCATAATCATACATTATGCAAATTTCTTTTTATAATTTTTTAGTGGTAGTTGGACACAATCCTTTATTTTATTTTATTTTTATGTGGTGCTGAGGATCAAACCCAGCACTCACACATGCTAGGTGAGCACTCTACCACTGAGCCACAATCCCAGCACCTATGCAAATTTCTTGATGTGATGATTTGGCTGGACCACTCTGAGGCAGAATATTATGTTAATGGGTATGTATGTGTTTATGGGAATTTATCTACATACATGATTCTGTGTCAGCATGTGTGTGTTAGATATAGTACACTGGCTCTCAAACTTTATTCTAATCCAAAATACCTAAATAAAATTATAAGCATTAAAAAAAAGATACAGACTGGCTGAATGGATAAGAAAGGTTAACAGAATACTGCCTACAGGAAACTTACATCAGTAAGGACATTCACAGATTGAATGTGAAAGGATAGAAAATGATATCTCAAGCAAATCAAAACCTGAAGTGAGCAGGAATAGTTATGCTTGTATCTCAAAGGATAAACTTTAAGGGGCTGGGGTTGTGACTCCGTGCTAGAGTGCTTGCCTAGCATGTGTGAGGCACTGGGTTTGATCCCCAGGGGCACATTAAAAAAAGCTAAATAAGCAAAATAAAGGTATTGTGTCCATCTATAACTAAAAATAAAACTAAAAATATTTCCTAAAAAATAATAAACTTTAAGACAAGAGTTGTAAGAGACAAAGAAGCCAGATGCAGTGGACAATGTGTATATAATCTCAGCAATTTAGGAGAATGAGGCAGGATGATGACAGGTTCAAAGCCAACCTCAGCAACTTAGTGAGGCCCTAAGCAACTTAGCAAGACCCTGTCTCAAAATTAAAAAAGAAAATTATAAAAAGGGCTGGGGATGTTGCTCAGTGGTTTAGCATCCCTTAGTTAAATCCTGGGTACAAAACAACAACAACAAAAAAAAGATAAAGAAGATCACTATAGAATAGTCCAGGGATCAATTCCACAAGAAGATATGATTCTAAATCTGTATTTACCTAATGTTGAAGCACCAAATTATATAAAATAAATGCTATTAAACTTAAAGGCAAGATAGATGCAAATATAGTAATAGTGAGAGATTCCAATAGCTTACTTTTATCAATAGACATCAGATAAAACAGTTAAACAATCAGAGGGAATTAACAGACATATATAGAACATTCCATCCAATCAGTGAATACACATTCATTAGTGCCTGAAACTTCCTCTAAAATAGACCATATAGTAGCCCACATAAAAAGTCTTAACAAATTTTAAGAAGTCATATATTGTATCTTGCCCAATTATAATGGAATAAAACTAGAAGTCAATAATGAAATTTAAGAAATAAAACATTTTTGAATGAAGAATCAAAGAAATCAGAGAAGTTTCAAAAAATTCTCAAAACAAATGAAAATTGAAACAACATACTGAAACTTATGGAATAGAGCAAACACAAAATTGAGAGGGAAATTTATAGCAATGAGTACAAACATAAAACACACACACAGGGGCTGGAGTTGTGGCTCAATGGTAGAACACTTGCCTAGCATGTGTGAGGCACTGGGTTTGATTCTCAGCACCACAGATAAATAAATGAATAAAATACAGGTCCATGAACATCTAAAAAATATTTAGCGCGCACGTGCGCACACACACACACACACACACACAGGAGCTGGGGTTGTAGCTCAGTGGTAGAGTGCCTAGCACGGGTGATGCTCTGAGTTTGATCCTCAGCACTACATAAAAATAAAGGCATTGTGTTCACCTACAACTAAAAAAATATATTTACACACACACACACACACACACACCAGATTTCAAATAAACAACCTAACACACACACCAGATTTCAAATAAACAACCTAATGATACAATTTGAATATTTAGAAAAGAATAAACCACACCCCAGATTAGTAAAGGAAAAAAAGTAAAAAAAAAAAAAATCACAGGAGAAATACATAAAATGGAGATTAAAGATATAAAAGATTAAACAGATTTGTTTTTTGAGAAGATGAACATTGACAAACTTTTAAGTAGACCAATCAAGAAAAAAAGGGGAGGGGGGTGTAAGGATGGGAAAGATAGTGGAATGAGACAGACATTATTACCCTACGTACATGTATGATTGCACTAATGGTGCAACTCTGCATTGTGTATAACCAGAAAAATACAACTACAGGGGAAGTTTATAGCAAATGACATCTAAATTAAAAAAAAAATCAGACCCCAAACAACCTATTTGTATAGCTCAGGGAACAAGAAAAACAAGAATAAACCAGATCCAAAATTAGTAGTAGGAAAAAGTAATTAATAGCTAGACTAAGAAAAAAAATCACTGCTCTGATAAGAATTTTTCAATTTTGTTGTTCTTTTTGAAATACTCGCTCTTTGTTTTAATGATATTTTATATTTTTCTCTACTTATTGCTGCTCTGTAAATCATTTATAAACAGAAATATTACAAGTGACACCACAGAAATACATACGATCATTAGAGATTATTATGAACAACTTATACAGCAACAAATTTGATACCATCGAAGAAGACGACAAACTGTTGGACACATGCACTGTACCAAGACCAAATCATGAAGAAATAGAAAACATGAAGAGATCATGTGTTATTCTACTTTCTACCACTGAGACAAGATACCCAAAAAAGTAACTTTAAAGGGAAAGAGAAGATTTATTTTGGCTCATGGTTTCAGTTCATGGTCACTTTGTCCCATTGCTATTGGCCTGTGGCAAGGCAGAACATCATAGTGAGGGATAATGGTGGTGGTGGTAGATCAAAGCTGCTTACCTCATGATGGCTGGGAAGCAGAGAGATGGGGAATGGGGAGGGATCTAGGACAAAAATATACCCTTCAAAGGAAAAACAAAATGGAAACAACCTACATGTCCACTGAATGGTGAATGGATTGTGTACATTTACACAATTGTAGCCATAAAATGAATGAAATCCTGTCATGGGTAGCAACGTGGATAGAACTGGAGAGCATTATGTTAACTGAAGTAACAGAAAAGACAAGGACTGCAAAATGTCACATGTGTAATCAAAAATGTTGCTATAACAGATGTTGAAGAGTAGGATAGTGGTTTTTAGAGGCTGGGAAGAATGGGGGGGTCCTTCCTACTCTGTTTAGATAGAAGTGACTATTCAAATTATATTTGCTCTATTGATTTCATTTACTTGTTCTTCTTAGTTTTTATCTTTTTTCTTTTCCATTTAATAAAACTTTCTATAATTAAAACTTGCAACATTATTCCAAGATGCCATATTGCTGTTAATTCACTAGTAAGCAACAGCTTAAGTCTTGATACTGTTTTTTAATTTTGATATTTTGACAGTGCCATCTGTCCCATTAATGTTCCAGATTATCAGATTTTGATTAATTTCCCTCCAGCTCTTAGATATATTCCTATGTTTCTATAAATCCTTTCTGGTCCATTGACTGCACAAAATAAATTTTCTTTAAATATTTGGTCTCAAATGTTTCTCTGCTATGCAAGGGTATTCTTGAGTTTATAACAAAAAGAAGAAAATACCTAATGAAAGGGTTATTTTGAATTGGAGGCAACTGAATAAACTTTAATTAGTCCATGTCTTCTAAATTTTTCTGGTGTAATCTGAAAGGGAATTTGTGTTGCAAGTTGTCACAGCAACATTTCCCCAGCTGAACCAGAAGTGTTCTATTTGGCCTACTTAGAATTGAACAGTTTGGTTTTCATCAAATATCAAATAACACTGCTCAGTGTTTTCCAACTCTACATATCAAAATTCCATTTATAATTTTTTTTGTTGGCATACATACTTAGGGAAAAAAAAAGCCCTCAGTATTTGCTGTGGCTTATCTCAGTCAATTGTCCTTTTGGGAGATATCCATGAAAAGAATACCCTCTATGGACAATGGACATCAATGTCTGTTTAATACAGTGACTATGTTATAGGCCAGTCACAATAAAGTTTAGTCAATGAATGAGTCAAATATAAACTGGAACTTTTAAATAAAGATTTGTATACTACGGGGCTGGGGTTATGGCTCAGTGGTAGAGCGCTCACCTAGCACATGCAAGGCCCTGGGTTTGATCATCAGCACCACACAAAGATAAATAAATAAAGGTATTGTGTCCAACTACAACTAAAAAATAAATTTTAAAAAAAGGGTTGTATACTAGTAAGCATGCACATTAAGAACTGAATTTAAGCGGGGTGTGGTGGTACATGCCCATAATCCCAACAGTTGGAGAGGCGGAGACAGGAGGATTGTCAAGTTCAACTCCAGCCTCAGAAACTTAGCAAGGTGCTAAGCAAATTAGTGAGACCCTATTTCAAAATTAAGAATTTAAAACAGGGCTGGGGATGATAGCTCAGTGGTTAGGCAGCCTTAGGTTCAATTCCTGGTACCAAAAAACAAACAACAACACCACCACCACCAAGTTCAAGGCTCAGTTCAGTTCTCTATAACTGCATATATGACTAATCATTGATGGAAAGGTACTATGAAAATCACATTGGCAGTAAAATAATAGCCACAGAGCTAAACATGACTATGGCTTCCTAAAGGCTTTGGCCATATTGTTGCAACATGGCTGCAACAGCTGTAGGTATTCTGTCCTCAAAGGACAGGGTATCCAAAGTGAAAAATAAAAAGGAATCTGCTTATAGGACTTCCTCCTTTCAGAGGTGGGAGAATTCTTCCTCAGAAGCCTCCTATGATTCTCTTTCTGGTTAAATTTAGGTCATATTCAATTCTAACAACAGATTATAATGGATAAGTGAGAATATGGCATATTTAGCATATGTAGGGAGATAGACAAGGTATAAAAAGGTTAAGAATGACAGTCATGTAGCAACTAACAGGGTCTGCCTCAATTCAACTCCCTTGTCCAGATGATGAAACTGTTATCTAGACCAGAGAAGCAGCTTGTTGCAATTTAGTGTTACAGCCAGAATCAGAAGTAGAAGCTACATCCAAACATCTGTACTAGCTTCAGTGCTTCTTCAAAGGTACCATACCCTTACCTCTGAGGTGAGTAGGTTGGTTGGTTGAGTGCAATTTATTCATCAGTTTATAAGTTAGCATTAAGCAAGCACTGAATATATGTCATGCACTGAGTGAGGTGCAGGAGATACAAAGATAAATAAGAAATGGTTTCTTCCCTCAAAATCTGAATTATATCCACATGCAAAGGTAAGATAATTTTTAAAGCAATAAAATTAATATATACCCTAGAAAAGGTTTAGAATGTACATTTAAACCAGAAAATACTTATTGTTATAAGTTAAGTATCATGGTTAAGCTGCTATCATTTCAAAAATAGCTCATTATAATCAAAAGATGTTTTTGTAAGTCTCATGGTAACCATAAAGCAAAAATCTATAAGAGAAACTAAACAAAGAATAAGCAAGGAATCAAAAAACTTTTAGAGTAATTCACTTAACCACAAAGGAAGACTGTAAGAAAATAAGTTTTAAAAAGAACTACAACAAAACTAGAAAACAAGTTACATAATAGCTGTAGTAAGACCTTACCTATCAATAATTACCTTGAATGTAAATGTATTAGATTCTTCAATTGAACAAAAAAATCAGTGAATAGATTAATAAAACCCAACTATATGTTGCTTGTAAAGGAAACTTGCTTCATCTAAGGATATGCAGACTAAAAGTGAAGGGATAATTTATATAAGATATTCCATGCATATAGGAGCCAAAAGAAAGTAGGAACAGCCATAGTTATAGTCAGATAAAATAGACTAAATCAAAAGCAGTGAGAAAAGATGTCAAAATAAAATTACTCTGGGGTCAATTCAGTAAGAGGAAATAATGCTGAATGGATACACACCCAATATCAGAAAGTGTGTGCATACACAACACACACCTCTCAAACATTAAAAACTCTAACACTCAGGGCTGGGGTTGTGGCTCAGTGGTAGAGTGCTTGCCTAGCAAGCATGAGGCACTGGGTTCGATCCTCAGCACCATATAAAAATAAAAAATAAAGATATTGTGTCCACCTAAAACTAAAAAATAAATGTTAAAAAAATCTCTAACACAATAATCATTGTGGATTTTAACACCCTACTTTCATCAAAGGCCAGATCATCCAGACAGAAAATATAAAGAACCAGCAGTAAAATTTCATCCTAGACCAAATGGACTTAACAGATATTTACAGAACATTACATCCAACGCTGCTGAATACAAATAATATAATTTTATTTTCTAATAGTTCTGGAGACTGGGATGTACAAGATCAAGATGCTAGCAGGTCCAGCTGTCTGGTGAAAACTTGAATACACATTTTTCTCATCAGTGCATGGAACATTCTCCAAGATAGATCATATGTTAGGCCCCAAAATAAGTCTCAACACATTTTTAAAAATCGAATTAATATCAAGTAACTTTTCAGTACAATGCAATAAAATTAGAAATTGATAAATGAAAAATAAACCAAAGTTTTTCTTGTTATTTGTATAGTTTCCAGTGTTTGACCTACATTTGACTTGATTTTTTGCTTCCTGCAAATCCTGTTGACAGTAAGTTGACATCATTAATATAAGACCTTGATTATTTGTGCCACTGTTTCCTTGAAAACATTAAAAATGGTTTAAAGATGAGCTATTTTTCCCCCACTGGAGAGAATTAACTCACCCAGTTCAAGGAAATAAAGATATGACCTGGAATACAAACTGGTATGTATAGCTTTACTTAGGATTAAATTTTAATATGAAAATATTTCAGTATATACAAGAGGCCAACTCAAACAAAGCTGATCCCAAATGGCTTTCTTGCTTCTAATGAAAGCTCTATAGTCCCCATTTCCCTAGTAGCTGAACATCCATACCTGAATGTTTTCTAGTGCCTCAAAGGCAGTTAGGTTTCAAATTCACCTTAACTCTTCCTGCAGACTCTCTCATTGTCCCGATGGTACTAACCCCACCCAACAAGATAGCACACAGACTTGGGTTCAGATTCTGACTTTACCATCCCTTGATATTTAGCCCATTTCTCTAGCTTTCATTTTCTCTTTTGTACAATGTGGATGATAATATTTATTTTCTTTAAAATTGGTGTAAAAATTAAAGGAGACACCAACTTCAAAATGCATGGCATACTGCATATAAAAAATTCCTTGTCAAGAAACACATTATAATGTCAATAGATGAGGAAAAAAGCATTTGACAAAATTCAGTACCCATTCATGCTCAAAAAGTAGAAAAACTAGGGATAATAGTAACATACTTCAACATTGTAAAAGCTATATACACTAAACCCAAGAACAACATCATTTTAAATGGAGAAAAATTGAAAGTATTCCCTCTAAAAACTGAACAAGAGAGCAATGCCCTCTTTCATCATTCCTATTCAACATAGTCCTCAAAACCCTAGCCAGGGCAATCAGAAAAAAAGAAAGAAATTAAAGGGATATGAATTGGAAAAGAAGAGCTAAAACTATCCCTATTTGCCAACAACATGATTCTATATTTAGAAAACTAAAAAACTCTACTAGAAAGCCCCTAGAATAAACAAGTTCAGTAAAGTATCAGGGTTTAAAAATCAACACTAATAAATCAAATTGCATTTCTATACAACAAGGATATATCATCTGAAAGAGAAATCAGGAAAACTATTCCTTTTATAATAACCTCAAAAAATATTTATGAATCAACCTAACAAAAGAGTTGAAAGACCTCTATAATGAAAACTACAGAACACTAAAGAAAGAATTGAAGAATATCTCAGAAAATGGAAAGATATCCCATGTTCCTGGATAGGCAGAATAAATATTATCAAAATGGCCATACTACCAAAAGTACTATACTATACAGATTTAATGCAATTTCCACAAGGATCCCACTGATGTTCTTTACAGAAATAGAAAAAGCAATCGTGAAATTCATTTGGAAAAATAAGAGACCCAGAATAGCCAAAGTAATCCTTAGCACAAAAAGTGAAGCAGGAGGCATCAAAATACCAGAACTTTAATTATACTACAGAGCTATAGTAACAAAAACAGCATGGTATTGGCACCAAAACAGAAGACACATAGACACACCCACATAAATACAGTTATCGCATCCTAGACAAAGGTGTCATAAACATACATTGGAGAAAATATAGCCTCTTCAACAAATGGTGTTGGGAAAACCAGAAATCCATACATAGTAGAATGAAATTGAATCCCTATATCTCACCCTGCACAAAACTCAACTCAAAGTGGATCAATGACCTAGGCATTAGACCACAGACCTGCACTTACTAGAAGAAAAAGTAAGCCCAACTCTCCAACATGTCAGCTTTTACAAACTGAATTCCTCAACAAGTCTCCTAAAGCGCAAGAAGTAAAATCAAGAAAAAAAAAATGTATCAAACTGAAAAGCTTCTTCAAGGCAAAGAAGACAGTCAAGAATGTGAACAGAGATCCTACAGAATAGAAGAAAACCTTCACCACCAGTACCTCAGATAAAGCGATAATTTCCAGGATATACAAAAACTCAGAAAACTTATCAGAAAAATAGCCCAATCAATAAATGAGCCAAGGAACTGAACAAACACTTCACAGAAGAAATAGGAATGGTCAAAAAATACGAAGTTCAACATCTCTAGCAATTAGAAAAATACAAATTAAAACTGAGATTCCATCTCACTCCAAGTCAGAATGGCAATTATCAAGAATACGAATAACAATAAATGTTGGCAAGGATGTGGGGAGAAAGGTATTATACATTGTTGGCGAAAATGCAGATTGGTGCAATCGCTATGCAAAGTGTTATGGAGATTCCTTAGAAAACTTGGAATGTAATTACCATTTGACCCAGTCATCCCACTCCTCAGTATATACCCAAAGGACTTAAAAACAGCATACTACAGTGACACAGCCACACCAATGTTTATAGCATCTTAATTTAACAATAGTCAAGCTATGGAAACAACCTAGGTGTCCCTCAACGGATGAGTAGATAAAGAAAATGTGGTATATATACACAATGGAATATTACTCAGCCATAAAGAATGAAATTATGGAATTTGCTGGTAAATAATGAATGAAACTGGAGAATATCAAGCTAAGTGAAATAAGCCAGTTTCCCAAAACCAAAGTCCAAATGTTCTGAATTGTGGATGCTAACCCAAAACGAGGGAGGTGGGGGAGGGGAATAATAGAAATCCATTGGATAAGACAAAAAGAAATGAAGAGAGGGGAGGGTGAGGGTAATAGGAAAAACAAAATTAATTGGTCATAACTTTCTAGGCTTGTATTTGAATACACGATCAGGGTAACTCCACAAGAGTGGGATCTTACATAGATTATAACCACAAGAGTGGGATCTTATGTAGATCATAACTTATTCTCTTCAAGTATAATCTGTCAAAATGTATTCTACTTTCATGTATTGCTAAAAAGAACAAATTATAGAATTCCCTATCCTTCCATGTACTTTTCAAAATGCTCGATGACTTTTTTTTTTTTTTTTTGCTTTCATCCTCCATATATACTTAGTCAGTAAATGCTAGCAACTAAGCTTTAGTGGCTTGCTTGGATTCTACTGTACCCTTTCCATCAATATGGCTATAACCTCGCTTCTTCTCTAAATTGCTGCAATCATCCCCCCATCTCTTCTTCCTTCCTCCACTTATTTTTTGATCCATCTTACTATAATTTTGCTTGGAAATCTACATCTATTCATTTTTCCTATAAAATAAAAATCCCACAGTTCATTGCATTTGTTGATAAATGCCTCTTCAACCATGGTCTGCAAGGCCCTACCTACCTCTCTAAGACCATCTTCTGTGACTCTCAGGTCTTCTGCCTGGACCTAAGACATTTTCAAGGGTAATTTTATCTCTACATGATTTAGTCTTATGGGCAGACTTTTTATTTGGTAGACTATAAATTGCACATGTGTCTAACACTGCTATTTTAGTTATTTGGGTCATGAACATCCCTTTCATTTGTTTGAAAGCTGGCAGGGAGTGGTAGTCAGTGCATATGACAGGAAAGATCAGAGTTTCAGAGGGGGGAAATGGAGAAAGATCAAATTCAGATTTGGTCACCAGATAACATAACAGCCTTTGTGTGCATAAAAAACTACTCCAAAACTTAATGGACTAAAGCAATAAACCTTGTTTCTTACAATTCTGTAGACCTTGCTGGGCAGTTCTGGTCCAGGCTAGCTCACCTGATTCCTGAAATTATTTGGATGCTTTATTGAAACTGAAGTCTGACATCACTCACATGTGCAGCAACTGTCAGACTAGTGTGTCATGTGCACCTCAGCGGTGAGGGCTCCTTTCTGCTCCACATGTCTTATCTTCTAACAGACTGGCTCAGTCTTCTTCATATGAAAGAATCAGCATTTCAAAGAGCAACAAGAGGACAATCCCCAGTGGCAAAGTACTTTTCAAGGCTCTGCTTGTATTCAGTTTGCTAATGTCCCATTGGGCATAGCAAATCATGTGACCTATATATTCAAGATATACTTTTTTCTGTAGTGCTAGGGATTCAACCCAGGGTCTCTATTATGGTTTAATATGAGGTGTTCCCCAAAAGTTCATGTGTGAGACAATGCAAGAATGTTCAGGGGCTGGGGGGTGTGGCTCAGTGGTAGAGCACTTGCCTTAGCATGTGTGAGGCACTGGGTTCAATTCTCAGCACTACATATAAGTAAATAAAGTCCATTGGCAACTGAAAAATATATATATAGCCTAGACCAGAAATGCCCATATATATATATATAAAATATATATAATACACACACACACACACACACACGAATGTTCAGAGGTGAAATGATCAGATTAGGAAAGCTGAAACTTAATCAGTGGATTGGTCCACTTGAATGGATTAACTGGACGGTAACCGTAGGATGTTTTTCTAGGATGTGTCTAGAGGAAGTAGATCACTAGGGGTGAGCCTTTGGATTTTATATTTTTGTCCCTGGTGAGTTGAGTTCCCTGCTTCCTTGTTGCTATATCCTGAGTTGTATTCCTCCTCCATACCTTCTGCCATGATGTTCTACCTCATCTCAGGCCCAGAGTTATGGAATCAACCAACCATTGACTCTGAAACCATGAGCCCCAAATAAACTTTTCCTCCTCTAAAATTGTTTCTATTGGGTCTTTTGGTCACAGTGGTGAAAAAGCTGACTAAAACATTACATAAATGAAATTATTGCCTTGAGAAATGTACTGGTTTTAATGCGGCTTTTCTCAGATATTTTCATTTAAATGTCTCTTTTGCCTTCCTGATTTTGAAATATATGTTCACGGTAGAAAAACAATGAAAAGGGGGCTGGGGATGTGGCTCAAGCGGTAGCACGCTTGCCTGGCATGCGTGCAGCCCGGGTTCGATCCTCAGCACCACATACAAAAAAAGATGTTGTGTCCGCTGAAAACTAAAAAAAATAAATATTAAAAATTTAAAAAAAAAAAAAGAAAAACAATGAAAAGAGGACAGTAAAATTAAGTAAAATCCAGTTGCTAAGAAATAACCATTCTTAATGCTTCAGATTATTCTTCAGTCTTTTTTCCTATGGATTCTCATCTTGTTACTAACTTCCAAGCAAAGTAAAAACTTCTTCTGAAAAGAGCAAATGGATTTAACTATTCCCTATTTTTAAAATGTATTTAAAACATTTATGTGTTGAAATAAAACCCAACTGACTGACATGCCATTTAATTTTGTGTGTGTGTGGGGGGGGGGGGGTGCTGGGGATTGAACCCAGGGCCTTGTGCATGTGGAGGCAAGCACTCTACCAACTAAGCTATACCCCAGCCCCCCATTTAACTTTTGTTAAGAGTACCAGGAATGGAGACTGAGGGAGTGCCAGAAGATAGAAAAGCATTCATCTTGCTCACTTGGCAGTTAAGCAAGAAGTTACAGCCATAAAACTCACAATTACTGACAAGTTATAAATATGTCCCATTCTCTTTCTTTAGAAAATTCTTCATATAATCAAAACCATTTCCTTTACTTGACTCATTACAAGGACCTTTTTGCCAAGAGTACCTTCTCCATGCAAAAGTGAAAAGCAGATTGTTCAAGAACCTCTACTTTTTTGAGGGGATCTTGACATTTTGGGGGGGGTACTATGTTTTTTCAGCAAATTATTGTTTTTTTAATGTGTTCTTTAATTCAACTACCCCGATCAATTTCTTATCAGACTTTTAGCAAGTGTATTGACACTTGTCCTTGGAGCCTTTCCCAGTCAAAACTGTCACAAATGTACAAAAGCCACATAGATACAGTAAAGCTTAAGTTGGCTCTATTTACCAATTTCTACCTTATTACTGAGACTAAACTCATCTTGAAAAAGTAACATGGGCAAATGGAAAAAATTTCACCCTAACTACAAACCAATCATTAACTTATCTAAAAATAAGATTTCAGAGGCATTAAATTTCTCACTTATTGGAAGAAAATGAATGGAGTGATGAAGAATAGTAAATGAATTATAATTTCCCCTATGGTGAAAGTTTTGGTCATCTTACCATGATATTGACATAAATGCATGTTTTTAAAAGTTTTCTTGAAATATTTTTAATTTTAAATGGACACAATATATTTATTTTTATGTGGTGCTGAGAATTGAACCCAGTGCCTCACACATACCAGGCAAGCACTCTACCCCTGAGCTACAACCTCAGCCCCTAAAATGCATGTTATTTGGAATGAATTTTTGAAGTGAATGCAGTGAGCTACAACTACTCAATTTCAGGATCACAATTATGAGATGGATGTAGGGAGTCCAACTAGCTTAAGGGATAGGATTCCAGACAGGATTGATTTTAGGAGGGATGGATTTTTTTTGGGGGGGGGGCAACTATAAGGATTATTTAGCCAAGGTGATGACAGGCACAGACTTTCACAATAAAAAGGTAGTAACCAAGTAGTAACAAAATCTCTACTTCAAGTTAATTTCCCACATCATAACCAAGTAGTAACAAAATCTCTACTTCAAGTTAATTTCCCACATCAAGCAACCCATGAATAAGTGAGGAACATTGCTGAAAATCTTTGCACACTGGTAGTTTTGTTGTGGTGGTTGTTTTGTGTGCAGATTGAGCCCAGGGCCTTGCAAATGATTTACCACTAAACTTGATCCCAGCCCTAAATTTTTTCTTTGTGTGTGTGTGGGACGGGGGGGGGGGGGGGGGGGGGGGGGGGGGGGGCGTGTACTGAGGATTGAACTCAGAGGCTTTCTACCATTGAGCCACATCCCTAGCCTTTTTAATTTTGAGACAGGGTCTCACTACAGTGCTGAGAGCCTTGCTATGTTGCTAAAGCTGGCCTCTAATTTGCAATCCTCTTGCCTCAGCCTCCTGAGTTGTTGAGATTCCAGCCCTAGTTTTAGAGGAAAGTTTGAAGTAAAAGACCATAAACATTGTTAAGTCACTCTGGACTAGTATCTTACTTCAACTTTAATATTTTGGTTCACTCTCTGGAGTCTTTAGGTAGTTGCTTTTTGTGTTTTGTCCAGTGATTTTTGGTTATCTATTATAGGATCATTTAATTGGGTACCTGCTTGGCCACACAGGAAGTGCAGCTCCTATTGAACTACACTGTAGGATGCGGATTCTTTGAAATATATTGATATTTGTCTTAAGGACCATTTTTTATATCAATTGTGTGTTTGAAAATATGTATTTTGCCACTGATGCAGTATCTTTCTTTATTGTAATTATTTTTTAACTAGAACATTACAGTTATATATAATAGTTGGGTTCATTTTGACAAAAAACATACATGCATGGAATTTGATTTACTCCATTTCAATCCCCAGTGCTCCCTGCTTTCCCACCTCTCGACTTCCCGTTTTTCTCCTTCCACCACTCTACTGATCTTCCCTTCACTCATTTATTTCATTTTTTTATTTTTTGGTACCAGGTATTGAACTCAGGAGCACTCAACCACTGAGCCACACCCCCAGCCCTATTTTGTATTTTATTTAGAGACAGGGTCTCACTGAGTTGCTTAATGCCTTGCTTTTGCTGAGGCTGGTTTTGAACTTGTGATCCTCCTGCCTCAGCCTCCCCAGCCTCTGGGATTACAGGCGCCTGCCACTGCACCGGACTTCACTTGTTTATTTTTGATTAGTGCTTTCATAAATAAAGGTGAAATTCCCTGGGGCATATTAATATACACATATGGAATAAATTTAATAAAAATCACACTATATCTCCTCCCTTTTCCCATTCCTCCTCAATCTCCTTTCACTCCACTAATAATCCCTATATCTTGATATCTGCTTAATAGTCTTTCTAGCCAGTCAAATGTGATTAATTGTGTAGTTGAAATAGAAATCATTGAGGATAGGGCTGAGGATGTGGCTCAAGCGGTAGCGCGCTCACATGGCATGCGTGCAGCCCGGGTTCGATCCTCAGCACCACATACAAACAAAGATGTTGTGTCCGCCAAGAAGTAAAAAATAAATAAAAAAAAAAGAAATCATTGAGGATATAGACTATCTTCTTGATATATTAAACTAGAATATCTAGATGAATGTCTCTTGTTAAGAATATGGATTCGTCTCTTTCTTGATCTATTTTTGCTCTATATATTTGGAGTCTTAAGTGCAGAAAAGTTTTAAGTTGTTAAAACTTTTTTTAAACAGTTGTAGACAGCATACCTTTATTTAAAATTTTTTATGTGGTGCTAAGAATAAAACCCAGTGCCTCACACATGCTAGGCAAGCGCTCTGCCACTGAGCTATAGCCCCAGCTCAAATTGTTATAACTTCTTAGAAACATTGAACCTTATATCATAATGTAATGATCACTTGAAACTTTTTTTTTGATAAGACTTTCTGCATTCTATTCTATGTTTAGGTATCTTGGTTTACAATCAGATTACAAGCTTTATTTAGAGAATGTTTATTGTCTATCTCAACAGAACAATGATCTTTAGGGAGCTGTTCCTCCCTCACCTCCTTATGCCTTTGGAACTGCCACCTGTACTCCTTCCACCTCCTTATTCAGAGTTCCTTAGTCTGAGATGGGCCAAATTTCTTCCTTATACTTTTCTAAACCGTGGCTGGGGAGGAAGTTTTTCTGCCTTGTGGTCTGTAACACTGTAGAGATATGTGCATTTTTGCCCCAGGCTTTTGCCCCTAAGGCAATTTGATCCATTGGTTGAAACAAATGCCCCAATTAACATTAATGAAGAACTTTAAACAGCTATCCTCACCAATTTTTCCCCCCAAAACCTCATTTGGAAGGAAAAGGAGTGATTTTCTGTTTAATAACTCGGGAGGCTGAAGCAGGAGAATCACAAGTTCCAAGTCAGCCTCAGCAACTTAGCAAGAACTTGTCTCAAAATACAACACCCCTGTACTACCAAAAACAAGTATTCTTGATTACAGGAATATAGTTACAACATCTTTCAAACATACCTAAATATTTGAATGCACATAATTTGCATTCTTGGAATATATTGGGCAATGACTTAAGGACAAAATATTGATTTAAGCAAGCAGGAAATTAAAAACTAATTTTTCAGGGGGTGCTAGGATCTGAGCCCAGGGCCTCACACATGTGAAGCACATGCTCTATCTCTGAGCTCACATCCTGTTTCATAAGCTAATTTTAATATTTATATTAAATATTAATTTATGACCTTAGTGCTTTACCACCTACATAAGCACAAAATCCACACAAAATAGAAACAACTGTCTGGAAGCAATAAAGTTTAGATGATATGAAACAAATTTCTCATAACTATAATCAGTAGATCAACAAAGAGGTCAAAGTTTAATTTACTGGTAGCATAACATGCAAATCTGAAAAATACCCTTTGAAGCCAAATTTCCTGTTAAAAGACATATCTATTGAATGAAATCATAACTAATTTCAAACTAGATTTAAAAGTATCATACACAAATATATACTTTTCACTCAATATACAAAAAATCAAATATTATATGTAATTAAATTCAGTAGTATTTTATAATTTTAATATTAGATTTCTCTATTCTAGCATACAATATTTAATTCAATAATAGTACGTTCAAGGAAAAGACTTCTTGATAAATTTATGATTAAAAAATTCTATTTTCCTGCTCTTGCCTATGGTAATGGTGAATGACCAAATATTTATGAGCCCATATTTGATATTTTAATGATGTTTGCTTGTAATCATATTCTCCCTGCCCTTTACTTTTGGCCTTCTATTGTATCTCAAAGAAAGAGAAAGATAAAGAGAAGGAAGTTGCTAGATTAGAACTACAATAAAGTATTGCTTTGAACTTATCAAATACTGGGCCTGGAAGTGCTTCTAACCCTGGTCACTTCCATTCATTCAGTTTTTGCTACAGTGATATTAGACAAACATAAACCACTTAAATATACTTCTATAATGTTCTATTTATAATCTATTTAAAGCAATAACTGCAATAAATTATTCAAATCTCGATTTTATCAATCAAATATCCAATTTTTTCCCCATGTAGCTTTCAAATACTATGTTTTCTACTGGTAGGCAAGAATATACTATAAAAAAATTATGCTCTAGCCAATAAGCAAACTCACTCTTTGAGGAGATCATGTTTTAGTTTCTGGCTAACGCCAGTTGTTGAGTTGCTATTCATACCATTATGATCACTTGTGGAATAAGCTTTGATATACAAGATGCCCATTATTTTTCAGAGTAAGTTCCTTTTCTAAAATTTCCATTTCAGAGAAAAATCTACAAAGGCTTTAAACACTAAGGATTTTCCTATTAGCCTGGAAAGATTGTGAGGACCGGCCATGGTAACAAAAATCCCAAATCTCAGTGGCTAGGCACCAGAAAGATTTTGTGACTTCTGATTAAAATGGCTATTGTAGGGACTTAGAGGCTCCGTCAAGACACTTGGTTTTACAATTGCAAGAGAAAGAGTGATGGAGTGTCCCCATGATCCTTTAAACAAAGTTTGAAGCTTGGGCAGTTGTGGTAGGTGTAATTTGTTATCTGTGAATTAGAAATAGTGCCTATTTGGAGTGATAGAGAAGAATCAGCTTTGATTGCAGAGACACAAAAAGAGTGACAGGAGCCTGATGGCTTGGTAACATTTCTTTTAGCACTGAATAATATTCCATTGTCTGGATGTATCAGTTTTTATTTATATGTTCACCCACTAAAGCACATCTTGATTGCTTTCAAATATTGGCAATTATGAATACCACCACTATAAATATTCACGTACAGGTTTTTGTGTGGATATAAGTTTTTTCAATTCCTTTGGGTAAATACCAAGAAACATGATTGCTGGATCATACAATAAAACATGTTTAGTAAATCAATAAATGGACAAAAGAAATGAACAGACACTTCTCAAAAGAATACAAATGGTCAACAAGTATATGAAAAATGTTCAACATCTCCAGCAATAAGAGAAATGCAAATCAAAACTACACTGAGATTTCATCTCATTCCAGTCAGAATAGCAATTATCAAGAATACAAGGAACAATAAATATTGGTGAGGATGTGGGGAAAAGGGTACATTCCTTCATTGTTGGTGGGACTGCGAATTGGCGCAACCACTCTGGAAAGCAGAGATGCCTCAAAAAACTAGGAATGGAACCACTACCACTCCTTGGTAGATATCCAAAAGATTTTAAATCACCATACTATGGTGACATAGCCACATCAATGTTTATAGCAGAACAATTGACAATAGCTAAGCTGTGGAGCCAACCTAGGTGCCCTTCAACAGATGAATGAAAAAAATGTGGTATATATATATCACAGAAAATGTGATAAAAACAGTATTACTCAGCCATTAAGAAGAATGACTTTATGACATCTGCCAGTAAATGCTAAGTGAAATAAGCCAAATGCAAAAAAAAAAAAAAAAAAAAAAACCTAAAGGTCAAATGTTTTCACCAATGTGTGGAAGCTAATCCACAATAAGTGGGGAGGGAAAGGGGAAGAACAGAAATTCTGTAGGTTAGAGGCCGGGGTTGTGGCTCAGTGGTAGAGCACGTGCCTAGCATGCATGAAGCACTGGGTTCGCTCCCCAGCACCACATAAAAAAAATAAAATACAGGTATTAAAAAAAAGAAATTCTGTAGGTTAGACAAAGGGGAATGAAGGGAAGGGAGGAAGATAGGAAAGACAGTGGAAGGAATCTGATATAATTTTCCTGTGTACATATATAAATACACCACAGTGAATCCCACCATCATGTATATCCACAAGAATGGGGTCCTAACTAGAATAAGAAATATTCCATGCCTATATAATTATATCAGAATGGATTCTACTATCATATATAACTAAAAAGAATCAATAAAAATCTTAATACAAAAGAACATGTTTAGTTTTATAAGAAACTTCTAACTGCTTTTCAAAGTGGCTGTATCATTTTGCATTCTAACCAGCCAACTAATGAGTGTCTGATGAGTCACATTATCACCACCATTTGGTGTTACTGTTCTGGATTTGGGTCATTCTAATAGGCATATATCAGTATCTTATTGTACACTGCATTTCATTGTATGTAGCTCAACATGACAAAGGCCATTTACAGCAAACCCACTGCTAACATAATAGTGAAAAGTTGAAAGCTTTTCATGTAAAAATTAGGAACAAGTTAAGGATGCCCACTCTTATCACTTTTGTTTAACAGAGTACTAGAAGTCCCAGTGAAAGCAATTAGGCAACAAAAATAAGTGAGGGCTGGGGTTGTAGCTCAGTGGCAGAGCACTTGCCTAGCATGTGTGAGTCACTGGGTTTGATCCTCAACATCACATAAAAATAAAGATGTTGTGTCCATCTACAACTTAAAAAAATTTTTTAAATAAGTGAAAGGCATCTAAATGGGATACAAGTTAAATTATTTGTTCACCAATGACAGAATTTTATATATAGAAAACCCTAAAGGTCTTCATTAGACAAATCATTAGAATAAACAAATTTAGTAAACTTATAGGGTATAAAAAACAAAAACTGGCAACATTTCCATATAACAATGAACATTTTTACTGAAAAAATAAAACCAAGAAAATAATCCCATTTAAAGTAGTAAAAATGCTTAGGAATAAATTAAACCACAGAAGCGAAAGATTTGCACACAGAACATTACAAAACATCAATGAAAGGGATTAGACAAATTATCAGAATGATGTCCTGTGTTCATGGATTTGAAAATTAACATTGTTAACATGTTCATATTACCCAAGGCAATTTACAAATTCAATGCAATTCATGGCAAAATCCTAATGACATTTTCAGAAATAGAAAATCCTGAAATTCATATAGAATCACAAAAGATCCTGTGTAGCCAAAGCAAGCATGAGCAAAAAGAACAAAGTTGGAGTATCCTGCTACCTGATCTCAAAATCTACCACAAATCTATAGTAATCAAAGCAATATAATATTGGCATAAAAACAAATACTTAGACCAATGGAACAGAATAGAAAGCCCAGAAATAAACCCAAGCATATATGAGCAACTAGTTTTCAACAAGGGAACCAAAAATATTTCATGGGGAAATAACCTTTTCAACAAATGGTGTTAGGGAAACTGAATATTTACATGCAAAAGAATGAAATCAGACTCTGATCTTATATCATACACAAAAGTCAAGTAAAACAGTGGATTAAAGAACTAAGCATAAAATCCAAAACCACTGAAACCACAAAAATCCTAGAAGAAAACAGGTGAAATTGTTCACAAGGTCTTGGGATTGATTTTTTGTTATGATGTCCAAAGCACAGGCATAGAAAGCAGAAATAAGTAGAATAATAAACTAAAAAACTTTTGAATAGCAAAGGAATCATTCAACAAAATGAAAAGGCAACCTAGAGGTTGGGAGAAAATATTGTGAGCTATATGATAAAAGGTTAATATCCAAGAGATAAGGAACCCACATAACTCCATAGCAAACCCCCCAAATAACTGGTTAAAAGTCAGGCAAAGGGCCTGGCACAGTGACACATGCCTTTAATCCCAGTGGCTCTGGAGGCTAAGGCAGGAGGATCAGTTGTTCAAGCCCAGCCCCAACAATTTAGTGAGACTGTATCTCAAAATATAAAATAAAAAGAGCTGGGGATGTGGCTCAGTGATTAAGTGTCCCAGGGCTCATTCCCTGGTACAAAAAAAAAAAAAAAAAAAAAAAAAGGAAATCCTGCCATTTATAAGAACACGGAAAAACCTAAAAACATTATGCTGATTGAGATAAGCCAGAGAGAAAAGTACTGCATGATCTCATTTATATGTGGAATTTATTTATATTTGTGCCAGGTATTGAACCCAGGGATGCTTAACCAATGAGCAACATCTCCAGCTCTTTTTTTTTTTTTTTTTTTTGAGACAGGTTCTCGCTAAGTTGCTAAGTGTGCCACTGCACCCAGAGGGAATCCTAAAATATGAAAACCGAATACATAGAAACAGTAAAATGGGAGGTACTGAGGATGGGTTAAAAAAATTGGACTGGGAAATCTGTTTGGGTTGACGTTTGGGTTTTTTCATTGCTTACCAGATATACAAGCCTGTAAAATATCTTCACCTCAGACAATATGGGTTTTGTTTTTGTGCTGATATTCAAATCCTTGATTCTGGTTGTTTCTGAGGCCAAGGATATCTTCTCCTTTTATCCCCACTTGGTTCGACCTCAAAATGCACAAGAATCTTCTGATGAATCTTTTTTTTCTTTTCTTTTTTTTTTTTTTTTAGCTTAAGCAATGTAGCCATCACTCTCTACTGCACAACTTCTCCCACAACTCTGTAGCTTAAAGCCAGTATTTATTTAGTCTCTAACAATGTGGATCACCTGGATGATTCCGGGCTGGGTTGACTTTATTGCTCTCACCTGGGTCTACTCATGCAAATTTGTGGTCACGTGCCCAGCCTCACCCAATAGCTGTTGGCCAGGGTACTAGGGGCAGTGACTGGGCCATGTAATTTCCTTTCCTTGGCAGTCTATCTCAGTTTCTCCACATAGCAATTGCAGGCTTCCATTCAAAATTCAAAAGAAAGCTGGGTGTGGTGGTGCATGCCTGTAATCCCAGTGGCTTAGGAGGCTGAGGCAGGAGGATCACAAGTTCAAAGCCAGCCGCAGCAACTTCGTGAGGCCCTGAGCAACTCAGCAAGACTATGTCTCTAAATAAGATACAAAATGGAGCTGGGGATGTGGCTCAGTGTTTAAGCACACCTGAGTTCAATCCCCAGTAAAAAAAAAAAAAAAAAAAAAAAAAAAACATAGGAGGAGGCAAGCCTCAATGTGCAAACACTTTTTAAGCCTCTGATTGCCTCACATATTTTAGTGTCCATTGGCCAGAGCAAGTCATGTGGTCAACTCGATTCCTCTGCTAGAGAAATAGACTACACCCTGTGAAGGGAAGAAACAAATTTTGGTGACGTTTGCAATCTACCACAGCTACTTCAAATTGGATTTATTACTTGTGCTCCAAATGCCAATACAAATAAAGAAAAGTGTTTTTGTGAAATAATGTTTACAATCATATCTCGTTGCAAGAGCAATCACTTACAAGTAAGCAGGCAAACTACAAGAAATGTTTTTCAAGGTTTTAAACCAACAGTGCCTTCAAAGCAATCTCCTGCTGGCATTTTAACAGGGTACTCCCATTTGCAAGGATTTTGGATGGGCTATTTAATTAATGATCTCAGAGACACATATTGTGTATATTTATTCTTTGTCCTGAAACTGCTTCCTTTGCAAATGCACTTGGTAATACTCCAAAGTGCTTTTCTGCTAGTAGGCAGAAGAACAGTTCTATAAATTGTTGGTTGTGGAAAACACAAAAACAGCTAGCTCATCCTGTTGCAGTAGAAAGCACTTTTGATTGCTTTGTCACACTTCATGTGAGTTTTACCAGAAATGCTGTAGGCTTTGCCTTAAAACCCCTCCCAAAGTGGTAGAAATGGCTCAGCAAATATTTATTCTTGCAGCTCAATAAAACATTCCTATTTCTTCAAGCATTGATGAAGCCATCTGGAGCCCAGAATGACCAGACAAATGGGCAACATTGGTTACTATTGCCTCTCCTCAAGGAACATTAACTAAAATGTCCTTTTAAAGTAAAGCATCTGGACCTATTTATCACTGTTTAACAATGTGAAGGAGATTGCATCCTAACCAGAGGATTGCACTGACATGCTGAATAGGCATCAGAAAGAAATTCAACTGGGAGCAAATGACTGCCAACAGTTCTCCCTCCCTAGAGACTTAGAACTCTCAGTGTCATGTATGGCCCCAGGTCCCCAATTCATGCTTCCATATTTTCGAGTGTTTTTGAATTTTTAAAATAAGGTTAAAAGCCAGGCATGGTGGCTCACACATGTAATCCCAGACACTCGGGAGGCTGAAGCAAGAGGATGGTGAGTTCAAGCCCAGCCTCAGCAACTTAGCAAGGCCTTAAGCAACTCAGTGAGACCCTGTCTCTAATAAAATATTAAAAAGGATTTGGGTCGGGGGGGATGCTGGGGTTGTGGCTCAGTGGTAGAGTGCTCACCTACCAAATGCAAGGTGCTGGGTTTGATCCTCAGCACCACATAAAAATAAATAAATAAATAAAATAAAGGTATTGTGTCCAACTACAACTAAAAAAAAACATTTTTTAAAAAAAGGGCTGAGGATGTGGCTCAGTGGTTAAGTGCCTCTAGGTTCAGTACCTGGTACGAATAAATAAATAAGGTTAGAACTTGCCACTAGATTAGACTCTACAAAAGCATATGTAATTTCATGGACACTCAGTCTCTCCCTGCCTCCTCTTACCCCAAACATACACATGCATGTGTGTACATGCATGTGTGTGCATGCATGTGCATACACACACAGATGCCTGACCAAACTTCTGAATAAATAATGACTTCTCTTCTGAAAGGCATCTCCTCATCCAGACCCTGACCCCTCAGAGTTGATGGTTCCTTCTTCAAGGCCACTACTGAATCATGAGCATTTTAAGGTAGTGGAGTGATATATCAGACTAACATTTAGAAAACTTTGTTAGTGTCAAGTTGAGGTGGTTTTGCTATGTAAAACAATGAACCCCAAACATAGAAACTTAAACTATTATTTTATTGCTCATGAGTCCAAGGGTAAAGGAAATTATTAAAATATTCTTATTTCTTCAATTCTTAACTTAGTACACATGGGGCCCAGTCAAAGGCGTGGATACAGAAAGGTGTGATCAATTTGGGCCATCTGCAGCAGAGGGTTTAATTGTATCACAAATGAGTTACTTTAAAATTTAAGGATGGAGCCAGATATAGTGGCATAGTCCTATAATCCCGGCAGCTCAAGAGGTTAAGGCAGAAGGATCCTAGGTTCAAGGCCAGCCTCATCAATTTAGCAAGCCCCTAAGCAACTTAGTGAGATCCTGTCCCAAGATAAAAAATAATAAGGGCTGGAGATGTAGCTCAGTGGTTAAGTGCCCCTAGGTTCAATTCCTGGTACCAAAATAAAACAACAACAACAGAAATAAAACAAACCCTTAAGGATGAGAGCTGGGTCCTGTGGCACACAATATAGCCCCAGCTATTTAGGAAGCTAAGGTGAAAGGATCACCTGAGCTCACCAAAGTTCAAGACCATCCTGGGCAACATAGTGAGACCCTATCTCAAAAAACAAACCAAACACATTATGGGTGGATATTCTATGACCCTGGTGATGTTTATATATTTGTGTATATTCAAGAGGTGATAAAGCAGGATGCAATAGCACATGTCTATATTCTCAGCTACTCAGGAGGCCAAGGCAGGAGGATCACAAGCTCAAGGCATCAGTAACTTAGTGAGATCCTGTCTAAAAAACAAACAAACAAACAACAACAAAAAAAAAAAAACAAAAAAAGACAAGAAGGTTTGGGAATGTAACTCAGTGATAGAGTGCTTGCCTAGCATGGTAAGATCTTGGGTTCATCCCCAGCACAATAAACAAGCAAAAAAGATGAGACTTTAGGGGCTGGGATTGTGGCTCAGAGGGAGAGCTTTCGCCTCGCATTCGTGAGGCACTGGGTTCAATCCTCAGCACCACACAAAAATAAAATAAAGTTATTGTGTCCACCTATAACTAAAAAATAAATATTAAAAAAAAAGATGAAACTTTAAATAAGGTTAACAAGGAGGACAATTGGGTAACAGGTTAATATATGTGTTCTATTTTGATTTCTATTTATGTTTAAGAAAAGTTCACTATATGGCTTATGCTCATTTCTAAACTGGCTTTATAAGAAATTTCATCCCATAGACATTATAGAAATATTAGGAAATTATGATCACGGGGTATTGTCACCACTATTTACCGCTTCACATCCAGAGAAGTAACTGTTTATTTATTTACTTTTTTTATGAAGCTGGATATCAAATCCTAAGACCTTGTGCATAATAGGCAAGTACTCTATCACTGAGCTATACCCTAGCACTGAATTTATTTTTTGTTTACAAATCAGTTCCATGCCTACACAAAGGAGACCATAATTCATGATTACTTCAAATATAAAGGAAACAAATTCTTATTCTCTTTTTGTTCATAGTCTTTGTAATCTCTTTAAAATCTTCTCATTAGTCATTTATTCCAAAAATAGTTATTTGGCTTATTTTGTGCAAGGAACAATATTCAACACCATGTAAGATAGAGTTTCCCATTTGCTAAACCCCCATCCCAGGCTTATTCATTCATTCAGTAAATATCTAATCAAGTAGATTTTGTACCCCAAGTATAATTGCAACTCCACACATCATACTCATTCATTCAATCAACAAATACGTACTGCATATCAGTTATGTGCCAGCATATCACTGTGCTTGATGTTAGTGCTCCAAGAGTGAGCAATGTTCGGCCTTCTTTGCTTTCTAGAGTTTATAATGGGTTCAATCCCTGGTACCAAAAATATGGAATGGGATCCTAATTAGAATAAATTATACTCCATATATGTATAATATGTCAAAGTACACTCTACTGTCATGTATATCTAAATAGAATAAATACAAGAATGATTGCTGTGAATGTCATGTGGAGCCCAGATCAGAGTGGGGCCACTGTGGATTCAAGGAAACAGGTTAAGAGCAATCCCCATTTAGCATTCCAGGTGGGAGTCTGGGCAACACTGGGGTCAGTGAAAATGGAGAAAAGGAGATGGATTTCAGATTTACACAGGATAAAAACAGACCTTGGAGGTGGGTACATGTCAGTGATGGATAACTATAGGCTGGGCCTACTGTAGTGACCCCCATATGCTTTCATCTGAAGGGTGATTTGCCTAAGGCTGCTCTGACAGTGCCTGGCTCAAGTCAATAGAATATGCTACATTCCTCAGCAACCAACCAGGTACTACTTGGAGGAGAAATGCAGGTCCAAAAGTCTCCTCCATGCTGATAAGAAGAACACAAGTGGGCTGGGATTGTGGTTCAGTGGTGCATGCCTAGCATGCATGAGGCACTGGGTTTGACCCCTAGCACTACATAAAAAATAAATAAATAAATAAAGTAAAGGTATTGAAGAATAGTGTGTGCTCATACCTGAATTATCTCTTTCCAATGAAAAAGAGAAATCTAACAGCCTTCCCTTATTTTGGAAAATCTCTGTCCCCATCAGTTGAAACTGGTAGTGTTTCTGTCATAAATTCTGAGGGAGAGGGGCTGGGATTATGGCTCAGTGGAAGAGTGCTTGCCTAGCACGTGTGAAGCACTGGGTTCGATTCTCAGTACCACATATAAATAAATGAAATAAAGGTCCATCAACAACTAAAAAAAAAAATTTTTTAATTCTGAGGGAGAGGGAAACACCAAAATTGACTCCTAAATCTCCCAAAGTTTCAATATTAACTTATTTTTTAAACAGGTCGTTGAATGGTTTCTTTGAACATTGAACTTTTTTTGCTGTTGTTTATTACCTTTATTAAGGTTTTGACAAACTTCCTAGAGGTAGAAACAATCCATGTTTTCTTTTGGAGAAGAATGGCAAATGCATTCACATGAGGTTGTCCATGTGAGTCATTCACATGGTGTATCAGCTGAAACTGTATAAAAAAACCACTCCCAAAATGTAATGACAATAATTTTTTTTATCCATGATTTTGAGGCATGGCAATTTGGGTTGTGCTCAAATGGGTAGTTCTGGGCTCACACTTGTGAACACAGTCAGCTAGGAGGTCAGCTAAGAGCCTTCAGCCCACATGGCCTGGTGGCTGCTCTCTGTGGTCTCATCTTTTAGCCTGGCTTCTTCACATGGTATTGTCAGAGCTCCAAAAATCAACAAAAAAAGACCATCCCTTAAGTGCTGCCACTTTTCCAGTTTTGCTTGCATCTCATTTACTCTTGTCTTTTGGACAAATTCAGAATCATTGTACAAGAACATGGATATAGAGAGCCATGACCAAATTGGAGACCATTACTGAAACAAATTGCCACATGTGGTTTCATTGTTTTAACAGTGAGTGACTTCAAAACTGTGAGAGGAGCTAGGTGCGGTTGTGCACACTTGTAATCCCAGCAGCTTAGGAGGCTGAAGCAGGAGAATCACAAGTTCAAAGCCAGCATCAGCAAAAGCAAGGCACTAAGCAACTCAGCAAGATCCTGTCTCTAAATAAAATATAATGAAGGACTGCGGATGTGGCTCAGTGGTTGAGTACCCCTGAGTTCAATCAAATATAATGAAGGACTGCGGATGTGGCTCAGTGGTTGAGTACCCCTGAGTTCAATCCCTGGTACCACCACCCACCCTGCTGCCGAGAGAGAGAGAGAGAGAGAGAGAGAGAGAGAGAGAGAGAGAGAGAGAGAGAGGGAGGATTTTCTGTGATCCCAGGAATTTATTCACATTTATATAGGGTCAAAATACTAGCTTATGAACACCAACTACTTGACCTGGTGTTCTAGATCTAGTGTGTATTGAGGTAATATAAATTTTAAGTATTCAAGACTGAAGCATGGAGTTGATTGATGCTCACCCATCTTATGCCTTTGATGCATTTATTTCATAGAAAATTCTAGAATCTCTGCAGCTTCTTTTCTTGTGGGTTTGTGTATCTAATATGATTCTTTGAATTATCTTTTGGTTTATCAAACATCTTGTGGCTGACTCAAAGTGCATCCTGGATCACTGTACACTTGTTTATGTAGGATTTCTTTTTAAAAATGTCCTCTCTTTAGAATAGATATGGGAAGTAATGATAAACTACAAAATGTCTATAGTATATGACAAAACATTGCTCTTGCTCACATGCTGTAGATCGGCCAGGGAGTCTGCTGATCTAAGCTGGATCAGGGTCAACTCCATGTGTCTCATTGTCCTTGATCCCAAGGGTGAGCTAAGTAAGGCACATTCTTCTTATGATGACAGATGTACAAGAAGACATATTCAAAAGTTTAAGACATGAAGATTTATTTCTTTGATCTTTTGAAAGAAAAATATTTCCAATAATTTTAACTGCCAATCTCTTCCCTAAATGGCAGTTAACATTATTGGAAATATTTTTCTTTCTTTCCATTTTATTTACAAAAATTATGGAGACATTCTAGTTGCCCATTGTTTCTGTTCTTGTGTGTTCCCAGCACAGGTGAGTAAGAAATTTGTAAAACTAAATTATTGAGTATATTTCACACTATGTCCTCTTAACCCCAAGTATGACAACAGATTATTTTCTTTTGTGGTATTTTATTATTCATAGAGGAAGGATCACCTTCTGTTCTCATTTTTAAATAAAAGTTCTGGACATTTTTCAAGCATCTAACACTTTCAAAGGCTACTCAGGCTATTTTGCCAGTTAGCTGAGAAGCAATGGCCATGGAAGCAGTTCTAAAATCCCCTTAGAGAACCAGTGATTAAAAATAATAACCCTAGAACAAATAAATCTTCTGTGGTTGATAGGATAAGAATTGTTACTTTAGGGTCATCTACTTAGGTACAGTCATGTAAGCTTTATGGATTTATAATAAGTATTAATGACAGAAGGTACTGAAGTAGAAAATAAAGGCTTGGAAGTAAATATAGTAGGAAGAATGTCTGTGTCATAGACTAGTATGTGGAATCTAAGCTAACTCTAGCAGGATTTTAAGACAGGTGGAAGCAATGCACATGACCATAGATTGGGTCACTAGCATTTGTGGGTAGCATATTTGCATGTGTACATCATCCAACTTATTTATTTATTTACTTATTTGGCACCAGGGATTGAACCCAGGGGCACTTAACCACGTTCCCTAGCCCTTTTTTATATTTTATTTAGAGACAGGGTCTTGCTGAGTTGCTTAGGGCCTCACTAAGTTGCTGAGGCTATCCTCCTGCCTCAGCCTCCCAAGGCACTGGAATTACCAGTGTGCACCATCGTGCCCAGCACATCACCCAACTTTTGGCCCCAGGAATGCATATGACAAAAAAATAATTGATTATGATAAGAATAGAATCAACAGTGCTAAGAAGTTTGGGAGAGTGGTTAAGAGATTTGGCTTTGAAGTCTGACACACTCAGTTCTGTCACTCTTTGACCTTGGGCAAATCACCCTTCTCTGAGCAGCTGCTAGGGATTCAGGAAGTTTGTCTCTTCTTGGGGAAAATTCTAGTCCTAGGAGCAACCTCTTTGTACCATTCTGTCATCTGCCCCTTCTCATTCTTGACTACTCTTTGGGGCTCTGAAGTTTTCTTCCCAAGTCTCTTTAAGGAGCAGAACCTGAGCTTCCCTCTTTCTTTTCCTTTTTTCCTCACTCACTGCATTTAGAAACATTTATCTCTTTCCCTTCCCTCAAAGCATAAATCCCCCAAAGCAGTAAAAATGGAAAAATGTACACCAGGGAAAAAACATTCTCTTAGCACAATAAACTGTCTAGTTTAAGTGGGGAAATAATAGTAACTAATTTAAAGGGTATTTAGGAAAGAACAAGAAGTCATATTGTATGAAAAAGCACCTAAAACACCTAAGCTGCAAACATAGTAACAATTAAATAAATATTATTGTTGCTTGCCTATTCCCTCACCTGAGCAACAGTTTATAAACTGTTAATATACACTATATTAAACCTCTTAGGCATTTTGCTTTATTTAAAAAATTTCTAATTTTTTTTTTTTACATTTTTCCTTAAAGTAAGAGATCTTGACTCAACTCTTGGCTCCTTCTTTGTAGAGAAATGCAATACTTTTTCAAGCTCTGGGAATAATTTTATTTCCCAAAAGATTCCAAAATTTAATGTAATCTATTCTTATTCCCCAGAGGTCTAGTTTGTTGTTATAGTTTACGGCTGAACTGTTAAAGTCTAGGTCCTCAATGTGGAAGTCTTCGCTAGGTCTCACCCCTTCAAGTTTCCACCACCTCCCATTAGCACCACACTTTATTGTCAGGAAGCAAGTGTGGGGGGGTTCTGGAGTCCCACAGCCCCCTTCAAGGCATAATGAAGTGAGTGGTGTTGCTCCACTGGGTACTCCCACCATGATGGATCTTGCAACCGGGGCCCTTATTCCCCTCATGGTGACAATTCCCATTCACACAGTGTATATAATCCTTGTTCTACAGAGTTCTCTGTCTCCTTTTCTTCTTTACTTTCCCTCTTCCCTCTTTACATTGCTTATCTGGCTTCTTTGGGCATCGGACATTTTGACACAGGCATAGGAACCAGAGGGTACAAAGGAAAGGAGAAAAAAACTCAGTAACCCCTTTTCCTTTTATGTGCCTTTTTATTACTATTTTTTCTGCTTATTAAATGATAACACTAGTTAGTATTTATTGAGCAGCTGTTCTATGACATCCATGCTCTATGAAATTTGTATGTATTGTTCTATTTAATCCTCACAATCTCTAAGAGGTAGGGATTGTTTATTTTCTAGATGAGGGAATGATGCAATCAAATAAATTATTAACAATTAATAACTGATTCATAACTCATTGTGTGTCAAATCCAAGCAGACAATTCAAGATTTTAATTAATATGCTCCCCTCCACACGTTGTTTTCCTCTAATGTTTTAAAAATGTGGTTTCTTTTTCGTCAGGATTCTCACGAGTTGTGATCTGCTTTTAGTTTTATGCCATTCTCTATAGAGTTGCAATTATTTATTAAACCTTTTAAAAAATCAAACAATACAAATGTGTATCCAATAGGAAGCAGAAAGTTCACTTTCCCATAATTCACTAGGAAATTACTACTATGAGTTTGATGTAGACTTTTTTTATAAATCTCAATAGCATTCTCTGGATACACCACAATGGCCGTATTAGGAGAAAACTACTATGATGGAGTTTATAGTTGGATGACTGCAATAAGCACGAACTATGTCCAGAATTGCACTCTGAGTTCTGACAATTTCTGTTAAGCTTTCCTCACTTTGCCTCAACCATTAAGGAGAATGGAGAAGCCGAAAAGTGACTCCAGGGGCAACTTCCAGGAGATAAAATGGCTAACGTTCCTTCCTTCATGCCAAACTGCAATGACTGATCACCACACGTGGGGAGAAAAATCATTACCTAAGCCATCAGGAGGACCATCATTCATAGAGTGTCATTCTAAAGTGCCATTCCCAATGTACTTAGTACAGTATCTCTTATAGCTAAAGGTAAATTCTTAGAATGTTATTCATTCATTCATTCATTCATTCACTCAGTTATTCATTCATTCAATACATGTCCTTTCAGCACTTAACATGTGCTACCCATTCCTAGGCACTGGAGGTTAAAAATAAACAAATGTGAAAAAAATCCCTGTCTTCATGGAGCTTACATTTCTAGAAGTGGGTAAGGGAAATAGGCAGCAAACAAAGTAATTTAACAAAATACTTAGTGTGTGAGGTGGTGATAAATACTATGCAAAAAAAATATTAGGGAAGAGGGTCAAGTATATTGAGTAGGCTTGTGATTTTGCCTCTGCTTGATTTTTTGGCTTTTTATTGTAATATATAATTGATAGATAGAAAAGTACACAAGAAGCTTGGCATGGTGGCACACACCTGTAATCCTGGTGGCTTGGGAGGCTGAGGAAGGAGGAACATGAGTTCAAAGCCAGCCTCAGCAACTTAGCAAGGCCCTGAGCAACTTAGCAAGACCTTGTCTCTAAATAAAATATAAAAAGGGGTGGTGATGTGGCTCATTGGTTAAGCACTCCTGGGTTCAATACCTGTACCCCTCTCCCCCCAAATTTTAAACTACATAAGAGATGAATAGAAAACTAAACAAATTATTTGTTATTATAAAGTGAATACTCCTGTATGGATAAGCTAGTACGGCCATCATCCTAAAAGCTTCTAGCAATGCTACTGCCCAGCCACTGCCCCTCCACTGTCCAATCTTCTATGCTTATCAATCCCTTGCAATTTTGATAGTTTTATTATCTATGTATGATTCCCAGCTATTAGTTCCTCAGGGCCCTTTCCAATTTTGTTTTTTTCTTTCTTCATTTGTTCTTTTTAGTTATACATGACAGTGGAAAATATTTTCACATATCATACATACATGGAGTATCACTTCCGATTCTTGTGGTTGTACATGATGTGGAGTTCACTGGTCATGAATTCATATATGAACAGAGGAGAGTTCTGTCAGAATATTTCTACTGTCTCCCTTTCAGATTTTGAACAGACGTCATGTTCTTCTCAAGGGGTGGCCTCTGGACAATGACTGAGCAGATGGTGATACTCAGGCCTGGACATTTCTTCCCTATATGGGACTCCTTTAGCAATCTTCATTCCAGAACTCCCATTTGGGGTGGCAGAGATTTTCCACCTTCTTTTCTTTGGGTTCTCCAAATTGGGTAATTTGTCCTGATCTACCTTCCGGTTTACTAGGGGAAGATTTAATATGTTCAATCTGTTGTAAGCCACCAGATTCTTTTGTAGTTGTTGTTCTTTATAGTTATACATGACAGTATAGTGTATTTTGACGTATCATACATACATAGACTATAACTTATTCTAATTAGGTTCCCATTCTTGTGGTTGTACATAATGTGGAGTTTCATTGGTCATGTATTCATGTATGAACATAGGAAAGTTATGTCTGATTCATTCTACTGTCTTTCCTATTCCCATTCTCCTCCCTTCTCTTCATTGCCTGTGTCTAACCCAATTAACTTCTACTTTTCCCTTCCCTCCCTTATTGTAAGCCACTGTATTCTTTTTCTTTTCTTTTCTTTTCTTTTTTTTTGACCAGGGATTTAACTTAGGGGCACTCAACCAATGAGCCACATCCCCAGCCCTATTTTCTATTTTGTATTTTATTTAGAGACAGGGTCTCACTGAGTTGCTTAGCACCTCACTGTTGCTGAGGCTGGCTTTGAACTCACAATCTTCCTGCCTCAACCTCCCGAGCCACTGGGATTACAGGCTTGCACCACTATGCCTGGCAAGCCACAGTATTCTTAATTTTGGTAATTGAGTTTTCCATTCCTTGAAGTTCAGGTTCATTCTTTTTCAAACTGGCTATGTTGACTTTTACAACTTTCTTCCTTGCAAGGCATTTATTCTTTGAAACTTGTCAAAAAATATCTGAAATTGTTAAAATATATGTTATCAGGTTCTCTTTCATGGTGCCTTGTTTTCTAGTACTATCTGACTTTCGTGCTGGTCATTGCCTTTGAAGAATTTTTTTCTGGTGGCCTCCCAAGGCCTAGGATGAAGAGACTTTGTGATTCAATTCAGTCATGTGCCTGAGAGCACTTCTAGTCCAGTTGCATCAACCAAGTTCAGGGCCTGATGGCCCCTGCTCATTGGGGTGCACATTTGTATAAGGGAAGATATGTCCCTCTCAGGGATTCTTTACATTTTCATTCTTTTTCTCTTGCTCTGCTCAGATCCAAGGCAGCCTTCTCCTCAGATAGGGAGTGAAGGAATTGAACCAGTCCTTATCCTGGGGTTGTGGTCTTTTTAACCCTTCTATAAACCTGGAGAATCCCCTGTAAGATTCCCTGTATTTTGAATACATCCTCATTCTGATCTTCTGGATCTGGATCCCCAAGCATGAAGCCTGATCATCTTTGATGCTCCAATAGCTCATCTCTCTGATTATAGGCTATCATCCAAATATTTTAAATTGCCTGAGAAGTTCATTACTGTCTCTTCATCTCAACACTTTAAAGGTCTTGTTTTGACATTTACAATGAGAAAGTTGATCTGAATAACCCTATGTGATAGATTAATATGACCACAAACTATTTGCAGCTCTCTCTCTCTTTGTTATCATGCACTTAAGTCTATTTTCCCTTCCCTTCAATCTAGTCTGGCCTTCGGATTTGCTTTGACCAATAGAAAACAGTGGAAATCACACTGTGGAGTTTCCTAGGCCAGGAATTCAAGAAGCTTTACAATTTACACTTTTGCCCTCTTGGAACTCAGCCACCAGGGGAAAGATGTTTGAGATATCCTGCTGGATAGCCAGTGTGGAAAACAACTGAGTTGTCCTGTTCAACAGCCCAGGTTCCTGCCAACGTGTGAGTGAGGTCAACCTGGGCCAACCAGCCTGCATCCTATGGGCCATCTGACTGTAGGCCCAGGAGTGATTCAAGTGAGACCAAGAGAAATGCCCCTACTGAGGCCAGAGCAGACTAATGGTCTATAGAATTGTGACCAGTAAAATGGCTGCTGTTTCAAGTCACTAAGTTTTGGGGTAGTCTATTATGAATCAATAGATAACTCATACACACAACTTACTGTATATCAAAATCTACAATCACCTTTAACTGAATTTTTTTTTTTTTTTTTTTTTTTTTTTGGTACTGGGGATTGAACCCAGGAGCGTTTAACCACTGGGCCACACCCCCGCCCTTTTTATATTTTATTTAGAGATAGGCTCTTGCTGAGTTGCTTAGGGCCTCACTAAGTTGTTGAGGCTAACTTTGAACTCCCAATCCTCCTTCCTTAGCCTCTTCAGCCGCTGGGTTACAGGCGTACGCCACCTCACCCAGCCTTAACTGAAATTTTAATGCCAAAAACATCATTAACTTAAGTTTTTGTCATGCATTACTCTAAGAAGATATTTATGTAAAATGTATTAATAAACTACATATATTTTATAGTACTAACCCAATATTTGATAGCAGAATGGATAATTTTCTTTTGATTTCAGGAAAATCTTCCTGAATGCACACTTAAAATTGCCAAGTTGAGGGCTGGGGTTGTGGCTCAGTGGTAGAGCACTTTCCTAGCACTTGTGAAGCTCTGTGTTTGATCCTCAGCACCACATAAATATAAATAAATGAAGGTATTATGTCCAACTATAACTAAAATAAAAATAAATATTAAAAATTGCCAAGTTCATTTGGATACACCATAGTCAATTGATTACTAAACCTTGGTAAGAAAAATTGTACCTTCCTTTCTCTAATCACTTCCTAGAGGACTAAAATTAACTGCTATAGTAATATTTAGAAACAAAATTCATGACTCTTTAACCTAGAAACCTGAAAGTAGAGGAAAAAAATAGTATAACCCTAAGGCCATTCACTGTATTTCAAGTTAACATCTTACTTATGTTTTAAATAAAAAAAGCTTTTCTATAACTTTCTACAAGAGAACTCCAAAAACAGTTTGGGAAGCAAGACAATCTCTTTGACTACATCTTTATGGTGAGTATTTTTAGCATCCATCTATACATCTACAACTAAATTTCTCACTAATAGTGTAATGCAATGATGAATGTCATTACCTCCCTTGGATAATAATTAATTTGGATTGCTCAATTCCAATGTAGTTCATGATACTTTTAAGAGTACTATATTAAAGAAGAAAATTTAAATTTCTTATTTTTATAAAAACAATTCCATGGAAAATATGCTTTACTCAAAAAAAAAGTCTTTGGAATTAGGATGGTAAAGTTGTTGGCTCAGTAACTGTTTTATGATTAAAAGAATTTAATCCTGTTTATAGCTTTTTAACATTGACATGAACTTATTGTGATCTTTTTAAATATTTTTTTAGTGGTAGGTGAACACAATACCTTTATTTTATTTTTATGTGGTGCTGAGGATTGAACCCAGTGCCTCCCAAGCGCTCTACCACTGAGCTACAACTCCAGCCCCCTTATTGTGATCTTATATTACAAGTATACCCATTGTCTCATACAACTGTATAAATTCATTATTTTAACTACATAATATCCTATAAATTAGATTATTCATCTTTTTCCAAATTAGCTAGATTTTAATATATTTGAATGCTATGGTGCTTATGGTGCTTAGAACATTTGATCAAAATGTTGATGGTTTATAGTAATACAGAAAACTTTCTTAATAGCTTTGTAAAGTTCAATATGTAAGAAGCTAATGACAATGATAATAGTTAAAAAAGATTTGCCACATATTGAGACCATAATTATGCCATACAATTAACACGACTTTATTTTAATTTGGTCATGTTTATGGATTATTAGAGAGAGATTCTTTTTCTTTAAAATTTTCTACAACCAAATAGGTGAAAGGCAAAAATAATAAAATAAGGAAGAGTGAAAAATAATTTGGTTTGTATTGGGACTATAATGGGGACTGTATTTTGCCTTGGAATTGGTTGATTCTATTACATATAGTATCTAAACAACCAATTATGAACAGAGGTTTTTATATTATTTTTGTATTTTTTTTAGTTGCAGATGAACACAATACCTTTATTTTACTTATTTATTTTTATGTGTGCTGAGGATCGAACCCAGCACCTTGCACGTGCTAGGCCAGGACTCTACCACTGAGCCATAACCCCAGCCCCCAGGTTTTTATATTTTATTATTTTATTTTATTTTTTAAAGAGAGAGAGAATGAATTTTAATATTTATTTTTTAGTTTTGGCGGACACAACATCTTTGTTTGTATGTGGTGCTGAGGATCGAACCCGGGCCGCACGCATGCCAGGCGAGCGCGCTACCGCTTGAGCCACATCCCCAGCCCCAGTTTTTATATTTTAAAGTTTCAAAAATAAAACAGGACATAACTAAGAATATATTTGTGACTGAATAAATGTAGGCAAGTACATAATGTGTAATTATCAAAGTTTCAACTATTAAATGATGAACTTTAAGTTATGAAGATGAATATCTATAAACCTGACTTTTATGATATATTGAAAAGTCTAAGGAAAAGCAAAGATGCGGGAGAGTGTAGGTGAATTTATGGCATGAGTTAAGCTTTTGGTTTTTATCATCTAGCATGAAAGCACCGTGTGCATCTCCCAACGGTGCTTTTGTTTAACTTTGATTACCAAAGACTAATTTCTACATCACTTGCTGCTGGGAGTCTCAAGAAGACAGAGAATCCTTGACTGTGGGAAGCAGCTCCATCTAGTGGTAAAATTTGTTTCTTACACGAAACCAGCTTTTCAAAAGGTAACCAGATACTATTCCAGATGGCCTTTAGCAAGCTGATAAAAGTTTAGACTACAAGTGATGGATTTGGAAAAGATTGGGAGTATTGTATGGCCTATTCCTTAATAAATGTGATTGGATACTTGACACATTTCAGCATAAACGACTTGTCATCTGTGTATGTTATGATTATTTTATTGGCATTATGGTGTCTTCAGATTCAACTGGAAAAAAAAAAAAAAAAAACAGCACCACTAAATTTGAAGTCCTGTCTACTATGACCAAATAAAAGAAACCTGTGTTAACACAGTTTTACACTGTACCTTCCCCAGTCCTTCAAGATGGGGGCAAGAATCTTTACCTTGAGCGACTTAATATCTTGGCTCAAGCCAAGAATCTGAGACAAGAGTACGGATGGAGGATTTTCTTTCCTTAATTTTGAAGGCCAATCTTTTTTGTGGGGGAGGCCCATGTGGTTACCAAAGAGTAGTTCAATTAGCTAAACATAGACATTGGAGTTAATTAGGAGACAGCCATAAAATGCAATAGGCTCCAGAGTATATGAAGCCATTATAATAGGTATAGGCCCTCAGCCCTAGCATACATCTGTGTGTCTGAGAGAGAAGGAAGGGGAATGTGCTGTTGTAGAAGAACAAATGTGTACACTGGACACCTGGTAAAAATTTCCCTTCAATAATGTCTTACTTGTGGTACCCCAGGATCTTGAGCATGCTAGGCAAGCACTTCACCACTAAGCTACATCCTCAGCCCCTTTTTATTTGAGGCAAGGTCTTGCTAAGTTGCCCAGGCTGTCCTGGAACTTGTGATCCTCCTGCTTTAGTCTCCCAAGCTGTCCCTTCAGCAATACTTATTATTCCATTCTGTAACCCATAGAATAGCCCTAATCTTGGGTATTCTAAATGTACAGACTTAATAGAAAGTTTACAGAACTCTCGTATGCTCACATGTGAGTATACTGAATAAAAATATATACTCTGCCTGGGCACAGTGGCACACACCTGTAATTGCAGCAACCTGAGAGGCTAATGCAGTAGGATTGAAAGCTAACTTGGTGAGACCTATAGATGCAGTTCAGTGGTAAGGAACCTCTGCATTCAATCTCCAGTAACCCCAAGTTACTTGGTGTGTGTTGGGGAGCAGAAGTACAACTTTACAGGATATACATATACACATATATATTTAACACATAGAATTAGAGAATTAACTCTGTCCATGGAATGGAAAACATTGAAATTCAGAAGGATCCTGACAACTTTATTTTAGTCACTACTCGTGACTATTCTTTTAAAATCAATTAGCTAACACAGATGGTTACATCAGAAGACTAGGGCCTCAAGATGTGATTTAATTCTCCCTAGGACAGTTTTTTCAGGTGAAAATATCTGAGGCCCTTTGAGTTCTCTGGTAAAGTCTCCTTAGATGTGGGTTAGGCATCCTTATATTGAATTTATCACAGGAAAGCCCAAGTATATTTTATCTCTTGGAATACCATCCAGGTTACAAAAAAAAAATCTGGTGAAGGTACTTAATCCTAACCACAAACCAAGAAAAAAATACGTGTGTGTGTAATGACTAAAGTTTTATATATATATATATATATATATATACACACATACATACACACACACACATACATATACACACACACACACTTCTTAATAAGTAGTTACTGAATTAAAAAATAAAACAAATGGGAATTTCTTTTTGAACTTTTAAAATTCACTTCATAACAAGTGAATGGTTAAGGGTGAAATTATTTTTAGGATATAATTTCAAATATAATTTTAGGATATATTTGAAATTATACCTCTTCTGTATTTGAGGTGCTTAGAATTTTTTTGCTGGAAAACAAGATAAGATTTCAAACTTTTTTAATTGAGAAGGATGTCAGGATAAACAATTAAACTGATGGCCAGTGAGTGATAGATTTAGATTCAAACAATCATGAAGGCAATATATCTTTTTTATTATGAAATAGATCAAGTATTACATAAATAGATCAAGTACATAAATGTAGGGGATATAGTAAATACATGTGTACTTACCATTAAGCAGTGTCAAATCTAAAGATTTTGTGATATTTGCTGTAGCTCTTTATTTTTTTAGAAACAGCTTTTCAGGTTTCAGGGAAGTCCCTTTCCATCCCCCATTCCAGAGGTAACCACTCTAAACTTGGTTATTATCTCTAACCATGTTTTATACCTCATGTTCATTTGTATGAGGTACATGGTACCTCATATAATCTAACATGTTAAAAATCTTTATATAAAGTTTATGAATATTCAAGATGTGTGAAATATTCCCTTAAAGTTTGGGGGGATCAAAATGATAACCACAGGGATTATTTTAGGATTATGGATGATTTTTCCAGTCTTTGTAACCTTTTATTTTTCCAATGTCCCTTTTTCTTTTGGTACTGGGGATTGAACCCAGAGGTGCTTTACCACTATGCTACAAACCCAACACCTTTTTATACTTTGTTTTAAAGCAGTATATTACAAACAAACCTACTGTTGTCTTCCAGAAGCTTTGTAGAAAACAAAGAGCACATTTAGTAGAAAATTAATTAAAGGCTGACGGTTTAAAGAAGTTGATAAACAGATAAAATTAAACCTTTTAGGAAATAGCACAGTTAAAATTTTCACTTAAGAAAAAGTCAAGTTACTAAGAATTATGATAATGTTGTGGTTAATACTTTCAGAAGACTTCCTCTTCATTTATCAAGTTTTTTTTTTTTTTTGGTGGGGGTAGTGGGGACCAGTTATCTGCATCCCTTATTATCAGTATACTCTATTGAGCATACCATAAAAATCCCTAGAGGGTGAATGGAAAGGCATCAGTGACAAAAGCACCTTAGTTTTTCCCCAATATTAAACACTTGAAACAATAAGTTAATGGAAGTGGAATAAAAGTTCCCCAGCACCACCAAGAAGGAGGGAAGAGTCAAACTTACTAACTTCCATTTTTCAAGGAATAAATAAAATTCATTTTAGGGATCTCAAATTCACCTTCCATCAGGGACTAGGTATTTGTTACTTTACATAGTGCAAATTTTAAAAATAATTTTGTTTTAAATGAGCCCGTGGGAGTGAATTTGGCATGTAGATTACTAACTCATGACCTCTGGTATTTTAAATTACTTTTAGAGATAGAATTCATATTAGAAAATGCACCCCTTTCAAGTAAAGTCAGTGGTTTTTAGTAAATTCACAAAATTTGGCACCCTTCACATCTAATTCCAGATAATTTTCACCACCCCCCAAAGAAACCCCATACACAGTCTGTAAGTTCCCATTTTTCCTTCCTTGCCCCTGGCAATCACTAAACTTTCAGTCTCTATGGATTTATATATTCTGAACATTTTATATAAAAGGAATCATACAATATGTAGTGTTTTGTGTATGGGTTCTTTCATTTTGCATAATATTTTCAAGGCTCATCCATCTTTTCAAGACACAACAGTACTTTACTCATTTCTATGGCTGAATAACATTTACTATATGGATATGCAACTTTTGTTTATTAACCCATCAATGGATATTTGGGTTGTTTCCTCTTTCGGCTATTACGAATAATGCTATAATTATTCATGTGCAATGACTTCTGAATTTAAGTTCAAATTTTAGTTTTATAAATAGTGGATATATTAAACATGATTCAATAGTATACATACTAACACTTAAGATAGTTCAAATATATAGTGAAAGTTCTTCCCATCCTTGTCTCCCAAATGTCCAATTTTCATTCCCTCCATTCTGTCCCAGAAGATGAACACTATTTTTATTTTTTATTTAGGTAGCTGGGATTGAATACAGGGGCACTTGATCACTGAGCCATATTCCCAGCCCTATTTTAGAGACAGGGTCTCACTGAGTTGTTTAGTGCCTCTCCATTACTGAAGCTGGCTTTGACTTGTTCCTCCAGCCTCACCCTCCCAAGCCCCTGGAATTACAGGTGTGTACGCCACTGTGCCCAGGACCCCATTAATCATTTATGTATTCCTGAAAGCAGGATAATTTATTTGTGTTGGGGTTGTAGCTCTGTGGTAGAGTGCTTGCCTTGCAAGTGGAAGGCACTGGGTTTGATCCTCAGCACCACATAAATATAAAAGTATTGTGTCCATCTACAACTTAAATAAATTAATTTATTTATTGGAGGAGGGGTGCTGGGGATGGAATCCAGGACCCCATGCATGCTAGGTAACACTCCCAGGCTTTTTTCTTTTTAATAGAAATGTGCTTCTCAGTACCTTGATTTTTCACTTATCTTGAATGTTTCTATTTATTTTTAGACAGTATCTTCATTCTCTTCTACACATTTCTCTTGAGCAGCTATACCACAGTTTATCTACTCTCCTTTTTATGATTACTTTGGTGATCTAAATATTTGCTTTTTACAAAATTCACTTGTCAACTAGTCATACAATAATAAACAACCAATGAGATAAATACTATGAGATTTAATAATGAGAAATAAAAGAAGTGCCATCCTCTTAATTGTTATGTCATTAGGTAAAACTGAAACTGAAAAATCGGTAATCAAAGATATTAGCCTAGTTAAGCAACGTGGGGTTTTGTATGGTGAGGGAGCAACCCAGGGCCTTACACATAAGCAATTTGTTTTTAAACTACTTCTCCTTCTCAGAATATTTTTATAGTCCTCAAATTTAATTTAATGGGTCATTTTCATTAAATCCAATACAGGGAAATCTAAGAGGTTTTTTCATATAGGAAAAACTTAAGATACAAACCTAAGAAGTATAGACAATGTAGCAACCAAACTGCTTTCTCATTTTTCTAATTGCTTACTATGCGAATATATTAAGATACTTGTTAAGTTGCAAGAACAAGGGATCAACTAAACTTCAACATTTAAATATTAGTTAAAACAAGCTATTAAACAGTTTGTTAAGAATAATTTTTGTCACAATAGGCAGCAGGGGAGAGAGGAGTGGAGGTTCGCCAGATTGGACAGGAGGGAGTGGGGGGAAAGGAGGAAGGGAGGAAAGATAGGAATGCGAAAGACCGCAGAATGATTAGGACGTAACATTCCTATGTTCACATATGAATACATGACCAATGTAACTCCATATCATGCCCAACCACAAAAATGTGAAGTTATACTCCATGTATATCAAAATACATTCTACTGGGCTGGGGTTGTGGCTCAGTGGTGCAGCACTTGCCTGGCACCTGTGAGGCACTGGGTTCTATCCTCAGCACCACATAAAAATAAATAAAATGGAGGTATTGTGTCCATGTACAACTAAAAAAAATTTTTAAACATTCTACTGCAAATGTATGACTAAAAAGAATAAAAATATTTTTTACATCTATTACTATTAGGTAAACATGGAATAAATAGTTCCTACCCTATTGTTAATGTCATTAGTTTCTATGCTATGACAATTTTTATTGGGTGGTTTCTCTGAAATAGCTTCTACTCTTCATTTTGCACAAGGCTACAGTATACCAATAAACATTCCAAAGTATTGGGCTTTGAACACTTCAAAAATGCATGGAAAACTCTAAGATATCATCACAGAAGAAAAGATGCATTATTTATTTTACTGATTAGTTGGAGAACAAAAGACTGAGGTGTTGGCTATCGAGTTGAGAGAACAATGGTACACTAGACTCCACTGACTAACCCAGGTAGAGAGAGGCTGGAAATGCTGAGATGGAACATTTTAGTCTGTTCTAATAGACTGATTAAGGTGTTCATCATTCCAGAAACTATTTCTTCGGCTGTTGTTTAATTCTTCCGAGTATGCCTGATCAAGTGCTAACAGCTGAGTTTCAAGTTTGCTGAAACATCTTTGTTAATTTAACTTGATCTAAATGAGAAATGCAAGTAAGAATGAGGGGTCAATTTATTTTGTGAAAATTTATCATAAATATCAATGTGTACAATTCAAACATTTACAAATCTTGCAATCTGTAGAAAAATTAATGTAATATTAAGATTATCTGAACAGTGATTTGCACCATTATTTACAATTATCTCAACCTACCTTTGTAGAAAGGTAATTATGTTTAAAATTATCCCTGCCAAAAAGTGATAATTTCACAGTACCTTTCTTTAGCATTTGTGTCACTTAAATGCCAGCTGCATCAATAAAACCCAGCAGATTTAATAATTTAGAAACAGCACAATCAGAACAGTAAATACAAACTATGATTAATTCCAAACAAAACCTCTTTTATCAACATATAAATATTTTCCCATTTGACACTGATAGAAGAAAAGAATTAGGAGGCAATATTTTCTTGTTTACTACAAAAAATAATTTTAAAAATGAATGTTAAGGAACTAGGTGAATTCTTATATAATACTAAATATTTTGAGAAATAATTAGTTTCACTGGAAGGCATTTCTAATGGTAAACCTTTTTTCATTTGTAATATGACAATGAGCATTGATAATTCTCTAGCATCTCCAGATTGAAAGAGATTGTCTTTATTCCTACATTTTCCTTTTGTTTTTAAAATCTGACATTCCCTCAATCCCTCAAAAGAATCCCAAATATATAAAAGATTAATTGAAACAAAAAATAATTTTATTTTGACTAACGCTTGTGTTTGAGAACAATGTTTACTGTAATATTCCATAGTTTTCTTTTTAAAAGATATATCCAGCTAGACAAATAAAAAGGTAAAGTATAAGAAATATAGCTGAAATCATAATAAAGTACATTTTCTTTTACTGACATAGGAGATATACTTAAATTTTAAATATTGGCTCTTTAAGAAAAATTTCTCTTGGTTAAATAATATGCATAACCGTTGCCCAAACATGTATACAGCTGTTTCCCCCAAACTATTTATATACATAGTAGTCCACTTAAAACCAGCCATGTTAACCTACTAAATACAATGTGCTCCTAAATTTATAAATGGGCTACCAGTAGTATATAAAATATATAGGCATGTATGTTATACATATAAAGTAAAAAAATATAAAAAGGAGAGATGGAAGAAATAAGAAAAAGAAAACATCCTTTCCTATAAGATCCAGACAAAAAGTCACTCTAATTAGTCAGACAATGTAAAATACTGAAGCATTTCAGTTTTGGCAAATACTTTTCAGAAAAATATCCAAACTATGAGATACTAAATTGTCGTCTTAATAATTTTAGTAGAATTTTACATTTAAACATTCAATGAAGATGTGGTTTTCTAATATATAGAAAAGAAAACTTTTGGCAAACCAAAAAAATCACTCTTTTTAACAGGTTAGTATTAACCCCTTAATCAGGCATGTAAGGTGCAGATAATCAAAATCCTGGTCCATTAGAATCTGAATATGTTTGATGAAAGACTCCAATGGATAGGATCTGAATTCTTCCTAAATCTTAGAGGGAATGGGGCAGGATGTTATGACAATGGAGGGGGTCAGCCCCAAATGTAGCTGGCCCAACCTTAACTGTCAGTGTTAAAAAACACACCACATATTTCTGTAGCATTCTTTCTGCGGCATTTTCTTTATCTCAAGCCACAGGTCTACTTGGAGGATCATGCAGCAAGTGGCTTATAAATAAAATCAGAGTCTATGAATAGTGTCATCACATTAAGAGACAGAATTGCTGGATTCTCTCATTACATAAAAAGCTTGCATCTTGGGAATCCATGAGTTGGTATTATTTATGGGATACCTAAAATAGGGGACAAAAACCATATAAATCAATAAGACATATATGCAATTCAGGAGTAAAAGCAATGAAGACTATTCAATCATTTATTGAGCTAGAAATTCAATGATTTCAAAATAATGCCTTCTAGTTAAAATGCAACAAATGTAACTAAGCCTATTCCAAAATTGGCAAATACAACTACTGTTGCTAGTTGTTTACAAGGCAAACAATTCCACTATTCTTGAATTTTGGTATATGTCACAAAAAGAACCTAAAGATGGTGACAATATGTATTCTAGAAGCCTACCAATTTGAATACAATGTGTCCTTTAGTTTACAGATAGGCTACAGCCTTATCTCACTGTCAGAGTACCAAAAGAAAAATACCAACACCATTACCACTGCCACCGCGCCCCCCCCCCAAAAAAAAAAAAAAATCAATGAAAACTTTCAGCTGCAATGTTTTTTGTTTTTTTTTTCCTTCCTTTCCATACCATCATTATGCATCTCAAAATACTCGGGATAATGAAAAGTAACAGAACAGTTTCTAAAAGTGTATGTTTATATTTCTCTATAAATTTAAATTACAGTTCTCATTGCAACATTTAGAGTCTTCCACTAAACATTCCCGAGAAGCAGAAAGAGAACAGACATTTGCTAATTCCATATAGATTTATGTATACAGAATCCCTTAGCACATTAGCACTAATACCAGGATACTGTTAGTACACAAGCGATGATTTGGAAAAAAAAAATTATCTTGAGTATACTTGAATATGGAATCTAGTTTTAAATTCTCATGCAAGTAACTCAAATTTTTCATTAAAAGATAATCTAATGTTCTGATATGTAATTTTCATTTCATAACACATAGCACTAAACTGATGATGCCAAGCAAAATAAATACTTCTCAAATTTCTACAAACAGATGTTTCTCCCACATTAATATGTTTAAAATTTGCATTTTAAATCCAGGTCATCATCATATTAACGAAGAGAGATAATTTAACTCTTTCTGTAATCATTATGATTTTATAAAATGTTTTACTTTCATGGAAGCACATAAATAAGAAGCAAGTTATTTCCATTTAAGCCAGTAATTTGAAGAAAAACTGAGCTATCATCAGGAGCAACTTCCAAAATGACTACTATTTAAATAAACACAGATTATGTTTTCCATTTCATAATATGCTGAGACATTTTACTTTACAAGAATATTCAGTAGCTGTTAATATGCAAAAATAATTCAGTTTTTGTTTAATCTCCAATTTACATAATAAATTTAAAAATTTCAGCTCACCAAATATATTCTTTTAACTAAAATAGAAGTGACTACAAATCTTCTCTGATTTTAGAGTTTTATAAGAACTCTACTAACATGCTCTGGCTTAGAATCTTGCCAGAAATGAACTATCAAGTCTTGTTTAGCAAATTTTCAAAAGTATGAAAAACAATTTATATACTTAATTAATGTCAAAATTACACTTTGACTTTCATCAGTCACTCTGAAAGTCCTTTCATTTAAACATTAACATTTGTAGTCTTCCACTTTAACTTATTGATGTAGCTGACAGCAGAATGTAGCCCCTGAAAGAAACTATATACTAAAAATAAAAGCTTAAGCAAAGTCACAGTCCTTAATTCCAATTGTTCCAAAAGATTAATTGATATAATTATATCTTTCATTGATTTTCCAGGTTCCTAAACACAGAAAGAATGAAAAACACTGAAAACTTTCTGCTGAATTATACATAAACACATTAAAGCTAACTAATAACAATTGTCTAATTTAAAGAGTAACTAACCTGAGATGTACCTTGCTCCGATTAACATTACCATGCTACTCACTATAAAAATGCCCAAGGGCAGACTACAGAAGATACTAGGGTCACCTGTGGTCATCCAAGTAGAAGGGAATTCCAGTCAAGCAAACCAAAAGAGAGACACATAATTACAATATTTATGTTAAGAATCACATGATAGCAAAACAAAATAAGTTATAAAAATAGCATATTCATAAAAGCTAGCAAAGAGTTATTACTTTAAATCAAAAATATAATCAATATCAAAGGCTTATGACAGATAACAAACAATACAGAGACCATGCCACAAGTAGCCAAGAACATAGTACATATAGACCAACATTAGCCTCTTTGGCAAAGCCAAAGAGAGCCTATGGAGAACTTTTTGGGAGGCTGATGAGTTTTGGGGTTTTCTCCCCCAAAGATACTAAATGAGCATATGCACTCAAAGTTCAAATTATACATCCTTTGGCTGTCAGAGAAGAGTTATATTAGTCTATTAAAAATGAATTCCAAATCCCTTCTTTGCTAAAACATTGATTCTGTTTCATTTTTTAAATAGATGTTGATGTGTAAGGAAATGTACCTGTAATATATTAATCTACATTTTAAAATTACCCAAGAACAACTATTTTGGTATTTTCTAATCTGACATCTATTGGAATCCCTTTTTTAAAGAACATTCCTTATATATACCCATTTTTAAAATTTAAATATTATATATTTAGGGCTGGGGTTGTTACACAGTGGCAGAGCACTTGCCTAGCATGTGTGAGGCACTGGATTCGATTCTCAGCACCACATATAAATAAGTAAAGGTCCATTGACAACGAAAAAAATATTTTCTAAAAAAGTAAAAAAAAAGGGGCGGGGTACTGGGGTTGTAGCTCAGTGGTAGAGCACTTGCCTAGCATGTGTGAGGCACTGGGCTCGATCCTAAGCACTACATAAAAATAAATTAATTAAATAAAGGCATAAAAATACAATAATGGGCTGAGGCTATGGCTCAGTGGTAGCGCACTCGCCTGGCATGTGTGAGGCACTGGGTTTGAGTCTCAGCACTGCATATAAATACATAAATAAATAAATATCAACAACTAAAAAAAACTTTAAATACAATAACATTATTAAAATAAAGTTTAAAGAGATTATATATTTAGAATGTATAGTACTTTTTATTTTGGTGTTGGGTATTGAACCTAGGACTTCCAAGCTATATCTCTAACCCCTAGAATATTTAATAACTCTTTAAAGAAGAAGCTTATTAAAAAACAACGCCCAAGAGTTGAGGAAGCATAACCATTAGACAGGGGCTTCACTGAAATGTGGTTAAAGATTCTCTGTGGGTGTACTGTGTAATACAGTAAACTAATGACAGTAATTTCTTTGCTTTTCAAGGAAAGGATTTTTCCTCCCTCACCATGCATTTCTTTCCCTGTAGAGGTAATTTTTCATTAGAGGGACATTATCCATTTTCCCTACTTTGTCACTGTTTATGTTATTTTTGTTTTCAAATAAAATAGGGTTTTATTCCCTATTTATACTGACTGCTAAGGCTTGGATATGAGGTGTCCCCCAAAAGCTCTTGTGTTAATTTAGGAATGTCTGGAGGTGTGAAATGATTGGATTGTGAGATCAGTAACCTAATCAGTCCATCCTAGTTTGAATGGACTGTGTGGTACCTGTACCCACGAGGAAGTGTGGCGTGGAGGAGGTGGGTCACTGGGGACATGCCCTGGAAACATGCATCTTCCCTGTGGCCCCTTGTGACTCTCTTTGCTTCCTAACTCAGCTGGGATCTGAGCAGCTTTCCTCTGCTGGGCCCTTCCTTCATGGTGTGCTACCTCACCTGGGGCCCAGAGCAATGGAGGATCAACCAAAGACTGAACCTCTGAAACCATGAGCTCAAAATAAATTTTTCCTGGGCTGGGGTTGTGGCTCTGTGGTAGAGTCCTTGTCTACCGTGTGTGAGGCACTGGGTTTAATTCTCAGCACCACATAAAAATAAATAAATAAAATAAAGGTACTGTGTCTATATACAACTAAAAAAATATTAAATAAAATAAATTATTCCTCGTCTAGGTGGTTCTTGTAGGATATTTTTGGTCACAGCAATGAAAAGCTGAATAAAACAGAGACTATATTTTAATTAGATTTTAGAAAAGGAAAATCTATGTTCTGGTTCTCTTACAGCAAGTTATAAGATATGCTAAGGTACAACATCTGATTTTTGGATATTCCTACAGTGAATTCTATTTTGAAAAGATTTCTGAAGATTATCTATATTCAGGAGTTGCTATTTATTTATGATGTTGATGAAGCTATTTCTCTTTTGGTGGAATATATACATGTTTATATATTACATATATGCTTATATCACTCATATATGTATATATAGTGTTAATGAAACTATTTCTCATTAATTCCACCAAGAGAAATAACTTCATTAAAAATATCCCACCTAAGTTGATAGTAACTCTTGGATGCAGATAAGTCTAAGATTATCATATATATATATATATATATATATATATATATATATATATACATAACATATATACATATATATATTACATATTGATATATTATCATATATATAATTAATATACATATTGATATATTATCATATATATACCCACATGATGTTACATTATATACATATACTAGTAATATACAGATACTTATTATGTAATATATAGTATATGTATATATAGTTATATATGTAATATGCTTTCTATTTGATATGTATAATATATATAAACCAATTTGACCTGCTTTCAAAATGCCATTATGGTGGGTTGGAGCCCAAACCAAGCCCAAACCTCTAATTACTTCTACATCTAAAACACATAACAAATGTATATTAATAATGCATTCACATATAGTTACAAGCAAAAAATAAATGACTGTTCTAATGTTGACAAAGTGCTTTGGAAATCAAGCAACCAATACTCTTCCCATAATTTAAAGCAATTCTAACATCCTTTCGAGTTTATTAAAATAGGGCCCTTTGTAATTCTATTATCACATAGCTCATTATATTATAATTATATAGCTTAAAAGAATATAATTAGCAATTTATTAATTAAATATTATTTGGAGCTTATTAATAAACAGCTTAGAAATACCCCACATATTAAATAATGTTTTTAGAACTTTGACCTTAAAGCTACTATTGTCTAGCTGAAACAAAAACAAAAGAAAATCTAAAACTCTCAAAAACTCAAATTACTTTTGTCATCAATGCTGATAAGCAGAACTGAAGAAATGTAATTTTTTGTTTGTTTTTACCAACTTTTTCTTAGCATTTTAAATTAATTGATAGGTACATAAACAATGGGAAATGGGAAAAAATAGGTACATAAAAATGGGAAAATTGATTTGGGGGGAATTCTGCAATTAAAAGTTATATCTTCAACTACCAATATAGAGAACTGTGAGAGTACAAGGTATGGCATACAAGGAGGAAGACAGGAAGATTGTGCTATTAACAAAAATTCACCTACTAAAAGAAATCTTGTAACCCAACTTCTCATTAATTCAGAACAATTAAAAAAGAAGTCAGGTACCACATCTATTACATCTCACATAACATATGTATATAATGTAACATCACATATAATACATACATCTCACATAACTAGCATTATGCTAGAAAAATACATATGACTAAGAAGTGTAATTGTAAAGGATCTCAAAATAGCAGTCTTGAAAGAAAGGCTTGGCTGTCATCTTGGAAAAGGCAGCTGAATCTGAGAACAAAAAGGATATCAAGCTCATTTTGGAGGAAAAAATGAAAGCTCCAAAAGTAGGAACATCAGGACTGAAAATACAGATCACACACGGAGCTATGGTGATAGACTGTTCTAGAGGCTTGTCTTAAAAGCCAGATATTTTAAAAGTGGTTCTAGGGGGCTGGGGATGTGGCTCAAGTGGTAGCGCACTCGCCTGGCATATGTGGGGCGCTGGGTTCGATCCTCAGCACCACATAAAAATAAAGATGCCACCGAAAACTAAAAAATATTTTTAAAAAGTGGTTCTAGTGGGTGGCTCAGTGGTAGAGCACTTGCCTAGCATGCATGAGGCACTGGGTTCGATCCTCAGTGCCACATAAAAATAAAACAAAATAAAATAAAAGCATTTTGTCCATCTACAACTACAAAAATTGTTTTTAAAAAATTCAAAAGTGGTTCTATACTCACTTTGGGGGTTGTAAGGCAGGTAATATTTCATTTACAAATCTTCTCCATTAAAATATATTCCTAATCATATTATTGGCCATTGTTTTGTTCATTATACTCTTGTATTTAGCAAAGAATTTAATTAAAGGCAGTTTGAGGCTGTTTAAATCTAAATGGTTTACTTGGGCTAAATATCTTCCTGCCTAAATGATTTGAAAAGTAAAGTCCTTAATTTTCTGCTAAAAGCCTATCTCAATCTGTTATAATACTTCTGATTTACAATGTTTGGTAGATTTCTTCCTGTTTCTAGAGTATTCCCATTGTATAAATTTCCTAAGTACTTTGAATCAGGATAGGAAGTAGTAGAATATATTCTGAAATTAAAATAGGTTCGACTGGTTCAGTTCATAAAGATAGCCTCCCAAAAAGGTAAGATAAGACAAGAGAGAGGAAAGAGGAGGGAGAAAGAGAGAGGATTCTAGTTGATTTTTTGTTCATTAAGAATAAACTAGAAATAATTTTACTTTTGGAATATTTAATTATCAATTGAAGTGCCAGGAATAAACTTATAAGGAAAGATATGACAGAACAGAGTTAAAGAATTTACATTAACCTGATAATTTCCATTTTATGTTAAGAACTTTAAAGTGCTTTCAAAATATTAGAAACTTTGGACATATGATAATGCTTTTCTTCAAAACAGCCTGGCTAAGTAAGTATGAATGGCCAGATACGTAGATAAATTGTTTAATATACTTAGAAAAGATAGAAATAATAAACAATGAAAATATTTTACCACTTTCCGGAGACTGAGTTGTAACCCAACCCATTGACTTCATCACAGCTTTCTTCCACGTAGAATAACGAATTTCACTTTCTAGAATTTGAAAGGAGAAAAAAGAAAACAGATATGAAAGGTAATTTGCAGAGGTGTTCTGTGTCATACTTATCACTCTGCATTTTACAATGATTATTTTTTGTACTGAGGATTGAACCCAAAGGTGCTCTATCACAGAACTACATTCCTACCCCTTTTTTGAGACAGGTCTCGCTAAGTTGCTGAGGATGCTTTTGAACTTGTGGTCCTCCTGCCCCAGCCTCCTGAGTTGCTGGTATTACAGGTATGTGCTACTGTGCCTGGCATCACTTTGTATTCTTGACATTGTTGTATACATTACACTAAAGTGAGGACTCAGATTTGGGAGCACATGGTTGTAGGTTAATGGGCGGTGACAAAAAGAGACATTTGCTTAGATGTTATAGAGTGTTGTAGAGAAAGAAGCATGATGGGAAATTCCGCATGGGACCGCAGGGTGAAGGGAGATTGGGAGACAGACTACCTGCTATGAAGATGGGGCTATTCAGAAATAAGTGGTGGTCAATTTGAAAACGGAATCCCATTTCCCATTTGATTTCTCTTTCTCTCCCCCTCCCCCTCCTCCCCTCTCCAGGAAGAGGGGACTAATGTGAGGAGAAGGGTTTAGTATGATGTGGAAAAACTAGAATTGCTTTTGGTCCAGTTAAAGGATTTAGCAAATACTGATTTCTCACAAGATTCAAAGTGAATTCCTGTGAGGCTCCCCTGACACCTGAAAGCAAGATCTCTTAAGGTGAAAATCTACAACAGGAGGACTAAACAAAAAAATGAACATTGACGCTATACTCTAAAGTCTACCAAATCATGAGTAAGACTAGCCTTCTGTCAAGCCTCCCCAGCCTTTCCACAGCTCCTGAAACCTGAAACTCCCTGGAGATAAGGCTCAAAGATCACTTGCTTCAGAAAGTTTTCCAATGTCCCACTTGTAACCCCATCCCCACCCTTGCCTTCTCACATCCCTTAAGATGTTGGTTACCAAGTGAATTTTTATGGTTTGGTCTACCTCTCCCAGTTTATGTGAGTCTCCTGAGGGGAAAGGATTTGGTCTTTTACATCTTTGTAGCCTCATGAAAGTAACAATCTCTGACATGCAGTTGGCTCTAAATAACTGTTAGCTGAAAGGATGAAGTAGGTGCCTATTAGTATGTGGGGGACAGTGGGAAGCAATCCGTGAAAGGGAGGAAAGCTGGCAGAACTGATCAACTCCAGGATAAGGCCTTAAATGATGTCAAAGATGGCTCACCTAAGGAAACAATAATCTTATCCCCTTTGCTCAAAACTTCCTTGCTTTAAAAGTTGGATAAGCATTTAGAGGCCACATACATGTTCTGAATATAATCTGCCTATTAAGTTGGTATGTTTTTTCAGAAGAAAAAAAATTTTGAACTTCATATTTTATCCAGTATTACAAAAATTAAAAAATTCCAGGGCTGGGGCTGTGGCTCAGCGGTAGAGCACTCACCTAGCATGTGCGAGTCCCTGGGTTTGATCCTCAGCACCACATAAAAATCAATAAATAAAGGTTAAAAAATTATTTTAAAAAAATTTAAAAATTCCGACAGAATATCAGATTTTGAAACAAATTTCTACATCTTGGTACATGGTCTAATGTCTGACTATAAAATTATAGTATTATAACTCATTTTATTGTATATGAAACTCTAGTATAAATTCTAGAAAATTCAAGAAAAATGCATTTGAAAATTTATTTTCCAAAAGCTCAAAATCCACTTTGATGCTCTTTTATGCATAAAAGGTTATAAAATCAAATTAATAAATAAAATCATATTTTCCTATTCACATCTTTAAGAAAAGTATCACTATATTTTAATAAACATGTTGAGCAGAGCTTTTGGCCTAGTTTAATTGCTGAGGACAGTGAATCTGATATTTAATGCTCATTTATTTAAATTGCTGCCACTCTTGTTAGGGTAGTCCTGTTGTGCTAAAACATTACCAGAGTGTCTCTTAAATCAGCTAATCATATTCTAGGAGCCAGGCCATCACACTGAGGGTGACTTGGTATACACATTAGAGGTGGGTGGCTAATATATCTCATTTATCACTTTGTTATTCTCCTATTCTCCTAAACAGTGTAGAAATGAATGGTTTAAAAAGTGACTTTAGGGACTCGGGTTATAGCTCAGTGGTAGAGTGCTTGCCTAGTATGTGTGAGGCCCTGGGTCCGATCCTCAGCACCACATAAAGATAATAAGTAAAATAAAGGCACTGTATAAATCTACAACTGAAAAAAAATAAAGTGATTTTAGAAGTTTTTTAAAAGGAAACAATTCTTTCCTCCACACTTATTCAGCATAGCCCAATATGGCTTAGCAGCCACATTTGAAATAGTAACTTTTGCTATTTTACTTTGTTCCTTAACTTAAAAAGTAAACAGAAAGGCAAACCCCCTGAAACTGAAGTCATTTTCACAGAATACCATTCAAAGTTTCATTCTTTATATTTACCCTCAGCATTGATCTGAGGTTCAAACCGCTCCATCGTGACAGCTGACAAATCCTCAGGTTCAAGACTCCAAACGCCAACTCCTTCTGCAGCCCCTGCTGCCATTGCAGCACCGAGTGCAGTTGTTTCAGGCATGGAGGGCTTCACTGAGGGGCGAAAGATACATCAACAGTTTTGCAGTTATATATGCCTAAGTTCTTCTGAAGGAACCATTACTCCTGGAGTTAAAGGAATGAAGACTTACTAACCTACTGGAATATACAGGATGTCCGCTTGCAGCTGCATAAGAATTTTGTTGCTGGTCATTCCTCCATCTACCTGCAAATGGCTGAGTGGAATTCCACAGTCGCGATTCATGGCATCCAAAATCTTAAATAAACCAATGCAATTAACATTATGAAACTACTTCATAGTATCATCTATGAAAATAGCAATCCTCCACTCAAAAACCCTAAGGAACTTTCCGAAACCTACAATATGAAATTGAGATATCTTATATTCATTTTCCAAGCCCTCCTTGATCTGGTCACAGTCAATCTTTTCTCTCATTTTATCTCTGCACTATGATATTCAGCAAGCCATATGATTCTGTTCTGCACCCTGGTTTCCTGGCTTGATAAGTCTATGTCTGTGTTGTCTCCTCTGTTTACTATGTAGCACTCAGACTCCCTGAAATTATAAAATGCCTAGTAATAAAAGCTGGGAAACGGGGGGAAACATTTATATTTGTTTATACTAGTTCTGTTTTTTTTATTAAGTATACTTTTGGCATTTAACAAATTTCAGGCATTAATATATCATTTTAAAATTCATAATAGAGGATAATTTACAAGAAAACAGGCCAATATTTATTACCTCTCGGGTTTGAAAACAAACAGCTTCTAGTGCAGCAAAAGCAATATGGCATTTATTGGTGAATTGAGTAAGTCCACAGATTATCCTAAAAATACACAAAACATTTTCAGATTAAAGTGTTATGAATAAGTCATCCATTTGAAATGTCCCAAATATGCAAAGAGTGAATTTGGTGAACAGAAACATTCAGAAAAAGAAAATTCAATATAATCATAAAATAACTTGGAAAGTCTTTATAGTACACAATCCTGCATTCACATATGGAAAAGTTCATGAGCCATCTAAATAGATGACAGTAAGGCAAAATCAAATCTATATTCATTTAGATGATGGCCATTTGCTATACAACTTGTAGATGCCATGAAGAAAAAGGATAACAGTATTATCATGAATATGAATATAGCAGAAGCTATAGTAAACTGATTTATAACTTTTTGTAGTTTAAGGTTCTGAAGTTAGAGTCTCCAAACAGGAAAGGTTTTCTTAACATTTTAAAATCATGAAAATAGGAAACCAGGGCTGGGGATGTGGCTCAAGCGTAGCGTGCTCGCCTGGCATGCGTGCGGCCCGGGTTCGATCCTCAGCACCACATACAAACAAAGATGTTGTGTCCGCCGAAAACTAAAAAAAATAAATAAAAATTCTCTCTCTCTCTTAAAAAAATTAATTTAAAAGAAAATAGGAAACTGTTAACTAATTTGTTAAAAGAAACAAAACACCAAAAAGTAGAACATATTGTCAATACTTACCTTCTTTATTTTCTAATTGATAATAGTTTTACATATTTGTGGAGTATAGTGTGGTATTTCAATATATACACACAATATGTGATGATCAAATCAGGATGCTTAGCATATATATCACCTCAAATGTTTATCATTTCTCTCCGTTGGGAACATTCAAAATCCTCTCTTCTAGTTATTTTGACATACATAGTAAATTATTGTTAACTATAGCAATACTTACCCTCTTGCACTAGGTTCCCAATAAGGTGCATATAACCCTGAAAATGCCGGAACAAAGTAGCAGCCATAAGAAGTACCTACTTCTTTAGCGAGTTTTTCTAATAGTTAAAAGAAAAAGAAAAAGATCAAAAATCACACAAATATCCTACATTTTGAATAAATATACCTATTTTCAAAATTATTTCAGGGTTTTGGTTTCCAATTCATTGGGAAAGCCAAATGTTCCTAATTATAGAAGTATGTTAGGAGCAACAAAAAGTTTTTTTTACACTGAAACCCCTCCCCCACTAAAATATAACCCAGCTCAAGAAATCAAGGAACTGGATTCATTTCCTTAAGGTATTTTAGCTCTTTTCTATTTTTTTTAAGGTTGCTGATTAAAAGATGAAGAAGTGGCCTCTTCTGTGCCTAAATATTTCTGATTGTCTATACAAGTGTCTATACAAGTGGAGAGTGAGTAGCTAAGTTCAAACTAATTACTCATCAATTGACTATAACCATATTAGTAAAGAGTTTTAATGTTCACTGTAATCTAGTGGTTAAAGCTCTTTTTTTGGGGTGGGGAGGGTGCTGGGATTGAACTCAGGAGCACTCGCCCACTAACCCGCATCCCCCACCTATTTTGTATGTGTCACAGCACACAGCTAAAGTTCTTTCTTATCAGATAAATGTAAATAGACTGCTTTACCTGCAAATTTGGGCGATCTCTGGTGTTTGATTTTACATTTGGGTAATTTTTATGCCCTCCCTTTCCATTTCCAGTTTATTAATAACTACTGCTAACTACATCAATTTGTTGTTTAAGAAACCTTCACAATATAGTTTAAGTCAAATCTATAATAGGGGCCCACCTCACTTATAGAACATCTGTGTGGCAATGCAATCTATGCAGAGATAAAATATTAGAAGTTTTCATTTTTCAGATTTTCTAACCTGTTGTTAGAACATACTCACCAATTTCTTCTGAGGACTTGATAATACCAAGATTGTCTCGTAGCCAGCGAATAACAGCTCCAGCTATAGCTACAGAACCCTGAGGGAAAAAAGAAATCCAAGACAGAATATACGTTAGCACTACAAAGCATTTTTATTGACCCTATTCTCTGTATATGGCACTAGCAAATGGATAAATTCCAAGCAATTCAACCTTGGGAATCCCATAAATATAATAAATTAGGTCTTCTAATATGAATATAGTACTTCTAATATAAATATAGTTCACTAATAAAAGTTTTTCATGGGATAGGGAAAAATGAGCCCTCCAGATACCCTTGGACCTGTCCCCTGTCGAATCTTTTAAGCAGTTTGATTCTTTTACCATTTTTATTTGTTGCTAAGCTACTGAGGCATGCTATCACCTAGAGTAAATTTCCATTTTATTCACAAAGTTATTGGGAGAGGCCGCATTAAGTTTCTTCAACCTGGGTACAATGATGCATGCCTATAATCCCAGCTATTCTGGAGGCTGAGGCAGGAGGACTGACTGGCCAGCCTGGCAATTTAGAGATCCTGTCTCAAAATAAAAGAAAATAAAATAGCTGGGCATAGTGGCACATACCTATAATCCCAGCAACTCAAGAGGCTAATATAAGAGGATCGTGAGTTCAAGGTCAGCCTCAGCAACTTAGCAAGGCACTAAGCAATTCAATGAGAACCAGTCTCTAAATAAAATATTTAAAAGGGCTGGGGATGTGACTCAGAGGTTAAGTGCCCCTGGGTTCAATCCTCAGTACCAAAATAGATAGATTGATAGATAGGCTTGGGATGTAGCTTAGTGGTAGAGTGTCACTGGGTTCATTCCCCAGTACTGTCAAAATAAGTTTCTTCAAATCCATTTTCCACATCCAACAGCATATAAAAATCAAGCAAAAAGCTGGTCATGGTGGTGGATGTAAAATCCCAGTGATTTGAGAGGCTGAGACAGGGAGCAGAAGTTCAAGGCCAGCCTAAGAAATTTAGTGAAACCCTCAGCAACTTAGCAAGGCCCTATCTCAAAATTAAAAAAAAAAAAAAATCCTAGTATGCATGAAGCCCTGAGTCCAATCCCTAGCACTGCAAAAATAATTTTTTAATTATTTTTGGACTGGGGATGTAGTTCAGTGGCAAAGCACCCTTGGGTTCAATATTTAATACCCCCCAAAGAAGTTTAACAAAGACACTAGCTCCAAAGTAATTATTCTTTAAGACCAATCAATCACCAATGGATTTGGAGGTAGGGACTGTGTCACAAGGATGAAAAATACAATTCAGAGTCAGATAAAATGAGTTTGAGTCCCATTTCTAGAACTTAACTTCTGTGTAATCTTAGACAAATTATTTAGGCTTTCTGAGCTTCTTTCCTTCCTTTTTTCTGTGCTATACTCCCAGCCTCTTTTTTGAGACAAGGTCTTGCTAAATTGCCTGTGCTGGGGCTAGGGTTGTAGCTCAGCGGTAGAGCGTTTGCCTCACACTTGTGAGTCACTGGGTTCAGTCCTCAGCACCACATAAAAATGAATAAGTAAATGAAATATCTATTATGTCCATCTACAACTAAAATATTTTTTTTAAAAAATTGCCTGTGTTGGCCTTGAATTATGATCCTTCTGTCTCAGTGTTCTGAGTTGCTAGGATTATAGGTGTGTATCTTTGCACCCAGCTCTGCACTTCATTTCTTTACATGTAAAATGACAGTGACTATCACAATATGTACTTAAACAAAATTACTGTAAGGCTCAGTATGAGAATACATGTAAAGGTTCTTAATGTAAAATTATTAACTTTGTTAATTTCTTTTTTTAATTGTTGATAGACCTTTATTTTTCTTCATATGTGGTGCTGAGAATCAAACCCCATGCCTTACATGCTAGGCAAGTACTCTATCACTGAAGCTACAACCCCAGCCCTAACTTTGTTAAAGTGTTCAATAAATATCAGCTAGGGGTGTAACCCAATGCCTACCATGTATAAGGTTCCAAGTTCAATTCCTAATATCACCAAAAATATATTTATATAACAGATATATCAGCCAAATTCCATCAACAGATGAATGGATAAAAATGTGAAACAATAACACTATGTAATATTATTTGTCCAGTAAAATGAATGAAGTACAACAATGGGGAAGCCTTGAAAACATGTAAAGTAAAAGAAACCAGGTATAAAATATCATGTACTGCATGACTCCATTTATATGAAATATCTGGCATAGGCAAAGCCATAGAGACAGAAAGATCAGTAGTTGTTTAGGGTAAAGGTTGGCAGTCATGGGGTTTCTCTTGAGGATAATGAAAAGTTTTAAAGTTGGACTGTGATGATGGTTGTAAAAATCTGTGAATATTCTAAAAACCAGTTACTTATATACTTCTAAGGAGTAAATTTTGTGGAATGTGAATTAAATCTCAATAAAACTACTATAGGGCTGGGGTTGTAGCTCAGTGGTAGAATATTTGCCTTGCACATGTGAAGCACTAGGTTCAATCCTCAGCACCACATAAAAATAAAATAAAGGTATTATGTCCATCTATAGCTAAAAAAATTAAAACTATTACAAAAAAGACATTAAGGTCAGAAAAAGTATCAGCGTGAATCAACAGGAATTTTTAAAAATATTTTGCTCTGATGATATAGATTTTCAATGTAAATTACTACCACCGAGTCACTCCAAATCAAATGTCACATGATATTAAATGTAGAAACCTGTCAGTTCAATTAACTGAATTACAAATGTCATCCCTTCTTGTTGTCATTTTTCAAGATATATACAAATCAGAGGATGAATGTACTGATAAAGTTCTTCATTCATACATTCTATGAGAAGTCACTATGTTACTACAAAGCCACAGAATGCCATAACTGTTCTATTTATACAATGGCTTTTTAACTACAAATAATTATATGTGGAGCATATTTACATAACAGTACAAAGATAATGAAGCTTTAAAACTGGGACTGGGCTGCGGTGCAACTCAGTGATAGAGTGCTTATCCATGAATAAGTGCCAGGGTTCCATCCCCAGCATGGCAAAAACAAAACACCTTCCTCCCAGTAAAAAAACAAACAAACAAAAAAAAAAAAAAAAAAAACAAGGGGGCAGGACAAAAGCAATTCAATTAAGTAGCAACCTTAAACCTTAACCTACTTCACTACTCCCAGTGAATCTTATTAGTACATTTCCCATCTTTGATATGTTTACATTTAGACACGTAGAGGGACTATTCAGGAGTACTAAGTAAAAATTTTTTTAGAGAGACTTTACCTTTGGATTTCCTTTGGAGCAGACAATTCAAAGATAGTAACTGTCAAATACTACTAGTCTGGTGTTATCCAATGAAATATAATGAGAATCATAGGTAAATTTTTACCACATTAAAAAAAACTAAACATCTGGGTGCAGCGGTATATGCCTATAATCCTAGTGACTTGAGAAGCTGAGGCAGGAGGATTGCAAGGTCAAGACAAAATTACTGAGATATTTTATTTTTTGTACTATGTCTGAAATCTGGTAAATATTTTAAATTTACAGTACATCTCAATTCAAACTAGCCACATTACCAATACCCAATAGCCAGATATGGCTAGTGGCTACCATATTGGGCAGCACAGTTCTAGACCTCATTCATAAAACAAACGTCTTTTCCCTTTCTGCTCTCAAAGGACACTATGCATAACTTGGATCTAATCAAGAAACATACATTTTCAATAGTTTAAGGCAAGTAGAGTGAATTCTGAACGAAATTCAACTATGAATTTTTTAAAGTTGCTTTGCTAGAAGTCTAGCAGGGTGATTCTATGCCTATTAGCTAGTGGAAAACTTTGGGAAACCAAGTGCTGATATACCATATTTCCATTGAAAATGGTAGAATACTATGTACTTGAGACATTTTTTAAAAAAGAGGAAGCAATATGGCTTCAGCAAAATGAAAATCAAGGTTTTGATTATCGGTTGACAAGCAGAGGGCATTACTTTGACTTAAAACAAAAGAAACAAAATACAAAGCCACTGCCAAGACTTCAGAAGAAAAGTGTTAAATTTGGTCATCAGGAGATATAGAAGTATTGTGCTGTAATCAAAGAAATAGAGTGAATATAAGAAAATAAAATATAGATTAAAAACACTGATCTGAAAGAAGTATAAAATTTTGGTATCAGGATATAATACACAGTGTGGTTTAGCTTTTACAGAAATTACTAAAAATGAGAGAAACCTCTAAATTCACACAAAAATGTAGTTTTCTGAAATCAGAGGCAGGGGATAAAATGAAAGGTATAAAATTTTGAAGCTGGACAAGAAAACAGAAACAGAAACCTAAAATGATATGATAGAATGTAACTGTCCACTTTGTTATCAATTAAGTTACCACAAAGCTAAAATATAAAAATCCAATACTTTGGTGCACTATCTACAAAAATGAAGCAGCCCTAGTTATGAGTCTTGACCCCCTGGGAAACATGCACGCAATTGTTGTACTCTAAGGAAGACACAATGGAACCGAGAGGGTATAATGAAGAATAAATTAAATGATATGAGGAATAAATTATGTAAAAATTAGACAATGTAGTCTGGAAAATGAAAGGCTATGGGAAGACTAGATTAAAAATAATCAAATAGCGGGGCTGGGACTGTGGCTCAGTGGTAGAGAGCTTGCCTAGCATGCTTGGGGCCCTGAGTTTGCTCCTCAGCACCACATAAAAATAAGTGAATGAAATAAAGGTATTGGGTCCAACTACAACTAAAAATTTTTTTAAAAAATCAAGTAGCACTGATGTAACATCATAGCAAGTGCATGAACTCTTCCTCCAAAATTCCTTGACATGAATGCCACTGTCACAACAGTATATGTACAAAGGAGAATACTTCAGAATGCGCTAGACTTGTATCTCAAAAGGCAGTTGGTGAGAGTGGAGATAATAATGTAAAATCAAGATTATCATTAAAAATTGTTTAAAACCACTCATTAGGCATGGTAAACACAATTTTGTGCATACTGCAGTACAATGTATCCTACATGTATAATTTATACTGTACTTAATTTGTATATATTAGATTACAAATGCAAAGTCTAACTCCACAGAATTTTTTTTTTTTTTTTGGTGGTACAGGAGATTTTGTCTAGGTCCTCATACATACTAGGGAAGTACTCTACAACTGAGCTAGACTCGAGCCCTTTTAAACATTTTTTGAGACACACACAGTATTGATAAGTTGCCCAGGCTGGCCTCAAATGTGTGATCCTTCTGCCTCTGCCTCCCAAGTAGCAGGGATTAAAGTTGTGTACCACCGTGTCTGGCTCTGTGGAATTTTTTTTGGAGGTACTGGAATTGAATTTGGAAGGGGGTTGGTTCTACCACTGAACTACATCTTGAGTCCCCTTTTTTCTTTTGAGACAGTGTCTCAAAGTTGTGTAGGGTGCCTTGAACTTTCAATCCTTCCGCCTCAGCTTCCTGAAGCACTGGGATTACAAGTATGTGCCACTGTGCCCAGCTTCCATAGCAACATTAACCGCAGAGAAAAGGGGATTACAGAGTTGAGCTGGGGCAACATAATTTTGAAACATAGTCCATTTCATTGATATTTCAGTAATAAGTGAGGAAACTAAAATTCAAAATGGCATTTATTGATCAGAAGATATACTTCTCAAGAAAGTACATTATGAAAGTCTATAAACAATGTTTATAAATTTTGACAATCAAACTCTTAATTTAGGTGGTCCCCATAATCCTCACTTCCTGGTGTTTATACCCTTTTGATTCCCTCTCCTTGAGTGTGGTGGGACCTTTGAGTTTCTTCTAACCAACAGTACACATCAAAGGTGATACTATGTATGCAATGATATAGGTATGATTATGATACATAAGATCATTGCTCTGTCTTGCTGGAAAACCCTTCCCTTTCTGGCTTAGAGGAAGCAGAGGCTATGTTGGGAAACCCCACGTGGCAAGGAACTCTAGGTGACCTCTAGGAGCTGAGGGTCACCTCCAGCTGAGAGCCACCAAGAAACTGAAGCTCTTAGTTCTACAACCACAAGGAATGAAATTCTGCCAATAGCTTGCCTGAGCTTGGAAGCAGATGGAGCCTCAGATAAGACCACAGCCTCAGCCGACACCTTGACTGCAGCCTCATGAGACTCTGAACAGCATAACCAGCTAAGCTGTGCCTGGACCCACGAGAACTGAGAGATGATAAATGTGTTATTTTAAGCCACTTATGTTTGTGATGACATTGTTATATAGCAATAAATGACTACTACATAGGCTTATACCTAAAATGCAAAAGTTAGCTCAAGAAGAATGAAAAGCTCTCACAAAGGAAATCTTAATACTATAATCATAAATTAAACCAAAGAATAGATGGGCAAAGACATTTAAAGAAACCAATGAGGTGATATTAAAAAATCCTCTTTGAAGGTTATATTTAAAAAGAAAAATGGCATAAAAACAGAATTTGGTGTTTAAATAATATTTACTGTCTGTCTGCCAGCCTGCTAGGATAGAGGAATGAACAATACAGACAAATACCCCGACCTCAGGAATCCTAGATCCCAAACATGGAAGTCTCATAACCTAAGTAAGTTCAAGTTCATAATTATATTGAAGCTCCCGCAACCCGCCAAAGGATTTTTGTTTTATGAAGCAATACTTAGAAAATGAAGAGGAACAAGGAAAAGGGAAAGCACGGCTTCAGGAAGATAGTGTACTATTAGCAGATGACAGAGGAAAGCAGAACCACTCAATTGCTCTATTTGCTCCAGTATCTTCCACCTCTGGGAAACATTTTCCAAACTAGAAAGGGTAGGACAAATTTAAAGTTGTAGAATAATTTAAGGATCATGTGCCCCAATTTCCTTATACAGATATAAAAATAAGAAATCAGAGATGTTAAAATGTCATGTTTAGAATCACCTGACAGGGCCTTGAGAGGAAAAAAAAAAATATGAAGAGTCCTCTTTGTGGTAAAAAAAAAAAAAAAGAAGATGCACATGTTTATATCAACAAAGATAGTGAATTTGTACTTCAAAAATCCCATTTATTCTAAACACAAAGGGAACAGAGAGAGAACTAAAGCAACACATGATGAAATACAGAATAATGTCTACATGGATGGAAGAGAAAATGTTCTACTGAGTAGGACTGAAGGCAGAAGCATGATGGGTTCTGACTTATTTTTCTGGTTGTGTCATGGAGTAGGAATAATGGCCAGGAACTGGTTCCTCCAGAGGAAAGGTGTCCAAAATGCTTTGTGCAAGACAGGAAACAGAATCAGGTTCTATGCTTGAAGCCACGAGCTAGGTGGCGCTCTCCTACTTGTGCATGGATGCTGGAAAAATAAAGTAACTGTCTATTCTTGCTGACTAAGGCTATGGCTTAACAAGAAAGGAGGCTGGAACTGAAAATTCTAAACTACATGAAGAAATCTATGATAAGTAATCAGCCAACAAAACTGAACATCTGGAATAGAAATCATTTTAGTCTGACAAAGACATTAAAATAAATATGCTGAACGTATTCAAAGAGATAAATTGAGGCATGACTTCCATTAAAAACAAACATGAAATTATAATCAAAAGAAAAGAGGAATGAAACAAAATTGGATTGATCTGAAAAATAACCAAATAAAAACCATGTAAGTTAACATACTGAATTAAATTTAGAAATGTAATAGTTGGGATACATCCTAGTCTAAACGGAGATGATGAATAAATTTGTGTTCCCATAAATGGCTGATGAGAGTACAACTTACTACATCTTGTGAAATGGTTTTCAGTATCTACTCAAAGTGAAGACACATTCCATGGCACAGAAATTCTAACCCTACAGAAATGTGTACATGTACATATATAAAAATGTTCACAGCAGTATTTTTTTATAAGAGCCAATATCAAAAACTTGAATGTCATCGACACTGAATACATACTAAGTTGTAGCAATGGGAAAGAATGAAAAAAAAAACAGCTATATCTAACAACATGGATGAATCTCACAAACAAATATTGAGTAAAAGAAGCCACAGTATCTGGCTCAGACATGCATGCACGTGCTCTTTCTTGATTTCATTTACATTTTTAATATATAAACTATTAAAGTCATGCAAACTCAATTCTAGTGTTTAGGGTTGTACATCATTTTAGTGTTAGAACTATAAAGAAAAGTAAGGAAGTGATTAATGATAAAAGGCAGGGCAGGATTTATCTCAGGGAAGAGCAAGGGTGGCTTATAGGAATTCCCAGGTGTTGGCAGTGTTCTATTTCCTGACCTGAGCACAGGTTACATGATCTTCTCTTTATAACAATTTGTTAAGCTGACAGTGATGTTTAGATGAATTTTTCTGTATGTATCTTATGTTTTACAATACAAAAGAGGTTTATTGTCTGTTTTTAAAGAAAGTATTTGGAAATGGAAGATAGTTACTGAGAAACTCACCAAGGATGCAGCACAGAGAAACAAAGAGATTTTAAAAATATAAAGGGCAGTTAAGAGACATGGAGGATGGTTTGAAAGGTTCCGACATTCATCCAATAGCAATTCCAGAAGAGGATGGAGGTAATGGTAGAGGAGCAATATTTGAAGAAATAACTGCTGAGAATTTTCCAGATTTGAAGACAGACTTGGATCCAAGCACCTAACAGGATAAATAAAAATAAATCCAAACCCAGGCACATCACAGTAAAACTACAGAGCATCAATGATAAAGAGACAATATTAAAAACTCTCAGACAATAAACCAACCAGATTATCTACAAAGGAACCACATTTACAAATGACAGCAGGTCTCATTAGCATAAAAAACAGCCAGAAGGGATGTGGGAAAAACTGTTAAATCTAGGATTTTATACCTACTTCAGAGGGAAAGCAAAATAAAGATAAACCTAAAAAAAATAGGCTTACTATACTATAATCTTAATAAGTGAAATATAAAATGATGTCCCTTAGCAAGAAAAATTATGTGGATGAGGACAAAAAAGGGGCAAAATCAAAGACATGATACTAGCACAGAAATGGATACAAGTCAGTAGATATGAATTACTCGACTGTGAAGCAAATATTAGTAATTATTGTATGTTGAAGGATAATAGGAAAATGAAAACTTAAAATATTGATTGCTGGTGGAGATAGTGGGGGTAAGGTATTTGAGGTTCTCAAATTTAATCCTTGGGAGATTAAAAATATTAAACAACTATATATTAAATAATATCTTAAAAATTTCAAACTACAAACAAAAGAGAAAAAGATTACTAAACCCCCCAAAACAGATTTGCATCATGCTACTTTCAAACCAGCAGAGGGAAAATGAAGGCAGGCTTACTGACTAAAGATGGGTAGCTACAGTTTCAGTTTTTAAAGAGGGTAGAAAGTAAAATTTTAATATCTCAGACTTCCAAGCCTATTGACAACATGTCAAGTTAAAGACTTGATTATTCAATATATATTTTGTAAGCACTTTTTAAAAAAGGAATTGGTGTGAATTTATTGAGAAAAAGTTTTATCAGATTAGTATTATTTCCTATTTTTAATGTGGTTTAATTTTTTAAACGTTCTTTAATGTTCATTAATTGAAAAAATTATTGAAAATAATTTGATCAACTAAAATTAGCAAGGTAAACATATTCCTGTCTGTGTGTGTTGCTCCTGCTGAGACTGCTAAATTAGCAGACAAAGGGTGGGGGGACACATGTGAGTTTGCAATGAAAACAACACAGGACTCAGGCTGATGCCTAACATATCCAAACTTAGAAAGAAGGAGATAGTAAATGGGGTGTCCTATACAATGAAACCTTGATGTTCATTAACCTGAATTTGCATCCTGTATCTATCTGCTACTCACTGCCTGTCAAAAATTACACTGACCAAGTTACTCCAATTTCACTTCTCTATTTTTAGATTGTGTTTAAAACAATAAGGAGAGTGTACTAAGTGTGTTGTCCTGTGATCTAATGTAATGTCTCTCTCAGTCTTAAAATTCTATAAATCTAAAAATATTACATGAATTGAAAGAAAATCATGAAACATAAGCTTGTTAAGTCTCCAGATGAGACAAAAATTTAAGAGTAATAGACCAAACAATGAAAAATAATTCAGACTATACCAGAATAGGCTTAAATATCTATTGTGAAATTAAACAGAAAGAAACAAAGATCTAAAATTAGAATAATAAAAAAATCTTGTACATACAATGGAGTAGATATGGTTTGACAATGATTCATTTGAAAGTGAGGTAGGTATTTTAGCATATTTCCAGGCCAATGTATGAAGGAACTATTAGACTAAATTAATGAACTCATGGACTAGATTACCAAAAATAGTACTTATACTTTAAGAGGCAAAAATCACACTATTGAGCACAGGTCAGATTACATGTAGGATTTTATGTTCTGTTTGGGAAGACACTGACTGGCCAATCGGAATGCATTTCTTACAGGGAGCTCAGAACTAGCGAGCATCTAGAAATCATGTGATATCAGGCACTGGGGCAGTTTATCCTGGAGGAGCAAGACTCACACAAACTGATAGCTGCCTCCAAGTGTTTGAACACTTGACAAACAAACTAGGTCCACTGCAAGATGTATTAAGAAGTGTTTTTGTGTAGAAGCTAGAGCAAAATAAGGGAAAGAAAGCAGTGGGAAGGGCATTGAATATTATGAAGACAGCAAGATCAGTGGAATAGATGCAGAACCAGAGGGAGGGAGGGAGGGAGGAAGGGAAAGGGTTTTGAAAAAAATATGAAATTAATTTAACAAAATCATGTTATATAGATACATAAATGTGCCAAAGAGAATTTCATGTTTATGCATATGTAGAAAGTGCCAATCAAAAATAAATAAAGGGTTGAACAGAAGATCAGTAGCATAGAGGAGGAGAAAAGAGTGGGGACTGGAGTAAAAGAGGGGGACAAGAATTGAAATCAAATTTCTTGCATGTGTAACTTTGTCAAAATGAACCCAAATACTATGTATAATTATAATGTTATAATAAAAAAAAAAATTACAAAAGCAGTTTTGGGTGCCATCTTCAAACAAGTTGGTAAAGAGACCAAGAGAAGGCTTTCCTATTGGGTGGGAAGTTAAGATCAGGTGTCTCCTATCCCTGAGGTCTTTGCCAAGTCTAAGGAAACTAATTCTAACTGCTAATTGTCTCCTGTGCAAGGAAAAAAGAGAACATCTTACTACCATTATCATCATCATCATCATCATCATAGGTAAAACTGATCAAGTGCATATTCTATGTTGCTATTGCCATGCTAAGTACTCTCCATAGAAGGAAAAGAGAGAAAGTGGGCTCATAGGGTCTTAAGTTCTGAGGAATGTTAAGATACCTTAAATACACAGAGCAAGTATTTCAAAAATTCTTCTCTCCAAAGAAGAGACTAGAGGGAGAGATTACACTGTTTATAGGGGGTGGGGGGTGGGGAAATGTGCAGAAAACCTGGAATGAAGTAATATTCTTCATGTTCTAAGCCTAATGAACAAGAAAATATTTTAAAACTATAATTATAAGTTTGAAATTTTGACCAAATTATTATCAGACACTCTAGAAAACAGACCTTAAAAAGTTTTCGAATCAATAATATTATCAATGTTACAAGGTAGCCATTCCTAAATTATTTGTGTAGAAATGCTCATAAGAAATATATCTGATTTTACAAAAAGAATATTGCGTCTTTGACTTTATAAACAAATGTTTCTAATTTTTCTCACACGAACTTACCATATCCTATAGGATTTGGCTGATATATTCATCTAAAATTTACAAGTGTCTGAAACAAATACTTCCAATAACAAATAGGGTAAATTACCTCACTTTCTTTTCTGCGTCAAATGTTACACAAAAACCAAAAAATTTTACACAGAACTGATTTTAACGAGGATAGAGGTGAAGAAATCTGTTCTGCCTTTTTATGTGCTGGGGTTCTCTTTAAAAAAACTGTGCAATCATAAAAATAGACTTTTTCAAGTAAGGCAATCCCTTCCTTAAACTTCAAGGGTAGAAACAAAACTTACATTACAGAGTCAAATAATATTCCCAAGGTGACACAATTAATTGGTATAATAATTAAGGACACAATGTAGTGATCCCCAGCTCAGTCCCAGGTTCTTTCCACTCAATCAAAGGCAAAGGGGAAAAAAAGGAAATTTTTGAGTCCTATATATTTATATTTAGCAGAAAAGATATTAGAAAACACTGTAATTTTCATTTCATTTGAATGTTTGTCATATCATTCATATTGATTGAAAAGAACTTACTTCCAATGCATAATATACTGGTTTGTCTCTGCCAAGTTTGTAAGCCACTGTGGTCAGAAGGCCATGTTCAGAAAATACACACTATCAGAAAGAAAAATAAAACACGTCAATGTGGAGAAAATTAAAACATAGCATATTTTTAAAATCTAAACTGACATAGTTTCATAATGCTACATGCTTTAAATGTATACAATTTTTATTTATCAGTTATATCTCAATAAAAATAATATTAGAAAAATCTTAAAGTGATAGCTTCAAACTAATTTAATCAATAGGTCAATTTAAAAAATATTAGTCAAAATCATCAGTATTAACAACACTTGAGGGGCTGAGGCTGTATCTCAGTGGTAAAGTGCTTGCCTCCCATGTGTGAGGTACAGGATTCAATCCTCAGCACCACATAAAAATAAATAAAAAATACCGTGTGTTCATCTACAACTAAATAAATATTTTTAAAAAACACTTGAGTTGTGCAAAAAGTTTATTGCTTATTCCAAATTAGATTTGTATTAGAAATCTGACAAGATCACTGTCTAGATTTCAACTAACACAATTAAAAGCACACACATAGGGGCTGGGGTTGTGGCTCAGTGGTAGAGTGCTTGCCTAGCATGCAGGAGACACTTGATTCTCAACACCAAGTATAAACAAACAAATAAATAAAGGTCCATCAATAACTAATATTTTTTTAAAAAAACACACATACACATACATAGAATTCAAAGAACATAAAATGGTTCTTCCTATATAAAAATCATTCAAATGTCATGAGTTTCATCATTTTTATTGAACTCTAAGTTAAACACTGATAAAGATTAAGTAAAAACTTAAGTCTCAAAAGTCAATTAATAGCAAATTATATTCAAGCATTATTCATATGAACTTAAAGAAGACTGTCATCAATCTTTTTATTTAAAAGAAAAACCAACCTTATGGCCTGTATTACATAGTAAGAAACATCCTGTACCATACCTATAAGTGGAAGGAAGAATAAAGAGTATGACAATTTTATTTAAAACAAATGATAAAGTATTAACAATACAAATGATCTAAACTGACATTTAATTTAGTACAACATAAGTCATTATATTAAAGTTTTAGGCAAGTCCTGAAAGCTACCAAGTATCATATACCCTTTATGGTAGAATGCTTCACACATCAGTCTAGAAGAAAATTTACTTGGTATAATGGGACAAAAATGTAGCTATAGTATTTATACTTGGTCATCACCCATGGCTGTGTTTACTTTAAAAAAAAGATTAAATTACAACAAATTCTGTGTTTCGTTGCAGTGATGTTACTAAGTCATGTGGAATAAAGCATCATGACTTAACAGCCACTCACCAATGGAGTTCACCAGCTTAGCTCTATCATTAATAGTTATTTTTAATATGCATTTTTAAATTCTTTTTTAAGTAGGATACATTTTTTAGAAAGAGAGAGAGAGAGAGAGAGAGAGAGAATTTTTTTTAATGTTTATTTTTTAGTTTTCGGTGGACACAACATCTTTGTTTGTATGTGGTGCTGAGGATCGAACCCGGGCCGCATGCATGTCAGGCGAGCGCGCTACCGCTTGAGCCACATCCCCAGCCCCAGTAGGATACATTTTGACATAACCACAAAAGCATGGAATATAATTTGCTCTAATTCAGTCCCCAGAACTTACCCCTTCTCCTTTCTCCCTCCCCCTGCTTCCCTCCCTCTACCCTACTGATTTTTCTGTAATTTATATATATATTTAATGTCTTGATGTTGGGATGCACTGTGCTCTATTCAGTTTGGTCATATTCATTTCATTGTGCTTCCCTTTCAATACATTAATAAACTGAGAAATATCTCTATCTTCTGGCAGGGTAAGGAGACTAGGAGCAAAGTATGGAAAAGTGTAGCTGAAAAGCCAGGACAAGAGCAGCATAGAAAGACAAACTATTCAAGGTCTACATTTCCCATTCTTTCTGCAGGAGAGGGAATTATAACAGTGGTGGCATAATCAGAGCCAGAATGCAACACAGGTGATAGGGAAGAACGGAATTTCCTATGGCAGACTTATCAGTATAAGCTTTAGACTCTGCAACCAGTCTGGCACTTGACAGTAATGAGTAGTTTTGACTTGTGCCAGGCAGATAAGCAGTCCTAACTGATACCAGTAAGAGTCATAAAGAAACAGTTTTAAACTGAGATGGGGTAACAAGGGTAACCGATGGCTCTGCCCAAGCTTGGGATTCCCTCCCCTCAAGCCTTGCTTAATGTGCACTGAGCTACCACAGTTCTCTGCTGGTAACATTCCACAAGTGGGACAAGGGATAGTGCTCAGTCCAGGGGCTAGCAGAAGGGTCCCAACAGAATTTACTATCAGTCAACAGATTCATCAGCTGCATTTTTCTTGTGCAACAAACATGAACCAAAGGCAATTTTTTCCTAATAAACATTTAGCCCAAGGTAATTCCATCTCTTCTTACCCAGACTCTTGGCTTGCTTGATGAACAGGTGACACATTCAAGGAGCACAGCACTAATGAATACCCAATTTTGTAAAGACACTTGCCAAATAACACCAGATACAGGTAATACATTTACAGGGGGCTGGGGTTGTAGCTCAGCAGTACAGCTCTAGCATCACACATGCGAGACCCTGGGTTTGAACTCAGCACCACATAAAAATAAATTAATTAATTAAATAAAGGTATTGTGTCCAACTACAACTAAAAATAAATAAATACATACATTTACAAGTGAAAACACATAATAGCTGTACCTTTTTCTTGCCAAATTGCTTAAAAGGCTATATTGTATATTCCACGTTAATCTCTTAATAAAAATAAAATTTAGGGCTGGGGATATATAGCTCAGTTGGTAGAGTGCATGCCTCGCATGCAAAGGTCCTGTGTTCAATCTCCAGCACCACAAAAAATAAATAAAATAAAATAAAATTTAGTTATCATTTCATGGTGTTTTTTCTTTTTTGGGGAGGTGGTACTGGTACTGAGATTTGAACTCAGAGATGCTCTACTAGTGAGCTACAACCCACACTCCTTCAAAAATAATCTTATTTTGAAATAGGGTCTTGCTAAACTGCCCAGTCTGTCCTCAAACTTGTGATCCTCCTGCCTCAGTGGCTTGAGGCTAGAATTACAAGCATGTGTCATTCGTTTCACGGTTTTTTTTTGTGGGGGGGACACTCGGGATTGAACTCAGGGGCACTTGACCACTGAGCCACATCCCAGTCCTATTTTGTATTTTATTTAAATGAGACAGGGTCTCACTGAGTTGCTTAGTGCCTCACTGTCACTGAGGCTAGCTTTGAGCTAGCAATCCTCCTGCCTTTGCCTCCCAGGGGCTGGGATTACAGGTATGCACCATGATGCCTAGCTAATTCCATTCTTTTTAAGGGAAAAGCAGGTACCAATTTAGTGTCCGGCTAAACACCCTATCTTAACATTTTTTTTTTCAGTTAACACTCTTTGTTTGTTTCTTTCTTTATTGGGTGGGGTTACTGGGGATTGAACCCAGGGTGCTTAACTATTAAGCGATATCCCCAGCCCTTTTTTATTTTGGGACAACGTCTTGCTAAATTGGTGAGGGCCTTGATAAATTGCTATGGCTGGCTTTGAACTTTCAATCCTCCTGCTTCAGGCTCCTGAGCCACTGGGATTACAGGCATACACGACCATACCTGGTGGCTTAAACACTCTTTATACTGAATGGTTGTGTATAAGTGTTGAAGTGAATTCTTCAATTAATATACTTAGTAATTATAAGTTTTATCAATGTATGAAGAGATTTTTTTGGTACCTTTAGACTGTAGCTTTCAAAGCAGTACACGGGCAATTAATTTCCTCTTAAATTATATTATTCTGTCTTCTCAGTCATCAAACACATGTGAAGCTATCAGCATTTATGTGGTCTACATAACTTGTCTCAACATTGTACCATTTTAAATATCCCAGAAAGATATCTGATTTTTCTAACTCTGCAAAGGTAAAGAAGATGGCACACAGGGGCAGGGCAAGTAGCCTTGAGCAAAGCTGGGAGGGAGGTAAAAGACAGTATTATACTAATCAGTGTCCCTAGGGAGAGGAGGTTGTCTTCCTGAAAAATGTAATTTTTTAAAACATTTATTATTTATTTTCAGTTGGACTCAATACCTTTATTCCATTTATTTTTATGTGGAGCTAAGGATTGAACTCAGGGCCCTGCATGTGCCAGGAAAGCACTCTACTGCTGAGCCACAACCCCAGCCCCTGAAAAATGTAATTTAATATTCAAAGAATCCATGTTCTTTCTAGAAAGATTGGGAAATACAGCTAAACTGAAAGACAAATTAGAAGCAGGCACAATCTGTTCTCCCACCCTAAATCAGTGATGGGCTTTCCATTAAATTCTGTGCTGCCTGTCATTTTCTCCCTGCTGAGAATGGGAGAGATTAACTAATTGTTCAACCCTAATTTTTCCAGCCTCTTAGAACTTCATTCTGCCTATCATCTATCTACCATGTATTTTACAACTTCCATCTGTTCTCTGCTCAGACTCCAAAGGAACATTCTGTTTATAACTTAAAAATAAAACCAAAATTCCCAAAATGTTCAATAATTCTGTGAACGCCACAAACTTTGTACTTCTGTCACTATTCCTAAATGGTTGCATTTCTGGAAAACACATTCCATCATGTCTCTACTCACATCTCTTTGTGACCATTTACAACTTAGCTTCCATCTTGAGCATTCTACTAAAACTTCCTTCTTGGAGATAACCAAATGAAGATCTAATTTCTACACACAATGGTCTGTTTTCCATTCTCAGCCTCCATAACCTCTTTGTAATACTCTGCATTGCTGACCATGCCTCAGTTTTAAATATCCCTACTGTGGCTTTCCACACTAATGGATACTGTATTCTATGTTTCTGAGTTCTCTATTCTGGTGCCTAATTGTCCTAAATATCTCCTTGACCCGTATACTTATTCTTGGTAATATCACCTATAACTATTACTTCTTTATAGGGGAAATTTTAAAAAAATCTCAACTTTCATATTGAACTTTTTTGGGGGTGTTTGGGGATTTTAACCCAGAACCTCATGCATGCCAGGCAAGCACTTTACCACTGAGTCATATCCCCAGCCTTTTATATCAAACTTATTTCACATTTTTAAGTATTTGTGACATATTACCTACCTATACCACAAACAGTAATACTCCTAACATGGACCTATTCCTTACTTTGGCTAAGCCTAACCACTTTGTCCCAGGACCTAGACTCCATAATTAATTTCTGCAGTGTTATGCACATCCACCTACAGTCTCCTTCTGTGTCCTCCTCTGGTGAGTCCATATCCTCATCACTGGGAGTGGCTTCTTCCTTGGCCTCTTTGTCTCTTTTTTTCTTGTTTCTCCTTGCTTTAAGCCAGGACTGCCATATAATTAACTGAAAGTTCCCACCATCTCTCTACACATTTCAAAAGTTTCCCACTACGTATCAAGAAAAAGCTTCTTGGCTTGAAATTTGGGGCTTCATAACATGATCCTAATTCCATTTTCTACTACCTTACTCTAAGGTTCTCTACATTCTCTAAACTAAGACTTCAATTTCCCTATTATCATTGTTCAATGTTTTCTACACTCTCCAATATTGCTCATTCTGTAAAACATCTCGTTACTAACATAATCTTTTTTAAATTTTTTTTAATATTTATTTTTTTAGTTTTCAGCAGACACAACATCTTTGTTTGTATGTGGTGCTGAGGATCGAATCCGGGCCGCACGCATGCCAGGCGAGCGCGCTACAGCTTGAGCCACATCCCCAGCCCCTAACATAATCTTTTGTGATTTTTCTTCTCTTGCTTTAAAACCCAATAGCATGCTGCATGTGGTGGTGCATGCCTGTAATTCTAGCTACTCAGGAGGCTATGGCAGGAGGATGGAAAGTTTAAGACCAGCCTCAACAACTTAGTGGGAATTTGCCTTAAAATATTAAAAATAAAAAAGGGGGACTCTGGCTGCAGCTTGGTGGCAAGGTGCCCCTTAGTTCAATTCCCTACTACTGACCCGCCCCCCAAGGAAAGAAAATAGAAAAAGAAATCTAAAAGCATTACTTCTAATTTTCTTACAGCACGTAAGTTCTGATTGATATATAATTGTGTATCTGTGTCCTCTCTCTCAGAGAAAAAAAATATGAAATCTAGGGTTTTATAATTTGTTATTTCCCTCCTCCAACCTGTAGTAGCAACAGAGGTACTCAAACATGCACTCCTTAACTTCACTGATTACACTTAAGGATATGGCTGATAATGCTTAAGGGGGAGAGAAATAAAGAAGGAAAAATATGCTATTTCATTGGGTCCCTACCATGTGTTATCTACTATGGTAGGCACTTGACATACAGAGACAGCATCTGATTTACTAGCATTAGTGTTCCTGGCAGAGGAGGAAATAAGGCAAAAATATCCTCATTTTCTATGACACCTCAAACAGCTGCCTGAAACTAGGATTCGGAGAATATGTTCCCTTACTCAAGCTGACATAAGTAACCTTACCAAGACCTGCAAAGAATTTTCATATTTCACCATCCCCAACAAATTCTCACATAAATAATGCTACACTCGTTACATGAGGACTGATGACCCTGCTGGACCACTGGACTATAAGAACATTTATTAAAATTGTTAGACATTCTATTACGATGATGATGATGATTATGATTACTATGATTATTATACCAGGGATTTAACCCAGGGGCACTTAACCACTGAACCACATCCCCAGCCCTTTTTTTTATATTTCAGTAGTAACAGGGTCTCATTGAATTGCTTAGGGCCTCGCTAAGTTGCTGAGGCTGGCTTTGAACTTGTGATCCTCCTGCCTCAGCTTTCCCAGTCAATGGATTTATAGGTGTGAGCCACTGCATCCAGCCATTCCATTATTCACTGAAGTAAAAACTGATGAGAAAATTAATAAATCATCATGAGAACCATTAAATATAAAGAGTCTTTTGCCTCTTGCTAGGTAACTAGAAATCTTTTCCACACATGGACAGTAAAGTATGGAGGGTAAGAGCCCCAGCTAAGGAATGAGATGACTGGGATGCAAATAATACATTTCACACTCATTGAATGTGTGATGCTGCGGAAATTAGTTCTCCTATTTAATTCTCAGTTCCCCAATCCATAAAATGATAATCATACAATATGGATGAAATGATATAATGTCATTCAAATATATGGAACATTATATATAACCCAATAGCCATTGGCTGAGCCTGTGTTATAATCAGTATTATTTCAGTCTTTGGGGCATATCTATTTCTGTTCATAAATACATGTAATTGACAAGTGTTTTCTTTAAAATTTAAAAGATTACCTTCAAATACAATTAATGGTATTAAAGAAAGAGCACCAGACTGAGAAGATGTGGGCTTGAGATCTGGCTCTGCCTTTTAAGTCAAGGCTATGACCTTTCTCTGAGCATCCATTTTCTTACCCTAAAGTGGGTAAGAGGCTTGTTCCAGACTCTACATGGGTAAGTAGTAAGGAGATAAGATTAGGAGAAAAATACTCCTCTCTACTTCCTTCATTCTTTCTACTTCTTGTCACAGAAGACACTTCAGATTAGGAGTAGGGGAAGCACAGTGCCAGGAAAATAACCTTAAAAATATGAGCTTATGATTACATTGAAAACTTGAGTAGGAGTAATATGCTCAAAATTGTACTTTATTCTATGGCTCTACCTCACCTCTTCCCAGCCCTCTCTCCTGCCCCACCAATCTTCCCATAAAAAGGCAAGAATACTATGAACCTAAATTTAGTTCCTGTGGAGAAAAAGGTAATAAACTATAAACTCAGATCTTTCCAAACTGCATCAGTGTGTTTGCATATGGTATAATGCATTTTATTTGAAGGAGACAAAGAAAAACAAACGGTAAAAAGAATAAATAAATAAATAAAAAGTACACATTTGCTGGGCATAGTGGCCCATATCTTTAATTTCAGCAATTTCAGAGGCTGAGACAGGAGCATAGCAAGTTTGAGGCAAGCTTGGGCAACTTAGAGATGTAGAGCACCCCTGGGTTTAATCTTCGTTATCACAAAATAAAATAAATAAGAATAATGTAAAAACTACATATTCATATTGGAGAGAGTAAGGTATTGATTTTCAGTCTGGATGAACTTAAAAGTTTTCCTTCCGCAAAGCACCAAAGGAGAAAAACAAACACACACCACAGTGGTTTTTAATTCTGTTTCTTAAACTCACGTGTTTTTGGCTTGTCCATCCTGGAAACACATTTGTCCCACCAAAGCAGCAGACTGGTCCCCCAGACACTGAAAGTATAAAATGATAGTAAAGAACACTAAAATAACATTACTAATTTCTTTCTTAAAAGAGTGACAGAATTTCTTTTTATTTATCATTCTATCTATGCTTCCTGCATGTCCTCTATTTGGCCATTCCCCACATTTGTTAATACCCATACCCTACAATATAATAGGTATGGGAAGGGAGAGGTAAAATTAATTTCTTCAAAAGATTCTCAATGACTCACACTGTCACAAAAGAACAAAAATTAGCCAATTTTGTGACTCTCACTGGTTTTCTCCAGTTTAGGGAGAGGCTGACTGATTAAGATAGAGGAAGAAAACCACAACACAGAGGAGTGGGCAAGGAGAAGCATCAGGGAGATATTTGGTGACAAAACTTACCCCAGATATTGGCACACCTTCCAAGGCCCCAGCTTTCTAATAAAAATTTTAAAAAAGGATTATGAACAGTCACAAACTGTTGACTCTGCTAATATTATTGCAACAGGAATAGACATAAAGAGAGAGCAACGTGCCAGAGGATGTGGGCAGACAAGACAAAGCAAGTGTTTCAACTACATGAGTAGTACAGAGACAGATACTAGAAGTATACCTAGAACGATGAGAATAGACGTGGTGCTGGAGAATGAACATGGAACACTGGACTGGTAGTCGGGAGACATGGGCTCTATTCCTGGTTAGTTGGTGTTAGGGCACAAGCAGGCTGCTGAAACCTCTCTATGCCTCAACGTATTACAAAATTATATGATTAATATATCCTTTAAATAGCTATCAGACCAACATGGAATATATTTTTGGGGGAAGGCTGTATTTTTATCAACTCTTCTTTCTATTCAAGTTGCTCTTAAGAAACAAGAGTATACAGGTATTAGATATTTGTTCATAGCAAACATCAATCTTCAAATTTAGATAAGGAACAGTTAAATTATGAACCGAATACTTGACTTTATTTTGATCAATATGGCCAACATTCTAGGAAGAATACTGAGATTGAAGTGGCTGGTTGTGGATACTATAAATTTAATTAAAAAATCTACTATGGCTGGGGGTTTAGCTCAGTGGTAAGCCTTTGCTTAGCATGAGCAGGGCCCTGGGTTTCATCCCTAGCATTGCCAAAAATAAACAAAAAACCACTAATACAAAGCACGTTTTATTGATTTTAAGGAATTAGGGGGATTAAGAAACATAATCCTTGAGGTAATGATGATGTACCAGGAAGAGCAAATTAAAGCTTTGGACTCACTCCTCTGCCATTTGTGAGCAAGTCTCTTGGATCCTGGGAGTTTTGGGTACCCTATCTGTTAAAGTGAGGGTAAAAATAAAATCCTTCCTCATACATGATGGAAGGAAAAAAATGCCCTCTAGATATCTGGTATTATTCTATTTCTTTCATGCCTTCTGTTTAAATTAAAGACCCGCTACTTATTTGTAAAAAAAAAAAAAAAATATTTTTCTTAGTTGTTGATAGACCTTTATTTTATTTATTTATATGCAGTGCTGAGAATTGAACCCAGTGCCTCACACATGCTAGGCAAGTGCTCTATGGCCAAGCCACAGCACCAGCCCCAAGACCTGCTACTTTTATTTATTGTATATTTCTTTGAGAATCTGAACCTGGATACTAAGTAAAGCCTAAATTCCATAAAGAGGCTTAAACTAAATCAATAGAAAACCTAGGCTTTATGTCTTCTTTGTTTTGTTGTGCTAGAAATGGAACCCAAGGCCTTGTGCATGTTAGGCAAGTGCTTTACCTCTGAGTTACACCCCTAAGAATTTAAATCTTGATATATTTAAATACTACAAGAAGTCCACTTGTACTTTTGAAATTATCAAACTCTCAGCAGGATCTATTGTGTATTCAGGCATGTAAAGCACTCCTTTTTCTTCACAGTGGGGAGCATTTAGAGGATTCCCGGAGTGTCTTCTGATGAAGCATGCAGAAAAAGTGACAGCGCATTTCCAACTAACTTGTCTGAAAGTCTGCTTAAAGTATCTCATAAGATAGATGTTCAAGACATTTAAAAACTGTATCAAAATTTCCCTACTTTATGCTAAAGTCCAAAGCACATCACAACTGTGCTTTGTAACAGATAATATTAGAATCTCTCATTCCAGGAAACTACCTAAGTCTTTTATTTTAGAACCATCACTCTCAAGTCTATGGAAAACTTTTTAAAGAAATGAAAAAACAAAATTAAACTCTTTTTAAAAAATCTAAAATCTGACTAGAGCTTATAATATTTCTGGAGGGTCATGAACATTCTAGATCCATATATTAAGTAAATAGACTTCCACTTGTCTAAATATAAATGGAAATGCACTGTATCTTTTCCAAATGAATGGGTAGCATAATTGGTGGGCAACCTACTCACCAGGCTATGAGAGATTTTCTATAGTCAGCACGGGGGAAAAAGGGACAGAAGCACAATATTTTAAATGCAAGAGAAAACTAGGCCAGTTAAATGTTTTCTTTCAATCATTCTCTGAAACTAATTCTCAAGAGTAGTTTCTTTTTCTCTGATCCAGTTTGTAATAGCTATGAAACCACAAAAGTGCTTTTATTATAGATAAGCAGTGACTATGTCTCCCTTAAGAAATTCCATGTTGAATAAAAAACAGAAAAAAATGAAAAGAAGAATTCTGTGTTGCCTTAAAGCTTTATAATAAATGAAACAGTTCAGAATTCTTATTCAAGCTTTGTCCAGAGCACTTAGTGTTCAACTCCATGATTAGTAACTCTATAAATGGAATTTCTGATATTCTTCATGAAATATCTACACAATCTTTTTGCACTTCATCTTAAACTTATTTTTTAAGTTTTATCATAAATTCCACGATATTGTGCTCAAACACCAGTTCAATCCTCTTAGAGGTTTTCATTCCTCCTTTGTTATGATAGACTCTCAATGATGCTAAGCACACTTTTTGCTAAAACTACTTTTCCCTGGGTTTCAATGAAAACAAAAGTAAAAATGTCCATTATGGATGTCAGTTTCATTAGTCATCCCAATTCAAGACTAGATTCTCTGTTTTCAGTTTCTTCCATAAATTTTTCTCAGGCTAAGAATATAATATATAACAATGTTTTGGCTATTAAAAGAGATTCAACAGGAAAAAAGAACACCATTAAAATGTGAACAGTCATTCTCTAAATTAAAAGCAGACATCACAACTACAAAACAGTTATTTGGATTGAAAGAATAAACTGGCTCAAACATTCCCACACCACTGTTCATACTTAAAAAATACTAATATTTTTCAAAGAAAAGCCAATTAAAGTTTATGAATATAAAATCAATTGGTAAGAAGAATTCTAATGTTTTCAGTTATAAACTATTTAAATAATACTAAATTCTTAGCTAACATACTACCAACTTTCACAGCAAAGTCACAAATCTCCAAACTATAATACAACAATATTGGCTGCTGAATTCTGAATGGTAAAGTTTTTTAAAAAACAAAGTTCCCTCCTCCATTTATTTTATTTCATTTTTTACCATTAGGCCATAGATCTCAGAAGAACTCCGAACATTGGGAAGAATTTCCATTGGAATTCCAAAAAAACTGAAAAAGAATAAGTTTGGGTATATAACAATTTTAAATAAACATCTAGAAACATATGTATATGTTCAAAGAAAAATTTAAATTAGAAAATGGATATATTTGAGTATAGAGAGTAATAAAAAATATACTTGAATATTCAATAATCTAACTTTATGCAATAGAACCAATAAAAATTTAAGGGCACACACAAAACCAAAGAACATTTCTAAAAGGAACAAATCCATGAAGAATAGTTAATTTGGCCTCTTTATTATACATGCATGCCTCTCTTAAAAAGACACAAAACATAAACTTGGCATATTGTAGTTGAAATATCAACTGTTAAATTTTACTGCTTCACTGACATCTGAAAACAGTGTGATTTAGGTTACAAATAGGTAAAGTATTGGGAAAGCTATCCTTGGGACAAAACACAACTCACTCGCAGAGCTCTTTATCCCATTCCAAAGAATGAATGTTGAAAAGCATTGTCCTACTTGCATTCGTTACATCAGTACAGTGGACGCCTCCATTGACTCCTCCTGTCAAACTCTAAACAGGATAAAAAGCCAGGTTAAATTTGTACTTACTTGCTACTTAATTCACACATTGTTAAGGGCCACAATCAGCAACAGAGCACATAAAACAAAAGAAAGAAATGTCTCAATTATGTAGCTTTTTAGTTTTCAAGTGTCCAATGGGAATGAAATAGAAACAACGTACATAATTGCAAAATTTCTAGTAGCCACATTAAAAACATAATCACATGAAATTAATTTTAATAAATCCCTAGATTTTATTTAGCCCAATGGATCAAAATATCATTTGAACATGTAATCAATTAAAAAATTGATACTGAGACATTTTACTTTCTTGTTTTGGGCTAAGTATTTTACACTCATAGCATATCTCAATTAAGATTGACTGCATTTAAAGTATTCACAGCCTCATGTGGCTCGTGGCTTACTGTAATAGTGCAACTGCAGTTAATTGATGGTTTAAAAAATCAGTTTTGTTTTCATCTTATCTTTGGAAAATTCAGAGTCTCGTTAAATTTGGCTGGGTGAAATAAATAGAAATATCTGCCTCCTGAAGATTTTTGAGAGCCCCATGTCACTGTTGCTTTATTTTTCTCTTTTTTATGACAATTGGCACTGGGCTGTATCTGTACTGACCCAAGCACATATTCTGAAAGTGGAGTTTTAAACTCTCCATGTTAACACCCTCTCACTGGAACTAGAAGCAATGCTATCTTCCTTTATGCAGAAGCAATACGAGATAAGAAGGAACAAAAGTGGGTAAATGGCATCCCACCCGGGTAAAACCAAGATGTGCTCCCTCCAGTCTCCTGCAGTTCACAGTTCTTACTCTTGCCTCACTCTAGTTCAAGGCATTGTCAGAGCTACTCATTCAATTATGACTCACACATGGAAAAACACCTGGTCCAGAGCACAAAGCCCAACTTGCCCCATCCAAGTATAGGAGAAGGCACCTCTTTTTAGAAGTGGTTCTGAAAGACCTGCTCTGTGGATCCAGCAAGTGAGATTTGGGACAAAATTCCCTTGAAGTTCCCTTGTAACCTTACATATTCACAAATAAAATATTATGTCTAGGATTTGCATTAAAATTATCTACAGGAAGAAAAGAATATATGGGTATCTTTGAAATAAATAGTCCACAGGTTGATGATCACTGTCCCTGTCTCACAGTTGAAGTTGTTCATTATACTACTGTCTATATTACTCTTGGAAATACTGTAAAATCATCATAAAAATAATATAATGAGAGGGCTGGGGTTGTGGCTTAGTGGTAGAGCACTCGCCTAGCACATAAGAAGCCCTGGGTTCAATCCTCAGCACCATATAACGATAAATAAATAAAATAAAGGTATATAAAATATTTTAAAAATAATATAATGAGGGAGAGGGAGAAGCACCACAGGACATGTACTTTTAAGATACCTGTTGGAAATATTTGAAATATTAAGTTTTACTTGTCCATGTTCAGCCTAGGCAAAAAGATTAACAGAAATTTCCACTCTGATTTACCTTCATATTATGGCTTGATTACACAAAAGACATCTGTGTGATGTTGAAAGCGAATGACAAAAGTACCCTAAGTGTTTTGTCGTGTTAAATAGCTATTTCTTCTTAAGAAATGGCTAGTGGCAAAGAAGAGAAAAGCTATACCTAAATTACTTATCCTAAAAATAATAGATATATGAGATATGGTTTGATAGTTGTCCACCATTTTCACTGAAATAAGGCAAGAAAAAATAAAGAGAAAGTAGACAAAAATGACTCTCAAACGGAGACTGAAATGTTCTGCTGCCTTGAGTGGTTTTTGTCAGGAATGCTGCTAACTAAAAGTTTAAAATGTGGTAGAAAATAGATAGGCAAGGCAGTCTAAAAAAAGTTGTGAAAAAAAATCCTCCACGTATACATTATATTTAAACATACCCAAATAAGCCATGAATCAATGGTCCCAAAAAGAGCTCTATTTTCTTCAACAGCCTTTTGAACTTTTCTCACATTGTCAAGGAGCCAACGAAGTTTCACTGCACTGAAGTAAGTGCTAAGTGGAAGGCCTGTCTTGGACTAAAACAGTTATGAAGTTCGGTCAGAAAATTAAATTTATAACAGTTTTAAATAAAACCTCCAAACCAAAGAACTCAACAAATCACAAAATATTCACTGGTTCTAAAGGCAATCCCATTGTATTATGAATGAAATACTTTTCCTATCTCATGGCACAGGAAGCACGTTCATGAACAAAGATCAGAGTGATTATGTTTGCAGTTCAAAGAACATCCACGTAGCAAAGTAAAGAGAAAATTAAATGACGCAATGTCCTATAATTAGATACTGACAATGTAGATGTGAACTTCTGCAATACATTACCATCATATGTAGAGCCTAACCCAAAACTCTGCAGTTTATTTTATATTTCACAAAAATGATAGTTAACCCATTCGCAGAGACTACATTAAATCATAACTACATCAAATCATAAAAATGACTACAGCTGGAAAATTTAATTTTTTCCAACACGAAACTTAATAATAATATATTTGTTTATATACACACATACACATATTTAAATAATATAATAATATAAAATTACTGGAAACTAAAATAGAACTCAAAGCCACACCAGGGTAAAGTGACACAGAATTGCTCTGTGTAACAAAGTAGCTGGCTCAAGTCAGCAAGTACAGTGAACAGAAGGAATGTGGATTGAATAAAAGGCTAGAGGTAATAAATAAAGGCTAAACTTCATAATGAAATCACAGTCAGATAGGATACTGATTAGTTTACATATGGGCTTATCAATCTTCCTTGAGAATGGATCAGGTCCAATTCTTATTTCTGTTGGAATATTTACTATCAAATTTATTTGCAAATGCTGATTAAAGTTAAGTGGTTAAGAAAATTCATACCTAAAAATAATACAAGTATCTTTCCCTTTGATCTCTATTCTCATTTAACTGCTGAAAGTGATAACATTTCCCCTTCTTATCTCATGTTTCATAAGAAAACTCAAACCAAAGAATTTACTTCAATGCAACCTACAAGTTAAGAATCTTAACTCAAGGCTTCCTAGCTTTCCTAGAAAAAGGATCAATGCTCAGAAATAATGGAAGAAAATAACTTATGGAAAAATTATTATCTGACTTGAAGGACCAAGGGTCATGCCATAGGATGACCCAGGAAGATTCCACAAAGTCAAAAGTGAGATAGTATATAACATCTCATTTTTATGATGAAGGCAAGAAATGTAAAAGTTGCCTAAATGGCAATGTAGAGAAGAAAAACATGCATCCCTTGAAGCAGAGTGCAGCTGCAGGTGGGAGTGAGGGTTAGGCAGAGTGACAAAAAGAACAGAATAGGAAATGGGCAAGGGGTTTTAAGGGGTTTTTCAGGAGGAGCCTGAAGTTATTGGGTAGGGAGAGGGGCATGGAATGGTTTGCTAGATCACTGCAAATAATGGGATTTGATCACTATTTTTGGATCCAAGAACCAAAAGAAAATGCCTTAAGTGTCCCACTGACAACAAAAAAGGGGATTTAAAAAGAAAAAACAGAAAAAGGGAACTTCCTTTTGATTCTAGAAGAACTTGATCTTGACCTTCCTAAGAAAAATGTCTTGCCCAAAAATTCTCTCTCCCTTCATTTATCTTAAGAGAGAGATCAACACAAGGACTAAAAATTAGGCAATTTTTACTAGCCTTCTTCATATGAAGAAAGTGGAAAAGGTATTCAACCAAGTGCTAGAGTATTTTCTACTTTCTCCCCCTGAATCCAGACAGGAAACAATATGGATGAATTCAGAAAACATGGCTTAAATACAGAAAGCACCCCTTGGGGAATATGGCTTAAGCCACTGAGACTCATAATAATCCCCTCCAGCCTTTCAATGTGGAGTATTATTTTCAAACCTACTATGGGTTAGGAAGAGAGGAAGGCAAAGACTTGATTTGGCCTCAGTTATCTGCAAGAAATATTCTATAAATTGTATAAAATAACTATCTTTTTTGCCAAAAGATATAAGGCCCAGATAGTCTTTCTGGTGAAACTGCAAACATTTTTTTAAAACAAACATTCATATAATATACTTTTAAAGAGATCTCTTACCTTGACAAAGTTATTATTTCCTGGAATTCTTTTATAAAGATTTTCAACGGTAGACTGGGTTCTTAGATCAAGCCACACTATGGACCAAAATACAATAATATATATAAAAAACTTCATTAAAAACTTCATAATGAAATCACTCTCAAGGATAGGAGACTGATTAGTTTACATAAGCAATTGAAATGCTATAGCTTTTAATAGACAGAAATTAGAAAATTAGAAATGAATGGGCATATTGTTAGGAGAGGATAAATTTATGAAGGAGAATTTAAAGCTTTTATGCTAAATTATAAACCAAGTTAGGAGAACAATACAAACCTTAGGCCTCTTACTTTTATTCTTTTCATAGAAAAAATATGAAAGAAGTGCTTGGAGTATGGATTTTCTAAGCATATATGAATGCAAGGAAGACCTGAGACCTAGGCAGTCTGGTCGGCAGTGTAAAATGCACAGCCCAGGATAATATGTGTATCTCAGAAAATTCGGTAGCAATCTGTGACAAAGAGAACCTGATCCTATTATTGAAAGAACAAAATATTGAGTTTCTTGTGTATGAAATGCTTATTTACATTAAAAACTTTCAGTTAAAATGGTTAATGGAATCATGTAAAAGACACCATTCTTTCCCTATGCTGGATTGCAGGGGGCAAAAATGGCCATTTTAAGAGGTCAACATTATCTTCACTAAATAGCTATCAAATACTTTCTGATCCCCTAGTAGAAAGCTTCATGACAGAAGGCTTGAGGAAGAGAAAGCATTAAATAGTACATACAACAATTGTGAAAGGTAATAAATACAATCGAATGAGCTTTATTTGTCATTATTTAAGTCTTGTGCTTAACTAAATCTATTAATGGTCACTCAATATTTTTAGGACCTCCTAAAAAAAAAAAACTCAAGGCCTGTATTCTATTTAAAGGATTCCAGGGAAGATAATACAAGCTTACCCACTACACATTTGAATACTGACAGTTATTATAGTCTAGTTTCGTTCACTTTTAACTATATTACTTTGTTCTCTTCATTTAAAATCCATTCTTAACTGTGGTACATTTTAATCAATTCTTTCTAGTTACTTAAACTGTCATTTCTCTTGAGGGCCCTGTGCTTGATTCTGGCAGTGGCTACTTCCCATGAGATTTAAGTTGGGGACTTTAGGATACAATAATGGTTTCCATAGGTATAAAAAGCATCAAGAAAAAGACTCATCACAACCAAGAAAATAAGAGGGAAAAGATGACTATGAAAATAGATGGCTTATAGACGAGATCTGCATTTGCTGCCCAGTATCTACTCCTCCTAAGTCTAGAACCAGTACCTCAAATTCTCTTTAGTAAATCAGGTCTCCTTCATCCTTAGCCTTATGGTTTACCTGAGCTTTGACCCTACCTCTATCTCCAATATTGGGTCTGGATCTCAGGGGTTGATTCAGAAGAAAATATGTGATCAAAGAGCCCAAGAGAAAGTTCTAGGAAGTCTGCAAGCACAACTCTTCCCAGGTAAGTATGCCAGTGTGTGGTGTAGGCCTGCTACCCTCATGAAGGTAGATTTCAATCTGCCCCATCAGGAGCCATCTGGGAAAAGACAGACTTGAGGGGGATCTCTGAATTTGAAATCAAACAGCACTTAATAGCACTATGCTACCCTTGGATGACTAGTTGTAATAGCAAAGTAATTCCTTTTTCCCCCACTTCACTTAATTAGAGTTTTCTATTATTTCATACTGATTGATATGATAGTGATATCATCATAGAGGTGGCAAGATCTCATGCCCAGGGAACAAGGGCAATCCACTTTATACGTACATACAGTGAAAGTACTGTATGACTGTGGGAAAAAAAGGTGGAACCTCCTCTCAGGCAAGCAACCCTAGCAGGTATTACTAGCATAAAAAAGAGTAAAGTGAAAGAATTCGAAAAATTTTAAATTTGTGATATGTAACGTTAACAGGCACATCTCAATCCTCAGTGTTTCAAACTACAGTGAGATATGAGTTTAAAAATCAATTTAGTGGGTCTGATTGCCTAATTTAAAAACAAAATAGGATAGATTAGAATGGTAAATACTGAGTTCAGTGCACTAGATAAGATAAATACTATGAAACTTTTGTTTTAGTTATGTGGGTTGCTGAACCACAATGTAAAATATAGTTCTTGCCAAAAGGACATGAACAGGGGCTGGGGATGTGGCTCAAGTGGTAGCGCGCTCGCCTGGCATGCGTGCGGCCCAGGTTCGATCCTCAGCACCACATACAAACAAATAATAAATAAATATTAAAAAAATTCTCTCTCTCTCTTAAAAAAAAAAGGACATGAACAATACATTTGAAAGCCATTGTTCTAGCCCTTTTATTTAAGGACTTAAGCCTCTTAGACCAGTGTTTTCTCATATTTTAATAATGGACATACCATTTACCAGGAAGCTTCATGATGGGCCCCATTCCCTGAAATTGTGGGATAGTAGGTCTGGGAATGGGCCCAGAAAAATGCCTTTTAAATAAGTGTCCTATCTTTTTTTTTTCAAGTAGTATTTCTATTTATTTTAAGTGTCCTATCTTGAAAAACACTGCTAGACTCCATAGCAGTGGTTCATATTTAGAAAGCAAGCCAAAACCACCTGAAAAACTTTGATATCACATATTTAGGCCCTATGCACCAGGATACTGGTTACAGGCCTAGATAAAACCTGAACCTCTGTACTTTTGTTTAAGAGGATTTCAAGATATCCAATATATTACTAAAACTTGAGAACCTCTTTCATAGGACATGTTCTTTATAATATTATATGGGTTTCAATCTCTTAAAAAACTGATATTTTGATGCTCCCTGAGTCCCAGTGGCTCTGTGACTCTACTGTTCCTTAACAAGGATCACTCTAGTAACTGGTCTTTTATTCTTCACATGAAAGTTTGTAGTTATGACTGACAACAGTGGTGCTCAGCGTGTTAATCCTCACCAGAAAGAATCAAACACTGCATGTGACATCATGAATTACAAGTTCTTTGTTTGGCTTTGTCACCAATAGCTTTGTGACTTAGACCAGTCTTTTACCCTCTTGGTCTGGATTTCCTAAATACAAAATAAGGAAACCAGACTTGATGGTTTCTGAAGTTTTTCTCCTTCCATTGTTCCATGCTCACAGAAGGCTGTCATAATATTTACTTTGTTTTCATAGCCAAAGACTTTAAGGCAATTAAAATGCATGGAATGAATTAGTAAAATTGCCAAGGAGATGTGTCAGTGGTTGATAACTACCAAGCAATTCACAAATGCTCATAATTAATTGAATTAAAAACAAAAAATTAGAAAACTCATTAAAGAAGCTAAGATGAACAGAATTAGATTTGCAGAATAAGAGATCAAAAGCCAAAGAGAAGACCCCAAGCTGGAGGACTAAGGTGCTTTTGCAAGTACTTTCTGAGAACAATCAAAAGAAGTGACAGATCCAGATCTGGCAGCAGCAGTCAATTTCCCCCAACACATCTGAGTTGGAAGGCTGGGACATAAGCAATAGCCAGAGCACCAATACCTGAGGAAGTACCAGCAGCTGGAACTGAAGCACCAGAGGGAACAACGGCAACTGGAACTGAAGGGCCAGGAGAAACTGGAGCAGCTGGAGCATTAGGAGAAATAATGGCAGTTCATGCTAGAGATGGCCAGGTTCAAGGTCTATTTACTCTTTTTGACCACTTAGGAACTTTAGATCAGTTGGGCAAGTTCATCAGAATGAAAATCTTTCTACACATGTTGAGTGTAGAAAAGGAAGAGATATGGAGTAGAAGGGGAAAAAAGGAAAGGCAGTCTGAACATCTAGTTCAATAGTATTTCCATTTGGATGAAGACCAGGTAAATATCTGCTTCTTATTCAAAGTGACTCTTTCCTACCTGCCCACATGCATGCATCATAGTTAGAAAAGTGGCTCAGTTGATTATTGACCACTGAATTGAAACAACGCATGATGTTATGAGTGTGTACATCCCCAAGGGATGTTAGAAAGGAATGCTAAGGAGCATGCTACACTCTGTTGTGGCCATCTGCTATAAGATACAAAAGGGTTCCTTTGGGAAAGCATAGCCCCAAGAAAGCACTTTCCTAGTAAGGTAGCTGGAGGTAAAGGCCACCTCCACAGAAAGGAATAGCATGTCTAAAAAGAACAGGGAATTGCTAACTTCCAAAGTGATTAGGAAAAAAACAATTGAAGGAAAATAGATACCAGGGAGTCCAGACGATCGTACACCTTCTTCTAGAAGATATGTCCTTTATCTACAGTAAGTATATTGGAATTAAATGGTCCAGACTATCAAATGAATAAGTTAAAAAAACTGGATGATCTGAAACATGTATGTATTAAATAAAGTCATATCCAACACATGTCAGATTTAGTACTGGGAAAAGTTTTAAGAGTGAAGAGAAATGTAGTAGCCTCAGTCCGCGTGAACCATGGTTTAATTATGTAGTAATAGTACAGAGAAAGACATTATTTTGGAGTATTTAAAATAATAAACCTCACAAATTTACATAATTTGGGGATTGTCAGAACAATAGAAGAAAAAAGCACCTAAGAAACAAAATAAAAGCTAAAAATCAAACCACTAGATATCATCTAAATTACTTTCAGCTGACCAGAAACAAAGGCAAATAGTAAATCTCCACTGGGAGGGTTTGTCCTGAAGAACTTCTAGCTTGAAAAGAAGTGAAATGACTGGGAGACTCCAGCTTATGGAAACATATCTTAAGCCAGGACCAACAGTTGCACACCATCTTATCGAGTTTTCCCCATTAATATAATTGTAAAATAGATCTAACTACTGTTTACCACTTGTCATAAGTTAAATTATTAAGTTGGGTAAGAGGTCATTTGTGAGGGCTAAGACACTATACTGATGACTGTCCCTTACTTGATGACATTTTGAGAAATAGGTGGGAAAGTGTGGAGGTAAGGAGTAAGTTAAAACCTATTTCCTCAAGAGGTGTGTGTGTGTGTATAAACACATGCACATGGGCCAGAAAGGAATCTACTTTGGCTCTTAGGTATATAAAAGCCAAAATGCCAATGACAGGCCCAAGTGTAGATGACCCCAGATAGGCTTTCCATTTCCCCTAGGAAAATGATCCAGTTATAAACCAATCACTTTACCTGGCATTCTGGATTTAAAGGCTATTGGCTAGTTCAGAACAGTAGCCATGGGTAATACCTACTGAAGTACCTTATAATCTGCCAGAGTTAAAGTACCTTACATGAATTAACTCACTGATCTTCACCTTACGCCTACAATGTCCAAACTTTAAATTTTCAGTTTAACTGTCAAAGGAAAAGATATAGAATGGGTGGAGGTGGAAAATCCAGAATTTGAACTCAGACTCTTGAATCCAGAATTAAATATCTATGATGTGGGTCTTAAATGGGATAAAAAGAAATATTAAAGATTAAAGACTTCAATGTTGAAAGCTAAGACTTTTTAAAAAAAATTTAAACTAGCCAGTGTTGAAGAATTCAATCACTACAAAATACAGTAGTATTACTTTTCTCAGGATTCAAGGAGTTACAAAGCTTTCAAAGAATTAGGTAATAAAAGACTTGAAGTAATTGAGAATAAAGTTTGATGAAGCTGAATATCCTAGATTTTACAAAGATAAAATATCTTCTCACTTCCAAAGAGACAATAACAGCACCCCCACACACACACACACATGCACATGCACACAAGTGCACTTAGTAGTTTTAGGTGGTTTGCCATCTCTGGTTTTCTTTCTTGCTAATTTTTTGAAACAAAATCCAGTTCTACAAAAAAATATAAAAGCATTGAGCTCAAGGTTCATTCAGATCTCACAGATGATGAGAGGTTTAATAACTGGCTCAGAATTAACTGATAAGTCAAAAAAAGGAGGGCAAGAATGAACAATGTTTTAAATTTAACAGTTGCACAGAGTTATATTATAGGGAACTTTAAATCCAACGTGTTAGAAAAAAACTTCAATACCATTTAAATAAGGAAAAAGTTTTACAAAGAAATTATTTTTGTGGATGGTTTTTCAATACACCAAAAGTCTTTAGCCAGTGACTCTTGTCTCACTGGATATTATCCCTTATTATGACTGATTTTTATGACTGATATTTTTACATTAAAACATTAATTGTGTCTGTAGAAAGCTACCATAGTGAGAGTCATATTGTACTGTAAGGGTAAAAGAAATTGAAGTTAAAGTGTAAAAGACCGGGCATTGTAAAGTTTCTAAGCTGCAAAGCCTGAGTTAAAATGTAAAGGAGCAGGCATTGTAAACCTGCTTCTAAACTGCAAAGCATGGGTTAAATTCCTGAGGCAGTTAAGACAATGCCCTACTGGCCATTTAGTTGATTTATAGCCCAAGATCCTGTGCAGCTTGTCACGTAAGCATTCAAGGCCCAAACCAATCAGTTTGAATGTAACCCCCTCCTTAGGAATGACCTATCTCCAGCCTGACCTGTTCCCACCAATGAATGTACTAATCAAGTCTAGGAATTGTTGTTTGACTTTCCCGCGGTGTATGATGATTTGTTAAAGGAGACTGTGATGTATGTAAAGTCCCGCCCTCCCCAAAAAGTGTACTTAAACATTGCACAACCCCTGCTCTGGGCTCTGGGCTGCTTTCCCTTCCTGAGTGAGCCTGGAGCCTCAGCGCGCTGAATCGGATTCTCAATAAATCCCCTTCTGCCAATTGCATGAGTGGTCTCTCGGTGGTCTCTTTCTCCGACGCTTCGCCGGACCCTTACAGTACTAAGTGTACCATGTATAATAATCAATTGCAGTGGCGAGTGACCCAACCTGGCCAATAAGGGGAAATTCTTCAAAAATCCTAGTTAAGTTCGAACATTTTACTGGTAGCATTAATGAAATGAGTGTGTGTGTGCACATTTAAATATTATGGACTCAAGACTTCTCCCACTCTGCATTTGAATCACTTGGATAAGTTTTGTGTTTATCAGTTTAGTGTATGGTTTGAAGACAGCAAGGCATGTAGACCACTAATAAAAGTTGAATTTGGAAGGAAAAGGCTTAGAAAATTCAGTGGGCATAAGAAATCTTTTGGAAAAGAATATCAGTGAAGATAATGCTAAAAGGGAAAGACAAAAGTTACAGGGAGACAAGGATAACTGAAGAAAGGGGAGAGAAGTCAAAGGCCTGCTTCAGATTCAGGGCCCCAAAGCTCTTGTGACTCCACCAATGAAGTCATCATAGTAAATGGCTGCATTATGGCACAGTGGCACTAGAATTTACCTTGTTAATCTCAGAACTGACACATAAATTATAAAAAATACACAGAACTTCTAAAGCAAACCATCTGTACTTCAATGGACCATCAAAACTTTTCTCCTATGCTTATAATTGTTATCTGTTAGAAAAGATATCAGTAAACAAACACACCTTTATTGCAATCAAAAACAAATAGCTTTTCTCAATATTCAACTTCCTCTCAACAAACCTATGCCATCCTATCCACAGTACTCTGGAATTCTTTTATCTTGATTTCCCTGTTATCATACTGGGGATGAGGGTATTTATTGCTTACCAAGGACACCCGAGTCATAGTATAAGGCCACATAAAAGGTAATTTTGTTTAAAAAAAGAGAAACATTAACTGCTCCTCTCGTTTTCTTGTTTGTAATAAATATTGTTCATCAGTTACTTAATTTAGTAAAAGACAAAAATGAAGAGGATGGACCTAAAGTGTCAGAAATTTACAAGAAGAGGAGACAAGGAAGAAAGAAAACACACAAAGAGAGTGTTGTGGACTGAAAGTTTATATACTACCAAAATTAACATCTTGAAATCCTAACCCTAATTTGATGGTATTAGGAGGTGGCCAGAGATAATCAGGTCATGAGGGTGGAGCCTTCATGAATGGAAGTAGAGCCTTTACAAAAAGATAGAAGAAAGCTGGCTTTCTTGCTGTCTATTACCAACCATGAGGATACAAGTAGAAATGTATAAATGTACAAATCAGAGAATAGGGCCTCACCAGACACAGGATCTTCTGGCAACCTTGATCTCAAACTTGTAGCTTACAGAACTGTGAGGAGTAAATTTCTGCTTTATAAGCAATCCAATCTATAATATTTTTTACTATAGCAGCTCAAACTGATAGTGGGGGAGAGGGAGGGGGAGGGAAACGTACATACTATGATATAAATAAAACCAAAGTAGCTCAAAGACAAATGTATGTGAAAATCTGCTTCCAGAGGGCTGAGGATATAGCTCTGTTGGTAGAGTGTTTGCCTCACATGCACAAGGCCCTGGGTTCAATCTCCAGCATGACAAAAAAAAAAAAAAAAAGAAAATCTCGTTCTATCAATCCCACCTTTAGAATAAAGATTCTAAAGTTTTTATATTATGATGGTATTTTTAACTGAAGAATTACATGAAGATATGACACCTTAGTATTTTCTTTGAAGAAATAAAACCGGATGTAGAATCTATCCTTGCAATTACTTGGTGATTTGGTTTTCTAACTAATTACTTCTCTCTCCTCCTGTTCTGTTCCCCGTTCTCCTTCTAACTTCCAAATTCATATCCTTAGGAACTTCTGAGACACAGAGGCAAGGACCTCTGGTTGGTGTGTATACCTGGTTTGTCATTATTTGTTTAGGGGTCATCACAGAACTTGGAACATAGAAAGGCACCTAAATTTCCATTGCATAATTTTATATTCATTCTATAGTGAATTCACATAAAATAAATTGAGATGACTACATCTGTTATCAACTTTCAAGTCTACATATTGAACAACCAAATTTCTAATGGCCCAGAAATCAGCTTTGATCTCAAGTCTAATACTTACCTCATCCAAAACAGCTACTTTTTCCTATCTTTTCATCCCAGATTGGTATCCCTTATATATGACTTAATTTCCTTCCAGTATCTCAGGATAGAAATCTCACATCTCTGTTTTTTTTTTCCCTTCAACTTTATACCATATCCAATATGCAAACATACAGGCTGTATATTTCCTTTTCTTCATTCTCATTGGACTAAGCAACTCACTGGCATTTTTTAAAAATATTTTTTAGTTGTTGATGGACCTTTATTTTATTTATTTGTACATGGTGCTGAGAATCAAACTCAGTACCTCATGCATGCTAGGCAAGCACTCTACCACTGAGCCACAATCCCAGCCCTCACTGGCAGTTTTAATTGAATCTTTTGCTAGATTTTATGGCAGAGAGAAGAATCTTGTCATTTTATATATAACTACATACATATTTAGATTTATATGCTACTTAAATGCACAAGTAATCCCAGCTACTCAGGAAGCTGAGGATGGAGGATGGCAAGTTCAAGATCAGCCTCAGCAACTTACAGAAACCTATCTCAAAAAAAGAAAAAATTGCTACTTGTCCTGTTTCGTATTCCCTTCCTTCTTTTAAAATATCATTCCACTTATTATATATCACTCTTCCTTTAATGCTTACAACATGCATCTTTGATAACACAAGGACCTTTAAACACTATAGATTCATTTACCAAATTCCCTTCACATAGAACTGTTACCAAATGTGTTAATTCTAAATATGTTTTAAGCATCAAAATGAGTTATCACTTCATACAGTCAAAATCTGCATATTCACCCTTCCTAGTGGTCTGCATTCCTTCCTGAATTTCCACATTTCCATTTGAGATTATTATTTTTGTTCTTAACACTGTTAAGCTTTTCCTTTAGTGGGTGCTACAATATGAACAATGTGGTCTCCCCAAAATTTGTATGTTAAGACCTAACATCCAAAGCAATAGTATTACATAGTGGGACCTTTGGGAAGTGATTAAATCACAAGGGCCAACTTTTATGAATGGGATTAGTACCCTAAAATAGAGGCTTGAGGAAACTCCCTTGACCCTTCAGCCATGTCAGAATACACAGAAGGCAGTTTATGAAGAAAAGTCCCTGATCAGACATCAAACTTGCTGCTGCCTTTGTTCTTCTTGAGTTTACAGATTTCCAGAACTGTGACCAACACACTTCTGTTGTTTATAAATTACCAGTCTACAGTACTTTGTTTTTGTCTTGGCCTTTATATTTTACTTTCATTTCTGAATGATATTTTCATTGGATCTAGAACTCTAGGAAGATTTTTTTTCTTTCAGCACTTTAAAGATTATTTCATCACATTGTGACTTTGCATTGTTTCCATTAAGAAATCACCTCTGAGAAGTGTCTGTTCAGGTCCTTGGCCCATTTGTTGATTGGGTTATTTGTTATCTTATTGTCTAATTTTTTGAGTTCTTTGTATACTCTGGATATTAGGGCTCTATCTGAAGTGTGAGGAGTAAAGATTTGTTCCCAGGATGTAGGCTCCCTATTTACCTCTCTTATTGTTTCTCTTGCTGAGAAAAAACTTTTTAGTTTGAGTAAGTCCCATTTGTTGATACTAGTTATTAACTTTTGTGCTATGGGCGTCCTATTGAGGAATTTGGAGCCCGACCCCACAGTATGTAGACCGTAGCCAACTTTTTCTTCTATCAGACACCGTGTCTCTGATTTGATATCAAGCTCCTTGATCCATTTTGAATTAACTTTTGTGCATGGCGAGAGAAAGGGATTCAGTTTCATTTTGTTGCATATGGATTTCCAGTTTTCCCAGCACCATTTGTTGAAGATGCTATCCTTCCTCCATTGCATGCTTTTAGCCCCTTTATCAAATATAAGATAGTTGTAGTTTTGTGGATTGGTTTCTGTGTCCTCTATTCTGTACCATTGGTCCACCTGCCTGTTTTGGTACCAGTACCATGCTGTTTTTGTTACTATTGCTCTGTAGTATAGTTTGAAGTCTGGTATCGCTATACTGCCTGATTCACACTTCCTGCTTAGCATTGTTTTTGCTATTCTGGGTCTTTTATTTTTCCATATGAATTTCATGATTGCTTTATCTATTTCTACAAGAAATGCCGTTGGGATTTTGATTGGCATTGCATTAAACCTATAGAGAACTTTGGGTAGTATCGCCATTTTGATGATGTTAGTTCTGCCTATCCATGAACAGGGTATATTTTTCCATCTTCTAAGATCTTCTTCTATTTCTCTCTTTAGGGTTCTGTAGTTTTCATTGTATAAGTCTTTCACCTCTTTTGTTAGGTTGATTCCCAAGTATTTTATTTTTTTTTGAGGATATTGTGAATGGGGTGGTTGTCCTCATTTCCATTTCAGAGACACTTCTCAGAGGAGGACATACAATCAATCAACAAGTACATGAAAAAATGCTCACCATCTCTAGCAGTCAGAGAAATGCAAATCAAAACCACCCTAAGATACCATCTCACTCCAGTAAGATTGGCAGCCATTATGAAGTCAAACAACAACAAGTGCTGGCGAGGATGTGGGGAAAAGGGTACACTTGTACATTGCTGGTGGGACTGCAAATTGGTGCAGCCAATTTGGAAAGCAGTATGGAGATTTCTTGGAAAGCTGGGAATGGAGCCACCATTTGACCCAGCTATTCCCCTTCTTGGTCTATTCCCTAAAGACCTAAAAAGAGCATGCTACAGGGACACTGCTACATCAATGTTCATAGCAGCACAATTCACAATAGCAAGACTGTGGAACCAACCTAGATGCCCTTCAATAGATGAATGGATAAAAAAAATGTGGCATTTATACACAATGGAGTATCACTCTGCATTAAAAAATGACAAAATCATAGAATTTGCAGGGAAATGGATGGCATTAGAGCAGATTACGCTAAGTGAAGCTAGCCAATCCCTAAAAAACAAATGCCAAATGTCTTCTTTGATATAAGGAGAGTAACTAAGAACAGAGTAGGGACGAAGAGCATGAGAAGAAGATTAACATTAAACAGAGACATGAGGTGGGAGGGAAAGGGAGAGAGAAGGGAAATTGCATGGAAATGGAAGGAGACCCTCAGGGTTATACAAAATTTCATACAAGAGGAAGTGAGGGGAAAGGGGAAAATAATACAAGGGGGAGAAATGAATGACAGTAGAGGGGGTAGAGAGAGAAGAGGGGAGGGGAGGGGAGGGGACGGGGATAGTAGAGGATAGGAAAGGCAGCAGGATACAACAGACACTAGTATGGCAATATGTAAATCAATGGATGTGTAACTGATGTGATTCTGCAATTTGTATACGGGGTAAAAATGGGAGTTCATAACCCACTTGAATCAAAGTGTGAAATATGATATATCAAGAACTATGTAATGTTTTGAACAACCAACAATAAAAAAATTAAAAAAAAAAAAATCACCTAAAACTCCCCAGTGTTGCTATCTTGAAGATTATGTTTCTTTTTCCTGTGGTTACTTTAACATTTTCCTTTTTGTCTTCAGATGTCAGTATATGTTTATATATGATATTCTAAGTATTTCTCTTGTCTGGGCACCATAATGCTTCTTGAATCTGCAGTTTGATATCTTTAACCAATTTTGGAAAACTTTTTCTAATTTTCTTTCAAATATTATTTCTTCCTCATTTTCCTCTCTCCCTTCTTTCTGGAGCTCCAATTACAATGTTAGATTTTCTCACCTTAGCCCATATTTCACTTGAATTTTTTTTCTGTATTTTCTAAACTTTCCTTTGTGTTTCAGTCTGGATATTTACTTCTTATCTCTCTTTCAGTTCATTGGTTTGTTTCAGCTGTGTCTATTCTGATGTAAAATGTATCAAGTGAGCTCTTAATACAGCTCTGAAATTTCCATTTGTTATTTCCAATTCTTTGTCAAGAATATCAATCTTATCAATTAATTCCTTGCACATGTTAATTATTATTATTATTTTAAATCTGATGATGCAGTGGCACATGCCTGTAATCCCCGTGACTTGGGAGGCTGAAGCAGGAGGACTGCAATTTCGAGGCCAGCATCAGCAACTTAGCAACACCCTGCCTCAAAATTAAATATAAAAAGAAGTGGGGATGGGGGCTGGGGATGTGGCTTAAGCGGTAGTGCGCTCGCCTGGCATGCGTGCGTCCTGGGTTTGATCCTCAGCACCACATACAAACAAAGATGTTGTGTCTGCCAAAAACTGAAAAATAAATATTAAAATTCTCTCTCTCTCTTAAAAAAAAGTGGGATGTAGCTCAGCAGCAAAGTGCTCCTGATATAATTCCTAGTACCAGAAAAAAAATCTGATGATTAATATTGGAATTTCCTATGAGTTTAGCTTTAATATCACTCTTTCATGTTGGTTTTCATTCCTGTCTTGTTTTGTTTTATATGTGTGACTATTTTTGAAAAGTAGACATTACATATGGAAATTTTTAGAGATAATCCATGTAATGTTGTCTTTTACCAAGAAGTGGTTTACTTCTGTTTCTGAAAGGCTAGTAGCATTAGCAATCTCAAATAATATCAATTCAATCAGAGTTTCATATTATTTTAATCTTTGGGATTTGACTCTTCACAGTCCCAATCCTAAGTCTGGTATTTTACCAATACTCATCCCCATTCTTGGCAGCACCTGACTCCATTTTTTTCACTCCTATCTTTATGAATCTATAAAAAGTGCTGCTTAGCCTCTCAGATCCTCCTTTCAGAACCCATGGATATCATTAGGGGATAAGCAACCCCAAATATCAGGCTTAACTCTCAGGGCTCCCTTTCTCTATTCTATCTTGGTCCCATAATTTATCACTTCTCTAGTAACCTTCTTTCTAGTCCCTCTGAATTTCATTTCATTTTTCTAGCTGTTTCTCAGTAGAATGATGTGTTTGAAATAACACATTCCACCCATGGCATGTTAAACTCTCCTTCATGACCCTTTTTGTCCCAAGCTGTCCAAGGTATTAAGTCTACTATTCTGTGCATGGTTGTCAGTGTGCTCTTACAGATCCAAATCTATCCAAACTTGAACACACATTTTGGGCTTAACTTCAACTAAAAGCTACATGATATTAAATAAGTTATAGAGGTTTCTGTAATTAATTCATAAAATAAGTCTAGTAAATCTACTTCACAGGGTCAGTACAATCCTACTATAATAGCAGTTAGGACTTACTGAGCATTATCATCACTATTAGTTCTATTAAAAATAATATGTAAGTCAACCTATGCTTGAATCTGATCAATTTTCATTCTGGTAAAATATATATATATACATATTTTTAACTTCAAAGCTTGGTCATGCTGTTCCTCAATTTTCCCTTTTCCTAATGCCATCCAATACATGCTGTAAAGTCCAAATTAAGATGAACTTCTACTATAACAGGCATGGGAAAAAAATCCATACTGATATGGACTTGTTCTAATTCCCATCCACTTAACAGGACACAATTATCAACTACTCCCTAATTTTCTGTTGTTCCCTTTCCAAAACTAGACTATAAAGTACTTGCCAAAACAACCAATAAAGTTTATATCCTTTATAATATAATAATATCAAACATATTAGAGGTTCTCAAAACATAGATGTACCTCAGTATAGAAAAGGAAAGTTCTTCATTTGTGATAGGTACATTTGAATACTCCAAAGAACACACAATAGAGGAGAGGTACAGAGGTAAAAGAAAAGGAAATAAAAAGCACATCATAGAAAACTTTTGTGAAAAAGTATTTACTTAAAATTTTCACTGTAAACCTGACTTCAATTAACCTAGTTGCATTATTTAAATATGATAATTCAAATTGAGATAGGTAGGAACAAGAGGGGAATACACTCTTGAACCTTTATCCATAACCTATTACCTCCTAAAATCTTTCCCTACTGTCCCCAACTTCAACAATTTTGAACTATGCCCTTCCTTACCCTTTTAATCAAATTCTACCACAGAAACAAGATGATACCAAGATGTCTCCAAGGATCTTCCACAAGAAACTCCAAAAAAATTGACCATACTTATGACTAGAGGAAAAATACTACAGTCCTACCTCAGCTTCGCAATGTAATGCTAGCTCCTTTCTTTATTCATCCTGAATTTTCTCTTAATCAGTTGCTGTTCCCCTTTCTCTTCAAGGAGAAACTACCACTGCTTTTATCTTCCCAATTAAAGCCTTGACTGTGTGTTCATAATCTTTGACCCAGTTTCATTTCTATTGTCACTGGGTCAGGAGTTCCCACCTCTGGTATCAAAATTCCAAAGTTCCATTTTTACAATTCAAAATTTAGAATTTAATAGGCACTTTCTGGTTCCCTGAATAGGCCCTTCCTTTCACTAGGGGAAAAAAGTAAAATTCTACTGTGAATTCTTTTATCATTTATGTTCTCTCAGCATCCATTTTAAATATGTTTAACTTCTCATACAGGGCTTAGTCACCTTTGACACAATTTCTAGTTCAACACCTTATCTTGGTTCCTGGACATAGGTGATCCAGATATTTGCCTTATATCACTTTTTCCTGGTGTCCACCTCCCTAAGGGACAGTACATATGGCCAACTTGACTGGCCCCACTGACCCTCATGCCCCACATGGTCTGTACAAATATGCCAGTGACCACCTTTCAGTAAGAATGACTTCTTTAAACTTGTCCTTGTATTAAACCCATAAAACAGAATTCCCCACAGGCAATCTCTTTGAAAAAGTTTTGGATACAATTATGGTGTTGGCCCATAGGTCCCTCCCTATCTCTCCCTGCCTAAGTTATCTGATCTCTATGAGTATGGACTCCAGGCATGTGTATCCCCAGGGGCCAGAAATAAAAATATCATTATTTCTATCTTATGACTCTCCTAATCATTTAAGGGGTACTCCCCATTTTAAAGATCCTAAGTCACAACAAACCCTAACTAGTTCCAGAAGTTAGCTAATATTAATATACGAAAAATATTCCCCTACATACCAGTTATTAAAATTATAATAGTTTTGCTTTATTTATTAAAAAAACCCAGCTCATATAAAAAAAAAACAGTTTTTACCCTAAGTGTTAAAGTCTTTCATTTGGATTAAACTATCATTACAATTATGCGTGAAAAATTGATAAAAAAATAAAGTATGTTCAAAATTTTGATAGGTAATTATAATTCAAAACTCATGTCTTCATGAGCTAAATGGCTGCTCCTCCTACAATTACTTCATATATTCAAGAATGAAAATAACCAACTGCTAGAATAAAGAAGATTCAACCTAAAAAAAAAAAAAAAAAAACTGCTCATGACACTGAGAAAAAAAGGTTTTAAAAAATGGACTTTTATGTGATAGAATCTTTGGTTACAATTCTTTGAAATTTTTTTAAGTATTTTTTATCACAAATATAGAACATACACTAAATGTTTTCTTATAAACATTAACATTTAATCTTAATTTCTTTTAAATATTTTTATTAGTTATTGATGGATCTTTATTTTATTCATTTATTTATATGTGATGCTGAGAATCGAACCCAGTGCCTCACACATGCTAGGCAAGCACTCTATCACTGAGCCACAACCCCAGCCCAATATCTTAATTTCTTTATAAAAGAATTTACAGTACTCTTACAATATACCCTTTTCACATACCTTTTGCTTTAATATTTCTTTATCCCAATTAAAACTAATGTAACTATATTACTAAAATAACTATAAAGTAAAAATAGCTCACTCTAGTTGGGTGGGGGTGCAGACCTGTAGTGCCAGCACTCAAGAGCCTAAGATATCCAGACCAGCCTGGGCAACATAGCCAGAGCCATTCTCAAAAGGAAAATAAAGGCCTACTCTATAAATCAATCCCATTTCTGACAATTTTTACTTCATTCCCTATCCTACAACCTGTTATTTTACTGATTAAAAAAAATTGTGCTTTGCTATTTCTGACAGAAGTGTTTTAATGATTATAGACTTAGAACACAATTTTCCTTTTAGGAAGTGGCAGTATCATTCAGTGTTCACTAATTATTACATGCTAGAAAAATAACCCTGGTCATGTATATCTAAGATGTGATATCTAAAATTAATATATTTGAGATTTGAGTTGTTTAACCCATGCCAAAATGGCAAAATTTGTAGCATAAGCAGCTAAAATTATGATATTTCATTTTTTATAACCTCAGAAAAGTAATTCAGATTCTTAAAGGAAAGAAGAAGTACACAAGCACTTTATAGATAGGTGACTATGAACATTTGTAATTTTGATTTGAGGGTAGGAAGATGTGGAATCTCATTTAGATATAATAAAAACAGGAATTATAAAACAGTTCTGGTAATAGTCACCCATTTTTGTAATACAAATAATCAACAATAGGAAAGAATATGAGAGAAAGTTAATTCAATGTGTGAATAAGTATGATCTGAATATTATAAATATTATAAATAAATAATATTATAAATAAATATTCAGAATTCTTCTACTCATCCCAGATTATATAAAACATGACTACATACTTTTTTAGCAAGATATTTTAGTGTGACCACATTTGTAAGTGGAAGAGGCCCTGTACTTGACCTCCAAGCATAATGGCTTACCCACAGCATTGTAGAGAGGCTCTCCTGTTAACTTGTCCCAGACTACAGTGGTTTCCCTCTGGTTGCTGACGCCAATAGCTTTAAAGCAAAAGTTAAAGAGAGTAGAAAATTAAACAAATAGAAAACTGCTTTAGGAGAACAGATCTCAAGTTTTTTTATAGGCACGACTAAACAAACAATTCCCCCCAAAATTTTGGAAGATTTGTAGTGGTATTAAATTTGTTTTCATTGAGTGGCCCTAAGAAAAACAAACACATAATGTCAAGTTTTTCTTTTTATTTCTACATATGCCTTGTAGCTCCAACACTAGCACATAGATATAGAGTCAGTTAAGTACCCAAAGGAAAGGCTCCCAGATTGCTTTAAGGAATGCAATAACTTTCCAAGTTTATAATACCTAATTTATTATTCTGAGCAGACCAACATTTACCTCATTCATTTATTTACCAATTGGTATAAAAAATTTCCCTTCCCATATGTGTGTGGTTGTGTATATGTATGAAAATGCGTGGGTGCAGACCTGAATTTTAAGAAATAGCCCAGACAAAATCCTGCATGCTGAGCAACCTCATATTATCATTGGTTTGAAATGAAGTTTTACTTCCATATTTTAATAATGTGTCACAAAACCTAAGAGTTTGAATTAGGCGCAAACATAATATGTAATGGCATTTACATTATACTAACTACACATAACTCAGGTGCTATATACTTACAATAACTTAATAAGTAAAGTATAAATCTCTACCATCTTATTCAGATCCATTTGGTTCTGGTAAATCAGAGATTGTCAGACTTGGCTGTACTTTAAAATCAACTGGGGAGCTTCTTAAAAACAAAAATCAACGTCTAAGCCCTGGTCAAAACATTCCAATTTAACTGATCTGGGGTGGGATCTGAACATTGGTATTAGTTCCTATAACTCCCTAGGTCATTCTAACATGCATCCCAGGTAGAACACTCTGAGCCAAAGAATGGAGCACTTCCTGAATTTAAGAGGAGGACAGACCTTAAAGGTTATATAATCAGTTACACTTTTATGCACAAATCTCCTCTAAAATCATCTGTCATGTGACCACACAGACTGTACTTCTGGTAACAAGATACTACAGCTCTCAAGGCAGACCAATCTCTACTAGACAACTTTGGTATTTAAAAAAAAAAAAAAAAAATCCTGAGGCTTAGTGGTAGAGCATTTGCTTAGGATTTCATGAGGCCCTGGATTTGATCCCTAGCACCACAGAAATCAAATTTAAAAACCCTTTGCCTTGTGGCTTCCACCTACAGATCTTAGCCATATTCATTGGAGTATTTAAAATATAAAGTTAATCTTCCTTCCATATGCCAATTTTTCAAAAACTTCAAGTAGCTACTTTGTACCTTAAGTCTTCTCTTCCACTGTCCAGGCTAAACAATCCAATTTCCTCAGCTGCCTCTGTTTCCACATAACAAGTTCCTTTACTATAGCTCCTGGGAATATACAACTATCTGTCCATATCATTCAAACTGTAGACGCAGAATAAAATACAATATTCTAGCAGTGTTTGGAGTAGCTCAGAGCTGAGGATGACCATCAGTTCTCTTGTTCTAATACCATTTATCCAATGTGGATTTACTTGCTTCATTTGACACCTTTTGTAGAGGTACAAGGTACAAAGATGATTGAACTTCTCTTCCAAAGATACTTAGAGGCATAAGTTAAAGGCAAGAGATCCTGGGTTAGTTGGTTATAAAAATAGGAAGAAAGAAGAGACAATGAGGACTGAGGCTGAAATTCAAAGGGACATGGTTGTGATGTGCAGAGACAGGAGGTGGCATGAATAGCACAGGTGGAGGGAGGAGCCCCAAGTGGGACAGAATCTATTTCCCTTATGATTAAGGAAAGGGGGCACAGGGGGGCATGAAATCCACACATTAAGTACAGAAATAAGAAATGAAGGAATTAAGGTCCTAGAGCCTCACCTTTCTCTGTGAAGTAGGAGGCAAGGTTATATACTAAAAAGAGGCCAAGCAAAAACAGTATCAAGAGTTTGGAGCAGGGCTGAGCATGGTGACACACACCTGTAATCCCAGTGGCTCAGAAGCAACAAGTTAGGAGTGTGAGTTTAATGCCAGCCTCAGCAATTTATCAAGGCCCTAAGCAACTCAGCAAGATCCCATCTCTAAATAAAAAATATAAAATGGCTCAGAGGTTGAGCATAACTGGGTTCAATTCCTGGTACAAAAAAAAAAAAAGTTTGAGGCAGTCAGGATAGGTGATATACCTGTAATCTCAGCTACTTTCAAGGCTGAGGCTGAGGCAGGAGAATCTAAAGTTTGAGGCAAGCCTGGAGAACTGACGGAGACCATGTCTCAAATGTCTCAAAATTAACTAAATAAAAATGGCTAGGGGTGTAGCTCAGTGCCTAGCATGTGCAAGACTATAGATTCAATTTCCAGTTATACAAAGAAAAAAAAATTGGCAGGGGTTTGGGGATCTTCAGTAGAATTTAGGCTCTGAAGCCAGACAGTTGAGGTTCAAATTACAATTCTGAGTTTCCTATTTTGTTTTCTGTCATAGTTTTGTCTCCTATAAAATGAAGGGGCAAAAAAGTTCCCACCTTACTGGGTTATATTGGTGAGTCGATACATGTTAAAACAGATCCCTGGCACATAGTAAGTACTAAATATTACCTACTGCAGTTGCCATTATCATCATTACTGAGGAGAGAGTGACATAACAGTTGCAGAAAATGGGACAGAATTAAGCAGACACATAGAGGAATTTCCCAGAAGCTCTGTGGGTACAACAGTGGGACTTTGGCAGTAGGTTGCTACAGTGGAGTTTTGTAAACTTGTTAATTTAGTGACAACTTTTCAATGCAAAATCATAATAAATTATAATGGTAAACTAAAGTCTCCTATTTTCTCCTTACTACATTAATTTTCCTGTAAACCAGCTGGCTGCTCCCTTAGCTACAATCCTTGAGTCACCATTAGGACAGGCATCAAATAGTGCTACCTTCTTTATTGGCTCCTCCTGACTTGTACACAGATTCTAATTTACAGCTATTTCCATCTGATTCTTTGGTCATGTGATCCTCCCCGACTACTCAATCTCCTCTATCTTAATTCTATTCTTTCATGCCAAGTAAAATTGCTTTCCTTGCAGACAATCAAAGTCCAGCAAAATAGCTTCTCAGTATTCTTTTCAGCCAGCACATCCTTATTACCCATTTCTCCCCAAGGCACACAGGTCTTTTGCAATGACTGAGTTTTTCCAAACCTCTTCCTATTTTACCCTAAAATCTATGTCTTTTAAAAAAACTTTTATGACTATTAATCCCAATGTATATGCCATTTTTAATAGCTCCTAATTTTAATCCCCTTTCTCAGAATAATATATGCAAGTTTTGTAATTCTCCACCATAGTTCATCTGCACCACATAGAGGCAGGCGAAAATTAACAGGTTAAAAAAATAAACCCCAAAAACTTTATACAGTTTTATATAGAAGATATGTACTTGGGCTGGGGCTCAGCAGTAGCACACTTGCCTAACCTGTGAGGGACAGGGTTCAATTCTCAACACCACATATAAATAAATAAAATAAAAGGTCTATCAACAAATAAAAAATACTAATAATAAATGCAAAGGAAGAGAAGGCCGGGAGTGACAGAAATGTGTAAATGTTGGGTAGGGTAAGGCAGTGAAGGAATGGATTTGTGAGTTTTCCTTTTCTCAGAACAAAGTAACTGCTTTAGGTACAAGAGAATTTAATTCTTTAGAATTCTGTGCCTTTATTACTAACACAGTTTATGTTTATTTTGCTTTTTTGCATGAAAGAGAATGAATGAGGAATATTTGCTATTGTAATTCTTTATACTTGCTGATTCTTTAAGTCCCATGACACAGGTGCTTGACTGAAAGTTGAGTAGGAAAGAAGCAGAATATTTTCTTGCTTTGGGCTAGAATGTGCAGTTAAATTTGAGAATGAATTTTAATTCTGAGGACATTGTTCATAGTAATCTGAAATCAACACTTTTTGAAAGATGAAGACAACTAAAACCAATGAAGCAGGAATTTGTGAAGGAAATACAACCAGATATGTATGATGAGCTCTGTTAATAATTACTAGGTAAGACTATAAATGGCATCACTCATCAGCTGGTAAAGCCAATTTACCTGCCACACAGCAAATATATAAATAAATGGTTTTTGAGATTATCATCAGCATAGCTCAGGGGAAAAAAGCACTGGTCTAGGAATTACAGGAGCTGTACTTTAATGCTATTGAACACTAAACAGCAGCATGATCTCTAGTAAGTCCCCTTCCCTCATTGCAGCTCGAGGAAATTGGTCTATATTAGTGAAGATCTTTAGAGCTTTAACAATTTGAGATTTAGATCTCTACACAGGAAAGTGAAAGCTTGCCCATTGGCAATGCCAATTCAATAAATTATCAGAAGAAAAGATTAGTACAACTGGCCTGGTATAGAGGGGCTTGTGAGACACTTTTCATCCTTGGCCATAGGCTGGTAATTATGGAGAATAAAAAATGCTGGGTCACCTTGGCTCAGGTAGGGGTTTCACGTTGGCCAAAGAAAGAGGAGTGTAAAGAAGAGGGCTTCATGTTCAATTATAGAACAGTTAGTGCAAGTGGAAGACAAGTCCCTTGGGCAGTTGTGTACATCTTCATATAAACCACACACACACAAAAAAAGTGGAAAAATGAGTGGCACCCGAGTGGGTGCAGAAGGAATAACATATTACAGCCCAACTTACCTGTAAGGAAGGTAGAACAATGTCAATGCATAGTCAGTCCCCCTGTACTCCACATTCTGAACATGACTTTAAGCCACGTAGATTACCTATGTCTTGGGAATGACTATTTTGACAGTGTTTCTGAATGCCTATTATTTATCTGCACTGCTTAGAACGCGAGAGATGTAAACATAGCTTTAAGAAATGATCAAGAGCAATCACTTTGATGTACAACTCATCTAAAATTTGGTGATTGCAACTCTTAAGTTTGAAGTACCCCAAATTAGATGTAGGGATAAGACAAGTGTACGATTAAAACATGAATGATCCCCATATGAGGCACACACCCATAATCCCAGTGACTTGGGAGGCTGAGGGAGGAGGTCACAAGTTTGAGGCCAGCCTCAGCAATTTAGTGAGACCCTGTCTCACGATAAAAAATAAAGGGCTGGGGATGTAGTGGTAGAGGACTTCTGAGTTAAATTCCCCATACCACAAAAGATACATGATATTAAAAACTGCTAATAGCCAAGCACAGTGGTGTACACCTGTATTCCCAGCATCTTGGGAGGTTGAGGCAGTAGTGTCATGAGTTCAAAGCCATCCTCATCAATTTAGTGAGGCCCTAAACAACTCAGTGAGACCCTGTCTCTAAATAAAATACAAAAAAAGGGCTGGGGATGTAGCTCAGTGGTTAAGCGCCCCTGGGTTCAATCCCTAGTACTAAACAAACAAACAACAACAACAACAAAAACCTGTTAATAAAATTTCAAATTGTACCTACGTGTTTCTATTAAAACTCTGTAATAACAGAAGCTACTATTGTTCTGATTGTTCATTCATTGTGATTATAAGATTAACATGTTTCCCCCATTTGACTGTTAACTACATGACTCTATTTGTGCCCCCACTGTATACCTAGGTGTATACTGTATAAGATAGGCTTTCTACAGACTTGCTAAATGATGTGATTATGCATAGTCTTTATTTTTAAATGAGTTTCTATTTATACAAATATGGGAAAGTCTCAGGAGTGAAGGCAATTCTTAGAGCCAAGATGATGTGAATCAAGGCACCACTACTATGGCCAAACTAAGAAGATCAGAACTATCCTTGAATGGTCAACTTGAAAAACATAGCTATAAAAAAGCAATTACCACATCATGCTTCTACCCTTTATGCTGTTATATCAATCTTGGATGACTGCATTATTTTCTCTCTGTGTGTATGAAAATCAAATGTAGATATTCTACTAAAATACTAGGAATTCAGACAGAACTGTTATAATCTCAAACTTTTTTGGGGGGGGTACCGGAGATTGAACTGGGGGGGGGGGGTATCCAACCACTGAGCATATTCCCAGCCCTATCTTACAGGGTCTCACTGAGTTGCTTAGTGCCTCACTGTTGCTAAGGTTGGCTTTGAATTCACATTATTTCTGTCTCAGCCTCCTGAGCTGCTGGGATTACAGGAGTGTGCCACTGTGCCTGGATAATCTCACATTTTCAAGTAATTATTTTTAAATATTTATTTTTTAATTATAGGTGGACACAATAATTTATTTTATTTTATGTGGTGCTGAGAATCGAACCCAATGACTCACACCTGGCATGCCAGGTGAGCGCTCTGCCTCTGAGTTACGGCCTCAGCCCTCAAGTAATTATTGCAAGGAAATTTTATAAGAAAAGCATTTAGATTTCAAACACCCTTCCCCCAACCTGCTCCTTTAAGTTTTTCTCCCTTTAATAAGAGGTCTATCTATCCAGGTCCCATCTACTCAGGACCTCCAGGAAAAAAAAAAAAAAACCCAAGCATTAAGGTGGGGGTGTGACTCAGTGGTACACCGCTTGTCTAGCATGCATGTGGTCCTGGATTTAATACTCAGGACTACAAAATAGAAAAAATAAACAAGCATCACCTTTGACTCATCTCTTATCTTTCTTATCTTTTTTTCCCTTACTCTCTCTAATACCTAATATCCAATCTATCAGCAAGTTCTGGCTCTTCTTCCCCACCTCTGTGTTGCCACTGTTGGGTCAAGCCACCATCCTCTTTCAGCCTCTATATTGGTCTCTCTGTATCTGCACTTAAACCCATATATGGTCTACTTTCCACAGAGCAGTTGGGGAATTGTCTTTCAAGTGCAAGCCATCCCTAGCCACCTTGCTTAGAATCTCCTAATGGCTCCTTATGATGCTAAGAATAACAAATTACTAACTACAACTGACAAGGCCCTACCCACTTTCCTGAGTTTAATTCCTACTGAAACACCTACTCAGCCACTCTCACACCTGAACCTTCTGTTACTGTCCTCTTGACATGCTGGCCTTCTTTCTGACCCTGGAATGTCCTAAGCTCACTCTCACCTCAGGGTCTTTGCATATGCCACTTTCTTTGCCTTAAACACTCTTTCCTCCCAAATAGTCACATGACTGGCTGACCCCTTATAGCCTTGGAAATGTCAGAAAGTGTAGTCTCCTTTATACCCAACCTCAAGTAAGCCCCTCTAGGTATACCCCACCACATCACTTAAGTTTTATTTTCTGCATGGAGTTTACTGGTATCTGAAATTAGCTTCTATTTGTCTGCTTTAGTTGTCTTACCCCCCCACACACACACACCAAAATAAAAGCTCCAGAACAGGAACTTAAATCTTCCTATTCATAACAGTTGTAACCTCAAGTTTCCAAAGAAATGGCTGGCCCTGCGTAAGTACTCATTGTGAGCTGAAAAATGAATTAATGAATCCAACTGAGAGTCATACCACAAAAATATAATATTCCATTAAAATACCTTTTATGTTGGAAATATCAATATTGAGCTGTCCAAGTTTCTCACATGTTTTCTCTATGCATTCATAGACAGACTGCAGAATTTCCTTAGGATCTTGTTCCACCCATCTTTAAAAAAAAAGGATGTGTTTGGTTAAACCATAAGAAAGCAATATAATTGTAACTAATTTCTACAAAAATGTTAACTTATGAATGTGGCTGGTGCATAAACAAAATATATCTATATCCCATAGTCTAAAAAAATGATTTAAAGAAAAGCTTTCCTTTACATTTTTATTATTCTTTGCACAGCAATCAATCATTTTAAAGGAGACCATTTTTTCAAGTCCAAAAATAAGATGTATTAGTTCCCCAATTCTTTATATTCTGTGGGTTTGATGAATTTTGATAAACTATCTTCATGTTTCATTAGTTACTTCTAAGTAGATGAAAATACATTATTCTTATAAATTATATATTTTGGAATCAAAAGGAACTCATTAGTAATATATTTTTTGGGGGGTACCAGAGATTGAACTCAGGGACACTCGACCACTGAGCCACATCCCCAGCCTTATTTTATATTTTATTAGAGACAGGGTCTCACTGAGTTGCTTAATGCCTTGCTAAATTGCTGAGGCTGGCTTTGAACTCATGATCCTCCTGCCTCAGCCCCCACCTGAGTTGCTGGGATTACAGGTGTGCGCCAAACACGCCTGGCATATAGTAATATTATTTGCCACACTTTTTCCCCAAAATGTTTTGTTGAAATTTAGGGGAAATTTTTAAACTTCTAATAACTATTTCATGTAGATGAATTATTGATCCATATATTCATACTCAATCCGAGTAAAGTGTTGGTAAGGTCCCAGCACCTCAGAAGGGTAGAAGACTAATAAAAAATGAGAAGGAAGAGAAGGCTGGGAGTAACAAACAATTTAACAAGCAATTTAAGGAAGCCCAAAGTAGAAATGACACAAACTAAAAGAATTCTACTTCGAGGTTCTGGAAATAGCAATGGAATTCCAAACACCTTTTCTCTCTGCCTTCCTGGAGCCAGATTAAATGTTTCCCTTTCCTGAGCTTTAAGCTTTGTGTGGAACATTTCTTTTTTTCAAAAACCCAGTATTTTAATTCGCATCCCTCCAAGAACCAGGTATCCTCTTTCCAAATTGTACTAGGATCAGGCCTATAGACAGTCATTCTAATGCTCCTAAATATTTAACAAAGGAATGCTTTTAAAAATAGGAGAACCACAGTCTCTGTGATGCAATCCATTAGCAAGTTTGGCTATTAACTGAAAGGTTGGTGGTTTGAGCCCATCCAGGGACGCTGTCTTTTGCTGCGCAGTGACTTCAGCAACTTAGCTAAGCCCTAAACATCTTAATGAGACACTGTCTCAAAATAAAATATAAAGGGGCTGGGGATATAGCTCAGTTGGTAGAGTGCTTGCCCAGCATGCCCAAGGCCCTGGGTTCCATCCTCAGCACCATCAAAAATAAATAAATAAAAATTTAAAAATAAAATAAAAAGTGCTGGGGATATGGCTCAGTGGTTGAGAGCCCCTGGGTTCAATCCCCAGTACGAAAAAAACAAATCATTTTTTCTTGGGAAAAAAATAATACAATTTGTTAAGACATTGTATTTTTCTTTTTTCTCAAATTGAGGTAAAGTTTAGACTCAAACACATGTATCTAAAGTTGACAATTGGCCACGTTTGGACAAATATATATATATATATATATATAATCAATACCCCAGACAAGATAAAAAAAATTTATCATACCCCAGAAAATTCTCCCCCACACCTGGGTATTGGGGATGGAACCTGGGGTCCCTCACATGCTAGGCAAGCATTCTACCACTGAGCTATTCCCCCAATCCATATCCCAGAAAGTTCTTTCATGCTCCTTTCAATTCAATCATATACCCCATAGGCAATCACTTTTCTATCATCCTATATTAATTTAGTCTACTTTTGAATTTCAGATAAATTGAGCCATGCAGTATATACTTTTTTGTACTTCTTTCAACATCCATTACTTCAATGAGATTCATCCATGTTGAAAGTATCAGCTCACTTTTTAAAAATGCTGAATAGCATTCCACTGTTATCCATTGTACCGAGGACAGACATCTGGGCAGTTTCCAGTTTGGGACTATTATGAATAAAATGGCTATAAACATTTGTATGTGAGTCTTTCTATAGTTATATGTTTTCATAAGATTGAAATGCTGCAGATATATGATTAACATTACAAGAAACTACCATATGGTTTTTGAAGGGGTTGTATCATGAGTATCATTAAATTTTAAATAATGTACAACATTATATTTAATTACAATTCTCACATGTTATTCTAAAAAAGGATTATTTCAGAGATGGACATCATTACCCTAAGTACATGTATGAAGACACGATGGTGTGAATATACTTTGTATACAACCAGAAATATGAAAAATTGTGCTCTAGGCCTGGGTTTGTGGCTCAGCAGTAGAGTGCTTGCCTCGCACGTGTGAGACCCTGGGTTTGATCCTAAGCACCACCACATAAAAATGAATAAATGAAATAAAGTTATTGTGTCCAACTACAACTAAAAAAAATAAGTATAAAAAATTGTGCTCTAGGGGCTGGGGATGTGGCTCAAGCGGTAGCGCGCTCGCCTGGCATGCGTGCGGCCCGGGTTCGATCCTCAGCACCACATACAAACAAAGATGTTGTGTCCGCCGAGAATTAAAAAATAGATATTAAAAAACTCTCTCTCTCTCTCTCTCTCTCTCTCTCTCTCTCTCTCTCCCCCCCCCTCTTTCAAAAAAAAAAAAAAAAGAATTATAATTCATTATTGTGCAATTATTTAAAAAAAAAAAAAAAAAAAAAAATTGTGCTCTATATGTATAATATGAATTGTAATACATTCTGTTGTCATAACAAATTAGAATAAAAAATATATTTAAAAAATAAAAAAGGATTATTTCATATTAGTGATAAGATATACATGCTTTTTAAAAAGCTTACACTCATATTAGTAAAAACTCCATATGGCAATGATGGGAACACAAAACTAAATATAGAATTTCAGATATTTAATAATTACTATAGTTTGGATCTAGAATGTCCCCAAAGGTTCATATGTTAAAGACTTGGTCCCCAGCTGGTGGCACTACTGGGAAGTGGTGGAAACTTTAGGAGGTAGGGCCTAGTTGGAGGAAGTAGGTCACTGGGAGCATGTTCTGGAAGGTTATATCTTGTTCAGTTTCTCTCCCTGCCCTCATCACCACTGCCCCCCAACACATACATACACACACACACACACACACACAAACTTTTGTCTTATTATTTTATTATTCATTCCTTTTGTGTCACTGATTTCATAAACCACGAATTACCCACATGTTTTTTACTGACCTAAAGTTATTACTTTTTTTCTTGACTAATACCAATCCCTCAAGTCTTCTCAGGAGGGTGCCTGGGGAAGGTTACTTTACAAATCTACAGGGAAGGGTAAAATGAACCAATAAACACAATTTGTCTTCACAAATCAAATTAGGAAACATACCCTTCTCTTGGGAACTCCTGTTTTATTTCTACTTGATGATGACTAAGTAGTTCAGCTGTTTTTGAATTGAAAACCTGAAAAAACATATTGCAATATTAGTGTAAAAATGCAAGAAGATATTAAACATGTCTAAATTTATTCAGCAACTGAAGTTCTTGTTCACAGATTTTAATAAGTTCAATCAGATTAAATGATACACAAGATTTTCTCTTCACATGGAATTGTAAAAGTTATAAGACAGCATTAGAAATAACTTCTCCTGGCCAGGGTCAAGGGCACATGTCTATAGTCCCAGCCACTTGGGAGGCTGGGGTGCGAGCATCACTTAAGCCTAGGAGTTTGAGGCCAGAGTAGGCAACATAGAGACTAAAGAAAAAGAAAGAAGAAATAAATTCTCCTTAGAAAAGGAAATAAAACAAAAAAACTGAATGAAATCAAAAGAAATAACTTCCCTTTAGAAGAAATGAAACTTATTGAGGGTAAAGGTAAATTTAAGAGAAAATTCCTTAATAAACCAAAATGACTCTGGTTTTAAGAAATTTAATACATCAACCAACTAATAGTATGAACTTCCTTTCAAGAATAGGAAAACTTAATAATAAAAGTGAGCTGATACAATACTAATAGCTATGGCTTAAGGATTCATTCCTCACTCATGTTGGAGATGTAGTCAGGAAGGGTCACATGACACACAGGCAAGGATGCATACTGTGTGGATTCCTTTGAAGGGAAGTGCTGCAATGCCTCTAGCTATCATGAGAGGGAAACAGCACAATCAGCAAAGTTAAGTATATACTGGCCCCAACCAACCAAGCATTCTCTGTGATATCCTTATCATAAACTCCTGACCCTTGAGATAAAACGTGAGAATCAAGGGATGAATACTAACAAAGAACTGCTACATAATCCTCCGTAATTTTAGTGCTACTGAAACATTAACTTTTTTAAAAAAAATTGGCAGATTTTTTCTTATATATTTTCACCTGGTAGTCCCTATACTTGAGTACCAACGCACTTACTTTTTCAGAGTAAGAATGCATATTTTAATTAAAATTAACTCCCCAAATCACTGTAGTTATAGCAGTGAAATCACTTTCAATTAGTTAAAGAGTTACCATGTCTAGGTTTCCTGTGGGAGAAAATTACCTGTTCAACAAAGGCTAGGAAAAGATGAAGTAAAACACACTGTGACCTGTTGCCTCCCTCCCTCCTCATATGCACACCCTCTTTTCTGGGAAAAAAGGATAAACATAATGAAACCCAGAGGGCAAATTCTAAAGTTCTCAGAGGAGATAAAATATCTTGCAAGTCAAAGGTTAATCCAACACATTCTAAATAAAAGACACCTGGCAGAACCCCAAGTAACATCCCTGCAATTATAACTTTGCATTAAGGTATGAGATCTAGGATGTCAGCTCCATTTGTTCTGTTTTATTCACTGAAGCATGCCTAAGACCTAGAAAGGTATCTTGCATAGAACTGGTGCACCACAAATATTTGTTAAAGTTCTAAAAAATGGTCTGTCACAAGCACTTATTAGAAGAAAAATTATCAAATCAAATAAAAGAATTATCAACCACAATTATATTATTTTTATTCATATCACTGCTGCTCCCTTTTAACTCTCAATTCCCCAAAGGAGTTTGGGTCAAGGGACATGAGGTGTCCCTTTTTGCTGGTTGAATTAATAAAGACCTCATAGCAAACAGAGGGGACTCTGAATGAACTGGGATCCCTCTTCCATCACCTCCTACTTTTAACTAAATGAACTTCAGGACCTCATGCTAAACATGAACTCATAGGCGTTTGAAATAGACACAGAAAACAGAAGAATTTTAGCAAGCTCTATTTGTTGTATTAAGTAAAACATGATGCCATCCAATAACACAGTATTTGTAACCCTACTTTATAGAGCTCTGAACCTTAGGCAGGTACCACTACCAAGTTTGTGGGATACTTTATAGGTTTAATATTTTCAGAATCTGAAACTTCTCAATATAGCACTCTCCAATAAAATATAATGCAAGCCATAAACGCCAAGTCAAATATGTAATTAGGTACTGGGGATAGAACTCAGGACCTCACACAAGTGCTATACCACTGAGTTATGTCTCCAATCCTTTTTTATTTTTATTTTGAGACAGGGTCTTAACTAAGATGACCAGGTTAGCCTTGAATTTACAATCCTCCTGCCTCAGACTCCCAAGTAGCCAGGATTATAGGCATCCAAATGTGTAATTTTATGTTTTCTCATAAAACCAGTAAAAAGAAACCAGTGAAATTAATTTTAATAATATATTTTATTTAAGTCAATATGCCTATACATGATTATTTCAACATGTGATGAATGTTAAAAAATTATTAATAAGATCATTCACTTTTTAATGCTGTTTTTGAAATCTAGCATATATATACACATACATTATATATATATATATACATACATACATTTTATATATATATATACACATACATACATACTTTTTTTTTTTTTTTGCAGTGCTGGGGATCAAATCCAGGGTCTCATACATGCTCAGCAAGCATTCTCCCACCACTTTACACTCCCCATCCCAGAACTAGCCACATGTGGCTAATGACTATTGTATTGCACAAACTCCTAGAGTACTTTTTTCTTACATTATCTAGGTTTACAATAAGGATTATAATGAAGCCTCCTGGATGTCCTTTTGTCTGCAGCTGGAAAAAGGTAGAAAGAAAGCTAATGATGTTTCCACAAGATTCTATGATGGAGAGTAACTATCTCCACATGAGAACACATTGCCCAGTAGCAAGAATACTAGCTGGGTTTCATTAAGATTTCAAAAAGCATGCAGATTAAAGATGACAATAGCTGTATAATTTGTTTTATAAAATGCCTAGCATGGACATTTGTTTAAAAATCATTTGATGGGAGCTGGGGATGTGGCTCAAGTGGTAGCGCGCTTGCCTAACATGCATGAGGCACTGGGTTCAATTCTCAGCACCACATAAAAATAAAATAAAAATGTTGTGTCCACCTAAAACTAAAAAATAAATATTTTTTAAAAATCATTTGATGGCAATGGCCAAACATTGCAGAATTACAGATACTCCTTACTTTTTAACTCACTTTTCAAGTTTGAAATTCACCAAACTTAAAGGTCACTTAAAGCTTCTGATACACAACAATATAGACTAGAAGAGTATCTTTAAGAAAAAAAATTAGGGGCTGGGGCTATAGCTCAATGGCAGAGCACTTGCCTCGCATGTGTGAGGCACTGGATTCGATCCTTAGCACCACATAAAAATAAGCAAATAAAATAAAGGCATTCTGTTCGTCTACAACTACAAAAAAAATTTTTAAAGAAATTAAAAGGAATAATTAAGACACAGCAGTCCATGGGAGTTAGTAGGCATGTTAGAAATCCTGTGGCCCAGCATTTTCAGAATGTGCTTACTGCACCTCCAGAAGCTGGGAAAGAGGGACAGGGAGCAGAAAAAAAAATGGTTAGCAATGGAGTTCCAAGGTGAAAATTAAATGACACCACCAACTCAAACCCATAGCCCTAATATAATACTCTCATATTTACAAGGTGAGATCCAGGAGGTTAGATAATACTGAAAAACAGAACTAAGCACCAGGTTTTTTGAATACTAATTCAATACTTTTTGGGTTCAAAATCATACTGATACAATTCACAATTTTTAATCACCCATTAAGTGGCAGTGAATACAAATAAGCCTTATAATTGCATAGGGCTGCCAAGGGCTATGAAGAGGAGAAAAGTCATCTTCTGATTAGGACATGTGGGAGTCAGAAGAGCTCCCCAAACAGGTAACTTCTAAAGTAGGACTTCAAATTGAACAGATGTGAATTCACGTGGGAGACAAAGTACAGCTATACAGGGTGTACAAGTGGGCGAGGGTACACACTGCTATCTACTGTTTAGGGAGGTGAGGCTGGGGCCAGGAGAGCAGTCAAAGTGTGTCTGTAGAGATCCTGGTAAGCTGCACAAGACTCCAACTAGGACAGCAGCAGAAATAGGGATTGAGAAGAGTGAAATGTAAACGCAGAAGTATACACAGGAAAAGAAGGAACACTCAGGGATGATAGATTCCAGGTTAGCACAAATAAGTAAGCAATGTTTCCAAGCCAAGGGACAGGGTAGAGCAGTAGCTGCAGGACAGGAATAGGTAATGAGTTTGCAAACTTCATTTTAGATATTGTGTGTTTGAGGTGTTGCTCTGTTAGAGTGGAGATGCCCAGCAGTCAGTTGCTTCTATTTTTAGGTCATAAGTTTAAAGAAAGAGATTCATTCTCAGAATTTCATGTGGGCCAGGAAGGCAGATGAGAATTTCATGTCTGCCGTAATGTAAAGGTGAAGAACACAGGGCTCAGAGGCACACAGATTTGGGAAAGTCAAGCCCCCAGTCCTGCCCATGTCAACAGTTTAAGAGCCTCAATTTTTCTACCTGTAAAAGGACTGAGTAAAATTATTTAAGAAGATTATTTAGCACAGAGCAAACACATTATATATATATATATATATATATATAGTATGCATATATATGTATATACACATCCATACACATCATACTATATATAAATGTTATCACTATAGTTGGTACTACTACTGTTACTACTTATTACTATTATTAGTACAACCACCAACAACATCAATATGTCAGTTCTAGATTCATCACCGTAAATCATGTCTTAATTCCAGATTTTGTTTTGGGGGGGAAGGACAATTAAAAATAGAAGAGGAATTGGGGTTTTAGCTCAGTGGTAGTATACTTGCCCAGTATGTGGGAGGCCCTGGGCTAAAGGAGGAGAAGAAGCAGCAGGAGGAGAAGGAGGAAGAAGAGAAAGGGAGGAGGAAGAAAAAGAAAAAGAAACAAGGGAAGTTAATGTAGGAAAAGAATTTAGTAAAGTGCAGATACACAGTATACACTCAAGTGATATTACTATTACTGTAGCTGCTACCATTACTGTTACATTATTGTGTTTTATTACCACTAGTACCTATAAGTGGTACAAGTCACCAGGTGTATATTCACCCCATGCCTAAATTATGACTCAATTCTAGGTTTGGAGTAGGGAAGTAGTTAAAAATTAAAGAAACAAGAAAACTTGTTTTTATACAATAAGTTTTGAAATAACCTGTTGAGGGGCTGGAGTTGTAGCTCAGTGGGAGAAAACTTGCTAGCACATGTAAAGCACTGGGTTCGATCCTCAGCACCACACAAAAATAAATAAAATAAATGTATTAAAAAATTAACCTGTTGAAACAAATGCATGCCTTACCAGTCTCATAAGGAGAATTGTGGACAGACAAAATGCTCTCCTAACTAAATAAATGTCTTATAGGTTTGCCTCTCTCATCCTATTACTAATTCGGTCATCCCATCATAAACTTGCACATTCATTTCCCTCCCCACGTGACTTCCCCACTAGACTAGTCTTTTATGGCACACTAAACTTCACTATGTGATAAGACATTGTTCAGGAATGTAAACTCTCTCAAGAACACCATGACTGCATAAATTTGAATGACCAAGAATAAAAATACGAACTACAAATATATCACATTGCAAATTTTACCAGAAAAGTCCTAATGGCATCTTCCAACAAGCCACAGAATTAAGAAAAAGAAAACAGCACAAGACATATTTTTCTTCTACATGAAATCATATTAAATATGGTATGCATGTATCTAACACAGTTATACTTGCCAAATATGTTATGTTCAAAGACCCTTTCAAGTTTTATTGTGCTATTCTTCTAATACAAGACTTCTAGTCAACACATTTGAGCCCTACATGCCCCCTCACTGCTGAGGTCAGTTCATGTAATAATCACCTATTACATGCCTTTGGGAGAAATAAAGACACTGTTTTGATCCTCAAGGGGCTCAAAGTTGAAATGTTTTAACATGAAAGTAGGCTTGAGAGCAGGGCACAGTGTTGCTCACCTGTAATCCCAGAAGTTAAGGAGAGGCTGAGGCAGGAGAATTGCAAATTCAAAGGCAGCCTCAGCAATGGTAAGGCACTAAGTAACTCTGTGAGACTCTGTCTCTAAATAAAATACAAAATAGGGCTGGGGATGTGGCTCAGTGGTCAAGTGCCCCTGAGTTCAATCCCAAGTAGCAGTCAATCAATTAATCAATCAATAAAAATTTAGGCCTGAGAGACAGGAGGAAAAGTGCAGGTGGCAGCTGTCTGAGGAGAATGTGTTCATGCCACCTTGTATAACACAATGGGCAAGAAAACAAGCCAATGTAGTGGAGAAAAAAATAACAAAAAAGAATCACAAGTTCCAGTTGTTATACAAGTGGTCTCATTCCAGTTGCAAGCCACATTCATTTTAAGAAACTTACCGTTTCTCAGTCTCTGGCCCATAACAGGTGCCTAATAAATATGTGTTAAATAAATTGAAGCGACAAAGAAGGAGGAAATCTATCCATAAACCTTATGAGATCTCTAGGTATGATGAGACATCTGGGGCCAAGGCAATGTTTCCTGCCAAAACAAGCACAGAACTACAATTCTAGTCATTCTTCATATACACTGGCTGTTGGAACAAAATGATTATGCAACCATTATCCATGGTGACACACCTAAGCCCTGCCCAGGACCCGCTGAATATGAGTCACAAGATGATCTTAACCTGAAGTTCTTATCCAAAGCAACATTTTTATATTTTGTGAAACCAATTAGCAAGTATGTTTTTCTTGGTGAAGAGCCATTCATTTGTAACCCTAATTCCATAATCAAAACTGACACTTGAGTGACAGATGGGGAGATAGTCTTCCCCATTCTTCCATCTCCTCTTCACAGTACTCCAGGTAGCTGGGGATCCCAAGGCAGTAATAAGGAGGACTGGTTTCAGAGTATGACAGATCTGGACTTAAATCCTAGTTCCAACATTACTCTGTGACCTTGGACACTATCCTCAGCCATAGCAAAGGAGCTTACTAATACCATCTACATCACATTAAATGAGATAATGCTGGAGAAGTCCCCAACACAGTACCTGATAAATTTCAAGTCACAACATATTTCAAGCCTTTCTGTAATGGGGAAAATTTAAGTTACCAAATTAAAGAAGGAAGTTGACTGTTAAAGCTGAAACTTTTGTCTCATAAAGAAATGGCCCCTCCTTAAAACCTGTTACACTAATATTCTTTCCAGGAAGTTCCTATTCTGAAATCTGAGTAATCATGTGCCAACCTCAGTTCACTTTCCTATCAGACAAGGTGGAAATTTTCCTCCAGTTCAAAACATATGCATAGGGCTCCACCTAATGAAGAAATGAACATATTTTAAAATTACAGGTCTAACACTAAAATAAATGAACTAATCAAGTATATCCAAGTCAGAAAATTTTCAGATTTTTTTTTTTTTTTGGCAACATAAGAAAGAAAACCAGGGATAAAATTTGGTTGACCTATTAAGAGAAATTTAAAAATCTATTCAATAAACATGTATAAAGATCTTTCTGTAACAAAACATGTGTTCATTTGTCATTTTGATCAAGATGTTTTAAGGAATTCAAAGAAGAACAAACCTAAAAAGGAGGTCTCTGCTCCTAAGTATAGAAGGTATACAAATACAAGGGAGAAGGTGATAAAAGTTATTAATAGATGGGGTAGGGGTTGTGGCTCAGTGGTAGAGCGCTGGCCTAGCATGTGTGAGGCCCTGGGTTCAATCCTCAGCACCACATAAAAATAAATAAAATAAAGGTATTGTGTCCAACTGCAACTAAAATATTTTTAAAAGAGTTATTAATAGAGGTATAAAAAAGTGCTATAGGGTGGGAGAGAAAATCCAACTAAGGAATTTTTTACTAAAAAGTGGTGATTGAGTCATTATTTAGAGATAGGATAGAATTTCAAGAGGCAGATATGGGGACAGGGGAGGAGGCATTTTACTCTGATGAAAGAGCACAAATAAGGCTTTTTCTCCTTATGGGAGAAAGCTAATATTACTAATAAAAAAAAGGGGAGAAGAAAGAGGTTATTGGTCTTGTGAAACCTAAGGCAAATTGATGAATAATGGCCAGGAAATTAAATGCTTTTAAATTCATAAGCTTCATTATGACAGTTCTTATCCACTATATTCTCTCCTGAGTCATAATTACAACGTAGAACAATATGACTGGAATAACTCCCGGGAATCACCTTGTGATTGAAGCACTGGTTCAGCAAATGTATTATCTGCATTTCACAGGGAGTGGTTTAGCAACCTCTTCCTTATAACCAAAGGGAAAAATCTCCCTTGCTAAACCATTCCCAAGTTTTTCCGCTTTCACTTATGATCCTTAAGTCTTTTATCTGTCTCTGAAGAGTTATTTCATGGTTGTTTCTCAAGGAACAGATGATTTTATTGATTAACTTTTATACATCATTCTCTAAGCAGGATGGGAATCTTCTGAATTTGCAACTTAGCTTACTGCTTGAGATCATGCCCTGTGGAAATTAGTAAAGGGAACCCAGTCTTTCAAAGTTCATATTGTTCATGTTACATGCTGAACAAATGATTGTGGCATTATGAAGTTGATCAATTCCTTCTCTATCAGTGTAGACAGATGCCTTTTGGCAACAGAATCATAAGGACTAGGAACAACCTGTAGTGGATAACCACAATCACTAGGCTACATGGACAGCAACAATGAAAAACTAAAAAAGGAAGGCAAGCATGTTCAGGCTGACTCCTTAAAAGGAAGCTTACAAAATTGTGAAATATTGTATCCACTTTTACATAGGGCAAACACTGTATAAACTTGAGAACAATTGCCTTGCTTAAAAAAATAGTTGCCATCACTTAAGAATTTGAAAAGTTCATCTGGGTGGGTGGTCAACGCCTGTAATCCCAGCAGCTCCTGAGGCTAAGGCAGGAGGATTCCAAATTCAAAACTAGCCTCAGCAATTTAGCAAGGCCCTAAGAAACTCAGCGAGACCCTGTCCCTAAGAAAAATATAAAAAAGAGCTGGGGATGTGTCTCAGTGGTCAAGTGTCTCTGGGTTCAATCCCCAGTACCCCCTCCCCCAAAACTGGAAGAGTTCACTGAGAACTCTAAACTACTGGCTTTCTTAAAGAATCTGAAGATCTAGCAGCCCTGTGCTTGCATTTCTACTTAGCAGTTACTGGCTGCTGGCTATCCCCTTAGCCTCTAATCTGCTGGCCCTCTTCCTGACCCCTACAGGCATTTTTGTCAGATTTTTGAATATGGCTTTAAAACTCAACCCACACATCTTAATGGTCTTAAGTTGGGAAGATAATGATTGTGTATTTTATATATTAATCAAATCCAGTTAAGCAGATTTACTTAAGATTCAGGATTAGAACATTTATATAAATTTAAGACAAAATGAAACCTGGCTTGGGTGATCAAAAGATACACAATACAGAAAACATGGAACTATGCCTTGTCAGTGTGACAGCTCAAACCAGGGTATGTTATTAAATAAGATTCAAACTAAAAGTGGACTGAAAGTTTCTCAGTTTCAAAGCACAAATGCATTTTTTTTGTCAAGTGCCAGCTAAATAGAATAATATATGTGCGCACACACAATGCAAATATACACACATACATGCCAAATAAAACAGGAAAAATGATTCGAAGTACCATGAAGAGGGAGCTAAATAATCACTAAATACTTACATCAACTTGCCAGGCTAGTCAAATGTCCATTGAAAGCATGAACTCAATTGTACATTAAGAGTAACTTTCCTAATGGTAGCAGAGTTACTTAAATAGCACTCTTACATGGTAAAACTCTACTGTTATACATGGTAAATAAAGAAACAAAGAATTTCCCTGACACATTATGCTGGGAAGCACTGAGAGGACAACATTTGATTATAATGGGCAAAGTATCCAAACCAAAATTTTCGAATCTTTGAAGTTGAATAGATTCTTGAAAAAGCAGTGTAGTGTGACTGTTTCCTAATTTTTTCAGCCACCCCCTCAGTTTGCTACCCTCTGCAATTTCTGTGGGAGAGAATGACAACGCATCATCACGCTAATACTTCATTCTTTCTACTGCTGGAAAGGACGCTGGGTTGAGCTACCACAGCCGTGACACAGCTTTCCCTCCATCCAAGGACGTCCTGTGCCTCTCAGGCCAAATGCTCCTGGGGAAAACCGCTGCAGCGGTCAATTTGGCCACCTGTCCCCTGCTGCACGCGGGCCGCTCTGCGTAGGATGCTCAGATAATCCTCGCTCTATTTGGGCAAAGAGTCCCCCTATTAGTGCGTGACCCAGCTCCACGACCAAAGCTGCAACTGCTCAACTGTGCCTCCGGGGTCCTGGGAAGCTGAGTTCCTCAGGCCCGGGCGGGGCAGCCCCAGCGTGGCAAGCCCCTCTTCGGCCTTCCCCCCTTGCCCGGCCATCAGAATTCAGGGCCGCGAGAGGCGCGGGATGGGGACGCGATACCTAGCCCCAGCGTCCTCAGGCTCCCGCCCCGGCTCACCGCCTCCTCAGATATCACCCCAGGCTCACCAAAAAGCGTGTCGAGCTGGTACCCTGGTCCACTGCCCCCACCAACGGCCCCAAAACTGCTTTCTTCGCCGCTGCCATGAAACCAGCTTCAAGTCGTCCGGCTATCGCGGCCGGTTTCCCGGGTGACCGCGGTGGGCGGGGGAGGGGCGGGCGGAGAGACCGGAGACTAAGACCACGAGCGTCTGCTGAACACTCGGACCGCGCTGGAGGCAGCCCCTTTACCCGCGCGGAGCCTTCTCACCCCGCCCCTCCGGCCCAAACTCCGCCCCCCAGAGCGTTCCCCCACGGCCTCGGGGGCGTGGTGGAGGGGGGGCGCTGTCTGCCAGGCTGGCCAATTAGCGAACACGGAAAGAAAAAGAACGTTCGGACAGTCCGAGGGCGGTGAGACGTCATGGGGGCGGGGTCTGGGCGCGGCGGAGGCGGTGGCCCGCGCAGCAGGTCACAGGAGAGGAGGCCAGGGAGCCGGCTGCCTAGCCGGCCTGCTGCAGTGTCTGGGGCGGAGGCGAGTACTAACCGTTGGCTCGGAGCGCCTCTGCCCCGCAGAAAGAACACAAGTCCGCCCGAGCCCACAAATGGGTCCAAAAGTGCAGAACTGCTTGTTCCCTCCGGTGGGCTGTGCTGAGAACGACGTGAATCTCAGTGGGAATCTCCCCGGGGTCCGACCTTCCCGCGCTTCCCACGCCCCGCCCACCTCCCGCGCTTGGCCCCTGTTAATAATAGTTATAATCTTGCCTACTGGGACTGGCCCCAAGTGGGACCACTACAAGGAGCAATGCGAATCCCTAACCTTTGTAGATTTTTCAGAATCAAGAAATACCGTAATTCTTTCGGTTTAGTATTTAAGGGAAACATTTAAAAGCAACTTCCCCGAGTCCCTCGATTGACCAACCACACAGAAGACACCCGGCACCTCCCTGTCCTGACGCGCCCTTGCTCCAGGCTGGGCTTCTGTCTGGTGTCCCCTCCCCCCACACGCCATTTCCGCTCCCCTAGTTAACTGCTTTGGACAGTCAAGGGAAGAGAAAAGGGATTCTCACTTGACCTTGAATTTACCTTGCCAAGATCCTGTTGAGTCATGTGTTCTAGGGGCTTTCAAATTTTGGACCCAGACCCATAATGTGAAATAATTTCCAAACAACTTGGGGATTGTGGGTATGTGAGCGTGCATGCATTATATAAAATATAACAGTTACATATATAGATACATTTTATATATATTTGTATGTATTATGTTTCCTAAACAGTTTTTGTCTTTCCATGCTCTATACAGTCTATATTTTTTATATTATAGTGTGTCACTTTTAAGAAATATTAAAAATCACTAAATTGATTTAGTAAATCATATGCGCTTATCAGTTTTCAAAAGCTCTCTCATTTCTTTCCATCCCTTTCCCAAATCTCCCAGTATTTTTGGAACATCATTTCTATTTTTTCCTCCTCTTGCATTACTCTATACCACCTTACTTCTCCATTTATTTATTTAGTTACACCACAGTTGTTCTGGAAGCAAATTTTCCTATACTCCTTTTAGCCATTAGATTCTGGTGTTCCAAATGAAGCCTGCTTGTGGAGCTACTGGACTTGATAACTATTAATAAACTGACTTGCTTTGAGGTAGAAGGGCAGATGGGTAAGTATTTCTGAATTTTCTTGAAAGAGGAAAAAGAGACACGCATATAGGTAAATGTTGAGGAACTAGGTCAACTTGCCTCTAAAAATTGTGAAAGGCATTAATTGAATAAGTGATATATAAATAAAGATTTCCTTGGTTCTAGAAGTCAGTAAAAACAAAGCCGCCAAACCTATCACATTGATCCATTTATTTAAAAAAAAAAAAAAAGGCCCTGACCATGTTTGAACTTTCACACTTTTGGCTCAGATTCTACTAGGACAGCAAATGATTTGTTTAGCGGCACAGTGGGGATCAGAATTCAGTCATTTCAAAATAAGTTGCACTGTATGTACATGATAGATCCTTAAATTTATTGGTCCTCTGGTTCCTACAGCAGTGTGTACCCCACATCCTCAATCCTTTCACCAAAACAAAACTGAAAAGCCAAAATATTATTTGAATTTTCAGGAGTTACACACATCTAAGTGCCCTCTAAAAGACAAGGGGAAGACAAAAGGAAGTGTCCTAAGTGGAAGAATCAACCTCAGCCTGCCTAAACTCCACACTCTAAATATTTACTCTAAACTCCCATAAATCAATTTTCTCTTACCCTTTTAGAATTATTCTCTTGCTTGCCCTTTCTCACCCCTTCAAGCCCCAGCTGCAGTCCAAAATAGTTTTTTTTTTAATTTTTTAAAATAACTTTATTTATTTTTTTAATGTTAAAAATGTTAGGGTTAAACCCAGTGCTTCACATTCTATCACTAAGCCACAACCCCAGCCCCCCAAATTTTACATAAATGTAAAAATCAACCAATACCTATTCTGATTCCATTTTTCATACTGAGACAGAATTGGAAATAACAATGGCCTGAGGCCCAAACAGGATAAGTGATAGGCATGTTTGAGACCAGCCCTCCTCTGTGGCAGAACCAGGACTTGAATTTCAGTCTCCTGACATCAAACCTAGTGCAGCAAACCTTTTACAGCAGATGGAGGCAATGGAAGCTGAAGGAAAATGGACTAAAAGAGAAAAGATGGGATGCTGGTCCACCTTTATTTCCCTACCATGCACTGCAGATCTGAAGGCAAAGTAGCAGATGAAAGAATTCCCCACGCAAAGACACTTCGCCGGGAGAATTCCAATTTTATTGCAAAAAGCTGTGTGCTTATATAGAACTAAGGGGGAGATGGTAGGGCTTAGATAAATGGCAGGCAACCTGTTTATTGGCAAGTTCTTTCAGATATCAGCTCCGGAGCCCAGGAATTAGTTCTCATTGGGGCTAAGGTTCCCTGCCATCGAGATTTGAAATTGGCGCCGGCGGGAGAGTTCACACGGTGGGGAACTTTTCGCGCCACTGCAGAAAAGAAGAAGGTAGGAAGAAGAGGTGCTTAGGCGCCATGTTGGGGTTTTTTCTCTGGGGTATGGCTGCCGTTTATACTTTTCCCAACAGCAGAGGTGTAAACACTTAAGTGGAAATGTAAGGACTTGGTCTGATTTTGGCCCTGCCATTGAACTCTTACTCTTCTTGACCTTGAGTAACTCATTTCCTCTCAGGGCTTCCTTTTGCTCATGTGTAAAATAGGGAAAATGTCACTGATACTGACGTGGATGGGTTAATGTGACTTGACTGATGTAATGCCTGTGTCATGAAAGGCAAGATGCAGTATCCCTGTCATTTCTGTTTTCTACCAAAGAGATCTAGAGGTGAAGAACCAAAGTTCTTCACAGGCAAATGATTTAAGTAGCTTGAGTCATCTAAGGCTTGCTATGATAATTTCTGCCTAGTAGAGCAGGAAATCAAAGTTAAGCCCCTTTAGAGTGTCTCTAGGTGTTTCGCTTATTCCTCCTCTAGTTTTTCCTGTTCTTTATTAACTTACACAGAATTTATATAAGCAGAAAAAGCCTACATTTCCCTAGAGAATCTTTTTTTTTTAATTGTTTCTGGCATCGCTTCTTGATCTCATGTTCTCCTGAGCTGTAGCACTTACTTTTTCTAGTCTAGTCTATTTGGAAAACTAGCCTTTCCTTAATTCCTCCTGACTATTCTATTGACTTGAATATGAATTGGTATGGATAGGAAAACCATAACATGGAAAGTTAGTGCTAGAAATATTTACAATAAAAACCCAGGCACTTTATTATTTTATAGAACTGAAATGCTTTAAGCAGATATATGGAGTAATCTGCCTCTGCTAATTAGAGGGAGTTAAAAACAGATTAAGAATTTAAATAGGGGTGCTGGAGATATAGCTCAGTTGGTAGAATGCTTGCCTTGCATGCACAAGACCCTGGGCTCAATACCCAGCACCACAAAAAAAAAAAAAAAGAATTTAAATGTATTTGTTAAAAATAGCCAAATTGGGAGCCTCTCTCTTCCACTTGCAGATTGGAGAATCCACTCACATGCATGTTAATCATCTAAACGTGACTGCCTAAAATTGTGTGTCACTTTACACAATGTTGTACTCATAAAAACATAAGGATTGGGCAGGTTCTCACTACTTGTGTCAGAACCACCTAGAGGATTTGTTAAAACGGGGGTTGCTGGGCCACAACCCCACAATTTGTTTCATGGGTGAGGTCTGAGAATTTGCATTGCTAACAAATTCCCAGGTGGTGCTGATACTTCTGATACAGGGACCCCACATTGAGAACAATTAGGCTCTGGATAGAGTTTGACAAAACTGTAGTAAAACCCTGAGGTAAAAAGAGGTCTCTGTTTTATGAGTTGTTAATGTCCCTTTTTCCTAAACCTCCGGTCTCTGCTAAGAATCAAGTCATCTACTTAAGATATTGGTAGATGAGGGGCTGGAGTTGTGGCTCAGTGGTAGAGCACTTGCCTGGCATGTGTGAGGTGCTGGGTTTGATCCTTAACACTGCATATAAATAAATAAACAAACAAACAAATAAATGATCCATTGGCAAGTAATTTTTTTTTATTTTAAATTTTAAAAAATGGTAGATGAAGGCTTAAGGAAGAAGGTTCTCAAACATTAGTTTATGTCAGAATCATCTTGGGCACTTGTTAAGGAGGCTTATTTGTGCCACTCTCTTTTACCCCACCCCAATAAATGCAATGAGGTAAGCTGCTTGATACCAGCAATTTTGTCCTGATCATTATTATGATCCCAGGAACTATAAGTGATATCAAAAGAATGATAAGTGATTATCAAAAGAATGAATAAATATGGTAGACTGAAAAACCAAATGAGTGGCTCCTAATGACTCATGCTTTCTAGTAATAAAGCCCTTTTATTGTGCCATCCCACAATGACCTTCTGACTTGGACCATTGATATGCATAGACAGTGGGATAATAGGAAACATGATAGGAACCGCAAAAAGCACTTGTGCAGAAGTGAATGTTTCCCTCTTGGAACTCAGTGTAATCTGCAACCAAATAAGAGGCCATGTTGGGGAAAACAAAGACACCCCAGGTAACCAGCTCCAACTTTAGATATATGTATGAAACCATCTTGGATATTTTAGCTCCAGCCAAGCTCCCAGCCAATTGCAGCTGCCGAATGAGCAACCCAGCTACTGAACGACTTTAGATAGCACCTGCAACAAAACACTACACAGCTGAGACCAATGAACCCACAATCCACAGACTCATGAGAAATAATCGATTATTGTTATTAGCCACTTGGTTTTGGAGTCATCTTTTTTTTTTGGTGGTACTATGGATTGAACCCAGCGCCTTGTGCACTGAGCTGTATCCCCAGCCCTTTTTAAGTTTGTTTTGAGACAGGGTCTCTGAAAGTGCCCAGTTTGGCCTTGAAATTGTGATCCTCCTGCCTTCCAGGAAGTTGGTATTACAGGCATATGCACCATGCCTGGCTTGAAGTCATTTTTTTTTTTTTTGACCAGGGATTGAACTCAGGGGCACTCAACCACTGAGCCACATCTCCAGCCCTATTTTGTATTTTATTTAGAGACAGGGTCTCACTGAGTTGCTTAGCGCCTTGCTTTTGCTGAGGCTGGCTTTGAATTCGAGATCCTCCTGCCTCAGCCTCTCCAGGCGATGGGATTACAGGCATGCGCCGCTATGCCCAACTTGAAGTCATTTTTGATGCAGCAATAGATAAATAGCCTGATCAGTATAATTTTGATGTGATCTCTATTCTTCATAATTTAATTCTTTTTTAATATTTCTTTTTTAGTTGTAGTTGGACATAATATCTTAACATTTATTTATATATGGTGCTGAGGGTCAAACCCAGGGCCCCGCACACGCTCAGCAAGCACTCTACCACTGAGCCAAACCCCAGCCCCCATAATTTAATTCTTGGTCATATTTGGTTATAACAAAGGCACTGGGTTTTTCAGAAAATTACAAATGTGAAACTTTATAATCGCCCAAATATTTTTGGAAAACTTGTAACTAGTACAATTTGAGACATCTTCCATTCAAAAACCTGTTCCTAATAAGGTTCTGGGACAAGAATGATACCGGGAATGCCCTAAAATCATAGTTGGTTCTGTTAAGATGGAACCACTGGCTACTGAAGAGAGACAACAATGTATGCTCTTTTTGATTTCTTGCCTTTTGCCACTATATAGATAGAAGTAAAGCAACATGGATGCTGATAAAAATTAAGCCTTGCTGTGAGTTCAAAGCCAACCTCAGCAAAAGCAAGGCCCTAAGCAACTCAGGGAGACCCTGTCTCTAAATAAATACAAAATAAGGCTGGGGATGTGGCTCAGTGGTCGAGTGCCCCTGAGTTCAATCCCCAGTACCCTCCCCCCAAAAATGAAGCCTTAACCACTATTGTGTTCAATTGTTTTACTTATATAATTTTGAGGCATTGACATTTCAATACTTCATCCAACATTCAAATCATACAAAGGAAAGAATATTCAGCCTCCTGCACAAGTAATATATTAAGAATGAAGTGCATATCGAATGGATTGAATCAATGAGATCACAGTCATTCATTTGCTCTTTAAACAATGTGCTATTGAAAACAACTTTATATTTTATTTATTTAGACTTGATTATGAAGAAAACGTATCATTCACTACTTAATGGCATGTAGGGAAAGAGGAATGATGATTTTAATTGAAGTGTATTTTTTTTTAGTGGGAAAGTACTACACCTTTTTGAAATATTCCACTGGGATCACATTTGTTTTGGGGGGTATTTCTGCTTTGTGAAGCAATGTATGGATTTAGTTTTTATTAATTAAAGAATCAGAAGGAGCTCCCTAAATTGTGTAGCTCAACTATACTTACTAGAGATGAAGTAAATAAGGACAAAAATCAGGGTAATTTGTTCAAGGTCACTTAAATAAATGGTCACCAGGTGGTGAGATATACATGTATGTCTTTTGTATTTATCACTATTCATGAAGATAAAAAGAGCATACCTAACCTATAATCAACCAACAATACTATTTCCCCAAAGATATTATAAACATTATTTGTATAAATTAATATAATGAATACATATAAACATAATATGTATAAATAATTTAGCCATGACTTTTAAAAAGTAATTTTTTTCGGAGAACTTTCTATTATACTTTCAGTACTCCATTGTCTCAATGCCCCATTCCTCACCACTTTTACAAAACCTAGGTCTTCATCCTTGTCATTAATCTCTTGACGTTAGAGATGGGGATTAAAACTGTAGAGGAACATCAAATGCTGGAAAGGATTTAGAACAACAAGAACCCTCATTCATTACTGGTGAGGTCACAAAATGTTATAGACAAATGGGAAGACAATTTGATGATTTCTTACAAAACTAAACATACTCTTACCATATGATCCAGCAATCACACTTCTTGATATTTACTTAGTGAGTTGAAAATTTATGTCCCCACAAAGACCTGCATGGGATAGTTACAGTGGCTTTATTGCTAATTTCCAAAACTTTGGAAGCAAACAAGAAGTCCTTCAGTAGGTAAATGGATAAACAAACTATGGTATATCTGTTCAATGGAACATTATTTAGTGATAAAAATAAATTAGCTCTTGAGCTGGGCATGGTGGCACACCCTTGTAATCCCAGCAGCTTTGGAGATTGAGGCAGGAGGATCATGAGTTCAAAACCAGCCTCAGGGATTTAGCAAGTCCCTAGTCTCTAAATAAAGACCCTGTCTCTAAATAAAACATACAAAAAGGGGTGGGGATGTGGCTCAGTGGTTGAGTGCCCCTGGGTTCAATAATACCCAGTACAAAAATAATCAGCTCTTGAGTCATGAAAAGACATGGAGAAAACTCAATGCATATTACTAAGTGAACAAAGCCAGTCTAAAAAGCTGCCTTCTGCATGATTCCAACTATTTGAAATTCTAGAAAAGGCAAAACTATAGAGACAGGAAAAAGGTCTTTGATAATCACGGATGCAAAGAGAGATAGGATGAATAAATGAAGCACAGGAGATTTTTAGGTCAGTAAAATACTCAGTATGATACTATAATAGTGAATACATATCAATATATATTTGTCCAAATCTACAGAATTTACAACACCAGGAGTGACCCCAATGCAAACTATGAATGATGATGTTTCAGTATAGATTTATTTATTTATTTTAAAATATTTATTTATATCTTCTAAATTTTTAAAATTGTTTATTTGCTTATTTATATGTGGTTTGGGGGAGGCAAGCACTCTACCACTGAGCTACAACTCCTAAATATTTATTTTTTAGTTATAAGAGAACACAATGTCTTTATTTTACTTTATGTGGTGCTGAGGATTGAACCTAGTGCCTCATGCATGCTAGGTGAGTGCTCTACCTCTAAGCCACAACCCCAGACCTCAGTGTAGATTTATTGATTGTAACAAATGCACCCACTCTGGGATAAGATGTTGATAATGAGAGAGGCTATGCATTTCTGGGGGTAGGGTCCATGTGGGGAAAACTGTGTATTTTCTGCTCAGTTTCACTGTGAATCTTAAACTGCTCTCAAAATAAAGTGTATTTTAAAGACTTTATTTTAAAGAGATTATTTTGATAGATATGGATGGTTCTGTCACTTACTCATCCTCATCTGACTGCTTATTGCTAGGCATTCATTACCTTGGTTGAGAAATCACCACTTTCCCCTTTCAGTTGCCATTTCTATTTCCCCAGACTTAACCTTCCTTATTGTTGGCCACATTGCTTGCATTGGTATATTTCCTTGCTTATAATGACATTGATTTTACTGGAATGCTTTTTGGTTATAATTAACTTATTAATAATTATTTAAATTATTAAATTAATAAATTATATTGTTAAAAGCTAAGACTATTTTAGCTATTTTGTAAACTATTAGCACAACATGAAGTCACTAACTTATGGAGAATAAAATAGTTTTTTCTCCTTTTAAAGACAATTGGCTCCCAATTCCCTACCATTAAGAACAATTTCAAGTATATTTTCTATTTACATTTTCAAATGTACATTAATTTCTCCCTCCCCTTCATGCCCCTTCCCCCAGTTGCTGGTTAACAGCACTTTTGTCCACAAATGGAAATTTTCTCTTTTGTAGTCTGTGTCTGACTGCCTGGAAATGGTGATGTCACAATCATTGGTTTGAAGTTAGGCAACATAATAAGAGGAACATGGTTAAAGGGGAAACAACCTCTGTTTGTAAATTAGTATTTGTACAATGTAGAAAATGTAAGTTTGTATGACTCCTGACTCCTCCTTCTGGATAGGGTGATATGCTATCTCTTTCCATTGAAGAGAATTTGCTTTGATGTAGTGTCTATGTGTACACACTTTGGGATACCTGCATATTACATGGTTACAGAGCCCATGTTGTTTCAAGCATTGGAAACCTCTGATCTGCGCATCTTGCAATGATATTAGACAGGTAGTTAGGTAGTCAGTATAGATAGGTAAATGGAGTCAGGTTGGATCTAGGAGGCCAATTTTGAGTAAGTCTGGGAAGTTGGAGACTGTCCCCTGAGGGATCTTATCAAGAACCTGCCCCTGCTCCAACCTGTTGCCAATGTAACCTGTCCCAAGAATTTCCCCTCCCTACAGGGAGCTATAAGGTTGTTAATGTGTCTTTGTCTACTCCATCCTGCCCTTCCCCCTTCAGCCTATTTCTCACCTTTTGGCCACCCCACTGAGCATTCCTGGGCCTAGACACGTACACAGGAAGGAGAAAGATAAGGGGGGAAAGCAGGAGAACAAAGGAATCCTAGGACATATAAAAAGGGTGGAACACCTCGCCTCTTGGGATATCAGGATACCAGCTATGGTCCCCTTCTCCCTCGTGGGACAAGTCTATGTTACCTCTTTTTAAATAAACTCTGTTTTATATGCTTGCCTCAGCATGCTTCTCTAATGTTCAAACTTCAACATATAGGGAAGGAGGACTAGGTACCGGTAACTGGCAGTATCAATGTGGACCCAGAATGGCATGTATTCAAGAATAAGAAACAGAATGTCCAGTGTTAAATTATGATTCACAGCTATGTGATTATGAAGCTTAAAGGGACAAACCCCATTTAAAGTGGTGTCCTTTGTGGCATCACTGGATGATATTTTTGAATTGCCTAACCCATGAGCTTTTCATGGGACACCTCATCTCCAAACTATAGCATTTGATCCTTGGCCCCCAAAAGTTCATGCCCATCTCACAATGAAAAATGCATTCATTCCATCTCCAAGGGTCCCTATAATCTTAATAGTTCCAACATTACCCAAATTCCAAGTCCAAATTCTTCTCTGAGACTAAAGAGAAACTCTTAGCTGTTAGTCCCTATAAAATTCAAAAGCAAGTTACATACATCCAATGTACAATGGAACAGAGTAAACATTCCCATTCTAAAAGGGAGAAATAGGGACATAGAAATAAAGGATGGAAGCAAAGCAAGACTGAAACCCAGGACTGGAGTTGTAGCTCAGTGGTCACCTGGCACTTGTGAGGCACTGGGTTAAATCCTCAGCACCACGTGAAAATAAATAATATAAAGGTATTGTGTCCATCTACAACTAAAAAAAAAATTTAAAAAAAGACTGAAACTCAGCTGGGCAAATATTAAACCCTGTAGCTCCATGTCCGACTCTGCGTTACATGGCAGTGAGATGTGATCTCCAAAGGGCTTGGGCAGCCCCAGCCCTACAACCTTGCCAGTTGTAGCCCACATGATCTGTCTCTTGATCTGGTTCTGCTCCCTTCCTACAGCTTTCCTTAGCTAGCATTTCACATTCCTGGCATCTCTTAATTCCTGGGTTCTCCATTTTAGTTTCAGTTTATCTCACAGCTTCACACATTGCCTTCTTAGCAGTAGCCCCCAGGGATTCTGACCCTGTTACACTTTGCCTGGCCTCCCAAGCCTTCCTTTGAAATCACCATGAAAATCTCCATGACCCTTTAACTCCAGCATTCTGCATTCTTGCAGAACCAGCACCATATGGATGACATCAAGGTTTGCTGCCTGTTTTAGTTGCCACCCCTCGGATCATAGCTGCAATGGCCTCTGAGTGCTAGACATCTGAACATAATGAAACAAATCATAGGGAAGCAACTTTTTAGATTTCCCCATGCAAGGTTGCCCCAAGGTCTCTTCCCAAAGGAGTTTTTACTTTTACACCTTTGAGTCTGTGACAGGTAGGGTTTTGCAGTTTGATAAGATACCCTCAAGGCATTTCCCCATATTTCTGTGAAAAATATTTAGTTTCTCTTTAGTAGTGATAATCTCTTCATTTTCATTGGCCCTAATATTATGCACATTTTTCTGACCAAACTATAAGTTTTTGAAATTCTTCCACTCTGTTATCTGCTCCCACTTATCACACTAAACCTAGCTAAAAGCTAATAGCAATATCCATGCTACCACTGAATGCTACACTGCCTTGAGATTTCTTCCACCAAATTAATTTGTCCATCACCTTTAAATTTAGTCTTACAAAAACTCTTGGAATACCTCTAGTCCAATTCTCAATAGAGTCCTTGGTATCATCTGAAATCTCATGTGCAGTCTTTACTATTCTCTTTCCTGTGGGCAATCTGTTCTGAGCTTCTGTCAGAATCACCCAGAAAGTTCTGCTTGCAATATTCTAAGCCTTCTCCAGCCTGAATCTCCAAACTTTTCTAACCTCCCACAAACCAGTTCTAAACGCCTCTCAACTACATGGCCAGGCTAGTCATAGCAATGACCCTACTTCTCTGTACCAATTTCTATGTTAGTCAGCTTTTCATTGCTATGACCAAAATACCTGACAAGAACAACTTAGAAGAGGAAAAGTTTATTTTGGGCCATGGTTTCAGAGGTTCAGTCCATGGCTGACTGACTCCATTGTTCTGGGCTTGAGGTAAGGCAGAATATAAGGGTGGAAGGGCATGATGGAAAAAGGTTACTTAGTTCATGGCACCTTAGAAGAAGGGAATGGGGAGAGATATAGTCCATAAGACCACGTCCTGGGTTGGAATTGCATCTCCACAGTAGAGCGCTTGCCTAGCATGTGTGAGGCACTGGGTTCAATGCTCAGCACCACATAAAAATAAATAAATAAAATAAAGGTATTGTGTCCAATTACAACAACAACAAAAAAACAAAACATGTTCATAGTGACTTACTTCCTCTAGCCATGCTCCACTTGCCTATAGTTAGCACCCAGTTGTCCATTCAAATTATTAATTTATCAAATGGATTAATTCACCAATGTGGCTATAGCTTTCACAGTCTAATCCTTTCACCTTTGAACATTCTTGCACTGCCTAAAACTTGAGCTTTTTGGGGGATAACTCATATCCAATCCCTAACATCTTGTGTGCCCTGAGTCTACACCTAACCAATGACTTGCTTTTGGCTATGAAAGCAATGGTAAATATCACATAAGCAGAGACTTATGTCATATTTGATGGGAATTTGAAGCTTATGTCAATTAGATGGGAATACCATCTAATTATGCACCTGGATGCCATCTTTCTGAAGCCAGATTTAAAGATAGGTAGTTAGGGTAGTTAGGTAAATCGGGTCTAATGTCAAGTAAGATAAAGAAAATAAGGCCATTATTGAGAATGGAGTCCTGGAAAGCAAAGCAGCACTTGGGGAAATTGAAATGTTATTGTCCCCAATGCCCTGGAACCCATCCTAAAGCAGAAAACAAGGAAATGCTAATCAAAAGCTGCCCCAGGCCCTTTCCTGCCCAGATTACTCCTCCAGCCCACCTATCTCCTACCCTTTGGGCCTTCCCACCTGCATTCTAACACTGAAAGATAAAGGGAAACAGAGGATGACAGGAGTGCGGGAAAGCTGAAAGAAGACTTTAGCTATAAAAAAGGGAAGACCTCCCCCTTCCACGGATTCCGCCTTTCGCCTTTCTGGGCCCCTTCTTCCTCCTGGGAGAAGTCTTTTCTGCTGTCCTTTAATAAAGCCTTCCACTTTCCACTCTACACTTGCCTCAGAGTGCTTCTCTGGTGTTATACTTCAGCAGTTGGGGAAGCAAGCACTCATCACTAGTAAACAGTGATAACATTTCCTCCTCTGTCATTATGGAAAGTATCAAAATCACTAACAATTTACGCTAACTAAAAACAAAAAACTCCCTCTGGCACACTCTTTTCTTTTTTTTTTTAATTTTTTATTGTGGGTTGTTCAAAACATTACAAATTTCTTGACATATCATATTACACACTTTGATTCAAGTGGGTTATGAACTCCCACCTTCACCCCATACACAGATTGCAGAATCACATCAGTTACACATCCATTGATTTACATATTGCCATACTAGTGTCTGTTGTGCTCCGCTGCCTTTCCCATCCTCCACCCTCCCCCCTCCCCACCTCTCCCCTCCCCTCCCCTCCTCTCTCTCTACCCCCTCCACTATATAACCCTGAGGGTCTCCTTCCATTACCATGCAATTTCCCTTCTCTCTCCCTTTCCCTCGCACCTCTCATCCCTGTTAAATGTTAATCTTCTTCTCCTGCTCTTCGTCCCTACTCTGATCTTAGTTACTCTCCTTATATCAAAGAAGACATTTGGCATTTGTTTTTTAGGGATTGGCTAGCTTCACTTAGCATAATCTGCTCTAATGCCATCCATTTCCCTGCAAATTCTATGATTTTGTCATTTTTTAATGCAGAGTAATACTCCATTGTGTATAAATGCCACATTTTTTTTTCAGAGTAGAAATTAGAAGTTTATTAAAGGACAGCAGAAAAGACTTCTCCTGGAGGAAGAAGGGGACCCAAGAGGTGGAATCCCAAATGCCACATTTTTTTTTATCCATTCGTCTATTGAAGGGCATCTAGGTTGGTTCCACAATCTTGCTATTGTGGCACACTCTTTTCTAAAACTCTTTCAACATCTTTTCTATTTTCCTACTTCACTCTGAAGACTGGTTTCTCAACCATTCCTCAGGTGGCACAGGGCTCCAAATGACACCACAGTCTCCAAGTCTAGAAGGCTCCATCCTTTATTTATTATGATCAATTTTGCAAATCAAACCTTGAAGAAGAAGATCTGACTATCTCAACCTTTTCTTACTTCTTCTAAGATCACCATGATCTGGTCAATAGTGGTGACATGGGATAGATGGAGTATGAAAGAAGATCTTGTGCATTTGCTTGTTGGCTAGAGTTCTGCTGATCTAGGCTGGGTTCAGTTGGGAGTTCCCACTTGAGGTTCTGGCAACAAGGGTGACCTTTATTCTTATAGCAGACCGTGTATGGATATGTGTTCTCAACTTCCTTGGACCAATGAGATTGCTTTTCTTGGATGTGTTTACATGCTGATGGCAAAAGTGTAAAAGAATAAGTGGAAACATGCAAGCCCATTAAGGCCTAGACTTGTAACTGTCACACTGGAAATCCATTCAGATATCATTCTCCAAAGTAAGTTATTTGACTAAGCCCAAAGTCAAGGGGCAGAAAAGTAAACTTTACTCAGGATGACACTATGACAAGTAGGTGCATGCCAGTAGGGCTGGAAAAATGAGGCTAGTAATGCCACCTAGTACACCTTTTTCTTTTCATGTCTTGAATACTCATGTTTGGATTAGCAGGGATGGTAGTAGTGGTGACTACTGATAAAGAGTTAGAAGAAATGGGTCCACAAAACAGAGGGACTAACTTGTCTATAGGATTGACTTTTAAGATTGTTACCAGTCAAAATGTCAGAGTTTAAAGGAACACTTCCAGCACTTAGGGGAAGAAGTTGACATATGCCAAGTAGGAGGTTGAACTCTGCACTTCCTCATCTCTGAATTCAGAGTAAGCTCCTGTTTACCTTTGGAGCCTTATGTATCACAACTTCCCCATGTGTACTCTAACCATTGCCAAGGAGAGTGCTTCCCATTCTCTGGAGACATCTTGCTCTTTCCCTGTTCTGTGCTTTACACCATGCTGTTCCAGCCATCTTGGATTCTGCCTTTTCCTGTTTCTGTCTATAAAGTATATTCCCTAAACCTACATGACCTGTTCCTCCTTGAACCCCCATAGCACATCTCATAGTCAGCTTTATATTATTATTTTACCAGTATTTGTTTTACCCATCTTTTTCCCAGCTTCTTTCTGTATTAATTCTCTATTGGGCATCCCATATTTTCTGGACATACTATGATGCACATCCTCAAAGTTTCTGCTCTCAAAAGACTCCATTTGCTTTAGAGAGAGATGCAACAGGTAAACTAGAATAGCAACATATGGTAAAGACTAAACAAAAGTAAGCATAAGTGCTATAGAGACTCTAAGAAGGTAATGCTAACCAATTTTTAAAAGTGAGACTCCTGAGAGTAAATAGGGAATAAGTCATTCCAGCAGAGCCAGGTGTATGTGAGAAGGCCCTGAGGTTATTTACAAATTGTTATAAGGAGCAATACATTAGATATTCATGTTTAGATACATTATGCAATACTTTCCTAATTGTCATATCTTCTGGCAGTCTTCAGTTAGCTACCATTAACCTCAATTTCTAAGCAAGAAAACCAAGGCTCAGAGTTCAAATGATTGCTTTAGAGTAAATCAAATTAAGAGTGGTAGAGTAAAGATGACAACACAGGCTTTCTGATGCCAAAGCCATGCTCTTTCCTCTACATTCTGCCTCTCAAATCTGGTTCTCTCTGATAGGAGAGAACTGGGCAAAAGGTTAGGCAGGAGCTCCAAGAGAAAAGTTAGGAACCGGAGGAAAAATGATATGACCTTCCCAATTTTTGCCCAAAGGTTAATTCTGCTTAATAAGGTATACCAAGTACATGTAGGTAGACCTGAGCATCTTACACCCTTTCCATGAACTCTTCTCTGCTTTAAATACTTGACATTACCATTTACATAGGTAATAAAAAGGGACGGGGAAGCAGGATGACTTCTAACCTACTTAACTAACGTGGATGCAATGATGATAGCCAACAAGAATGTCATAACATGGAAAGTAAGCATAAAAAATTATCTTGGAAGAGTTGCACAAATAACTGGACAGAAATTCTAACCTCAGTACTAATGACACCAGTGGTGTGCCTTTAAAACAACAACACATTCTAACACAAAACAGAGCTTCACTTCATTTCCATCAAAAAAAAATATACAGGTATCATATGAAATGTTAACAAGAGGTACTAAGGATTTTGTGGAAATCTAACAAATAATAAGGTTGCTGTTCCATTGTACAATATTTTTTTCTCTATAGAGACCAGCATTGCCACCTTCAGTAAGAGGTGGAAATTGCAATTATCAAGTACAAATAATGCATCTTTAATTTTTTTTTAGTTGTAGTTGGAAATAATACCTTTATTTTATTTATTTATTTTTATGCGGTGCTGAGGATCCAACCCAGGGCCTCCCATGTGCTAGGCTGCTGGGAGCCATTAGCCAAGTAGGTATGACAATTTCCTTGCCAGCGTACCCCATGTTGCTGACATGTTGCAGTGACATTGAATGTAGGTGACCTTGCTCAAGGACCAAGGCAGATTAGGGTGTTCCCGGTTTTAAGATAATCGTGTTTAGGGCGTTCCCAGTTTAGGTTCCAGGTTTAAGGTTTAAGATTATTCCTGCTGGGAATAGGGCGTATCCTGCTGCCTGAGTTCCCCTTGAGTTCTCACGGGATTTAGACAGTATATTTTTGGAGAGAGAAGCCCAGTGGAGGGGGATTTTGGCAGAGAACGTGGATTTGGGAAGAGAACGTGGATTTCCCCAGAACGTGATTGTAGACGGCTGGTGTGAGTTCGGGAATAAAGAGTTGCTGTTTGAATCTACAAGCTGTGTGGTGGCTCGTGATTGTATGCCCAGCCAGACTGCGGCATTTGTGCCCAGCCAGACTGCGGCACTAGGCGAGTGCTCCACTGATAAGCCACAACCTCAGCCCAATATTGTATCTTTAAATATAAATAGCTGTTCTAATTAGCAGTCTTGAATGACAGAATATTTGAGTTGGAAGACACCTTAGAGATAACTTATAATTTTCTACATTGAAAATAGATTAAGAGAAATTTGGTGACTTTGCTAAGTAACATTTGGGGGTTCTTTTGTATATTTGTGTCATTTTATCTTTGAAGCCTTGCAAAGTAGATGTGACAAGTGGTATTCAATTTTATAGCTAAGAAAATTAAGGTTCAAAGAGTTTGAGACTTGCTAATTGATTAACACAGCATTAATAAATTATCATGCCAGGATGTTGTGCTCTTAATTCCACCATGTGACTTTTCATGAATTTGAATTGCTCTGAAGGAAATTATAATAGGGAATAATAACAACAAAAAAAATAGTGTTTCAGTGTTTTCCTGTGCAATTCAATAAGAAGGTCAGAAGATGTCTAGGTTGGAGTCCTAAAACTCATTTCCAGTAGTCATCTGCTAAGCGACCCTGGACTAACTTCTTACAAATCTTCTTCTCCGAAGTCACATGCCTGGAACTGGACCTGTCTTACAGGATTGGTAGGAGGCTCAAATGAGATAATGAATGGGAAAATGCTGTGTTATCAACAAAATAAGTCTGGATTTGATTCATGCTTTAGAAATGTAGAAAATAATAAAAACATTAAGTTTTAGGTACTAATCTAGTGAGATACATCTGTAATTTTTAAAGGAAGATTTGGCAACTCAAACAGCAGAAATGATAACTCTGAACACAAGAAAAAATATATGCATTCTTCTTTGGGAAGATAGTATGATAAAGAGATATTTTCCCAAGTTAATTTATAGATTCAGTACATTATTAATTAAATTTTCAACAGAGTAGTTAACAGAACTTGAGTATTTGTAGTAAACTTTTTATGAAAAACATGCCACCCAGCAATATTTTTAGAAAAAAGATAAAAGTGTAAGATTTACTGTGTCAAATTTTAAACAACTGTCACAATTTTCTGGTACTATTTTTTTTTTTTTAAAGAGAGAGAGAAATTTTTAATTTTTATTTTTTCAGCGGACACAACATCTTTGTATGTGGTGCTAAGGATCGCATGCCAGCCGAGCGAGCTACCTCCTGAGCCACATCCCCAGCCCATGGTACTATCTTTTTTTTTTTTTTTTTTTGATCCTGCAACTTTCTTTGTCTGTCCCCAACCCTATTCCTTCTTTTTTTTTTTTATTGTTGATTGTTCAAAACATTACATAGTTCTTGATATATCATCTTTCACACTTTGCTTCAAGTGGGTTATGAACTCCCATTTTTAGCCCATATACAGATTGCAGAATCACATCAATTACACATCCATTGATTTACATATTGCCATACTTGTGACTGTCATGTTCTGCTACCTTTCCTATCCTCTACTATCCCCCCTCCCCTCCCCTCCCCACCCTTCTTCTCTCTCTACCCCCCCTATTGACCTTCATTTCTCCCCCCCATGGTACTATCTTAACTAGAAAAAAATGGAATGTTGAAGTAGAATACATATAAAAGGTAGACTTGAGATAGGGATTTAGGATACGGAGAGAGAAATACAGAATTTTTAGGGAAACACCCTTAAGCCATTAAAATGCAGAATCAAGCCATTGAAATGCAGAATTAAGCAACTGAGATTCAGAAAAGGCAGATGTTAAGCCTTGGCTCTTGTCCTTGGTCCCTGTGCTTGTATAATGAGGGAAATAGGCAAGCACAGGAAAACTGGTGGGAAACTGTGCAGCTCCACTCTGGATCCACTTCCAGTCTGGTCCCTGATATAGTCTTTCTATAAATATTGGACCCCCAGCCCAAATCAAGGCTACTTTTCATTCTGGAGACAGCCTGCATTCTCCCTTGAATGTGTATCCCCCTTCCTAAGTAAACCTCCATCTACCTTTTCTCTGGCTCATGCTAAAATTCTTTTCGGTTCTCAGGACTAGAACCTTGCTAGTACTGAGTGAGTTCCCCCTCCTCTCTGGGAATGCCTAGGACCCTTCTCTGGAGACCTCTCTCCTCCGGAGACAGACTAAAAGCACTTTAAGATGAATATATGGCAGGGGCTGGGGTTGTGGCTCAGCGGTAGAGTGCTCACCTAGCACGTGTGAGGCCCTGGGTTTGATCCTCAGCACCACATAATAACAAATAAACAAAGTGAAGGTTAAAAAAATATTTATAATCATTAAAAAAAAAAGATGAATATATGGCAAATCAGGTGACATTAAGGAATAAAAATGAATCACTAATAATTGTGTTAAGGAAAATGGATATGAATATGGAGAAAAATAAATATGCAGTAATATATTTTGTTACATTCAAAATACATTTAAAATTAGTTAAAGTGATAAATATTTAAAAACATCTATAAACAAAACTAGAAGAAGATGAAATCACAGATCTTAAATCAGCTTTATAAGGAATAAAATTCCTTGATAATTAAAGTAATATAAATATCTGTGCTAAAAGGATATTGTAAGACAACATAAATTATAAAATGAGCGACTGAGCAAGAATCATATTCCTACTTAATATGTAGGAACAGAAGTTTTAGTCTCAAAATATACGAGGAAGAGATACTGGTTTTTAAAAGTAATAATCACTCTAATGGAAGCAATGTTCAAGGAATATGAATGTATAGTTATACAACAAGAAATATATGGAGTAAGTAATCATTATTCGAAAGTTAAGCTTCCAGGAGAATTTTAAATTTCATGACTTAGAGCAACTGTGAAGTGTCATTTTAGTTACATTAAATTAGTAAATATAAATCAACTTGAATGGGTCTTTGTTAACAGGGTTGTGGGAAAAAGGTATTTTTATACATTGCTGATAGAATGTTGGCCAAGGATATACTTCAAAAGAAGAGAAAATGACCCACTTGTGCAAAGACATTTACATCTTTTTTTTTTTTGTAGTCATACATGGACAGCATGTCTTTATTTTATTCATTTCATTTTTATGTGGTGCTAAGGATTGAACCTGGTGCCTCACACATGCTAGGCAAGCACTCTGCCTCTGAGCTACAGCCCCAGTCCATTTTCACATTGTATTCTATTCAAAATTGGAAAGTATTTGAAATACTCCTATGGAGAAATGGCTAGACAAATTGTAATATATTTAGGCAATCGATTAATATTCCCTGTCTCTACAAATGTGAAGACCATATAAATTTGAAAATAAATATATAAACTAATGTTAAATAAAATCTGTACATACTTTGGTACCAGCCTCAAAAAAATTATAGCATAAACTGTTAGCACAAAAAAAAAAAAACAGGATGAAAGCAAACTTCACATATCAGCTCAGTGCTTTATTCAGGAATGAAGTTTCACACAGGAACAGGGGATGCAGAGACAAAATATTAAGTGGGACCCACTTTCCTGGTGAAAAATGAGCCCCCGGACAAAGGAAGGGCCTGGTCTTATAGAGGTTAGCCTGAGAGGTGGTCTAGTGAGCATATCAGTTTTCTTGGGCACCCAGGAATTTGGGGTTTTTCTATGAATCAGTGAAGGGGTTAGTGCTTTGGAATTTGGTGTCTGTTTTACTGGGCAAAATGGGAGGGAGTCCAAGGTCATTGGTCAGTCTCTGGGATTTATCTTACTGGACCTCATGGAGGGCCTGGGGTCAGTGGTTGGCATCTGGAAAGGATTTGTTTATGGAAGGATTAATGCTTTGGCCTCTTCCCAGAGACTGCCTTTCTGGGTTTGATGGACACATGCCTCTTTCCCAGGGTTTGTTTTGTCACTGGGAAAGAATGTATTGGGAAAGGATTAATGGTCTCAATGTATGGCTTTCCTTCTCATTTCCCTTTCTCTGGGTCTCACTATTTTGGGGGTTTTTCATTTTCCAAATCTAATATAAACAGTAAGATCAAAAGTGACTCTGAAAAGTAACAAATAATGTTTATATTATTTATTTACTTTTTTAAAATTAATATCTGTAGGTTTATTACAGCAATTTATTAAACACAATGATACTATTATAAAACAGGAAATTCTATGACTCCAAATTATGATTTTTATCAATTTATGAGTGGGATTTTGAATATGATTTTTTAAAATATTTATTTTTTAGTTTTAGATTGACACAATATCTTTATTTTTATGCGGTGCTGAGGATTGAACCCAGTGTCTCATGCATGGCAGGAGAGCGCATAACACTTGAGCCACATTCCGAGCCCCTTGAATATGATTTTTATTTTATTTACTTTTAATGAGATGGAATTTCATTGTACTGCCTAGGCTGGACTCAATTGATTCTTCTGCCTCAGGTAACAAATACTTTTTAAATGAAAGTTCCCTCTTATTTAAATACATTGGTTTGATCTTATATGATACCATCTAACTTAAAAGTTAATACATAAAAATGAGAGCTGGGTGTGGTGGCATAGGCCTGTAATTCCAGTGATTCCTGAGGCTGAGGCAAGACGATTCCAAGTTCAAGGTAGCCTCAGCAATTTATTGAGACACCAAGCAACTTAGTGAGACCCTGTCTCACAATTAAAAAAAAAATGGCTAGGGGTGCAGCTCTGTGGTTAATTGTTGGGGATGTGGACTCCCTGAGTTTAATCTTCAGCTCCCCCCTCCCCTCCGAAAAAAGTAAAAGTACCTGAAAAAGTCAGAGCTGACTAAAATTCTGTCCTGGCACTATGCATCATTTTTGTCTTTTAAAATATTTCACATTTACAAATTATAGTTTTATTTACTATTTATAATTGTGATTCCCTTTGATCCTTTCTTCTTTTCTCAATTAAACTTGCAGACATGGAATAAATATATTTTCAGAGATGATCTAGCTCAATATGCTGAGTTTGAGAATGAGAATATTGAGGCCCAAGGAGATTAAATGACTGTCCGTTGTTGGTAGCTAATTAATTTTTTCTTTTTTGTACAGGGGATTGAACTCAGGGGCACTCAACCACTGAGCCACATGCCCAGCCCTATTTTTTTTTTTTTAATTTTATTTAGAGACAGGATCTAACTGAGTTGCCTAGCATCTCACTTTTGCTGAGGCTAGTTTTGAACTCTTTTTTTTAAGAGAGGGAGAGAGAGAGAGAGAGAGAGAGAGAGAGAGAGAGAGCGAGCATTTTTTTTAATATTTATTTTTCAGTTCTCGGCGGACACAACATCTTTGTTTTTTGTATGTGGTGCTGAGGATCGAACCTGGGCTGCATGCATGCCAGGCGAGCGCACTACCGCTTGAGCCACATCTCCAGCCCTGAACTCATTTTTTTAATATTTATTTTTTATTTTAGGTGGACACAGTATCTTTATTTTATTTTTATGTGGTGCTAAGAATCAAACCCAGTGCCTTACGCATGCTAGGTGAGAGCGCTACCAGTTGAGCCACATCCCTAGCCCCCTGGCTTTAAACTCTTGATCCTCCTGCCACAGCCTCCAGAGCTGCTGGGATTACAGGCATATGCCACCATGCCCTGTAGTTGCTAATTAATTTTTAAATTATATATTAGCATCCAGTGTGGTGGTGCATGCCTATAATCCCAGCAGCTCAGGCAGGAGAATCACAAGTTCAAAGTCAGCCTCAGCAGTAATGAGGCGCTAAGCAACTCAGTGAGATCCTGTCTCTAAATAAAATACAAAAAGGACTAGAGATGTGGCTCAATGGTTAAATGCCCTTGGGTTCAATCTCCAGTGTATGTGTATATGTATATGTATGTGTGTATGTGTGTGTGTGTGTGTATGTATGTATGTATATATATATATATATATATATATATATATATATATATATTTGCTTTCATATAAATTGATTTATTATTCCTCCAAATGAACATGTGATCCACCAAATAGTTACTCATTTGCAAAAATATTATTGCATCAACCTTGTTCATGAAAATCAAAATAATAAAACATAATGCAACACCTATAAGATTAGCAATAAATTTTTAAATACATTATGGTATCTAGTGATAGTGATAGTGTGAGGAAACAGGCATCACTATGGTCTATTGGAGGGAGTGTCAACTGACAGAATTAATTGGCAGTCATTTATGAAGGGCAGTATGGGACTAGCTACCAACCATTTAAACGTGCTTTTCATCCAGAAATCCTATTGCTAAGAATTTATCTTAGAGATATGTTTGCAAAAGTTTTCAAGATGTGTTCAAAAGGATGTTTGTTATAACATTATTGTATGGGGAGGGGAAGAAATGACTCCCATTTATCATTGAAGACTGGTTAGACAAAGTATGGAATATCCTTTGGATGGAATACTATACAACCACTAAAAATAAGGAAGACTATATATGTGAAATTATGAAAGGCTTATAAGATAAATTAACAGCAGGTTTATCACGAATGAACCCTTGTGTGTGTGTATATGTTGTCTTAATCCATTTTATGTTGTTATCACAGAATACCCAATATTGGGTAATTTTAGTGACCACACATTTATTAGCTCGCAGTTCTGGAGGCTGGAAAGTCCAATATCAAGGTTCCAGCATCTAGCAAGGGCCTTCTGTTGAGTCAACATGTGGCAGAAGGCAAGAGGGCAAGAGAAGGCAAGAGGAGGCCCAAACCCAACCTTTCATAAAGACACCATGAGGGTGAAGTCCTCACAGTCTAGAACTTTTTTAAGACCTCACTTCTTAAAACTTTTAGAATGGCTGTATAAGCCGGGCACCACCTTGTGATGGTGCATGGCTGTAATCACAGCTACTCCGAATGCTGAGGCAGAAGGATCCTAAATTCAAGGGCAACCTCAGCAACTTAGAAACCTTTGTCTCAAAATCAAATAAAAGGGCTGGAAATGTGGGATGTAATTCAGTAGTACAGCTCCCCTGGGCTCAATTCCCAGTACTGCAAAATTTTTAAAAGTGGCAATATGATTTTAACTTGAGTTTTAGACATCCAAAGCATAGCATGCATGTGTATGTATGTGTGTGTGTGTGATTGTGTGTGTGTGTGAATTCTAGAATAAAACAGAAGAAACTTTGAACATTCTCTGCCTTTGGAGAGAGGGAATGTGGAAGAAGGGAAAGATGAAAGCTTTCACTTAAAATCTTGTACCAATCTGCCCATTTACATGTATTACTAATATTTAAAAATTACCAACAGAGTTGGTTATGGAGTCTTGGGCCAATATTTTTTCCTTCATTATGGTTTCAACTTCTGTGTATGTTTTCTTTATATTTTTCCATTTAGATGAATACATTTTTTAAAAATTATTTATTTATTTATTTATGTATCTTTAGTTTTAGGTGGACACATTATTTTGTTTTTATGTGGTACTGAGGATCCAATCCAGTGCCCCATGCATGCTAGGCAAGCACTCTACCACTAAGCCACAACCCCAGCCCCTAGATGGATAAAAAATTTTAACTTTTATATTGAGTTATATCCATATGAATCTGTCCATAGAATTTTTTAATTTTTTTTTCAATACTGGGATTGAACCAATGAGTGTTTTGCCACTGAGTCACACATCTAGCTCTTATCTATTTATTTATTTTGGTACTGGGGATCAATTGAATTCAGGGGCACTGATCACTGAGTCACATCCCCAGCCCTATTTTGTATTTTATTTAGAGACAGGGTCTCACTGAGTTGCTTAGGGCCTCAAGGTTGCTGAGGCTGGCTTTGAACTTGTGATCCTCCTGTCTCAGCCTTCCAAAGCCACTGGGATTACAGACATGTGCCACCACACACACGCCTGGCCCTAGTCTTTTTTTTTTTTTTTCAATTTTATTTTGAGACTGGGTCTTACTAAGTTGAGGAGATTGACCTCAAATTTATTATCCTCCTACCTCAGTGTCCTGAATAGCTGAAATTACAAGCATGTGCTCGGCCATGCCTATGGAATATTAAGTGAAAAAAGCAAGTTGTGCTGGGTGCAGTGGTGTATGCCTATAATCCCAGCAGCTTGGGAGGTTGAGGCAGTAGGATCATGAGTTCAAAGCCAGCCTCAGCAAAAGTAAGGCACTAAACAACTCAATGAGACCCTGTCTCTAAATAAATACAAAATAGGGCCTCAGGGCTACACTAAATAAATAAATAAAGCTTAAAATAATAAAAAAAAGACCTGGGAAAGGATAGCTGTTCATTCATAATCTAAGATGAATAAGTAAGGAAGAACAAAAAAAAAACACTTTTCCTTTATATATAAAGCAAGAAATTTATAAACATCCAAGAAAGTAAAACAAACAAATAAACAAACAAACAAAAAAACCCAAACAGGTCATATGGTATCTATTTAGTTTCCCATGGCAGCTGTAGAAAGTTACCACAAATTTAGTGACTTCACACACACACACACACACACACACACAATTTATTTTTTTATTTTTATTTTATTTTATTTTTTTCACATTTATTATCTTATACTTCTGAGGCTAGAATTCCAAAATGGATCTCATGGGCTAAAATCAAGGTATTGGCAAGATTTCATTATCTTTTTGGAGGCTCGAGGGGAGAGTATGTTTTCTTTTTCAACTACAGAGATTGCTTACTTTCTTTGGTTCAGGTCAACCTTAAAGACAGCATTGTGAGTCTAGCCCAGTATTTCTCATATCACATTACTCTCTTCCACTTTTAAGAATGCCCATAATTACATTCGGCCCAGCAGATAATCTAGGATCAATTTCCCATCATAAGGTCATCTAATTATTAACCTTAATTCAACTTTTAACCTTAATTCCCTGTTGCCATGTAAGGATACATATTCACAGTTTCCAGGAATTAGAATATTGACATTTTGCAGATACCATTATTCTGCTTTCCGAGCACCTAAAGGCAAGGACCACTTCTGGGACTATGTGGAGATGTCTCCAATGTAAGGCAGAAGGGTTGGGATGCTGGTTATTTATCTGGAGAGGCTGAATATGGCTTTATGATCTCACCCTGACTGTACTTAGTTCAGTACAGTCTGAAGGAAAACCTGTTATGCTAGTTTCATACCTGAATTGATCTTGGGAAGCAATAGGACTTCTAAATGCTTAATTCATCCTTCCCCCACCCTTTTTTTTGTACCAGGGATTGAACCCAGGGACACTCAACCACTGAGCCACTTCCCCAGGCCTTTTTAATATTTTATTTAGAGACAGGGTCTCACTGAATTGCTTAACATCTTGCTGTTGCTGGGACTGGCTTTGAATTCGCAATCCTCCTGCCTCAGCCTCCCTACCCACTGGGATTACAGGTGTGCAACACCAAGCCTGGCTACTTTTTTGTTTTACGATGTGTTTGTTACCCCTGCTTCTCCATCAGTACATTTGCTCTTTTGCAGAGTCCTTTGTAAACCATCAGAACACCTAAAACTTTCAAAGACAGAAAGGTCTTCTCACAAAGTATTTTCTCCTTGTGTCCTTGGCACACCTCTTGAGAAAGTTCTACCACTTTCTAGAGCTTCTGCTGTATCACACTTCTCATCACTCTAAATTGACAAAAGACAGGCTTTATAAGGCTTATTTGAGGTATGTATGTGTAATATACATAGACACACATACATGAATTTTACTCTGGAGATTTGGGTGAGAAAAGAAAGAATTCAGTGTGGCTTAAAATGAAAACCTAATGCAAAATTCAGGAGTAAAAGTTAATTGAGGGGTAATAAAAGAAATTGATTCTATGATCAGATAAAATCATAGTTTGGGAATATCAATTCCTTCCTAAGTTCCAGAAGTGCACATTTTCTTCAATAATTATATGATTTTCCACTACCTTAATCTTCCTTCCTGGTTTTGTGGCATTAGTAGTACCCAACCCAAAATTTGAAAATAAGGCTATAAAAAGATATCTGTGGGGGTTTTTAGCCCCCCCTCCCCGTTTCCTCCTGACCTGTGGGAGAGATGGGGAAAGCACACTCTGACCAGGTCGAACCAAGAAAGGAAAAGGCCAACTGACGGCCCGCACCCAGCCCTCCCTCCCGGAGGACAATCAGACGCGTCAGGGAGACCAGTCAAAGCAGGAGCTCATTTAATGAGAAAACACACACAGCTAATATAATGTACAGGAGCCAATCAGGATAAAGGTCAGCAGGGTGGGGAGAGTTCACGTGTATACCCATCCTACAGGTCATAATGTGCGGAAGGGTTCTGAGCCTATCCTAGAGGGCATCTGATTTTTCATCACCACCCATGGCAAGCCTTCTGGCTAATCGCCAGGCACTATCTTAGACACATGTGGCCCCAGGACCTGGAAGCGGGTAGCAAGTTAGGTTTCTTCTTTTCTGATGCAACATGCCCCACATGTTATTTCATGCCCTACAGATATCATCATCTGAAATGAAGTTAATGGAATCAAAATGGGGGTGATTAATCATGAACAAGAGTGACCTGTCTACATAGGCGGTATAAGTTATTAGGGAACTCAGCCAGAACTTAAGTGCAGGTCTCAGAACTTCTAATTCCAGAGGTTTTACTCTTTAAAATGGAGACACAGTCAGGCACCATGGTGCATATCTATAATCCCAGTGACTTGGGAGGCTGAGGCAGGAGGATCATGAGTTCAAATCCAGCCTCAGCAAAAAACAAGGCACTAAGCAACTCAGTAAGACCCTTTCTCTAAATAAAATACAAAACAGGGCTGGGGATGTGGCTCAGTGGTTGGGTGCCATTGAGTTCACTCCCCGGTACCAAAAAAACTAAAAAATAAGGTGGAGACAAAATTCAGGCTTGTTTTATCTGGAAGGGATAGGGAAAATTTCAAAGCTAAGGTGATTATGCAGAGAGCAGAATCCCTCATTACTGACAAAAGACAGGGTTATAGTTTCTTGCTTAAGAGAGCATTTTCTGTATTTTGTTCACCTGGCACTAGGTAAAGGTGTGGGCCTACAGCAGGCTCTCAGCAAATATTTGCTTGAAGCTTGACACATGTTTCCCCTTGAGTGTAATATATTTTTTCATCTGGTTTAAAGGTGAACAATATTAGAAACCAGGCAACAGCCTCCACAATGGTTGATTCTCCAGGAAATGATATTAAGAGAGTGTGGGTGTGGGATGAGGAAGGGTTGGGGTTTGATAAGAAGTGGAAATTTTGTGTGGCTTTGGGCATGTAAATACAGGAAAAGACAGCTGAGAAGCACACAATTATTGTGTCATTTTCAAGGCAATATAAAGAGCTTCTTTCATCTGTATGGGGTTCCTTATGTAATGTGGGTGTGGGTGTGGGTGTTAAGTTGGGGGGATGAATAAGGAGCACATTCATGACTTTCTCTGAGCAAACCTATAAGAACATTTCTGTTATCCCTGTCTCTCCCTTCTCTTTCCATTCTCCTCACTAAGAGGAAAGACAGGAAGTAACAAGGCCCACTTCAAACCACCCTTGCTGAAAAACCAAGTATTCTCATGTACTTAGCCTATGTTATTTAAATATGTTGCTTCTGCCATATCCTGAAAGATTATGTAATCTGATTGTGAAATGCACAACAAAGAAAGGCAATACCTTCATTGGCAGCTGTTTATAAGTTGTATATCTTTTTTTTCCCCTTCACTCAAAGTTGAATATCAACTTGCTCATTGACTTTGGAATTCAGGGGGGAAAAAAAGGCACGTCAACTGAAAAAAAAATTATTCTGGGGTTGGGGCTGTAGCTCAGTGGCAAAGCACTTGCCTAGCATGTGTGGGGCACTGGGTTCGATCCTCAGCACCACATAAAAAATAAATAAGTGAATAAAATAAAGGCATTCTGTCTATTTACAACTACAAAACAATTTTTTTTTAAAAAATTATTCTGTTAAAATCCAAAGAAAGTTAACACCCCCAGACCAACCTGGTGACTTTCATAAAGCTATGTTTCCTCAGTTAATGGGAAAAAATTTAGTATTATAAATTTAATGGTGCTATGCTTCTTTTCCAAATAAGTTTTATTTTATAGTTTGTCTTTCCTGTCTGTGTGTCCTTACTGTTAGAAATATTAGGTTAGCACTCTGTTTATTGTGACTACGGATCAAAGCTAGTTAAATGTCCTTCAGTGAGGAAGAACATATTGAGAAATCACACTTCATTGCTCTGTTTACATTTCTATTATAACCATTAAATATTTATTTTAAGTAAAAGATTATTACTTTTAGTCACCTTTTAATGAAGGTCATTTAGTAAAGCCACTTCAAGGTTATCAGAAAATGAAAAACCTATGTCTTTTTCATTTTGTATTTTATAGGAGGAATCAAAGTTCAGCCAATGCTCTAACCTGCAGAGACTCCTAACGTAAGTTAATAAAGAACTAGATTTTGTGTGAATCTTGTCTCTGTTGGGCAATATTTAATGGATTTGTTAATTGCTCTTTGGAAATTAAGAGGTAGTTATGGAAGACCCGGTGAGGGGCAAAAAAAAAACAACAACAAAAAACAATTACCTGGGTGAGGGAGTTCAATTGCTTGGCTGTAAGGCCACGATTTATTAAGTTAATGTTCTCTCAGATCTGAATTATCTCAATTACACTTGAATTGAGAGAATGATAACTAAAAAATCCTACCATGTGACAGCTGCCCGCCTGTGCGGTAGACAGACCACCCTAACTGGAGGAGGGGCCCAGCGGCCCGCCTGCACGGTAGGCAAACCACGTGACCCAGAGAAGGGGCCCAGAGGCCCGCCTGAGCGGTAGACAGACCACCCTAACTGGAGGAGGAGCCCAGCCACCTGCCTGTGTGGTCACCTGACCAAGCTCTGGACAAACATAAGGTCTCCCCAACACCCCCCACCTCATCAAACACCTTATGAGAAAAACTGATGGAACTCATCTTGGAAAATCCCACCAACCCTTAAAACCCACCAACCGGTGGGCATGGCTACCAGCTTGGTTCTGCAGTGGATCAGGCACCTGGTTTACATCTCAGAGAATAAGAGTAGAGAGGCCCCAGGTGGAAGCTCAAGTCCTCTCACACTGACTACCACCACCACCCTGAACCCAGAGACTCAAGCTAGGAATAGACAACGCCACCAACTGGAAGAAAAGAAAACAAGAGTTCTGAGAGACATTTTTTTTCTTTCTTTTTTTCTCTTCTCTCTTTTCATCCATTCATCCAGTCTCTTCTACCCTTCCCCCTCTAGTCCTCACAACCTCAACATATGTGAAACCAAGAATTGTGCCTGAAAAAGGTCTTTAACAACTGAATCATCAGAATAATATAATATAGAGGAATTGCATATGCCCCACCTCCCTCCCCCCTTTTATTTCTTTTCTTTTTTCTCTTATTTTCTATTTCCCACTATCTTTTTTCTCTTTCTTTCCTTGTTATTTGTTTTTCTACTTCTTACTTCCTCTATCCCACTTGCAACCCCCTAAATTTTACTATTTATAAGTAGGGTAATCTTATAAATACAGATAGGAATTTGAATTTATACATTCTTCCATAAATTACCCATCTATTGGTTAGAGCTTTCCAAAGTTGCTAAGTTAGATTAACCCCATACCCCCACTCTTTCCCCCAAACATAACATCCTACACCTGAAATTCAGTTATACTTCAAGCTACCAGAAACGGTATGCCTTTCATGAAACTAATGACTATATTTGTAAATGATAATCGAAATCAATATTTATACACATAAAGTCTAGCTATAAATGTAGTAATAAGGAAAACGTGTGCTTAGATGATGTACTATTGATATTGGGAACTGTTAACATTGTCTTTCTCCACAAAAGGGAGACTTTGCAACTATACAAGAGCAATATAAATATATAGGGGAAAAATCAATAACACAACAGTTTCACAAAGCAGAAAGAAACGTGAGCAGTATGAAAAGACAAGGAAAGAAAGGACCACAGCAATGCAGGTCAACTCAACTTTAGAAGAGGTAATTTCTGCAGCAGATGGAATGTCAGATAAAGAATTCAGGATATACATGCTTCAGATGATCTGGAGTCTCAAGGAAGACATTAGACAGCAAAATCAGACAATGAAAGATCACCTCGACAATGAATTATGTAAACAAATCCAAGAAACAAAAGATCAACTATACAGGGAGATAGAGGTTATAAAAAACAAACAAACAGAAATCCTAGAAATGCAGGAAGCAATAAACTAAATTAAAAACTCAAATGAGAATTCTACAAGCAGAGTAGAACACTTAGAAGATAGAACATCAGACAATGAAGATAAAGTATTTCAACTTGAAAAGAACATAGACAGCTCAGCAAGACTGTTAAGAAACCATGAGCAGAACATCCAAGAAATATGGGATAACATAAAGAGACCAAACTTAAGAGTTATTGGGATACAGAAAGGTATCGAGGTCTAAACCAAAGGAATGAGCAACTGTTCAATGAAATAATATGAGAAAACTTCCCAGACTTGAAGAATGAAACAGAATTCCAAATCTTAGAAGCCTACAGGATGACGAATGTGCAAAATCATAAGAGATCCACACCTAGACACATTATAATGAAGATGCCCAACATACAGAATAAGGAGAGAATTTTAAAAGCTACAAGAGAAAGGAAGCAGATTACATTTAGGGGTAAGCCAATCAGGATAACAGCTGATCTTTCAACACAGACTCTGAAAGCTAGAAGATCCTGGAATAACATATTTCAAACACTGAAAGAAAATGGGTTCCAACCAAGAATTGTGTATCCAGCGAAATTAAGCTTCAGGATGGAAGATGAAATTAAAACCTTCCACGATAAACAAATGTTAAAAGAATTTGCAGCTAGAAAACCATCTCTTCAAAACATCCTCGGCAAAACATTACAGGAAGATGAAATGGAAAATACCAATGAAAACCAACAGTGGGAGGTAGGACAGTAAAGGGGGGGAAATAATCAAAGAGGAAAACAAACCATGTTTAGTAACAGAAATAAACAAATATGGCTGGAAGAACAACCCATATCTCAATAATAACCCTAAATGTTAATGGCTTAACCTCACCAACTAAGAGACACAGGCTAGTAGAATGGATCACAAAACAAGAACCAACAATCTGCTGCCTACAGGAGACGCATTTGATAGGAAAAGACATACATAGGCTGAAGGTGAAAGGTTGGGAAAAATCATATCACTCATATGGACCTCGGAAACAAGCAGGAGTGTCCATACTCATATCAAATAAAATAAACTTCAAGACAAAGTTAATCAAAAGGAATAAAGACGGACACTACATACTGCTCAAGGGAACCATACACCAACAAGACATAACAATCATAAATATATATGCCCCAAACAATGGTGCAGCTATGTTCATCAAACAAACTCCTCTCAAGTTCAAGAGTCAAATAGACCACAATACAATAATTATAGGAGACTTCAACACACCTCTCTCACCACTGGACAGATCTTCCAAACAAAAGTTGAATAAATAAACTATAGAACTCAATAATACAATTAACAACCTAGATTTAATTGACATATATAGAATATACCATCCAACATCAAGCAGTTACACTTTTTTCTCAGCAGCACATGGATCATTCTCAAAAAAGGACCATATATTATGTCACAGGGCAACTCTTAGAAATTATAAAGGAGTAGAGATAATACTATGCATCCTATCTGATCATAATGGAATGAAACTGGAAATCAACGATAAGAGAAGGAAGTAAAAATCCTGCATCACTTGGAGAATGAACAATATGTTACTGAATGATCAATGGGTTACAGAAGACATCAAGGAAGAAATTAAAAAATTCTTAGAGATAAATGAAAACACAGACACAACATATCGGAAACTATGGGACACAATGAAAGCAGTTCTAAGAGGAAAATTCATTGCTTGGAGTTCATTCCTTAAAAAAAGAAAAAAAAACCAACAAATAAATGATCTCACACTTCATCTCAAAACCCTAGAAAAAGAAGAGCAAAACAACAGCAAAAGTAGTAGAAGGCAAGAAATAATTAAAATCAGAGCTGAAATCAATGAAATTGAAACAAAAGAAACAATTGAAAAAGTTGACAAAACTAAAAGTTGGTTCTTTGAAAAAATAAATAAGATCGACAGACCCTTAGCCATGCTAATGAAGAGAAGAAGAGAGATAACTCAAATTACTAGCATACGGGATGAAAAAGGCAATATCACAACAGACACTACAGAAATACAGAAGATAATTAGAAATTATTTTGAATCCTTATACTCCAATAAAATAGAAGATAGTGAAGTCATCAATAAATTTATTAAGTCATGTGATGTGCCCAGATTGAGTCAGGGGGATATACACAACGTAAACAGACCAATATCAATTGAGGAAATAGAAGAAGCCATCAAAAGACTACCAACTAAGAAAAGCCCAGGACCAGATGGGTATACAGCAGAGTTTTACAGAACCTTCAAAGAAGAATTAATACCAATACTTTTCAAGCTATTTCAGGAAATAGAAAAAGAGGGAGAACTTCCAAATTCATTCTACGAGGCCAACATCACCCTGATTGCTAAACCAAAGACACTTCAAAGAAAGAAAACTACAGACCAATATCTCTAATGAACATAGATGCAAAAATCCTCAATAAAATTCTGGCAAATCGGATACAGAAACATATCAAAAAGATCGTGTATCATGATCAAGTAGGATTCATCCCTGGGATGCAAGGCTGGTTCAATATACGGAAATCAATAAATGTTATTCACCACATCAATAGGCTTAAAGATAAGAACCATATGATCATATCGATAGATGCAGAAAAAGCATTCGACAAAGTACAGCATCCGTTTATGTTCAAAACACTAGAAAAACTAGGGATAACAAGAACATACCTCAATATTGTAAAAGCAATCTATGCTAAGCCTCAGGCTAGCATCATTCTGAATGGAGAAAAATTGAAGGCATTCCCTCTAAAATCTGGAACAAGACAGGGATGCCCTCTCTCACCACTTCTGTTCAACATAGTTCTCCAAACTTAGTTCTCATGGCCAGAGCAATGAGACAGATGAAAAAAAAATTAAAGGCATAAAAATAGGAAAAGAAGAACTTAAATTATCACTATTTGTGGATAACATGATTCTATACCTAGAAGACCCAAAAGGGTCTACAAAGAAACTACTAGAGCTAATAAATGAATTCAGCAAAGTGGCAGGATATAAAATCAACACGCATAAATCAAAGGCATTCCTGTATTTCAGTGACAAATCTTCTGAAATGGAAATGAGGACAACCACCCCATTCACAATATCCTCAAAAAAAAAAAATTAAATACTTGGGAATCAACCTAACAAAAGAGGTGAAAGATTTATACAATGAAAACTACAGAACCCTAAAGAGAGAAATAGAAGAAGATCTTAGAAGATGGAAAAATATACCCTGTTCATGGATAGGCAGAACTAACATCATCAAAATGGCGATATTACCAAAAGTTCTCTATAGGTTTAATGCAATGCCAATCAAAATCCCAACGGCATTTCTTGTAGAAATAGGTAAAGCAATCATGAAATTCATATGGAAAAATAAAAGACCCAGAATAGCAAAAGCAATTCTAAGCAGGAAGAGTGAATCAGGCGGTATAGTGATACCAGACTTCAAACTATACTACAGAGCAATAGTAACAAAAACAGCATGGTACTGGTACCAAAACAGGCAGGTGGACCAATGGTACAGAATAGAGGACACAGAGACCAATCCACAAAATTACAACTATCTTATATTTGACAAAGGGGCTAAAAGCATGCAATGGAGGAAGGATAGCATCTTCAACAAATGGTGCTGGGAAAACTGGAAATCCATATGCAACAAAATGAAACTGAATCCTTTTCTCTCGCCATGCACAAAAGTTAACTCAAAATGGATCAAGGAGCTTGATATCAAATCAGAGACTCTGTATCTGATAGAAGAAAAAGTTGGCTCCAATCTACATATTGTGGGGTTGGGCTCCAAATTCCTTAATAGGACACCCATAGCACAAGAGTTAAAAACAAGAATCAACAAATGGGACTTACTCAAACTAAAAAGTTTTTTTTTCTCAGCAAGAGAAACAATAAGAGAGGTAAATATGGAGCCTACATCCTAGGAACAAATTTTTACTCCTCACACTTCAGATAGAGCCCTAGTGTCCAGAGTATACAAAGAACTCAAAAAATTAAACAATAAGAAAACAAATAACCCAATCAACAAATGGGCCAAGGACCTGAACAGACACTTCTCAGAGGAGGACATACAATCAATCAACAAGTACATGAAAAAATGCTCACCATCTCTAGCAGTCAGAGAAATGCAAATCAAAACCACCCTAAGATACCATCTCACTCCAGTAAGATTGGCAGCCATTATGAAGTCAAACAAGTGCTGGCGAGGATGTGGGGAAAAGGGTACACTTGTCCATTGCTGGTGGGACTGCAAATTGGTGTTGCCAATTTGGAAAGCAGTATGGAGATTCCTTGGAAAGCTGGGAATGGAACCACCATTTGACCCAGCTATTCCCCTTCTTGGACTATTCCCTAAAGACCGTAAAAGAGCATACTATAGGGATACTGCTACATCGATGTTCATAGCAGCACAATTCACAATAGCTAATCTGTGGAACCAACCTAGATGCCCTTCAATAGATGAATGGATAAAAAAATGTGGCATTTATGCACAATGGAGTATTTTTTTTTCTTTTCTTTTTTTTTTTAGAGAGAGAGAGAGAATTTTAATATTTATTTTTTTATTTTTCGACGGACACAACATCTTTGTTTGTATGTGGTGCTGAGGATGGAACCTGGGCCGCACGCATGCCAGGCGAGCGCGCTACCGCTTGAGCCACATCCCCAGCCCCACAATGGAGTATTACTCTGCACTAAAAATGACAAAATCATGGCATTTGCAGGGAAATGGATGGCATTAGAGCAGATTATGCTAAGTGAAGCTAGCCAATCCCTAAAAAACAAATGCCAAATGTCTTCTTTGATATAAGGAGAGCAACTAAGAACAGAGCAGGGAGGAAGAGCATGAGAAGAAGATTACCATTAAACAGGGATGAGAGGTGGGAGGGAAAGGGAGAGAGAAGGGAAATTGCATGGAAATGGAAGGAGACCCTCATTGTTATACAAAATTACATATAAGAGGAAGTGAGGGGAAAGGGGAAAAAACAAGGGAGAGAAATGAATGACAGTAGAGGGGGTAGAGAGAGAAGAGGGGAGGGGAGGGGAGGGGATGGGGGATAGTAGAGGATAGGAAAGGCAGCAGAATACAACAGACACTAGTATGGCTGTATGTAAATCAATGGATGTGTAACTGATGTGATTCTGCAATCTGTATACGGGGTAAAAATGGGAGTTCATAACCCACTTGAATCAAATGTATGAAATATGATATGTCAAGAGCTTTGTAATGTGTTGAACAACTAATAATAAAAAATAAATAAAATAAAATAAAAACTCCTAACATGAAATGATTAGTATCCTAGTTCTGAGGAAGGACTCTGGGATCAACCTTCCAGAGTTAAAATCCCACCTCAGTTGCCTAGTGAGGAGCAGCAAGTCACTTAGTCTGTCTGCTCATGGCTTCACCACCTATAAAATGTGAATTAAAAAAGTACTTATCACAGAGTAACAATAATGAGTATTTGACAATTCACGTAGAGCACCTAGGAAGTATAATTACTTCTAAGTAAGAGTTACGCTGAGTGGTCTTGACATTGAATTTGGTTATAAGTCAATCTTTTACAGAGTGGATGAATGGATTAAAAAAAAGTTGGCCTATATACACAATGGAATATTACTTAGCAATAAAAGAGAATAAAATCATGGCATTGGCAGGTAAATGGATGGAGTTAGAGAAGATAATGCTAAGTGAAGTTAGCCAATCCCCCCCAAAAAAACAAATGCCCAATGTTTTCTCTGATATAAGGAGGCTGATTCATAGTGGGATAGGGAAAGGGAATATGGGAGGAATAGAGGAACTCTATATAGGGCAGAGGGGTGGCAGGGGAAGGGAGGGGGAAGGGATTAGAAATGATGGTGGAATGTGATGGACATAATTTCCAAAGTACATGTACGAAGACACAAATTGGTGTGAATATACTTTGTATAAAACCAGAGATATGGGGCTGGGGATGTGGCTCAAGCGGTAGCGCACTCGCCTGGCATGCGTGCGGCCCGGGTTCAATCCTCAGCACCACATACAAACAAAGATGTTGTGTCCGCCGAAAACTAAAAAATAAATATTAAAAATTCTCTCTCTCTTTCTCTCTGTCTCTCTCTCTCTCTGTCTCTCTAAAAAAAAACACCAGAGATATAAAAAAATGTGCTCTATATGTATAATATGAATAGTAATGCATTCTGCATCATATATAAATTAAAAAAAAAATAAATGAGGAAGGGGGATTGCAAATTTGAGTGTAGCCTGGGCAAATAAGAGTGACTTTGTCTCAAAACAAAAACTAAAAAGGGCAGGAGGTGTATCTCAGTGCTAAAACATTCTTAGGTTCAATCCTCAGTACTGAAAGAGATTTTTTTTGTTCTTCTCTTAGTCCTAATTTACTTTGGAAAACATGCTAGAGTTCTTGATGACTTGTTACAATGATTGCTATCTCCTTCCTTATTGAGGTGTGATGTGGGTATTTCTGTTTTCAAAGTGTTAAACAATAATAAAACACTTCAAGGAACAAAACAGGCTACTAGCATTATATATTTAGAAATAATTTATGAAATTGAGAGTGATTGCTAAAATTGTTTCCTCTATCTGTACTATCTTTTTAGTTGATTCAAGTTTTTTTTATATATTCTTTTAATTCATGAATCAGCTGCTGTTTGACCATGTCCCTCATTTTGCTTATCGCTTTGAATCTCTTGCACTGAAGCCAAATTTAACAGTGCGGAAATAAAAATTTCTTTCCGTTGCAGAAATAAAAAGGTATATTATTTTAAATATACTTATTGAGATATAATGGTTATACAGTGAGCTTCACATATTTAAGGGGTAAAATTTTATGAGTTTTTTTTTAAAGAGAGAGAGAGAGTTTTTAATATTTATTTTTTAGTTTTCGGCGGACACAACATCTTTGTTTGTATGTGGTGCTGAGGATGGAACCTGGGTGGCATGCATGCCAGGCGAGCGCACTACCACTTGAGTCATATCCCCAGCCCCATGAGTTTTGATATATTTATACACACATGAAGTCATCACAATAATCAAAATAATAAACATTGTATTCCCAAAAGCTTTTTTGTATCATTTTGTAAACCTCTCCTGCATCTTCCATCCCAAAGCAAACACTGATATACTTTCTGCTGCTATTGATTTGTTAGTATAATTCTAGAGTTTCATTTAAATGGAATCATATAGTATGTACTCATTTTTTGACATTTTCTTTACACTGAAAAATTATTTCAAGACTCATCCATGTTGTTGTATGTACCAATAATCCATTTCTTTTTTTAAAGCAATTTGTTTCATAGTTGTAGATGAACTGCATGCCTTTATTTTATTTTCATATTTTTATGTGGTGCTTAGTATCAAACCCAGTGCCTTGCATGTGCTAGGCAAGTGCTCTGCCACTGAGCCACAACCTTAGCCCAAGAATCCATTTCTTATTGTTTAATAATATTCCATTGTATGACACACCACATTTTTTAAATTCATTTACTTACTTTTTATATTTATTTATTATTTTGTTGTGCTGGGGATTGAACCCAGGGCCTTGTGCATGCAAGGCAAGCACTCTACCAACTGAGCTATATCCCTGGCCCCTGTTCATTCACTTATCGATGGACATTTGTTTCCAGGTTTGTTTGCTTGTTATAGTACTGGGGATTGAACTCAGGGCCTTGTGTCTGCTAGGCAGGTGCTCGCAACAGAGTAGTTCCTTCTAGAAGACTTTTTTTTTTTTTTGTACTGAGGATTGAATCTGGGGGTTCTCAACCACTGAGCCACAACCCCAGCCCTTTTTAATATTTTATTTAAGGACAGGGTTTCCTTGAGTTGCTTAGGGCATCACTGAGTTGCTTTTGCCCCCACTGAGTTGCTGAGGCTGGCCTTGAACTTGTGATCTTCTGCCTCAACCTCCTGATTCACTGGAATTACAGGCGTGTACCATCACTCCCAGCTTGGAAGAGTGTTTAACAGCATTATTTCCAACCATTCTCTGCAATCTTTTCCCTAATCTTTTAAGTACCCACCCCTTTCACATAGTATTCTAAATTTTATTTGTTTATTTAGAGTACCAGGGATTGAACTCAGAGGCACTGGAACACTGAACCACATCCCCAGTTCTATTTTGTATTTTATTTAGAGACAGGGTCTCAGTGAGTTGCTCAGCACCTTGCTTTTGCTGAGGCTGACTTTGAACTCCTGATCCTACTGCCTCAGCCTCCTGAGATTACAAGCATTGGCCACAATGCCCAGCGTATTCTAAATTTTAAATGAAACCCTTCTGGTAAGGCCTTCTCCTCTCCTCAGTTCATATGAATTGACTTGCAGAAAAGCAATTTGTCTGTCTGAAAAGAGAATGCAGATGTTGTTCTCAGGAGGCTGAGCAAGGTTCCTTTCCACATTCCTAAGAGGGAGAAGAGGAGACAGAGACAAGTGTATTTTGGAGAGGAAAGCCCCACCCAGCCTATAGATTTCCTGCTCATTGTCTTATTTTACTCCATTTTCTCCCATAAAAGTCTTTTGCGTCACTGAGCCCCTGGAAGATGGATATTTGAGAAAAGAGTTTCCTCTATTTTCCTCAGTGCTGGCCTGGAATAAACCTATTTCCTTTCACTAACTTCTGTCTCCCAGTGAGCAACATGAATCTTTAATTCTGGTAACAGTTTTTGACTACTGACAAGTGAAAGTGTTACAAACCTTTGTATACAAGTCTTTGTGTGGATATATGCTTTCATTTCTTTTTCATTGGGCAAATACCTAGGAGTGCATAGCTGAATCATATATGTGGTAGGTGTATGTTTGTTTAATAAAGTGTACAATTTCTTTGTATTTATTTATTTTGGGTACCAGGGATTGAACCCAGGGGCCCTAACCACTGAGCCACATCCCCAGCCCTCTTTTATATTTTATTTTGAGACAGCGTCTTCATGAGTTGCTTAGGGCCTTGCTAGGTTGCTGAGGCCAACTTTGAACTCATAATCCTCTTGCCTCAGCGGCCAGTGCCACTGGGATTATAGGGGTGCACCACCATGCCCAGCTAAAGAGTCCAATTTCTGAAATGTTTGCATTATTTTTACATTTCCAACAGAAATTTTTGAGAGTTCCAGTTGTTCCACATTCTCACCAACAGTATGCTCATTTTTTAAACAAATTTATTTTATTTTTTATACAAATGGAGCACAACATTTCATTTCCCTGATTGTACATGATGTAGAGTCACACCATTTGTGCAATCATTCCCTTATATAGGGTAATAATGTCTTTCTCATTTCACCATCTTCCCCCCATCCCATGTTTAGTCATTTTAATTTTAGATATCTTAATAGATGTGTTAAAGTAGTAGCTCATTGTGATTTTAGTTTGCATTTCCCTCAACAAATGATGTTAAACCATCTGTTTACAGGTTTGACATACATATGTATTCTTTGGTAAAGTATCTTTTCAAATTTTTTGCCTATTTTAAAATTGATTTATTTTGTTTTCTCATTATCAAAATTTGACTGTTTTTTAATATAATTGATTCTTTATAAGATATGCAGTTTACAATGAGCTTGCTAGTGCATGCCTGTAATCATAGCAATGCAGGAGGCTGAGGCAGGAGGATTGCAAATTCTAAGACCAACCTCAGCAATTTAGTAAGGCCCTAAGGACTTAGACCCTGTCTCAAAATTTTTTAAAAGGGCTGGGGATGTAGTTCAGTGGTTAAATGACCTTGGTTCAATCTTTAGTACAAAAACAAAGATATGCTGTTGCATATTTTTATCCTAATCTGTCTTATTATTTTGTTTTTTAACAGCCTTTTTAAAAAAGTTGAGACTCTTAATGTTGTTAAAGAGCAACTGATCTTTTTTATGTTAAAAATCAATTGTTGGGGGCTGGGATTATGGCTCAGAAGAGGAGTGCTTGCCTAGCATGCCTGAGGCACTGGGTTTGATCCTCAGCACCACATAAAAATAAAATAAAAGGTATTGTGTCCACCTACAACTAAAAAATTAATGTTAAAAAAATGTCTGGGGATATGGCTCAGTGGTTGAGCACCCCTGGGTTCAATTCCCAAATTTGTTCAAAATACAAAGCAAAGAAAAAAGAAAAAGAATCAATTGCTGGGCTGGGGTTGTGGCTCAGTGGTAGAGTGCTTGCCTAGTAAGTGTGAGGCACTGGGGGTTTGATTCTCAGCACCACATATAAACAAATAAAATAAAGGTCCATTGACAACTATATATGATTGCTTATATAGGTGTGGGTCTATTTAGACATATCCTATTCTGTCAATTGATGTATGTATTAGTCTTTTCACCAATACCCACTGCAAATTTATAGTAAGTTCAAATGTAGTTTTATTAACTCCAGTTCTAGAGGAATTGTGACCAAAAATATTGTTTCTTTTGGATCACTAGTTAAAATAGTTGTATTTTTCCACACTAAATAGTCACAGCAGAGACTCAGGAACAAATTAAATAGGAATGCAAATTCAAGGCTCAAGGGGCTTCTGTGGGTTTGTGGAAGCCAGACTTTGACAGAATTGTTGGCTGTTTTAAATTTATTTTGAAAAAATACCAGAGAAAACTCTTTTTAAAGTGATCTTATTCATATTTCTGTTCCTTGAGACGATTATAAGTGTTGTCAAAAAACAGAATTACAAAAAAAAAAAAAAAACATAGTTTAAGGATTTTTTGTGCAACAATGAGAATCAAATCCAGGGCTCACTTGTGCTAGGCAAATGTTCAACCTACTTACTGAGTTACATTCCTACTCCTTAATTGGGAGAACTTAATAGTCTGTATTTTGTGATTCTAGAATTGGGCAACACTTAATTCTAGAAAACAGAATGTGATCCAATGAACTGAGCAGAAGAGGTTGATTTTATAGACAGAGTACAGTGGATTGGACATTTTCAAATTTACTTCCCTTGTAAGGTGGAGACAGGCAGCCAGAACATTAGAAAAATAACTAATTGATTAGCAGCAGCTTACTTTCTCAGTTATTTTTTGAAAGGATTATAAGGATTAAAGTAGAGGGAACTTCATTATCATGCTGATGGCTGGTTTTGGAAATTTGGCTGTCATTTTGATTTCTGGAAAGGCCAAGAAAACTACTTAGTTTTAGTTTGGTGACTTGGAACTTTAGTACAAGTGCTCTATTTTGATTTTTAGTATGGTTTGTTGGAGGGTAGCTCAGAGCTTAGTCTAAAATAATGGCTTGTGGGCTGGGGTTGTGGGCCCAGCGGTACAGCACTCACCACACCCTAGCGTTTGGGGGGGGCCCTGGGTTCAATCCTCAGCACCATGTAATAATAAATAAATAAAATAAAGGGATTGTGTCCAACTACAACTAAAAAATAAATACTTCAATAAATAAATAAAATAATGGATTGTGTAATTTTTTTTCTAAATATGTAGACACACGTACACACAAAAGAATGAGGAAACAGTTAAATTTTTTTTTTTTAAATTTAAAAGCTTTACATCAATTGATATGCTTCATGGAGATATACTTCAATCAAACCTAGGCTTTCGAAAAAATCAGTGTGGGATTTTCTTATTTAAAAAGATGTTCAATATTCATAGAATTGCTTATCCATAAAACTTCAACTTTAAAGTTTGAATAAATATACTTGTTACTGGTTGTTCCACAAGTTCAGGGATGCTTCAGTCTACAGAATATATTTCAGCTATCGAAATTTTTCTTTTTTCTCTCCCTCCCACTGTATCTTTTATTCTCCCTTCCTTCCTTTCTTCACTACTTTTCCTTCTTTCATTTTTTGGCTTGGGGGTTTGAACCTGGGGATGTTCTTTGCCACTGAGATACATCTTCAGCCATTTTATTTATTTAAAACAATTTTTTGGTACTGGGGATTGAATTCAGGGACACTTACCCACTGAACCACACGCCACACCCCCCAGCCCTTTTTTTTTTTGTATTTTATTTAAAGACAGGGTCTCACTGAGTTGCTTAGGGCCTCACTAAATTGCTGAGGCTGGCTTTGAATTTGGCAATCCTCTTGCCTCAGCCTTCAGAGCCTCTGGGATTACAGGTGTGCACCACCTCACCTGGCCCTATTATTTTGAGATAGGATCTTAGTAAATTGACCAGGCTGGCCTGGAACTTGAGATCCTTCTGCTTCAGCTACCATGCCCACTGCAATTTTTATTTCTTAGTGAATTGCAAGGAAACATTAAACCTTCTTAGCAGAAGTGGTGGTTCCAGAAACATCTGGTGTTTATAAATGGCATCTTGTGGGTGGAAAGCATGTCAATTCAATGCTGAATTGATAGACAAAATGGACTGGCCCAAGAGCTAGAACTTTTAGAATTATGTCAGCCTAATTGAGTCGTGGAATCATTGTTCTAGAGTATTGATTTTCTTTTCCCAGTGATCTTTATTTAGTTTAGTTTTACTTTTCAGTGATTTAGTCTTTAATTTACATAATTGTGCTTTGAGAGAGGTCTTGATATAGTATCTCAAGATTGGCTTGAAGGCTCAGACCCATCAGGAACGAAACAGTTTTTCAAGGATTTCCTCAAGAAACCTCTTTTTATCTTTGCAGTAATTCACTTTTCCCAGTATGGATTGGGCTTCCTCTGAGTAACCAATAAATCAAAGAAGGGGTGTGTGAACTGTTGCTTCAGTCATACTTGACTGTTTTATCTGTTTAAGGCATAGATCCAAGTGCAGGCTACAATCAAGATGATTTTTTTTTTTTTTGTGAGAGAGGGAGGGAGGGAGAGAGAGAGAGAGAATTTTTAATATTTATTTTTTAGTTTTCGGCGGACACAACATCTTTGTTTGTATGTGGTGCTGAGGATCGAACCCGGGCCGCACGCATGCCAGGCGAGCGCGCTACCGCTTGAGCCACATCCCCAGCCCCAAGATGATTTTTTTTTAACTTTAAATTTTGTCTCCTTTGAATAGAACAAAATCTCAGTTACCAGATTATATTAATTAACACACATGATGATTGTTATGTCAGTCTAAGATCTTCTGACTTTTTAGTTCCCTTCAATAGATGTTTCATTTTTTTCAAAATTAATATTTACAGAACAGCTAATTTTTCTGCTCAAAGACCATTTGTAGAATGACAACATATTTCAAAGAGCTATTAACAATATAGCAAACCGTAAATTCTGGTTTCAGATTGAATTGAATTTAAATTTTGGCTTTATTATTTACCAGCTGTATGACTGCCTCAGTTTCCTCATGCAAATAGTATCTAACTCATAGGGTCATGGCAATAAGTAAATGAAATCAAATATGTAAAGAGCTTAGTAGTAGCTCAATAAGAGCAAAAACTTAAGAAGTTATTTGTGCCTCAGAGTAAAACCAGAACAAGCCAGGTACAGTGGTACATGCCTGTAATTTAAGCTACTCAGGAGGCTGAGACAGAATAATTTTAAGTTTGTGGCCAGCCTATGCAATGTAGCATGACCCTGTCTCAAAATAAAAAATAAAAAGGGACTTGGGGTGTAACTCAGCAGTAGAGCCCCCTGGGTTTAATCTCTGGTGGCATGAAATAAAACAATAAAATGATAAATAAAATAATAAATAAATAATATATAATTTTTTTTAAAAAAAATCTATGTCACAGATTAGAATGTGACTGTCATCCCTCGAGTTCTGCAGTACAGTGGGTACAGAACTCATCACATGTGTAGCACTCCTTAACTTGTACAGTATACAGCCATGTATGAATAAATCTAGTTTCATGACTGTCATTAATTTTCACATTGACCACATGAATATTCCAGAAAGATCCATGATGCAGAAGAGACTGTGATTATCACACCTTAAATAGTGCCTTATATACTACATCTATAATTGAAATAAGTCAACACTCAGAAGACCATCACTTCCTACTACATTAGTAAATGAGCAGTTCAGAAAGAACTATAGAGCTTACCAGATAGTGAATGACACTTCTTCAGGTATATAGTGCTTCTAAAAATGTATGGGTAAATGTATTTCCATGTGTCCATCTTTTAGCTCCACATTAAGCATATGAAGAGATTAGGAAGATCCATGGCATAGACTATAATATGATTGGGACTATTTGTGTTTTGCATTACAACCAAAATACATGGCACAACCTAATTTTGTGTGGCTAACACTTATTCTCACATCAAGAATATGAGAAGTCCAGAGAAATTCATGATGTAGATTGTGATATAAATAGAACTGATAAATTGTGGAGTGTACCTGTCTGTACATTGAAAATATATATATATATATATATATATATATATATATATATATATATATATATATATATATATATATTTGTGACACTGGGGACTGAACCACCCAGGGGCACTCTACCACTGACCTATATCGCCAGACCTTTTTAAATTTTGAGACAGGGTCTTTCTAAATTCTCCAGACTGGTCTCAAAATTGTGATTCTCCTGCCTCAGCCTCCCTAATAATTGAGGTGCTGGGCACCACCAGGCCCAGCACCTCATTGCCTTTGTGACTGACCCAAACTTCTTTTGTTATAAGGCTTTGATTATTTCTCACTATATAGACACCAATGTCCCCAACCCACTATTCTATCAGCCTGATTAGTTTTTGCCATGTAAGTCTCTTCATCATTCCCTACTAATATTTCTTCCTCATTGTGCCATCCCTAACACTGATTATGCACTCATCACACTAAATCTATTATCTTCTGGGATACCTCCCTGTTTGACATCCTTTCTGGGTTTATCTACTTGTATGTGCGTGTATGTGGTGTGTGTGCCTATATAAATAATACCTCCTAAGCAGGAATTTCTTTTGCAGGGAAATGTTAAATTTCATCTTGCTTAATTATAGGTGTATAATTATGACTCTTGCAATGGAGAAAAGGTTAAAGGCCATTTCTTTTGGTACTGGGGATTGAACCCAGGGGTAATTAACCACTTAGCCACATCTAAGCCACATCCCCAGCATTTTTATATTTTATTTAGAGACAGGGTCTCCAAAAGTTGCTGAGGGCCTTGCTAAGTTGCTAAGGCCCTAATCAGTGTGTGTGTGTGTGTGTGTGTGTGTGTGTGTGTGTTTATTCCAGCTGCTGGTTTCCCCACTCTGAATAAATTCTCCAATATTCTTTTCTCATCAATGACTGCTTTGGCAAGTGCAAAAAGCGTGGGTGCCCTTATGCTGCAGGATCTCTTGTAATGAAACCCTAGATGGTGCAGTACCCACATTGCTCCTGTACTCTACATTTCTTCTCTTCCGATTTTCTGATGGTGTCTCAGGAATGTTATTTTCAAGCTTCAGGAGGAGGCCACCTGAAGTTTTCTCTACTCATCTTGAAGTTTTCTCTACTCATTTTTTAGGCTGTCTGTATTGCTCAGTGTGTTCATCAACTTTCTGGTTGGTACTGTATCAGATTACATGAGATATCAGCTTAATAAGGGAGGTTTATTTTGGCTAATGGTTCCAGAAGTTTCAGTCCATAGTCACTTGATCCTGTTTTTTTGGGCCTATGGTGCCATGGTATACCATGGAGTGAATGTATGGTGAAGGAAGCCAATTTGCTTCATGAAAAACCAAAGAGAAAGAGAGGAAGGGGTCAGGGTCCCAATATCCCCTTCAAAGGCATGCTCCCAGTGACCTAACTTCCTCCCACTAGGCCCCACCTCCTAAAAGTTTCACCACCTTCCAGTAGCTCCACAGGCTGGTGATTAAGCCTTCAACACATGAGCCTTTGTGGAGCAATTATAATCCAAACCACAGCACTCAGTATTCTATCAGAGAAACAGAATACATTGCTAATATTATATCTTACACAGTATAGCTTATTTTATATAAATAATTTATATCATATACACTATACTACATAATTATATATTTCTTACAGGGATTGGACCTTTCCCACTGTGGGAGCTAGTTAGAGTCAGTATATGGCTGTTGTTTCAAGGGCTATTGGTTTTGGAACCTGAAGACTCAGGGCAAATAGGCAGGAAAAAAACATATCCATGATGTGGGAGAAACAAGAATAAGCTGAACCTGAGCCTAAGCTGGAGGCCAGGAAGATGTACTAGAACCTGGGCTGACATCAGAATACTTCCATCATGGACTGAGGGTATCCTTACACAAATTGACTCCTCCTGACCTTACTCATCAGTATATCATATAACTACCAGCTCAGGTGAAGGTTATTTTTTAGTTATTTGTAGTTGTAGATGGACAACATGTGTTTATTTATTTATTTTTATGTGATGCTGAGGATTGAATCCAGTGCCTCATGTGTGCTAGGCAAGCACTCTGCCACTGAGCTACAGCCCAAACTCTTGAGTAAAAGTTTGGGTCACAGGTCTATAAAGCATGCTAGATCCTTTCCAGTGTGGGTCCTTTCCCTGCATTCCTAGCTCCTCTGTTACCTTTACCTCTGAGCTTACCCAGTACCTCTGGGACTCTGTACTATAGCTATAGTGAATTGTTGACTAGTCAGTTCCTCAAAGTACATCAAATTTCACATCTCCTTAATTTTACTATACCATTCTCTTCCTGGTATCTTTTTTTTTAAATTTTCGTTCTAATCAGTTATACATGACAGCAGAATGCTCTTTCATTCATTGTACACAAATGGAGCACAATTTTTCACTTCTTTAGCTGTACATAAAATAGGGTCACTGGAATCTTTTTTCACCAATTTTTACTTGAAGATTTATTCGCTCTCTGTTTCTCTCTCTCTTTTGGTACAGGGGATTGAACCCAGGTGCGCTTAACCACTGAGCTACATCCCCAACTCTTTTTTATATTTTATTTAGAGATGGGTTCTGCTGATTTGCCTGGGTCCTTACCAAATTGTTGAGGCTGGTTTTGAACTCGTGATCCTCCTGCTTCAGCCTCCTGAGCTACTGGGATTACAGGTGGACACCATTGCTCCTGGTTCAACCTTGGAAGTTTCTAATTGGGAAGTCAAGAACTGATAGTTGTTCAATGGTAAGAGCTATTTTCCAGCTACTATAACAGAGGGTATGTTCAAAAAGTACTTATGATCTGGGCATGGTGGCATATGCCTCTAATCCCAGTGACTCAGGAGATTGAGGCATGAAGATCAAAATTTTAAGGCCGGCCTCAGCAATTTAGCAAAACCATGTCTCAAAATAAAAAAAAATAAAATAAAAAGGACTGGGGATGTAGCTCAGTGGTAAAGTGCCCCTGGGTTCAATCCATAATTCAGAAAAAGTACTTATGAAGTGAATGACTAAGTGATTGAATAGATAAAGAAGGAATATGTGGATAATGGATCAGCACACAGGAGGTAAGTGGCAGGGTCACAGCAGAAAGCATGTAAAAATGACAAGACCTGCCCTACTACTGGGCGTGACAACTTATTTTAGAAAACTAAGAAGGGGGTCTGCTGGAATGTTTGACTTATTAGTTAAGGCATCAAATTTGATGGTGCATTCAAGGGAAGGAGGAGGCATTCCCCAAATGAGAACTTGACCTAGTCTGGGCAGTGGGCCAAAGGTATTTATATAGTAGCTACTTTGGGGAAGAGATGTTCTACATGATCCTGGACTGAGAATATTCTGAGGAAGGGGCTTTCAGATCTAAATGGTCTCTTGCAGTTTTGAGGATGTCTGCACAGACATAAGGCTACGCCCTATGTGTGTGTAATTATAGTATAAAATGAGTCACTTAGCATATTTGATGGATAAATAATAGAAAACAGTTTTAGCTTTAAATTGCAAAACCATTAGGAGGATATACGTGGACAAGTGTATGGTATAGTTCTGTAAATAGTCCCTTCTCTATTTTCTCTTGCTTTTTTTTTGTTCTTTGAATTACTATAATTTTGTCTTTTTACATATGGCAATTTTCCAATTATTTTATTTTATTGTTAGGTACCAGGCATTGAACCCAGGGGTGCTTTACAACTGAGCCACATCCCCAGCCCGTTTTTATATTTTATTTAGAGACAGGGTCTTGCTAAGTTGCTTAGTGCCTCAACAAATTGCTGAGACTGGCTTTGAACTCATGACCCTCCTGCCTCAGCCTCCTGAGCAGCTGGGATGACAGGCATGTACCAATATGCCCAGCCAATTTTATTTTTAATATACAAGTATAGCATACTTATTTTAAAAATAGAAACCTCACATAAGCAAAAAGGAAGGGAGAGGAAAATTTTTCTAAATACTGTCTTTAAAGGAGAACAAGTGTTAGATATTGGTGGCTAGATAGATAAACATTCCCCTTAATAATCTTGTTTATAACTTAAATGAGTGGAAAATAACTTTCCTTTAATGGTAACTTTCCTTTAATGATTTTATTTAATAACTTTCTTTTAATGATTTTATTTAAAATATTTACTCTTTTGTGCTAAACGTAATACATGCACATAATGTAAATTTCAAAGGGTATGCAATTTTTTTGTAGGCCTTCCCAGAGATACTGCATATATTTAGAAATATCTATATTCTCACATAAATAGCACACTGCAAACATTAGTCAATGCCTCATTTGGTTTTACTACACTAAATCTTGGGGATTATTACATTTTATGTCACAGAAATTTCTAAAACTTTCATTAGGTGGAAGAACTATAAAAATAGTAATCACCTTTTTTTTGAGTGAGACTAATTGAAAGAAGCAATTAAAGAGAAGAAAAGGCCTTTTGAATGATACTCATCACTCTAAGCCTCAGTAAGTATACAGAAAAAGGATTAGGCAAAGAAGGAGAGGTTTAGAGGGGGTGGGAGAGTGAAAGCCTAAGGAATCCTGGGGGAAAAGATGCCCAGTTCTAGCTAGGAAGAGGGGAGACAGGAAAACAAAGGGAGTGGCTGATATCAGTGCCTAGAGATAGGAAGGGAAAGAGAAATTTGTGGAGAATGAGTAAGAACTACAGAAAGCCTAAAGAATCCATGATTCTTTATCCATCATCCTTTCCATGTAGAAAGGGGAAATTTCTGCCTAGGTGCAATCCCTGATTTATGCCGTATAGCCTGACCTTCAGGCCTATCCATACCAGTAGCTGGCCTAGTTGGTTCTCCTGCCTCTTGCAGTCCTCTGCCCCACAGCAGAACTGTCCTAATGTGAGGGCACCCTCAAGTCCTATTGGAGTCTATTTTCTATCACTCTTCTCAAGGTGAATTTTTCACCAGGCTGAGACATACCAGGAGGAACTCGACCTCACCTCTCTTATTTTCTTCTCTTGCCCTCCCAGGGGATTCAGAACCTTCATTTGGTATCTTTCCTCCACTGTGGTGGAGCTGTCTTCACAGATCCTCCTCTGTTCTTTGCTTAGAGGTGGGAAATATTGGAAAATTAATGGCTGCTCCCTGCTTTTTAAAGGGTCCAGGTTATCCTCTGTGCAATAACTCTTAGGTTGGGGTGAGAAAATGTTTATCCCAATGATAGTCTTTGAATTAGGTCTTCTTTATGTGGGGACTTTGTTTTGTACAATACCTAACACAGAACTTGGGATAGTGTGTTCCTTAAAAAATATCTGTTGAAAGAATGAATGGATAACTATGAAGATAGTGTCCCAAGATAGAGCAGAAAGGCTAATTTAAGCAGAGTGGGGATAGAGTCTTTGCTAGGAGAACTATAGAGGAAAACTACCAGGGAGAACCACCAGCTGCAGCAAACTTCTTAGGGGAGTTATCTTCAGGGAGGAGGGAGGAGGGAGGAGGGAGGAGGGAGGAGGGTGGAGGGTGGAGGGGAGGAACAAAAGCTAAAAACTTGGAATTCTTGGTTGCAGAACAGAATTTTCTCTTTCCTCCTTTCTTGCTGGTAAATGCTGTTGACCATCAAGAGAGGGTAATTCTGGCCCTTAAATGCCTTTCCTTCTTGCAGAGATGCTCCATCCTACTTTTACCTAGGAAAGGCAAGAAGGAGCTATGAGGACTCAGGAGATGAGACTGTGAAAAGATTTGGGGGTGGCAAGAAAGGAGCATGGGCCCATAGGGGTGTAGAGTAAGGGAGGGGGAGAAGATCAAGGAGGGACCTCTGTTTCCCAACCTCAGGCATGGTCTAGAAGGAGGTGGTTTCCTGAGTTGGGGACTGTTTGCATTTTTATGACTTTTTTGTTTTTTAGCCTGGCCTTGGCAAAAGTACAGGGGATAAAACCCATAGCCTCAAGCATGTTAGGGAAATGCTCTGCCACCAAGCTACATCCCCAGCAATCTCCCCTATTTTTTTTTAATTTTACAAATTTGAGACACATTCTTGCTAAGTCACCCAGGCTGGCCTTGAACTTGTTATCCTCCTACCTCAGCCTCAGAAGTAACTGGGAGTACAGGCATGCACCACTGGGCTGGGAATTTTTGTGTTTTTTTTAAATACATTAAAAATAAATAACCTTTTTCCCCCTCAAATGACTAGTCTGGCATCAGACAGAAAAATGGAGGTTCACTTAGGAAAAGCTCTTGTGTTGGAAGTTAACATATAAACCCATTTTAGTAAGTTGAGTAGCAATATCACTGCCATTATTTTTAGAAAAAGGAAATATACCCCAAGACAACTAATTCTTGTGGTGGTAAATGGCAAAGGAAAAAGTTCTATTGTTATACCCATGATTGTTCCAGTGTCCCAGGCTTCTCCAGGAACAGGTGTGTTCTTTGATGGGCATCTGTCATATGCTCAGTGTGATGCAGACCACATCATTTTCCCATCTGCACCCTTGGTCACCACATCCTGATCTCAAAAATCTAAAAATGTAAACTGAAGTATACCTTTTTTTAGGACTCTGTGCTTGGTGATTTCTGTGAATTAACTTGTTTAAAATTTCCACACGTTTTCAGAAGGCTTCGACACGCATGGTTTTGCCTCTCTTTGAGAAATGAAACACATAAACCAACACCTTTTGATTACATGACATTTTAGACACAAATAGGCAAAAGTATTTGTTTTGAGCATCTAAATAGCTTTTATATTTAAGAAATAAATTGCAATTATGACAGTTTTTTAATATTTATTTTTCAATTGTAGTTGGATTCAATACCTTTATTTATTTATTTTTATGTGGTGCTGAGGATCGAACCCAGGGCCTTGCACGTGCTAGGTGAGTGCTCTACTGCTGAGCCACTACCCCAGCCCAGACAGTTGTTTTTTATTTGGGACTTCTCATCATTGTTTTTGCTTAGAAGATGTTTCAGTAAAATGTTTTTTTTTAAATATATATATATTTTTGTTGTAGTTGGACACAATATCTTTATTTTGTATATTTGTTTTTATGGGATCAAACCCAGGAGCTTGCACATGCTAGGCAAGTGCTCTACTGCTGAGCCACAACCCCAGCCCAGTAAAATGGTTTTGCAAACAGTCTTCTTGGGTTAAAATATTAGCTTCATAGTTATTAGCTCTGTGTACTTGGAAAAACTATACTACCTCTATGAATCTCATTTCCTTATGTCTAAAATAGGGCTCATAGGAATACGCACCTTAATAGTAATACTCAACTGTTGAGAGAGTTAAATGACTTAATGTGTTTGAAGATTTGTTTTGCTTATTTTAAATTGTTTTGCATTGCTGGTGGATTGAATTTAGGGGATCTGTATCACTGAATTACATCTCCAGCATGTTTTATTTTTATTTATTTTTATTTTTTAAATATTTATTTTTTAGTTTAGGTGGAAACAATATCTTTATTTTATTTTTATGTGGTGTCGAGAATCGAACCCAGTGCCTCACACATGCTAGGTGAGCACGCTACCACTTGAGCCACATCCCCAGCCCTCCAGCATGTTTTACATTTTTATTTGAGACAAGGTCTTGCTAAGTTGCCCTGGCTGGGCTTGTAATCATCCTGCCTCAGCCTCCTAAGTTGCTGGTATTACAGGCATGTGGCTCTGTGCCAAGCACATTTGATGTTTTGAGAAGTTTTCAGTACATAAGTGCTTAGTACATCTTAGTTGTTGTTGTTCTTGTTCTTGTTATTATTATTATTATTTGTGATATTGGAGATTTAACCCAGGGGCACTCTACCATTGAGCTACATCACTAGGTTATTTTATTTTATTTTTTATTTTGAGACAGGGTCTTACTAAAATTGCCCAGGCTGGCTTCAAACTTGTGATCTTCCTGCCTCAGCAGGAGTGTACTACCATGCCTATCCCAAATCATTCAATAGAAGAAAAATGAATTGTTATAGTAGCAACAGAACAAACTTAGATTCAAGAAGACCTGGATTTATATCTCAATTCTTTCTTGATCCTAGAAAATTATTTAATTATTTGTAAAATAGAAATAATAAGCCGGGCATGGTGGCACGTTTGTAATTCCAGCAATGTGGGAGGCTGAGGCAGGGGGATAAAAAGTTTGAGGCCAACCTCAGCAGAGACCCTAAACGACTTAGTGAAACCTGTCTCAGAATAAAAAAAATTAAAGGGCTAGGGATGTGGCTTAATGGTTAAGTACCTCTGGGTTCAATTCCCAATATATATATATATATATATATATATATATAGTATCTGCTAGTGTGGTCTTCAAGTCTCTTTCATAGGGTTCATGAAGTCAAAACCATTATCTTAATACTACCAATATACTATTTGCCTTTTTCACTGTATTGACATTTGCACAGATGACACAAAAGCAAACAAACAAACAAACAAAAACCCTCCTTTGCATGAATCTAGGCAGTGGCACAAAACTCTCTCCTAGTAGCCATTATATTTTTCATCACCCCACACTCATGGTAAAATAAGTCTCTCATACTTAAGAATAAGAATATCCTTAATGAGCCAGGTGTGTAGTGCATACTTGTAATCCCAGTAACTCAGGAAGCTGACACAAGGGATCACCAGTTCAAAGCCAGCCTCAGCAACTGCAAGGAACTAAGCAACCCTGTCTCTAAATAAAATACAAAATACGACTGGGGATGTGGCTCAGTGGTCGAGTGCCCTTGAGTTCAATCCCTGGTTCCAAAAAAATTATATATCTATCCTTAATGAAACATCACAAATTATTAATTTTATTAACTCCTTGGGGCTGGGGTTGTGGCTCAGGGGTAGAGTGCTTGCTTAGCACATGTGAGGCACTGGGTTTGATCCTCAGCACCACATAAAAATAAATAAATAAAATAAATATATTACATCCAACTAAAAAATAAATATTAAAAAAAATAAGTCCATCTACAAGTTAAAAAAGTCTTGACCCTTGAGTACACTTTTAAATATATTCTCTAAGGCTGGGGATATAGAGGAATATATCTACTGGTAGAGTGCTTGCCTTGCATGTATAAGGCCCTGAGTTCAGTCCCCAGCACCACAAGATATATACCCTCCCCACACACAAATAAATATTCTCTATGATGAAACGTGACACACACATAAAGCACTTCTGCTGAATATTGAAGTAGAAGAGATGCCTCCAGGAAAAGTGTTTGAGTGATTGAGAACTGAACTAGCTGCTTTTCTCATAAAGTACTATTTTTATTTGAAAGAACAACTGACAGACATACTATGGTTTTTCTGACTTGGGGATTTGATAGATATTTTCTTGAAAATGAAGGAAGGGTGTTGGTTACTTTGAGGACAACAGCTGACAGTATCTATTGCCAAGGATAAAATTCAAGTTTTCAAATGAAAATTAAATTTTTGGAAAACTTGTTCCACTATTGTGATCTTGACGGCATCTCAATATTGAGACTTTTCTGATAATATGGATCATGATATTAACAACTGTGTTTTTTATATTATAAAGTATGAAATGTGTCATATTATAAAGGAAGATGGAGGCCACATTACATGGAGAACAACTATTTTTTTTTCAAATGATCAATATGTGATATAAAATTGTGTGTATTTTACATTCAAAGTATAAGATAGACTACTGGATTTTAATGTAACAGAGTATGAAAAGTTTGTTGATAATTTCACATTAAAAACTACCTTTAAAGTATTAGCTAAGGGATGGGAATGGGAGAGACAGTAGAATGAATTGGACATAACTTTCCTGTGTTCATATATGAATACATAACCAGTGTAACTCCACATCAAGTCCAACCAAAAGAAGGAAGTTGAGCTGGGTGTGGTGGTGCAGGCCTGTAATCCCAGCAATGGTGAGGTGCTAGCAACTCAGTAAGACCCTGTCTCTAAAGAAAATACAAAATGAGGATGGGGATGGGGATGTGGCGCAGTGCTCAAGTGCCCCTGAGTTCAATCCCTTGTACCAATAAATAAATAAATAAATAAATAAAAGAAAAGAAAAAAGAATATTCACAATTATCTGAAAATATTGAAATATCTTTCTCTTTTCTAATTGTATGTCTCTGGGGTGGGGGGCTGGATTTTCTTTACAATGTTCAAATTGAAGTTTTTAACCAAAACAACATATTCCAATTGATCAAATGCAAAATCTAGCAATTTATTATAAGCCAGACATTAAAGAGATTTCTAAAAACAGAAAATGATATTTTCTTTTTTTTTTTTTTTCAGGGGAGGAAAGAGTATGTAAGTTTATTTTACATAACTGGCTGAAAAATAAATTTGAGAGATAGTAAATATAATTTAATATGGTCTCATACGCCCTGAAGGAGGCGGTGCTCGATTTGGAGGGGTAATGGCTATGTCCAAATAATTGCCTATCTGGAACTTCTGGGACTGCAAGGTCATGGAATCGTCAGTCCCCTTTCTGCCAGACATGGTGCTGCCAATCTCCTTAACTCGATAGCCAGGTCTTTTAAGATCCATAAAAACAATTGCAAAATTGAAGTGTGTTCCCTTCTTTCTAGCTTCTGGGTAGACTTCTTTTATTAAACTAGTTAGTTCTTTCAAAGTTGCATCCATCCAAGTATAGATCTGCAGCTCGCTGGAGGGTACGTTTCTGCGGGAGAATTCATCCATTCGGTGGTGGCGGCCGTTATTGGTGGTGAAGACTCGCAACAGCAGCGGGCATGTCTTCTCGCGGTCAATTGGCTTCTCTGGCTCTTTCTTAATTTCCTCCTGGGTTACGCGCGATTCCACCGCCATCTTCCTTCTTCTGCCCCCGAGACGCTCGCCCTGACCTCCGACCCCCGCAGCGAGCATGAGCACGAAGTCAGAAAATGATATTTTCTCACTATTTTTTAAAAATAATTTCTGCATCCAATCTATGGGATCTTGCTGGACTTGGTGGGACATGCCTGTAATGCCAGCTACTTGAGAGGCTGAGACAGGAGGATTGCAAATTCAAAGCCAGCCTCAGCAACTTAGAGAAGCCCTAAGCCATTTATCAATACCCTGTCTCTAAATAAAAAAAAAAAAAAAAAAAAAAAGGGGCTGGGGATCTTGCTCAGTTGTTAAGCACTCCTAGGTTCAATTCCTGGTACCAAACAACAACAACAAAATGAAATGAATTGGAAAGCTTTTAAAAAATAACTAGTATCTAGATCCACCTCAGATAAGTTAAACTGGAATCTCTGGGTTGGGAACGTGAGCATTAATATGTATACTATGTACATTTAAAAACCCACCAAGTGATACTCTATACATCCAGGTTTGAAAACTATAGCCCTATTGTAGTGTTTTTCAAACTTGTGCTATCATAAAGAATCATGGAAGACAGTTGTTATTTGTAGCAATCCCAGGTGCAAATACAGTAAACCAAATCTCCAGGAGAAAGGCCTAAACATCTGCATATTTAATAAGTATCTCAGGTGATTCTTAAAATGAGGCAACTTTTGGAAGTGTTGTACCATTCTCTCCCCATGCTCCTCAATATTAATGGCTGGCTTGCTAAGGGGTTAGTTACTAACAAAGGAATTATTCAACTAAATTTAATCCTCAAGATTTCTATATACCCGGGCTGGGATTGTGGCTCACTGGTAGTGTGCTTGCCTAGCATGTGTGAGGCACTGGGTTTGATTCTCAGCACCACATACAAATAAATAAATAAAATAAAAGTCCATCAACAACTAAAAAATATTTTTAAAAAAGAGTACTATACACCTTAAAGCTTTCACTGGGGCACTACTTGTTAATGAGATTTTGCTGCAGAAATGACTTTAAAGCTTATAGGAGCCAGGCATGGTGGTGTACGACTGTAACCCCAGCAACTCAGGAGGCTGAGACAGAAGGATTCTAAATTTGAGGTGAGTCTGGGCAACTTAATGAGGTCCTCAGTAATTTAGTGAGGCCCTGTCTCTAAATAAAAAAATAAAAAGGGCTGGGGATGTGGCTCAGTGGTTAAGTGCCCCTGGGTTCAATCTCCAGTACCCCCCCCCCCAAAAAAAAAAAAAACAAAGAAAACAAAACAACACACACACACACACACACACACTCAGGCACCCGCAAAACAAACAAAAACAAAAAACAACAACAACAACACAAAACTTAAAGGAAGAAAGAGTACTTTGACAAGGTACTGTTTTTCTGTGGAGGGACTCTTCTTTCAGGCTATTCAAGTTTCACACAGTTTTGTGGAAGGCATTTTACAAATTTAACTTGGATGAGCAACTTCTGTATATGACTCCTTAGCTCAAGTGTTTAGAGGGATACTTGTCAGAGAACCAGCAAGAACCAGTTTTTCTTGTTTTGTTCATTTCATACTTAGAATAAAAGTTTTGTAAAGACAGTGTCATTTCCTTATGAATTGTAAGAAAGCAAATAGGTAAAGGGAGAGTTTTAAATGGATTACCTTGGAAAGCAACTAATCAGTGGTTTATGAGAATCACAGTGGAGAAGTAAAACTTGACTGAAGAGAATATATCCTTAAATTCTGACTTTTTCTCTCATGCTAAAACAGGAAGAAGGTAGTCAGTATTAAATAGCAATTTCCTGTCTGCTGCACAACAGTCATTTTTTTCCTGGTTAGAGATATATAGAAGTTACTCAACTACAAACCCTTTGGAGATGGGAATTGAACCTAAATAGTTTTTATACAGTAAATGTCTAATGCCTGGTCATAATAAATGCTCAATAAGTATATTTTGGATTGATTATGATAGTGATCAAGTCTAGATCTCAATGTTAAAAAGGTACAAAATATTAATAATTCTATATGGAACATTTCTTTAATATAACTTGTATTCAATGAGGTTCACATTGAGAATTTGTGAAAATCTGTAAGAAAAACCTTAGGGGCTGGGGATGTGGCTCAAGCGGTAGCACGCTTGCCTGGCATGCGTGCGGCCTGGGTTCGATCCTCAGCACCATATACAAAACAAAGATGTTGCGTCCGCCGAAAACTAAAAAATAAATACTCTCTCTCTTTAAAAAAACAAAAAGAAAAACCTTATTTTACCAGAAAAAAAAAACATAATATTGGAAACAATGTTTTCCTTTTGAGAGTGATAATGAGGGGGTTGGGGGGAAGGTTTTTTTTTTCCTTTAGAGTTCTATAGTATTATATTTTTAAAAAATCATGAGCAGATAATTAATAGAAATTATTTTAAAATTGCAAGTTTAAATTTTGACAAGAATTTTTATTTTATAAGTAGAGATCTTGAAATGACCTCAGAGATGTTTATCTTTCCTTCTCCTCCGCCCCCAACTCTCAGAACTTCACTCTTTGTTCAAGTTCCTCTTCCCTATTATTTATAAATGGAAGTTGTTAGAATGCCCACAATTCTGTACTTCTTTCATCAAGAGATGTAATCTGGGCTGGGGATGTAACTCTGTGGTAGAGCATATGCTTAGCATGTGCAAGTCCTGGGTTCCATCCCCAGAACAACAATAAAAAACAGGTAGAATTTTTCTGGGTGCAGTGGTATACACCTGTAATCCCAGTGGCTCAGGAGGCTGAAGAAGAAGAATCATAAGTTCAAAGTCAGCCTCAGCAACTTAGTGAGGCCCTACACAATTTAGAGAAACAATATCTCAAGATAAAAAGATAAAAAGGGCTGGGAATGTGGTTCAGTGGTTAAGCACCCCTGGGTTCAATCCTGGGTATAGAAATAAAAGAGGTACAATCTTTTGAACATCAATGGGATGTTAACAATTTTAATACAAGTGGGGGCCTGGTTTCTTGGTGCTTTTATCACTTGTTCAAGAACAAATGCCCTGTTCTCCTTCATTGTGCTAGTCAGTCACTGGCTATGTGAATGATGCCACTTGGGTCCAGTTATTCCTCATCTGACATTCTGATTGACTACAGAGAAGTGAACAAGGCCTGGTGCAGACCAGAAAAAGCTACCTACAGGATTGTGAGCTAAATAAATGGCTATATAAAAATGCAGAGTTTGGGAATATTTTGTTATGCAGCAACTGGTAACTGATACACTCTGCAAATTATGAAATTCTCTGCTGTGCCCAATGGGTTCATTCCATTTCCACAAAATACCACTCCTCATATACCTTTGTTTATAACCTTCTCTTCACTCATCAACGTCCCAGCTTTTCTTTGGAGGTGTCCTCAATTCTCCTACCTCTCCATGAATAAGAACTTTCTTTCCTAAGCTTCTGAAATAGGCTTTATATCTCTTAATAATCCAGTACCAAATTTTAAATTCTATTGGAAATATTTTTATATTTTAACACAACAGAAATTAATTAAATCTAATCCAAAATAATTTTACAGAAATGTATTATTAACTTCCTTTTCCTATTTTATTACTATTTAACTCAATAGTCTATGCTTCATCTTTGGTATTTGCACAATAATTTTTAAAAACTGTAATTTATCATCTCATGTATTTGTCCAATTTCTGCTATTATACTATTGATCCTGATAGGTCGAAACTGTTCATCATTTCTCCCTCAAAATGCTGTGTTCAAGACCTTGTATATAACACATAGACCATATTATATATGATGCTCTAGCTTTAGAGTCAGTAAATACCTGGGTCTAAATCCCTGGCACCTAAATGATGTGTGACCTTGGGCAAATAATAACTTATTTGGAAACCAAACTTTAATTTTTCTTTCTTCTTCTTCTTCTTCTTCTTTTTTTTTTTTTTTGGTACCAGGGATTGAACTCAGAGGCACTTCACCACTGAGCCACATCCCCAGGCCTATTTTATATTTTATTTAGAGACAGGATCTCTCTGAGGCTGGTTTTGAACACCTGATCTTCCTGCCTCAACCTCCCAGGCCACTGGGATTACATGTGTGTGCTTCCGCGCCCTGCCCAAACTTTAATTTTTGAAATAATCATTGTTATTTTTAGGGATATTTTGTGGATTAAATTACATAAGTCAAAACTTTAAGTTTGTATTATACCATATAGCAGACATTATGCAAATAAAAACTTATGCTATTTATAAAGATTCATGTTAAGATGCACAAAACAGGGGCTAGGGTTGTGGCTCCGTGGTAGAGTGGTCACCTAGCATGCATGAGTCACTGGGTTTGACCCTCAGAACCACATAAATGTAAATAAAGATATTGTGTCCACTAAAACTAAAAAATAAATATTTATATAAAAATGCAGAAAACAAGTGCCTTCTTAGATAAGCAGCATAAATAAATGTGGTCCTCTGTAAATAAGCAGTATTGTCATCCTCTAGGAGACTGAATAAATTTAGAATATTAGGCTCTATTCCAGATCTACTAATTTGATTTTTCATAGGATTCCTGGGTAATTTATGTGCATGTCAAAGTTTGAGAAGCAATATATTAAAAAGCCATTTTATTGCACTTATTTAAGATGTATACCTGGATATTTTAGTATACTTATTTTGAAAGACATATGCATAGTTAAATGATTATTAGAATTAAGCAAATTAACATACTCATCATCCACAAGAGTTATCTTTTCTCTTTCTTTCTCTTTCTTTATTTTTTTCTTGTTTGTGGTAAAAATACCTAAAATCTAAAAGACCTTGAAGAAAAGCCAAGAAACCTGTGAATCAATTTGACATGATATGTGTGCAATGAGCTCTTATGTCTCCTTCATTTAATTCTAATCTAATCTTATTACTTAGTTGGAATTTCTAATAATAAGCCTTCAAAAGAAAGGATTGATCATCATAAACATCATAGTAATTCCTCCAAGAAAGTTAAGATGCAGAAAACAGGGGCTGGGGTTGTGGCTCAGTGGTAGAGTGCTAGCCTAGCATGCATGAGGCACTGGGTTCCATTCTCAGAACCACATAAATGTAAAATTTTATTTTAAAAATAAATATTTATTTTTTTAATTTTGGGTGGACACAATAATAAAAGTTATCTTGAAAAATATTATGTTGAAAGTTATCCCATTTTTATGAGCCTTAAACATCTTTCTTCTTGTCCCTAGGAGTTAAGGAAAAGAGGTACAAACAATAGAAATTGCTTTGTTTTTATAAATGCAGGAACTAGAAATAGAAAGAAGTTGCTTAGACAATGTTAGCTCTTGGACCTATAATTTAATACGCATATGTGCTTGAGTTTTACTCAAAGAGGGACAGGATTTTAAGGAGGATGTGGTCTACTGAAGACAGAGATGAAAACTTTCTGTCCCAGAAGGGAGGAACTATGGAAATTTAAGAAATCACAAGATGAGTGCCAGGGCACACACCTGTAATCTCAGCTGCTCAGAAGGCTGAGTAGGAGGATTGTAAGTTCAAGGTCAACCTCAGCAATTTAGTAAGACTTTGTCTTAAAATAAAAAATAAAAAGGGCGGGTATGTAGCTCAGAAGCTCAGTGATGGACTGCCTCCAGCTTCAATCCCCACTACTAAGGGCGGGGGGGGGGGATGTGCTCACAGGCACTATTTTCACTTCTCCATTGCTTTGAGAAAAAATGCTCTGGACCAAAGTTTCAGTTTCTCATCCGTAGACCTCACATGTCTCTGGCTGCCTTCATCAACATGAACCAGTGCTATGGCATGATAAAAATAAGCAAGGGGAAAAAGTCAGAAGAACCATTCCAAAGAGAATGTCAGTTTTGAAAATCTGGAACTTTCTTTCGGGTGTAAAAATCCCTGCTTGGCTTTGGAGCTTGTTGTTTCTCTGCCTTAAGAAACCTATCCTAGGTCTGGGGGTGTGGTACAGTGGTAGAGCCTTGCTTAGCATGCGTGAGACCTGTAGTTTGATCCCAAGCACCACACACGCATGCATGCATGCAATTACCCAAACTGCACAATCTAGAGTCTGCGAACTTCTATCACCTACTTGATGACAGAAGCTAAAATTCTCATTAGAAGTCTGGTTGTAGGGCTGGGGTTGTGGCTCAGCAGTAGAGCGCTCGCCTAGCACATGCAAAGAGGCCCTGGGTTCAATTCTCAGCACCATATATAAATAAATAAATAAAATAAAGATATTGTGTCAACTACAACTAAATATATATATATATATATATATATATATATATATATATATATATATATATATATATATGTCTGGTTGTAGAGTAATATTCAAACTGCTAGTTAACTTTGCTCTCCAAAGCCACTCTCCTAAACAGGTTGAAAGAGAGAGGCCACTATCACTTTTGGATTTCAAAATTTACTATGCTCATCCTTTATAGTTCAGATTATCTAAAACTGTGCAGGCAAGGACATTAAAGAAAATGGAATTTATATTCTATCTAAAAATACAATTTTAATCTATTGGGTCAATCTAGCCTTTTCATTTAGTTCAGTCCTTTAGAGAGACCCCAACAAAAACAGATACCAACAGATTTGACCTTCCTTTTCTTTCCCTCCTTTCAAAAGTCTGAAAGGCAAACCAAAAAACCAACACAAAACAAAACAAAACCAACCAACCAAATAAAAAAATAAATAAACCAAACCAAACAATAAAACCCCTGCCAGACTACGGTTTAGGATAAAAATCAATGCATGAGAATTAAGATTCTTTATAAATTTGGCTGAGTATTTTGTCTCCTAGTCTTAACAGAAGTAAATTAATATGAGGCCAAAGCAGTATTCATGCAAATACTCATTTGTGTGAGCCTCAAAAAATAGGTAAGTAGGGATTTTGGCTCAGTGGTAGAGTGCTCACCTAGCATGTGTGAGGCACTGGGTTAGATCCTAAGCACTAAATAAAAATAAATAAATAAAATAAAGGTGTTCATCTACAACTAAAAAATATTTTAAAAAATAGGTAAGTAAACATTATCAGTTAAATGGAAGTCCTAAGTTGTTCAACCAGAGAACAGAATAATATTCTCTTCAAAATCAATTTATGGTAGATGAAATAAGACATTATCTTAGCTTGAAGAAGCAAATGTCTCCATGTTCAATATCTGAAAATCGGATTGAGGGAAGGAATAAGAGATCAACAGAGGAAAATATAAGAACTATGAAAGACAGAGCAGAAGTTTGTTAAAATGGGCTTAAAACAAATAGTTTTGCTACAGTTTCCAGTTTACTTTAATTAGAGTTAATGATACAGATTTGAATTTGGTGTTAGCAATGTTTACTAGATCATTAAGGTAGACAGTGTCCATAAAAAAATCAAAGGATGACAATTAGAAAGCAGAAACCCAAGTATTTGTGGGATTGTTAATTCCTTAAGCATTCAGGTACTTTCTTTGCTACCTTTGATTGATGCCAACTAAAGAGTAATAGCCAACAAGGATGAGCTATTCTGTGTACTATACATGGCTTTAAAATGAGATATATAGGATTAAATTCAATTTGCCTTTCAATTTTTATCATATTTCATTTTCAAATCATTTTTCAACTGAAAGCATTTCAAAATGCTTCAGAAATTTTACAAATGCAGTAATCATATTATTTGATACTGAAATGAAAATCTTTCTGAGGTGGAAAATGGGAATTATTCAAGAGCAAACAGTATACATTACAATCAATTATATCCTAAATAACAAAATCTCTAGTGCACAACAAGCTATTACAGCTTCATAGGAATTCAGAATGTTGTACTTAATAAAGCAATTATAATCTGTCATTCCGTCCTCAAGATAAGCAGTACTGCCCTGGAGCTTACCTCATGGATTTCTTTGGTATAAATTAAACCTACTGGAGTATAACTAAGAATTTTTAAATGTCATATTAATTTAACTCTATGGGATATGTAACATGTTTCTAAATTCTAATATGTTCATGTTAATTTTATAGAATGCCAACTAAAATTAATCTTTTGCAGAGAAAGTACATTAAAAACTTATGTAGAATATTATAATTATATCTGCAGAAAAAGTAATTATTAAGATAAACTATGAAAAATGAATTTGTGTAGATAGGATTACAGGTTTTGTTTTTATGGTAATGGGGATGGAACCCAGGGCCTCATATATGCCAGGCAAGTAGTCTGTCACTGAGCTACATCCCCACCCACCCCCATTTTTTAAATTTTGAGGCAGGGTCTTGCTAAGTTATCCAGGCTGGCCTTCACTCTCAACCTCCTGAGTAGCTGGGTTTACAGGCATGCACTGCTATTTCTGGTGAATTGTGTTTTTAAAGATGTTATATTATGCATTATTATGAAAAAGGGTTTTTTTTATGTACTGTCATATGGGCACTATTGATTTATTTGTTGTTGTTTTGTTTACTTTTCTTAGAGGTGCAAAGAAAATCCAATTATAAATGACTCTGGTCTAGTGTATCAAATTGGCAGGCATTGGTGACTAATTGTAGAAATCAAGGATGAAGTTAAATTAGAGAGGAATTCAAGGTAGGAATTTGAGTTTAGGTCTTGCCATAAAGATGAATGAGGGGGCTGGGGATGTGGCTCAAGCGGTAGCGCGCTTGCCTGGCATGCGTGCGGCCCGGGTTCGATCCTCAGCACCACATACAAACAAAGATGTTGTGTCCACCAAAAACTAAAAAATAAATATTAAAAAAAAAGATGAATGAGGATGTGGGCTGGGGTTGTGGCTCAGTGGTAGAGCACTTGCCTAGCAAGTGTGAGGCCCTGGGTTTTATCCTCAGCACCACATAAAAATAAATAAATAAAGGTATTGTGTCCAACTACAACTAAAAAATAAATATTAAAAAAAGATGAGTGAGAATGTGACCTTTGAGACAGATGATTAAAGTAGTCAAATACCCATAAACAAGCTTTTTGTGATCATAAGAGAAAAAAAAATCAGGCCTAGAGATACAGATATACAATACAGGTCACACAGAGAAGATAGTGGAAGGTGTTGCAAGTGATGAGTTCACCAAGATAAGATATTTAAAATAAGATAAAAAAAGACAGGCAAGAAACCTTAGTTCTAGGAAATAGATGGTTGATGTGAAACTAATGAAAGAGATTAGAAAGGAGAAAGTGGGGAGGAAGGAGAATAACTAGCAGTGTGCAATGACACAAAATCAACTAGTGTTAGAACATTTAGAAGTAAATATAGGGTGGCCACTATAGAGTGAGCTAGATGTGGATGATATGATGGAAATTGCATAGAAGATATTTTTTACACTGGCAGAGGTAATTGGGTAATAGTAATAATATCCATTTAGAGAAACAGAAATCAAGGCAATATAGCAGATTAATGGAAACCCATATTATAAGATTTCAGCTATTGAGGAAATTTCCATCCTACTTTATTATAGTCAACAAAGGAAAGCAGTTCAAAACCAATTTCTTTTTTTTTATATTTATTTTTCAGTTTTCGGTGGACACAACCTCTTTATTTTATTTTATGTGGTGCTGAGGATCGAACCCAGTGCCCCGCACATGCCAGGCGAGCGTGTTACCGCTTGAGCCACATCTCCAGCCCCAAAACCAATTTCTTATGCTCAGCTTTTATACAAAGAGAGATGTAAGCTAACTTCTCATATGCCAACTATTTTATTACAGAAAACTTTTTCCTGGCAAGGATGATTTTCAATTTAAGAAACAAAATCAAGAGTGAGTGTTATCAAATTCTTTTTTTTTAAATAATTTTATTTACATTTTGGTTTTTGGTGGACACAACATCTTTGTATGTGGTGCTGAGGATTGAACCCGGGTCGCACGCATGCCAGGCGAGCGTGCTACCGCTTGAGCCACATCCCCAGCCCCGTGTTATCAAATTCTTCATTTAATACATGTGACTTAAACAAACCTGCAGTGGGGTGGAATCACCCCTCATTGGTTATTTCATGGCATTGCCAAGTGAGTTCTTGGGGAATTCACCAAAATGTGTTTCTGGAGTTAGGTAGGACTCACTCTAGGGTATCCACATGATTGTGGTTGGACCTTAATTTTCACAAAGGTGAAATTAAATAATGTTTGGCCTTGAAGTTTCTATGATCTCTTGATCACAACTAAATCCTTGATGACCTACTAAAGCCTGGAGACATCCCAGGTCAGATTTTATAGTATTGCACTGCCACTGAGCCTACCCCTGAGTCTATGAGTCTGTGTTTCTTATAGCAGATCAAGTCAGATTTGAAACTAGTTGATAACTGTCCTTATTATGGCTCATATGTAAACTGCCTTTTCAATTGGATCTATATCCATGACATAGTGCAGAAAATTATGAAAGACTCTAATAAAAATGCTAGTATAATTTTAAAAGTGAGTTTTTATGATAAACCATTGAACAAAGGTAAACAAAACAATCAAACTCACTAAGTGGAAATGGTCACCAATTAAGGATTTGGAAAATAGCTTTGGTCTATGGTAGAAAAAGATGATGAAATGGTTATCATTTGAGCAGGGTTATTCTTTGTCAGTTAAGTTGAAACAGGGTAAACCAACTAAGGGCTTTTGAAAACTTTAATTTTCTGTTTTGGGGCAAGAAGAACTGATTCATTTGCAGATAGACTTGTCTGTCATCTAGAAAAGACAGATTATAATATATTTGGACTGTAAAATCAAATAAATTTAAATAAGACTAAAATAAAAGTTTGTAAAATGGACAGGAATATACAAGATAAAAATTTCAAAGGGGTAGAGAATGAAAAGTAACCTCATTCTAGAAAGGCTATTGCTTGTTTCTAATTTTTTTTTGTGTGTGTATCCATACAGAAATAGAAATATTCTAGTAAGCAAATAATTTGTGTGTGTATGTGTGTGTGTATTCCTTTAAAAACACAAGTTGGAACATAATTTCTTGCTAAAGAATGTATCTTAGATATCCTTTTCTATTAGTAGACATAAATCTACCTCACTCTAACAATTGCATAATATTCCACAAGAGGGATACATTCTTACTTATTTAGCCAATATCATACTTATGGATAACATTTTTTTTTCTCAGTCATCTTCATTTTCTTTTTTATTGTCACTATAAATTGTTTATTCAAACATAAAACAATGGACAGTGAAAAATATACTTTTGTTGGTAGTGGGGTGGGGCATGAAAAGGGCAGGGACAGATGAAGAACAGCCCAGAAGGAAAAACAGCTCTATCCACCCATTCTGCTTCCCTGGCCAGCCAGGTTCAAAGCCCTTCAAGCGCAGCTCGCTGGGCTGCTGTAAATACATACTGTGATTATGTGCAAGGGGTTGTTTCGGTCTCCACAGGGAGAGGATGGGGGGGGGTCATTTACTTTTTCAAACAATGCTGTGACAAATATATGTTCATATACATGTTTGTGCACAAGTATGTATATATAGCTAAGATAAATTTATAGAAATGAAATAGTTGCATTTAAAAGGAATAAATTTTGACTGATACTGAAACATTGCTCTCTAAATATGTTTACAATCTCACTAATAGTGGATGGGAGTGTCCGTTTCTCCACAACCTTGCCCACAAAATTTTAACTTTAGGTAATTGGAAAGAGAAATTTTTTTTTCATTGCATTTTTAGAATTATAAACATGATTGATAAATAATACTTCTTAAAAATATAAATTAGTGATAAAACTGAGAAATTTCTAAAGTCATAAATGGCTTTGGTTGAATTTCAGTAGAGGGTTCCCCGAGAATTAGTTATCGTAGAAAGACAAATTAATTGTGTTGATAGGGTGCTTGCATAATGCATAGAAATAAACTTTTCTTTCTTTTTTTTTTTTTTTTTTTAGCAAGAGACAGTTTCATAGATAGGTTTCATTTTTCGAAAAAGGGGAAGAAACACCATTCTGTGCATTCTGTGGCTCGATGTGGGTTCGTCAGTTATTACCCACCCCCCATTTCCTGGGACTTCCCACTGCTTCTTTGTACAAATCAGACTTGTGCAAAAACAACTCTTTTTCCATAGGATCAGTTATAAAAAGAACTGCAATGAAATGAGCAGCTTATTTTCTCAGTCTCATCAAAGACTTGCAAACGTTCTGGAAAGAGTGTTGGCTGGCTTGTTCATTTCTATTGGGACAATCATTGTGTTTCTGCAGGACCAAAGTAGCAGACTGGCTAGTGAAGGTAAGAAAAAGGAGGCAACGGGATTCTGATAACATTTCCTTCCATTTCTCTTCTCACTTTCTTAACCCTTTATTGTCAGAGTTCATCTAAAATATTTTTAAAGCTCACCAAATCAGAGGTGAGTAGGAGTTGAAGCAAGCATTGAATGGGCTTGGACAATAAAAAGGAATTCAGCTAAACACTTTCTTTTCTTATCTCCTTGTGTGATTCCTGACATTTAAAAAAATTAACTTGAAATTTTTTGACTGGTCTGATCAAATTCTTTGTTGTATAATTTATTCAGTCCTCTTACTGGTTGCTGTGCCAGTTTAGTTTCCACATTTTTAACAGAAGGCCTAAAAACTTAAGTAGGATTTTGCAGTGACAACGTGGCTCTTGAATTGTTACAGCAATGAGTTATAGAGACAAACACAATCACAATGCATTCTAGTTGGATTTCACTCTCAATTATTCAGTTCACCAAGCTTTGATAGTGTTGTTCTATGTTCCAACATATATTCAAAGTGAATCTGATCTGTAATGATGATGCTTTTCAAATTGCCATCTGGGTGATTTAGGAAAAGCCTGCTTTAGGATATTAAGACTTTTGTTAGAAATATCTTTAGACCTGCTGAAGCATTCTTTTGCTTTGTGCACATGCTTCTTGAATATATGCTTGCATATAGACCTTGTTTAGTTAGAATATGCATACTGATTTTTTATATAACATTCCTTGCATAATTTAGTGTAAGGCAATTGTTTCATAGCTTGAAAAGCTTGTAAGAGTAAAGAGTATTTGAAATATGTGTTAAACATCCATATCATGCTGATGATTTTGAAGATTTACAAGAGTAGTGCACTACTTATTATCTAGAACAAAGTGATGTTTGAAATACTTACATAAAGTCACCAAAACATTTCCAAATACATATATAATTGTTATTTTAGGTATATAAGATATTGTCCCTGTATTCATTGACCCCTGCATTTTTATTCTTCAAAGTTATAAACCTATATAAAAATTGAAAGGATAGTACAATGAACACCTAAATTTCGATTATGTAGATTAATCAGTTGTATCATTTTGCCACATTTACTCTCTCTTTCTGTATGTCTTTCTCAGTTTTTTTTTTCTCTGAACCATTTCAGAGTATATTGTTGACTGTAGGACACATGTCATCCCTAAATTCTTGAGTATATATCTCCTAAGAATAAGGGCAGTCTATTTCATAATCACAGCACAATTGTGACACCAAGGCAATTTAATATCAATACAATACTATTATCTAACATATGACCCACATTCAATTTCTCCAATTAGCCACATGTTCTTTAGAAGTTTTTATTTTTTAATATTTATTTGTATATTTGGTGTTGGGAATTGAACCCAGGACCCTGAACATGCTAGGAAAGTGCTCTGCCACTGAACTACGTACCCAGCCCAGCTTTTTAATTTTTTAAGTCCCAGAACCAATCAAGGATCTTTCAGTGCATTTGGTTGTTATGCCTATTATTAAGTAAATGTTAATGGTAATAAGAATAATTAACAATGATTAACAATTATATCTTCAAGGAAATTATTATTTTTAGTCCTCTATTTTCTGTCAAAATACTCCTGAAAAAGTGATCATAAAGTTTAATTTTTCTATTGTGAAATGATAAGAAAGAATATGAACATAAAACCCAATTATGACAAAAATTTAATATTTCTGCACTAAATTTTACATCTTATGAAATAAGGAATTTCACATATCAGGTTCAGCCCTTGGAAGTAGCTGTTACCTTTGGACATAAAAATCCAAGCAGAACCAAATAGAAGATCATTTATTTACTTGGTGAGTTTAATATGGACAAAAGGATGATCTTTGGTTTACAATTGTGTTGTCTTAACCAAGTTAGACTTCCAGAAATTCATTTGTTATATAAGAATTATTTTACAAGGCTGCTAAGCCTGGAAGATAAAGGATGCAAAGAACTCCCTTAAAAATCATTTTACATTTGGTAGAAAAGTAGATAATCCCAGATTATGTTTTGTAACAAGGATTGAAATAGGGATGAGTGATTCTTTAGAGCAGTAAGAGGTAAAATAATAGGGATATGATCTAGGACATGTGATAACATGATTAGTCATTTCTAGCTCTAAAGAACAGGTATGTTAAAAGGTAAGACTAAAGAAGCTGTCAATGCTATTTTACAGAGGGAGGACTTTCCAAAACAACAACAATAACAACAACAACAACAAAAAACTCCTTTCTTGAGTAAAATACTTGCATCATTCACTGAAAACAAAACACATAAGACAGATTTGGTGATACTGTCCAAATTAGCTCATAAACAAAACAATATTCAAATTTTTATTTTTTGTCTTTTTTTCTAAAAATTTCAATGATAATTTAACAGTGGTTTATCTGCAAGTCCCCCAATTCAATATGGTCTTAAAATATTAAATTGGAATTATAGGATCTAGAATTTATATTACAGGAGAAATAAAGAGATGAAATAGAGGATTTCGAGGTCTGGGGGTATTAACAAATAACATCTCTGTTATATGACTTCACATGATCTTAAAAAACAGTTTCCTTCACTCTCAAATTCGAGACAAGTATAAATTTGCTTATCTAATTGGAGAACTAAAAAAAGTGCTGCAGATTATCAGTGGAAACAATTTTTTTTTTGGTACCAGGGATTGAACTCAGGGGCACTTGACCACTAAGCAGCATCCCCAGTCCTATTTTGTATTTTGTTTAGAGAAAGGGTCTCACTGAGTTGCTTAATGTCTTGCTGTTGTTGAGGCTGGCTTTGAACTTGAGATCCTCCTGTCTCAGCCTCCTGCGCTGCTGGGATTACAGGCATGTGCCACTGCATCTAGTAGAAACAATCTTAAACATTGCTGATGAGAAAAGAAATTGTTCCAAGCTACTTGAAAGGCAGTTTGTTAATAGCAGTGATCTAGTAATTCTACTGCTCCAAATCTGGCCTGAGGAAATAGTCATGGAAGCATGTGCCAGGATTACACATAGTAAAAAGCAAGAAAAACCTCAACGTTCACTATGAGTAATTATTTACTAAATAAAAATAAGATGTACCTATAGATGTATTATTTCATAACTGTCTAAAAATAGATCTACATAAGCAGACATGCTGTTAGGTGGGAGGCAAACTGCTCCCAGGCCAGACTGGCTCAAGATTTTCCATGAAACAGAAGATAACATTGGCATGTCTTTCATTCCATGAGTTTGTATCCCATGATGCTGCTTGGCAGTTCCATCCCACTGCCTTCATTTGCATTTGGCCACTGGAGGTATCCTTTGTACCCATCTCAACCCTGAATCTTTTTTTTTTTTTTTTTTTTTTTTTGCTGAGGCTGGCTTTGAACTCTGGATTCTCCTCTGTCTCAGAGCCCTCCCCCAGCTGCTAGGATTACAGGCCTGTGCCCCCAGTGATCTTACATCTTTTTTTTTTTTTTTTTTTTTTTTTTGAGAGAGAGAGAGAGAGAATTTCAATATCTATTTTTTTTTTTTTTTTTTTTTTTAGTTTTCGATGGTGTTTGTATGTGGTGCTGAGGATCGAACCAGGCTGCACGCATGCCAGGCGAGCGCGCTACCGCTTCAGCCACATCCCCAGCCCCGTGATCTTGCATCTTAAAGTGTCTAAGTTTGCCCTTGCCCAAAATATTCTTCAAGAAGCTGGATCTTTTCTTATTCTTTTTCACTCCAAATTCTCTCATTTCTCATCAATCTTGAACTTTCTTTCCTTCCTTCCTGCCTCCCTTCCTTTTTCTCTCTCTCCCTCTCCTTCTTACTTTCTCTCTCTCCTTTCTTTTGCTATTGCCAGTTACTTTTTCACTCCAAAGACTATTGCAATGATTTATTTCACTGTTTATGGTAGTGGCCAGGTTTTCTGAAATTTCCATGCAATCCTGATGAATACCTTGGGGTAAGGGAGGGAAGAACCCTTTCTAATTTAGGGATAAGGATTCTGAATGGCTGGCCAATGGCTCTGAAATGTTAATATTTGAGATGAAACCTGAAAGTTATGGGTGGTGGGCCACAGGATGGACATTGAACCAGAGCAGTCAGGACAGAAGAAAAAAATGTACAAATCCCTGGAATAGGAGTAGGATTTCGGGGAACTGGGAAGGGCTTAACATGGCTGGCATTCTGGGTCCAATGGAGAACAGGCAGAGATGAGGTTAAGAAGACAGACAAGGGGCCCCGGGTTGTAGCTCAGTGATACAGTGCTTGCTTAGCATGTGTTTGATCCCCAGCATGGGTTTGACCCCAGCACCACATGAAACTAAATAAACAAAATAAAGTTATTGTGACCATCTACAACTAAAAATATTTTTTTTAAAAAAGAAGACAAAGTATTCCATATTATAAGGGTCTAATGTGTTTGGATATTGTCCTGGAGGATATGGGACATAAGTGATATTTAAACAGGGCATCTGGAATATTAAATTATTAAATAACCCAGTGGAAAGTGATTGTAAAATTAGAGATGATACAATTCTAGGCTATAGCAATGAGACCGTTTCAGGAAAATGGTCATATGGTTGGATTTTAAAAATAGAGGATAGGGGCTGGGGCTGTGGCTCAGTGGTAGAGCCCTTGCTTAGCATGAGTGTGGCACTGGGTTCGATCCTCAACACCACATAAAAATAAATAAAAAAATAAAGGTATTTTTTTGCATCTACAACTACAAAAATAAATAAATACAGGGCTGGGGCTATGGCTCAGTGGTAGTGCGCTCGCCTAGCACGTGTGAGGTCCTGGGTTCAATCCTCAGCACCATATAAAAATAAATACATAAAATAAAGATTTTAAAAAATAAAATGGTGGAATTATTTTTAAAAATATAATGGAACAGGAATATTAAAATAAATAAATAAATAAATACAAAAAATAGAGGTTAAATTATTTGTATGTCTCAAAGACACATGAGCATTGACCTGAAGTTAGAACATACGGGGTAGGTGCTGGCTGTCCCTCTTGGAGCCTTTCTTTCTGTACTTCATGGCACCTTCCTTCTTTTATTTGGCAAATGTTGCTGTTATTAAATGGATTCAGGGCTTATATCCTTTTTCTGGAAGTACTAATTGCTTGTTATCATGGCTTTGTGATATTAACTCCTCTTATCTATGCAGTAGAGCAAGATGTTCTAAGAACTGAACACATACTTTGGAGTTTGTAAACTTGGGCTTGAATTTTGCCTCTAGTAGTTAGTAGCTATATGACCTTGGAAAGGGCATCTGTCATAACTGAAACCCAGTTTTCTCATTTGGAAAATCCAGATTATGATAATACTTAATGTGTAGTGTTGTTGAAAGATTAGTTGTAATGGATGAAGACCACTCAATGCGTGGTGGCTATTATAATGGCCTATCCAATGTATTGCATCTGCTTTTTGACTGAGGTCAAGTGTAGGCAAGCTATGACCTAGGACTAAATTGGCCCTGTACTTTGGTAAGTAAAGTTTTATCAGAACGTAGCTACAATAATTTGTTTACATATTGTCTAAGGCTGCTTTTGTGCTATGATGGTAGATTTGCAAGACTCCATATGATCTGCAAAGCCAAAGTTTGCAGTTCATTCCGTTGTTTTTTTTTTTTTTTTTTCAAATGTGCCCTTTTATAAAGTTCCTCCCTCTTTAGGTTTTCCTTTTGACTCCATGCTTGTGTTGTTTGGGTGTAAATTAAAAGTGTATCTAAGCATAAGCATAGAAGCAATAACAACAATTTTCTGAGAACTTACACAAACATTAATATAGAAGGAAGAATTTATATTGTAGTTTCTTCTGAAAACAAAGTAAATGATTTAACAAAGTGCTGTACTTTAGCACATATTTCTAACTTGTGAATTTGCACATAAGGTTAATTTTGGTATTCCCCTGTCTGGTAATGATTAATGTAGGCTAAATATGCCTAGAACATCTCATCTGCAAATGTCCTTGAATGTCTTTTACTTTACACTTAACCAGTCATGGAGAAATTATACACACACACACATACACACATACACACACTAAGATATGAAACAAAAATTCAAGTAATAAAATATTTTTTAACAACCAAAGAAAACCATTAGGTTAAATTTTAGTGTCTCAGATGAAATTAAAAGATACATTAAATTTTTTTGCTTTTTAGTTATAAAATTTTATTATTTTAGCAACAATAATGTGTATTCATTTTAGGAATATGGAAAATACAAACAAGCAGAAGATTGTATTCATAATCCCAGCACTGAAACTGAACTTTTTTCTTTTTTTTTTTGCAGCACTGAGAATTGAACAAAGGAGTTCAATTACTCCACTAAGCTACATCCCCAGCCTATTTTATTTTATGGTCAGGGTCTTGCTAAGTTGCAGAAGCTGGTCTTGAACTTGTGGTCCTCCTCTCCTGCCTCAGCCTCACAAATTGCTGGGATTATAGGCCTGTGACACCATGCCCAGCTTGCCTGAATTTTTTGTCTCTTATCCTTCCCAAGTTTTAATGAGCATATATGTAATATACAAATGTACTTTTACCTTATTCATAAATATGGTATTCACATATTATTTAGTAACTTTTCCCCCCATTTTATATGCTAACAGGGACCTCTTTTTTATAGTGAGTAAATCTCTCTTATTCAAAGACTGAGACTTGTAGATAGGTTCAAAATACAATAAACAATGAGATGCAGATAACAAGAGCTATATCTAAAACCACTAATAGCAACTGGTTAAAAGTAGAAAGATGGGCAAAGATATATCAGGAAAAATGCTAATAAAACAAAAGCTATATAGCAATGTTAATATCAGATAAAACAGAAATCAAGGTAAACTACATCAAATAAGGGTAAGGATGGTTTCTATTGATCTTCCAATGCATCACTATAAGTTTGTTTCTTCTCTCCTTATCTCATCTATTTCATCCACTTCCCTAAACATATCCTCATTGCTCAAATGCCTGTTATATATATCTTCTTTAAAATCCTGGAGAGATTGAATCAGCCTTTCTCTAAAAGTTTCTTCTGCATTTTCCTCCTCCTCTTGTTCTTCCTCTTCCTCTGGCTGTTCCTCAGGCTTTGGCTCTTCCTCCAGCTTTGGTTCATTCTCATTGTCTGGTTTTTCTTCAATTTTCTGACAGGGTTTCATCTTGTGCCTCCCTTTCTTCTTTCCTGCTTATTCCTCTTTGAATGCAATTACTGGTATTGATCTGGTCTGCTTCTTTCTCCTACTTTTATGGCCTTGGAAGGTTCTAACAGACCTGCATAATTCCAGCAAGCTGAGTCCTTCCGCTGGCCTCCGGTGCTGCTGCCTGCACTGCAGAAGGGAGCTGGTACCCAGACGGGAACAAGGACCAGACTAGTAGGACTTCTGCACACATCGACTCCTCAAGATACATTAATATTTATTTGAAGTGTATTATTTAGAGATCCATGGATACCTTCTTGAAATTTCTTAAAATTATTAAGAAAAAAACCCCCAACTATTAATTAAAATACACCCAAGTAAGTTTTCTTTATTTCTCTATTTTTAAATTTTAGGATATTATGATGTGCAACACTGTTTTTATTCTACTGGTGCATTAGAGGCTTTCTATAAGATTAAATGTGTTAATATATGTAAAATTTTTGTTTATAAATTTTATGCATTAATCTTTGCACAGCTTTAAAACTATTTTCAGAAGCCTCCTTAGCATGCTTTCTGCTGCCCTCTGCTGCTAATTTTCAGAAATGTCAGATGAGTAAAGCTCATTTAACTCTTCATAAACTCATTCAATATTAAAGTTTGAGGATACTCTAAGAGATGGTTTAATTGCACATTCTCTCTCTCTCTCTCTCTCTCTCTCTCTCTCTCTCGGTGGTGTGGGGGTTATCAACCAAGTTATATCCCCAGCCCATAATTCTACATTCTCACCTTATTGATGAAAAGTTGAGTCTTTGAGGAGTTAAGTAATCTAAACATGGGCTCTGCTTTTTGACAGTGTTTGAATGCCTGATGACTTTGAACACATTACTCAATTTTGTCATCTGTAAAATGAGACTAGTAATACCTATATCTTAGAATCTTTGTGAGGGTAAATTTCTTAATTTTTATGTTTAAAAATTTTTCTTGGGATATTAGAGATTGAGTCCAGGGGTTCTCTACCACTGAGCTACATTCCCCAGCTTTTAAATTTTTTTTAAAATTTTGAGACAGTCTAAGTTGCCCAGGTTGACCTTAAACTTGTGATCTTCCTGCCTCAGCTTCCAGAGTTGCTGGGATTAAAATCATGCACCACTATGTCAGGGAAGATCAATTTCTTTAGTACATTATTATATGATTATTATATGGGTTGTATCTTATATACCTGGCACTAACTACACTAAAACCACAGTTAGTGACAAAGTCAGAACTAGAACTCTGCTCCATTACCTACTAAGTTAATTTTTTTTTGGCATCAGTGAGTCTGAACACATGGCTAAATTTTACCTTCAAATACAATTTTAAAAAATGTGATCTAAGCTGGGTGTGGTGGCGCAAGCCTGTAAATCCCCGCGGCTTGGGAGGCTGAGGCAAGAGGATTATGACTTCAAAGCCAGCTTCAGCAACTTAGTGAGGCCCTAAGCAACTCAGTGAGACTCTGTCTTTAAATAAAATACAAAATAGGGCTGGGGATGTAGCTCAGTGGTCAAATGCCCCTGAGTTCAATCCCCAGTACCAAAAAAAAAATGATCTATTCAATGCATCTGAAGCCCTTTCAATTTTTTACAAAGCTATGTGATACTGCAGCCTTTGCTGCTACTCCTTCCTCCTGATACTGTTCAAGGAGAGCTCCCCACACAAGTTATTATGAACACTCAAAAGCTCCTCCAATATGAATTCCTACTACACTTAGATGATGATTTCAAGTAACTTTTCTAATGTGCTTCCTGCCTGACTCTAATGGATAACTAGACACTTGCACCCAGATAGTTTATCTTAGTCAAGACAGACTAAGCTAAACCCATTATCTCCCTTCCTAGCTCCTCCTCCTGATTTGATGGTAAGTTCTGGTGCCACTTCCCAACAAATCCAGACTCAGAGTTCATCTCTCTTTATCTTTATGTCTGGGAGTCTTCGTCATTCATACTCATTCTTTCTCTTACTTAACTGTTCCCTGCCTCTTGGTTACTGTCCCAGGTGGGGCTGAATCCAGCAGCCTCCTAACTTAAGTTTCATATATACCTTATATACATAAACTGAAGATAACGTTCATTTTTTAAAAATTTTGTATCTTTTTACTTTTATTTGTGTATTTTAGTTATACATAGTAGTTGGGTTTATTTTGACAAAATCACACATACATGTAACTTAAAAAAATTAATTGTAGATGAACACAATACCTTCCCTTCCTTCTTTCCTTTCTTCTTCCATGCTGAGGATCAAACCCAGTGCCTCACATGTGCTAGGCAAGCACTATACCTCTGAGCCACAACCCTAGCCCCTATACATGGAATTTGACTTGCTCCTTGTCTGTCTCTGATGCCTCCCCTTTACCTACTCCTATTATACTTCCTCTACTCTACTGGTCTTAACTGAAGGTAATTTCATATGATATTTTAAGTGTACCTGAGTTTTGATTGTGACCCATCACATGAGGTCCAATGTGGAATTTTTGACTTGTGCTGTCATGTTGGCACCCAAGAAGTTTCAGATTTTTGAGCCTTTCAGATTTGGATTTTTGGATTTGGGATACTCAACCCTTAATTGCCTACAGGGTATGTATTTCCTGCCTTGTCCCAACTTATCTCCCTGACCTCATCTCCCAGTCCTCCCTCACAGGAATATCTTCCTTTTCTCAGGAGTGTATGAATCCCTATACACCGGGAGGTACTTTCTGCTTTTTGATTATTGGGCCTCCTACTTTCCTGGTCTTCCTTGGGCCCCACACATCAGCATGGTAAGGTGTTTATTTTGCCTGAACTAAGGCACCAACAAACCTCTCTGTAGATTACAAAGCGAGAGAAAGGCCCATAACTCAAAGCAAAAAACCTTCCTTAGGAATTTATTTATGATTCTATGTAGAACCTGGAGAAAATATACGTTAAACAGGCATTGTAAAGTATTAAGGCTATCTATCATACCTTCTTTTCCATCCGGGTTCCCCCCACCCTCTCTTCTTGTAATTTCCATCTGGGTTTATCCCTACCTTCTGTTTTCTACCTCTGGGACAAAGGAGTTGGCTGGAGGCATTTCCACAGTTGAGCCTCAAGGTTTTTTATATTTGAAATAGGCCTGTTTGTGCTATCAGGCCCCCTTCCCCTAACAGGAGTTTTATCTCTTCCTGCCTAAGTAAATCCTGCTCTGTTTACTCATTAAAAATAACAAAACAAAACAAAAACTTCTTCCTTCACTGTTGCAGAGGAGTGGGGAACTATCTGAAGTTTTCATAAACAGCATCCACAGACAAAGAAAAGGGCCCATTGACTAATATGAAGAGAAAGAGGATAAATGGTGGGTGATGTGGGATATGTCTGAAAGGGAAAAGGGGTAATAAAAGTGGATTATGTGAATTGTGATAGTTTAGGAAATGTTCTTAGGTAAGCATGGTTCAAAAATAACACTTGATTGTACCTGGACTGTTGTCTTTCACTGACCCACATGAAAATGACCATATAGACTACTTCATTGTGTCACACTTCTCCCCCTGTCTGCAGTGCTTTTGCCCTTGCTTGCTGCTTGTTTCAAAGCTTTTTGTTCTATAGAACCAAAGGTTTACTTGCCCCAGACTTCTGTCTCTCTTCTTCAGTCCAAGAGTATCTTTACTCACAACTCAACTGTACAGGAAGGGCCACCTTCTTGTTTTTCCTCTTAGTTACTCTAAAAATTGTTTTAAATTTTAATTAAAAAATTGAGTCAAAGTTACATATGTGCATAGTTTGGGTGACAATTTTTTTTTTTTTTTTTTTGGTTTGGGGGATTGAACCCAGGGGCGCTTAACCACTGAGCCACATCCCCAGCCCTTTCTATTTTTTATTTTGAGCCAGGGTCTTGATAAGTTGCTGAGGGTCTTAGCTAAGGCTTGCCTTGAACTTATGATCCTCCTGCTTCAGCCTCCCAACTTGGTGGAATTACAGTTGTGCATCACAGTGCCTTACAAAAATCACATAATTCTTTGAGGTTTGTTATGAAAAACCAGCAGTTCCTGTGCCCTTATCCAGAAACAACAACTTTTATTTCCATTAACTAATTATTTAGTATTTGTCACAATTTCTTTCAATAACATGCTTATGTACTTTTTTCTTTTTTTAAATTTATTGACTTGTCACTATGAAGAAGAGAATTTGGAACAGGATTTCTCTTTCCTCCCCTGGTTTCCACCAAGTATATGTGACTTTATTCCATTACTCTCACCATATATAGTAAGCTTATAGGCAAATGCCTAGGATAGTTTTTATTGGTATTACATTAATATACATAATAAAATAATATTTCTTTCCTGACTTTACAGTCACTCTATGGTTATTTTAAAAAGGTAGTTAGCTCTATTTTTAGTGCTTTATTTAATGTCATGGTTATATAAAAGCTATTTACAACTCAGACATATAGTAAACCATAGATTTGTTTGTTTTTTGCTGCATGACTTTTAGGCTCAGTGGTAGAGTGCTTATCTTGCATGTATGAGGCACTGGGTTCCATCCTCAGCATCACATTAAAAAATAAATAAAATAAAGGCATTGTGTCCACCTACAACTAAAAATATATATTTTTTAAAAGTCTGAAGATTCTGGTTCTTGGTCTTTTCCGTATATGACATTTTTCCCTTCTGCAAACTTATAATATCTTCTCTTTGTCCCAACAATAAGAGGGGGTGCAGGTCTATTTTTACACAGTATTTTGGAAACTCACAGTCCTTCAGTTCTGGGAAGCATTCTTGAGTTGTTTATTTGTATTTCTTCCCTATTTTCTCTGCTCTGTCTTTCTGAACTATTATTATTCAGATAATGGTTCTCCTGGACTTGTTCTTTAATTTTATCTTTACCATTTTCTATCTTGTATTTTTGGTCTACTTTCAAAATAAAAAATTGCCTTAACTTTACCTTCTAATCCTTGTATTGAACTTTAAAATAGTGATTTTTAATTTCCAAAAGCTTCAGTGTACTTTTTAATTCATATTTTAGCAGTACATTATAATTATATACAATAGTGAGATTCATTATGCCATGCTCATATATGCATGTAAAATAATCTGATCAATCTCATTCACCAGTACTTTCTCTTTCCTTCACCTTCTCTCTCCTGATCCCCTTCCTCTACTCTGCTGGTATCCCTTCTATTATTTTTTAATTTTTGGAAGGAGAGGTACCAGGGATTGAACTCAAGGGCACTCAACCACTGAGCCACATCACCATCCCTATTTTGTGTTTTATTTAGAGTCAGGGTCTCCAAAATTGCTTAGGGCCTCGCTTTTGCTGAGGTGTCTTTGAACTCACAATCCTCCTGAGCCACAGGGATTACAGGCATGTACCACCGTGCCTGGCTGTTTTTGTATTCTTTTTATAAAAAATATTCTTTATACCTATATTTTGTTTATTCGGTATTTTTTTATGTGGTGGTTGGAATGAAACCCAGTTCCTTACACATGCTAGGCAACTGCTCTACAACTGAGTCACAGTGCTAGCCCTATTTTTGTATTCTTAATGATTGCTATTCTAACTGGAGTAAGATGAAATCTTACTGTAGTTTTGATTTCCATTTTCCTGATTGCTAAGGATATGGAACACTTTTTTTAAATAGTTTTTTTGGCTATTTGTATTTCTTCTTTTTAGAAATGTCTGTTTAGGGGGCTGGGGATGTGGCTCAAGCGGTAGCGCGCTCACCTGGCATGCGTGCGGCCCGGGTTCGATCCTCAGCACCACATACAAACAAAGATGTTGTGTCCGCCAAATACTAAAAAAAATAAATATTAAAATTCTCTCTCTCTCTACCTCTATCTCTCTCACTCTCTCTTTAAAAAAAAAAGAAATGTCTGTTTAGATCATATACCAATTTATTTAGTTCTTTGTTTTTCTTGTGTTGAAGTTTTTTTAAATTCTTTATATATTCTGAATATCATTTCTCTTTTGGAAGAGTAGCTAGCCAAAACCTTCTCCCATTCTATAGGTTCTCTCTTCACACTCTTGTTTTTTTGCTGTACAAAAGCTTTTTAATTTGATGCCGCCCCTCTTATTGGTTCTTTTTTTTTAATATTTTTTTTTACTTGTAGATGGACATAATACCTTTATTTATTTATTTATTTATTTTATGTGGTGCTGAGGATCAAACCCAGGGCCTCATGCATGCTAGGCAACAGCTCTACACCGAGCCACAACTCCAGTCCTCACTTATTGATGCTTGATTTTATTTCTTGAGCATTAGAATTCTTATTAAGAAATATCTCTTTTTCATAACATCCCATTTGCAATTCATGATTGTGATATGATCTTTTAACTCTGGAAATACTAATAGCAGATTTTGCCCCTATAGAGCTTTATCCTCTAAGTGGCTGTTTTTGACTCTCTCATAGCAGATCTTTCCTCAGATGTTTCAAAGTTCCAGTCATCTTAAAGGATGGGAATCCAAAAAGCTCAATGGGCTTAATTGATTGTAAGCTTAACTGAAGGGTAATTGCCCAGTTGAGTTGGGGAACTTTTGATGTCAATGGCTCTTCTCAAACTATAATAGTCAGATTACTCAGAACATTTTTTCTAATACCCTGCCTAGAAAGTGGATGACCCTGTTGCAAGCATTCTGGGAACTGAGTAAGGGAAAATCTGGGATCATGGATCTCTGCACCAACATTCATATATTTATTTAATCTATCTTTTATCAATTCAGTAATTCTATCCTCAGCTAGTATCCCCTGGTCTAGGGGGTCCTCTTTTATTATTCAGAGACTAAGTCTCAAGTTTTTCTTTGGGGTTGATGATAGCAGATGATCACCTGGCTGCATGGAATGAGACACAGGGTCTGGGTGTCAGATTTCCTTTTAAATAGACTTTCAATCAATCTTTTTTCTTTTTTTTTTTAACTTTAGATACACCATATAGCCTTTTTGCCCTTACCCCCAGAGGTATGCAGTGTTAAGAAATTCCTCAGGGCTGGGGATGTGGCTCAAGTGGTAGCACGCTCACCTGGTATGCATGCAGCCCGGGTTCGATCCTCAGCACCACATACAAACAAAGATGTTGTGTCCGCCGAAAACTAAGAAATAAATATTTAAAAATTCTCTCTCTCTCTCTTAAAGAAAAAAGAAATTCCTCAACTTTAGGGGAATTTAAATCATTTTGGCACTTGTATTTTCCCATGGCTCTTGTAAGTTTTCCCCGTCTCCTAAGACATTAACCCTTGGTCCACTACTTTTCAGCATATAAAATGTAATTGCTCTTGTTTCACCTCATGTTTCCCCTTTTCTTATGTGTTATATCTTTTACAAGCATCATTTACTGTTGTTTTGGTGAAGGTTGGGGCAGGAGGAAAAAAAACACATGCATATGCCTATTCTGCTATCTTCTCTGTAAATCTTTGCTTTTCTCTACCTTAATTTATCTTTTTTTGGGCTCACCTTCTCTGGAGAGGTGGAAAATTTCTCCCTGGCAATCAGGAATTCCGTAATCACTTTAGGATTACTTCCTCCTGGAGTTTACCTCTAAGTTCCAGGTTGCTTATATAGAATCATAGGTCAGTTAGGAATGGGAGTAGGTGGGGGCAATCTTTGTTTTTTACTATGTAATCACACTGATACACATGGAAACTTCTTGTCATTCATTTACCTAGCCCCTGGTTATACTCCATGGAGATCATGTCTACAATCTTTGTATCCCAATTCTAGGAATTCTCCAGTTTTCAAGCTCTCAGTACCATGCTGTGTGTAAGATTTGATGAAGTGACCTCAGGCCTGTCCTTTGGGTGGTCCACTGCACCACTGTTGAACATGAAAGAATTTTGTGAGGCTTTTTGCTTGCTCAGATTCTACATGGGCCGGATGCACAGACTTCATCTGTTTTTGGCTCCCTAAACCTTTCTCAAGTCATACTGTTTTCTTCCACGGTAGATTCAGATCACTTGCGTCTATTGTTAATGCATAAATATCATGCCCTAAATTCTTCATGGTTCTGAATTTTGAAGTTCAAAACTTCAGGTTATGGTATCTCGCAAGTCATTTCTCTAAAATTGTTGTTTTTGTCCAGAGTTTCTAAAGCTTATTTAGAAACTCAAAAGCCAACAGTGCAATTTTGCCCTGAGTTTCCACAATGAGGTTTTGAGGCCTTAAAAGCAATACCCTAGCTACAGCCTAGGAGAGAGACCTGAGGGGGAAGTAATTACATCACTATTAGGACTTTATGCTAATCTCTTTTACTTTGTTAATTATCTTCTAGTATGTAAAATTTGCCTTTTCACCCAGTTGTTAGGTTTGTTGAGGGCAGAACTGCACTTAGAAAGTTTTCTTCTCTCTCTCTCTCTTTTTTTTAAGGAAAAGAACAACATTTTCTTTATAAGTGCGTTTAGCAAACTAATTATTCATGGATTTATTGAAGACCTTTAACTTTGCAACTTTATGGCACATAATTGTGCCTGGAATATAGTAAACATTTAATTGATAAATTTGATGATTATACCTTAGAATGTTTGCAAAAAAGAAAATATATTACTCTTATTGAATTAAAAGAGAGGAGGGAAAAATAAAAATAAATAAAAGGAGGGATATATTTTATCTACCTGGAAAATAAAAACTACATGAATGTAAAAAAAGGGCTGACAGTTTTAAAAGGACCTTTATATATGGTTTTAAAATGATCCCTCTTTTCTAATATGACTTGTCAATTTCAGGGTCAAGTTGGTAGATCTCTTTTAGAAGCCCAGACCTTGAGGCCAAAGAGGACCAGTTTTCCTCACTGTGGCTGGTTGCTCCAGTGCCAAGAATGCCAGTGTGTTCCTTTTTTAGAAAATGCAGCTGTGGTTTCTGGCCTATTTTAGCCACTCCAGACTTCAATGACAACTGCAGAGGGTGGGGAGAGGAGGCAGGTGTAGGGAAAGCCCACTATGAGGAAAGCTCTGTGCTTAACTAGGGTAGAGGTAAACATACCAATTGAGTGCAGAGACATTTCCAGGATATATATTGAGAAGTGGAAGGTGTAGAGAAAAAAAAATCCACCCCGGTCTGCAAAGGTAGGAGAAACTGTAATCCTGCATCATGTGATGAGTATGAATTGATTTCATAGCAGCCATTGTTTCATTCAAGTTAACAAATACATTTTGGGTCCCTCCTAAATTAAAAAAACAAAACAAAACAGAAAACAGTCCAGCTCCCAGGGATACAATATAAAGATGAGTAAGACACAGCTCTTGTTTTTAGTAGAATTTGCCAGATTTCCTCACTATTTTTCTCATAGTCCACTAGCCATGTTGCTGTTCAAACTATAACTTCTCAATAACTCTCCATTCCTTCTGAGGCAGAATATAAATCCCTTTGCCTGGCTGTCAAGGGCCTTCATGATACAATTCCAGATGATTTTCCCAGTCTCTTCTGCTTGTGCTCAGATTCTTGGTATGTGGTGAATAGGTTGTACCACTATATTCTCTTATAACTGTGCCAATGGCTGGAATGCCTACTTAGTTTCATCACTCAACTGAAATGCCACATTCCCTGTGAGATATCCTGTGACTTCTCCCCTTTTACCCCAGGTTGTGTTAGAGTCCCCCCCTCTGGACTTTCTTTATGCCTATCACAATTATATCCCCAGTGATATAATATTGGAATTATTTGTATCTAGTTTATTTTCTTGCATAGTGAGAAACTTCTTGAAGGATGGAACTGGTATGTATCATTTCATCATTATATACCCAGAACATGCCATAGTTCTGGTATACAGGAGGCATGGAATTAGTAATGTCTTGGTGAGTGAATGAAATTATTTCATTCATCATCCTTTACATTTTTTTTTGTACTGGGGATTAAACCCAGAGGCACTTAACCACTGAGCCACACCTCCAGCCCTTTTTTGTATTTTTTAAATTTAGAGACAGGGTCTCACTGAGTTGCTTAGTATATTGCTTTTGCTGAGGCTGGCTTTGAACTCAAGATCCTCCTGCCTCAGTCTCCTGAGCCACTGGGATTACAGGCATGTGCCACTATGCCTGGCCATCCTTTATATTTTTGATATATTAATTGCCAACTTAAAAGAGTCCAGTCTTCTTTTTCCCCATTGTTACTCATCAATTCTCTTTCCAGAATGCTGTCAGAAGGGTATCTCAGTGGACTTGCCTACTGGAATGACATCTACTGGAATCACACATCTTATAATGAACAGGTGGCTGGGGAAAAGGAAGAGGAGACAACTTCTGTTGCTGCTCTTTCCTATTCCTCTGTGGATGAAGAGGAAGTCAGAAGTCTTTACATGAGCTGCAAATCCTCTGGCAAGTTTATTTCTTCACTGCACTCAAGAGAAAACCAATGCAACAGAAGTCAGAGAGTCACAGTGCTGCAGACAAACCCTAATCCGGTGTTTGAAAGCCCAAACTTGGCTGCAGTTGAAATATGTAGAGACCTCCATAGAGGGACCTACTTGGTTCCACCTTCCTGCAAAAGCATTTGCAAGAATTACAATGACTTACATATTGCAGGGGGACAAGTGATGGCCGTTAACTCAGTGATGACAGATTTTCCCTCTGAGAGCAGTTTTGAATGTGGTCCTTTGCTGAAGTCATCGGAGATTCCTTTGCCCATGGAAGATTCCATTTCCACTCAGCCCAGTGACTTTCCCCAAAAGCCTATTCAGCGGTACTCATCGTATTGGAAAATAACCAGCATCAAAGAAAAAAGCAGCCTGCAAATGCAGAAACCTATTTCAAATGCAGTGCTGAATGAGTACTTGGAGCAGAAGGTGGTGGAGTTATATAAGCAGTACATCATGGATGCCATGTTTCATGACAGTTCTCCTACCCAGATTCTGGCATCTGAACTCATCATGACAAGTGTGGACCAAATTAGTCTTCAAGTGTCTAGAGAGAAGAACCTGGAGACCTCAAAAGCTAGGGATTTAGTCATTAGTCGCCTATTACAGTTGGCATCAACTGAGATCAGTACACCTAGTCTTCACATTTCACAGTACAGCAATGTGAATCCATAGAGAGGATGCTTCCATCTCTTTCATCTACCCCAAAACAATACTATATTGATTTATTTGGAAAATGTGCTGGAGGGGGCTATAAAAGGGAGTCAAAAACCTGAAAAGCAAATGTTGGATAGAAATTAGGTGTGAATAAAGAAGAAATCTCTTAATATTACACATGATGAAGGAACGTGGGAAGAGAAATCATAATGGTTTCAAAGAGAGGTTTGCACAGCAACAAAGCAAAAATAAAAATGATCAAAAAAGAAAAGGTTGTGATCCACTTATGGGAGTATAAAAATCAGAAAAAAAGACAATCCAAATAAGAAAAAAAAAAAAACACGGCAAAACTAAAACCCCAAAAGTTTCAGGGTAGAGAGTTTAAAAAAATAGTGTTTTCTACCCAAATAAATTCCTCCAAGTTGTTTCTTCTTAAGGGAAATGGACTGCAGAAGGCTGCTATATTTGGGTCGAAAGACAAATTCAAACATTTTTTAAAAGTACATTTGTAGCTGTTTTCTGTTTTCTGTATCAGTAGAGCTATTCTTTGTAAATATTAAAACTGTACCAAATTGCAATTGTGGCTTTTTTTTAATGATTACTTAGCTACATCCTCAACCAAAAAACAGCCATGAAAATCCCCTAATTGTTTACTAGTGGAGATGACACTTTCTAAATGGAAAATACCAGAGTGAGCACTAGACCATTTAGTTTCATTATTCTGTGTATGATTTTCATCGTGGTACCAGGCTTCAAAAGAAATTATGAATATTGTTAGTTTCCCCATTTCCCTCTCCCTTATCTATATGTATTCTTGACCTGGAACATGTAAAGGGTCTTCTGTATCCTCAAAAGAATGTTACAAACCCTAGGGTCCCATAATTTCAAATTCTGTAAACTCGTTCACTAGAATTCTAGCTCCATGGTAGCTTCACTGCTCTCTCCTCTAGCTCAAGAGTTTGCAAATTATGGGCCATTGGCCAAACCTACTTTGCTGCCTGTTTCAAACTCCTAGAGCTAAGAATGACTTTCTCATTTTTAATTATATTGCTTAATTTTCCTTTGTAGTGTTTTGCTTGATATAGTACTTATTTTTATATTTTCCTTCGTGTGCTTCTCCATATTCCAAACATTTTTGGCACATAGTAGGCATCTAATTAATATTTGTCAAATGGATTAATATGTTTGGCTGTGTTGGATACTACAACTAGTGGTCAAAGTAAGAGACCATTAATATAAAAATCAGATAATTCTTTTTGTTTTGTTTTGTTTTGGGTAGGGGTACCAGGGATTGAACTCAGGTGCATTTGGCCACTGAGCAACATCCCCAGCCTTTTTTGTATGTCTATTTAGAGACAGGGTCTCACTGAGTTGCTTAGTGCCTCGCTTTTGCTGAGGCTGGCTTTGAACTCGTGATCCTCCTGCCTCAGCCTCCCAAGCCACTGGGATGACAGGCCTGCACCACCGTGCCCAATGTTGATTTTCTTTATCAAAGATGATTCCTGTCTATCTAATCTATCAATCCAATCTTATCTATCTCTGTCTATCTACTTGTCTATTTTGCATTTGTCTTGTGTGCTTTTGTGGTTATATAGAAAAATTTGTTGCCAAGACAATGCCAAGAAACTTTTTCCTGGTGTGTTCTTTTAAATTAAATTCACAATTTATTTATCTATTCTACTGTTAATGGATATTTGGGTGGGTTCCAGTTTTTTGGTTATTATAAAGATAGCTATTCTGAATAAAAACATTCTTTACTAATTTGTTACTGATGTATAGAAGTATGACTGCTTTTCACTTAAAATTATTAAGCCTTCATCGATGGGTGAAATAAGTTTGTTATGCTCCTTTATTGTAATTTTTTTATGTAGATTTAAAGTAGTTGTTTGTTTATTTAATTTTGTAGAGCTGGGGATTGAACCCAGGGCCTCATGCATGCTGAGCATGTGCTTTACCACTGTGCTACATCCCCAGTCTTTATGTTGTTTTGATATCATAGATTAGCAAGGTTAATTGTGGGGAGAAATCCTTTTTCTTCTCATATCCTCTTGGGAAAATTTGAATGAGATTAGCATGATCTGTTCTGAGCTTGATGTTTGCTTTAAAGGAAGATTTTAAATTAGTGCTTTAATTTCTTTAATATTAATGGAACTATCCATGCTTATAATATGTTCTCAAATCAATTCTGGCAAGTTATACTTTCCTAGGAATTTTTCCATTTTGCCTAACTTGTTAAAGTTGCTGGGTGTTAATTATCTTTATAATGTTGGTGCTTCTTTTTCATTTATCCCTCTTATTTTGGTGCCTCCTCTCTGTCTTTCTCTGTCTCTGTCTTTCTCTCTCTCAATGAATGTTGCTGGAAATCTGGCTATTTTGCAAGCTTTCTCCCACAAATAAAGCAAAAGTTACATAATATAAATACAAAAAAGGAAAACACATCAATATATTTGATTTGATTTTTTGTGCATTATATTATACATAATGGTAGAGTCATTTTGACATATTTGCAAATGCATCTCTCTCTCTCTCTCTCTCTCTCTCTGTCTATATATATATATATATATATATATATATATATATATATTTTTTTTTTTTTTTTTTAGAAGGGGGACTAAGAATTGAACTCAGGGGCACTTGACCACTGAGCCACACCTCCAGCCCTTTTTTGTATTTTATTTAGAGACAGGGTCTCACTGAGTTGCTTAGTGCCTCACTTTTGCTGAGGCTGGCTTTGAACTTGCAATTCTCCTGCCTCAGCCTTCTGAGCTGCTGGGATTACATGCATGTGCCACTGTTTGAGGGAAAAAACTTTTACAAATTCTTATAATTCAGCATAATTAATTTCCTTATTCTGTATAATTATAATGTACTAATAAAAAATAAAAATTCCTATAATTCCTTTTACTGTATTATTTTTTAATTTTAGCTAACAAATAATAATTGCATATATTATTTGTTTATTAAGCACAATGTGATGTTTTGATACATATTTATTTTGTGGAATAATTAAATCAAGCTAATTAACAAATACATAGCCTAGAGATGAAGACAGACCAACACCATCTTGTGGACTCCATATTCTTTGCCTAATGCCAGGAGGAAAAGTAAACCCTAAAGACTTTTTAGAAACAATAGTAGATTTGAAGAAGATCTAAAATCTAAAGTCATCCAAATACAACTATTTAAATTATTTAAATTGACTTGATGGAATTTACAAGGTTGGACTAAAATTTAATTTTTATTCTATTTGTAGAGTGAAGAAAAATATAGCAGCTATACAAAATAAAATACATAATTTAAATGATATAGCATAAGTAAGATCATTTATTAACTTCAGTGTAATTTATGATCATCAACAATTAATGTATGATTAAATATCAATTAAAGAAGAATGTTTACGTAGTTTATATATAGCATTAAGTGAGGTATTTTGCAAATTTATGTAAAGTACTATTTGTGAATATTACACCATAGTGTAAAAAATGATTATGCGGGGCTGGGGATGTAGCTCAAGCGGTAGCGCGCTCGCCTGGCATGCGTGCGGCCCGGGTTCGATCCTCAGCACCACATACAAACAAAGATGTTGTGTCTGCTGAAAACTAAAAAATAAATATTAAAAAATTCTCTCTCTCTCTTTCTCTTTAAAAAATGATTATGCTATAATATTAAGTGAAAAATCAATACATGATTTTGTATCTCCAGCATAATTTAATGTTTATATTTTTAAAATGAAGTCACCTTTGCATAGAAAGTAGGCTGGAAGAAGTAACACACAGTAGTCTACGTAATTTTATTGCTAATGGAACTAGGCATAATTTTTTGGATCTGTTTTTTATTTTCCAAATTATCTTTGTTTTAAAAAAGATTTAGTTGTAGATGGACACAATACCTTTATTTTATTTGTTTTTATTTTTTATGTGGTGCTTTGGATTGAACCCAGTGCCCTACGCATGCTAGGCAAGTGTTCTACCACTGAGCTACAACCCCAGCCCCTGCCACCCATTATCTTTAATGATAACAAACTGTATTTATAATGTTGATTTTGAAAAACTTACATTGGAGTATATAATTATTGAAGTGTCTTCTAGGTTTAAGATTCAATGATTTTAAGAACTGAAAGCCATTTATTAAAAAATCATATAAAGACATGATGCTTGCACAATAATTTGAATCACTTTTGCTTATTATAGCTGATGTCTAATAAATTGGGGTTGGGGGTATAGCTCAGTTGGTAAAGTGCTTGTCTCACAAGCCCAAGGCCCTGGGTTCAATCCCCATCACTATTACTACTACTACTACTACTACTACTACCACTAATAATAATAATAATAAATGTACGTCTCCATTTCTGAGTTATAAATAATAGTAATTGTTTTCTGGGATATAAGCAAAGACTGAAAAACTTCAAAGAAACAAGGTCACTTGTTAAACTTAACGTAGACCTACAATGGGGATATGCATGTTTAGAGGGGAGAAAAAGTGCCATTCAGAAAGTGAAACCATATAAAAGATACTTCAGGTTTCCAACAACCAAAGGCTTGCATTCCAGTACTTTTTTTTTTTATAGTGTTTTTGGTAGTGCCCCCCCACCCCACCCCAGGAGAATTCTGAAAAACAATGTGATGCTATAGTATGGACTTGTTTATTTATTTATTTTTTTAGCACTATAGCATTTTTCTTGTTAGCAATACAATTTAGAAAAACTCATGAGAAATGAAGTAATTGAAGAAGCCATTTCGTTTCCCTTATCTCACCAAGGATAGAAGATTTGGAAAAACTATGTCTATTAGATATAAATGTCTGGGAACTTCAGTGTAGCAACACAGAAAAGTTTATAGAATGGGAGGGTAATGCTGTGTGTGTGTGTGTGTGTGTGTGTGTGAAAGAACAGGACCACTTATTGCAAATTCAGTGTCACTCAAATTGTGCTCCACATGGCTCTGCTGTTCTGCAGATTACTTTTAGTAGAAAAATAGTTTTAAGTAGTTCATGCACAGACATTTGGCATAATTTTTAAAAATAGTTTTGTGTTTATTTCTTCTCTCTCTTTTTATAGTATTAGGGATCAAACCCAGGGCTTTGTACATGCTAGGCAAGCACCCTATCACTGAGCTATGTCCCCAGCCCTTTCTAGAAGATTTTGAGACAGAGTTTCCTCTAAATTGTCCAGGCTGGCCTTGAACATACAATCCTCCTGTCTCAGTCTCCTGAGTAACTGGGATTATGGGCATGCACCACCAAGCCCTGTTAAGTGTTATCTGCCATTCTGAATTATACATTTGTTAGTTTAGGAGCCCTCTCCTATCAACTTTTGTATTTTAGTCCAATTATTACTCAAATACTCCTAGATTCTTTAAAGTATCAATACCTCTTGGTGATATAAATCACCACTTTTTGTGTTGTCTTTTGTTAGAGGGATACCAAAGTGTGATATAGGTGTCCCAATGTTCTACAGCCATTAAAAAAAAATCTAGATTTTCATTATAGCCACTTTTTCTTTTAAGGACCCAAGAATCTTTTTTTTAATATTTATTTTTTTTGTAGTTATACACAATAACTTTTTAAAAAACTTTATTTTTATGTCGTGCTGAGGATCGAACCCAGGGCCTTGCATATGCGAGGCGAGTGCTCTATTGCTGAGCCATAACCCCAGCCGCCCCCCCCCCACCCCAAGAATCTTTTTTAGATGGAGGGATGAGTTCAAATGACTGCCATCACTCTGTACTCAGAATTACTACTGTCTCTCAGTGACCACAGCTTTTGGTATTAGTTGAAAATCTTTATGATTGATATTAGGTTTCTATAGTCTCCAGGTGCTTCAGCATTAATTAGTCATTTTCAGTAGCTTTGTTATTGTGTCAAATTCGCTGTGCTTCTGTCTATTCTCAAAATGAGATATTTCCCAGGAGCTCTGCAGTCTCTTAACACAAATAAACTTCTGACTGTTTCAACAATTATGCAGACAAGTCTCTATTCCTGATTGGTTTTTATCTGCTGCCAGGAATCTAGCTTCTGCTGTTATTGCTGCTGCTATGGCTAGTATCAGTACAACAGTATTTATGTGTATAGCACTTTTTGATTGACAAAAGAATTTCCAATCAATGAGTTCACCCGGTGTTCTCTAAAATCTGTGAGATAGATAATATCATCACTCTTATGAGAATTTTTAGTTTCCTTTTCAAGGCTGTTGTGATGATCATAGATATAAAGAGAGGATGAGAAGGGTGAGAGGAGGAGACTCAGAAAGAAAGATAATGTATATTTTAAAATATAATAATTATATATTTCTTTACAATTATGTTATTTATACAATTATATATCATATGTTAACTATAATATATATGTGCAACTCTCAAGAATGTTGACTAATTTAAAAACCCTACCTCACTGAACATCTCAAGTGAGTATGAACACATATCTTTGGTGGTTGTTTTTTTTTCAGGTTACATTTAATTATTATAATAAAATTATTACTTCATTTGAGTGGAAATCTACCCTTCTATAAAGTATAGCCATTCTTTTTTTAATAAATAAATGTTTTTTTTTTCTTGCAAGTTCTGGGAATTGAATCCAGGGCCTCACACATGCTAGGGTAGTATTTTACCTTTGAGATACATCTCTACCCCAATAGATCATTTTTGAGAGTGATGAATATATCAGTTTTTGTAGTGGCCATGATTTCTTGGATGTATTAAAACTTATTGTATTATACAGTTTATTTTTTTAAGAGAGAGAGAGAGAAAAAAGAGACAGAGAGAATTTTTTAATATTTATTTTTCAGTTTTCGGTGGACACAACATCTTTATTTTTAATGTGGTGCTGAGGATCAAACCCAGCGCCCCGCGCATGCCAGGCGAGTGCGCTACCGCTTGAGCCCATCCCCAGCCCCAGTTTATTTTTTATATGTTTTTAAATATAAGCAATTTGTAAAATGTCAGATACCTCAATTAACTGTTTTTAACAAAGGAAACATGGAAGATCCTAGGATATAAAAGAAGTGCTCCTTTATATTATCATAATCTCACATAACTACTGGGATGTTGAGAAACTATCTAGTTCATGTCTTCTGGAAGACCTCATGAAAATAATTTATGGAGTGAGTTATCAAGCCATTTTTTTTTCTTTAAAATTTTTTTGTACCATGGATTGAACTTAGGGGCACTTAACAACTGAGGCACATCCCCAACCTTTTTTGTATTTTTATTTAGAGAACGGGTCTCACTGAGTTGCCTAGTTGCCTTGCTAAGTTGCTGAGGCTGGCTTTGAACTCCTTCCTCAGCCTCCAGAGTTGCTAGGATTATAGGCGTGTGCTACTGTGCCCCACTTTAAAAAAAAAAATCTTTTTAGCTATGGATTCTGTGACAAATAATGAGAATTCTCTGGAGGCTACATTAGATGGGATGGCTCCTTTTTAAATAAGAAGACATTTAGTTGACTCCTAAAATATGAGAAGCCTTTTAGGATAGTCATGTGGTTATTAAATAGATTCTGGAAGAAGTCACCTTCTTGGGAAAGGATGCTATGGTGCATTGGGCTTTGAAAAAAAGCATGGGATTTGGAATTAAATGAGGCTGTTTGTTTAGCAAATTATTTACTGTGTGTCCACAGAAGATGTGTAAACAGCATATCAGTGGATTAGACAAAGGGGAATTAAGGGAAGGGTGGGGGGATGGGAATCGTAAAGACAGTAGAATGAATTGGACATAATTTTCCTATGTTCATATGCGAATACCCAACAGTAAATCTCCACATCATGTACAACCATAAGAATGGGATCCTAATTAGAATAAGTTATACTCCATGTATGTATACTATATCAAAATATACTCTACTGTCATGTATTTCTAAAAAAACTAATAATAATAAAGACCAAAAATACCTGCCCCCCCCAAAAAAAAGATTTGAGAACACTTATGAAACTTTGTTGACAACTATACTTATTAGTATTATTTGGGGGATTAAATGGAAATTTTAGTGGCATTTCTATTGTTTTCTACAAACATCAATCAGTTCTCTAAATCCTCTTAAATAAGTAGATTCTCTCTATCTATCTATATATTTGTATATCTGACATTTATAAATTTACAACATGTTATCCAACAGAGTTGGATTACAGATGCCATATACGAGGCTGAGGTTGCAGCTCAGTGGTAGAGCACTTGTCTAGCATGCGTGAGGTACTAGGTTCGATCCTCATATTGTGTCCATCTACAACTAAAAAGAAAACAATAACAACAGATGTCATCTATTGAAAAATTTTTCAGTGCTGGGGATCAAATCCAGGACCTCACATATGCTAAACCAGCACTCTACCTCTGATCTACATTCCAATTTCTTATACTGAATTATTTAAATATTTTTATTCCATATTTAGAAGATTAAAATTCAGACAAACTTAATGCTTTTACCAATGCCACAATGATAGTCAAGGAAGTGAGCAAAACTTTTCCTAGTTGAGCACATCAGCTCCCAAGCTCTCTTAACACAAGATATATGATTGGGAGAAAGTTGAGGGTTAGGCAGTGGCATAGACATCTTTGATTGCATTGTGATTTACCTGGCACATAAGATGGTTTAATCTGTTTGGAAACTAACAATGTGCATACCTTTTATTTTCAACTCCTGGAAGTATTAAAAAAGCAAGAAGAAGGAAACATGTTTCATGAATTCCACTTTGAATGAAATCTGGAGATGAATAATATATTTTTTATGTATTTATATAAATAGTTCATTTTTTTAAAGAGAAAGAGAGAGAAGAGAGAGTTTTTTAATATTTTTTTTTTAGTTTTTGGTGGACACAACATCTTTATTTTATTTTATGTGGTGCTGAGGATCGAACCCAGTGCCCCGCACATGCCAGGTGAGCACTTTACCACTTGAGCCACATCCCCAGCCCCAATAAATAGTTCATTTTATATGAATTTTTATAAGTCTAATACAGGAAGCTGAAGTTGTGTAGGAAGACAGGAAGTGGACAGAATCTTGAGAATGGTGAGAGGGACCAATAGTGGAAACTCTTGGAAAATTCCAGAAAAAAATATACTTCAGGAAGGTAAGGGACTTACTTGGATGTGGTAAAGCTATATCCATTGTTTGTGACCATAGGTGCAGGAACTGGATCAACTGTCCTGGTGGCAGAAGCTCTGAGAAATTCAGTTTGGGTCAGAGAAGTATAAGAATAGGGGTTATGAAAAGAATTATACAAATGAGTTAAAAATTGCAGGAAGCAATTTGTCTTTATTACAGCAGAGATTCAATCTTTGGACTGTGAAGCTGCCCTCATCTCCTATGCTATCGGCAGCTGATGCCATAAGAATAGAAAAAGAAAAGGCAAATACGTTATACAAAAAACTTGTTCAATCAAGCAGCAAATCTAACACACAAAGAACACTCACCAGAAAGATATTGCCTTACAATCAGTGAAAACTATACTGAGCATGGTGGCACACACCTCTAATTCCAGTGACTCAGGAGGCTGAGGCAGATTCTAGGGCAGCCTCAACTAGTTAGTGAGACCCTGTCTCAAAATAAGAAATAAAAAGGGTTGGGGATATAGCCCAGTGGTCCCTGGGTTCAATCCCAAGTATAGACAAAAAAGGGCCAAGGAAAATTGTGACCAACAGACATGACTGGTGTCTGCTTGATACCTTTAGGACTCATAGCTCCTGAACACATGGAGAGCTTTGTGCTGAAAACCCCTGTGACTTTTTTTTTTTTTTTTTGAGGGGGACTGACAGGGTCTCACTGAGTTGCTCAGCACCTCGATGTTGCTGAGACTGGCTTTGAACTCTCAATCCTCCTGCCTCAGCCTCCCAAATCACTGGGATTACAGGCGTGTGCCACCACACCTGGCCCTGTGACTTCTCTGGTTGCTTTTCCTACATGCAGGACAAGGTAGAAGTGCCAGGTAATTTCTATCTTCAGGAACAGACCTCAATCAATAACAGATAGCAAAGCCTCATCTTTGTAAGTATGAGAATTGGTGCTGATATGAGTTCTACATCCTTATTACTCATCATAACCTTGTTAGAAATGTACTCTCAAACCTCATCTCAGCTGCGCTGAATGAAAACCTGTATTGTTAAAGAGATTCAGGTAATTTGTATGCATTTTAAACTTTGAGAATCTCTGTTATATATAATCTCCTAGAGGACTCCAGCAGGCTTAAGATCACTTGTCCATTGTAGTAACCTGCTCTTTATGCACACTGTAATGGCTGACATCCCTTCCTTGTCTTGGTTTACCAACCTCACACCAGTGTTTCTTGGGATTGTTCCCCAAATAATCAACTTGTCCTTACATCCTTGTTTTAGGGCATTCTTCTGAGGACACCCAATGTATGATAGTTACCAAACATTTGATGAGCAAATATTGGTGACCTAATTATATTTTTTAAAAATATAATGAACATGATTGACTTTTTGAAGAAAAGTCACAAAGGAGGAGTTTGAGAGATCAAGGAAAAAGATGAAAAGACACCAGGAAGATAAAAATATGAGTTCGCAGAACATGGTAGAGTATTAAAAAAATGACAGAATTATAGAAATAAAGGTGAAATTGGAAGGAATTGACCATAGATAGTAAATAAGCAATAGGGAAATAGAAGGTAGAAATGAATATAGTAAGAGTACAGTGGTGTTTGCTAGAACATGGGGGGAGGGGAAGTGGGGAGAATATTGGTCAAAGAATACAAAATTTCAGTTGTTTAAGAGGAATAAGGTCGGGGCTGGGGTTGTGGCTCAGTGGTAGAGCGCTAGCCTAGCATGTGCAAGGCCCTGGGTTCGATCCTCAGCACCACATAAAAATAAATAAAGTAAAGGTATTGTGTCCAACTACAACTAAAAAATAAATATTTAAAAAAAAAAGAGGAATAAGGTCACTTCTATTGTGGTGGTTATAGTTAATACCAATGTATTGTATAGTTGAATGTCCTTTAGAAAGTGGATTTTAAATGTTCTCACCACAAAAAGTAAGTATGTGAGGTAATGCATGTTAATTAGCTCAATTTATCCATTTCCAAATGTATGTTTTATTAATGTATATTAAAACATTATGTTGTATACCATAAATATATGCAATTTTATTTGTCACTTAAAAATCATACAATTTAAATAATATTGGTAGAAAGAAGGAAAGGGAAACGAAAAAATCAAGTGAATTTGAGTTATTTCTTTGCAGATGGCACTTGCATTATTGTTTGGAATGATCAATATTTTTGTTAAAATATATCAGAATCTGTGCTGCAGTTGTGGCTCAGTGGTAGCACACTTGCCTAGCATGTATGAGGCACTGGGTTCAATTCTCAGCACCACATGCAAATAAATAAAATAAAGGTCCATCAACAACTAAAAAAAATTAAAAAATATATATCAGAATATTCTATTTTTTTCCCAAAATCAAGTCCATTTACTTTATTTTAACAAGAGAGGCCATGTTCAGGGATCACAAAAAACACTCATGTTTATAATGTAGAAGGGTCATGGGATCAACCGTCTAAATAATCAACCAGTCAATTTGGTGGAACAACCACTTTTTCTCATTTTTCACTGAATTTACTTGATAAGATGCCTAGAGATGTAAACTTAAAGGCAAAAACAATGGGAAAATGTCAGAAGAAAACCCACTGTCACTGAACACAAAATTTCCACAAAAGGGGAAATTTAAAGTAAAGGCTCTGATTGGTTTAATGGGAGGGTTTTTTTTTCTTTTTCTTTTTCTTTCTTTCTTTTTTTTTTTTACACAAATGTAACATACTTTTTCACTTCCCTTGTTGTACATGAAGTAGGGTCACACCATTAGTGCAATCATACATATATCTAGAGTAATGATGTATGTCTCATTCCACCATCTTTCCTACGCTCATGCCCCCTTCCCTCCCTCTCCTCCCCACCCTCCTCAGAATATTCTTTAATAACAAAGTGAACCACCAGGAATGAACCATTTAGTTGCAAACTGTTAGGGAAGAGGATTTAGGGGTCCAAATATTTCAGTGTAATTGAGGCCACAGTTTGATTTGATGAATAAACAACAGTCTCTCACTTCGTGTTGCCTTATATGAAATTTAAACCACAATGCTTCACATTGCTGAAAGTGATTTAAAACAGTATTTATCATAAAAGCACATACTTATATAAAAACTTATGCATAAAGTAATCATAAAGTGGTCTTTTATAACACTATAGCTTTTCCTTTCATGGAAGAATGAACATCCAAGTAGCTAGAGGGATACAGGAGTGAAAGGAAGGGGGGCCTTGCCACTCATGAGTACATAATGATTCCAACAATTGTGCTCATTTAGAGTGTACCATAATAATTAACCTCAAAAAATTACTTTGCATTAAGTAATATCATGGAAAGAAGTGTTAAAAGAGTAAAAGCCTTCAAATGTAGAGTGCATAACTAATTTTAAATTAGCACTAATGAAATTCATCAACATATTCTGTAGGCAGCTCACCTGGATACCTCAGACAAGTCAGGAATAAACATCTCAACTGAAAGAAAATTTTGCTGAAAATGTGCTTTATGAGATATTATTTTCATACTGTTTTCTGCTCCCTAGAGAAGGCAATGCTTTGTGAAGTTACCTAATGGACCGAGAAAACTCACTGCATGAGTGACTTCTAGAACAAGAAGTTCCAAAGCAGATATCTCAGGAATCATACTCGTATTTGATCTATGTTAGGCCATATACTTCTCTACCAAAAAGAATTGATATGATTGTCAGCTTTTTCAAATTTGAAAATCCTTTTTTAATCAATACTTAAGATTCACACATGTTGGGGCTGGGGCTGGGGCTCATTGGTAGAGCACTTGTCTAGCACATGTGAGGCCCTGGGTTTGATCCTCAGCACCACATAAAAGTAAATAAATGAAATAAAGGCATTGTGTCTATCTTCAACTAAAAATATATTTTAAAAAATATTCACGCATGTTGAAAAAAATGTGCGATATTCCATATTTTTTCTGGTCAGCATCCTTTCCCCTTATTGAAGTCCCAGTACATTCACTTTCCTCAGGTGAATTATCCCTCCTTTTTCTACTCTCAGTCCATTCATGTTGTATGATTTTGACCACACTTGGCTCTAGTGATAGACATGTATCTCAGGCCTGGCCTATCAGAATATCCCATGTGCCTTTCCACAATGATTATATCAGGGTGGACATAGGATGCCCCATTTGAGATAATATCAGAACCTTTGCTGGGACTGTTGAGAGTGAGAAAATCCCTTCTGTCCTGGACTGCTGGGATTTGCTAATATAAACTTGTAGCTGCTGATAACTACCACCACAATGGTAAAGAATACATGGGAATAAAACTCAAAGGCAGTATATAAAGCTTAGATATTTAAAGAGATGGATCCCATTTTCTTAGTTTGGGCCACTAGATCTATTCATGCCTGGATTTATCCATATTCATTTCAGTTAAATGGGCCCATCAATTTCCTTTTTCATTTGAATTGGGTTTCTGTTAATTGAAAGCAAGATTTGTTTCTAATATAAATGCTTTGCAATGGTATTTCATCTTACTAATCACAGTAGCAAGTAATATTTAAATTATTAGCACAAATATTCATGAGACCCTTTATTTAGTTTCTGTGAAATTAACACTCTGCATATATGAATGTGTAGACCTTTTGCAATTAACTACCACAAGGGGTCAGAGTGTCATAGGTTTGGAATCACTATAATTTAAATTTCAGAGGTCATATAGACATAGATTAAGGCCATGTTTATACAACTAAAATGTGGAGTAGGATATGATTATCTGGAAAATCTAGTGGGGATTAGAAAGCTAATCAACACTGCATTTTTTTCTCTTAGCTAGCATAGTTTCAAAGTCAAATATAGCTTGCATCTAAAAAACATGCACTGTGATAAAGATGGTGTTTTATATTGATCGAAAATACTCCAGGGAAGGCAGTACAATTTTATTTTAGCATGTAGAATATTTAGAACTTCAATAAGACCACAAGGTATTATTCAATAAAATAAGTTCATTCTCAATGTAGACTTAAAAAGAATCATGAGGATATGTACATAGCTAAGGCTATTTTTTAAGCATCTTTTTATTACTCTGTAAGTTTGCCAAGCTAACCTACTGTATTTCAGGTACCTCCAAACACATTATTTCATTTAATTCTAACAGTAGTTCTGTAAGGAAGTGAAACTGAAGTTATTGAAATTATGTAGAATTCTACGGTAAGTGACATGTAACTATATATACATTTTTATTTTAATTTAACACTACTAGGTGAGTGTTATTATAACTATTTTATATCTAAGAAAATTAAGGCTAAAATGGTTAATAAATTGGCCTCGTTTGTATATTTAATCTATAGAAAAGCTCAGATTATTACAAAGTTTTTTGGAATCAAGATCCTTTCTATTTTCTACCTTTTAAAACTTTGAATAAACCCAAATAGGGTCTCTGGTTGAAGCAGAATTAATGAGTAAAGATTCACTTTGTCAGATTAGTGGATAGTAAGGTCTGGTATATCTTTATTTCTTGCCTTCCTATTGACTTGGATCATTGAAAACAATTATATTTACTTGATTCTAATGCACATCAGTGGATTAAATCATACCACCCATTTCTCCCTCCCTTTCCTTTTTTCATTTCTTGCTACCGTTCTTCTTTTTTCCTCCTTTTCATACTCATCCATCATCCTTTTTGCTCCCCTACTCCTTCTTTATATTTCTGTGGTGACTTAATGGAAGGAAAATGTTGCTTTACTTAATGCATCACATTTTAAAAAAATATTTATTTTTTTTAGTTGGACACAATATCTTTATTTTATTTATTTATTTTTATGTGGTGCTGAGGCTCGAACCCAGGGCCTCGCACATGCTAGGTGAGCACTCTGCCACTGAGCCACAACCCCAACCCCTAATGTATCACATTTAAAAAAGAATTTTTCTTGGTTGTAGTTGGACACAATAATTTTATTTCATTTATTTATTTTAATGTGGTGCTGAGGATCAAACCCAGGGCCTCATATGTACTGGGTGAGCACTTTACCACTGAGCCATAACCCCAGCCCCTAATGTATCCCATTTTTTCTTTTTACTTCATTCCTTCATCTGACAAAGGAGACTTTTTGTGCTTGTGCAGTGCTGAGGATTGAATTCAGAGCCTCACACATGCTACACAAGTGCTCTACCACTGAGCTATATCCCCAGCCCTTTTAAAAAAATTTTTTGAGACAGGGTCTTGCTAAATTGCCCAGGCTGTCCTTAAACTTGTGATCCTCCTGCCTCAGTCTCCAGAATATCTGAGATTACAGGCGTGCTTACCTAAAACTGTTCCCACCTAAAACTCACTTTTTCTCAAGCCCACTGTAAACACTGTATATGGGAACCCTGATTTGACTATGAACTCTATGCTATACTAATCAACAAACAGTAGGGACAAAGTGAAAGATTAGAATGGATCTAATAGATTTGAAGTAAAGGATGGTCAAAGGACATGAAGCAGAAAATATGTAGGATGAAAAAGTCAAGAGTTCTAATGTACATCATGAGGACTATAGTTAATAATGTATTCTATTCAAGATTTTTGCTATGTGAGTAGATTATAGATGGTTTTGCCACAGGGTAGGGAGTGGGTAACTATATGAGATGATAGCTATGTTAATTTTTCTCACTATAGTAACAATTTTATTGTATATATATATCATATATATGATAACATCATGGTATATACAATAGAATTTGTCATACAAAATAAAATAAATATAAAAAGAAAATGGAGTGATTTTAGATAACATGCAAAGAAGACACAGGAATAGGGGAAATTAGTAGAGTTGATATAGGGAAATAAATGACAAAATCTATTCTTCTATCCTTCCAATCTAGGCTCCAAGACCAGCCATTCCAATACAACATTTGCTAGTAATTTGAACTAATCATCTTCTTTGACCTCGGTGGAGGCAGGATTTGACAATACCCAGCCTGTGATCAACTCTACTATCTATATTTTCTGCTCACACACAAGATTAAATAAAAAAAAAACTTAGTAGGTCTTCTGAAGTTCATATTATTGAATCTAAACAGGACTTCCTACTTGATTATTCCAAGGGGGCCTAAAATTCAACCTATTTTAAACCAGAATTTATTATCTCCCCCTTTCCATATTTCCTATTTTTTGGCTTCCTAATTTGTTTTTTTTATTGGTTGTTCAAAACATTACAAAGCTCTTGACATATCATATTTCATACATTTGATTCAGGTGGGTTTTGAACTCCCAATTTTACCCCAAATACAGATTGCAGAATCACGTCGGTTACACATCTACATTTTTACATAATGCCCTATTAGTAACTGTTGTATTCTGCTACCTTTCCTATCCTCTACTATCTCCCCTCCCCTCCCCTCCCATCTTCTCTCTCTACCCCATCTACTGTAATTCATTTCTCTCCTTATTTATTTTCCCATTCCCCTCACAACCTCTTATATGTAATTTTGTATAACAATGAGGATCTCCCTCCATTACCATGCAATTTCCCTTTTCTCTCCCTTTCCCTCCCACCTCATGTATCTGTTTAATGTTAATCTTTTCTTCCTGCTCTTCCTCCCTGCTTTGTTCTTAGTTGCTCTCATTATATCAAAGAAGATATTTGGTATTTGTTTTTTAGGGATTGGCTAGCTTCACTAAGCATAATCTGCTCTAATGCCATCCATTTCCCTGCAAATTCCATGATTTTGTCATTTTTTAGTGCTGTATAATACTCCATTGTGTATAAATGCCACATTTTTTTTATCCATTCATCTATTGAAGGGCATCTGGGTTGGTTCCACAGTCTAGCGATTGTGAATTGTGCTGCTATGAACATCGATGTAGCAGTATCCCTGTAGTACGCTCTTTTAAGGTCTTCAGGGAATAGTCCAAGAAGGGCAATAGCTGGGTCAAATGGTGGTTCCATTCCCAGCTTTCCAAGGAATCTCCATACTGCTTTCCAAATTGGCTGCACCAATCTGCAGTCCCACCAGCAATGTACAAGTGTACCCTTTTCCCCACATCCTCGCCAGCACTTGTTGTTGTTTGACTTCATAATGGCTGCCAATCTTACTGGAGTGAGATGGTATCTTAGGGTGGTTTTGATTTGCATTTCTCTGACTGCTAGTGATGGTGAGCATTTTTTCATGTACTTGTTGATTGATTGTATGTCCTCCTCTGAGAAGTGTCTGTTCAGGTCCTTGGCCCATTTGTTGATTGGGTTATTTGTTTTCTTATTGTTTAATTTTTTGAGTTCTTTGTATACTCTGGATATTAGGGCTCTATCTGAAGTGTGAGGAGTAAAAATTTGTTCCCATGATGTAGGCTCCATATTTACCTCTCTTATTGTTTCTCTTGCTGAGAAAAAACTTTTCAGTTTAAGTAGGTCCCATTTGTTGATTCTTGTTATTATCTTTTGTGCTATGGGTGTCCTATTAAGGAATTTGGAGCCCGACCCCACAATATGTAGATCGGAGCCAACTTTTTCTTCTATCAGACGTAGAGTCTCTGATTTGATATCTAGCTCCTTGATCCACTTTGAGTTAACTTTTGTGCATGGCGAGAGGAGGGGATTCAGTTTCATTTTGTTGCATATGGATTTCCAGTTTTCCCAACACCATTTGTTGAAGATGCTATCCTTCCTCCATTGCATGCTTTTAGCTCCTTTATCAAATATAAGATAGCTGTTTGGCTTCCTAATTTGTATTAAATATCACAGCATTTTTCTGGTCACACAAACTTTACAGCTAATTTGTATTTTCTATGCCCACTCAGTGTTCACATCCTGGCATTTATGAAACCCTGGAGATTGTATCTTTATATCTCTTGAATTTGGACACTTACTTTCAGTAACCCTCCAGGGTCCCAATTAGAGTTCTCATTACTGGGCCTTTATTATAATAATAATAACTCTTATTATTAGAGTCTACCTGAGTGAGACCTCTTTCTTCTTATTCCAACTCCACATCATTTCCAAACTATTCAAAATGGCAGCTGGTATCATGTCATTTCCTTAATTTGAAGCTGTCTCATTGATTTTCATAAAATCCACACTCCTGGTCTTGGCACTCAAGGTAACCCCTTATTTATGTCACACTTGATTTTTCAGAATTTTCCCCTCTGCTCTCTTGACTCAGGGTACTGGACCCTTCATGTCTTCTGTAACACCCCTGGTCTTATGTTTATCTCATTGAACTAGAATGTCATTAGGTTCCCAGACCTGGTTAGTTCTGAAGTCATTGCTCCTTTCTTTGAGCATTAGTGGCAACTCTTGACATCTAAGACAATGATCTTATTATTTTGCATATTTTGAATATTTGTGTAATCTCTTATTGTTGCTGATTGGGAGCTCACTGAGGAAAAAGATTATTCATATTTGCTTTCCTCACAAGGACTCCTTACATTTTGCTATGCTTTTTTGAATGAAAAGTGATTAAATCTTAGATTTGGATAGTTTGTCTTATAGTAACTAGGAATTTGGAGAATAGCTGTATGTGTATTTGAGTGTTCATTCTGACCTCTGCTTTGAACCTCTTTCTAGACACTAATTTAATTTAAGGTTGTAGATAGTTAAGGAATTGGAGAATGCCTTTTTTGTTCTTTGTGCTATTAAGATGCTGTTGGGAGCTGTTTTAAAAGCATGGAGATAGATAGAAGGCAGAGTTCTCTAACATTTTAAAATTTAGATGGATGCAGTATAAATCATTTCTGGAGGTGACAGAGTACCCCACTGTAGTACTGTATCTGAGAGGGCTGTTAGATGAAAGTAATCTTTTCTAAACTCAAACTGACATGGGAACAGTTAAGCCTGATTTGTGAGCTACTGAAGTGTCATCTTTTATTCTTCTCAAAGACCTTAACAACTTGAAGGTGAGAACAAAGGGAAGGCAAGAAATGGAGACTCATTTATTTTTCTTGATGTAGAAATTGATGTTCATCAAAATCTTCTCTCTAATGACTTGCAATGATACAATTGATGAGTTCATAAAAATGTTCACTGAGTTTTGACATATTGGGTCACATTTTTATTTTATTTTTGGAGAATTTTGGGATTCAGTTCTTTTTCTGTGGATGGGATTGTGCCCCACTACTTAACAGTGGGGACATTAATAATCATTCACATGTACTATGATTTACCATAGTTTCTCAAGTCTTTTCCTCACCTTGTTTAATACTGGGTGTATAAATCTACTCCCACATTTTGTTTATTCATAAAATTCTTTTTTCTCCATTAAGGTACAAGAAGGGGAAAATCAATCTATATACTTTTCTAAGAAATGAAATGCATGGTCACTTCTTTTTTAAAAAAAAATATTTATTTTTTTTAGCTATAGGTGGACACAACATCTTTATTTTATTTATTTATTTTTAATTGTTTTTAGTTGTAGATCGTCACAATGTCTTTATTTTTATGTGGTGCTAAAGATAGAACCCAGGGCCTCATGCATCTGAGGCAAGTGCTCTACCTGCGAGCTACAACCCCGCCCAACATCTTTATTTTTTATGTGTTGCTGAGGATCAAACCCAGTGCCTCATGAATGCAAGGCGAACGCTCTACCTCTGAGCCAGAATCCCAGCCCCTACATGATCACTTCTAATGGAAATGAATAGTGCTTTGAACTGCAGAAGATAAAAATGGGAAAAATAAGCAAAAATTATGAAAAATATTCATTATGATTTTTTATTGCAAACATATGAAGTCATTAGTGTTTTCTTACAATTATCACAAGAAAGCCATTTATATTTTATTGATATCTGCACTTTCTTTTAAAAATTAATTCACTCCTCAAATATTCTCTGAGTATCTACTCTATGCCAGGTAGAGTTCTAGGTGCTGGCATCTAGTAGGGGGTTCTTATTTGACAGAGTGGCACCCCAATCCTATTACCATCTCTACCCACTATATGCTGTCCAGACTGATTGTGGAGTTCTGCCACTGAGCTATATCTCTTTTCCTTTCAAGGCCCACCTGAGTTACAGAGCCTCCCCTGATCTGCTGTTTTCCCTCTTCTTAACAGTAAGAGACTAGGTCATTCTTTTCCTTGCCAATTCTCATACCACTCCCTCTAAAGTTCTGACACAGAAGTTTTTACACTGAAGTACAATAATTTATATGGGTTTTCAAATTGTGTTTCTCAGTACTTAGGAATCCTGTAGAACTTCAGAGGTCCCCAAGGGCAATATGAGAAGGATATCAAGAACACAATTTCATTTTTTCCTGCCCTGCTAAGTCAACTGATAATAGTTTAGTATTAAAAGTTATACTAATTGCTGGGTGTATTGGTGCATGCTTGTAATCCCAGTTACTTGAAAGGCTGAGATAGGAAGATTGAAAGTTTCAGTCTGGGCAATTTAGCAAGGCCCTGTCTCAAACAAAACAAAACAAAAACAAAAAACAGTTGGGCATGTAGCTCAGTGGTAGAGTGACCTGTGTTTGAGCCCCAGAACCTCCCAAAAGTTATATTAACATTCTTTGACTCATAATAGGTCCTACTATTATCTTTTAATAAATGGGGTTTCTAACTAGGTTTATTTGAAGACAACATTTTTATTTCCAAGTGCTTTTTTGACAATTACTATTTAAGCTGATATGCTCTGTGTCCAGGAATCCCTGGTCAAAATGTAGATGTCTTTCAGCAAAAATCCATTTTCTTGTGATTATCTCAGAGGGTGTTAATTTCAGTGAGCTAAGGCTTGGAATGCATAGGGTGGGGTTTAGAGGGTTGTGGGTATAAGAATGGAGCATTTTGTCATAGGGACAGGAGAAATAGATAAACAAAGGTGTGAAAGGGAGGAGGTCATTAGAGGTGAGCTTGAAGAATGTCAAAGACAAATTTGCCTGCTTCATGATTCATTTTATTATGAGCACAACCAAGGATGCTAGACTTCAGGGTTTTAGAATTTAGAGACATAGTTCCTGTGTTTTGTGTCAGAATGATGGTGCCTCCCTTTTCTCACTACAAAATGCAAATTTCACACTATTTGTGAAACTGGGAGCTCACTAACAATAAGTGAGGAGAAAATTGTGTTGAATTATTTTCTTTCACTCTTTCTTGTCTCTACATCTTCTGCAAAGTAACTTTGCATATCCTTTCACTAAAAAAAGAATATTCTTCCTTATTCTTAAACTTGGGCTTTTGATTCGCATTGGCCCAGGGGATGTAAGTAGAAGCAATACCTGCCAGATCTGAGTTTAAATCTTTTGGGTCCCGTGTTTTAATTACTCTTTGTACTTCTGTTATCACCATGAGAATACCATGGTCCAGTTAGTCTGCTGATCCAAGGAGATTGAAAGACATAGGGGGCAGGGCTGGATTAGAAGCCACCCAGGGAGTCCAACCAAGAACAGCTGAGAGGCTTCAGCTTCTGTGCATACATTCGAGAAATAAATGTTTAGGGTTATTTGCCACTGAGATTTTATGCTTTGTATTTTGCAGCAATAGCTTGCTAATACCATATTTAAAAAGTTGCATTTATAATCTGGCAGACCTGAGTTCAGGCACCTATCCTCAAGATTCAGTATTCACATATGTAATCATAAAAATGTATGGAAACATAATGATATACATTATCATAATAACTGTACCATAGACATTACATGAAAGAATATATGTATAATACTAGGCAAAGTACCTCAGTAGAATATTGTTATACCTACAGATAGAAAGATAATTTGGGATTCAAAAACCCAATGAAATAGGAGACACCCATAGATTTCAAGGTAGGTCTTAGATTTTAGAATATATGGTGGTTTTAAAAAAGGCATTTATTGTTTTGAAATTTGAGGCACATGAATCCTTTTTCTTTAGCTTAATGACTATTTAACTTCATAAATCTAGTACTTGGGGAAATGAATAATTGGCTTAGAAATGTTTTTCTTTTAAAGGAGGAATAAAAACATGACTTTACCAACATCACTTGGTGTATAAAGTGCGATTAGTCACATGCTATAGTTAGCACGTTTGACTTGTTTGTGACCAAGAGTTCGGGTGAATACATCTGAGATTTATTTTGTAATTTTCCACATGCCAATATAAAACAGCTTTTTTCCCCCTTCATTGCCATCAGGTCAGAATAAATTGACTCTTGATGCAAAGTTGTGGCCGGGGTTGAAATTTACATGTGATTGATGGTCAAAGTACTTACTAGCTGTACCTCCCCTTCTGTATATTGCCTCCTGGGTTGAGCCTGTTTTGTGTAAAATATGAGATAGTTGCTGTTCTCTCTGCCCCTCACATGCCCTTGAAAGTGAAGAAAAATAGTTAAATTGGTTGTTAAAAAGAAAAAAGACAACTTGTAGCATATAAATGTTTGGTAAAATGTATTTCTAATCCTTGGGTCTTTAACTTTACAATCTTAGCATCATCTGTGTGTGTGTGTGTGTGTGTGTGTGATACTGGGGATGTAAACTAGGGATGCTCTACCACTGAGCTACATCCACAGCCCTTTTTAATTTTTATTTTGAGACAGGGTCTCGAGAAGCTGCCCAGACTGGCCTTGAACTCACTCCTGTCTTGAACTTACCTCCTGTATCAGTGGGATTACAAGTGTGTGCCACTGCACCTGGCTCAAGTACACAATCTTAATATGCTATGTCTTAGACAATTAGCAAGTCGACTGTCAATCGGTTCAACAGTTCTTAACCTCCAGTTCAAAATTTCCTTCAGGGATTTTAGAGTGGATATAAATCCCTGGTGTACAGGTGCCCTCTTTCCTTAATGAGGCAATTTCCCTAGGTTGAACTTCCATTTCCATAAACAGAAAGCCCAAAGGAGGATGAGAGCAGGGCTTCAAGGAGTTGTAAAAGGCTTTAAAGTTGCAGTAAAATAAAAATAGACTAGTCTTTGCTTGTTTCATTTTGATGTATTGCTAACGAAAGTAGGAAAAATACTTGGAATTCAATTTTTCCTTTGAAACACATGAACATGTGTGTCTACAGCATAAATAGACAGCTATCTTCATTTGGATTCCTCTAAAAGCTGATCCTTACACAGTGATTTGGGTGTTGACACCAGAAAGCATGGGAGGAGTTAGGAATACAGGAAAAACAATGAAAGGTGCAAGTTTCTGTTGTGGGCAACTGGGATTGCATTCTGCTGGATTCCCCCCACAGATGGACAGATCCTGTAGTAAACAACACAATTATCCCACCAGGGAGAGAGGAAGCTGAGGTATTTATTTCTATATGCCCTGCCCTCTTTGTTGAGAGTGGCTCATGGGGCAGGCGGGGTGTTAACTTCCAGGCATTTCCAGTCTGTGTTGCATAGGCAGGACTCATTCCTGAAGCCAGAGACAGACCTCAGACAGAGATAAGGAATGTAGTGTGTTATTGTCCACCTAAGCTGCAGGTGACTGCTGGGATCGGCAGAGGGAGTGTGGGTGAAATCTTACAGAGCATTTGTTACAGACATTAAAGGGGAAAATGTTTCCTTTATTTCTATTTGAAAATGAAAAGAAATAAATTTCTCATGCTATGTGCTTTTCAAAGATAAAATATTTTTGTTCTAAACAATGAGTTGATGGAATGAAATATTAGCAGTGCCCTGTTGTATTTCCATACAAAAGCTTTTATTTTCCAAATTAAACTCCTTCATCTACTGGAATGGGGGAATATATTATAATACAGAAATACAGCACATTTTCTCAAAGCCAAAAGCCAAAGTGAGAAAAATTTATTTTGCTACAAAATCACAAATTTGTTAATTCCTGCCTTTTTTATTTTGCTTGACTTCCCTGACTTGACTTTTTCCTGTTTAGGGGTTTTTAATTACTGATTCTTGCCATTAGATGTCACTATTTCCCCAGACTAATATCTAAATGCTTTTCTGCAAAAGTTTAAAGCTGATATTTAAATAACTTACTGATAAACATCCATTGAAACTGTTTTTCTGGTAGTAGTTATAATTTTTTTAAAATAAAGATCAAATCACAAAAGATCTGGTCATCTCCCACAGAATCTAGAACCTTCTGGGGAATTTGAAATAACAACTACTGCATACACATTGGTCAGATATAATTATAGTAATCCAATAAAAATATTTTTACATTTTTTCATTATGTGATTTATTATATGCTTTTAAGATTTCTTAAGGCATCTTTAAAAAAAATTTTTGTGGGGTTGTACTAAGGATTGGATTGAATCCAGGGGTGCTTTAACACTGAGTTATAGCTACATCCCCAAGCCTTTTATTTTTTGAGACAAAGTCACTGACTAAGTTGCCAAGGTTAGCCTTAAACTTGCAATACTTCTGCCTCAGCCTCCTGAGTTGCAGGGATTACAGGTCTGCCACCATGCTTGCCTCTGAGGGTACCTTTTAATTGAGCACTTTTCAAATATTATAAATGCAACCCCAAATAACATGTTTCTGGAAAATTTCTTTTGAATTTCAGCTTAGCTGGCAAAAGGAGGCATCTTACAAAGCTTGTATGAGGAGCATATCACATATCCACTGCAAAACAGCTTCATAGAAATAAACCTTCAGGCAGAGGCTGGATTCCTTAACAACTGTGCTATGAGGGGTGGCCACTCTTAGATTTATAACTCTCTGTAAGTTTACAGAGTTTGTAAACTGCCTCATAACTGTATTTCCCATATCTACTGGGACAAAAAAGTTTAATTTGGAATATGAAATCACCCCTTACAGAAACAGACTAGGACCCTGCAAATATTGATTCAATCAACTCATTGCCTAGAACAAATACTTTCCTTTTGAAATGCATGTAACCAGGGACATTTTGATTTTGCTTCTTTAAACAGGAGAAAAGAAAACTTTGGGGACAATACATGGTGAGGTGGGCTTTGATGGTTCATATAAGCCCATTTCACCATGAGGAGAGTGGCCCATAGTCTTCAAGTCATACTGAAACACACTGAATTTAGGGGCACCCCCCACTGAAAGTATAAAGATGTTTATGCTAGTTTCAGGAAGTTCCAGTTCCTTTTGATGAGATAAGGAAGCTCAGGTGACTCAGAGACAGTTAAAACCTGTAAGATTCCTCTGGGCCCTAATGACTCAGGAGCAAAACCTGTTTGGGACTTGTGAAATTCTGTCTTTTGTCCTAATGCATCCCCTTCCTCCTTTTAAATCTTTCTTTCTCCCAGAGCTTCTCATCTGGCTTTGATTAAAACTAATTTCCTACTAATGGACTGAATATTTCTGGAGCAGTGAGCATTGTGGTCTCACCTCTTTCCTCCCTAGGTGGTATTCTGTGCTGTCCCACCCACAGACAGCCTGTTTGTCCCAGGTTGAGCACATTTGTCTGGTTAATTTTGTTTGTTTTTGTGGTACTGGAGTTTGAAGCCAGAACCTCACACGTGCTAGGCAAGCATTTTACCTCAACTACATCTTCAACCCTTTAACATTTATTTTGAGATAAGGTTTCCCTAAATTACCAAGGCTCTCAAATCAGTTTTCAGATACAGTGGACAGAATAAGTTATGCATTTCTTTTGTTGAGTTAAATAATTTTCCTTTTCTATTTACTATTTTAGTAAAAAGAAGTCAGTATATTTTTACAGCTCAGGATTTGGCTTACTGATCAGCAAAAATACTGTGTCTTTACATGACTTTTCCAAAGGTACTTTTTCTGTTCTTTAAATCAGGCTGAAAAAATACTGCATAGGACATAGGGAGTTTGTAACCTGATTTCAAAAGGAGAAACAGTTTATGAATTTGGAGGAAATTAGATAAAGATAGAAAGTTTTAATCTCATTATTTTTATTTCACATTTGTCATATCTTGACATTTTTGGTGTTATCTAATCTTGAATATACTTGAAGCTATTATTTAAAAAAATAAAGGACAACATTTTGTCAGCACTCAACTTATGTGAAATAATTATATCAAAGAGACTATCATTCAAATACTTCAGTTTTGAACTGAGTTGAAATTATGCATTTCCCCAATATGCAATTAATTGAAGTAGAGACACCTGCAAACTAATGTCATCAAATCAAGTGTGTAAGTAGAATGTACACTTATGTGAAGTGGCCTATCTTCCTACATTCACATATTGTAAATTTTAAATGGCAGTAGAATTAAATACTGATCAATTAAGAATAGGCCACTTCATGGAGTGAAGTCTTTGGGAGAAATAGATGACAACATTTATTCCAGGTGGATGACTGTGGCATATTCTAACCAATCTTATGTCTCTTGAATACCTAATGTTAAGCGAATTTGCCATTTATACTCCTTTCATTAACTGTGTTTGATAATAAGTAGTTGCTCAAACTCATCAGATCAGTAATGTTCAATTATCATTCAGGTAAAATGACATCCAGTGGGGGTTCATGAATCCATTCAAATTGTCTGCATGCACATTTTTTTCAGGTTTTTGAATGTACCAATGAATAACCAACATTCGTTTTCCTATTCTCCTTTTATTGCTATTAAAAACAGTTTTCTGGGGGCTGTGGTGTGGCTCAGTGGCAGAGTGCTCGCCTAGCACGTGCAAAGCCCTGAGTTCGATCCTCAGCACCACATAGAAATAAATAAATAAAGAGATTGTGTCCAATGACAAGTACAAAATAAATATTAAAAAAACCCCACTTTTCTGGCTGGGCACATTGGTTCATGCCTATAATTCCAGCAGCTTGGCAGGCTGAGGCAGGAGGAGCACAAGTTTGAGACCAGCCTCTGCAATTTTGCAAGACCCTAAGCAATTTAGTGAGATCCTGTCTCAAAATAAAATAATAGTACGGGCTGGGAATGTGGCTGAGTGGTTAAGCACACCTGATTTGTATCACAATAGGGTACTTTTGGAGCTGGTGGGGTGGTGAACACCTATAATCCCAGCAGCTCTGGAGGCTGAAGGCAGGAGAATCATAAATTCAAAGTCAATCTAAGCAAAACCAAGGTGCTAAGCAACTCAGTGAGACCCTGTCTTTAAATATAAAATAGGGCTGGGGATGTGGCTCAGTGGTCAAGTGCCCCTGAGTTCAATCCTTGGTACCCCCCACATAGGTTACTTTTGTTCCTTTAGGATTTAATATAAATGGATCACACAGTATGTACTACTCTTTTTTGCATCTGAATTCTTTACTTTGCATAATATTTTTGGTCTCCATCCACAGAGTTGTAAATTAATTCATTTTTATTTCTGAGTACTATTTTATGAAGTAAATATACCACAGTTTTGTTTATATATTCTCCTATTGATAAACACTGAGATGTTTCCAGTTTGGGGTTATTGTGAATAAAGAAGATATGAACCTGTATGTTGAAGTCTTTATGTGGACCTGTGAGTCTCATTTCTCTTGGATAAATAATAAACATTCCTTTGCTGAGTCATAAGGCAGACTTATAAAGATAACTGTCAAAAAAGCAGCTTTTTCTGAAGTGACTGTAAAATTTTATACTCCCAGTAATGTCTTTGCTTTTATCAGTCTTTTTTTTTTTTTTTTGGTATTGGCGACTGAACTCAGGGGCCCTCAACCGCTGAGCCACATCCTCAGCCCTATTTTGTATTTTATTTAGAGACAGGGTCTCACTGAGTTGCTTAGTGCCTCACTTTTGCTGAGGATGGCTTTGAACTCACTACCCTCCCGTCTCAGGCTCTTGAGCTGCTGGGATTATAGGTGTGTGCCACCGCATCTGGCAAGTCTTTTCATTTTTAGTCAGTATGTAGTTGTATCTGATTAAAATTTAAATTTGTGATTCCCTGATTTTTAATGCTATAGAGCATTTTGTAATGTTGTTATTATTTTGTGGTGCAGTGGATCAAACCCAGGGTCTTGCAAGTGCTCTAGTACTCAGCAACATTCCCAGTGCTAGGACATTTTCTTTTCTTGTACTGGGGATCGAACCCAGGAATGCTCTACCATTGAGCTATCCAAGTCATTTTTAAAAATTTTAAGAAATTTTGAGAAATGTGTCTCTAAGTTGCTGAGGCTGATGTTGTCTGTATTTAAGCTGAAATATTCATCTCCTGCCCTCAGACATCTGTGCTCCTGGTTCTCAAGCCTTCAGACTCAGGTGGAGAGTTACACAGCTGACTGCCCTGGTTATCTGGCTTTCTTACTCAGACTGAACTGATCCATTGACTTTCCTGATTCTCCAGGTTGCAGACTGCAGATTGGGCAACCACTCAGCCTCTATAAATGTGTGAGCCAATTTCTATGATAAAATTCTCTCTCTCTCTCTCTCTCTCTCTCTCTCTCTCTCTCTCTATGAGCAGGAATTGAATAATCTGGAGAATATTGCGGTCTTTGAAAGATTTTCAGTAAAAAGAAAAAAAAAGATAGGGTTGGGGATATAGCTCAGTTGGTAGAGTGCTTGCCTTGCATGCACAAGGCCCTGGGTTCGATCCCCAGCACAAAAACAAACAAACACACAAAAAGATTCTGGAGTAAATAAATGAGAATTTCAGCCAGGTGCAGTGATGTATACCTATGATCATCTCAACAACTTGGAAGGCTGAGGCAAGAGGATCACAAGTTTGAGACCAGCCCCAGCAATTTAGAAAGACTCTGCCTCAAATTTTTTAAAAAAAAATAGGGTTGAGGATGTAGTTCAGTGGTAGAGTGCCCCTAGGTTTAATCCCCAGTATGAAAAAGAAAGAAAGGATAAAATGAATGAGAATTTCAGTGGGGACTTTAATTGAGATTTTTTTTTGTATGAATTGTTTAAAGTAAACCCTCTTCGACATTCATCACAAAAATAGGAAGAAAAAGTACATTGTTTATCTGTGCAGGAGTGGGCAAATTATAGCTTGCTTGGGGCTGGAGTTGTGGCTGGGGCTGGGGTTGTGGCTCAGTGGTAGAAAACTCACCTCTCATGTGCAAGGCCCTGAGTTCGATCCTCAGCTCTGCATTATAAATAAAAAATAAAGGTATTGTGTCCAACTACAACTAATAAATAAATAAATAAATAAATTATAGCTTTCTGGGCCATCACATCTTTTTGAATGAAATTTTATTGGGACGCTGCCATGCTCATTCATTTACTTGTTTACTGTGACTACTTTCATGCTACAATGGCAGAATTGAGTAGAGCAGAGACCATACAGATTGCAGGACTGAAAGTGTTTACCATCTGGCCATTTACAGAAGAAAATTGCCAGCCACTTACACCACTAAACTGGGGCTGTTTTGGGGAAGGACATCTGCAAGGTAGTGCTGAGTACCTGGACAAGGTGGGAGAGTGATGAGAATCTGGCTTGCTTTTTGGTATTCTGACCCTAAGGAAGGACATTTGCAAATTTTTCTTTCTCAGCAGCAAAGTATTTGAAGGTGTACCAAATGATGTCTCTAGGTACTGATCAAACAGTTATTGAGCCACTTCTTTTTGCTACTATGCTTGGCTGTACACAATAATTTAGATTGACATAGTCCTTACCTCCTAAGTTAGATGATATTGATGTTAGAGACATGAAAAATCACATAGCCAGCAGAATAAGAATGCTAACCCAAGTCAGTATTGAAATATCTTCACAGACTATCCGATTCCCTTTTCCCTGACTTCATGTTAACTAAGCCTTTTTACAAATTCAATTTCTAGAACCCATTTATGGATTAAAGAACAAACACAAATATATGGTCTTTGACCACTGTAACTACCTCGATGAAATAAAAACATTGACTTCCTGATTCAGAGTGGTTTCAGGTGACCTTGGAGGTTTGTGCTTTCTTTTTTGGGCTTAATCACTCTTAAATAAGCTAACTGGTAAATATTGAAATTTTAGAAAGGACCCCTGGGTTCTCAGAAAGATGAAAATACAGAAGTCAAATGGTACAGAATTTGAGTCTCTACAGTTTACAAGTTTTGTGATTTGGCATAAGTTATTTCATCTCTCTGAGCTTCATGATGTGATTTACTCTATTAAATTGAATAATGTGTTGAAGTCCTTAGGCCAGTGCTAGAATAGAATAAGTGATTTATTTAGTTGTTTATTTATTTATAGTACTTGAGATTGAACAAAGGGGCACTCTACCAATAAGCTACATCCCCCAGCCCTTTTTTAAAAGAAATTAAAAACAGGGTCTTGCTATGTTGCTGAGACTGCCCTCAATTTTACAACCCTCCTGCATCAGCCTCCTGAGTCACTGGGATTACAGGCATGTGCCATTGCACCCGGCTGATTGTTTTATTAGCAAAGTTCTCTTCTTCATCTTCTATGTGTAGGGTGAGAGACCAGACTTTGAATAATGGTTCTACAGGCTGAATTGTGTCCCCTCAAAATTCTCAGGTTGAAGTTCTTCCAATATGATGGAATCTGGAGATAGGACTTAGGGAGGTGCTTATATTTACATGAGGTCATGAAAGTGGGGTCTTTCAGGTGGCATAGTACCCTGATGGGATGAGCATCAGAAAACTTGCTCAATCTCTTTATCTGCTTGCACAAGGAAGAGTTCATGTGAGCACAGTGAGATGGTGCCCAACCACCAGTCCAGAGAAGAGGCTTTGGAATGGAATCTATCATGCCAGCAACTTGATCTTGGACTTCCCAGCCTCCTGAATTATGAGAAATAATGGTCTGTCATTTAAGTCATCTAAGTTAAGGTATATTGTTATGGCTGCCCAAAGTGACTAAGTTAAACATTTTACCAATAAAGCTCCATTTTTGAAAAGTTTTCCCAGTCCCCACTTATCTTCTTTCTAGGGATTTTATGGTGTATGTGGTAAATTAGTACTTGTGGGAAGAGTTTAATAATTTTAATTCAGAATCAGAAAGATAGGATGTCTAATTCCAAAGTTCATAATCACTAATAACTGTGCAGTTGCTTTGTCAATAAATACCAGCCTATTCAATGGCCAGCCCAGGGAATTTGAGATATGCTTGTTTGAAGGCAGGGTTTTAAAATCTCAGAGTGCCAGCTCTGAATATCTTTCCTGCTTTTGTTCTTTAATGCTCATGTTCAATGAAAAAGCTTTAATTAGACTTTTTGCTCATTTTTTTTCTTTTTTATTTAACCAGGGACTAGCTATAACATTGATGCTTGCCCAATATGAGAGAGATTGACTGGGAAAAGTGTAGAAGTTGCCACAAATCCCTGATTATGTACCTGTCAATGAGTTATATGGAAATATATTTTTGTTATATTCAAATGATTCACATATATAGAAGTTTGTTCCTGTTTTTCCATTAAAAAAATCATAGGAAGCATAGGATGGTGTACATCAGAGTATACCTTCCCTATATTGCTCCTACTGGGCACTGAAATAAAATTTGAAATATTTATTTGCCTCTTTACTATAGTGTGTCGAATATGCTAACATCTGGTGGAGAAAAAGGCTGTAGGCCTTGTCGTTTTTCAGAAGAGCTGTAAGTTTCCTTAGAAAGGCTGCAAAATTGTAACTCTGCTTCCCACCCAATGTTCAACTGCATGAAAAAAGGCTGTTCACTTGCTCATTGATCATCCCACTGTTTGGAGTAGTCCTTGCAGAGAGTGATTATTCAATAACAACTATCTATAAATGAAAGAAATGAACAGTGATCAAAAGTGTATGCATTTGTTTGAAAAGAAATATTTTTCTTAACATTAAATTCTAGAAAAACTTTGTATGTTTTTAAATAAAAATAAATGAATGAACACATTAATATGTGTGTCATATAGGATCTTACTTAAAACTGATTCAAGAAGCCAAGCACAGTGGTGCATGCCTGCAATCCCAGAAGCTCAGGAGGCTGAGGCAGGAAGACTGAAAGTTCAGAGCCAACCTCAGCAACTTAGAGAGGCCCTAAGCAACTTATCGAGACACCGTCTCAAAATAAAAAATAAAAAAGGGCTGGGGATGTGGCTCAGTGGTATAGCACTTGCCTAGCATGTATGAGGCACTTGGTTCAATTCTCAGCACTGTATATAAATAAATAAAATAAAAAGTGCATCAACAGCTAAAAAATAAATAAATAAATAAATAAAGGGCTGGGGATGTGGCTCAGTGGTTGAGTACCCCTGGGTTCAATCCCTGGTGCCAAAAAGAAAAAAAAGATTGCAGGAAAGAGTACACATTGAACTATTTAATATACTGGAAATATATATAGGAATATATCATGGGCCTGGCTTCATGGGCATGAGACTTGTGTAGCTGCATGAGGTCCTGTATTCAGAAGGGCTTAGTTTACTGCTCTGCTGTTGACATCCTGAAATCATCGGTAATTTTTGAAAAAGGGGTTTCATAGTTTCATTTTGAATTGGGCTCTGTGAATTATGGAGCCAATCCTAAAACTGAATCAATATATTCCAGGACCATTACGTGCTAACTTGTTATTAACAACAGAGTTTAGAGAAGCTAAGGAAATATAACACATCACTAACAGGCTTCTTAGTCTGTTGTTTTCAATTATCGGTTGTCTAGACTTTACTTTAGGCAAAAATAGGTAGTGGCCAATTTAAGATTGGACTTTGTAAAAACTTTATAAAATTACTGATTGAAGATACCAGCTGTGTTAACAAAGTTAATATTTGTTGTGAAAATGAAGGGGCCTGACTTGACTTCTACCTTAGGCAGAAGGATCATTTCAGAGTGATGACATGGTCAGATGCTACAGAACCAAATCAATATGTGGCAGAAGATGGCTCTGTTTTTGTAATTGTCATCTCTGTCATCATCATGATTTCATTCTCTGTTATATGGGGCAGTATTTTATGATGGCTTGAGAATTCAGGGCTTCATACCTGTCTTTTGATGTATGCCTACTTAATTTTCAAGTTGTGAGTTGTCCTATATAGGGTGTAATCTGCCAGTTCCTGACACAGAAGTGGGCAGCACATTTGAACCAGGGAGGTCAATGACCTTTGACAGTGTCACCTCACTCTGAACCTCAGTTTCCTCATCTGCCACACAGATCTTTTATAAGGATTACATAAATAAAATATATAAGTATGTATGTTTCTATGTTAAGTTTTTGGTAATAGAGTAGATGCTCAATAAATGCTAATTTACTTCCCAGTCTACCTATTGCTAAAGTTCTATTTCTCATATTGTTTTTTCTTGTGTAACATTACAACTTCTAAAATTCTTTCTGCTAAAATTAAAGCCAGTATGTCTAATTTGAATATTCAGCAACTTAATACATTCTGGAACTTTCATTAAACATAATTTTCTCTTGAATCACATTAATTCAAGTGAAATGAATTCAAATTCATGAATGACTCTGTTAGTGTTCTTTTATATGAAGCTGTTGTTTCTCTCTGTTACCAGTGGGGGCTCAGGAATCAGAATATTTTTTATTGTTTATAACCCAATCCAGTCACTTACCAGCTGTGTGATTATGAGGAAGTCACTTAACCTTCCTATGCCTATATTGGTAATGTTTGCATCATCTTTATAGGGTTAATTTTGAGGATACATGAGGTAACACATGTATAATTTTTAGAACAGTTCTGGCAGAATAAGCTTCCAGTAAGCATGAGTCATTTTTATACTCATTCATAGGAAAATGCATCTCAAAGTTTCACCTTTATATACATGGTATTAAGAACAGAATACTTGTGTCTCTTCAAATCTCAAATGTTGAAATATTAAAACCCAATGAGATGGCATTAGGAGGTGGGAGTTTGTGGGAGATGATTAGATCATGAGAGGAGAATCTCCATGAATGGGATTAATGTATTTATAAAAAGATGTGAGAGCTGGGTGTGGTGGGCACACACCTGTAACCCCCACAAGAAAATAAAGATATGAAAAAGATTGCTTCCTAGGTCTTTGCTTTCTGCCATGTGAAAATACAATGAGAATATGGCTACCTGCAAGCAGGCCCTCACCAGATACTAGATTTACCAGCACCTTGATCTTGGACTTCCCAGGTTTCAGGAGTGTGCACAAGAAATTTCTGTTGTTTAAGCCACCTATAAGGCAACTTGAACTAACCCAGATACCCTTTGTTCTTCATATATTAGTAAATTTGCTATATATTTAAGCAATTTAATGTCAAGATGGCACCACCATGGGCTGGGGATGTGGCTCAAGCGGTAGCGCGCTCGCCTGGCATGCGTGCGGCCCGCGGCCCGGGTTCAATCCTCAGCACCACATACAAACAAAGATGTTGTGTCCGCCGGAAACTGAAAAGTAAATATTAAAAAAAATCTCTCTCTCTCTCTCTCTCTCTCAAAAAAAAAAAAAAAGATGGCACCACCAAACTGGCTCATTTGAAGACTGTTTTATAATAAATTTTCAAATAAGTGAGCAGAGTATAGAGAAACCACAAGGGTTTGGTGTACTCCAGAGGTAGTGTGCTATTCCACCCCTAGGCCTTAAGGTGATGAAGTAAAGGAACTGCTACTGGGATCTGGAGTTGGAGAAAGCAGTGGAAAAGGTAGAAGGGTGGTAGAAGCAGTAGTTTTTGTTGGAGGAAAGCAGATCATATTTGGTGACCATGTATGCAGGGAGGTAGCTGGGAGATAGTATACTGTAATCTTTCCTCTCTCTCTCTCTCTCTCTCTCTCTCTCTCTCTCTCTCTCTCTCTCTCTCCTATCTCCTGCTAATGTTCCGTAGTGGCCAAACTGAACTTAAAACTGGAGGAAAGCAATGTGCCCTGATACAGTTCTTTTAGAGGAGACTCCCAGGACACAGAGTGAATATAGGGGGACAAATGAAAGATGCCCAGAGCAATAATGATGTTAATTCTTGAAATGAAAAAATCTGGCAGTTTCATAAATATATCTGATTCTTTAGTAATAAGGATATTTTTTCATGGAAAGAAAAATCTTTCATAAAGGCAAATATCTCTTGAAATGAGTGATATTTTTATGATTTCTTTATGTGTAGGACTTGGGCTAACTTTAAAATTTCTACTGGAGCCAATAAGCATCTTAAATGGAGAAATCAGATTTCACAGAAAAGTATTATTTTCAATCACAACCAATCAGTTCAGCAATATCAGTTTTTGGCTCTGAAGTGTAAGGGTTTGGTTGGGCTCAGATCATACCGTCTCCCCAATGTAAAAACTCCATATATATGTACCATAAATAGGTATACCAGTTGTATCATCTCTATAGATGAAGACCTATGATTTGTTAAAAAAGATAAATGTAAAAATTTGATTTGGGGCTGGGGATGTGGCTCAGTGGTAGAGTGCTTGCCTAGCATGTGTGAGGCACTGGGTTTGATCCTTAGCACCATATAAAAATAAATAAATTGCCAGCCATGGTGGTGTGTGTCTGTAATCCCAGAAGCTCAGGAGGCTGAGACAGGAGGATTGTGAGTTCAAAGTCAGCTTCAGCAAAAGCAAGGTGCTAAGCAACTCAGTGAGACCCTGTCTCCAAATAAAATACAGAATAGGCCTGGGGATGTGGCTCAGTGGTTGAGTGCCCCTGAGTTTAATCCTGGGTACCCCCCAAATAAATAAATAAATAGATAGATAGATAGATAGATAGATAAACAAATAAATAAAATAAAGGTATTGTGTCCATCTACAACTTAAAAAAAACCCCTCAAAATTTGATCTTTGAAAAGTACGATATGGAGGCTGAGGTTGTGGCTCAGTGGTAGAGTACTTGCTTAGCATGTGTGAGGCACTAGGTTTGATTGTCAGCACCACAAATAAATAAATAAATAAACAAAGGCCCATCAACAACTAAAAGATATTAAAAAAAGAAAAGTAGAATATGCTTCTAAACTCATACACATCAAAGAACCCCTGTTCTTTATTTTTTTTTTCTTTTTTGTCCACCAAGACATACTCCTTGCTTCCCTTACATATTATTTTGAACTCAAAAGCCATAGTTACCATTTCCAAATTGCCTTTAGCAACTTTTGGCACAAATTCAGTGACCATCATTTTAGTCTTGATAGATCACTCCCTGTCTCCTGCTAATAAAGATTATCCAGTAGGTTCCTAAATTTGAGTTCACTGGCAGCCCTCTTTCCTGGCATGGCCTCTTTACTGCTTGCAATTTCTTTGTTGCTATACTTCTTTGGATCTCTGGGGTTCGGATTGTAAATTTAATAAGAGAATTTGCTCTCACCTGCTCTAACTTTTAGGCATCCCCAGATTCACCCAATTGTGTTCTAAACTCTATGGAATCAATTAAAAAGATTACTCAATTTCCCTTTCTTTATATCTCTGACAAAATAATGGAAACTAGAGCCTATAAAGTTCCATTAAAAGTGCATAAATCCCTCCCTGGCTCCCACTAAAATACATTTCCCATGTTTCTCTTTATCTGGTGGATTATTGTTGTCGTTTTTATACCAGGCTGTTGGAAGTTTAATGTTAAGTGCTTCATTAATAATGTTTTGTGCTTTAGAAAAATTTGAAGCAGATAAATCTTGACAGTGAACAGAACTTATTTATTTTATTCTTTGTGTTTAACATCACAGGGAACAGTTTAAAAACAGTTTTGTTTGTATTTCAAGATATAAAAAGCAGTACTTTACAAACCACAGCCACAGAAATAGAATTAATTACTGGAGGGATAATAATGGTTTTACAATTTGAAAATAAATGTTTGCTTTTATCAGTAATAAAGAGGATAAAAATCACTGCACTGAAAGAAGAGGAAAAAAAGAAAAAAATCATACAGTTTCCTGGAATGATAGGGAAAGTTCATGAGTATGTTAACAATAGAACTTGTGTAGAAAAATTATTTAAAAAAGAATATTTCTAGTTTCTTTATTTGAAAACCATTTGTAGCTTCCATTTTGGCAATATTTGTCAGTAATTCAGTTTCCGGTAAAACATAACCTTGACTTAGTTTTGTTTTCGGTTTGGTACTCTGCACATTATTATTCTAACTAATTTGTACAAATGAAACTAGAATGTCTTCTGATATTCCTGATAGCTCTCCCTCTCCAAATCTGCATTCTCCCCTCCTCATACAAAACATCAGATGTAACCTTAAATCTGGAAGAGAACTTGACACTAGATCAACCTTGTTGTAAATTACTATATATATATATATAGTAATTTACTATATATATATATAGTAATTTACTATATATATATATAGTAATTTACTATATATATATATATATATATATATATATATCTGCAACATCTTTGAGAGATGGCTAAACATTGTCTACTTGAGTGCTTTCAATGAGGGTGGCTCACTCATTACTAGGTGTTCCATTTCGTTTGTGTCTAATATTTAGGCCTTCTGTTTTAGTCAGCTTTTCATTCTTGTAATGAACACCTGAGATAGTCAACTTACAAAGAGAACATGTATATTTTGGTTCCCTTAACTAAGGTTTTATTTTTGAGGTTTCAATACATGATCAGTTGGCCGTGTTGCTTTGGGCCTATGGAGAGGCAGCGCATTGTGGTGTAAGTGTGTAGAGGAGCACAACCACTTACCTCATAGTCATGGAGCAAGAGAGAAGAAGAAGGAAGAGGAGGAGGGGGAGGAAGGGGGAGGAGAAGGAAGGGGGAAGGAGGAAAAGTAGGGGAAAGGGAAAGAGGGGGAGAAGGAGGCGGAGGAGGAGACTAGGGTCCTATAATCTTTGAGGGCATACTTCCATTGACCTTAATACCTCCAACTAGGTCCCACCGCTTAGTTTTTGCTACCTCCTAATAGCACCAATCTGAGGGAACAAGGTTTTAACACATGAGCCTTTGGGGACCATTTCAGACCGGAACTATAGTACCTTCTAGTGAGCAAACATTTGCCTGTCTGTGACTTTCTAGCTACTGATTCTGAAAAGCTGCTGGAACATTGCAGTTTGCTTGATCTTTCTTCCACATGGTGTAGTTCTTCATAGATCTTCATTGAAGATCAATGTCATGTTTCTCCAAGTTTTTTTCTTTAGGATAAACATCTGTGGTGCTCTCAAGTTTTCTTCCTATGAAATGATTTCCCTATCACTCATCATCTTGGCTGCCCTCTGCAAGATACTAATTTATCAAATGGAACATCTAGAAATCCAGGAAAGAAGTGAAATCTGTTCTTATCAGTACCACTGGACTCCATGACAATGATATTATATACCTATCCATGTAGGCTAAAATTTTATTTTCTGTGTTTTTCTGGACATGTGGTCTGCAATTGAATTTGGGATTATCTAAAATCACTTATCTTTTACAGATGATTTGAAGTCAAGTGTATCCCTTCATTCTAAACTTTTAAAATGCATTTTTGGTGACTAGTTATAGGTTTTTACTAATTATCCTCTTAAAATGTTATATTTTTATACCAATTCATTTTGGATTTTAATTATATTATCTGATATGCTATTCTCAAACACTGTGGTATTTGAGAATTTGAAAAGCCTGCCCTTGATGTTAATTTGATGTGGCTAGCACACCATTAGAGACCTCACTGTGGTAGAGGTCAGCATACTAATTCTGTGTCAAGAATAGTCTGAACTGTTTTATATGTCTATAATTGATAACAAAATGTGATCGACAAGTCATCAGCATTTAATTATTCAACTGATAACACTGATATTATACTGCTTTGTGTCAGGAAATGCGCCATGTAATACATACAGTAACATACCCTAATTTGTTCACACTTTCTACATCAATGTCCTTGTGTATTTTGAATCTGGGCACAGTGATATGATTTGTTTTGGCCAATGGGATAATAGCAAATGTGACACAAGTAGAAGCTTATACAATATATGTGCATTAAAATGCTTGCTCTCTTGCTGGTCTTAGAAATCTTGAAACCCCATGATATGGTCCACTCATATGGACCCCAGGGTGGAGTTATTGAAAAAATGCTATGGACCTTTAGGAGGTAGAGCCTTGTATGAGGTCCTTTGGGTAATGAAGTTGAGCCTTTGCAGGAGACTGTGGGTCCCTGGTCTTTTCTTATCGTTGCTTCCTGGCTCTTGGGTTGAGCTGTTTGCTTGGTCACATGCCTTGTGTCATGTGTTGTCTCCTTAGAGGCTCAAAGCAAAGAGGCCTCTTAGTTATGGACTGGAACCTCCAAAACTGTGAGCTCAAACCTTTTCCCTCATAAGTTAATTGCCTCAGGCGTTCGATTATAGTGTTGGAAAGCTAAACACACTTCAGCATGTGAATAAGTCCACATTAGTGTGCTACTGATACATGACCCTGTCATCCTTGCCACTTCAGCCAACACTTCAGTATCAGCTGATAGCTATACACTAGCTGCCAAGCATGTGTGTGAGGCTTAGAGCGATTGGTTTCTAGCAAATTCCTCAGCTGACTACAACTGTATGAGTAAATCCAGATGAGACAGGACAAAAACTGCTTAGCTACGCCCAACCCAAATTTTCAAACCAATAATCATAAGCTAATAAATGGTCGCTGCTTTACTCCACTAAGTTTTAAAGAAGCTGTTTGTATGGAAAAAGCTTCAGTGGAGAACGAATTAGACAGTTCTGGGCCTTATGAAAAAAAAAATTTCTGAGTAATGTTCTTAATGGATATGGTAAGTTTTTCAATTTTCCACTCCTACTCATATCCATTTCCTTTTACATGAAACATTTTTTAATCATTTTTTTTAGCTTTTTTTCCCCCAGGGTTGAGGACCGAACCCAGGGCCTTGCGTGTGCTAGGCTAGCACTCTGCTACTGAGCTAAATCCCCAACCCCTACATGAAACTTTACAGCTCTTCCCAATATGTGCAGAAAATTTTCTGGTTTATGCTATATTGCTTGCCTTGGCTCTTCAAATATAGGGGGAGGGGAATGATAGTGTGTCAATTTTGAGCTGAAACCTTAAAAGGCATCATGTGCTCCTGCTCACTCTCATGTCCCTTTGTATGAGGTGAAAAAGGAGATTAAAGACACATGGAGATCACCTGTATGCCTCTGCATTGTGGCACCAAACTGGTCTGAGGTTATTACAGATCAGTTAGTCCTAATCAAGCAAATGTGTGAGCCAGGAGAAACGATTATTTTTTTTTTTGCCACTGAGGTGTTTTTTTTTTTTTTTTTTGTACCAGAGATGCTTAACCACTGAGCCACATCCCCAGACCTTTAAAATATTTTTTTAAAAAATCTGGGGCTAGGGATGTAGCTCAAGCGGTAGTGCGCTCGCCTGGCATACGTGCGGCCCGGGTTCGATCCTCAGCACCACATACAAACAAAGATGTTGTGTCCGCCGAAAACTAAAAAATAAATATTAAAAATTCTTTCTCTCTCTCTCTCTCTCAAAAAAAAAAAAATTGAAGCAGGGTCTCACTGAGTTAACTAGGGCCTCACTAGCTTGCTGAGGCTGGCCTTGAACTTGGGATCCTCTTATCTCAGCCTTTCCAGCCTCATATTGCAAGGTGTGCATCACTGCACCCAGCTAGGGTGACTTGTTATGCAACATTTTTGTAGTAATATCTAGCAGTTAAAGTGGAGATAGGTAGAGAAAATATTATGTCAACAGTATTCTTTAAAGAAACAAAGTCATACATCATAGTAAACTGCTGGTTATAATTTGATCTACTGATACATTTTTACATTAAGACAAATTCAAATAAAAGATATTCAGAAACTACTCTGACAGAAATCATGGGTCATTGCAAAATATTGGAATTCAGCAGTAGCAGCAGCTTTTTAATTTTTCAGTAGCCCTATTTCTAGAAATCTCTATTGGTACTATTAGTGTTGCTCAACAAAGTTCTTAGGCACTCTTGATACCAGTTGTCTAGTTCTCTTTCCGTTTTATTATGCCAAGGTGGGAGATGTCAAGGAGAGTTCCATTAGAGGTATTTGTACTCAATGGGGGGTGTCTTAAACACCAAATGCCTTCATTACTCAAATTTAGGCTACAAGACTGGTTTGGCAGGAAATGTGGTTTGGGTTTGTTTCCATGCAAGTCACAAAAGCATAGAGTGATTCAACATACACCAATTTTATTTTTATTTTTTTATTTTTTTTCAGGTTCTAATGCTTTATTTATTTTTATTTTTTTTTTATTGTTGGTTGTTCAAAACATTACATAGTTCTTGATATATCATCTTTCACACTTTGCTTCAAGTGGGTTATGAACTCCCATTTTTAGCCCATATACAGATTGCAGAATCACATCAATTACACATCCATTGATTTACATATTGCCATACTAGTGACTGTCGTGTTCTGCTACCTTTCCTATCCTCTACTATCCCCCCTCCCCTCCCCTCCCCTCCCCTTTTCTCTCTCTACCCCCTCTACTGACCTTCATTTCTCCCCCTTGTATTATTTTTCCCTTTCCCCTCATTTCCTCTTGAACATACACCAATTTTAAAAAATTTTCCTCATCTCTATTTTTATTCTATTGGTGATTGTCATATGTCTTTAAATAATATGTCAAAACTGCTATTCCTTTATACCATATTCTCCAAAATTAACTACTGATTTCTACTATGCAAGATGTAGATTTAGTTTAAGTTCCTATTTTGGTTGAGTTCAGAAATTTAAATTAACACTTCCATATTCTGTTATATCAACTGTTGACATTATCCCCAACCCCTTTTTGGTTGTTACTGGTGATTTAAACTCAGGAGTGCTTTACCCCTGAGCCACATTTTTTTTTTTTTTTATTTTGAGACCAGGTCTCACTAAGTTGCTTAGGGCTTCACTAAGTTACTGAGGCTGGCTGTGAACTTGTGATCCTCCTACTTTAGTCTCCTGAACTGCTGGGATTATTGGAGCAACACACACCATTTTTAACATTGGCACTACCATTTCCCAAGAACCACTAAAGGAGTGTTTTTGTTTAAAATTTGTAATTCATCAAGGTCTGATTTTTTTATTGTGAAAATCATAATAAAACAAGTGTCTAGATGATGCTGTATTGTACAATTGCCGTAATAGTTTTTATTTGCTTACTCTATTTCTGTACTCAAATTTGTTGTGGACTGGCAGTAAAGCATTCATACCCCCGGACCAGCCTACAGAATACGTTGTGAGTGGAACTGAATGAGATATTTGAAAGGGAGGGGATGTTAGGATGTTAGAAACAGGCTGTTTTATGCCTCCCCCTCATCAAAATCAGGGCTGCCTTATTGTTCCAGAAAAGCAGAAAGTGGTAAGCATAAAGACATCATTGTTGATAGGATATCAATGTTATACATAATAATGTTCAGTAATGAGTAATAATGAGAGGATGCAATAAATACCATTTTCTGCCAACCTATAAGATTATTAATTTTAGTTTGTTGGTATGGTAATGCCTTAAGTAAATTAATTAAATTATCAAATACATACTAAACATCTACTATGTGCAAGACCCTGTTCTAAGAGGGAGACTTCATTGTATTAAACAGACCTGACTTAGTCCTTACAAAACTTATTCAGTAATAGGAAGCCCCCAAAATATGGAATTAGTTTTAAATGGACCCTGCATTTTTCCCTACTGCTATTAGAAGAAATTATTGATAAACCTCATTAACGTTATCATAATTAATTCTTGGTTTCTTTCTTTTATGAGAATTTTAAAATAAGCTTATATAATTTGTACTTATTTCCTGGCTTCAGGGTATAATTTTGGGGTAGTCTCCATCTACCCTTTCCAGAGCAAATTCTTAAACAATTAAAAGTTACAACGCAAAGATGTTTCTGATCAATTCTTTCATTTTATATTAATATGCCTAGGCATCAAACCATGACTCCTAAGGAAAGATGAGGAATAGAAAGAGGAGAAGGATTAGCCAGGTGCAGCGGTGCATGCCTGTGATCCCAGCGGCTCGGGAGGCTGAGGCAGGAGGATCATGAGTTCAAAGGCAGCCTCAGCAAAAGTGAGGCCTAAGCAACTCAGTGAGACCATATCTCTAAATAAAATACAAAATAGGGCTGGGGATGTGGCTCAGTGGTCGAGTGCCCCTGAGCCACATCCCCTCCCTTTCAAATATATACCTAGTAACCCTCTCCCCCGTAAAAAAGAGGAGAAGGATTATTGATTTGCAGAAGTACATGTTTGAAAAACAAACTTTGCACAATAGGAAGTTTAGCTTAATATTTTCAACATGCAAACCATCCCCACAATAATTATCTGTTAATTTAAATCTACATTATGGATCTTGGAAAATAAATTTGTGAAATAAATTAACCAGGGAGCTGCTATTGAATAGATAAATTGTAAGGGAAATGGCCTATTTTCCACCATATATGGCACGTCAGACACCTTCATTCAAATCCTGGATGGATTGTCTACAAACAGCTGTTCTGTGTTTAAGTTACCTCACGTAAAAAATGGTGATAAAATATGTGACCTTCACATAAGGTTGTCCGTAAGAGGGTTAATATAATATTCTATGTAAAGTGCTTATAGCACAGTGCCTAGTATGTCTTCAGTGTTCAGTTAGTATTAGTGATTATGAAAAGGACTCAGGTTATTGAGTAGAGCAGAGTTGTTTTATTGAATATTTTAACATTCTGGGAAACAGGTATCAGAAATAAATTCTTTTGCTCATTGTCTGCTTATCAAAGCAAGATCCAATGTGGCTATTTTAAGAGTACCATGGGAATTTCTATTTTGGTTTCTTTTTTTTTAATTATTCAATTTATACTTTTTTATTTTTAATTTTTGTTTGTTCTAATTATACATGACAGCAGAATACATTTCGATTCATCTCGATATATTTATTTTAACAGATATGAACACATTAAGAAAACTCTCAAATTTCAGAATTCTACCCAATCTTAGCAACAAGTGTTTCAGAAGTTAACAAAAGAGTGGGTTCAAACCACACAATGGAAAATAGCAGAATTCCAAGAAGCAGATTCTAAAGGTCATGGGTAATTGGTCAGAGAAAGAAGACTCCCTTGCTTGTCTCCAGAGCAGAATGTTCTCTGAAGACATTTCTTCCTAACCTGTTCTGCTATTTCCTGCCCCTTTTCTGCTACAATCTGCTACTTCAAACAAGGATAAGCAGGGTCACCTTGGTACCCAAACCTTTCAAGTGAAGAGTCTCCAACCCAGAAGAGACTGTTCCTTTCTCAGTGCTGACTAAAATAACTTCAGCTTCTCTCCCTTTCAAAATGTCTCATGGTCAAGCCTGACTTCCGTAGAGGCTGGAACTCCAAAAGGCCCATGTTTTAGCTCGCTATTTTAAACACCAAATTGTAATTATTTCAATGAAAATCTACTAGTTGCCATTGCCTACTTGGTAGAAAATAAAATGTTACATGGTTCTTATAAGTAAAAATATCCATGGAATATCATAGTACTATATGAGGACTATCATAGCTATTTAATACCAATCATTATCAATTTAAAAATTAAATAATTAGGTCTGGGGTTGTGGCTCAGTGGTAGAGCGCTTGCCTAGCATGTGTGAGGCCCTGGGTTCGATCCTCATCACCATATATAAATAAATGAATAAAATAAAGTTCCATCAACATCTAAAAAAATATTTTAAAAAAGTAAATAATTATCTTTTTTTTTTTAACAATGCGGGGTTTTACTGTTTCCTTTTGTCCTTGAAATTCATTTTTAAAATGTCCTGTCTTTTCTTTTTAACATGACTATAAAAACAATAAATGGATTGAAGACGGATCAGTGGAGTGCAATGGATAGCAGGGTGTGTGTGGGGGGAGTGCTGGGAACTGAATTGGAGCAGGTTTTGTTCCATGCTTTCATCATGTCAGGGTGTATCCTCTTGATGTATGTAACCAAAAAGAATAAATAAAAAAAGTATATATTTATTGTGCACAACATGATCCATTGAAATGTGTACATTGTGGAATTATTCAGTTTGGCTAATTAACATATGCATTACCTTACATATTTATCAGAATTTGCATTCTTTTTCTACTTCATAGACATGGTTTTATGCTATATTTCTCCATTATAAAAATACAAATAAGGTATATTCCATTCTTGTATAATTTTATCAAAATGGATTCTATTGTCATGTATAACTAAAAAGAACCAATAAAAAAAGGATATAGAATTTGAATATAAACTATGCATAGCCTCTCATAGACTTTGGACCATTTCTAGATTAATTACAATACCTAATAAAATGTAAATGCTATGTAAATATTTGTTTCATATTTCAGGGAATAATAAAAAGAAATCTGTTTAAAAATATGTACATGATAGAAAATTACTTTTTAAAAAATTTCCATGATTTTTAGGTTTAAGAATGTCTTCTGTATTGGGTTACCTGTGTGATTATTATTAGGACCCAGAAATATATTGCACATTGATAAATAATTATTAAAGATTAAAAGTAAAAATTTATTGCAAATTCATTTCTCTGTCTCTGTCTCTCTTTCTTTCTTCAGTGCCAGGATGGAACACAGAGCCTTCAGCATGCTAGGCAAATGCACTATCAATGAGATATTACCCCCAGCCTTTAGGCATCTCTTAATGAGATGGTTAGGATTTTTTTCTAATTCATTTATATTCCTGGATAGATGTTAATAAATGCTACAAGGAGCAAGAATAAACATCAACTTTATACCCATTCTTTGATCTTCTAGGTACAGGTACTGATAGACTTTCAAATAAATAAGTACATCAGAATAGAAGTTTTATTAAAAGCATAATACTCAAGGGCTGGGGCTGGGGCTCCATGGTAGAGTGCTTGCCTAGCATGTGTGAGGCCCTGAGTTTAATCCTCAGCACCACATAAAAATAAATAAATAAAATAAAGGTATTATGTTCATCTACAACTAAAAATTTTTTAAAAATCATGATACTCAGGTTCTTTGTCCCCTTCTGAGTTACAAGAAAAATGTAAAATAGTCCTACATTATAAAAAAAAACCCAAGTTATTCATAATATATTAGCTGGCAACTGCATTAAATATATTTTTTCCATTTTGTTGAAAGCAAAAAACTGGAAACTAAAGGATTTGTTATCCTAGTCATTAAACTTGTTTATTTTCCCAAAAGCAAAACTAATACTCTAATTATTCCTTTTTTTTTTGGCACCACAGAGATTTTAATGCTCTGGGGAAATTTAGTACAGTAATATTTAGGATGGAGGAGAAGTAGAGTGACAGAAGTCAAGTTCTGCAAAGGCAGGCAGAAAAGGGGTCAGTATAATCAATTTTAGATAAGAGTACACATGGAAGTTGAGGATCTGGAAATTGATTTTCTCAAAGTTCTTTGTGTTCATGTGCCCTTTGGGAAGGCTTTGAATGTTCCCAGTCCCAAAACCTTTTTGAAGACCATTACACAGACAAAATGGCAGTGACAAGACCTGTGTAATAAATTCTTAATGTTGTTTTTACTAGTAATGTTTGAACTCATGTTTACTGGAAAAATTCAGACAATATAGAAGGACACAGAGTAAAAAGTAAAAATTCCCCTTTACCTTCCCTCAACCCTAATTCTCAGGGATAACTGCTTTATAACAATGTACTTACTCTGTAACCTCACAGACATTTGGGGCCATTTGCCTGTATGTTCAAGGAAGTGTTTGATTTAGCAGGGGAGATGTGCAGGTTCTGTTCAGTAGCCCTAGAAGGTAAGTGTGAAGATTTCTCTTTTACTCCACCATACCCCTGTGGGAGTCTGTCTTGGGTTGATTGGCCTAGAAGCAGACCTTGAGATGAAAATTCATGAGTAAGTGATTTATTAAGGAACTGTTCTGGGGGAAACTGATAAGGTGATGAGGGAAGCAGGGCAAGAAAGAGTAAGAAACTAAACATAAAATATTATCTTTTTTGTTTTTGTAAACTGGGTATCTGGAGGCTATTTCCATCCTAATACATGTATTTCTCAATCTTCTAAACAGCAACACATTTTTCCAGTCTTCCAAGCTATGGATGTGCCATAATTCATTTAATCTTTATTGATGTTCCTAAATATGTAGATTTCATGTTTCCAAGTCACAAAACATCCATATTTCTTTGGGAACATAAGAAACATTAGGAATTAACTTTGCTGGGTCCAATTTATTTAAAATTTTGATAACCATACTAAATTGCCCTTTTAAAAGGATGTAAGCTCATTGTACCAACCACATATAAGAATCTCCTATCCTTCAAATCTTGAGGTTATTAGTATTTATAATACTTCAAGAAAAGTGAGCTATAGGCTAAAAGTAGCTATAGTCAAATCTTCATGTTTGTGATTACTAGTGAGATGATATTTTCTTCATATTGTTATTGGCCATTTGAATTTCTTTTATAAGAACAGGTATTCATGTTATGTCTGACTGTGTTTTTTTTTTTGGTGCATGTATTTGATTTTCTTATCAGTTTTAGTATTAAAAATATTATGGATGAAAATTCTTTAATATATGTCCTCAAAACATTTTCCCTTCGTCTTTTATCTATCTTTTAACTCTGCTTATGCTCTCTTGTGATATAGAAGTTTTCAATACTTATTTAGAAAATATCCGCCATTTTCTGACAGTTTCTGCTTTCATCCTCTTGGTTGAGAAAACTTTCCTATATCAAGAATATGAAAATGGGGGCTGGGGCTATGGCTCCATGGTAGAGCACCCGCCTAGCACGTCTGAGTCACTAGGTTTGATCCTCAGTACCACATAAAAATAAATAAATAAAGGTATCATGTCCATCTACAACTAAAAGAATATGAAAATGTTTTATTCTGTTCTCCTTGGGTACTTTTATAGTTTTACATTACATTTTAACATATTTCACCTATCTGCAATTTATTTTTATGTATGGTGTTAGTATATTACTTTATTTTTTTCCCCAAATGATGACACTTTTAGGATGGACATGGGAAAGAAGTGGCCAGCTGCTATGGCACATAATTTCATGGAAATTTTCAGAAATGGAGGCCTAGCTGTAGACCAAAGTTTCAGAACAGTGAGGTAGGGCCAAAGACTTTTCCCTATTTGTCTGAATTGTCATCTTCGTCCTATTAAAAAATTCCCATATGGGATGGGTTTATGTTCTGTTTTCTTTTTGGATCTACATTTTTATTTCCTAGCCAGTGTCACATTGTTTTAACTTCTTTTTTTTTTACAAAAAGGTTTTTTATTTGTTCTAATTAGTTATACATGACAGAATGCATTTTTGTTTTAACTTGTGTTCTATGTTTTATATCTTCAGAACAATTTCTATTATTTAAAATGTTCTTTTTTATGGGTGCATTACATTCATATATAATAGTGGGATTCATTGTGACATATTCATACATGCACATAACATAATTTTGGTCAATTTCATCCCCCAGTACCTTTATCTCCCCCTGACTCCCTTCCTCTTACTGTAATGGTCTCTGTTCTATTTTCACGAGATCCCTCCTTTTTCCCCTCGTTTTTTTTTTTTTTTTAATTTTTAGTTTCCCTGGATGAGAGAAAATATTCTGTCCTGACTTTCTGAATCTGGCTTATTTTGCTTAGCATGATGTTCTCCATTTCCATCTATTTACCAGCAGATGCCATAATTTCACTCCTCTTTATGACCAACTAGATTTCCATTGTGTATATTCCACATTTTCTTTATCCATTCATCATTTGACAGACACTAGGCTGGCTCTACAATAGGACTATTGTGAATCGTGTAGCTATAACTATAGTGATACATGTAGTGATATATATAGTGATTATAATTCTTCAGGATAAATACCACCAGTGGTATAACTGGGTCATATGGTGGTTCTATACCTGGTCCTTTAAGGAAACTTCCTACTGGTTTCCATAGTGGTTGTAATAATTTATAGTCCCACCAACAATGTATTAGTGTTTTTTTCCCTCTGCATCCATGCCAGTATTCTTGATGATTGTCATTCAAACTGGAGTGAGATGAAATCTCAGCATAGATTTGCATTTCTGTAATTGCTAAAGATGAACTTCAGAATAAGATTTATTTGGTAAAACGTAAGATTAATTTAACATTTGATTGGGACAATGATTGTGATGCATTGACCTTTTAGGTTAATTTTGAAAGAAATTATCTTTTTATAGTGCTGAGTAGTAAGTATCTTCAAGCACATACTAGCTATATCCATTTATTCAGTTATTTTTTCATGTTTTTCAGTGACATTGTATAATTTTCCCTATTTAATCTTATGTATTTTATTTTTGGTTCATCCATTCGCTATTTTATAAATATGATTTTGTATATTATATTTTCTAATTGATTATACTAGTATATTAGAAAAGTATTGATTTGCATGGGATCATCTTATTTCTTATTACCTTACAGAACTTATTAAATGTTCATTTTAATGTTTATTATTGGTTATTTCAAAATTCTCAAAATTTTAGACAGAAAAATATACAGTGAAAATCATGGCTTTTCTCTCTCTTTTCTAGCATTTTTGTCTCCTCTGTCTCTTCTAATTTTTTTAAACATTGGCTAGAACTGCTAACTCAGTGCTGAATTGTAGTGCTTACAGAGGACTTGTATTTTGTCTTGTTCTTAACTGATAAGTGTTTCTAATGTTTTTTTTCTTATGTTTGAAATGTGTTAGTAGGTTTAGAAAAGTCTTGTATTTCAAGATAACCAATTTTCACTTTTTTCTAAAAACAAGGAAGGTTGTTGAATTTAACCATGTTTTTAGTCTCTATTACGTATGATCATATGTCTTTCTTTTTTTCCTCTATATTTCATTCTTACACTTTGTAAGTTTGAAAAATTTTGTTCCTGAGACAAACTTCATAGAGTCTAAATGTATTATTGTTTAATACATTGCTTTGATAATTTTTTATTTATATTTTTGCATCTATTTTCATTGATGGGTCTCTCTCTCTCTCTCTCTCTCTCTCTCTCTCTCTCTCTCTCTCTCTCTCCCTCTCCCTCTCCTTCTCCCTCTGCCTCTTCCTCTCTCTATATATATCTTGCCTGAGTTTGATGTTTGCCTTATATCAGGCTTTGGAATGAATTAGAAAGCCTTTCATATGTTAAATATTATAATATTATTTTGTAGTTAACATTCTTAACTCCTTCTTAAAATCCGTGTTGTTTATTATTTAGCTCAGTTACAATAATCTGACTTAGAAAGTTTCTCAGTTTACAATTCATTAAAGCCCCAAGTTAGAGTGTGAAGTGGAGTGAATAAAGGTGCTGGAGGGGGCAGGGAAAGAGAGGAATAGATATAGAGATACAGATATCAACCAGAAATGACCTTGACTGTTATAATTTCTTGGACTTGCTAGAGATATTTGAAAATTAAAAGGAAAACATGAATGAATCACATTTTGGGATCATCTGGTGTAGGAGTTAGGTGTTTTCCCCCATTTAGTAATACCTAACAACAGTTTCTGTATACTGTATATTAATATTTTCAAACATTCATAATTATGGCTCTGAATCACAAGGAAACATTTACATTATGTTCACTCCAAAGAAAAGAACCCTTAAAAGCTTTATTTAAAAGTGTTTAAAATTTAATAAAAGGTGTGGTATTTGTGGAAGCATGTTAATCTATCTGGGTTTTAAAATTTAAATATAATCTATATCAGCAACTCTCTTGAACTGGGCTGCTTCTTAGAATTATTTTAGAAAACGGCCATAGTTTTATTTCCTGAGATTCTGGTCTAATGGTAGGGGGTGAGGGTAGAGCATTAGAGTTTTTTTTTTTTTTAAAAGCTTCCCAGATGATTCTAACGTGGAACCAAGGCAAAAAACAAAACAAGGGTCTGGGTTGTGTCTCAGAGGTAGAGTTCTTGCCTAGCATGTGTGAGGCACTGAGTTCGATCCTCAGCACCACATAAATATAAAATAAAAAAGACATTGTGTCCACCTATAACTAAAAATAAACAAAACAAAACAAACAAACAACAACAATAAAAACACAAAATCAAAAAACATACATTGTCGTTTGAATAAACCAGTGGTCTCCAATCAGGGGCAATTGTGCTCCTTTAGACAATATTTTTGAATGTTTGGACACATTTTTGGTTGTCATCAGGAGAGAGCTTCTTGTCAGTAGAGGGCAGGGATTCTGTTAAACATTCTACAATGCACAAGACCTCCCCACAATAAACAGTGATCTGAGCCAGGTGCAGTGGCACACACCTGTAATCCCAGTGGCTCAGGAGGTGAGACAAGGAGGATCTCGAGTTCAAAGCCAGCCTCAGCAAAAGCGAGGTGCTAAGCAACTCAGTGAGACCCTGTCTCTAAATAAAATACAAAATAGGGCTGGGGATGTGGCTCAGTGGTCGAGTGCCCTTAAGTACAATCCCCAGTATCCCTACCCCCCAAAAAAGAGTGAACTGGCTCAAAATGTTAATAGTGCCAAGATGGAGAAACTCTGGCATAGACTTATCTAACCCTTGCTTTCCATATGGAACCAATCACTAATCTTGCTTACCTCACTTATTAGCAATCTCTTGTATCCATCCTATTCTCTCCATCATCACTGCCACCATTTTTAGTTTAGGTCACTATACTCTCACACTTTAATACCTTAAAGGTCTGGTCTCCCTCTTTCCAGTCTTGCTGTCCTCTATTACATTCCCACCCTATGTACAGAATGATCATTTCAAGACACAAATCATAATCCCTTACTGAAGCTCTTCAATGGCAAGGGGCTGCCCTCAGAGTTCATAGAAATTTAACAGAACTTGCAGGGCACCAAGGCTTTTGTAATTGTTCTTGTTAACTTTTCAGAACCTTATCTGGCTAATTTTCTTCAAATGCTAAACTCGAGACACAACTAAATAAGTTCTAATCTTTTCAAGGTCTTTTTCTTTTCCTGAACAGTTGCTCTTATTGCTACTTGGGATTCCACTAATTTTCTTTAGCCCAACCAATAGATTCCTCTCTTTTGGGCATTGATTTGGAGGTTACTGTCTTTAGCAACTCTTCCTGAACTCCTATGGGGTTTGTGTGACCCTCTTATATTTTCTCATAGCAGGTGATTCTTCTGTCAGAAAAATGATTCAACTTCCTTACTATAACATCCAAAATCCCATGAGGAAGGACATTTTGGTCATTTCTGTCTGTTTAGAAACTTACACAACTTCTGGTTTGCAGTCAGTTTTCAGTAAATGTTTGTGTGATAAAGGAATGACTTATGAATAATATTTAATTTCTTAATATTCTATAAGGATGCAATATTACTGTACTCATATTTTTGAATTAGAAGAGTCTGTATTCTTATATAAGCATGATCCTACTAATATATAAAAATAAAATAATTGTTTTTCTGAAAATATTTCTGAATTTCAGTTTAAGACAAATATAACAAAAAATCAACTAAACATTCAAAATAGCAATTAACAAAATATGCTAATTGTGAGCCTCTTATAAATATGCTCTGTGCTATGTTAGATATTTCAGAAAAATATTTAAACATTTTTTTTGTCTGTACAAAATTTGTTTCACAACATCTGACATGTTAGGTGCTCTTACAATGTTTGGTCAAGAAAGGTAAATACCCAGGCCTGGTGGCATACACCTGTATCCCAGTGGCTCAGGAGGCTGAGGCAAGAGGATCGTGAGTTCAAAGCCAGCCTCAGCAAAAGTGAGGCTTAAGCAAGTCAGTGAGAACCTGTCTCTAAATAAAATACAAAATAGGGCTGGGGGCACTGAGGATATAGCTCAGTTGGTAGAGTGCTTGCCTTGCATGCACAAGGCCCTGGGTTCAATCTCCTGTACCACAAACAAGCAAACAAAATAGGACTGCGGATGTGGCTCAGTGGTAGAGTGCCCCTGAGTTCAGAGTGCCCCTGAATTCAATCCCTGGTACAAAAAAATAATAATAATAATGAGTAAACTAGGACTTTGAAGCAAATTAGTTTTCATATACAAGTTTTGAATTTAGACACATTTTTTTGAGAAATGTTTCATATGTGTATCATGCTGGTATTGTTATATTTGGCACATGAAGATAAACATGTGAAAAATATTCTTGTCTTAAGTTACTGGTGAAAAATTGGGATCCAGTGAAACATATTGGCACTAAAGATTCAGATTTTTAAAAATTTGGTCCTGGGGATTAAATCCAGGGCCTTACACATGCTAGGCAAGTGCTCTACCACTGAGCTTTATCTTCAGCCCAAGATTTTAATTGAAACAGTTAACTCTGAAACTTGAGACATCTTGAAGGGCAGCCTTGAGTGCAACAGTAATTTGGAAAGGTATTATAATGGAAACTATATTTTTTCGAGTTACAGAACATATATTTATATATCTTAAAGTATATTTATACCCATATAATGATAAGCGTAAGATCACAAAGTAAATTTTCTATTAGCTGTTGACAGGCCAAATTTTATGTGTATATATGTATTTATGTATATATATGTTTATATTTTTTCCTATTTCTATTTTTCTAGAAGTGATTAATTAGTGCTCCAGCAATAAAGCTTCTATTTTCCTTGTCAATGACAATCTCAAGGCCTCTGAGCTGCCTCTCGCTTGACCTTGGTTTAAAAGCACAAAGAACAGCAACCTTGAAACTGGCATCAACAAGATTCATTCTACAAAAACCAGATGCAGCACAATAGAGAAAAACCACACATTTAATTTTAAGGTTTTACAGAAATTGCACTCAGTATTTCTTTTTCTTAAAGACTTTTAAGTACAAACGTCCTTCATCTCAGAAAGGGAAACACTGACATTCTGCCACTTAACACTGGCCAAAGCAGTCCTTTGGAGACCCCTCTGCATTGTTCCTTTTGATGGACACATGGCAGCAGGGTCCACAGAGCCCTGGGAGAATAACACAGCGACCGTTTAGCAGTAAAGCTTTTATTGAGCGGATCCTGACTATCAAAACATGCTGGAAAGCATTTCATTAACATTTGAACAAGAAGGTTATGAAGCTGTCATAGAATCATGCAGTTCAAATGGGGATGCATATGTTATTTTCTACTCAAGGGGAGATGTTTTCCATTGTCTTATGCCAGTGTTCATTTGAAGGTGCACTGCCAGGGTTGTCCTTTGCCCACAGGATTGTTTTTCCCTTCCGAGGTGAGAATACCCATACTAACAATGGGAAGCTGTCTGGTGGAGTGGAGCACAAGAGGTGGATGATGATGGAATTAGGAACCTTTTCTTAATTGTTAATCTATTTTTTCCCTGTGTCGTTATTTTCTATCTGATCTCCTAAAATCAAACCACACTTTAAAAAAATTGGCATTGGATTATTGTTTAGGTATATGCTGTATCTTTAAAAATAAACTAAAGGTTTTTCTTATCAAATATATGCATATATCATCTTCTCCATTCCTTCATACATTCCTGTCATTTTCCTTATAATTTAAAAAAATTATTCAGATTTAGAAATCCACCTTAGGAAAAGTTGCATGCAAAACATAGTAAATATGTGCAATAAGGTTTCAATTGCTACATATTAATTTGCAGAAATGAAAGGAGCCTTTCTTTTTTCTTAGAATGGTGGGATATGAGCAAATGTTTAACAACTGGTTCTCTTGGGGGGGAAGTCTAGATTTGCAGCATTTGTAGAATTCTGCAGTGTAAGTATTCCCACCATGGCCTATTTCAAGTTACTGACAAGGTGTCACTGAATGCCAGGTCTTGGAGGAGCTGGGAAGAGATGTGCACAGTTGGCTCTCATGAACAGGTGTAGGCAGCTCCAGTACCCACTACCTTCATGTCTTGTATCTGTCTCTTTCCTTCAGTTTTAAAATTCAATTCAGGCCTTTATTATTTCTTGCTTAGAACATTACAAATGTTAGGATGGCATAAGCTCCTTGCCTCTTTCTTTCTCAGTGCTCACTCCTTGCTTTTATTAGTCAGTTAATAAAAATCACACTGAGACCCTATGAACAGCCTCTGGGATGAACACTTTCAGTATATAAAAACATAATTTGTGCTCACTGCCCACACAATGCTTACATTCCAGCTAGAGAGACAAACACAAGCATTCTGGAAATTCAAAGGTGCTTAAGAAGAATATCAAAGGAGTGGTTCTAAAATAAATTGCCACAGAAGTTCAGAGGAAGAATGTGTGAAGTTGGCATGTAAATACTTAAAAAATGGATTTTTAAAAGAAGTCTAGTACAATATTCTGCCAACTTCTGATCTACTTTCTGTTCTTGGAGACCTTTCTGCCTTATGGGTGGGAAGTGGAGCCTGTCTCCTAGTATAAATAATACTTATAATACTAAGTGTTAACAAATATTCCCAGATGCTTCATTTTCTAACAGCCTTCGAAGCTAAGATATGGAAGGTGGCTCAGCTCCACTGATGAGGTGAACCTGTTCCAAAGTTTAGACCTGGAGCAGGTGTGGGACAGCACACACTACTGAGACTACATTTTGCAGATAAGCACCAGCTGAAGCAGCAGCAGCCCTTTTGAGGTACCATAGAGACAATGTCCAAGTGTGCTACACTTTGGTGGAGTAAGCTCTAAACCCTGCCTTTTTTTTAAAAAAAAATGGTACTGGGGTTTGAACCTAGGGGCACTCTACCACTGAGCCTCATCCTCAGCCCTTTTTATCATTTTGAGACACGGTCTTACTATGTTGCTGGCCTTGAACTTTCGATTCTTCTGCCTGAGCCTCCTGAGTGGGGGTCACAGGCATGCACAGCCACATCTGGCTCAGAATCCTGTTTTCAACAGTACACAATTCTCTCACTAGATCTATGGGATGGGATGTGGCTATGACCATGGCTCGCACAGAGCCTCCATTGCCTTGTCCTGATTTCCCCACCTTCTTTTTTATAATAATCTGATATATATAAAACATTGATGGACCTTTATTTTATTCATATATTTATATATGGTACTAAGACTTGAACCCAGTGTCTCACACATGCTAGACAAGCACTCTACTACTGAGCCACAACCCCAGCTCCCTGTCTCCTCTTGATGCTATTCTTGGTCATGTAATGTGCCTTGACTAGTGGAAGGTGAGCAGAAGGCTAAGTTAAGTTTGTGTTTGTGGTTTGGCTTGTCCCTTGTGCTCCAGGGATGCACCTTGTGAAGATCATGTTCTAGCTAACTACTGGGAAGTCAAACCTGAACCTACCCTGCAGCCCAGAACCAAGCTTGAAGCTCATCAAGAGAGCATCAGACATTAGAGTGAAAAATCTGCTTGCTGTTTTTGTTCATTAGATTTTGAGGTTGTTTATGATGTAGACTTATTGCAGTAATTGTAGAATCAATTTCTTTCACTTCTATATTTGGTGCCTTCTCTTTTCTAATTAGAGTATACATTCTTTAGCATATTGATCACACTCTATACTTCATTTTTTTTTTGTAGAGGAGGTACTAGGGATTGAACTCAGAGGCACTTGACCACTGAGCCACATCTCCAGCCCTATTTTTAATATTTTATTTAGAGACAGGGTCTCACTGAGTTGCTTATGGCCTAATTCAGTTGCTGAGGCTGGCTTTGAATTCAGGATCCTCCTGCCTCAGTCTCCTGAGCTGTTGGGGTTACAGGTATGTGCCACTGCGCCTGGTCTCTATACTTCTTTGCTCATAACACACATCCTGAATGATGAAGGGATACTGTGTTTGTAGACATACTTATACATTTATTAACAAATATTTATTGAACTTCTAGTTTGTTCTATGAAACAATTTTTCTAGATGCAGAGGATAGAGATGGAAATTCTAGTTCTTGCATTGAAAGAAGGCATAGGTTAATGATTTAAAGAGACAAGAAAATGGGGTTCAGATAGTGGATACATGCAAGGATAGAAGAGTAAATGAAGACTCAAAGGATGGAAATTGATGGCTTGTTCCCTCAGATTGGTACTGGATTGGCTGGTAGAGACAGTGGGTGTAACATGTTATCAAAAGCTTCTTGGAGGAGGCTATGTTTAACTGTGTCTCAAGGGATGAGCAGGTGTTATACAAATGGAGAAGGATGAAGGACTTTCCATATAGGGAAAGCATGTATAAAGTCACAGAGGAGTGAGAGGGCCTGTGTGTTTGGGAAATTGTAAATAATTCAGTGAACCTGCAGCTCCTTATTGTGTGAGAAAATAGTCCAGCTTTCAAGTGTTTCCAGAGCATTTTCTGCTTAAAAGGCTTGATGAGATATATCAGAAAACCATGTCTCCTGGCAAGTGTAATTCAATTCAACAGGTACACAAAGCTGGCACAATGATGCAGAGGGAGATTCTTAGAGCTTCTGCCACTGTAGAGTAGAGAAGCTTCAAATAGAGGTTTCGTCAATTTTGATTAAGCCTGTGGGAGAAATATGTCCCTGAATAACAATAATTGCTTATACTATGGAGCTCTTGCTGCATACTTGGCATTATTCACAGTATTCTGCAATATTATCATATTTAGTCACTGTGACAGCCCTACAAGATAGGTGCTATTATCATTCCCATTTAACAGGTAGAATAGCTGGGACAAAGGATAAAAGAATTTGCTTAGGGTCACATGGCCAGTAGTGGTTAAGTCAAGTTCTAAATCCAGTTTGATGTCAGTCCCTATGTATTTAACCTCTATACTCATTGCCTCCAGAATGAGGGTAATATGGACCTGAAAATAGCTATTTATGTGAACACAAACATCACAATCAAAGAATAGATATTATAGAATATAATAATATTCAAACTGCTGAATATCCATTTTCAGGGAAAAAAAAAGTAGAAAACTTTACTGCCTCTCTGAAGTCACGACAGTAATGCAGACCTGAACATGACTGATTATATTCCTATCACCTTTTAATGAGTGAAGAATCCATTCTATTATTATAGAAAGTGGTTAATATTAAGGGTGGTGACTGAGAATATGAATGCTTACACAACACAAATGAAAAATTGCTCTGAAATATTTAGAAGAAATCAATTCTAGTATTAGTTTAGTCAAGAGAGCAAATTAAGATTAATCTGAAGCCACAAATTTTGGCAGGATCTCAAATGATCTCATTTCCAAAACCCAAAATATCCTTTTAAGGATGATAAACAGTGTTTACACTCTCATTTCTAAAGAATGGTTATCACCTTTGATTTGATTTGATTATGTCTACGGGAATGATGCTGTGAGCTGGGATAGAAAACTTGATCATGTGTTTCTAGATTTTCTAGTCTAATTATACTTAGCATTTATTTTCTGTTTCAACAATGCTCTCATAGATAAGAATACATCTATGTGAATTCCCACTTCACTCACTCACTATAACCTCAACCCATTTTTCCCCACTCAAGATATTTCTGTATGAAAATAAGGAGAATGGGCTGGGGATGTGGCTCAAGCGGTAGCGCGTTTGCCTGGTATGCGTGCGGCCCGGGTTCAAATCTCAGCACCACATACAGGGATGTTGTGTCCGCCAAAAACTAAAAAATAAAAATATTGGGATACTCTCTCTCTCTCTCTCTTAAAAAAAAAGAAAATGAGGAGAATTCTTATATTAAAGGGAAAAAATAAATCCCTTCATGTATAAAAAATATCAAACTCATGGGCAATACTTTTGTTGGCATATATGCTATGTCATTCCGAGTTCTCTGCCATGTTCCCAGGTCAAATCTTATGAACTATGTTTCCCAGAATCCTTTCTGAATAGACATTTTATTAGATTTCACTAGTAAAAAGCACCTGCATAGTATTTGGAAGCTGGAGTGAGAAAGGAAGGAAAGCCATTATTCTTTGGGGGTACAGACAGATAGCTGAGGTTTTTGGTGGTGACTTTGACTTTCAGAAGTCATCATGAGACTCACCTACTGCTGTGCTGGAGTTCATTGGAATCACTAGCGGCAGGTCCCCTATAACTCTTCCACTCCCAGATTCCCTTAAAGGCACTTTACTGACCTTGGTTTCCATAGCCCTTTTAATAATCATTGTAGACTTTTATTATCTATAATGTCTCTTCCTTATCAAGGTAACAAGACTGGCTTCAATTTATTTGATTGAACTCTGACTAATATAATTCTTCAAATCTAGTGCCTTATCAATTTTAGTAATAAATTACAGTTACTTGGTCCATACTTGATAACCAATTGCTATACTTTGTGTTATAATAATGCCATGGTCGAAACTTAAGGCTGTAGGACACAAAATAACCAGCAGAGTAAAATAAATCTATCTTAGGAAATGATCTAGACTTGAGTAAATAGATTAGTCTCAAGGCAAGTGCAAGAAAGACAAGTAGAAAAAAGGAGAAATAAGAAGGAACATTAAAAGTTTAAAAGATGAAAGGCAAAGGAAGTTACTTGAGACTTCAGCTAAGACTTTCAGAAATGTTTTGGCCAATCATATAAATTCTTCAAGGACAGAGATTTGTTTTTCTTTATTTATTCAATGTACAGGTCTGGGGATGGAGCCCAGGGCCTAGTGCATGTTAAGCAAGTGCCCTACCACTGAGCTACAGCCTTGGCTCTTATTTTTTTGTTTGTTTGTTTGTTTTTAAGATGGGGTCCTGCTAAGTTGCTCAGGCTGGCCTCAAACTCCTGGTCTCAATTGATCCTCCTGCTCCAGCCTCCTTAGTGCTGAAACTACAGGCTTGTGCCATTGTGCCTGGCAAACACAGGAATTTGAATCAGTCAGGGTTACCTCAGGATAGAGAAGGTACTCTCAGGTTGGGTAATTTCAGAAGGATTTAATAAGGGGACTCTTTACTCAGCTTTTTCATCACTGTAATCAAAAGACTTGTTGAGAAAACTTAGCAGAGAAAAGTTTATTTTGACTCATTGTTTCGGAGGTAGAACATATGGCAGATGGGAGTGGTGGAGGAAAGCCAGCAATCAGGAAGGAGAGAGAGAGAGAGAGAGAGAGAGAGAGAGAGAGAGAGAGAGAGAGAGAGAGAGAGAGAATATCAGTGTGTGTGCTAGCTAGCTCTCTGCTTATTAGGGATCAAATATAAACCCCAAAGGCATTCCTCCAATGACCCACCTCCTCCAGCCAGAGTCCAGAGGGCAAGAGGGTCTGTGGAGAAGAAAGGATCAGGGTGATATGGTGGGGCAGAAGGAACTTATCTATTTCAGGGATGGCACCCATTTTGCTAAATATTGTTATTTATTCAGAGGGCTAACCACAGAAGCTAAGAGTTGTGGCAACTGTGGCAATCTGGGAGCTAACACTCTGTCTAAAGAGGACTGTTGGTACTCAGTTTTGCCCAATTGCCACTATGTAAGAATATTGGTTCAGTGTTGCTAGTACTTTTCACTTTTCAAAAAAATATGAAAATATGGATGCATTTTAGGTGAAATATTCTGATTTTAAATATTAGAAACAAATTCAGACATTTCAAAAACCATATGTAGTTCAAATAAAACATGCTCAGGGGGAATACATCAAAAAGTGAGGTGTTAAGCAACTCAGTGAGATCCTGTCTCCAAATAAAATACAAGATGGGGCTAGGAATGTGGTTCAGTAGTTGAGTACCCCTCAGTGGTTGAGTGGTTGAGGCAATTGGGAAACCCTGTTCCACCAAATTTCAACCATTGTACAGAATGCTTTATAAGTATTTGAAAAATAAACAAATAATCCAATTATCTTTTACACAAAAAAGACAGTGGTTATTATGTTAATTCTGTTAAGATAACGTTTTAGATAGTATAGATAATAATTTAATACCTAAATCTCAGTGTATAACTTAATGAAGCAAAGTTCTTGATTTTCTATGGCAGCTTAGTAACTCAGGTATCCTGTCTTCTGCCTTCTTGCTATCCCAGACCATCATAACAAGATAAGAATACTGAGGTTCCCATAAGAACTTGTTATGTTACATAAATAACTACTTCTATTTACATTCTGCTGCTCATAAATAGTCAGTTTTGGCTTTGATCAATTGTAAGGAGGCCAGAAAACATGAAAAACTATGGATATTTGTTGTTATATTTATGTGCCATAGGGTGTTGTTATGGTTTGGATCTAGAAAGGTCCCCTGAAATGTTCATAATTTGAAATCATGGTACCCAATATGGCAAGTTTCAGAGGTGGGGCTTTCAGGCAATAAGAACTGTAATCTCCCACATGAAATACAATTTTGTCACCCATAGTCCTCCTTCTTCAGATCTCTCCCTACTTTTGTGCTAAATGAGTTGATGGGAGCTGCTCTTGCCACACACACACACACATACACACTGAAAAACTATGTGAGATGATAGATATGTTAATTTGTTTCACTACTGTTTACCATCTATATGTATCCCATAACATCATATTGTGTACCTTAAGTATATGCAACAATATCGATTAAAGAAAAACAGGGAGATCACTTTGAAAACTAGTACAGTAATCCAGGAAAGAAAAAAGAAGGTCCATAAACATGTCTCACATGAACTTATCAATATCCCACCTAGAGAGAATGTTAGGAGAACCTAAGGGATCCTTATCAACAGTTATTCTCTCCTTTAGAGTTATTATACTGGTTTTGGAGTGTAATCGTGCATAGCAAAATCACAGTTACCATAAATAAAGTGCAGTTAAGTACTTCAGAGTCAAAAAACTAGACTGTGTCTGGAACAAGGTAAATAATATCCGCTTATTTAATTCAGTAAATCAGAATTTATTAAAAAAAAAGAACTGTAATCTCATCAGTGGGTGGATTAATAATTTGTATGGACTAACTGGGTAGTTAGTGTAGGCAGGTAGGGTGTGGCTGGAGAAAGCGGGTCATTGGGGACATGTCCTGGGGGAGTATATCTTGTCCCTGGCTCCTAAAAGTCCCCCTCTCCCCTTCCTGGCTACCATGAGCTGAGAAGCTTTCCTCAACTATGCCCTTCCACCATGATATTCTGCCTCACCTCAGTCCCAGAGCAAGAGTCAACCTATCGTGAAATGAACCTCTGAAATCATGAGCCCCAAATAAACTTTTCTTCCTCTAAGTTTCTCTTGTTACGTATTTTGCCTACAGTGACACAAAGCTGACTAACACGTGGTAGTACTTTATATATTTGATTTATGTATACTCATGTCATGTGGACCACCACTAAGTCCAAAAGGAATTGGAAAGGTGTGGGTTGGAATGCACATGAACACTTGAATAAAGCCAGTCAGGTAACAACAGTGGATAAAAGAAATGAGTAAGAAACAACAAGAAGTAAGGTACATTTGAGGGGAGGGTATACGCCAGGATGGTGTAACAGTGCTCCAGTGATAGTTGATTGGGAGGAAGCCAAAGTGGGTGGAATGAATCTTGTGAATAAATCTTAATTGATGATCTGGACCAAGGAGAATATCTATCAGTATTTCTGATTTATGTGCGGTTGTAAAACAAGATATGTTTTTAAATGGCCATGACAAATTGGAACAATGATCCTTGAAGAATCTGTTTTTCAAAAAGGAAAGGCCTCTTTTTAACATTCTAGAAGTCACATGATCATTTTTATTAAACATTCAAACAATATAGAAGTATATGTAGTAGAAAGTGAGAATTTTATATAACCCCAAATCGAGTTATTGATAATGGATATTATTATACATATAAGTAAATACATGGATACATAGACATTTGTCTAAATATATACCACATATGCTGTTCCATATCTCCTTAACAATATTGTGCCATTACCTCTTTCTTTGCCATTACATATGCTCTACCTCATGCCTTTCAAAGACCACAGAATAGTATACCCTAAGGATGTACAATAATTGATTCAGTCATTCCCTGTCAAGATAGCCATGTATCTTGGCTTGTTCTCTTGTTATAACAGAAATGCTGCAACATATAATTCCATGTTTCCTGGCTGCCTTACAATTTCATTTGCACACATATGAAGGTATATCTGTAGGATAAATTTCTAGAATGAGAACTGAGTTATCAAAGAGTATGTGTGCTTAAATTTTGAGGGGGGTACTGGGAATTGAATTCAGGGGCATTCAACCACTGAACCATATTCCTAGCTCCATTTTGTATTTTATTTAGAGATAGGGTCTCACTGAGTTGCTTAGCACCTCGCTTTTTGATGAGGCTGGTTTGATGAGGCAGGAGGCAATCCTCCTGCCTCCGCCTCCCAAGTCGCCAGGATTACAGGCGTATGCCACTGTACCTGGCTTAAATTTTGATATACATTATCTATTGCTCTTCTGAATTGTTGAACAGATTTATATTTCCATCTTCTGTTGAGATTTTTTTGAAGTATGAAATGCATATATTATTGAATAATTTATATTTTTTTAAAAATTATTTCATTCAAGTTTTATCTACATTTAAAAGTTATTCTGACTTTTGTATCTTAAAAGAGACCTTATAGGGTTGTTTTCCTTTAAAAAATCAGGAATTTGAAGCCTCAAATATAAACAATTTCTAAGATTGGGTAAAAAGATTTTGAACTCAGGTTATGCACAATTGTGCGATACTGAGTACATAATCTACCAATACACTCTCTTTGACATTTGTTCACCATTGTGCATTTTCTCTTTCTCATTTTTCTTACATCTCACCTGGTAACAAAGGTGATTAATAGTATCTTCTTCATATTTTTATTTTTAAATTTTTTTAATATCTTTATTTTATTTTTATGTGGTGCTGAGGATCAAACCCAGAGCCTCACACATGCTAGGCGAGTGCTCTACCGCTAAGGCACAATCCCAGCCCTCTCTTGATATTTTTAAATGCTCATCTGGTTAAGTCTTTTTCAAAACAACATGAACTTTCTCTTTTGTTTCATTTTGCTATTCCATGTTTCTTGTTTCTTTGGTTCTCACACATTTTTCTTTTGTTGTATTGCATTTCTCTAAGGACTGAGCCTGGCATTATGATTTTGTTTCTTTTTGTTAATATCACTGACTTTAAAAAAAATCATTATTAACTTTGAAAAGTCATTTTGTTATTATCCCTAAACAAAGCATTTTAGGTGAGGAGGAGTATCTGATTGGAGTCACACATATCTTAGATTGGTTAGTAGTTCTCAGTGGGGAAGCTATTTGTGTTTTGGGTGGGAATATTCATTGTGACAAATAAAAAAAAATTCCCACTCATTTCCATAGGCCTCTTTTTTAAAAAAAATATTTATTTTTTAGTTGTAATCGAACACAATATCTCTATTTTATTTATTTATGTGGTGCTGGGAATCAAACCCAGGACCTCTCACATGCAAGGCGAGCACTCTACCGCTGAGCCACAACCCCAGCCCCCATATGCCTCTTAAAGAGAGAACTTCTATGCGGTGTTATAACCAATTTAAAAGAATGGACTGTACTTTTTTCATCATTGATCCTAAGTTTAGAACAATGCCATGCAATTAATAAGAAATCTAAAAATATTATTGGATGACTATAATTTCTTAACCTCTGTGGCAAGGCCTGCTTTGCACACCCCCTACTATAGATAAGATATTTCACATGCTTTGACAGACACATGGGCTGTAAACTCTGCCTGTTGTGCTCTTAGTCATCATTTTATAATGGTTTTAGTGTACATACTGAGAGTGCATATGTTTAACTCATTTATTTGTTGACCCAGCATTTGTATTATTAGGTATTATTGAACAAAAATGCATATAGATTTGCAAAAAGAAACATGTATGAGACTGTTCATAACAATTTTGTTTGTATTAAGCCCAAACTGTAAACTACCAAAATGTCATAAGTGTGGCACAGAATAGTCATACATAATGCCATCTATATTTACTAATACTGGGGAAACAAAATCAATACAAAAGATCAAGTACTCTAAGCATTCTTTTAGATAAAGTTTTATTTATTTATTTATTTTTTTGTGGTGCTGGGGATTGAATCCATGGCCTTGTGCATGTGAGGCAAGCACTCTACCAACTGAGCTATATCCCCAGCCCTTAGATAAAGTTTTAAAAGGTAAAATTAAACTACAATGTTAGAAATAAGGAGACCTGCTACTTTTTGGAAAAAAAAGAAAAAAAAAACATGGAAGAGGGCTGTAAGTGCTTGTGGAGGAAGCTTGTGATGAATGGATAATGGTCTTTTTCCTGATATGGGTGATGGTTACTTGGGTGTGTTTAATCATCTTGTCTAATTATGATTTATGTATTTTCAGTATGTGTGTCATTCCTACCAAAAAACCTTACTTTCTGTCATGTATAACTAAAAAGAACAAATGAAAAAATATTTGAAACAAAAAAAATCTAATACAATTGTATGAGTATACAAAGACTTAGTAAGTATCTGAAAGTTAGGCATATTGGGAAAATTTGGGAAGGACTGAAAAGGAAGAAGCGGATTTGTCATCCACAGATAATATCAATGTGTATACATGGAAAAATCCCCCTCTCAAAAATCCCAAAGGACAAATTAGCAGAATCTAACAATGTTGTTGGATGTGAAATTGACATTTAATATCAATTTTGTTGATCATATTATCAAATAATTTTTGTAGAAGCAGCAAACAGAAAACAATTAATAGGTAAAATTTATAATAATAGAATTAATGGAATAAAATTATCTAGTATCAAGGAATAAATAAAATTTGCTATGAAAACCAACATTTCTCATTACATTAAAGATAAAAGTTGAAGAAAATCTAGATGAATTAAATTTATATACTATTTTTCTCTGGACTGGTTGGTTTGTTATTTTTTATTTATATGTAAGTTATTCCAAATATATTCATAGATTCAATAAAATGACAATCAAAAACCCAACAAAATTTCTTGTGAAATTTGACAGGGTTATTCTCAAATTACATGGGAATGCAAAAGCCAAAATTAGAATTATCTTGAAGGGTATTAACAAGGTGGGAAGTCTTGACTACTGGATATATCCAGGGTTATTATAAAACTATGGTAATTCTTGTTTTGGTATACAGATAGATAAGTAGAACAATGAAAAATATTAGTATATCCAGATATAAGTTCAAACATGAATGGAACTTTGATTTTTGACAAGTGGAATGTGGTAGTGGAAAAAGGAGAGTGTTTATAATAAGTGAACCTGGGACAACTGGGTAATCATATGGGGGACAAAAGCAGCAATCTTTTCCTCAACATAAGAGTAATTTTCTATACATAAGGTGTATATGTAATTTCCTATACATAAGAGTAATTCCCTGGGTCTAGGGATGTGGCTCAGTGGTAGAGAGCTTGCTTGGCATGTATGAGATACTGAGTTTCAACCCTAGAAACACAAAAAATAATTCCAGATATATCATAAATATAAATATGAAAAGCAAAATAAAACTTCTTAAGAGTAAATATAGGATGGGCTGGGGTTGTGGCTCAGTGGTAGAGCACTTGCCTAGCATGTGTGAGGCACTGGGTTTGACAGCACTTCAAAAAATAAATGAATAAAGTAAAGGTCCATAAACAACTAAAACATGTGTGTGTGTATATATATATATATATATATATATATATATATATATATATATGAATATCTTCATGCTCTTAGGATAGGGAAATTGTTCTTAAACACCAGACTAAATAACTAATCATGAAGGATATGATCTGCAAGTTAAAATTAAGACTTTCTCAAAAGTCCACTAATATCATGGGAAAGAAAGGCACAGAGTTAAAGATAAGATGATAAGATTTGTAGGGGCTGGGGCTGGGGCTCAGTGGTAGAGCACTTGCGTAGCATGTGTGAGGCACTGGGTTTGATCCTCAGTACCACATACAAATGAATAAATAAAATAAAGGTCCATCTACAACTAAAAAAATAAAAACAAAGATTTGTAGTATATATATAGCTAATAAAAGGACTAACACTGAAAATACATAAAGAACTTCTATATATACATAAGAAAATACAAAACGATCCAATAGTAGTGTTGCTCAAAATCATGAACAGTCACTTCACAAAGAAGAAATCATATGATAAAAGCATATAAGATTGCTCAATTCCATTTATAATTAGAGAAATGCCAATTTAGACTACATTAAGATACTAAAATATAGCTGCGGAGTTGGGAGAAAAAATTAGAGTCTGACAAGATTTATTGGTAGTGAGAGTGTGGAACAATTTTAACTCTCATAAAATGCAGGTGAGAATGTATGAGATCACTGTTCTTCTAGGTGAAACCAAGTGTGGCCTGTTGTAGTTGCGTGATTTTGATTATTTAACCCAAACTACAAACTGCTGAGAGTGGGTATGGCAAACTTGATAGTAATATTTTCTGCATAGGGGAAGGAGGCCATTTGATAGAATAAACTGAGGTTGCTTTCCTGATGAGAGTCTAACAGTTATATTAGCACTGGGCTGCTTGAGGACAGTCATCATGCCATAAATGGATCGTCATTTATCTGAGAATGATTTAACCTTCTTTTAAAATTTAAACTATTGTTACTTTGAGTTTTCAACCTCTCAAAGATTTAAGTAATGCTCAAAAATATGCCTTTTGGGGGGTTAACGTTTTGGAGTACTTGCTATATGTCAGGCACAGTACTAAGAGCTTCACATTCAAACTATTCCATTGAGGGGCTGGGGATGTGGCTCAAGTGTAGCGCGCTCGCCTGGTGTGCGTGCGGCCTGGGTTCGATCCTCAGCACCACATACAAACAAAGATGTTGTGTCCGCCGAAAACTAAAAAAAAAATGAATATTAGAAAATTCTCTCTCTTTCTTTCAAAAAAAATTATTCCATTGAATGAACTCAACAACACTTATGAAGTCAGTACTGAGATAAAGAGGTTGGACTGAACTGAGTTGAGGTCACTCAAGTTTTGTCTTTACAGTACATATTCTTAACTCTACTTTATTGCCTGTTGATCAGTATATAAGCCTTATATATCTTTGTGTTCTTCATAATGCCTAACAGTGCTTTGCATGTAGTTCTTGATTCATATATATCCCCTAAAATATTGATGTGGACTAATCAGACCAAATAAAACATTCATCAGTTTTTGACAAAAGAACCCCCCACATTTTTTTTAAGTACTGGAGATCGAACCCAGGGACATAACTGAGCTAGCTACATACCCAGTTCTTTCCAATTAAAAAAAAAAATGAGATTCCTTTAAGTTGATGAGGCTGGCCTTGAACTTGCAACTCTCCTGCTTCAGCCTCCTGGGTTGCTTGGATTATAGGCATCCTAGGAGCATATCTGGCTCCTAGGAAATTTTATTGCCATTCATTCATTCATTCATTCATTTATTCATCTAAGATGAGTCTTACATAAGCTTTCAATTCTTTGTTTTAGCCAAATAAATTCAGTACAGAGTGAGATAAATTTGTAGATACTAACAAAACATATCTTGCCAATAAGTTTTTGCATTTTAATAGCTGTTTTCCCATAACAAAGTTCAGACAGAAAATCATCAAAAAGGAAAATATCAGGGATTCAATTTCTTTATGTAGTATGTTCTAAAGTTCTTTTTTTAAAATAAAAGACAAAGACATTCTGGTAATAGTATTCAAATTGTGAAATATTAACTCCTTTTCCAAAAGAAGTCATTGAAAGCATTCTTGTTTTTCTTTTTTTGTTGTAATTAGTTTTATACATGATAGTAGAATGCACTTTGACACATTGTACACAAAAGGACCACAACTTATCCTTCCTCTGGTTGAACATGGTGCAGAGTCACATAGATAGTGTAATCATACATGTATATAGGGTAACAATGTCCATCTCATTCCATTGTCCTTCCCATCCCTAAAGCCTCTCCCCTTCCTTCACTTCCCTTTGTACAATCCACAGTTTCTTCATTCTTCCCTATCCACATTATGGATTAGCATTCACTTATCAGAGAAAACATTTGGCCACTGATTTTTTTGGGTTTGGCTTATTCTCCAGCTCCATCCATTAACTACAAATGCCATAATTTTATTCTTTTTTTAAAGGCTGAGTAATATTCCATTGTGTGTGTGTGTGTATGTGAGTGTGTGTATCACATTTTCTTTATCCACTCATCTGAAGGGCATTTAGGTTGGTTCCATAGTTTAGCTGTCATGAATTGAGCTACTGTAAACATTGATGTGGCCACATTACTGTAATACCCTGACTTTAAGTCCTTTTGTTATAAACTGAGGAGTGAGATAACTGGGTCAAATGGTGGTTCCATTCCAAGTTTCTGAGGAATCTTCATGCTGTGAAAGCACTCTTATCTTTCATCATTCATTTTCTCATTGCCATAAGCCGTAAAATCATGTCATAATTCTTACTAACCAGAGATAGATATGTATCATCTCAGAAAAGCAGCAGGGGGGCTGGGGAGGTGGCTCAAGCGGTAGCGCGCTCGCCTGGCATGAGTTCAGCCCTGGTTCAATCCTCAGCACCACATACAAACAAAGATGTTGTGTCCGCCGAAAACTAAAAAACAAATAAATAAATATTTTAAAAAAAGAAAAGCAGCAGGAACACAATTATTAAATACAGATTTTCCCTGTTTTAAATAAAAAGTATTCCTTTACCATTTTGATAAATAATTATTGAGTGTTTATTTTGTTCCAGGTACTACTTACTCTAGGCTCTGACATTCATGGCCAAAAGCACAAGTTTGTTGGAAGAGGCATACAACAAAGATGAAACACATTATAGACTGTCAGGCAGTGATAAATGTTAGGAGGAAACAGGAGAGTGAAGAGTGAGTGAAGATGTATTGGTCATGGAAGGTCCCTCTGAGGATGTGGCATTTGCACAAATACTTGAATGAAGCAGAGGGAGAGTCAGGCCCATTTCCGGAGGAAGTACATCCTAGATAGAGGGGATGATATCCTAGTGAAGGAGGGGATGCTGCTAGTGAGAGAGGAGAGTCCTAGGAAATGAGGTATCAGAGTTCAATGCTATAGAATGAGTACTATGTATGGAACACAATGCACATATGCATACATACAATTAAAAAACCCTTTAGAACTTATGATAAACTTTTGGTGGTAATATTTATCCAAGATGGTGAATGAATAATTATTTCACTGGCGATCTCATTTTTGCTGAATTTTTCAAGTATTGTATTGGAAATTGTAGTGAAGAGCTTGTGAATATGGCTTCCCATGACCTTGTCTGCTGATATTTACACTCTGTGTAATCTTTCTTTCAGTGTGAACCAGACTTAACATCAGGATTCTAACAACCAGAATATAGTAAAAGTGATGGAATGTGATTAGGTTAGATGGCATCTTGTCTCTTGATTGCACTCCTCTTGCTGACATTTTCTCTTGTTCTCTCTCACTTTAATAAAACTGGCTTCCATGTTGTGATGCACCCTAAAGAGCAGCTCATGTAGTTAATAACCAAGGGAGGCCACCAGCCAGGAACTCATGAGGAATTGAGGCCTCAGTCTAAGAGCCCTCAAGGAACTGAATTTGTTACCAACCATGTGAATAAGCTAGTAAGCTAATCTTTCACAATCAGAGTCTTGAGATGACTTTAGCCTTTAGTCATCTGTGCCTTTAGCTGGGCCCAGATCTAGAGGATCCAACTAAGCCATACTCAGACTCTTGACTCACAACTGTGGGACAATAAATTTTTGTAAGCCACTATGTTTTGGGATATTTCTTATATAGTAACAGATACCTAATACAAGGCTGCAGTTCAATCTCTAAATTGAGCAGTAATAACTGTGTAATATTTACAACTAATAATATTTCCTTGATTCATTCTTTAGTTTTGAAACATAAAACAAGTATAAAACGAGAACAAAATTTAATGTTAAGAGGTTATTCAAATACCATTTCAAAGTTATTTGATACTGAGTATGTAAACACAGAGGGAATGTGAAATATTTCATTATGAACCAAACTTTTCACATTCTAAACAAAAATATGATATCTGACAGTTGGCATTCTGTTTCACTATTTTGAATTTTAAACACAATACAATTCTAAGTGGCCCTATGGACTATGAAAACTGTGTTTCTTTAATATTGTTGCTTAATTAATTAATATTCATCATTATTATTTGTTTAGAATCTACTATTCAACTACAGGACTAGTTAATACCACAGGGATTTGAAATACCAATTGCGTCCAAAGAAATTTGGAAAATTCTACTTGTTAGGAAATTACTCATGAAATAAATATGTAGCTGAGTCCATATGTGTTGGGGATGACAATAAAAGTGGGACTTCTTATTTACATTCATGTGGAAAACAATACTTATTAAAAGATAAATAATAATAAAAATGTAATAAATTGAAGCTAATTTATATATTATGGAAATAGTGTTCACAGCCATTGCTTAGAACCATTGTTCAGAATTACTTGCACATAGTAATAAAAAGCAGACATAGCACACACCTTTAATCTCAACAGCTCTGCAGACTGAGGCAGGAAGCTTGCTAGTTCAAAACCAGCTTCAGCAACTTAGGAAGACCCTAAGCAACTTAGCGAGATCCTGTCTCTAAATAAAAAAATAAAAAGGGCTGGGCATGTGGCTCAGTGATTAAATGCCCTGGATTCAATCCTTAGTACAAAAAAAAAAAAAAAGCAGATCTATTTTAGTTACTTTAAAATTGTTTTAGATTCTCTACAGACAAGCACCCCCTTTTGCCTGCTTTCAGGGTGACCTCTTCCCACAATCTGGTCCTTGCTACATTATCCAGGAATATAGCAAATGCTCAATAAATAATTGTTCTATAGAATGGACCCAAATAAACCCTAGCAGAGCCTTCAGTTTCTCTGTAAATAAAAAGAAAAATAAACTAGAATAATATAGGTTGAAATAAATTTCAGTGATTCAGTCAGAATAAAAAAAATTAATATAAAAAATTAATATAAAAACTTCATGCAGTAGATTGGAAGCATCAAAAAGACAAGTCATATATAGTTAATCTTTGCAATTCAATTTCCATAGAGGGAGGCCTGTACTTTGTGAAATTGCACAGGGTCACAATCAAGGAAACTATCAAGCATCAAAGTTTATTATTTTTTATAAACTCACTTATAAAATATATGAAATAGTAGCTCAGGCAATTTCTGGACAAATGGCATTTGGTTCAAAGACATTTTGATTTGGCCTCTTCAGTTACCCTAGCTTCAAGAAGTAGACAAAATGAATATAAGGATGGAAGGGAAAATTAGCAAAAGATGAAGTCTGTAGTTTAGTCATGTTACTGTTGGGTTTTTCCTTCTGTCTTACATATTGTTTTATTCAAGGATAGCTATATGTTTTAGGAATAGAAAAATAGGGCACTATTATTTTGAGTGCCTGTAACCAGTAATAATCACTTGAGACTTATCCAATTCTAATACACAAAGATGCTCTCACTGATATTGTTTGATCCATGTTAGTGAGCCCATCACAATTACTGGCTTAAATTCTAAAATTGAGTGTATTTATGCTGAATAAGGCATTACAAATACCCATGGAATACTCATGAGATATGGTTCTGGCCAATAGACTGTAAATATAAGCAATATAAGTGAGGTTTATGGGAAAGTTTTTAAAGAGGACTGAGTCACATGCCATATAGTTTCACTCTTCCCAGTTTTTTTTTTTCTTCCTGAGATTGGAACATAATCATCAGAACTCTAGCAGCCATCTGAGAGCATACAAAGAGGGTCACATCCTAAATACTCAAAGCTAGAAGGAATTCAGGTTGTCGGTGATATCAACGAGATACCATCGTAGCCTGGCACTTGCAAACTTCCTCTTTTAACCCTTGACTTGATTAGCTGTTGTTTTTCATCTGTGTGCTATCACCCAGTGAGCCGCATAAAGGGTTCCATGTTATTTGGCATTATTATGCTTCATTTGGGAATTAGAATAAAAGATCTATAATAAGTAGTTTGTTTGCATTTGTGGTGCTCTCAGGCCTCTTTAACACTTTGCTGTTCACCTTCCTCAGTTCCCCTAATTTATGTGTCTCAACATCACCCTCATACTTCCCAAATCTTTGCTTCTGTTTAATTATAGTGCCTGTCATCCCAGTTTGGTAGGAAGGAATGCCGATTTTTGCAAAAAACTGATGATCTCCTTGGCATCCCTTCCTTCCTTCCTTCCTTCCTTCCTTCCTTCCTTCCTTCCTTCCTTCCTTCCTTCCTCTCTTTTTCACTCTCTCTTTCCTTTTTTTTTGCTTTCTCCACATTTAAAAAAAATTGTTGCATTATAGTTGTACATAATGGTGGGGTCTGTTAGTACATATTCATATGTGCACATGACAATACATTTTGGCTAATATTGTTTCCCAGTATTTCTCCTTCCCTCCTTGGGCACCTCTTATGATAACCAAGCACACCGAGTTATTTTAAATGGAAAGTCAAAATTTGGTAGTTTTAAATTGGTAAAATTGAACAAATCATCTACTTCTCTATGTTCAAAATTCTATATTTTGGGAAACACCTATAAATCTCTGACATATGTATTATATTTTGTATCCATTCTAAGAGACATTTTTATTCGTTGGTAATATACTTTAGTAATACATAGTATTTTACTGCTATATTAAAATATAGTACTTCACTAGAAATCTTCAACCTTAAAAAACCAATGCAATAGGCCACACAAATGATTCTAACATTTTGGAACTCTTCACTACAGAAAAACCCCTATTTCATGGTAACCAAGAAAGGTATAGATTCCACATAAATAGATTCTAGCTTTGACATAATAATGAACAATATATTTCAGTAAGGATTGGGTGCAATAACCCCATTTTTGTTTTTAGTAACTTTACTTTTCTAGCAATATCAGAAGCCTGATGGTAGACTTAGGGAATAATGGCCCACTTTCTTAAAAACTGAAATTTTTAATCAAGTAAACATTAACCTGTCAAGTAAACAGGGATGAATTTTATATATACATTATATATATTCATACAATTAATATAATTTATAAATAAAACAATTGTGTATATATATATGTATAATGTGTAAATGATTATTATTGGTGTTACTTTTAACATTTTTCATAGATGGAAAGCACTGTATCTGCTTTTGCTTTGATATAATTGATAAAATGAAAATATATAAGTCAATGGTCAAATTAGATTTGATTTTTCTATCTTAAATATTCTAAGCAGTATTTCATAGGTGCTGTGGTTTGAATATCCCTTCTTAAGGTCATGTTGAAATTTGATGGTATGAAGAGTTGGGACCTTTAAGAAATGATTAGGGGCTGGGGTTGTGGCTCAGTGGTAGAGTGCTTGCCTAGCATGTACAAGGCACTGGGTTCGATTCTCAGCACCACGTAAATGTAAAATAAAGATATTGTGTCCACCTAAATCTTAAGAATAAATATTTTTTAAAAAAGAAATTATTAGATCACTGCCGCAGTCTGGCTGGGCACAATCAGGAGCCACTTGTCAAAAGAAACTAACTTTATTTTTAGAACCACACACGACAAACAAAATAGTCTCTCAGGAAAAACCCTCAGAGCCTCAACTGCCACCACCGGCTTTCCCCAAGCCTCTCTCTCCCACACAAGCTTCTCTCCACCTCCCACAATCCTCCTGCTCTTGAGGCCGATTGGCTGGGTCACGTGGGCGGAGCCAAAAAAGTCCCCCAATGAGCAGCTCCGTGGTCTGAAAGGGCAGGGAAACAGTCCAATGAGCATCACCGCAGAGGAGCCAATCAGCTAGATGTTGCTGGGGCCGCTGTGAGCCAATCATCAGCCAGCAGCTGGAAGTTTGCTGGCAGCTGGAAGTTTGCTGGGGCCCCTTTGGCTGTGGCTCTCAACATCTCCCCCTCTCTGTTTAAACAACAAGCATGTGGCTTAGGGACCGTGCCTGTTAGGCAGTCCAATTCAACATATGGTCCTTACCCGTCATCGGATGAACTGACCTCTAGGCGTCAGCCTCCTGTCTTAGGTTGGTACCACTGCAATTGGATCATACCCGTCACTGACTACCGGTCCAGCATACAGCCATACTTGTGGATAGGCCTTTGCACCAGTGGGGGGGTGAGGTTCTTTGCCTCACCTCTGTTGGCCCCCAAATTTTAGACCATCACTAGTAGAGGAGGATGCAAAATGCCATGACATTAAGCCAATTGAGGGCTCCTTTGAAAAATTGTACCACCGGTGACATCATCAGCAAAAATACCCCAACACTACCACAAGTCGCTGCACCAACAGATAGTTCACAATGCATACAGGTGAGCTCACAATGTGTCCAGGCAAGTTCTGCAAGCAGTTCAGTGATGGCTATTGTAGAAGCTGTAGATTGGTTTTATCTTTGACTTCACCAGCACTGGGATGAAGATAGGAATTCTGGCAATAATGGCTAAAGAAAAAATTATGTAACATTCCAGAAGGCACTAAAAGAAAACAATTTTCTTAACAATTTACATTATCTTTAAGAGAATTATTAAATATAATGAAAAGGAAAGGTAAAAGTAAACAAACAGATCTGTTAACCTTCTTTTTTGTTTACATATTAAAACAATCCTCAACAGTTGTTTACCCAATTTAAATTAAACCATATAAATCACGTGAAAAAAAAATATTTGGATCCATTTTATCATGAGCGCTCATCATATATGATATATGGACATACGTACATTCAAACATATAACACAAAACACAAGTGTGCACACATAATATAATACATACAACACATAACATTATAGTAAAGGCCTTATAACTTTTTACAGGTGAAATCTCCATTGCAATGTTTAAAAACTCTATAGTCAAAAAATAGAACTGATCAGCAAAACATTAACCTAGGTCTGTATGAGCTCAAAAAACAAAATAGAACTTCATGATATGGCAAAGGGCAATAATAAAATAGATATTGAAAAAAGCATCCTGGTTCTGTTGCAGATGTAAGAATAGCCAAACTGGAGTTTTGGATATCAGTTGTTATGGATTTGAGCCAAATCATCTTCTTTTTGGTCTGTAGAAATCGCTTTAGTTAATCTTTCTGGAATCCAAATCGGCTGCTGTTCTCCCTGTGGAAACACATAAACAGACCCCCGACTCCAGACAATCACTGGGTCAGGACCTTGGTTAATCTCTCTGGAATCCAAATCGGCTGCTGTTCTCCCTGTGGAAACACACAAACAGACCCTCGACTCCAGACAATTACTGGGTCAGGACCTTTCCATTGTCCTGTTAGAATATCCTTCCAAAGTACCTTGGGCTTATGTACATTTTTTGGACACATATGCCTTTCTGCAGCACTAAGTCCTGATGAATCCAAATTTAAAAAGTTTAGAGTAAAAAGGGTTATTTTAAGTTTATCTTTGGGGAATATATACCCCTTCCCAATTCCTTCTTTTTGCTTTAATAAGTACATTTTAATAGTTTGATGAGCTCTTTCAACTATGCCTTGTCCCTGTGGATTGTATGGGATTCCTGTTATATGAGTAATGCCAAATGTTGAGCAAAATTGTTTAAAAGAGGTAGAAGTATAACCAGGGGCATTATCTGTTTTTAACTGTTTTGGAACACCCACAGTGGCAAAATTTTGTAAGCAATGAGCTATAACATCTTTAGTTTTTTCTCCGGCATGAAGGGAGCCCATCAAAAATCCAGAAGAAGTATCAACTGTAACATGCAAATATTTTAATTTTCCAAATTCTGGCAAGTGTGTGACGTCCATCTGCCAAATATGGTTAGGTATCAATCCTCTAGGATTGACTCCAAGATTAACTTGTGGTAAAAAGGTCACACAATTTTGACATTGTTTTATTATTTGTCTAGCTTCTTCCTTAGTTATTTTAAAACGCTTTTGTAAAGTATTAGCATTGACATGGAACTTTTTATGAAAATTTGTAGCTTCTTCTAGTGTAGAGAAAATATGTATGTCATGTGTAGTTTTATCTGCTAAATCATTGCCCAAACTAAGGGCTCCAGGCAATCCTGTATGTGCCCTGATATGTCCTATAAAGAATGGATCTTTTCTGTCCCAGATTAGACTTTGTATAGTGGAAAGCAAAGAGAAAACAGTAGAAGAAGGGGAAATCCTACCAGCATCTTCAAGAGATACTATAGCATTAACTACATACTGACTATCAGAAAATAAATTAAATACAGAATCTTTAAACATCACAAAAGCTTGTAAAACTGCATTAAGCTCTACCTTTTGAGCTGATTGTTTGGGTACTAAAAATGTAAAAGTTTGATCAGGGGTAACTACTGCTGCTGTACCATTATTTGACCCATCAGTGAATATATTTGGAGCATTTATGATAGGTGTTTTTCTTGTCATTTTTGGAAAAATTACAGGATGCAATGACCAAAAAGACAATAAAGGATTAGATGGTAAGTGGTTATCAAATGAAACATTAGATTTACACATGATTATTGCCCAAGTATTTAACTCATTAGCTAACTCATCAATTTGATTCATAGTATATGGAGTAATAATTTTATTGGGAGAAATTCCAAACACTCCCTTTGCTGCTTTTATTCCTTTGAGTATTAATTGTCCTACAGCCTCAGGATACCTAGTAAGAATAGTGTTAGGAGAATAAGATAAATGTATCCATAATAATGGACCTTCTTGCCAAAATACTCCTGTAGGAATATTTTTTGTTGGTAGTACAATAAATAATAAAGGCAAACTTATATCAATTCTATCCAAATGTATATTTTCCATATATGTTTCAATGATTTTTAATGCCTTTCTTGCTTCAGGCGTTAACATTCGGGGTGAATTTGGATCTGATGGACCTTTTAGGATATCAAATAAAGGTCCCAACTCTCCTGTTGGTATACCTAAATAAGGCCTTATCCAATTTATGTCTCCTAATAACTTTTGAAAGTCATTAAGTGATTTGAGTTGATCTACTCGTATTTGAATTTTTGGTGGACGGACCATGGTTGAGGATAATAGAACTCCTAAATAATTAATTGGAAAATTTAATTGTACTTTATCTATTGCTATCTCTAGATTATAATTTTTTAATAAGTTTGTAAGTGTGGCATAACATTCTAGCAATGTGTTTTTATCTTTGTGTGCTAATAATACATCATCCATATAGTGAAATATTTGTAGTTCAGGATTTTGATTTCTAAGTGGCTGGATTACTTTGTTAACATAAATTTGACACATAGTTGGGCTGTTAGCCATCCCTTGAGGGAGTACTTTCCATTCATATCTCTGATCAGGACCTTCATGATTCAGTGCAGGGATAGTAAATGCAAAACGTGGACTATCCTCAGGATGAATTGGAATTGAAAAAAAACAATCTTTAATATCTATAACTAAAACATACCAGGTTTTTGGCAAAGCAGACAACTGAGGAATCCCTGATTGAGCAGGTCCCATAATAACCATCTCATTATTAATGGCTCTTAAATCTTGCAATAATCTCCATTTACCAGATTTCTTTTTGATGACAAAAATGGGAGTATTATGGGGAGATACAGAAGGTTGTATATGTCCTTCTGCTAATTGTTGTTTGACCAGGTCATGGGCTGCTTGTATCTTTTCTTTAGTCAGGGGCCACTGAGGAACCCATACTGGTCTTTCTGATTTCCAAGTAATTTTTATTGTCTCAGTGGCCCTTTCTGAAAATCCAACCCATGTCTGTCTGTTCCTTGATCTATTTGTATTGGTGCTGCTATACCTTGTTCTTGTTTTTCTAATCTTTTTCCTTTCCTAAAACCTTGTCTAGTCATAATAGTGGGTGCATTTTGGTTGATGTTATTTGTTAATGTCAAACCTAATTGATCTAGGACATCTCGTCCCCATAAATTTATAGGAAGATGATCCAATACATATGGCTGTATAGTTCCTTCACATCCTTCAGGATCCTTCCAATCTAATACCATTGCACTTCTATGGGGATTAGTCGCCACTCCTAGGCCTCGAAGCATTTGAGTGGCTTGTTGTAATGGCCAATGTTTTGGCCATTCTTGACGAGAGATGATGCTAAGGTCTGCACCTGTATCCAGTAGCCCATTAAATTCATGTCCTTGAATATTTAGTTTTAGCATGGGGCGAGAATCTAAATTTAAAGAAAGCATAGCCCAATCTACACCTGTGGAGCCTAATCCCTTGGAACCTCTTTCTACAGTACGACTGGAAAATTTATCATGTAGGCTGCGTATTATTAGTAACTGTGCTATTCTATCTCCTGGTGAAATTACTGATATACCCTTTGGAGAACTGGCTATAATTTTTATTTCACCTTCATAATCGGGATCAATTACCCCAGGACTTATCATAAGTCCTTTTAGAGTAGAAGAGCTGCGTCCCAATAATAAGCCTACTGTTCCTTTGGGAAGAGGTCCTTTCACCCCTGTGGGAATGATTTGAACTCCCATCTCTGGAGTTAGTACTGCTCTGGCGGAGGCGCAGATGTCCAACCCTGCGCTCCCTCTGGTTTGTCTGATGAGGGATCTGATGGACAATGTGTCCTGGGCACTACCCTGATGGGGTTGCTGGGTTCCTCCAGTGCTCCGTATATTTGTGGTTTTGGGCCCCGGAGCATTGGGCCCCCCTGTCCGTTTTTTGGCAATGGAGCCCGATGCCTTTCTCCACGATATCGTGGATAAACACCTGGTCCTTGTTCGTTTTTTGATAATGGAGTACCCTCTATGGTGGTTTGAGAACGGCATTCATTAGCCCAATGTCTCCCTCTACGGCATCGTGGGCAAATACCTGGTATTCTACTCCTTTGATACCTAGTTTTGTTAAACCCTCCTCCAATGGGGCAATTCCTTTTAAAATGTCCTGTTTGTTCACAATTGTAGCATGTTCTTGGCCTGGCATCTAAAGCCTGTTTTACTGCAGCTGCCACAATTTGCCCTTGTTCATTAATGTCTCTGGCATCTAAAGCCTGTTTGACTGCAGCTGCCACGACTTGCTCTTGTTCATTAATGTCTCTACATAATTTGATATATGTGTTTAAATCTTCATGTTTCCATGGTCTAATGATATCTCTGCACCAACGATTCGCTTGCTCATAAGCCAGGTGTTTTAGTAATGGCATTGCTTGTTCTGTATTCCCAAAAACTCTGGTAGCTGTTTGAATAAGCCTATCTACAAATTCAGCATAAGGTTCATTAGCTCCTTGTATTACCTTAGATAATTGACCTTGTAAACCTCCATGTCCCTGTAAAGTCTTCCATGCCTTAATTGCATCTGCAGCAATTTGTGCGTATACGCCAGGATCATATGCAATTTGTTGCTGCTGATCCTCATAAGGTCCCTTTCCTAACAACATATCTAGATTTCTCTGAGGATAACCAGCTGCTGCATTTCGCCTAGCCGTCTCCTTGCAAAATTCCTCATTGGCAACCTTCCATAACAGGTATTGTCCTCCATTTAGCACAGCTTTACACATATTAGCCCAATCTGCTGGCGTCATGTTCAAGTTGTTAATGGATTCGACCATGCTTACAGTGAAGGGTGCTTGAGGACCATAGGTTGTTACAGCCTCTTTTAGCTGCTTCACTGTTTTGAAATTTAAAACTTGGTAAAATCGCTGCCCTCCTGCCTCAAATACAGGGCATGTTAATATTTGAGATCTTGTCTCAGGATCCCAACTATCAACTGCGGGGGTTGGGGACCTCCCAGCATATGGAGGTGGCCTTGTTAGTTGGACATTTACGTCCTCTGGTGATAGAAAGGTGTTAGTAGCAGTCTCCTGTTGTAACTTTCCCCCTGATGGCTTTTTCTGTTTTACACTTTCTTTCTCTGTCTGACTAGCTTGAGAGGCCTTCTCTTTTACTTGAATCTTTTCCTCTGTCTGACTAACTTGAGAGACCTTCTCTTTTACTTGAATCATTATGTCTTCTCCTTCCTCTACCATTGTCTGAACTGAAGGCTTTGGACTAAGCAAACAAGATACGAATGTCCACAATGGCAATGTGCCAACTGGCAGAGTCCCTGGGCTTTTCTTTTCTATTCTTTTTAAATCTTCACCATGATGGTTCCATTGTGATATATTTAACAACTCCTCCTTAAAAAGCCATGGGCTACATTTTTGTATTGTATCAACGTATGCCCTGATTGTTCTTGATTTTACTGAGATGCCTCCTTCCTCTAACAATTTACTTAACACTCTTTCAGTTTGTTTTTTACTAATTTCTGATCCCGTATTTCTACTATAATACAACCCAACAAGATAACGCCTAACAAAACTGAAACTGAGTGAAACAAAATTGGAACAACACAAAATCATTATAATAGCCTCCTGAAATGTCCATCCGTCCTTTCTCCCTATCTGTTCCTCAAATGTGAGCGGTTTTTCTTCCATCTTACACATCTCCAGGGACAGGCAACTTAAAACAAAAGTGAAACAAAATAACAAAAGAAGAATCTTAAAATGGCTACCCATCCTCTCGCCCTGCCCTCAGGGGCGAGCAGTTCACTTACCCTCAGTCGCTCCCCGTACGGCCCACCAAATGCCGCAGTCTGGCTGGGCACAATCAGGAGCCACTTGTCAAAAGAAACTAACTTTATTTTTAGAACCACACACGACAAACAAAATAGTCTCTCAGGAAAAACCCTCAGAGCCTCAACTGCCACCACCGGCTTTCCCCAAGCCTCTCTCTCCCACACAAGCTTCTCTCCACCTCCCACAATCCTCCTGCTCTTGAGGCCGATTGGCTGGGTCACGTGGGCGGAGCCAAAAAAGTCCCCCAATGAGCAGCTCCGTGGTCTGAAAGGGCAGGGAAACAGTCCAATGAGCATCACCGCAGAGGAGCCAATCAGCTAGATGTTGCTGGGGCCGCTGTGAGCCAATCATCAGCCAGCAGCTGGAAGTTTGCTGGCAGCTGGAAGTTTGCTGGGGCCCCTTTGGCTGTGGCTCTCAACAGATCACAAGGGTGCTGTTCTCATGAATGGATTAACACCTATATCAAGGGAGTGAGCTTCTGACATAAAGATAAGTGTGGCCCAGTTTTCCTCTCTCTGCTTTTTGAGTGTTCACTTGCCCTTCTTCCAGGTTATAATGCAGTATGAAGGCCCTGGTTAGATGCCAGTGCCATGTTCCTGAATTTCCCAGCCTCTAGAACCATGAGCCAAATAAACTTCTATTATTTATAAATTAACCAGTCTATTGTATTCTGTTATAGCAACAGAAAATAGACTAAGACAGTAAGGTTAAAAATAGTGATTTAGCTGGGCACTGTGGTGTCACTGTAATCCCAGTGGCTCTGGAGGCTGAGGCAGGAGGATTGCAAATTAAAATCAGCCTCAGCAACTTAGTGAGACCCTAAGCAACTTAGTGAGACCCTGTCTGAAAATAAAAGGTAAGAAGGGCTGGGGATGTGGCTCAGTGGTTAAGCACCCCTAGGTTCAATCCCTAGTACCAAAACAAACAAACAAAAAAGTAGTGATTTAAAAAATACTTAAACTTGAACCCAATCCTGTAATGGCAATAGTAATGTGAAGAAATAATATGACTTTTTGTGCAATTTAATAATAATAATAATTATTATTATTATACATATTAATAACAATAATTATAATATATATATTATATATATATAATATATATATATAATATATATTATTACTATTATTTTGCAGTACTGGGTATTGAACCCAGGGCCTTGAATGTGCTAGGCAAGTGCTCTACCACTGAGTTATACCCCCAGCCCTTAGTGAAATTTGTTTACTTAAACATTTTGCCATTTTCGTTTTTTTTATCCAAGCATGCAGTTTGCTAGCTAGTTATACAGACTTTATTAATGCATTGTGGTTACCTAGTACTTTCTAGGTGGTTCATGAGATTAGCTAAAGCCCAAACAGCATATGTTGTTTAGCCCTCAAATCTCATCATGAATTGTTAGATTTTTACATATAACATGAAATCGAGGAGAACAAAAAGCTGTCTTCATATTGAGTTGAATATTAATGTATAATCATGCATCATTGAGTGATATTTTTTATTTTCTGACTGTATATGATCATCTGAATCAGGAGATAAATAAATTGAAATTACCAGACACTAATTAATTGTCTTTAAAAATCAAAGATATTATCTTTTTAAAGAGATTTTTAATTTTTACGTTCCAAAAGCAAACCATAAGAAGTGTTTCTCAAATTTTGTTGTACATGAAAATTACTTAGAATATTTTTGAGATATTGATGCCCAAGTTATGTTGTATCAAATTAAATCAGAATGTTTTATGCTAGATGCACTTTTTAAACATTTGGGTGGCTTCAGTATGCTGCAAAGTTTGGAATAAACTGATATAAAATATGTAAAATTTTAATACATGACATTGACAGTAAGAGTTTTCCTAGATGATAGTAAAAGCTACTGTTATTTTTTCCATTTAAATATACTTTGTTAAGGTGCTTGTTTGGGGGGGGGTCTCATGTGGAAAGTCCTTTAAGTTTCCATAGGAACCTACTTCAAGAATGAGCCATTAAATATGAATCAACACACAAATGCACAATTTAATAATTCATATAATCTACTTTTCAGACAGTTGTAGCAAATTGACAGATATTTACTTTTGACAAAAGACTGAAAATCAGAGATAATTCAGTTGGCCCTTGAAGACTATTAATCAACTGAAAACTTGGCAGTGTGCAGCCAACTCATCCTTGACAAAATTAAGTATAGGATTGAGGAATCCAATTCCTGGGAAAGATTTTCATTTGAAGAGAAGCAAGATATGGAAGAAAAAAAAAATGTGGTTTGGAATCTGAATTTCTAGAGCAATACTCTGGCTTTTCCCCCACTTTACAGATCTCTTATTGGGTGATTCACTATCTGTAAACTCAGTTTCCTCATCTACAAAAAAGAGACTAATAGCAATGTATTTCTCTAGATTGAGTATTGGAAAGATCATATGAATTCTTAGAGGTGAGTAATTCTATAGGGATCCTGGCAGCATGGATTAGGGAGGGGATCTAGGAATCTATAAAGTCTTTACATAGTTTCCTGTTTTTAGTTTTACCTGTATCTCTGCCATAGTTCCTCAAGCCTATGATTTCATAACCTTTCTAGAGCTCTGTAGGAGCGATCAGGTATCTTTTGAATTCTGCTACCCACTGCTGGTGTTTGCCTTTCTCTGGTCTTCTATGTTATCATTCCTCATCTATTTTATGGTTTCAAAAACTTGGATGTTGTCTCTTGTCTGTTATTGTTTCCTGACATAATGCCAGTGCATATAATAATGGAAGTCATTGATGACCTCACCAGAGGAATCCTGGTACAGAAATTGGGGTGACAGATAGATGGAATGAGAAGAAGAGCATAAGAGATGAAAAGGAAATCAAGTGGCAGCTAAGGTGGACAAGTCTATTGAGCAGTTTGGCTCTGGAGGAGGACAGAGATGGGACAAATAGCTAGAAATCAGAGATGAAGGAGAAGGAAAGGCATGAAAGAATTTTTAACTATGATAAATCAATTCACATAGCTACTGGTCTGTTCTGGAAATGATCATTTCTCTGTTCCAAAGTATGAAGAACCTGATTGTTTATGCTAGTTAGTCACAAATTCTGCCACTCTGAGCTTTTTCTTAGTATCCTTTATAATACTTAAAATGGTACGAGACACTAGAGAGAGTGAACTTATGTCCTTCTACAGTGGAGACAGTGAAGTTGGAGGTTCTAGGATAATGATGGTGTTCTCTGGAGTATCATACTAAATACCCTGGGGCTACGCCATTTCCTTTCAATTTTGTATAATTTTTTAGTTGATTTTTAATTTTTTTCATTTTTCATTTTAATTTGTTATGTATGAAAGTGGAATGCATTACAATTCATATTACACATATAGAGCACAGTTTTTCATATATCTGCTTGTACACAAAGTAGATCACACCATTCCTGTTTTCATACATGTACTTAGGGTAATGATATCCATCTCATTCCATCATTTTTCCTACCCCTATGCCCCTTCCCTTCCCCTCCCTCCGCTTTGCTCTATCTAGAGTTCATCTAATCCACCCATATTCCACCTTCAACCCCAATATGAATCAGCCTCCTTATATCAGAGAAAACATTCAGCATTTGTTTTTTTTGGGGGATTGGTTAACTCCACCCATTTATCTGCAAATGCCATGATTTTATTCTCTTTTATTGCTGAGTAATATTCCATTGTGTATATATGCCATATTTTCTTTATCAATTCATCTGCTGAAGAGCATCTAGGTTGGTTTCACAGTTTAGCTATTGTGAATTGTGCTGCTGTAAACATTGGGCTGTGTCCCTGTAGTATGTTGTTCTTAAGTCCTTTGGTATAGACTGAGGAGTGGAATAGCTGAGTCAAATGGTGGTTCCATTCCCAGTTTTCCAAGGAATCTCCATACTGCTGTCCATATTGGCTGCACCAATTTGCAGTACCACCAGCAGTGTATGAGTGTGCCTAAAAAACCTAAGTGCTTTCTCTTTTCAATTGTAATTTTAATGGATAGGCTGTAAAGCAAATGCATTTTATTTTGTTTTAAATTACCTCATCATATTACAATAAAAAAGACCTCACTTGAATTTTGAGTAAATTTCAGGTACGGGATAATATTTATTAATAATTCTTCAAGTCTTAGTTTGAAATCATGACTACAACTATAGCAAGGAGGGAAGAAGAATGTTTCAGAGTCATTTTCTCTTTCTATTTGAATATCTTACTAAGTTTGAAGCTAGAATCTATTTTTTGATTACCTTAATTGTTAAGCATTCAGTATGAAATATTCTTAAGCACGCAAGAAATTACCTCTGGAACTACAAGAATACCTGAACAGAGTTAATACCTTATGTGATGTAAAGTCCATGCCTGCACTACTTATAAATTAAGCAAGTAGGAGTCAGCTGCAGTAGCATATGACCTGCTTGAAATGAATCAGATTCTGTCTTTGAGGATCATGAGAATTTTATATTTCAATAATGTGAATCATCTTTAGCTCTCTTTTGAGTTCATTCACCTCTGTCACTTTTTCAAAGGATATATTCTTCAAACATTTTCCTCTGCAATTAATCATGACTAGCAAACTCTAAGGTGAATAGAATAATGGCTATATGCTCAGACTGGTTTCAACTTCACTTAAATTATTTTCTGAATTGCTTACGTGTCCTGTCAGCCATGACTGTTCCCCTTCAAATATGGTTATTATTATACTTTCTGCTTTCAGGGAATGAAGATAATTAAAGTTACAGATAGTATTATGGAAACAACTTTAGGAAACATATTCAACCTTCACTCAAAGATTGCCAAAAACAAATCTTAATTTTATCATTTTATTTTCCCTCTATTTCTTCTGATGATGTATGGCTTAAAAATCATGAGATTATGCTACTTACTACGCATATGTCCTTGAACTAGTTACTCTACTGAACCTCTTTCTCTAAAAATTCAAGATAACCTCATAGAGTTTCTGTGATGACTACATAGAATAATGTGCATAAGATAATTGAAATTTGGCTCCTGAGAAGTTTTAGGAATTTCATAAACATTTAACTACAGATGGATTCTTTCCTGAGAAGTAATAAACATGTCCTTAGCCATTTTAGTGATCCCTGAATAATATATATATGCTCAATGTAGAAAACTTGGTAAATAAAATGTATACTTTAGGACAATCTGAAGAACCACCAGACAGATATAATCACTATTAACATAATGGTGTATTAAATGGAAAAATTATGTAAAGTCCTGAATCCCAGAACCTAGTACTTGTGTGCTTAAAAAAATGCTTACATGTATATACACAGAAAGACACAGGTTCTTTTCTGGTCAGATAAATGTAGTTGCTATCTATATATCTCTACCATTTATCATCTATCTATCTATAGTGGAATAAAGTGACAAGATTAGTACTTTAAAATATGTATAGATTCATCTATAGGTACATCTGTATCTATAATACAACTTCACTTATATTTATAGAATATGGTTGAAACTGCCAGAGAAACCTTTTTGCACAGATTGAAAGGTATTTTACTGTCAGGAATACCCATTTATTCTAGCTAATGTCACACAGTACTACTCACATCATCACACAAGGTATGGTGGGCCTCTATCTGAATAAGAGGCATATTTCTTTCTTTCTCTCTGCTATTAACTAATTAGAGAATCGAGGGGACACATGATCCAGCTACAAGAACCTGGAGTCTCAGAAAGCATCAGACTAGTGACATCAATCATGTGGGTTTTTTTGTGGGGGGGCTGGGGTTGTGGCTCAGTGGTAGAGCGCTCGCCTCTCATGTGTGAGACCTGGGTTCGATCCTCAGTACCACATAAAAATAAATAAACAAAATAAAGATATTGTGTCCATGAATAACTAAATTTTTTTTTAAATCATGTGGGTTTTTGAAGATACCTGTCATTCATTTGGCTATATGATCTCAGATTATGTCACCTCCTTCACCTACACTTCTTTAAATCAAGACTATTCTTTGCAAATGATGGCAATTGAATGTAAAATTATGTTTTTAAAAAGGGAATTTATGCCTTTTTAAATACATAATTTTACATTCAATTGCCATCATAAGATAACAGAAAATTATCATAAAGTCATATTAAGAGAAAACAATAAAAATCAGAAACTATATTAAAAGCATAAAACTGTAAATAAACAGATTTCCAATCTGGAAGACACAGACAAATTTCTAGAGGCTTATGAATCTGCCCAAACTAAATCAGGAGGACATACACAATTTAAATAGATCATTTTCAAGCAAGGAAATAGAAGATGCCATCAAAAACTTACCAATCAAGAAAAAGCCTCAGATTGATTCTTAGCTGAGTTCTATAAGACCTTCAGAGAAGAATTAATACCAATACTCCTTAAATTATTCCATGAAATATAAAAGGAGGGAAACTTCTAAACTCATTCATAGCTAGTATCACCCTGATACCAAAACCAGATAAAGATACATCAAGGAAAGAAAACTTCAGACCAATATACCTGATGAACATAGATGCAAAAATTCTTAATAAAATTATGGCAAATTGCATACAAAAACATATTTAAAAGATAGCGCACCACAATCAAGTGGTGTTTATCTCAGGGACGCAAGGTTGGTTCAACTTACAGAAATCAATAAATGTAATACACACATCAATAGACTAAATAAACAGATTTCCAGAGAGGAATAGATAAGCATTTTATCTAAATTATAATCATTAACATCCATATAGAATTTCCCAAGGTTCAGTATTGTCATAATTTATTAAGTCCTTACTGTATGTTAAAAACTTGTTTTTTTTTTTTTTTTGGACCATATCTTATGCTCCAGGCATAGTTCTAGGAGCTAGGGGTACAATAGTGAATTGAACAGGTAAAACTCCCTGCCTTCAGAGACTTTACATTTTAGTGAGGATACAGAAAAGGAACAAATTGAATAGTGAGAAAGGTAACATGTTAAGTAGTGATAATCCTAACACACTTAAGAAAGGAAAGTTGTGATGCAGCCACTTCAATGTTTATAGCAGCTCAATTCACAGTAGCTAAACTATGGAACCAACCTAGATGCCCTTCAACAGATGAATGGATAAAGAAACTGTGGTAAATATGCAAAATGGAATATTACTCAGCCTTAAAGAAGAATGAAATTATGGCATTTGCAAGTAAATGGATGGAACTAGAGAATATCATGGCAAGTGAGATAAGCCAATTCCCCAAAACCAAAGGCCAAATGTTTACTCTGATAAGCGGATGCTGATCCATACTGGGGGGGGGGGATAGGGAAGAATGAAGCAACTTTGGATTGTGCAGAGGGGAGTGAGGGGAGGGTTGGGGCTGTGGAGATGGGAAGGATGGTAGAATGAGACAGATATTATTACCCTATTACGTGTATGATTACACTATTGGTGTGACTGTACCATACACAGCCAGAGGAATGAGAAGTTGTGCTCCTTTTGTGTACAATGTGTCAAAATGCATTCTACTGTCATGTATAACTAATTAGAACAATTTTTTAAAAATATTTATTTTTTGGTTGGACACAATATCTTTATTTATTTATTTTTATGTGGTGCTGAGGATCAAACCCAGGGCCTCACATGTGCTAGGGGCTAGTGCTTTACCACAGCCCCCTGATTAGGAAAAAATTCTAAAAATTAAAAAAAAGAAATCTTCCTTTTCAAAAAAAAAAATGAAAGTTGTTACTCCACATTTCAGACGATTTGAATGATAACTCTGTGATCACCTCCATTCCCCCAGAAGGTTATGGTATTCTAGGAGCTCATTGATCTATCTGTTGCTTACTCCCAATCTTACTGGCCCCTAAACCCAAATGTATATTCTACCCTGTAGTCAAATTGAAGTGCTACTATTTTTACTCACCTTCATCTGTATCTTTGCATACTCTGTTCCCTTTGCCTCTCTGATGAGCATATATATAATATGTTTCATCAGGTTGGGTAAGGGTTCCTTCAGGGTTATGGTGGACCTATCTACCCATGGTACAACAACCTATGGCTCAGAGAGTAAAGCTAATGCCCAAATATTGTACAAAGTAAAACCAGAATAACTGAGCCTTCATTTAAAGGATTGGCCTAGTAAAGGAAACAGGATTTTTAAATGAGGGAATTGTAAATATATCATGGGGATTGAGAAATTTCTTCAGGACTTGGCAAGCAGGAGAATGAGACTCTTTTTTGAAGGCTAGGTCCAGTGCAGTGACAGAAAAGTAGGTAAATCTAGGTAACATGTAATAGAGAAAAAAAGAATTTTGGAATACAAAATGTAAATTTACTTATGAGTGAAAGAACCATGGAATCCTACATGAAAGAGTAGCATTGAAAAATGGCGAGGATTCAAAAGATTAGACATGGGAAAGAAAAAAATTGAATGAGGTCACACAGTATGCAGATACAGATGTAGGTGAGTAAAGAGAGTCAGTGCCTCTTGGACTATGGGGTAGAGAATACATTTAGGATTAGGGGCTGATAATACTGGGAAAGTATGCTACATATAGTTCATGAAACTCCTAGAACACCACAAAAATTTTGACAAAATAATTAAATTTATCCTGAAAAATTAGACAATCTAGCCAGTTTTATTCATTTTGAGAATATTATCATCTTTTATTTGTTCTTTTTAGATATACATAATAGTAGAGGTTTTTGACATATTTATACAATCATGGAGTATAACTTATTCTAATTAGGATCCCATTCTTGTGGTTGTACATATGTGGAGTTTCATTGGTCATATATTCATGTATGAACATAGGAAAGTTATGCCCAATTCATCTACTGTCTTTCCCATTCCCATTTCCCCCTCCCTTCCCTTAATTCCCCTTTGTCTAATCCACTGGAAAATATTATCATTAAAAACAACAGCATAGACGGGCTCGGTGGCGCATGCCTATAATCCCAGTGGCTCGGGAGGCTGAGGCAGGAGGATCACGAGTTCAAACCCAGCCTCAGCAACTTAGTGAGGCCCTAAGCAACTTAGGGGCCCTGTCTCTAAATAAAATATAAAAAGGGGTAGAGATATGGTTCAGTGGTTCAGTGCCCCTGGGTTCAATCTCCAGTACCAAAAACAAATAAACAAATAAACCCAAAACCAAAAAAAAAACCCAGAATATCTGCTATATAACAATAAACATTTTGGTTAACTAAATAATAATCACATTTAAATGGAAAGTTGATGGATTTTAAAACACTTTTACAGGGCATAGGACACATGTGGTGTGATTATAAAAATGAATTATACCCACTATCACAAGATGTGCTGTATATGTTTCTGTGACTCTTGCTGCCGATTTTCTTTTTAATCTAGAGTATTTTAACACATACATATTATTCCTTAATCATTTCAATTGGAACTTAAATGAAAGGTAGCCCTATTTATATTGGAAATGTCACCAATTTGGAGTTCAATAGGATTTTTTTTTCTAAAGGGCAAAGCAAGCTAATTAACTAACCAAGCATAGTTCATTAAGTAGAAACCCAGGACATCTTATCTTATTCAGTATTTCACCTCGATCTAACAGCATTATTACTGTTCAATACTTGGAAAGTGGGGCACTTAACTGGAAAAACTGTTAGACTTCCTCTTGTAAGTTCCAGAAAGTTAAATGATTTTTATTTTATTTATTTATTTTTTATTAGCTACACATGACATTACAATGATCTTGGCAATTCATACATTTGAATCAATTGGGGTATAAATTCTCGTTTTTCTGATTGTACAGATTGCAGAATCACACTGGTCATAGAGTCACCTATATACATACAGCAATCATAATGTCTAATCTACTCTGCTGCCCTTCCTATCCCCCTTCCCCTCCCCTCCCATCACTTCTCTCTATCCAATCTAATGTGACACACTTTTTTTCTTTTAAGTTAAATGATTTTATTATACTTTTTTCACACATGATGTGGCTTTATGCAATTTTAATTATATTTGGGGAAAATAAGTATAAATAGGTAAGCAGCTTAATTTTAAGGGTAATTCAGACTTCCAAATATTTCCTAATATTTTACTTGATAACTCTTCTATGGCAAATACTATTATTCATGTACCCCACACTCAGCTCCCTACCCACTATTACTTGATGGCAGAGCATAGAATACACAACAAAGGTTGAGAGTGTCCTTACTTACTAATTTCCCTTGCAGCAAGGAGTAAACATGTGACTCACTTCTAACCAATGAGAAGAGATGTTTTCTGGGGATGTTGGAAGATTGCCCACGTCCTGAATGAAAATAGAGACGCATGAAACACAGTAAACTTTCTCTTTGGCTACTCTGGTCTTCTCCTTGTATTTGTCAGGATAGTTATGTTGAAGATGTGATACTTGGAGTTGCAGCAGTAATTTTTTTTAACCATAAGGTACACACCTATAATAAAAATCCACATTTATATTTCAACAAAACTTTTATCTTTGTGTCCTTATTATGTTTGGGAGTCAGGTTGACCGTTTTCTGAGTCCCACTTCTATTGCTAGTACTTTGTATTTAGTAGGTGCTCAATAAACGTTTGATGCACTGGTAAATTCCATGGCATGGTAGATGTAGCTCTATATCATTTACCTACTGTGCTAATAATTCTGTATAATAAACTACTCTAAAAATAACCACTTATTACTGCATATGAGAATTGGTAGAATTGGGGGTTTCTTCTGGTTTTCATTATACTCATTCATGCATCTGTGATCAACTGCAGATTGGGTAGGTGACTCTGATGATCTTAGGTGGGACTTCACATATGGTTGGGGATCATGTGGCTCTTGTCTGGTGTGGAATAGCCCAGCTGGGATATCTAGACTCTCTTCTACCTGCTCCTCATGGGCTTTTAGAAGGCTAGTCCAGGCATGGTTTCATGGAAGTGGCAGGACCTGGGAAAAGAAAAAAAAAAACATCAAAGGATACAAGTACTTTTTCAAAATTATGCTTATGCTAAGTTTGATAGTGACCCATTGGCCAAAGCAGTTCATGTGGCCCAAACCAGAGTAATTGTGGGAATAGGGTTGCAAGATAAAATTACAGGACACCCAATTAAATTTGCTTTTCAGATAAATAGCTAGTAATTATTTCAGTGTAATTATGTCTGGCAATCTATGTAGGAGGGCACCTCCAAAGGTCATGGATACAAAGAGATTTAAAATTCGAAGCCATTAATGTAATTTATTAATCAACAATAGGCTTTTTACAATTTGAATCTCATCTTCAGTCCCTTTTCAGTTTGCCTATATTCTAGCCTTAATTAACCTTCTTGAGCTATGTCAAGTTCTCTCATGTTTCTTTGTGTTTTCAAATGCTATTTTCTGTATGAGGAAGGTGTTTCTTCCACATCTTAACTTGGCTAAACCCTAAATATCCTTTAGATTCACCTCAGGCTTTTAGTGCCTCAGGTTGGGATGGGTTGTTCTACTCTGTGCTTCTCTTCTTGCATATAACTTATTTATAAATATGCATATAACACATTATGTACCAGGCACTATTCCAAGTTCTTCATAATTATTAATTCTCATAATTCTCTGAGCAACTTTTGATATATATATTCTATCTCATTGTTATCACTATTTTATAATCATTGGCATTTTTGTTGACCTTCTCCATTCTAATGGAGGGCATGGATTGTTATATTTATCTCTGTGCCTAGGACAGGGCTAGACACATAGTAAGAATTCAATAAAGGTTTGCCAAATGAACATTTTTTTTATTACTTCTATAAAAAGTCATTCAGAGTTAATGTGGGTTTGGATGGGATGCAATGGGATAGAGGAAAAAGAGAGTGGGCTAGCATATGAGGTTCTGAGGGGAAAGGAAGGACAGAGTGGGATCCTTTCCAGGAGACGCTTTGCAAGCAAAGGACATCATGGGGGTCTTGGCTCCCCAAAGGGCAACAGAAAGGATGAAGGAACAGCAAACACAAAGAAAAAAAAAAGAAGAAAGAAAAAAAGAAAATAAACCCCACAAGCTTCCAAAGTTATATTTCCTAGATTTCTAGGGAATCCAAAGCCCATCAATCTGTAACAAAGAATTATTAGCTTGAGGGAACTAGATATCACTTTCATCCTTTGATAGAATGTAGCTAACTTGCTGAAAACCCTGCATATTTTCCCTGTCACTAAAGACTCTGGGAACAGAAAGTATAGCGCCTTCCTTAACAGAGTGTTTCACATGATGTTCTTCCTGATAGACTAACAAGTTTCTAATAAAGTTTCCTTTTTTCTTTTCCTTTGGTACTGGGAATTGAGCCCAGGCATGCTCTATCCCTGAGCCACATCTCCAGCTCTTTTTATTTTTTTGTTTTGAGACAGGGTCTTGCTTAGTTGTTTAGGGCAATGCTAAATTTCTAAGTCTGGCCTCCAACTTTTGATTCTCCTGCCTCAGCCCCACCCCCACCCCTAGGCACAGGGATTATAGGAGTGTGCCACTATGCAAATTTATGTAAATACCTTTTGTAGCTGTGGAAAACAGCTGATCAAAATGTTCATTAAATCCTCCATATTCACAAAGGATGTTTTCTTAAAACTCTTACAATAGGGATGATCTCCCATGACTCATTCTGTAAATTAATAGTAGCTAACATTTATTTTTAGTTAGGCACTACATTTTGCATGGAAAAAAGAACTCATTTAATCCTCACATAGCAGTGTGATAGGTACTATTATTAATCCTACAGATAAGAAAACTGAGCCTCAAAGAAGATAAACAACTTGTACAACATGCCAAATGAATGCATGAGTAATTTTCCCCTAATTTTTACCACCTCTACCCTTAATAAAAACAGAATCATTAATTAGAGCTAACTCTAGGACTGGCTCTCAGGATATAATTATGTAAAATGATTTCTGAGTCCTAAATCCAGATATTCTCTTGTGAAATATAAATTTTCCCCATAAAGACTGAGTATGAGTCAGTCTATTTTTTTTTTTTTTTACATTTTAGCAGCCTCTCTAGACATGGTCTATCTAGGAATTAATTGAACATAAATATTCACTTTTTTTTTACATGGAGGTGATTTGGAGCTACCATAATAATGCTTATTATCAGAAATGCAAATCCAAACTGAAATACCACTTCATGCTCACAGAGGATGGAATTAATAAAACAGGTGGATGATGACAAGTGTTGGTGAGGATGTAGAGAAATGGGAACCCACGATATATTGCTAGTGGGAGTGTAAAATGGTGAATTTGCTTTGGAAAAGTTGGCAGTTCCTCAAACAGTTAAACATAAGAGGAACCATAGGACTCAGCAACTCCACTGCTAGGTACATAATAAAGAGACCTGAAACCATGAATCTACACAAAAACATGTATGTGAAAAGTTCATCACAGCATTATTCATAGTAGCCAAAAAGTGAAACAACCAAAAGGTCCATTAATTGATGAATGGAAAAACAAAACGTGGCACATCCATATATTCCACTATAAGAAGGAATGGAGTAACATGTGGTTCAACTTTGAAAACATTATGCTAAATGAAAGAGGCCTCTTATAAAAGACTGTGTATTATGTGATTACATTTTAGAAGAAATTTCCAGATTAGGCAAATCTACACAAATGGAAAATAGATAAGTGTTTGTTTACAGCTGTTGGGGGATTGGGAGAATGGGAGGTGAGTGGCAAAGGCTATGGAGTTTCTTTTTGGAGCAATGAAATTTTCTAAAATTGATTATGGTTGTGGATACACTGCTTTGTGGGTATGCTAAACATAATTGAGTTATACAGTTTAAATGGGTGAGTATATAGTGTGTGAATTATATCTCACTAAATCTATTAAAAAGTGTTTATTCACCATTACTCCCAATAAAACTTGTAAACATTAGGTAACTTGATAGGTTACCATAGCAGCGATACAAGAATTTAGTTGTCTTGTTTTCCTCAGCACCTCTCACCTCAGTTAATTGCTGGATATGAGGCAAAAAATAATAATAATTCTCACCAGAGCATTCCCCTTTTCTCCAGTCACAGGGCTGCTTTGGCTGTCACATTAGATCACCATTAAGAATTTGCACAGGGCTGGGGATGTGGCTCAAGTGGTAGCACGCTCGCCTGGCATGCGTGCGGCCCGGGTTCGATCCTCAGCACCACATACAAAGAAAGATGTTGTGTCTGCCAAAAGCTAAAAAAAAAAAAAATATTAAAAAATTCTCTCTCTCTCTCACTCTCTCTTAAAAAAAAGTATAAAAAAAAGAATTTGCACAAAGGGAAAATTTTCTCTTTTCCATTTTCTAGCTCATTTGATAGCCTCATGCCTTAGATTCTTAGGCTTAGAAGCTTAAAACATTTTTTCCTTGACCCAATGACAGTAAAGTAATAAGTAATGCCAAGAACTGACTTTAAGAAGGAAACTTCATCTCCAGGGAATTAGATCACATAACTGGCCTAACAACTCCCTCACCCCTCAACATACATCCCAGACATTTCCCAAGAATGGAAAAGTATTTTCACAGCTTTATCTTATCAGCTCAGCAACATCCCCTTGAATATCAACTCCTCTTCTTTTTCTTAAGAATACAAGCCATTCTGAATGTCAAAAAGATATGGAAAATATGTTTATACTCACACTTGTATGTAACCCAGCTTCAATCTGTGGAGTCTCCGGAGAAGAAAATGCAATGGCCCAGGGAAGATTTCTCAATTACATTTGCATCACAGCTGGATAATTGAGAGGCCTATCTCTAATCCAACAGCTGACATGAGGGAGGCACAATTTGAAATGAACAGTGGGAACAGTTAATCAGCTCCAGGTGGGCCTAATGGAAAGCAGAGGAGAAAGGAAATATACATTGCAATAGTTTGCAGACTATTCCAGATTTTCCAGAGGGATGAGCAAGTAACCAGGGAAATGGGCCAGACTCTGTCAAGAAAAGGTTGATAACAGGGGATCTTACAGGATGGCACTAAGTCAAGCATTAGTGTTCCTTTAATTTTTTTCTTTTAGTTGGAGTCTACTATGTTTCCCAGATTGGTCTCCTGGACTCAAGGATTCTCTCATTTCAGCCCCTAAGGCCTGGGGCTACAGGCAAGTGCACTATGCCCATCTGCATTAATGATTCTTGAGGCCAAAACAATAGCTCATTATTAATAAAATTTAGAGAGAACTTTCATTTTTTTCAGAATGTGGATTATATGACCATAGTGAATATTGAATTTGTTTTTTTAACCTTTATCTTATTCATTTATTTTTATTTGGTACTGATGATTAAACCCAGTGCCTCACACTTGCTAGGTGAGTGTTCAACCTCTGAGACACAATTCCAGCCCTTGAATATTTTTTTATTTATTTGTTTTTAGTTATAGGTGGACTCGATATCTTTATTTTATTTTTTTATGTGGTGCTGAGGATTGAACCCAGTGCTTCACACCTCTTAGCAAGCTCTCTACCTCTGAGCCACAACTCCAGCCCTTGAATTTGTTTTTGTCATGACTTTTCTTTGTTTATTGACCATTCCTCATTTTTCCAGAGATACTCAGATGCTAATTTGAGAAATGCTCAATAGGAGAAATACATGGAAGGTGAATTCATTAGGATTGTTGATTATTTACGTGTAGGATAAGAAAGAAGGTGAAGAATCTCAGACTTCTTAATTTTTAGCAGAGACTTTCCTGTTCAAAGAAGCTGAGAACAATTTTATGAGTATTTGTCAGTAGATGTACTAATGCCTGGTGAAATCCCTGTGAGGAAGGGAAAGGCTTAACATTTGTGAAATGCCATTTCCTTGTCGGTGCTGATCTCCAAGTTGATGCTTTACATTCGGTTTTTAACATAACAAAAGTGCTTCTTTAAAGCATAGTTCTTTGAAAATAAAAAGTGCTGCCCAGGAAAAGAAGAAACACCTTAATAATGAATGGGTTCGAGATCATTCAGGTTATTTGCCCTTACTTGAGGTATATAGCACAATGCTTCTCAAACTAAGGTGTTGGGAATTCCTCTGGGAACTTGTCAAAATGGTAAATTATTACAATAGGTCTGAGAGTCTGCATTTCTAAGAAACTTCTAGATGCTGCTGCTACTGGTCAGGGGTTGGGGGTGCGGGAGGCACTTTGAGAGGCAGGGACTCAGAGCAAGTCTCAATTCATTAATGATCATAAATCAATATAATGGGTTGTTACAAAGATTAAAAACAAAATAGTAAGGAAAAACATCTGAATTATTTGCATACACTAAAATAAGATTTCATGGAAATTCTGTTTATGTGACGACAGTTTGTTATAGTACTGGAACATCATGTTTTTAAAATGTTTATTTTTTTATTCTGGGTCACAAGCAAAAAAGTTGGGCAACTATGATAGTGAAGGAAACTGGTACTAGCAGATTGGATTAGATAACTGTGTAGGTAGGTTCCTTCCTACTTTGAAATTAATTTTATGATTCTGTGCAGTCTCATATTGTTTATTTAAATCTCTCATTCTAGCTTTCAGAGAATATTCAGGGGCATAGCCATCAATAAGTCTATTAATTTCATTGTTAAATTGGAAACCCAAGATGGTGCACATGGCAATGTGTTATGCAAAAGTGCATCATTTTCCTGTGCTTAATGTTATGATGAAAAATTTATGATTTCTTTTTTTTTTTTTTTTTTTTAATTTTGTATTGTTGGTTGTTCAAAACATTACAAATTTCTTGACATATCATATTCCACACTTTGATTCAAGTGGGTTATGAACTCCCACCTTCACCCCATACACAGATTGCAGATTCACATCAGTTACACATCCATTGATTTACAAATTGCCATACTAGTGTCTGTTGTGCTCCGCTGCCTTTCCCATCATCCACCCTCCCCCCTCCCCACCTCTCCCCTCCCCTCCCCTCCTCTCTCTCTACCCCCTCCACTGTATAACCCTGAGGGTCTCCTTCCATTACCGTGCAATTTACCTTCTCTCTCCCTTTCCCTCCCACCTCTCATCCCTGTTAAATGTTAATCTTCTTCTCCTGTTCTTCGTCCCTACTCTGTTCTTAGTTACTTTCCTTATATCAAAGAAGACATTTGGCATTTGTTTTTTAGGGATTGGCTAGCTTCACTTAGCATAATCTGCTCTAATGCCATCCATTTCCCTGTAAATTCTATGATTTTGTCATTTTTTAATGCAGAGTAATACTCCATTGTGTATAAATGCCACATTTTTTTTATCCATTCGTCTATTGAAGGGCATCTAGGTTGGTTCCACAGTCTTGCTATTGTGAACTGTGCTGCTATGAACATCGATGTAGCAGTGTCCCTGTAGCATGCTCTTTTTAGGTCTTTAGGGAATAGACCAAGAAGGGGAATAGCTGGGTCAAATGGTGGCTCCATTCCCAGCTTTCCAAGAAATCTCCATACTGCTTTCCAAATTGGCTGCACCAATCTGCAGTCCCACCAGCAATGTACAAGTGTACCCTTTTCCCCACATCCTCGCCAGCACTTGTTGTTGTTTGACTTCCTAATGGCTGCCAATCTTACTGGAGTGAGATGGTATCTTAGGGTGGTTTTGATTTGCATTTCTCTGACAGCTAGAGATGTTGAGCATTTTTTCATGTACTTGTTGATTGACTGTATGTCCTCCTCTGAGAAGTGTCTGTTCAGGTCCTTGGCCCATTTGTTGATTGGGTTGTTTGTTCTCTTATTGTCTAATTTTTTGAGTTCTTTGTATACTCTGGATATTAGGGCTCTATCTGAAGTGTGAGGAGTAAAGATTTGTTCCCAGGATGTAGGCTCCCTATTTACCTCTCTTATTGTTTCTTTTGCTGAGAAAAAACTTCTTAGTTTGAGTAAGTCCCATTTGTTGATTCTAGTTATTAACTTTTGTGCTATGGGTGTCCTATTGAGGAATTTGGAGCCCGACCCCACCGACTGTAGATCGTAGCCAACTTTTTCTTCTATCAGACGGCGCGTCTCTGATTTGATATCAAGTTCCTTGATCCATTTTGAATTCACTTTTGTGCATGGCGAGAGAAAGGGATTCAGTTTCATTTTGTTGCATATGGATTTCCAGTTTTCCCAGCACCATTTGTTGAAGATGCTATCCTTCCTCCATTGCATGCTTTTAGCCCCTTTATCAAATATAAGATAGTTGTAGTTTTGTGGATTGGTTTCTGTGTCCTCTATTCTGTACCATTGGTCCACACGCCTGTTTTGGTACCAGTACCATGCTGTTTTTGTTACTATTGCTCTGTAGTATAGTTTGAAGTCTGGTATCGCTATACCGCCTGATTCACACTTCTTGCTTAGCATTGTTTTTGCTATTCTGGGTCTTTTATTTTTCCATATGAATTTCATGATTGCTTTCTCTATTTCTACAAGAAATGCCATTGGGATTTTGATTGGCATTGCATTAAACCTATAGAGAACTTTTGGTAATATCGCCATTTTGATGATGTTAGTTCTGCCTATCCATGAACAGGGTATATTTTTCCATCTTCTAAGATCTTCTTCTATTTCTCTCTTTAGGGTTCTGTAGTTTTCATTGTATAAGTCTTTCACCTCTTTTGTTAGGTTGATTCCCAAGTATTTTATTTTTTTTGAAGATATTTTGAATGGAGTGGTTGTCCTCATTTCCATTTCAGAGGATTTGTCGCTGATATACAGGAATGCCTTTGATTTATGCGTGTTGATTTTAAATCCTGCCACTTTGCTGAATTCATTTATTAGCTCTAATAGTTTCTTTGTAGAGCCTTTTGGGTCTGCTAGATATAGAATCATATCATCTGCAAATAGTGATAATTTAATTTCTTCTTTTCCTATTTTTATGCCTTTAATTTCTTTCGTCTGTCTAATTGCTCTGGCCAGTGTTTCGAGAACTATGTTGAAGAGAAGTGGAGAGAGAGGGCATCCCTGTCTTGTTCCAGATTTTAGAGGGAATGCCTTCAGTTTTTCTCCATTCAGAATAATGCTAGCCTGAGGCTTAGCATAGATTGCTTTTACAATATTGAGGTATGTTCCTGTTATCCCTAGTTTTTCTAGAGTTTTGAACATAAAGGGATGCTGTACTTTGTCAAATGCTTTTTCCGCATCTATCGAGATGATCATATGGTTCTTATTTTTAAGTCTATTGATGTGGTGAATAACATTTATTGATTTCCGTATATTGAACCAGCCTTGCATCCCAGGGATGAATCCTACTTGATCATGGTGTACAATTTTTTTTATATGTTTTTGTATCCGATTCGCCAGAATTTTATTGAGGATTTTTGCATCTAGGTTCATTAGAGATATTGGTCTGTAGTTTTCTTTCTTTGAAGTGTCTTTGTCTGGTTTAGGTATCAGGGTGATATTGGCCTCATAGAATGAATTTGGAAGTTCTCCCTCCTTTTCTATTTCCTGAAGTAGCTTGAAAAGTATTGGTATTAGTTCTTCTTTAAAGGTTTTGTAAAATTCTGCTGTATACCCATCGGGACCTGGGCTTTTCTTAGTTGGTAGTCTTTTGATGGTTTCTTCTATCTCCTCAATTGATATTGGTCTGTTTAGGTTTTCTATATCCTCCTGACTCAATCTGGGCAGATCATATGACTTAAGAAATTTATCTATGCCTTCACTGTCTTCTAATTTATTGGAGTATAAGGATTCAAAATAGTTTTTGATTATCTTCTGTATTTCTGAAGTGTCTGTTGTGATATTGCCTTTTTCATCCCGTATGCTAGTAATTTGAGTTCTCTCTCTTCTTCTCTTCACTAGCATCGCTAAGGGTCTGTCGATTTTGTTTATTTTTTCAAAGAACCAACTTTTAGTTTTGTCAATTTTTTCAATTGTTTCTTTTGTTTCGATTTCATTAATTTCAGCTCTGATTTTCATTATTTCTTGCCTTCTACTTCTTTTGCTGTTGTTTTGCTCTTCTTTTTCAAGGATTTTGAGATGAAGTATGAGATCATTTATTTGTTGGTTTTTTCTTTTTTTAAGGAATGAACTCCAAGCAATGAATTTTCCTCTTAGAACTGCTTTCAATGTGTCCCATAGATTCCGATATGTTGTGTCTGTGTTTTCATTTATCTCTAAGAATTTTTTAATTTCCTCCTTGATGTCTTCTATAACCCATTGATCATTCAGTAACCTATTGTTCATTCTCCAATTGATGTACGCTTTTTCCTTCCTTCTTTTATCGTTGATTTTCAGTTTCATTCCATTATGATCAGATAAGATGCATGGTAATATCTCTACTCCTTTATATTGTCTAAGAGTTGCCCTGTGACATAATATATGATCTATTTTTGAGAAGGATCCATGTGCTGCTGAGAAAAAAGTGTAACTGCTTGATGTTGGGTGGTATACTCTATATATGTCAATTAGGTCTAGGTTATTAATAGTGTTATTGAGTTCTATAGTTTCCTTATTCAACTTTTGTTTGGAAGATCTGTCCAGTGGCGAGAGAGGTGTGTTGAAGTCTCCCATGATTATGGTGTGGTGGTCTATTAGACTCTTGAACTTGAGAAGAGTTTGTTTGACGAACATAGCTGCACCATTGTTTGGGGCATAAATATTTATGATTGTTATGTCTTGTTGGTGTATGGTTCCCTTAAGCAGTATGTAGTGTCCCTCTTTATCTCTTTTGATTAACTTTGGCTTGAAATCTATTTTATTTGATATGAGTATGGACACGCCTGCTTGTTTCCGAAGTCCATATGAGTGATATGATTTTTCCCAACCTTTCACCTTCAGCCTATGTATGTCTTTTCCTATCAAATGCGTCTCCTGTAGGCAGCATATTGTTGGGTCTTGTTTTGTGATCCATTCTACTAGCCTGTGTCTCTTAATTGGTGAGTTTAAGCCATTAACATTTAGGGTTATTATTGAGATATGGGTTGTTCTTCCAGCCATATTTGTTTATTTCTGTTACTAAACATTGTTTGTTTTCCTCTTTGATTGTTTCCCCCCCCCCTTTACTGTCCTACCTCCCACTGTTGGTTTTCATTGTTATTTTCCATTTCCTCTTCCTGTAATACTTTGGCTAGGATGTTTTGAAGAGATGGTTTTCTAGCTGCGAATTCTTTAAACTTTTGTTTATCGTGGAAGGTTTTAATTTCATTCTCCATCCTGAAGCTTAATTTCGCTGGATACACAATTCTTGGTTGGAACCCATTATCTTTCAGTGTTTGAAATATGTTATTCCAGGATCTTCTAGCTTTCAGAGTCTGTGTTGAAAGATCAGCTGTTATCCTGATTGGCTTGCCCCTAAATGTAATCTGCTTCCTTTCTCTTGTAGCTTTTAAAATTCTCTCCTTATTCTGTATGTTGGGCATCTTCATTATAATGTGTCTAGGTGTGGATCTCTTATGATTTTGCACATTCGGCGTCCTGTAGGCTTCTAGGATTTGGGATTCTGTCTCATTCTTCAAGTCTGGGAAGTTTTCTTGTATTATTTCATTGAATAGACTGCTCATTCCTTTGGTTTGGAGCTCTGTACCTTCCTGTATCCCAATGACTCTTAAGTTTGGTCTCTTGATGTTATCCCATATTTCTTGGATGTTCTGCTCATGGTTTCTTAACAGTCTTGCTGAGCTGTCTATGTTCTTTTCCAGTTGAAATACTTTGTCTTCATTGTCTGATGTTCTATCTTCTAAGTGTTCTACTCTGTTGGTAGTATTCTCCATTGAGTTTTTAAGTTGGTTTATTGCTTCCTGCATTTCTAGGATTTCTGATTGCTTGTTTTTTATAACCTCTATCTCCCTGTATAGTTGATCCTTTGCTTCCTGGATTTGTTTGCGTAATTCGTTGTCGAAGTGATCTTTCATTGTCTGATTTTGCTGTTTAATGTCTTCCTTGATACTCCAGATCATCTGAAGCATGTATATCCTGAATTCTTTATCTGACATTCCATCTGCTGCAGCTGTTACCTCTTCTAAAGTTGCGTTGACCTGCATTGCTTGTGGTCCTTTCTTTCCTTGTCTTTTCATACTGCTTGCGTATCTTTCCTGCAGGTGCGGGCGGCGGCTCTGCTCTCTCCTTATTCCAATTGGGGTGTCGTGGCTACCACGCCGGCAGGTCACTGGGCCTGTTCTGGGAGCTGGTGGCGGCTCTGTTCTGCCCCTACTCCAATTGGGGTGACGTGTCTGTCGTACCAGCAGGCCACTGGGCCTGTCCTGCTGGTCGGTCGCAGATCTGCCCACCTTTCGGGCACGAGTGGAGGCTCTGCTTTGCCCCTACTCCAATTGGGGTGTCGTGACTACCCCGCCTGCAGGATGCTGGGTCTGTTCCTGGCAAGGGAGGCGACTCTGCTCTGTCACTACTCCAATTAGGGTGGTGTTTGTACCCCGCCGGCAGGCTCCTGGGCCTGATCCGCCGGTCTGTTGTAGGTCTGCCTACCTTGAAGGCGCGGGCGGCGGATCTGCCCTGCCCCTCCTACCACGCCTGCGGACCCCTGGGCCTGATCTGCAGGTTGATCACTGGTCTGCTCACCCTGCGGGCACGGGTGGCGGTTCCGCTCCACCCCCACTCCAATTGGGGTCACGTGACCACCACACCGGCAGGGCCTGATCCGGGCGTGGGATAAGGATCTGCTCTGCCCCTACTCGAGTTGGGGTGACGTGTGTACCACACTGGCAGGCCACTGGGCCTGACCCGCCAGGCTATCACAGGTCTGTTTACCTTGCAAGCGCGAAGGGCGGCTCTGCCCTGCCCCTCCTACCACGCCCATGTACTACTGGGTCGTGGGTCTGCCCACCTGGCGGGTGTGGGTGGCGGCTCCGCTCCGCCCCCTCTCCAATTGGGGTCACGCGGTCACCACGCTGGCGAGCCGCTGGGCCTGCTCCGGGGGCTGGCGGCGGCCCGGCTCCTTCCCTCTGGCTCGAGGACAAATTGAGGAGACTCGGGTGACTGAGCCTCACCCCCCTTACCAGGAGACCAACTGCTTATGTCACCGCTGGTATTGATGAAGATCTCTCCTCCACCGCTTTCTGCTGACATCAGATCTCTGCCATGTTGGTATCCTATGCGAATGGCAGCATTTCGTTCCCCTTGCCAGGCAACCCAAGCAATGGGTGAGTCCTGACCTGCCCTCAGCAGGACCCGGACCGAGACACAGTTTCCGCGGGCTCCTAGCCCCGGTCCAGGGAAGTTCCGGGGGCCGGAACTCGGCCGCTCCGTGCTCGGTGTAAGCTCCTATAAGTGTAGGCTCCAAGAAGCAGCCCCCGCGGGCTCAGTTCCGGGAGCCGGAATTCGGCCGCTTAGTGTTTGGTGTATGCTCTGATAGTAGCAGGGTCCAAGAAGCAGCCTCCGCGGGCTCCGCAGCCCTGAGCCAGGGCGGTTCCGGGACGGTTCCGGGAGCCGGAACTCGGCCGCTCTGTGCTCGGTGTAAGCTCCTATAAGTGTAAGCTCCAAGAAGCAGTCCCCGCGGGCTCAGTTCCGGGAGCTGGAATTCGGCTTCTTGGTGTTTCGTGTTTGCTCTGATATTAGCAGGGTCCAAGAAGCAGCCTCCGCAGGCTCCGCAGCCCGGAGCCAGGGCGGTTCCGGGACGGTTCCGGGAGCCGGGACTCGGCCGCCCCGCGCTCCGTGTTCACTCCGATAAGATCAGATTTTAAGAAGCCCCCAGGCGCTGAACCCTAGCAATCTGTCTGCAAGCCGCAGGCGAATTGCAGCCTGAAATTACCTGTTCTATGGCTGAATGAGCTGCGGTCAGTCAAAAACAGGTGTGGTGACGTCAGTTTACCAACATGGTGGCTGCTGGCCTCCTCTGTGGTCTGACCGGTGTGGAGAACCGAGATGGACCGCTTCCTTCCCCGTCTCGAACCCAGAATTCAGCCCTGAGTGCGGTGCTTGCGCGTCTGGCAGAAACTGCAGCGCTGTAACCCTGCGTCTCTATCCCAGCGCGCCTTGCAGACTCTAGCCGCGGGGCGATTTGCTGAATAAGCAGTGTTACCCTCCGTGCGACAAACCTCTCGCGTTTGAGTCCCCGTAGCCGATCCTCATGCGATGGAAATCCTTCCTCCAGGTTCCGGCGCACCCCACTATTGCTGGAAATTCCTAACAAGATATCCTTTAGCCGTCCTGACTTGTCATACTCCCACACAGTGAAGCAGCACACGGGGGTAATGCACTCCCCTCGCCGCCATCTTCCCTCCTCCAAAATTTATGATTTCTACAAAAAATATATTAGTTGAGAGTTTGTAGGTTTTCCAGGGTATCAGTGTGTCTAGGAACATATCAACACATACACACATAATGTAAATTCAGTGTGAGAGCAAAGCAACCAGCAAAGCAAGGAGAAACAGCTGTAAATGTAAAAAAATGTTTTAATGAGATACTTCAGTTTGGAGTTTTACTATTCCAATAGTCAGAGGAGTAAGTTTGCTGTCTCAGGAGTAATCATTAATATATGACTTCTCATGTTAGCATATGAATTGAAAGGGTTTTATTCTACCACTGTTACTGGCAGCCAAACCAGGGAACCTGCCTAGATCCTGGCTGGTTGGATTTTGTCACATGCCTGCAGAAGAAAGAAGTGATATAAAAAGGAAAACTGAATTTAATGAATAGCCAAGTCTTGCTCTTAACACTACTCTAGTCATGTGACTTTGCTATTTAAATTACATTAATTATAAAAGTAGTGTAGTCCATGCTTAAAAAACATATAAAATATCTACTACTTTTGTATTTTATAGTTGTTTTCATCTATTATTAGATAATTATTCACTGAAAAGCATGGACTGTTATTTCAAATAAGCTGTTGGGTAAAATCAACAAAATATTTCCTTCTTTGGAATAGCTAACTCACTCCAAGTCAAATCCACGTATTTCCAGAAATATCTAATTTGATCTTAATGCATTTCTACAAAAGTTGAATGTTTTGATGCAGAAAATGAAATGTGGGAATGGTAGCCACTGAAGCTCAAAATGGAGATAAAGACAAGTAATTGAATGCTCTCAAAAACATCTAAGTGGAACTCAGAAACTAACATCTCTTGATTCCTTCTCATTCAGCTATGTATTCATTTTCACGGCTAAGCATAATTCAGCAATGTGCTAAGTATGTTATGAAATGCAGGTGAACCAAGAACTGAACCTTGTCTTGAAATTCTTTTCATCTGGCTCTCCTGAATTGCTAGAATTACAGAGAAGGAAGGTCAAATAGATATAAATTCCATTCAATTGAACAAATTTGCATTTAGTTAGTGGTTCACGCTGAACTTCCATTCTTTTTCTCAATTACATTACTATTTAACAATTCCTAATATGGCTAAAAATCAAATTTCAGTTCATGTTCTAAGGGACTAACAATTAACCAACTAATAAACTGTCTTCTTTTGTTAACACTCAAGGTAATCGTTTACATGCCAGGCTGTACCTTGACTATAAGTCAGTATAAACCCTCATTTAAAAAAATAGGACTTCCGAATGGAGCCACCATTTGACCCAGCTATTCCCCTTCTCGGTCTATTCCCTAAAGACCTAAAAAGAGCATGCTACAGGGACACTGCTACATCGATGTTCATAGCAGCACAATTCAAAATAGCAAGACTGTGGAACCAACCTAGATGCCCTTCAATAGACGAATGGATAAAAAAAAATGTGGCATTTATACACAATGGAGTATTACTCTGCATTAAAAAATGACAAAATCATAGAATTTGCAGGGAAATGGATGGCATTAGAGCAGATTATGCTAAGTGAAGCTAGCCAATCCCTAAAAAACAAATGCCAAATGTCTTCTTTGATATAAGGAGAGTAACTAAGAACAGAGTAGGGTCGAAGAGCATGAGAAGAAGATTAACATTAAACAGGGATGAGAGGTGGGAGGGAAAGGGTGAGAGAAGGGATATTGCATGGAAATGGAAGGAGACCCTCAGGGTTATACAAAAGTACATACAAGAGGAAGTGAGGGGAAAGGGAAAAATAATACAAGGGGGAGAAATGAATGACAGTAGAGGGGGTAGAGAGAGAAGAGGGGAGGGGAGGGGAGGGGAGGGGGTATAGTAGAGGATAGGAAAGGCAGCAGAATACAACAGACACTAGTATGGCAATATGTAAATCAATGGATGTGTAACTGATGTGATTCTGCAATCTGTATATGGGGTAAAAATGGGAGCTCATAACCCACTTGAATCAAAGTGTGAAATATGATATATCAAGAACTATGTAATGTTTTGAACAACCAACAATAAAAAATTAAAAAAAAATAGGACTTCCATAATATGGTTGAGTTTCACATGTTTCACATTTTGTATCAGTGAACTAAACTGAACCAATATTTTCATATTGAAACACTAGATAACACACTGTCTCATTTAAATATAGAGCTCATTAGAATTATTTAAATTTGGCCTCTGGATGGAAGGATTCTTCATGAAAATCTTAGGTGCCTACTTTAAATAATGGCTAGTCTTTGGATGTAATAAAGGTATCTGTTTCATAGTTGTAATATTTGTCTGATATAATGTTTTGAATTTCATTTGTTCTTTTGAAATCTAAAAAGAAGTGACAACAATGAATAAACATTGATTGCTATAATTAATATTTCTTCCTTCAACATATGATATTAAGGATGCTTTTGTGATTACAGATGGACTAGGCTTAATCCCAAGAAGCCCACTTATCAATGAAACTAAGCCTTCCCTTGAGTTGGGTGCACAAAAATAAGATTAAAACCAACTGGGCCTTACCTACTATGATGGGAATCCAAAATTCCATGAAGATCAATGATCCAAGAAGTGCCACACCTGTTTAACTAATTTATGCTAGAATTGTTGAATAATAATGACCTATCCGTCTCAAATACAATTTCCAGTATAACAACCTTTCAATGACTTGGTAAAAAAGTATAAAAGTGCTGGAAATGTCAGGTACTGGAAGAGACCAGTGATGGAGATAGTGAGGGCACTGAATCCATTAAAATCATATATTTATAGTTTCTAGATAAGAGATTGCCTGGGATGCTATGTATATGAATATCTTTTGAATTGAAAACATTTAAAGCTAGGAAATAGAAAATCTACACTTAACAGCTCATTGAAAAAATCAAATTATTTTACATAATTGTTAGATAATCTTTACAATATATCATGTCATATATGTATATAGTTGATGACTAAATATATAAAAATAATTTTATACTCTGCTTTTTCTTTCTCTTTTCTCATTGTCATTGGTTACACATGCACTGAATAGGCAAAAACGATGATTTTTCTTTCTCCAAATTTCATTTCTAAGATTTTTTTCAGTTTCAAGTCACATGAATGATGCAGAAAAAGAAATGCAAGGCTTTTATTACTTTCAAATTTTCCAAGTCATAATTAATTGAAGTGCTGCTTTAATCATTCCTCACAAATACAGAGCAATAAGAAAAATAGTTCATGTTTATTACTGCAACTTTCTAGCTGTTATAAAAGAAACATTTTATCCAGATAAACGTGTGTGTGTGTGTGTGTGTGTGTGTGTGTGTCTAGAGAGAGAGAGAGAGATTGAATTGTTATTTTGACTTCCAGTCAGCACAATAGTAAAATATTGATTAACAAAATGTTCACAATAAAATCTCTTAATCAGACTCAAAGTACTAAGCAGGTATGGATCCAGCTATGATTCATTTATCTTTTGGGAAAATACAAGAGCAAAAGATAAGCCTGGAGCCATGCCAAATCATAAAGTTTATTTTGTTTCTAACTTTAAAATGACACAAGTATAATGCATCCAAATATGTACTTTCTGAATTAATTTATTATTTTATTATTTGCTGCAGATGAAGCAATTGAGGCACAGAGACTATTAGGCAGGTCACATAGCCTGAACAATGCCAAGTCCTGACTTCAAGGTTAGTGCTGTTTCCTCTAGGATCATGGAAATAGCAAGAACTCAGGAACTGAAGGTGGGGGAAGGATGAGTAAAATTCTGCATAAGATGTTGAATGTTAGGCAAAAGTTCTTAAGTAGAAGTTAATGCCTTTTGAGGGGGTTGGGGATTTAGCTCAGTGGCAGAGCGCTTGCCTAGCACATGCAAGGCCCTGGGTTCAGTACTCAGCCCTGGGCGGGGGAAACAAGGTAACAGAAGTTAATGTCTTTTGCAAATATAGGAAGATGATAAAAATAAATTATATTTTTAAAAACTTACATTTTTTTCTGAAGCTTGAGGTTGGTATGAGGGGGGCAATAAAAGTCTGAAATCAAGCCTGGCAAAATCTCTATGTGTTGAAATATTATCCTGTAATGCAAAGTAAATAAAACTGAAAATAGAAAGACCTTGATCATCCTTGGCCGTTATCTGAAATGAGTTTATTACTTGTTATCATTTACACAAATTAATTCACAGCCCTAACTTTTTCTGGATAATGAAGGTTATTCCACGTTTGCCACATTTTTTTCCCAGAGTTCAGGCAACAAAAAGCAAGTAGTTTTATGCTGTTTTCCATTATAAGATAATTATGAACTTTGTACATCTCTCTCCATTTGTATTCTTTTAAGTTAACCTTAGCCTTGTACATGTTGTTTTATTTAGTGTCCTTGTGCCCAGTTTTAATCTTAAATAAAGGGACAAGAAAAGCTACTTTTTTTTTTAAATTTCAAAGTGGGGAAAAACTGAAAGGCCACTTCAACAAACCCAAATACTGCAATAGTTTTATTCCACTTCAATAACCTCTCCTACTTGTTAGGAGCTTTGATTCTAGCTAACAAGGTTATCAGATTGTATGTGTATTGTCTTGTTATGGATTCCTTGGCTGGATTCCTGCAGTAAACAGTGCTTATATGTTGTTTTGTTCAGACAGCAGCACAAGAGGGAGCAGGGGGAGGAGGGACTGTGGAGAGGGACAGGGTCACAGAGCTGTCAAGGCCTTCCCAGTTGTGGAGCTGTAGCAACTGCTACCTTTGGTCAATTCTAATCAGTGCCTCAATGTGGTGCCCTTAGGGCCAGGTCTCCTTCAGTGGCCCAGAAATGGGGTACTGAAACTGTATGCTTCATTCTTTTGAAGTGAATGCTGAGAGCAGCCAACAGAAGAAACAGGATAAAAGAGGGTGAACAAGTGGCAGAAGAAGCATTGAATCTCATCAAAGTGAATAGAGCTCAGGCCTCAATTCTGCCCAGACCCATTTGTCATTAATTTTCAGTTCACATTATCACTGACCAAATTGCTCCAGATAAATTCTCCAAGGGATAAAGGTGATTATATTTAGCAGAGGAGTTTAAAAAAAACATTGTATGAAACCTTTTCTAATCAGCTAATGAAAAATAAAAGGGATATTTTTTCATATCTCCCTAAGGTACCATAGTGTCCCATTGTGTCCCTATTGTTTTTGTCAAAAATGCAGATACTACAGTATGAAAAGAATGCATTGAATAAAATCTAAATGTTTTAGGCATCTCTTTATTGCCATATTGTCTCATCATTGCTAAAAATTCACAAATAACAATTGTTACATATGTATTAGTTTCCTATTGCTGCTATAACAATCTGCCACAAACTTAGTGGCTTGTCTTAAAAGTTTACATTCATTCCCCTAAACTTTTGAAGATCAGAAGCCCAAAATGTGTTTCATGGGGTAAGGAGGGGCTAAATTTAAGATACTGGCTCATTCCTTGATTTTGACTGCAATCTTTTGGAGGTCCCAGAGGAGATTCTAATTTGTTGCCTTTTCCAGGTTTAGACATTGCTGTCATTCTTTACCTGGTGGTCTGTTCCATCTTCAAATCCACAAATGGCCAGTTGAGACTTTCTCATGATGACATTTTTCTGGTTCTGACTCTTTTGCTTCCTGCTTCCATGTTTTAAGGACCATTGTGATTGATTATATTGTGTCTATCTGGATGATCCAGAATAATCTAAAGTCAGCTGAGTGGAAACCTTACTTCCACCTGCAACCTTAATTATCTCTTGACATGTTAACATAACACAGTTACCGGTTCTTTAGGGTATAGGCACCCTTAGGGGGCCCAGCATTCTGCCTACTAGCCATGATATAGGTAGAAATAATGAAGTTCTTAGAAAGTTTATATAGTATAGATTTTAATTAAGTCAACACTATGAAATAACATTTGTTAGAGTAGATTTTGACAAGCCAAGTCAGACAAATTTCAAAAACCCAAATATTAATCCAGATGTTCTCACTTAATCCTCTGTTTTATCCTGCAGGAGACTCATAAAACACAGCTTCTTACACAGATATTGGGATGTTGTTAAGTTCAGCTGTTTTACTTGTTTATCAAGGTAAATAGATCTGGATAAAAAAGAATATATTTACAGAAGTCAGTTTCAAAATATACATGTAGCCCCTTCCATGTACCATTGAGGTGCTGGATGTAGGAGATGGGCTATGATAGCAGCAAACACAAAATTATGTGATGCACTCACAAGAATATAAGATGTGCCTATTCATAACTAGAAAGGTAATCCTTTATTTAAACCTATGTTACTTTTATCCTCATTGAAAATATTTTGCAGGCTGGGGTTGCAGCTCAGTGGTAGAGCACTTGCCTAGCATGTGTGAGGCATGGGGTTTGATTCTCAGAACCATCTATAAGTAATTAAAATAAAGATCCATTGAAAACTTAAAAAAAAATACTTTAAAAATCTCACAAAAAGATAAAAATAAATCCTGTCCAAAGGTCATATTTTTTTTCTAGGATATATTGTAAAATCAAAGGGTTTGAGTATATAGAAGTGATGGCTTTCAGAAACAGATTTATGTTCTTTTATTCTATCAACATTTCTAAAGTATAATGAAATTTTGTTAGAGTCTGTAAACAAGTCAAAATAACACCTGGCATTTTGCCAGAGAAATGTTAGTCTGTAAACAAGTCTGGATGGCGCCTAGGCAAAATGCCAGAGGGAGTGGTTTGTGAAGTAACTCCATCGAGCCATTAAGTGTGGAGATTCCTTATTGGTTGACTGATGTATCTAGTTTATGCTAATTAGATAAGCTGTGTGGAATGTATAAATACTGCTCCTGTCCTGCAATAAACGGCTTCCACTCCTGCTGTATCAACGTACACAAGTTGTTCGTCACCCCCCCGGTTATTTTGCCCAGCCAGCCGGGCTGTGGCAAAATTTATCTACCCATTTATTGAATTTTTGTTGCAAAATTTTACCTCAGATTAATTAAAGATTAAATTCCAATGGAATGTATCTATCTTCATTTTTTAAGCTATCTTGTTACAAGTGTCATTAAATTATTCTGACACAGATTTTTGCTGACAATTCTGGGCTAGAATCACTTGCTTTGACTAGCCCAATAGATTCCTTAGAAACAAACAAATTCTTGTCTTATAATCTTCAAACTTATTTTCTTTACTGAGCAACAGCAAATCACAACTTCTTATCATGATATGTTTCTTCATGATCCAGTCCTTGCAGGAAATTTCTCTTCAGACTTATTTCCCACCACTTCACACTTGACAATTTATGCTTCTGAATTCATATCAGACTTCCTATAATTCTCTATTTAGGCCATGTTGTGTCGAGTCTTGGAGTCTTTTTTTTTTTATTTTGGTACTGGGAATTGAACTCGGGGCACTCTACCACTGAGCCACATCCGCAGCCCTATTTTGTATTTTATTTAGAGACAGGGTCTCGCTGAGTTGCTTAGGGCCTTGCTTTTCCTGAGGCTGGCTTTGAAATCACGATCCAAAGCCTCCTGAGCCACTGGGATTACGGGCATGAACCACTGAGCCTGGCTTGGAACCTTTTCTTTTATTGTTTCCTTTACTTGGAATACCTTCCTGAGTCTTAACTTGTTTATCTCTAATCATACATTAAGACTTAGATATGATTTCTTAACTTTACACTCAACCCATCTTGGATTAGTACTTCCCTTCACTTTTTTTAGTGTTTATCCTCTTTTGGATTTTGTGAATGCTGTCTTTTTTTTGGGGGGGGGGGTACCAAATTTCTTTATTTGAAGGAATGGTACAAATTAAAGAATATAAGTGGATGTTTTGGTACAACTTATAGAAAAGGTAAAGGTAACCCCAATATGCATGCACTGTCTTGGTGACCAGGGAGTCACTTGCACGGCTATGGGAAAGTCAGGCTGAGGTTTAGCTCTCGTTATCACTGTCTCCCAGGGTGTGCTTGTCAAAGAGATACTCTGCCATGCCCGATTCTGAGGCTCCCATCTTGCGCAAGTTGGTTACACGGTCACCCAATTCTTTGATGGATTTCACCTGCTCATTCAGGTAATGAGTCTCAATGAAGTCACACAAGTGGGGGGCATTTTTGTCAGTGGCCAGTTTGTGCAGTTCCAGAAGTGACTGGTTCACACTTTTCTGCAAGTGCAAAGCACGTTCCATTGCATTGAGCCCACTCTCCCAGTCATCACGGTCTGGTTTCTTGATATCCTGAAGGAAGAGTCGGCCATCTCTTTCGTTCTGCAGCTTCATCATTTTCTCAGCATGTTCCCTCTCATGAGATTGGTGAAGAAAATATTTGGCAAAGTTCTTCAAAGCCACATCATCACGGTCTAAGTAGTAAGATATGGACAAGTAGACATAGGAGGCCTAGAGCTCCAGGTTGATCTGGTGGTTGATGGTGGCCTCCGAGTCCTGGTGGTAGTTCTGGTGCGCCTGCGAGGGGGACGTGGTAGTCGCCGCGGCGGCTGAGGAGAGGCGTGGCCCTGGAGCGGCGGCGGAGGCCTGGGACGGTCTGTGAAGAGGTGGCCGAAGGCTGCTGGCTCCCAGCGGCCGGCAGTGGTAGGGGGTCCAGCGTCGGGTTCCGTCCAAAGCACTGTTGAAGCAGGAAACCACGGCGACTCTCGGCGAAGAACGTCTGGCCATGAATGGTGTCTTAATGTCTAGTTTTTCTTATAGTTAAGAAAGATGTCTTATGTCTTCCTTGATACTCCAGATTGGTGCAGCCAATTTGGAAAGCAGTATGGAGATTTCTTGGAAAGCTGGGAATGGAGCCACCATTTGACCCAGCTATTCCCCTTCTTGGTCTATTCCCTAAAGACCTAAAAAGAGCATGCTACAGGGACAGTGCTACATCGATGTTCATAGCAGCACAATTCACAATAGCAAGACTGTGGAACCAACCTAGATGCCCTTCAATAGACGAATGGATAAAAAAAAATGTGGCATTTATACACAATGGAGTATTACTCTGCATTAAAAAATGACAAAATCATAGAATTTACAGGGAAATGGATGGCATTAGAGCAGATTATGCTAAGTGAAGCTAGCCAATCCCTAAAAAACAAATGCCAAATGTCTTCTTTGATATAAGGAGAGTAACTAAGATCAGAGTAGGGACGAAGAGCAGGAGAAGAAGATTAACATTTAACAGGGATGAGAGGTGGGAGGGAAAGGGAGAGAGAAGGGAAATTGCATGGTAATGGAAGGAGACCCTCAGGGTTATACAGTGGAGGGGGTAGAGAGAGAGGAGGGGAGGGGAGGGGAGAGGTGGGGAGGGGGGAGGGTGGAGGATGGGAAAGGCAGCAGAGCACAACAGACACTAGTATGGCAATATGTAAATCAATGGATGTGTAACTGAGGTGATTCTGCAATCTGTGTATGGGGTGAAGGTGGGAGTTCATAACCCACTTGAATCAAAGTGTGGAATATGATATGTCAAGAAATTTGTAATGTTTTGAACAACCAACAATACAAAATTAAAAAAAAAAGAATAAAGATAAAAAAAAAAAGAAAGATGTCTTCAGAAAGATATTCAAGACATCCCTGATGACTTACCAAGGCAAATACTGAACTCTTGACTGGAGAAAAACTAAACGAGATCCTGAAATGGGATAAGAGATATGAATGCCTAGTTTGGTCTTCAGTCTTTTTTAAAAAAAATATTTATTTATGTATCTTTAGTTTTAGGTGGATATGTTAGTTTGTTTTTATGTGTTGCCGAGGATCAAATCCAGTGCCTCATGAATGCTAGGCGAGCACTCTACCACTGAGCCACCACCCCAGCCCCTGGTCTTCAGTCTTACAGGAACCAGTGAGATCATTTCAATCTTCTCTGACATCTGAAAGGTCAGGGAACCAATCTTCAGAATTTCAGCTTGTACTACCTCTTTCAGATAGCTATGTGCTATGTAAAGTAGGACAATTGCTTTTATAATTATTGAACTATATCCTCCAAATTTCCAGTGGGCTTTACTATATTAGAATCAGATTAACAAATTCATCCTCATTTATTTAAAAATTGGGTAATATTTTCTTGTATAAGCCTTAATTTTTAACTTGACAATATGAATCATTTTAGTCTACTCAAATATTTCCCAAATAATTTGCAAATACTGAAATGTTACTGATGAGTCGTAAGTAGAAGTAATTTCTAAATTCTTGTGTCTAAAATTGCATCTTTTTTTTTTTGAGAGAGAGAGAGAGAGAGAGAGAATTTTAATATTTACTTTTTAGTTTTCGGCAGACACAACATCTTTGTTTTTTGTATGTATTGCTGAGGATCGAACCCAGGCCACACGCATGCCAGGCGAGTGCGCTACCGCTTGAGCCACATCCCCAGCCCTAAATTTGCATCTTTCAATAAGTGGCGTGTTAAAACTAGAAGAAGAAAATCACTGGAACATCTTTATATTCTTGGATTTTTCATTTGACCATTAACATGAATCTTATGATGAATCTTATAATTCTTTTTAGGTGTTCACTAGACTATTGATTAAATAAGATGATAATGTAAGTAGTGGCTTGAAGATTAGGACTGAAAGAAAACTGGAGAAGCTGGACATATCTGGTCACAATTGATAAAAGCCATAGGTAGCTTTAGCTTCACTAAAATTCTTTCTTCAGCTAAAAACATACCAGCACACGTGGTGAGGCCAGCTGATGGAATTTCTATCTCATGGAAATAGAGAGCATCTCAGCTTCTGGGAAAAACTAAAATACTAAAAAGAACACTTATTCATCTCCTTTGACATGCATAAACCTGTTACAAAATGGTGCAGTGATATTGGAATCAAGGTGTTCCCTTCTGCCTTCTCAGTCAATTAGTGGGAGGAATAGTTACAGAGTAGGATGTGTGTAAGTGTGTGTATGTGTGTGTGCACGTGCGTGTGTGTGCGTGCACATAGAATCTTTGAAACATATAACCTGAAGTACAAGAATCTGAAAGACATCTATAACTGGCCCTATAATCTGAATAATAGTTATCTAATATTAAGAAATAAAATAATGAAAACTTATTTATATCAGGGCTGTTATACAGAAAAAAATATTTATATTGAAGAAAACAAGTAAAAAGAGTGAGTAGCTGAAACTCTTTTTAAAAGATTGAATTTTGCACAACTTATAAAATCAAGCTTAGATGTGTGTGGGAATGAGGTTATAAGAAATCTTTTCAATTATTAAAATATAATTCTATATTTCTTTGTCTTTCATTCAAACATACCTTGTCCTTGTTGCATCTTTAACAGGAATTTTACAGTCTTGCAGCATATTCTTGCATGATAGGAACATTTAGCCTAAATCCAAAATAAAAGCTTTTATTTAGTGAGAGCATTAAACCCTGCTGGACAGCTGAATGTTACAAAGCTCTTTTTCAGCCTTTGGCAGTGAAGTAGGAGATCTTCAGAAGGACTGAAATTGTCACTATGGACCTAAGAGATGTCTCATTTATTCAAACCTGGGGTCAACTTCAGTCATCTTGGGAGAATTTAAAGACTTTTCTTCTCTTTACAGATGGACTATGGGAAGCAGGACGAGGCAAGGAATTTTGAATACCAAGAACTAACTTCATGATACAATTAGAGCCTTTTCAATGTAAAGGCCAATAGGCCAAATTCCAGTTACTTCAGTGAATAGTGTTTAATAAAAAACAGCCAAGTCTAGTCTTTCTGGCACTCGGACAAGTAGAAATTGCTTATTAATGGTTTCTTTCACATAGATCATTGAAAACTGATCATCTCACTAGTGAACCCTGAGGCTCTGAAATATCCTGAAAACTTTTCCAAATTAGAAAAGATGGGATGACTTCAGTATCATTTGTATATGAAACAGATGTCATAAAATTTAAATGCTTTAAAAATTGAGGATCCAAGTATAGCATGAAAATATAATAACATCAATTTAGCAGATTACTTGACTAACTGGAAATACAATTTTTAAGTCACAGCAGACTTTGTGTAGAAATTTCTTTCAGAATTTAATACAGATTTGCAGATCATCTGCAAAGAAAGTATACTATATTACTTATAAGTTATAAAAAATTAACAGGACAAGACCTTCTGGTCCTTTCCAGTTTGGCAGAACAGAAAGACATGTACATGGGTAGCTACAATAAAATGTATTTTTAGACAAATATCTTAAGATGAGTGTAAATCAATGCTATAGAATATCAGAAATAAATTAGCACAAATATTTTAAAATATCACCAGAGAATGAACAATGGTGGTGAAGTGAAATACTTTATATGAAGAACTCATGGGTGCATTAAGCCATCTATGGCTGAATGGACTACAGCAAAGTGGTGGAAATTGTGGTGGAGGCCTGGTTGGCGGAAGTAGGTCAGTAGGGACTTGTCCTGGAAGGGTATTTCTTGTTGGCCTCCCTTTTCCTTTCTCTTGATGTTTTGCCTCACCTTAGGTCCAAAGCAATGGGGTTGACCTACCATGGACTGATAATTTAACATCTATTAGTTGATAATTCTTAACCAGATGTTTTAATAAATAGGTATCTGTGGCCAGTAGCATCTGACTTATTTCTACAGCTGATTTTCAGATAGTTGTCTAGGTAGGTAATCTCTTTCTCTGTAAACCAGTGAACTTTCCCAAAGTTTTAAAATGCATAAGAGCATCCAGCATTCCCAGTTGGAGGAAGGACTATCTTCAGTTACTGGCACACAGTACTTGTATTTCTTTTCTAGAATGGTACAGCTAACAGTAGCATCTTTTCATTATATCTACATACCTACATCTGACATACCATACATGTCACTTAAGCTGTAGCTCTTATGATTTGGCTTGGCCTTAGATACATAATTGGAAATTTATGAAAGATTTGAGTAGTTATAGAAAATTTTAACACCTGATCTGAACCTACTTGCTCATTTTGTCTTTTAATGAAATGTTCTTTGTCAACTGTCCCTTCTTTTCCCATCAAAAATTCTTTTGGCGGCTGAGGTTGTGGTTCAGTGGTTGATCACTTGCCTAGCATGGGATTTGATCCTCAGCACCACATTAAATAAATAAATAAATAAATAAATAAATAAATAAATAAATAAATATATTATGTCCATCTACAACTTTTTTTTTAAAGAGAGAGAGAGAGAGAGAGAGAGAGAGAGAGAATTTTTTTAATATTTATTTCTTAGTTTTCGGCAGACACAACATCTTTATTTGTATGTGGTGCTGAGGATCGAACTCAGGGCCACGTGCATGCCAGGGGAGCATGCTACTACTTGAGCCACATCCCCAGCCCCTCCATCTATAACTTGAAAAAATATTTAAAAAATTCTTTGGGGGGGCAGTTAGGAATTTTTAATTAGTCTAGCCCATGGAAAGAAGGTTCCTATTTTATCATTCAATGGATATAGTACATAGTCTGTCAGTATTTTCTTCAGGTCTCTATTGAAAATGGGGATGGATGTTTTAACTGAGATATTTTGGCTACAATATCATGTTTATCTGTAGGCTGGTTACTATCTATTGTCTCTCAGATCCACTCTGTACCCTTCTTTGTCCTATGCTCTGTTCCTAGGAATCTGACTACTGTGAATCTCCTGGGCTTCCTCACATGGCATCAGATTGGGTTTGGCCAATGGGAGTAATTAGCAGGAGATCAAAGGTTGGGAGGAAGAGAGGAAGGTAAGGGTGTTTCTTTTGTGCTTCACTTTGCTTCAAGTTACAGCTCTAAGCAGTGACTACATGGCTCCACCTCTATTGGCAGTATGGCTTCCATGATTCCAGTTCTCACTGGACTGTTTCTTTCCCTTGATTCTTTAACCCTAAATATGGTAATGGATTTTCATTGTTGTAAGTCTTTGGGTGTGTCATCTTGCCTAATTGACCCCCTTAACTGCATACTAAAATCCCTTAATTGGGTTTAAAATATCTTAAAAGATAATCTTGTTTTCTAAAAATCAAAATTTTATCATGATGGCTTAGTATTCAAATACAAGTTATTGTAATAAATAAGATTAACAATAACTTCCTGGAGACTTTGTGAGTCAGGAAGAGTAATGCAAGACTCTGTTAGAGTTTTATAGTAACTTCATTCTAGTCTTTCTGCACCTAGTCTCACCTGGGCTATTAAATCCATGCTGATGCCAGACAGATGTGAATTAGAGATGGAAATAATCATGTCATTCTGCTCAAAATTTTTCAAGTCATGCCTTGTCTATCATTCCAAATACCTACAAGGTTCCTCAGGACCTGATTATTGCACATGTCTAACATTACCTCCAGACATTGACTTCCCTTATCATACTCAGTAGAAACACATGGAATTTTAAAAATACTGTATTCTCTGGTGCATCTATACCTGGACTGCTCCTTTTACTAGTCTGGCTGCCTAACTCTCTGAGATGGGTGCCCTGACTCTTCTAGACAGATTTAAGGGGTCCTTTTCTTACATCTCCATGATTCTATATAGATTATTTCATCATAGTATATTTTTTTAGATTATTGAAATTGGTCATTCATTCATCTGTCTGTCTCCAAAACTATGAGTCCCTGACTCTACATTTTTTTGTCATTGCTTTTCTATGCCAAGTGGTGTCTTGACATATCACAGAAGTCTGATCAGTGGTTCTCATTCTTGGCTGCACATTAGAATCACCTAAGGGGAGCTTAAAAAAAAATCTTTATCCCTAGGTCTTAGCTTGGCCAATTGAATCAGAACCCCTGAGTGTAGGACCCTAGTATGAGTATTTAAAATTCACCAGGTGGTTCTAATGTGTAGCTAAGGTTGATAAACAGTTGTTGAATTACTGAGTGAATTAATCAATAAATATTAAAAGAAATTTAGAACAAAGAAAGGAATATGCTAGAATTCTAGTAGTTATTTTTTTTTCTGCTAAATGGGATAATAAGCTGGCTTTACATTTTTTTTTCTTACATTTTCCTGATTTCCTATAATGAATATATATAATTTTATTATTGAAAATAAACATTATTGTTTAGCACAATTAAAGCTAAATGTTTCATGAATCATGATATTTGGGCAATTAAACCAAGGATTTTACTTATAAACCTTAATCATGTCATCTCACATGTGTATACCTGTGTGTTCAAGAGGTTAAAGGGACAAATCCCTGCTGTCAGAGATCAGGTATTGCTCCATTCATTAAATTTATTATTTAGGTTCCACTGAATCTTTACAAAAGAAATGTAATCCAGGGATGAGGAGACAGTTATTAAATAATGACACCATTTCACTCCTTACATTTTATTTTACAAATAGGAGATAGCAAATACATAAAACTATTTTTTTTTCAATGTTCTTCACTAGGCAAAACTGTAGGACTTGGGCAGAAGTATTCATATGCTAAAAAGACATGACAGTATTGTAATGATGATGACATCACAGCTATTTAGGCCACAGACAACTAGAGACATCCATTTTGTTTTTCAAATTTGAGGAAAAAGGTAGACTAATGTCGCTATGCCTTTAGGATGTGGGGATAGCTGGTCTTTGGCAACATACTCTAGAGCCTGGGACCAGTCAGTGACTCAGTTGTGGAGAGGGTTATGTTTTGCAGAGCCCATTCCTTGGTTGCAGAATATAGTTTACTGAATGTAGGGCCACCTTTTACTTTCTTAAATCTGCATTTATTAATAAGTCTGTAGGGTGACAGATCCTTTTTTGATTTGGATCATCTCAAAGTTTATGGTGGTAGTGACAGTGTATTTAAAATATTGGGATCTATTCATAGATTTTTGTGGTTTGAAGATGAACCTAGCCTAAGAAAGGGTCAACAACCTGAGGTCACCTGTAAGTTTGTGGTTTGGTTGAATGCTGAAAATGCCAATCCAGGCTGTTTCCACAGCACTAACAGTCTTCCTATGCATAGGGTAACACCCCTGGTGGTAATATGCCCCTTAGGATACTAAGGCGGTATGTGAGTATGTCCTCTGACATTCAGTGCATTGTGTAAGAAAGGAAGACATGGCTCTGTCTGTCCCTTTCTGAAGGTAAGGTCTTACTTAATAATAACTTCTCAATTTTCAGTTTTATAATTTTTAAGTGTGTACACTTTCTTAAAGCAACATTTTAGAGCTAGAATGAAGAGAAAAATTAAAAACTAAAGTCATAAGTGAGAGCACATGGGAAGGTTTCTTTTCTGTCTAGAAATGTGGAATATGTATTATCTGGTCCTTCTTTGGAGAAGCAAATAAAATAATTACAAGAGAGTTAAATCCTTCTTATTCTCAAGTCCTTAAGGATTTTCACTACTAGATAACCTATTGTAGAAGTAATAGCTACATAATTATTTTGAAAGAAATTTTTTCTGTATTATTAAGTAACATGTAGAAAATGCCTAATAAGTTATTTAGCAGAGAATAGGTATGTAATTGGTAGCTACTCCTAATAACTTTACATTTAATCAGTTGGCAACAGTGCAAGTGAACTGGTTTCTCTTGTAAACTATAAACAAGTACTGGCATGTAGTACTTGTACTGGCATTTCCAGTAAACCAGAAAATTTGGGAGGAAAGTTCAGGGATGGAAATCAATACACAAAAGTTGTGGTGAAGGATTTTGCCAGAATGTAGATAAAAAATACTGAAATTAGCTCACAGGCTCTAAGATAAAGCGTCAGTCAACTACATTCCTATGGAGTTTAGAAATTTGAGAATAGAGCTGGTCTGCAGGTCAAGGACAATCATTTTTCTGGAGCTGTGAGTTGAACATGTCTAACAGTTTTGGTTATTTCCCCCCTCCCCCAAAAAACCTTATTCATGCCTATAATCTATACTATCAATGAGAATTAGACAAATTAACATTTTTTCTCCCCCCTTTATCTTTCTCAAAGGTTTGCAATGTTTTATGGCTAATAGTATTCCCCGCCCAATCTTTAGCAGTCAAAACTGAAATAAGCTTTATTTGGAAACTGACCAACTAAAAAGAACAAGTGCAGTTTTTAAAAAATAATGTGAATCAAGAATCCCAATTACCGCTATTAATATTAAAATTGGCTAGTTTCAAGTGTAGAAACCAACTAGAAAGTGCTTTTATTTTATTGCTTATTTTTAAAATTAAAAAATAACACTTGTATTTATTTATTGTGTATAACATGATGATTTGAAATACAAATACATTATTGAATAGCTAATTTGAGCTAATTAACAAACATATTACCTTACAGTTGTCATTTTTGTGGTGAGAATATTTAAAATCTCTTTGTCTTAGCATTTTTATGGAATGTAATGCATTATTAATAACTATGGTTATCCCATTTCACAATAGACTTCTTGAAATTATTTTTCTAACTGAAATTTTGTATCCTTTGAATAACGTCTTCCCAAATTCCCCTCTACTGCCCCAGTCCCTGACAATTACCATGCTACTGCCTATTTCTATGAGTTTATTTTTTTTAAGATTCCACATAAAAGTAAGATCATGATATATATTTGTCCTTCCATGTCTGGCTTATTTCACTTCACATAATGTCCTCCAGGATCATCCATGTTGTCACAAATATCAGGATTTCTTTTTTTTTTTCTCTTGATTTAAAAATATTTTAAACTTACACATAAAAACGTGAAAATTGTGCATGTTAATATGGTACCGTGTACTGTTTTAAGACTCATAAGCACTGTGAATGTTTAAATCAGGTTATATATGTCTATTTCCTCAAACATTTATCATTTATTTATGGTGAAAACTTTCAGTTATTTCAAGCTTGTTGAAATGTACGGTACATTATTGTTATCTACAGTCACCTTACTGTGTTAGAGGACCCAAGAACTTCTTGTTCCTATCTAACTGTAACTTAGTATCCATTCATGAAACTTTGCCAATTCTTTGTTCTATCCCCTGCTGTTCCCAGCCTCTGGTATCCATCATTCTACTCTTAATTTCTATGAGATCAACTTGTTTAGATTCCACATATCAGTGAGGTCATATGGTACTCGCTTTACTGTGTTTGACTTATTTCACTTAATATAATGATCTCTAGTTCTGTCTATGTTGTCACAAATTAGAGAATTTCATTCATTTTATGGCTAAATAGTACTCCATTATGTATATGTACCATATTTTCTTTGCCCAGTCACCACTTGATGGACACTTAATTTGATTCCATATTGTGATCATTGTGAATAGTGCTATTATTAACATGGAATATCTCCAACTTCAAGGCTGAGTAATATTGTATTGTGTATACACATCACATTTTCTTTATCCATTCATCTGTTGATGGACACTTAGGTTGATTTCATATTGTGGCTAATGTTCATAAGAATGTAGATATCTCTTCAATATAGTGATTTTATTTCCTTTAGATATATACTCAGGGGTGGCATTGGTGGATATGGTAGTTCTATTTTTAATTTTTTGAGAAACTTACATGTTGTTTTCCAGAATGACTCAACTAATTTACATTCATATCAATGATGTGCAAGGGTTCTCATTTTTCAACATTATTTACAAAACTTGTTATGTTTGATCTTTATGATAATAGTCATTCTAACTAAGGGGTGAGGTGATATCTCGTTCTGCTTTTATTTTGCATTTCCCTGGTGACTATTGATATTGTATATTTTTATATACTGTTAATCTGTATAGCTTCTTTTCAGAAATGTCTACTTAGGTCCTTTGTCCATTTTAAATCATGTTATTTGTTTTCTAGCAAGAAAACAAAGTTGTGTGAGTTTCTTATGTGTTTTAAAAATTAGCCCCTAGTCAAATATATGGCTTGAAAAGTGGCTTTGAAGGAAGCAAGTGTATGTATGGATCTTTATCAAATCATACAAAAGGTATAAAGGGCTTGAAAACCATGAGAGGTCAGTGCATGAGTAAGATGCTTTTTAAAATACAGATAAAACAGCTGAGCTGTTCTTTTGTTTGTTACATGTATAATGACTTAACTGATCATGTGGGCTAATAGGGACAAAAGGGGCATTTAGATAAATCAAAATCATCAATGCCTTTCAAAGAAGGGTTCAAACTAAATTTGGTCAAGAAGAAAAACATCTGTTTTTCATTCTTACATCTGTTCACATTCTGCATTCACTAATAGGAAAAGTAGAGGTTAAAAAATGAATAAGAACCAGTCCCTGACCCTAAATTGTTTACAGTTTTGAAGGAAGCACAAAACATGATTATGTCATCAACATCCTGCTTGAAAAGCTTAGTTACAAAATAAGATCACACTACTTTTCAATGACTGGAGTCATTAACTTCAATGATGGTGCTAGGCATTTATTAAATGATGAAGCTTATGATTTCATCATCTGTTTATCTAAGATGCTAACTTAGTGGCTATATACCACTAGGATTTCTTAGATAGGGTGAATTAATTTTTTAATATATTTTTTAAAATTGTAGATGGACATAATACCCATATTTATTTATATTTATGTTGTGCTGAGGATCTAACCCATTGCCCCACATGTGCTAGGCAAGTACTGTACCACTGGGCTACAGCCCCAGCCCCAGGATGAGTTAATTTTAAAGGTTAATAATCACATACCTAATATATTTTTTTGCAGTGTTTCATCTTGAGTAAAACAATGGCTGCTAAATACTTTAAGAGATATTTAATTTAAAATGAGTTAGTTCTTCAATTCTCTGCTTCTATAAGTTTGATTTTCATACCTTTCACATGTAAGTGAAATGTATTGTTTGTTTCGTGCTTGGTTTATTTTATTTAGCATAATGTCCATCCATGTGTCCCAAATGACAGTATTTCCTTATTTTTATAGTTGAATAATATTCCACTGAACACTATTCCACAATTTCTTTATGTGTTTTCCATCTATGTATGTAAGTTACCTCCATATGTTGGCTGTTTTAAATAATTTCTGTATTATTTACTTGAAATTTGGTAAGATGGCAGATTTCAAGGATCACCCTTGCCCCTGCCACACACACAGATACTGGCAAATAACTATTCATGGTGATGGATGTGCTAATTATCATTTCACAATGAATACATGTATCAAATCATCATGTCTTATACCTTAATTCATCAATTAAATATTTTAAAAGGAAGAGGCAGAAAAATTACATGATGTAATTACAAATTATAGTCAGAGATGGAGAAAATAAAACTTTAATTGTATCATCTCTTCATCAAAATCCAACAAGAAAAAAAGAATAATTTTGCATCTGAAAGTATCTCAGTTCTGTTACAAACTTATAAGATACTTTTTTTGTTTGTTTGTTTGTCAACAAGTCCATTACATTTTTTTGGATATATACCCAGAAGTGGGATAGCTAGGTTATTTGGTAGTTCTGTTTCTAGTTTTTTAGTGGAACCTCCATATTATTGATAATAATAATGTATTGATATTTCAAAATTGCTAAAATAATAGATTTTTAACATTTCCACCACAAAAAAATGATAAGCTGATGAGATGAATATGTTCAGTTAGTTTGATTGGATTTTTCTATTATGTATGTATACACCAAAAATTATATTATACCTCATAGGAATACACAATTATTACTTTTCAATTAAAGTATATTAATAAAAAACCTAAAGGGTTGAAATAATCTCCGTGTCACTTCACAGTGCAATTTCAGAGAATCATTAACATAGTAAGACAAAACAAACCATAAATAGGGAGAGAAAACAAGGAAGAAAGACCAAGGAAGCTATTTTTAACTAGATAAACCCAAATAGGTAAGTATACAAAATGCCCTCAATTCTTTAGGCTTTTTTCCTCTGTTTTTGAACTATCTTTTCTGCAATGAATTTAAATGCACAAAATATTTCTCAAGAAGTATGAAATATGGGGCTGGGGATGTGGCTCAAGCGGTAGCGTGCTCGTCTGGCATGCGTGCGGCCCGGGTTCGATCCTCAGCACCACATACAAACAAAGATGTTGTGTCCGCCAAAAACTAAAAAATAAAATATTAAAATTCTCTCTCTCTCTCCCTCTCCCTCTCTCTTAAAAAAAAAAGAAGAAGTATGAAATAAAGAATCAATCGCCCGATTTCTAATCTCACAATATTCATTAATTTTCATAAAATGTCATGCAAATTGGCACTCTTATAATCATGAATAAAGAAATGGTGTATTTAATAATTTTGAATTTTTAATGAGAAGGTTGTCTGCAGTAAGCAAACTATGTCATTTGCTTCCCAACACCTTCAAATTAACTAGAACATAATTGTATGTTAATAATCTAGTACAAAATATGTACATGGTGGATAATTTTCCCACTCTTCAGACAAAGGATAGATTGCCACAGGGAAGCAATAAAAATCATCTTTAATAAGGAAAACTTTAAATTGGGTGTTACACATGTAAATAAAACAAAGCACTGAATTAATTGTAATGCTGAGTTTCATATCTTAACTGTTAATATGGATATACATCAATATTTGCTAAATTGAACAAAGTGCTATCACTTTAGACAAAATATTTTATTCTGAGCAATTTTATTGAATTTTGATCAATTCAATATGACCTTGACCTAATTGAACAATATGACCTTGACTTAATTGAACAATTTTTATAGGATATAAATTAATAAGTTCAAATTTAAGGATGCCTGAAGATGTACTAAATTGAAAGTAAATAGATAAATTTAAGAGCTCCTAAGAGGTCTGGGGTTGTGGCTCAGTGGTAGAGCATTCGCCTAGTGCATTTGGGGCCCTGGGTTCGATCCTCCGCACCATGTAACAATAAATAAATAAATAAAATAAAGGTATTGTGTCCAACTACAACTAAAAAAAAACCTGCTCATAAAAAATGTTGAAATGTTATTATTTTTTTGAAATTAATTTCTTGTGGATGTACTTGATGGTGAGATTCACTCAAATGGCAGAAATATAAATAAAGGGAAAGGATTAAGGGTTGGGGAGAGAGAAGGGGAGGAGAGGTAATGGGGTCTGATTTATCACAAGATATATTTTATACTTTTATAATTAGCTCAAATGGATTCTACTGTCAAGTATAACAAAACAAAACAAAACAAAACACCAAACAAACCAATAACAAGAACTGTTGAGCCGGGCACAGTGGCACACTTTTGTAATCCAAGTGGCTTGGGAGGCTGAGGTAGGAGGATCTCAAGTTCAAAGCCAGCCTTAGCAAAAGCAAGGCGCTAAGCAATTCAGTGAGACCCTGTCTCTAAATAAAATAGAAAATAGGGCTGGGGATGTGGCTCAGTGGTCAAGTGCCCCTGAGTTCAATCCCCAGTACCAATAAAATAAAATAAAATAAAATAAAATAAAATCTCTGTTGAATATATAAGAACTTGAGGAACTTTAGAAGAGCAAGGAATTTACCACTCACAAATGTTAGTATTTGATTTGTAGGGAGCATTTTCAAATAGTTGAAGACTACTATGATTTTATACTCAGGCATTTTCTTGGATCAAGTTTATTATATGTGAATTACCTCTGTTTCTTCTTAAGTGGATAACTGTTCAAAGAAATTATGTTCTCTCAGTGTATTTGATTTTCTCACTGTTAAGTATACTTATTTAAATTTGCCATTACTGTGGATAAGTTTTATAAGTTACTTTGTTGGAAAGTACTAAAGAACCTTGAGCACTGTACCTTTGATTTATCCCCATTATATCTTTTTAGCTTTGATTTCATTAAGTATATCTTTATGGGGTTATAAGAGTAGACCAAAGGGATAGCTCTCTTTGGAGACCATTTGGATGACTGCATGGATTCTGACCCAGGATACGAGTAAGCTGCTCAAGGACCAAATGAATGGTTTGATGCAGGTATCAATAGAGATATTGGATTCATACTACTATGTTATTTTGAAAACAAAATACATAGTATCTGTATGGAGAAGGATAGCAAAATTCCCCCCTTTAGAAAAAGAATAAAATGACAACAAATTCACTCAAACAATCATTGTTCTTTTATGAAAAGGACAAGTTTGAGGTTAATTTGACATTATCTATGAAATACTGCAAAACCTCTTGGCCTTGGAACGTATGTCAACATGCTGCCAGCTTTGGGTTACCTTAGTAACTAATAGAATAAAGCCTTGTGAGTATTTAGTGACCAAGGAAAGTAGAAAGCCATTTAGATGTTCTAAGTGGAGCCAAAATAAATTTTATTGCATTAAATCAGTTTGTTCTCTTTCTTTTCCACATTTCTGAGCTTTTAGAATAGTAAAAAAGGATTTGAAAATAATTTGGTTAAAAAATAAAAGCAATATTTGTATAAGGAAATCCAGGGCAAATAATTGTGTTTCAGACACAAAAGTTGTTATTTATTATTATGAAGTTTGTACAAAATCCTGACCTTAAGTCAGCATTAAAATTGAGAATAAATAACACCGAAGAGGTGACCAGAAATCCTTGAGGTCATTTTGGGTTATAGTTTTGAGCTTAGGCAAGTCCTCTGGTTTAAAGCAGTCAAGATAAGAACACTTTTCAGTGATATCTTTGTATAATTGGAGACTTTGAAAGTTATTTTAGTGATTATCTTTGCACAAATCATCACGCTACATGGAAGGTTTTGACTTTTTAAGGACTAGTAGTTATATAGTTCAATTCCCTCCTTTATCCAGGCAATGTGAAGGTCAGAGATGTCACCAAGCTAGTTAGGAAGGAAGCAAGAGCAAGGAAAATTCACTAATTGATTAGATGCTTCTCTGTCCACCAGGCTTTCTCACCAAAATCTGTGTGAAATGCATCAGACATGATCACTAAGTTACACTAATTAGCAGATCGATATTTTTTCCTTTTGCTTTTTCTGCATGGCCCAAGCAAAACTAAGCCTATTTGTTTTCTTTTGATAAACTGATTAAATGAAGTATAATTTATACACCATAAAATTTACTCAATTCAATGTGATTTTGGGGTGTATTTATAGAATTGTGTGACCATCACTACATCCTAATTTTAGAACATTTCCATTCCCCCAGAGGAAGCTCTATATTATGAATAGTCATTCCTCATTCTCAGCTTCTGAGAAAAACCCCAATCTACACTCTGTCTTTATAGATTTGCTATTCTGAACATTTCATAGAAGTGGAATCACACAATATATGATCTTTTATGACAGACTTCTTTTACTTAGTATATTGTAGCATGTATCAAGATCTCATTCTTTTTTAAAAAATATTTAATTTTTAGTTGTAGTTGGACAATAATACCTTTATTTTATGTGGTGCCAAGGATTGAACCCAGGGCTTCGTATGTAGCTAGGCGAACACTCTACCTCTGAGCCACAACCCTAGCCATTTCATTCTTTTTAAAAGTTTATTTGTTTATTTATTTATTTATTTATTTATTGTTATGTGGTGCTAAGGATCAAACCCAGTGCCTCACATGTGCTAGACAAGTGCTCTAACACTGAGCCACAACCCCAGCCCAAGGTTTCATTCTTTTTTTTTTTTGATATGTAAGTTTTTATTTTTAAGATTTCATTCTTTTTTATTGCTGAGAAATATTTTATTGTATTCCTGTTCTAGGTGATACTATTATGAATGTTCATGTACAAGTTTTTCCATGGACATATGCTTAACTCTTTTTAAAAGAAGATCCCCGGGAGTGGTATTATTGAGTCAATTTATTCTTTTTAAAGATTTTCTGGACTGTTTGCTAAAATAGCTGCACCATTTTACATACCCATCAGCAATGTATGAAGATTCAGATTTCTCCAAATTTTCACAAACATGGTATTGTCCTGTTTAAAAAAAATATAGCCATGTCACTGAATACAAAGTGAATCTCTCTGTGGTTTTGATTTGCATCCTCCTGATGATGAATATTTTGTATCTTTTCATTTACTTATTGGTCACTAATTTATCTTCCTGATAGAAATTTCTACTTAGGTCTTTTGTACATTTTTATTTGGTTTGTCTTTTTATTATTGAGTTGTAAGAGTTTTTTTTTAAAACATGTCTCTTATTACATATATAATTTGCAAATGTTTTCTGCAAGATTTTAGATTGCCTTTTCATTTTCTTAATGGTGTCTGACCATGGTATTCAGTTACTAGAGGGATCTTACATATTATATATTTCGGTATAACAAATGACCACAAACTTAAACATAAAACATCACAAACTTGCTATCACATGGTTTCCATGGGTTAGGAATTGAAGACATTTTAGCCGGGGTCCTCCACTTAGGGTCTCAAAAGGCAAAAATCTACTTTGCATTAGGCAGAGGGGAGTGAAGGGAGGGGAGGAGGTATGGGGGTAGGGAGGATAATAGAATGAATCAGACATTATTACCCTATATACATATATAACTATAGGACTGGTGGGATTCTACATCATGTAAACCAGAAGAATAAGAAATTATACTCCATCTATGTATGATGTATCAAAGTGCATTCTACTGTCCTGTATAACTAATTAGAACACATTTTTTAAAAAGGCTAAAATCAAAATGTCAGTTATCTGTGTCCTTACATGGAGATATATAAACAATGAGAACTTGATCTCAGTAACTCTGCTTCAGAACCTAACTTACTAGACAGGAACAATCTCCTACAAGAATATGGTGTTCCTAGGAGAGCCTTGTAATATCCTGGGAGTGAACTTGCTCTTGGGCACATGTGACACTCTCTTGGGGGTTCACAAATGTCCTGCAAAAATTGGGTCAGGGCTAGAAATCTGTTACTATAGACAAGGCAACCAGATTTGCACAGGCTGCTGAAGCCTGGGAGGATGAGTTCAGTAATGAAACATTTACAGTGGCCTCACTATTTACCTGATTATTTCTCATGCCTATTGTGCTCTGTTTATAAGCTTTCATATTTTCTGGATTAGATTGGAAATAATATAACTAAAACTAACACTAAGGCCATGTTACAAGATTTGGTGTCATCAGATAGAAAAGAAACTATTTGCCCACCCATAGACTTATTTAATAGCCCTTTCAAGAACACAGAGTTCTGGTTTAATCATTCTATCTTTTCTAATTCTTCTCAATTTTTGGTATCGTGTGACTTGATTAGAGGTAACAATATAGCTTCCTGTTCATTTATCTGCAGTAGTACATTTGGTTGTACTCCATGCTGCATACAAATATCTGTTTGTGACTGTCATGTGTTCTTACACCTACCTTTGAAAAGTTTTTTTAGACTGATTCTTTGTCCTTCATTTCCACAGATTATACTCCTAGAGGCTCTCAATCATAGCATCCAGCCTTTCTATTACAATGTTCCTTCCAGAATGCTCTGTTACTCAAGGTCCCTGCTGATGCTCATGGCCTTGGCATTTGCTGTCTACCCTCCATAGATCCTGAGAACCATCCTCTGCATTTGGGTCCCTGTGGAGAACAATCCAGGGGGCTAATGTTTTGAAAATTAATACTTGTTTTCTTCACTGGGTAAGGTAAACCTAAACCTCAAGGAGAACAGATTTAGTTACTCTCTTTAAGATGCGGGTATAGAGTTGAACAGGAAAACAAAATCATAGTTATTTTTCAATAATGAGTTCTTTGTAGAAATTAGCTCAGATTATTCCTGAGGAAATTAATCTGCCTTCATTTCATTGACTTGAATTTTCACAGAGGCAAAATTTAATCTTTCTTTCCACAGATATTGGAAAGTGAATGCAAGAGAGGTGATATGATTCTGTCCAACTTGCTCATCGTCTGTGTCCCAAAAGCCGTCATTGTCAATATTTAATATGGAAAACAAAGAATGAGAATAAAGTGCATATTCTTTGCATCATTCTATCACATTTCTCCCAAATAAGAGCTGGCTATATTTTTAAAAATCAAGTTCTATCTTGATGTAAGTGTATACTCTATTTTGAAGCATTTCAAGTTTATGAGTTGGATACACTACAACCTTAAGAAAAGAATTATGTGAGAATTATTAAGAACTAATAATTAAGAACTAATAGGGAGAAATATGTAAAAATGGACTGTGCAAGAGGTAAAGCAAAAATAGCTATTTTATTTTTTAAGGGCTACAAATAAGAGAGAGATCGATAAGGAAACACATCCATGACTCTTTGGGTCTGAGACATTGCTGGTCAATTGCTATTGAAAGTCAGATCATTTGTTGACAATATCCTTCAGCCTATAAGAAAGATTACATTGACAATGACTGCTTTTGGGACACAGAGTAAAATTAACTTCTAGGTTATCCCCGTCAAGGACCATTAAGTCCTGAACTATGAGGGACACTGTGAACAAGTCATATTTTAACCTCCCATGAGCACACGGCCGGCAGGTTTCACCCCCTCTCCTCCCTTCAACAAATCTGACCTTCACTGAAATTTATGTGAAAATGAACAGGGGAAAAGAAAGCTGTGGCCCTGCCAAATTCTGACGATGTTACTCATTTTAATTACTGGTATTTGGAAATTAAATGGCCTAGGGCTTGTTCGGCAATTTGTTTCAGGAAAAAAATGATTTAAGCAAGCCACCGAGTCCCAGCATCTTTTTACAGCAGGTGTTGAGCAAGGCGTTCATTTTTCTTTTTACAGAGTGTCCTTGTAAGCATAATAACAATTAGGAAGCAAGGCCTTCACATCAAAACCTCAGGCTCGTTCTGACATTCCTCCTTTGGCTACTTCATTGCTTCGAGTTTCCTCAGCCAGCTTTGCAAAAGCATGCACTTGAAAATTTCCTTTAAATAATGTCACACGTTGAAGTTTTTATTTTGTGAAGGCAAAAATTTTAAAGGATAATACGAAGAGTACTTTAAAAGTTAATTCAGCTGCTTCTCTGTCTTAAGGTTCTATTTTCTAGCTCTGGGTTTAGTTAAAATGCCATTAGTATAATAAATTAAGGTAGTTTAAAAGGAAAGGTGCTATAAATGTTGAAGTTTGATTTCAATACATGGTTCTATACATTGAAATTGGCCATTGGCTCATAGTTTCATGTTCAGCTCGACAGTTTCAGCTGTTTTAAAAACTTTTATTTTATTGTGGTAAAAATACTTCATATGAGATTTACACTCATAAATATTTGAGTACAAAACAGTATTACTGCCTTTAGGTATGATCCTGTATAGTAGATCTATAGGGCTTATTATCTTGCTTAAGTGAAACTTTATGCTTATTAATTATTAACTCCCCACTTTCCCCTCCCTCTCCCAGCTCCCTTGAAACCATCATTCCACTGATTTTTATGAATTTGACAATTTTAGATATGTCACATAAGTGGAATCATTCATTATTTGTCCTTCTGTGACAGGTTTATTCCGCTTCACAAAACGTCCTCCAAGTTCATTCACGATGTCATGTATTGCAAAAATTTTTCCTTCTTTTTTAAGGCTGAATAGTATTCCACTATGTAGGAATAGCATATTTTCTTTATCCATTCATCTCTCAATGGACATTTAGTTTGTTTCTACTTCTGGACTATTGTGAATGGGGCTTGGAAAGTCATAAGTGAACCCACCCAACACCACTTGGTTAAAGATCTTTTTTTTTAACCATTTAATCATTTTTATAATTTATTCTTAAATGGTACTCAATTCAACTTAAAATATTGGGTTTTGATATCCTGTTTGACTTAAGATTTTCTGATAAGCAAATTTTTATATGAAACATGAACATGAGCTAAAACAGTATCTTCTTTTTATACAACAATATATTTATTCATAGAAATTATGAAGGTAGGATGAAAATAGTTTCCTTTTGTGCAGGCAGTTTATCTGGCATAGTGTAACTATTACATATTGTATGACAACTCTTATATGCTTTATAGTCTCATATAAAAATATGATAGAATGGTGATGGCTAATGAGAACTAGCAAGGAGAAAATATTAAAACAATATGGTGGGGCTGGGGTTGTGGCTCAGTGGTAGAATGCTCACCTGGCATGTGTGAGGCACTGGGTTCAATCCTCAGCACCACATAAATATAAAATAAAGATACTGTGTCTACCTAAACCTAAAAAATAAATATTAAAACAAAAACGAAAACAAAAAAACAACATGGCATCCAATCATATGGTAAGGAGAATATCCTTATCAGAGAGATGAGGAAGAGTCTCAGTACTGTAAGAAAGAGTTCCTGTGTCTTGGCCTTCACTTTCTTGACCACAAGCTTATATTATGGGGTTAAAAATTAGATTCTTTAGCTGGGTTACTCCTGTGATCCCAGTGGCTCAGGAGACTGAGCCAGGAGGATTGTGAGTTTCAAGCCAGCCTCAGCAATTTAGTGAGGCCCTAAGCAACTTAGTGAAACCCTGTCTCTAAATAAAATATAAAAAATAGGTTGGGGATGTGGCTCAGTGGTTAAGTGCCCCTGGAGTCAATCCCTGGTACCCAAAAAAAAGGTTAGATCCTTTAGATGAGTCTTTGCAATTATAAAAGCAACAAAATAATTAAATCTAAATTATACAATATTAGTTTGTATTAAATTCAGGATTGCTTTTTGTCAGTTCAGTGATTATATCTATATGTTTCTTTTAAAGATGATAACATATTGAAGAGAATTTGATATATTGGAGGATCTGGCATGTGAATTAATTTTAATTTGAAATTATTAATTAATATTAGACTTGCTGTGACTTTGACCTAAAAGGTATCAGAGAATCCAATTGAGTTCATGACAGTATTTAAATGTTTGTTTCCTGATTTACTACATTAATGTTTCTGCTTTATTAAATTCACAAGAATAGCTTAAATGCACAGGGAGATTTTGTTTGTTAAGTTTGTAGTACTGTTCTGGGAGGTTATCAAAGAACTTGTGAGAATCAAATATATTAAACTTGTAAATGTAGAGTAAAATTCTTAAGGGGATTTAATTAAGTAAATTTGAAGTTAATTGTTTAAGAGAATTTAATCTGTAAAATGAGAGTTCATTAACAGTAATCAAAGAGTAAATTATAAATTATTATTTTGAATTTTAGATTTAAAGCCCTATATCTGTATATAGCAGTATAAAAAAAGATCTATAATTAAGTTTAAATGCTTTAGAAAACCTTTTTAATTTTCTAATTTTATAAAAGTATACATTAAAATATACATAGCAGCAAAAATTTTCTTATTGGAACAACAACAACAAAACCCTGAGATGCTTAAAAAATCCAATAAAGTAAGATTCACTGTTTGACGATAATTTATTTTATTTTATTTTTGTGGTGCCTGGGATTGAACCCAGGGCCTTATGCATTCATGAGGCAAGCACTCTACCAGCTGAACTATATCCCCAGTCCCTTTTTTTTCTATTCATAATTTCATAAGGACATGGGCTATATCTAAACTTTTTCTGCAATGTTCTTCTGTTTTTTTTTTTTAACTTTATTATTTATTTATTTATTTGTTTTTATGTGTGCTGAGGATCAAACCCAGGGCCTTGCATATGCAAGGTGAGAGCTCTACCGCTGAGCCACAACCCCAGCCCTGCAATGTTCTTCTTTACTCCTGATACAACCTCCCATGAGAATATAAGAATTGTTCCATCAGTGTCAATAGTTGTTAGATTGATATTAGCCCAAATGCTCAAATAACAATGATTATTTTGATAGGGTTTAATGGAGAAAATCAGTTTCTTTGAAGAGCTTTTTTTTTTTTTTTATCAAAAATCAGATTTGGGATGAAATTTGTGCCACCAAAATTTTCCACATGGGTGTCTTAAAAAGGACATGTACAAGATGGCTAAGAACTCTGAAAGGGACTCTCCCCCTTCACCATTGTGAGATTGTGGTTAATAAAAAAGCATAAAATTAAGAAAGAATAGGGGGTTCACAAGGTTGGAAGAGAGAAGAATAGAAAGCTGGAGTAAATATACTCTGAAGTTCTTTTTAGCTGATGTTTCTTTTTTTTTTAAATTTTTATTGTTGGTTGTTCAAAACTTTACATAGTTCTTGACATATCATATTTCACACTTTGATTCAAGTGGGTTATGAACTCCCATTTTTACCCCGTATACAGATTGCAGAATCACATCAGTTACACATCCATTGATTTACATATTGCCATACTAGTGTCTGTTGTATTCTGCTGCCTTTCCTATAGCTGATGTTTCTTAATGCCAAAGAAGATGAGATAAAAACTTTATGAAGCAGATAATGAAGAAATTGAAGCAGCAAAAGGTTAAGCAACTTTCCCATTGTCACCCAGCTGGTAGGGCCCAGCCGTGGGATTCATATTCATATTCATCTCAATATTCTATTAATAAGGGAGTTATTGAATAACTCTATGGAGAAAATTTTAAGGTAAGTGTGTGACATTTATTAGCCAATATATAAATACCTAGAGAAGAAAACAACAGAAAATTCTTGGAGACAAGGCCATAGAAGAACAGGGTTATTATATTAGGAGGTCTGACAGCAGAGCTAGAGTTTTGGGAAGGATTTTGAAAAAAATGTATTTAATAAAAAATGTAAAGCCAATTATAGGAAGTTATCAATCCATGAAATTAATGATTAATTTATAAAGTAAACTGTACTTTATCACAAATAACTGAAAGTGATAAAATAATCAAGAATTTTTTAGTACTTGGTTTCAACAGAAGCTACTCATCTGTAAATATAATAATAAACTAGAGTTAAAATTTCTTTATTCAGTGATGTTAATCAAAATTTCAGTTGTCTGCCATTTTAATTATTCTGTATATGTATTTTTAGTCTATTCTCTCTGACAAAGTCTAGATTTCTTTCCAACCTTAACATTGAAAGTTTTCCTTTCAGTAGTTCTTTGTAGTGGCTATTTCTTTTCCTAAAAGCTATTTGTCACAATGGCTATAGGTCATAAGAAGGCAAAGACCTATCTGCAAAATGCCCTTGCTTCTACTGAACACAGAGTTGTTCACAGTGAATTGTCTTCCCCCAAGAGGACATATTTGAGATTCTTTTTTAATTTGTTAGAGAATATGGATTTTTGCACCCTATGAATTTTACTGCACAACATTTTAATAATTTACCCACAACCCCTTTTATTTATTTATTTTTAAATGGAGTAAATCTCTTCTCCACTTTTTTTTAAATATTATTTTAGTTGTCAATGGACCTCCTTTTATTTATTTATATGCGATGCTGAGGATGGAACCCAGTGCCTCACACATGCTAGGCAAGCACTCTACCACTGAGCCACAACCCCAGCCTATGACCCACAACCCCTTTAAAACTGTTTCACTTCAATAGCTTCTTTTGGTCCTCTACCATATCAGTAAGAAATTGTAGTAGTATTTCTAGACCAGATTATAGGAATAATATTATTTAAAGTACTTGTTTGATTTGATTGAATTGAATGGCCATTTTATATATGCATATACTACATAATTCCATATAAAAGTTGTATCCATTCTATTTGAAAAAGTCAAGCAAATATATACAATATGATTCCATCCCAAGCAATATATTTATTTTCATAAAAAATGAAGGATTCAGGTATACTGGTAGTTAAATATGTGTGGTCATTTGTTTTCTAATGGCTAGAGTTCTGAGCTTTCTGCTTGATGGATTAGTAGCAGGAACAGATTGGCAGGTAAGAAATGGATGATTAGGCAAATTCTATATGGGGTTTAATCTTCAATATCCTGCAGCATCTCACCATTAATGTAATTAGCCAACATGGCTCCCTCAGGTTTTACAACTTATAGGGCCATAATGGGTACCATTCTCCCTTATTAACATGCAAAAGAATAACTCATGAACATAGTTTTTGACCTTGCTTTTTTTTCTTTCACAAGCGGCCAGTGGCTGACAAAGTAATTTTTAGAGAGACATTTTCTGCCAAGGGAAGTAGCAGAGCTGAAATGTATTTGAATATACTCTGATTTGTTAGATGATGTCAATAGTGATTCTTATTTGTTTGAGGTTTTAAATTTTAGAAAGTACTTTTACCTATACTGCCTTCTTTGCTTTTCACTCCAGCCCTGTAAGCTAGGCAAGGTAAATATTATTGCTACTAGATATCATCTTGAAGAGTTGATATACAACTGATCTACAAGCAGGTTATGCAATTTCCCAGAGACCACTTGGCTAGTGAGGGAGTGTTCAGAATAAGATCTTCTGATTCTCATTCCATTCCCTTCCATGTTTATTTCATTATTAAATTGAATAAAGCCAGACTACTTGTATGTTGTATTTGCCCCCTGGATGATATGTCAGACTGTAGATTACTGGTGGCTTACCTGAGTAAAACCTACGTGAATAAACTTTCTCACTGTTATTGGACCATTTAATATCATTAACTCTGTTTTAAATAAAAATGAAAGCCCTATTGGAACATGTTTCAGAAAATACAAAAGACCCTCTATAGTTTTGTGATCTGAACAGATCTAAAAGTTAAAAGCTATAAAAAGAGTTAATGATTTAAGAAGGGTTGGTTGGTAAATTAAACTAAAAGGCCAGTAATGGTCTGCAGGTTTCTATGGATCAAAAAGCATTTCCTGGAAAGAACCTCATATTCAGTCTGAATCAATTTACTAAACAACACAGCAACAAAACAAAGTTATAATATTTTTCCCAATTGATGGTAGTGGGCTTCTTTTTTTTTTTTTCAGCTGCCAGTTTGGCATTCTAGTAGACCCAGAAGATACAAATATATAGCTTGACTAAAGTTATTTGCAGATACTCCTTTGCAGAATACCATGCTCATTTCCATTAGTTAAAAGAATTGTATAAATGTGTGCCTTGAAAATAAATATTTGGAAAAAAAAGAAAATAAATATTCGTTTCTATGTGCGGGACACTTAATATGTAAGCAGCAAATGAAATTTAAATTTTAAAAGAATTATATACAAAGAATACACCAAAGTATTTGAGGAATGAAGATACAGCAAAAGGGCAAGGACAGGTATAATTTTAAGAAGGGGCAACTTTCAATGATGTTTAATTTTTCTGAACATTAAAACATGGGTTTTATTAGCAATAAAATCTCAGAAGAGAGCATTACCTAGGGAAATTATTGACCATGTGAAGTTAATGGACCTCTCCCTCGCCTTGGGCTATGAAACCTTTTAGCTAGTCATCCATCAATCTCAGAAAATGCCTATACCAAAGTCATTAATGTGTAAGAAAGTTGAGAAAAGAATGATATAGGAATAAAGATACAAAAAGAATACAAACTTTGTATCTAAGGAGTTATCACTAGGGAATTTTACATAAATGTTCCATCAAGATTATGTGGAGATAAAAATATTTATTATCTCTATATATGTATATGTCTATATAATTTCTCTCTCATAGATACTTAATATATTCTCAAAGATTTTTTTCTACATATGTATTATCATAGTAATTTTCTATTTATATATACACACTCCAATAATAACTGTCTTCTTTTTTGAGACCTATACTAATTCAGAAAAAAAATACTTCAAGAGAAATAGCTTCTTAAAATCACTTTACCAAAATTCAAATGAAATTATGTAGATTCAATTAGTTTTAAAATATGCTTGAACACTTGGATGGGAAGGGGCACAAGGGAGAGGAGGGGAAGTGTGGCTCTTAGTAAAGGAAGAAGCAGAAAAATGAGTACATACTTTAACTAGTGTCCTATTAAAGATGTTTTCCTCTCACTGTGTTGTTTAAACAATGTTACTTGATGTTGAGAATAAAAGGGGCTAATTCTGCTTTGCCTACTACATTTCCTGGGTCTAATTAATCTGCTTCTTCTTCCAGATTTATTAAGATATAATTGAAAAAAAGAATTGTCTATATTCAAGGTCTGTAACATGATTATTTGATAAATATATATATATATATATATATATAGTAAAATAATTATGACAATCAAGTTAACACATCTATCACCACACTTATTGACTCTTGTGCATAGGGGGAGAGTTGAGGAAACTTAGATATACTCTCTTCAAAAATTTCAAGTAAACAATATAGTACTATTAATGATAGTCGCCATATTGTCCACAGTATCTCCAGAAGTTAAGCACCATTTGACTGAAAGTTTCATGTGTGCTTTTTAAAATAAATGATTGTTTTTCTTTACTAGACTGTTTTGAGGTCAGAGAAATGCTTGATACTAGCATTTTCAAATTATTTATTTAAGTCAGCCTAAATATCCCAAATGGCATGTAGAACACTTATTTAAGTAGTTTGCTATTTACTAGGTTTTACATTCATTGCTTTACGTAGAATGAAAAAAATTAATATAATAGAAATTACTGTTATGATACTTCAAAACTAAAATACAGAATGACTGATGGCTAAAGTTCAACTACAGCCTTTGAACAGATCATTTAATTTTAATTGAAAAGGGGCCCAAATGGGAAGCAAAAAATAATTTAAAGCAAAAACAATAATTAAACAGCTAGTATTTGTTGCAATTTACAATGGTCTTCAGCATTCTGGCATCTCACAATATGCTTTGGTAAGATTGTTAAAAATCTATAAAAATTTGTGGATATTTAAAACATCAGGCTTCTATCTTGTGTCTCCTTTACCCCCTGAAGCTTATAATTCAGTGCATCCACCTCGTAGAATAAAAAGGGAAAATGAATATGGTATCCCCATCTTAAATGTTTTAAAAAAATCTATAAAAATGATGACAGGGGATTGGAGATGTAGCTCAGTGGTAGGGTACTGGCCTAGCAAGCACAAGGCCCTGGGTTCAATCCCCAGCACCACAAAAAATGATGACAATATGTTAATATTGAGAATTGTATGATATGTTACAGAAATTGAAAAGAATGGAGGATCCATGAAGATAAAGGAGATAGTGCTTGTGTTGCCCTGGAAGATGAATGGAATTAGAGTCTTCTAAAAAAAGAAGAAAGGGCATTCCAATGAAAGGTTAGGATGCACAAAAGTACAAACATATTTATAGAGAGAGTGTGGACAGCAGAATGATCAGTACCAATTCTATGTGTAGAAAATAATGAGGAATGATGTTTAAAAAATAAATCTTTCACTGAAAAGGCACAATACAGGGCTCAGAATCTAATAATCTGAAATTACGCCCAGACTCTGTCAAATGCAGGCTGTTTGTGATCTTTTGCTAGTTGCCATCCATCCTGAATCTCCATTCTCCCATCTGTAAAATTACATGTTTGTTGAGAATTAAATACAAACATGTAAACTTGTAAATGTTAGTGTAATTATTATGATTATGGAACACTGGCATTGGAGCAGAAGTACTTACACTGTATGTGGTAAGACATTTGTTGAACAGGAAAGTGGCATAATTGCAGCAGTGCTTAAGAAAAATTACTCCCGTTAATGACAGTTGAGACAAACTGGTTGGATTAAGACCAGAGTCAGGAAAGCTAGTCAGGAAACTACTGTAGAAGTCTCAGGCTGACATGTCAAATTATGCATTGTGGTGATAGCAAAGGAATATCATAGGATATAAAATTTACATTGCTCAAAGACTATATGTAATAGTAGATGGATACCCTCTCTGATTCTAAAATGGATGATATTGTTCTACAGTTAAATTTTCAGTAATATTTCAAGTCCAATAAATATATTTTATTGAGTGCATATGCTTACATATAAGACATGCTAAACATTAACTTGCACAAGAAATACATGATGTGTTTTCCAAATCAAAAGTAAGCTGTCAGCACTTATTTCATGTCAACATAAACAGTAATAGTAGTGATAGCCTGAAAGTCTAGTAGCAAATATGAAATATGAAAGACTAAATTTTCAGACAGAAAAATTTTTAATTATATCATATAATACATGCTAGTATTAGCCATAAATAATTTTCCTTTTTTTGAAGATCAAGCAGCCAAGATCATTTCACTAATTATCAATAGTCAACCAGTACATCAATTATTGTCTAATGAAATTACAGAATGCAGTGATCAGATACGTTTTTGGAAATACAGAGTTGTGAAGAATGATGAGTAATGACATTCCTTTAGATGTTTAAAAACAACTATCTGCATCAGAGAATATTTATTTATTTAGTTCTCATTTAGCACTTCCAGCTTATGTCACTAGTAGTAAAGTGCAGTTGATAATTTTAATATATTTTGGGGTTCTGAGTCTTTAAAATATCAGATTTGGAATCAGAAGATGTGCTCAAGTCCTGGTCCCAACACTTGTTGGCTCTGTGACTTTTTGTGCTTAAGAGTTTTGTATTTTCTGCAGAGCAAATGTTTTATTTAAGGGTTCTGGGTCTGATAATGTAGACCACTCACAGTTTTATTTATTTATTTATTTATTTATTTTGGGGGTACCAGGGATTGAACTCAGGGGCACTCAACCACTGAGCCATAGCCCCAGCCCTATTTTGTATTTTATTTAGAGACAGGGTCTCACTGAGTTGCTTAGGGCCTCGTTAAGTTGCTGAGGCTGGCTTTGAACTTGCAATCCTACTGCCTCAGCCTCCTGAGCTTCTGGGATTACAGGCATGTCCCATCACACCAGTCTCTACTCATAGTTTTGAAACATCCCCTGTTCTCCTTACTCTTGAGCACCTAGGGATTTACCCCAATCTCCTCTTTCAGGATTGTATTAGTTTGCGGGGATTGCCATAACAAAATACAACAGACTGGATGGCTTAACCAACAGAAATTTCTGTTCTCACATTCTGGGGGCTACAAGTCCAAGATCAAAGCATGAGCAGGCTTGATTTCCTCTGAGGCCTCTCTTGGGCTTGTAGGTGGCCAACTTTCCACAAGTACCTTCACATGATCTTTCTTTTGTGCATATGTCCATGTCCTAATCACTTCTTCAATACACCAGTTATATTGGTTTGTGGCTGACTCTAATGATGTTTTGTTTTGACTTAATTGCCTCTTTAAAGACCCGTCTCCAAATACAGCCACCTTTGGGCATACTGGAATTCAGGAATTCAACATGTGAATTTGAAGGGAGGGGACACAATTCAGTCCATAACAAGAATGATCTTTCATATCTTATGAATCTTTTGTTACATATTTTTGAGTGAGCATGCTCTAACATGCAAGATTTTTACTTAAATTCGTACTTCAGAATGACTGGAATTGTTCATTCACAAATATTTAATAATTTCTACTATGGACCAGAGTCTAAGCTATATATATTGGGGATTCAAGGTGAAATACAATAGGGATCCTATTTTTAAAAATTTACATCCTAGGGGAGGGAAATGTGAAAACATGGATAATAAAGACGTGGTAGTTAAGACAGAATGATGTGGGAAGAGTGAGGACCTTGTATTTTATACTAGAAGATGTAAGTTTTAAGATAATATTCTGGTTTTATCTCTCCCCACATCAGTTCTCCACCATTGTAAGCTCTACATTGTGTCCTAGGCTGTGGATGGCAAGGCTGACTCCTATGGAGTATATGAAATCTATGATGCAGACTTTCTGATTCTTTGGTTTTGGCTTTTCTTTGGGTTAGTCCAAGAGATCAAAGGCTCCAGAAAGAAATCAATGGGCATGAAGAGAGAGAGGGAAAGAGAAATTACATGTGTCTAACAGTGGTTGGATCCCTATATGACAAAAAGTATGGCATGCCTATTAGCCTGTCTCTCCTCCCGAGCTCCAGCTCTCACTTGGCTCCAGTAGGTCTAGGGGTGGTAACAGATCCTTGGAGTTGTTAGTTCCCAGATGCCTCAGCATTGCCATTGGCTCCTTCAACCCTTTACTTCCATAAAGAATCCCTTCACTCTATTCTCTTTGCTTTTCCTACTTAATATCCCCCCTATTTCCTGGGGAAGCTGGACTTACACTAATTGTAATGTATCATATGTGTTTCACAGCAAGGGGATTATGGCTGTTGGGTGGGGATAAGATTAAAATGAGGAAAAGTGGATGGAAGGAGACTGGTCAGGACACTCTGGCAAGGGTCCAGTGAATTGAAAGTGGGGATGAAAAAGAAGGGATGGAAGGAAGATAAGGGAAGTCAATTGGGTGTTGGGAGAAAAGCAAAGCATAGAGTCAAGAATAATTCTCAGGTGTTTTTTCTTTATGCATGAGAGTGATGCTACCTACTTCAGTAGAGTGTAGGAAGTATAAAGAGTTGGCATAAATAATTAATCCAATTGGAATATACTGAATTTATAGTGACATACTATATCCAGATAGGAAGTAGGTATATAGGTATGAAGGTAAATGCAAAGATTAGAAATAGGTATACTGGGGGCTGGGGTTGTAGCTCAGTGGTAAAGCACTTGCTTTGCACATGTGGGGCACTGGTTTCAATCCTCAGCACCACATAAAAATAAATAAAATAAATAGAGTAAAGATATTGTGTCCATCTTAGAAAAAAAAAGTAGGTATACTGGAGTTACAGAAAGAGGTCCGGACCAGAGATTAAAATGAAGGAGTGATGTAGCATATAGGAAGTAATGGAAACCAGGTTGAAAATAAATAGTACAGAAGTAACATGTATAGTGGAAAAAGAAGTGGCTAAGAGTCTATGTAGATATGCTGTTTATGGTTCAGGGAAAGAAGAAAAGCCAACATAAGATTAAGCTTTGTTTGGTAGTGAGAAATGCTACCAGTAGCTTTATCAAAAAAGGGGAAAAAAAGGATTGTGGGTCACTGGTCATCTTGGCTCAAGCAGATTACATAGGTGAACAGGGTAGCACTGTGGTGCACACCTGTAATCCCAGAGACTCAGGAAGCTGAGACAGGAGGATCACAAGTTTAAAGCCAGTCTCAGCAATTTAGTGAGGCTCTAAACAACTCAGCAAGACCCTATGTCAAAAAAGAAAAAGGGCTGGGGATGTGGCTGAGTGGACAAGTGCCCCTGGAATTCAAACCATAGTACCAAAATAAATAAATAAAGAAAGAATAAAAATAAAAGGTGAACAGAGCAAAAATATGAACAAAATCACTTCAGCAAGGAACAGAAAGATCTGTTATGAAATTTGATTATGGAAAGAAGATCTAAGGTATTTTAAAGGCCAAATCTGAGTGATGCTACACAGGAAGAGCTATTCAATCTAAGAAAAAATGATAAAAGAAGCTCTTCAATTTCTCTGAATATTAGTAATTTAGTTATAGCAAGAAAAATTACAAAAGAATATAAAGCATATAATTCATAACTTAATTTAAGTGAAATTGTCTTCTTTAATAAGACTTCTCAATCTTATGTGTTTTTCTTTTTTTCTCTTTGTAAACATTTCCTCTTATTTTTAGTTGCGGTTGTCATTTTATCAATTATTACTTTTTCCAGACTAATTTTTCAATATCATATCTTGCACTTACAATTCACAAGTCCTACCACTGTCTTTAAATTTCATTTTAGAAATCAATTTCCATCTTTATCCAAACAGCAAGCAGTTTGAACACAAACACAGACACATAACAGTAACAGAAGAGCAATCTTTTTATCATAGCAGTTTGTTCATTTGCCATAAATGAATGTAAATGTAAGCCTATGGATAAAACTGTCACCTTTCTGATAAGGGTTGATTTACTTGTGAGAAAACACTAAAAAACCTATATTAGAATAGGTGTAAGTTCAAAATATATCACATTGAAAGGAAAACATTGTAGGCTGATGCCTTGACTAGATCATTTATAAAGAGTATGACTGAGTGGGAGAGAGAGAAATACTGTCATACTTGCCTCCTATATTACACATCACCATTCTGTCAAGTCAAATCTAATATAAATGAATCACATTAATCAGAAAATGTGAATTTGTACATGACAAGCTAAAGGGGCATGCCATTTCCAATTAGATTAGTGATCTAAAATTAGCTACTGACACAAGCAAGTATACATGGTCAATTTGCCTGCCTGAAACTGAAAATTAAATAAGACATATTGGATAATAGATAGTCCTAGAGGGGACATGCAGCTGTAATTCACTCAAGTTGCTCAGTTGATGTCACAAGCCACCAAAGAATATTCAATCTTGTGCTCATTTTGAGATGCTTGGATTTAACTCAAGAAAATACTTGGATCAATTGTCCATTGATTTGGTTCTGTGAATAGTAGGGGGTGAGAACAGAGAGTACATTCACTGTTGTTTCAATAGAGAAGTAAATTGAGATGGCAAAGGAAAATGGTTCATTGAAAGATCAATATCTCATTATTGATATATATCAGTACTCTTGATATGGAGGAACATGTCTTTATAGAAAGTCACTTAAGCATTTTATATCTGACTTTTTTCAATTTTACATTGTAAATAATATACCCAACATCACCTTTCTCATAGATAGTTGTCAGTCTTGATCAAAAATAACAGACAAAGGGACTTCAAGGAATTAAAAATGTTTTTCATGTTGTCATTGTCGTTATCTTTCCTTTAAAATGCAACTAGGAGTCATTTTTGTAAGGTTTACTTTGTAAATTTTCATCTTGTGCATATCTGTGATGTAAGAATATATCATATATCATCAACAAAGTCACATAGCAGGTTTACTTGTTAAAGGTAAAGAATGACAAATTGACATATGAAGGTCCTATGTCTCCATCTCAGGTAAAAGAAGTAAAATGCAAGAGGCCTGAACTTGGTGGTGGTGGGGATATGACTTATTTTCACAGTGGCAGAATAGACTTAGTTGAACAGATTATTAATAACACAATTTCATTGACAAATCACATATACCTACAAATCTGTTGTAAAAATATGACATAGTTCAGCAAATTTTCCAAAATATGAGTGTATTTTTAGGTAATTTTAGTTTCCAATTAACCTTCCTACTTTTGAGGAAAACCTACTGTATCATGTATATAATAAAACACATTTGTAAGAATGCAGCAATTAGGAATATGGACAACAGATTTGAATTATTACTTTACCCAAAGGAGGTTTCGAAATGGGCAATAAGCATATGCTAAAATTCTCAATACTATTGTTCCTCAGAGAAATGCAAATCAATGAGATACTATTAAATGTCCACCTAAAATTAAAGACACGAACAATGCTCTGTTTTGACAAGGATGTGAAGCAACTGGAACTGTTATACATTGTTGCAAGGAGTGAAAGTTGATACAGCTACTTTGGAAAAATGTTTGGCAGTACATATTAAAGCTAACCATAATGTTGTCCCTGTGTTCTATCAATTGCATGCTTACATTTATACCCAAGAAAATGAATGCAAAAGTCAGGAACAAGAATGTTCTTAGCAGCTTAATTCTTAATAGCTTCAAAGTATAAACAACTCAAATGTCCATCAAAACTAAAAAGTAATAAATACACAATGGTATATTCATTCTATGGAATACTACTCTGTAATAAAAAATTATGAACTACTGCTACACTGAACAATGTAGATTACTGTTACAGACATACTGATGAGCCTGGAAAGCCAAACAGGCAAGATTATATACTTTATGATTCAATTTGTATGTGGTTCCATAAGAGGAAAATCAAATTAATAATACTAGAAGTCAGACCCCTAGTTACCTCTGAGAGTATGGAACGAGTGGCAAGTTCAAGAGAGAGGCCTCTGGGGTTTTGAAAATATTTTGTAACTTGATCTGAGTGTTGGATTTTCAGGTGTATGTGTGTGTGCCGATGCACGTTTTTGTGTGTGCATGCAAGCATTCATAGTTGCAAATTTAACATTTGTGCATTTCAATGTGTATCTTTTACTCCAATAAAGATTTTTAAAAGAACAAGTAAATATTTAAAACCCCATATTGAAAGAAAAAAGTGAATTTCTGAGAAAGTATAAAATATTAACATAGAATTTAAATTTCCAGCAATATTATTAAGTCATTCTAAAAGAAAATGTTGAAGCAATACTCAAAATGATAAGGTGTTATAGTTTCTAAAACTCTGCCACTATGACTGTTCCATCCTGACACATATTTTCCCACAAAAGCTTCATCAGTTCAATAAGCTTGCCAACTACTTCTGATGTCCTTGAAACATTTCAGTTCCTATTCAGTATCATTTAAAAAAAATCTTTGTGTATATTTTACACTGATGAATTTATTGGTTTCTCTCCAGACATTTTTTTACATGTTTATGTGTTCAATTATGTAAACCTATGAGACTATGTGCAGGATTGTTGACTGGAAAAAGTGAACTGTAAACGGATCTAATGAGGAATTCTCTTTGTATATTGTAGATCTGAGGCTATTGCGACTTAGAGTCATCTGAAAAATTTTTAATGTCCAAATGCTCAATGGGATGATTAATTTGTAAATGGTACTAATTGTTTTCCTTCATATATATTGCTCTAATTTGAACAATCAAAATAATGCACACTGAGGCTTTAAAAAGTATAAACTATTCCTTGAATTTTGAAATAGAATATATTATCAAGAGATTACCCCTCTGGCTGCAATAGCACTGGCGGTGGTGGAGGGGGGGATATCAGGACAAAATAAGGCAAGAGTCTTTCCAAATACTAAATGTTTATGTGAAAGGTTCCTTGTTTTATTTAAGCTATTAATTCATTATGTTCAGAGTTATGTTAAGAAATTTCTCCTAATGGAGATTTTCTTGTACTTCTTATAATTCTTATTCTTTTACTTTATGGCAAATTAAGGCTCAGCAACTAAACATATCAAAATTTGTCCCACACATAAAATTTGAAGCCTAGGGCTGAACACCTTGAAAGTAGCAGAGGCTGTTCACATTGTGGATGACTGGTGTTTGGGAGGTCTGGAATGAGGAAGGATTAAACATTAAAAAGCCAGTGGATAAATTTAATTAGGCACAGAAAGAAAGAAAAGGAAGAAGGGGATCATATTCTAGTTATGCCATGTGGGGGACACACATTTAATCACAAAAGATTGTAGCTTTCAAACTCACCTATTATGCCATTGACCTTCTAAAAATGCCAAAAAGTGGCTAAGACATATGTTATTTCATTGTAACACTGAGAACCTAAAACACAAAGAAAAGAAGTAATCAGCTGAGTCTTGAAAATTGAGTCCTTTACCTGTAACTTCTACTTATACATTCTTCTGGGGAGCTCTACCTGTGATTATATGTAGAATTAAGATTCTTAAATGTATTTTAATATATAATACATTCACATGTTTCAAAATTTAAATGATTTAAAGAGACATTCTTTCTTCTGTCTTTGTCTCTCAGACATCCCATTAACCTCCCCCAATAAAATCATTGTTACCAGTTTCTTAGGGACATTTCTGGAGATATTTAATGCTCATGAGAGAAAATACACAAACACATGCAAACACACACACATACACACATATAACGGTTTCCAACGTTTTCACAAACAATAGCATACTGTGAATATTATTCTGTATCTTGTTTGATTTTGTGTGAATATATCACGGGTATCATTCCTTAGAGTATTAGATAAAGTTTTCTATGTGCTATTTGTATGCCAACAGTACTATCCCATCTATTTTTCTACCCTTAGGAGAAATGTGTGGTGAACTGAAAGCTTACAGAAATTGAGTATACAAAAATTGTGGCTCCATCACCTACTGACAAACTTTGAAATGTGGGAAAGGTGTCTAACTCTCTCAAAAATGCTAGTGATGCCTTCTTCACAAGATTGTTGTGATAATCTTACGAGTTTAGAATTGGGAGCCATGCAGTCTGGCTAATAGCTTATTATTTGTGTTCTCAAACAGTTATTTAATCTCTTTGAGCTTCAGTTTCTTTTGTTGAATATACATTGTTTCTGATAACTACTAAAAAAACAATTTAACCATTGTAAGAGGACATTTTGAATTATCACAAAGAAACACATCTACATAATCATTTTGCAGAAAAAAATAAAACAGAGAGCATTCCTAGAAACTCAGAAGCTCCCACTGTGTCCCTTTCTAGTTATTAAATTTCTTCTCCGAAAGTAACATCACCCTGAATTGTAATATGATAATGCAATCTTGCATGCTTCTGAATTTAATATAAATGTAACTAAAAGTTATATGATTTTTGTTGTTTAGCTTTTTTTGTTCAAGGTTTGGCTTGTGAGATTCATCCATACATATTTTTTAAACATTTATTTTGTAGTTGTAGGTGGACACAATACCCTCATTTTATTTTTATGTGGTGCTGAGGACCGAACCCAGTGCCTCATGCATGCTAGGTGAGAACTGTAACACTGAGCCACAACCCCAGCCCTCATCCATATTTTTGAAATGGCAGTAGTTCTTCATTTTCATTGCTGTATAGTATTTTCATGTAATAATTGGCCAAGGTTTGTGTATTCACTTTATATAAGTACAGATGTTGATGCACACATATACTGCTTGCAGCTTTTATCTTTTATTATTATACTGCTCTAAATATTCTAGGACATGTATAGGTTTATCTTGCTTTTATACCTAGGAGTAGAATTGCTGGGTCATTGGGTATCTTAGGCTCAGAATATCCAGTAATTGGTGGTAACTATTTGTCTAAAGTTTCAATCAGAATTTATAGCTAAAAGTATCAGAAACCAACTTTGGTTGATTTAAGGAAAAAGGAACTGCAAATTGGTGCAGCCAATATGGAAAGCACTATGGAGATTTCTTGGAAAACTGGGAATGGAACCACCATTTGACCCAGCTCCGTCTCCTTGGTCTATACCCAAAGGACTTAGAAACAGCATACTACAGGCACACAGCCACATCAATGTTTATAGCAGCACAATTCACAATAGCTAAACTGTGTAACCAACCTAAATGCTCTTCAATAGATGAATGGATAAAAAAAAGTGTGGCATATATACACAATGGAATATTACTCAGCAATAAAAGAGAATAAAATCATGGCATTTTCAGGTAAATGGATGGAGTTAGAGAAGATAATGCTAAGTGAAGTTAGCCAATCCCAAAAAAGCAAAGGCCAAATGTTTTCTTTGATATAAGGAGGCTGATTTATAGTGGGATAGGCAGCGGGAGCATGGGAGGAATAGACAAACTAGCATGGGGTTATTAATAATGGTGGAATGTGATGATCATTATTATACAAAGTACATGTATGAAGACATGAATTGGTGTGAATATACTGTGTATACAACCAGAGATATGAAAAATTGTGCTCTATACATGTAATAAGAATTATAATGCATTCCACTGTCATATATAAAAAAGGGAAAAAGGAATTTATCAAAAGGTTATTTAGTAAGTCATAGAATCACTTGGAGGATTTAAAAATAGTCTCAGAAAAAGATGAGGAGAAAGGAAGGCTGCATGGGCTGAAATGCAGCCAACATCACATCGTAAAACTAGTGTCAGGAGGACAAAAACTGCAGCCATGCTCTGTACCACACCCATAGTTTACATAGACAATGTTGGATGCAATGTTTATGAGCCTCTGGGACTCATAATACTGCATCCCTCTGATTATTACCACTGAAAAGGAATGCATTGTCCTGGCTTCTTTTTTAAATTTTTAAAATTTATTTGTTCTAATCAGTTATGCATGACTGCAGAATGCTCTTCAATTCATTGTACACAAATGGAGCACAATTTTTCACTTCTCTAGTTGTATACCAAGTAAGGTCACACCATCTGTGCAATCATATGTGCACCTAGGGTATCCCCATGCCTGCTCTCCTTCCCTCTCTCCCTTTTGCCTAATCCAAAATTCCTTTTTTACTTCCTGGCTTGTGATTCAAGGTATGGTGTGTGCACAGCTGATCGGCCAGTCCTAGGTCACACATCCAGACTGCAGATGCAAGAAATTCTGGAAAAGTAATGCATGATGTGAGTACTTTTCAAATAGAGAAATAGAGTTCAAATATTGAGTATAAAAAAGTATGAATGAGCTGGGCTCAGTGGCACACTCTTGTAATCTCAGCAGCATGGGAGGTTGAGACAGGAGGATTGTGAGTTCAACTCCAGCCTCAGCAAAAGTGAGGCACTAAGCAGCTCAGTGAGACTCCATCTCTAAATAAAATACGAAATAGGAGTGGGGTATGGCTCAGTTGCTGAGTGTCCCTGAGTTCAGTCCCAGGACCCCCCTCCCCCGTCAAAAGAAAAATTACAAATGACCATTACCATGCTCAATAAATTGGTTTCTTCTAAGATTGACTATTTCTTCTCAACTTAAATATCTGGGAAAAAAACACCAGATATTTGTCTCCTTCCATTATGAAATAAAGCAAACTAAATAAAAAGTATGATTTAAATTCAGCTCTTTAAAATAATTTTTTCTTGGATATATATTCAATAACTATTACATGAGATTAATTGTGAACACAAATTTGAGGTTTTTAAAATTTCAAATATTTGTAGTTATTAGAAAGTAGAAATTCAATGTTAGAATATACTAGAGATTTTCTAATATGAAGAGAAAATGCTGTCATTTTCATGTCTTATAGTTTTTGAGTATGTGCATACCTGGTTTTATCACATTTCAGAAGCAGATACTGCCTGAGAATTTCCCAGTTCTGGCCCCCAAACCACTCGGTTCAAATTTAGGGCAGCTGAGGCCAGTTCTTTGCAACTATATACTCCTTCGTTAATTTTTGAACAATAAGTCTGTTTTATTCTGTCTTATCACTGTTTTCTTCTCTTGATTCCTCTGGCCTCCTTAAACTGGGATTCTACTGATAACTTCATTCCATTGTGTACAAACTCCTATCCATCTTAAGTTTTTTTTTTTTTTTTTGAAGAGTACTTTCTCTTCTTAACTATGAGTAATTTCTTTCCTAGTCTGTAATTTCTTCCCTTGTAGTACATTTTAATGGAGGCTGCCAGCCATGTGTGTTACATAGTAGACCATGAATCCAAGAGGTGAGTTAGCCTTTTAATACATTACTGGTGTTGCTTCTGGACACTTTTCTCCCCAATCCTCTTGTAAAATTTTATTCTCCTTGGAAATTCACTACAGTTTGAATTCTACCTGCATTTCCCAAAAGTATGGTCAATCTACCTGTCACCTGTTCCTCCCTCCATATCCACGAAAGTGACTAACTCCCAGTTTTTCTCCCTTGGCCTAATTCTAGGAGATTTTAATATTTCTGGAGATATCTTATGCAAAAAATTAAAATAAATGGTCTTGCAATTAATTTAGCTCCCTACTCATAGGCCTATACCTTATATTCTGATAAGATGTGAAAATTGATTCCCTTCAGCTTCCTATGTTCTGACCACAACTTCCTACCTTTATCTTTCTTACCACTTTATCTTCATTTGGTAGTTTTATTTGGTTAGAGATATTTTTAAATATTCACATGCAGGAGTAGTTTCATACACATGAGTGATGTGGTCTCCAAATTTGGTTGGACTCCCAGTAAATCACTCCAGCCATTTTATCTCATATTATACCTCTATTACATTCCCCTCAATTACTGTTCCAAAACTTCAAAATTTACCTCACGTCCCACCTTCTCTGAACAACAGCTGATTTCATTCTCAGCTGATGACCTTGCCTTTACATCAATGGAAAAATTGAGGTCATCATGGAGGTCTCACTCAATTTCTCTGTAAACATATCTATATTCATTGGTTTTTACTTTCTTTCCTTCACCCCAGAAGTCTTCAATGTCCCTTACGAGTTCAAGGTCAACACATGTCTCTGGCCCAACTCAATCTCCCTCTGTATTTGCTCTGTCCTTGCTTTCTTAGTCATCTTTTCCTCATCCTCTTTATTGGATCTTCCTCTCAGTCCATAAACACCTGAAGATCTTTTCATTTTAAAAGTTCTTTGGGCTTGCATTCCATTCCATTGCCGTCCTGTTTCCCTCTGTTCACTCTCAGATCTTTTGAAAGCACAGCAATTCAGTTTTACTCCTCGAGCTCTGAAATCTGCCTTTCTCATTCCTCTCCTGAAACCTCCTTCCCTAAGATACATCATGACCTAGTTGCTAAATCTAACACACTTTTCCAGTCTTTTATAAATGAACTTGTCTGTTTTTGACACTGCTAATTGCTTTCTCCATTTAACATGTAATATCTTTTTTATGATTATAAAAGTAGTACTTGTTCATTACAGAATGTATGGAAAATGTAAAAAAGTACAAGGAAGGAAAACAGCATTATCTGTAATAGCAGGAACTTGTGATAATCACTGTTAACATATATATATATATATATATATATATATATATATATATATATATATATATATATATATATATAATATATCCATAAATAGAGATAGATATAGATATATGTAGGCAAGATTGTGTACAGTAGCATTTACTTGCCTTTTAGATATAATATTATATTGTGAATATTTTCCTGTATCCTTTAATATTTTTGAAGCTTCTTATAACTGTGGCACAATATTTTAGAAGTCAGATGACTTGTCATTAATTTAGTCATTTCCCTACCATTGGATATATGACTCATTTTATCTTCCCTATTATAAATAAAAGTGCTATATCTGTACATAAATATTTGACAATTTCCTTGAGATTATTTCTTTAGAAAAAATTATTGCAGGAGAATTATTAGGTCTGAGAATGTAAATCTTTTTTTAGGGGTTGTCACATAATGTTCATTGACTCCCAGGAAAGTTGTGATGATTCATAATCTCATTTACAATGAGCACGGTTACCTATTTCCCTTTTGTCTTCAAGCTTTCTACTCTATTTCTATTATAATGTCATTCAATCTACTTCCACAATAATATCCTCCTCTAGCTCTCCTTGTTCTTTTCTGACTGCAATTTTTGTCCCTTTTTCTGGAGCTTATGTTTGTAAAACATTCCCTTAAACTTGATTTTCCCTATAGTTAAATACTTAGCTCACTGCCCCTTTTAATTTATTTTTTTTCTAGGATTATTTCTTCTACTTCAATAGTTTCAATTTCCTCAATTATGCTAAAAATTTCCAAATAAAAAAGGTACCTGATCCAGCCTTTCTCCTGAATTGTAGACTCATGGATAGAATTATCTATAAGGCACCATTCTTCTGTTATCCTGCAAATAATCAACAACTCAGTCTATCAAAAAGATATGTTGCTGGGCCAACCGGCCAAGGAGTTGTTCAAACTTAAAACCTGGTGGGTTGGTCAACCCAACCCATTACAACCTACATCCCCATCACAGGGAGAGAAGACTGCAATTTAAAAGGCACCTTCCTGAGTAGAGAATATATTCAAGACAGTAATATTTTCAAATAGATTATTTCTTTTCCTGTTTGAGAGATAAATATTTTGTGAATTTTGTTGTTGGCCCAAGTTAGTTAAGGCCTTACTTTTGTAGAGCTGGAATGGGGCTGTAACTCAGTGGTAAAACAAATGCTCAGCATGCACAAGGCTCTGAATTTGATCTCTACAACAACAACAACAACAACAACAACAAAGTAATGATGAAACTTTCATTGCTTCTAGCCCAAAATATTACTCTGTCCCTTGGAACTTATAACCTATAAGTATACACTTGAGAAAACAGTAAACCACATAAGGATATTCAAAATATGAAATCATATTACTTTTAAGCTAAAAGGCACAGCTGAGACATCCAGTTGAATGCCTTCATTTTGTAAATTAACCATTTGGGAGCATGATTAGTTAGTAGCAGAAATCCCTAAAATCTAAATGTTCTAACTCTTGTTCCAGTATGCAGTTCATTGCATAAATGTTTAAACATTTTTTTATATTTATTTTTTAGTTGTAGTTGAACATATACCTTTATTTTTTAAAATTTATTTTTATGTGGTGCTGAGGATCAACCCAAGCCCTCACATTTGCTAGGCAAGTGCTCTACCACTTAGCCACAATCCCAGTCTTCACGTGTTCTTTTTAAAAATATTTTTGTAATTGTAGATAGACATAACTTATTTATTTATTTATTTATTTATTTATTTTTTAATGTGGTGCTGAGGACCAAACCCAGTACTTCACATGGGCTAGGCAAGCACTCTACCACTGAGCCTAAACCCCAGCCCTCCACATGTTCTTAACCTAATTTCTCTGGAAAACCTCTACAAAAAGATACATAAAAGTAGATTCTGGCACATTTTGCATCCCTAGGATCATACCTTTTAGAGAATCAGAGGGTTGCATTATGATATTCATATGTTTGAGGCACTTTTGCCTTTGTGAGCCACTTCATTTCCACAAAAAACATTAAAAATTATATTTTATGTCTTTATTGGTATGAAGAATAATGTAGATCAGATTAGTTTTATTATTATATATTCATTATTAATATCGTTTCCATTTTCCTTCTTCTTTTAAAATAAGACATTTTAGGCCTTCTTGAAGTATCCTGAGTCCTACATACTGTGTGGACTGTGACTAGTGGAGAAGTCAGTCCTGTTCATAATGTGTGATAAAGACTCTCAGAAGTCTTGTAAAAAGATAACCCATTTACTTTTGTTTTACTTAGTACTTCTAAAATTTTTGCTCACAATGTCCTATTACCATCTCAAAGCACACTTGTGTTCAATAGAACTCAGTTTAGAAAACATTCTCTGTTCTCAAACTGCAGTGATTACCACTCTGCAGAAATGTAGATGGTGATGCAAAATCAAGTTATTCTGACTTGGCTGTGGCTGAGATCTTTGAATTAGCTGTAAAATACTCATAAAAGCCTCTTCAGGATGTTTTATAGAGCATGTAAGCACTTCAAATTCTCAAATAGTTCATATTAACGTATGGAATATTTGACAATTATATTTCATTAGCACATCTTTCTAGTACATGGGAATGGTAATACACCATTAACTCATGCTTTTCCTTCTTAAGATAATCAAATAAAATTAGAGTGTCTATAAAACTAGATTTTCAGCTCATTTTCAGAAGATGGGTAATAGAAATTTCATGAATTAGAAATGACAGTATTCATTGCATCTACTTTAAGAAGTGACCTCATTCTCTAATGCTTTTATGATTCTTTTGACACATTGGTATGGAACAATCAACTTGTATCTGAAATACTTTTAATACCAGTGAGTATTCCTTTAAGAAGAATATTTTTTAATATTTGTTGTGAAGAACAAGGATCAGTTATAAACATAATAATCAAATGTCTTTTAGATCTGGACTTTTGCAGAGATCCTATGCCAAGCTAAGAGTCAAGATTTAACATAAGATTTATGTTTCACTCATAGTCTGATTTGCGTATTTGAAATTTTTCTGATGTAGAGTCCTCTATAAGATATAGAGGTTGTTTTGATCTTCCATCTTTGTCAATTGAACATGAGGCCTCCTCCACAATTGCTGTGGCAAAGGAGGAGAATGGTGGAAGGTCAAGTACTAGCTACTAAATATTTAAGTCTAGAAGTGACACCTAATATTTTTGCCCAAATCTACTGACCAGAACTAATTATATAGTCTTCTCAAGGTGTAATACTCCCCCATATCTGGAGGGAGGGCAGAAGTGGATATGGGAGAACATAGATGTATCTATCACACCAATCTTCAGATAAAAATTTATTTTTGTTTACTCAAACACACAGGTCTGAATCAATATAGTTGATTGCTGCTCTTTCCAGAAATTAAAAAAAATAATAGAGTATTTAAGTTTTCTACATGAATTATGAAGGAATTAACTGTTTATGTATAATTTTAAGCATCAAATTGATGACAACCTTTAGGAGGTGACCACATTATTGTCAGAAAGTTGAGGTCAGTAGCTACTACGAGTATCTAAATTTATCTTCCTAGCATAATATGATAAATCAGCATTTTTAATGGCAATCTGGATTTCTAGTATTAAACGCCTCAAAGTGGAGCATCCTCATCATGATCAACTTGGATATTTGCTAAAAATGAAGATAATTAACCCCACCTACAGAATGAGACTCTCTGGAGGTAGGAAATTACATGCTGTCCTGAGAATTACTAAGCACACTGATGTTTGAGAACCACTGACATCAAGGAAGTGGGTGGTGAATACTGGGAGAAAGAAATAATAGGCTTTCTTGAAGTCCAATTGTAGAGTGCAGCTTGCCTTGAAGCTTGCCTGGTTGGAAGCAAGAAGATCTGATTTGACTCATGTTAGTTCTGAACAGAAGAAATTTCCAAGATTAGGAGTCTCATGGGAATACCCTACTGTTCAAACAAAAGGCAGACCATTACATGTTAATAGCCTTGGGATCTAGTTTGAGCACAGAATTGATTAAAGAATCTTGCATTTTGCTGTGATTTAAAAAAAATTTCCACTTCTTGTCTTTTCCAGGTATATCTCATCCAATCTCATTAAGTACCTTTTAATTGATATTTGCAAATGTGTTCCTCTAAATTGAATCTCTTTGCTAAAATCAGACAATTGCCTGCTCAACATCTCCATTCAGGTGACTAGTAGGCTTTTCAACATTGACGTTGTCTAAAATTGATCTGATGCTTTTTCCTCAAATGTGCTCTTCCCATGGACTCACTTCCCATCACAGTTTGTGGAAACATCATTCTTTGTTGGTTCAGGCTAAAGCTACTGGAGTCATACTTGATTTACCTTTCTCACATATATGTCATATACTCTACCAACAAATCCTCTTAACTTCCCTTTCAAAAGATACCCGGGATTTGCCCACTTCTCATGCACCATTTCCACACACTGACAACTACACCAATCTAAGCTATCAATGTTTCCTCCTGGCCTAGTTGCAACAGTCACCTAAATGATCTGTCTGCTTCTTTATGCTCAAGCCTCATTAGTCTATTCTCAAGATGGCATCCAACAGAATACTCTTAAAACTTTATAACAGATCGTATCTATTACTACTCTAAAAGACTCCCCATTCCACTCAGAGGAAAAGCCAAAGTTCTTCCAATATCCTGCAAACCCTTGCATGATCTGGCTCTCCTTTCCAACCAAATTTTCTTCTATACATTCTCTTTATTTACTCATTTAAGACACATCAGTTTTTAAAAAATTTCCTTGAACAAACTAATCATGGTCTCTCCTCAGGACCTGTGTATTTGCTATTGTGATTGCTTGGATGATTTCCCATAAATAATTATTAGTTTTCTTTGTAGTATTTCTTCTAGGGTATCCCCCTCTATGAGATCTTCCCTGTCTACCATGCCTAAAATGTCATCCTCTTCTCAGTCTAGCTCATTATATTCCCTATCTTTCTCCTTAGTACTTATCACCATATAATACACATTTTATTTATATCTTGCTTATTATCTATCTCTAATCAGCAGTTTTAAAGACTCATGAAAATAACGTTTTTTGGTACACTTATATGTCCCAGCCTAGAGAACAGGGCTTAGCATTTGAAAGTCATTTGGTAAATGTTTCTTCAAATGATGAACCAATATTATCTTCTAATGGTAATCAGTCCTTGATTCATATATATTTCTGATATCCATGTTTTATTGATGTCTTTGTGAACTGCTGTTTACCATGGATTTTCATGTATCTTAAACTGAAAACTTTTCATTCAAAATTGTCAACAATAACTCAGAGCCAAGTGACAGAAAGTGAACATAATGACCATAACTTTAGCTCCCAAAGGGGAAAAAATTACAGGATGACAGGGTAGAATGAAAGAAATGGGATAAACAACTTATGCAAATATGGAGGTATGTAGCTGTGGTAGAGAGCATTTAAAATAGTTGTCACTCATTTTGCCTCCTGGTTTTCAAGAGAAATATCTTTCCCTTCAATGTGTGCCACATCTAGTGACTCATTTCTAACCAATAAAATATTGCAAAAATGAAGGTTTGTCATTTCCAAGATGAGGCTACAAACTAATCCCAGTTTCTTGTTGCTTGCTCTCTCTTGCTTTGGTTCACCTTCTCACTTGGATTAAACAAAATTCCACATTATGAGCTGCCATATTACAAAGAACTTAGGAAAGCCTCTGTCAATAGATAGTAAAAGATTGAGACCTTTAGTGCTAGTGAGAAATGAATCCTTCCAACAACTGGAATGAGCCTAGGAGCACATCTTTCCCCTTGGAGCCTTGAGATGACTGCTGCCCTGGCAACACCTTGACCGTAACCTGAGAGACTTTAAGCTAGAGGACCAAGCTAAGCCATTTCCAGTTTCCTCACCCACGGAAACTATGAGATAGCAAATATTTGCTGTTTTAAACCCCTAAGTTTTGGAGTAATTTTTTTTTTTTACTCAGTGTAGATAACTAATGCAGCGTCCATATAGCAAGATACATAATTACATACAAAAGTATCTTTTCAAGGAAATGTGAATGTGTGGTAATAAGTGATAATTTTGAGTGACTGCCTATGTTCACAATATCGATCAAGCTGTTTATATCTATTCATTAGTTCCACAAATAGTTTATTGAGAACCAACTCAATTATAGGAAGAATTCAAGATGAAGGAATAGAGTGATGAGCAAGTGTTTACTTTAGTGGAATTTATAATCTAGTGTGTGGTGAGAGTGATGAGGACCAGCATCAAGTCCAGAAATAAATGATTAATAATTTCAGATAGAAGATAAAATTGGGTGATATTTTATACATAGACTAGCCATTGGAGGTCCTGTATTGAGGGATTCTTGGAGTTTGTAGTTACTGATGAGAAAGATCAAGCAATGGGACAATCTCTGCCAAATATTACAAGCAGAAGGAACGGCAAATGCTGACCTGGGAATGAGAGTGTAGACAAGAGCTAGATCATGTAATTTGTTTTGGATATTATTATGATGCAGTGGAAAGCCCTGAGTGTTTAAATGGAGAAGTAGAATGTCCCATATTAAGTATTTGGAGGGTCATTCTGGCTTCTGTATATATAGAATGGATTGCAGTGAATGGGAAGAAATAGTTATAGGGTAATGAAGGTGAGAATGGCATTACATGGGAACAATAAATGGTTGTTCTACTCACCAGGGCTCAGTCACTACCCAGTTGCTTTTATTAACAATGGAGCACTGAGCTACAAGTCCTTGTCTGAGGGGGGACCAAGACCGTTGGTAGACTCACAAGTAGGTCTTACTAATTACTTGTTAGTACAACCTGACTGATTGGGAAATTGTTTTGTGCATGGGTGATGTTAGAGGAATATACAGAAACCAAATTTATAGTCAACTAATTTGTTCTTAAGACAGGGTCAGCTTTACATCTTTTATTAATTAAAAGAATATTAGAGCATGCATTAGATTGTTTTGCTCAAATAACAACTCCTTACTGCTCAAGAAGAAAACACAACTTAGATGGTTTTAAAACAGCTGTTAGTATTTTCTTTTTGTGTTCATAAGTAAGATTTTTATGACCTTGAAGGCTAGCTTTGCAGCACTATAAACCAATTAAATGTTAAGCATAGTCTCTCTTAACCTTGGTAATAAGTATTCCACATAGAAATGGTTCTTCAACTCCCTTTATGCTGATTAGGATTCTAAATAAAAAATAAATTACAAGAAGAGATATACTCTGTTGATTGGCCTTATCAACTTCAATGAGAAAGAATGATAATGATGAAATGTGTCGTGGGATGGGAAAGTGGAAATGCTTACAGCTGGTACTTTGACAAACTACTAGCTTGATGCTGACTCATCGTCTGAAGGCCTAATGGAAAGTGAGATGAGAGCGAAGTGAAGTAGGAAGTGGACATAAGCTTTCCAAGTCACCAGGGTTCCTTAAGTATTATAAAAGCAATAAAGCCTGATAACATGACTTTATTGTAAGTTTAGCACTCAGGTGGGGACTATTGAGAACAAAATAGGCCCTAACTGTAAGTGCACCTTTGAATATATGTATGGGGAGGGATGGTATATTACTTCTTAATGCTGCTCTAACAAATAAACCACAAATTGGTTGTTTAAAGCAATAGAAACTTATACTTTCATGATACTGGAGGTCAGAAATCTGAAGTCAAGGTGTTAGCAGGGTTGGTTCCTTCTGAAGTATCTAAAGAAGCATCTGTTCCTTGTTTCTGTCCTAGTCTCTGGTGGCACTAGCACACCTTGGTGCTCTTTGGCGTGTAGAAATATCACTCCATTCTCCACTTCTGTATTCATGTGGCTGCCTTCCTTGTGGGGTTTTTTTTTTTTTTTTGAGTCTCAGATTTCCCTCTTTCTTTCCTTTACAAACACAACAACTCTTTGGATTTAAACCCCACTCTAAATCCAGGATGAACTCAGCTTGAGATTCTTAACTTAATACATCTGCATGGACTCTATTGCCAAATAAGGTCACATTTCTAGGTATGTTGCGGGGGTCAGGATTTGATCATATCTCTTGAGGGGGATACAATTCAAGCCCCTACTGGGGAGGGTACTGAGGATTGAACGCAGGGTGCTCTATCACTGAGCTTATTTTTCAATTTGAATCAGAGTTTCACTAAGTTGCCAAGGCTGGCCTTGAAGTTGCAGTTCTCTTGTCTTGTCCTCCTGAGTCACTGGGATTACAAGCATATGCCACAATGCCCAGCAGCAGACTTGTGCTTTTATGGCAACTTGCTCTCACAAGAACTAACTCAAGGTCCCAGGAAAACTATCTCAATTACCTTCAAAGGCAGTGTCCCCAATGACTCAACAACCTCTCCCTAGGCCCAATCTTTTAAAGATTCTGCCATTTAACAACACCACACTGGAGAACAAGCTTCCAACACACAAACACTTGGGGATACATAGTCAAACAAAATCCAAACAATAGCAACTACACCTAAGAAACACAGAAGTGAAAATCTATTTTAAAGGTTTCATCAGTAGAGTGGACACTGCAGAGGGAAAAAAAAATTAGTGTTCAAAGAAAAGAATCTTGCTAACCTGTAATTCTGTATTCTGCAAAATTATTATGTAAAAGTGAAAGAGAAATACTTTCGCAGACAAACAAAAATTGAAGGAACATGCCACCAGTCGACCTGCCTTGTAAGAAATGTTAAAAAAAACTTCATAAATAAGGAAAATGATATAGGTCAGAATCTCAGGTCTACATAAAGAAAAGAAGCATAATAAAAAGAAAGAAATGGAGCTGGAGGTGTAGCTCCATGGTAGAGTGCTTGCCAAACATGTGCAAGATCCTGGGTTTAATTTCCAGAACTACCAAAAGAAAAGGGGAATAAATGAAAGTTAAAAAAATATTTTAATTTCTGTATTCCTAATTGATCTAACGGATAACTATTTGTTCATAATAATAGCAATACTTTACTTGATGATTATAGCTGATGGATACGTAAAATGAACAACAGTGATATAATAAGGGATGGGATAAACAAATTGAGTATATTCTGTTATAAGTTATCTGCTGTATCCATGAAGAGATATAGTGTTGTTTGAGAGTATATTGAATTGCTGCACATGTATAATGTAACCTATGGAGCAAACACTAAAAAAAAATCAAAGGAAGTACAAATGACATGCTGAGAAGAGAGAAATATATGCTGTGCTAACAGTGATTAAAAGAAAGCTGAAGGCTAGGTGTGGTGGCTCATACCTGTAATCCCAGCAACTCAGGAGTTTGAGGCAGGAAGATCAGAAGGATCAGAAGTTCAAGGCCAGTCTCAGCAACTTAGTGAGACCCTAAAAAACCTAGTGGGACCTTGTCTCAAAATAAAAAATAAAAAGGGCTGGGGATGTGATTCAGGGGTTAAGCTCCCCTTGGTTCGATCCCCAGTAGGAAAAATGAAAAAAGAAAGAAAGAAAGCTGAAGAAGCTAAATTATTTTTAGATACAGCAAACTTTAGAGTGAGAAAAATTGCCAAAGAGGAGCATTATGTTACTGTAATGGGGTCAATTCTCCAAGAAGACATAACAATTCTTAATGTGCCTGCACCTAAGTAAAGATCATCAAAATACATAAGGCAAAAAACTGATAGAACTACAAGGAGAAATTGAGAAATTGACAAATTCATTAGTATAGTTGGAGACTTCAATGCTCCTCTTTTAGTAATTGACAGATCCAGCCAGTGGAAAATCAGTAAGGATATAATAGAACTGAACAGTACCATCAATCAACTAGATCTAATTGACATTTATAGACTACTTCATCCAACAACAGCAGAATTCATGTTTTTCTCATGGAACATTTACCAAGATAGACTACATTCTGGGTCATAAAATGCACCTTAACAAATCTAAAAGAATAGAAATCTTATAAGTATGTTCTCAGATCACATGGAATCAAAATAGAAATAAGATACCTGGAAAATCCCAAAACACTTAGATTCTAAATGACATGCTTCTAAAAATAAACATTTACATTTTAAAATAAGAAAATAAATAATAATGCTATTTAAATACACAATCCCTTTAATTCCTTAGGAATAAAATATACATTTTCCTTTAACTGTCAAAAAGTGTTTTCTTCTTCTCCAGCAGAAATTAAAAGCCATTATTCAATTTTCTCCAGGCCTCTATTGTAAATCACTATTTTCAGTTTCTCATAATTTTATGAAAATTTCTTCTTTGAGAATTAACTACATCCACTTGACTTTAGCTCAGTGGTGATACACAATTTAGAAGAGTTCACGTTACTAGGGAAACACTACCTTTTCATTTTGAAACATGTAAATTGGTAAGCTGGCTTAGTGTATCTATATTTGAAATACTTGCCTATGTGTCTCTGCATAAAAGTTCAACATTATCTTTAGTAAGTTGAAGAGGATCTTTAATCTTTTTTTTTTTTTCCTCTTATTCAACTAGAAAGGTGGTGGCCATGTAGGAACATGAATCCAGGAGGTAAGTTTCAGAGCATATTTTCACAGTGCTCCAAATCTAACCATTTCAAAATCTGATTAGATGATCAAATCAGTTGTTACCATGAATTTGAATTATTATCAAGTTCCTTCTTTTAGAAAGGAAACCAAATTAGGCAAAGAAATTATTTTGTGATTAATTGCAGAATGGAGTAAAATATATTATTTAGGATAGGTCTAACTCCCAAAAGGATCAACCCTAAACCTCAGAGGCTTAAAAAGTTCAGTTCTTACTAGCTAAAGAGTTCAGGGCAATCTCCTTGTAAGCAGTGACCCTGGGATTAAGACATCATCGTTCTCATGGATTAGCTTTGGAATCCTCCACTGGATGTTCTATATCTAGCCAGGAACCAATACAACAGGACAGAGGGAGGCCAGATTTGATTAATGCATCCTGTATTGAAATATCACACTCAACCCCATTAATATGTTGAATTAATGCATATTCATAAAAATTAAAAATTAAAAAAGTATAAAACAAAAAGGAATTTAGATCTCATTGGAAATTTTAAAAGCCAAGTCTTCAATTGAGGGTACAGAACTGGTCATATGACCTCATTTAGAATGATAGAGATATGTAGTTTTTCTTTTTTCCAGAAAAACAATGAAATGATTTCATGATTATACACAATTGTTTCCATAACAGAAGGAAAAGCTATAGAGCTGAAATTATGACTAATTGTATTTCTATTATGTTTGATTGACTGTAGAATCTGAAACCAGGGTTGGCCATGTTTTCCTTCTTTTGAGTTAATACTAGAATGTCAGGGGTCTGTAAAAACTCCAGAGGGAAAGCCAAGAGAGACCAAAGCAGAGATAGCCAGGTGATGAATACCCAATGAAGGCCAGTTTCTATAATATTCACTCCTTGCTTGTTACAGTTAAAGGATCAAAAATCAGTGAGGTTATGAAACACAACCAAAGTCATATATTGAGACAATGGTAGATATTGGATTAAAATTTTACCCCAGTAATTAGTTTCTCACTGATCCAGCTTTCCAAGATGCACACACAAAGTTCAACAAACAACTTCATTGATTAGAAAGAGAGAACTTCCTTTTCAGTGTATTTCTGACAAGAGCCAAATTTAAGTCACTCATTTAAACTCTATATTATTATTATTAATGTATCTTGAAATACTAACATTGACTACAATTTCTGAAATAAGAATTCCAAATAAGCAAAGTAAACTTTAAATGACAAGTCTAATAATATTTAAAAAGTTTAAATCTTATCTTGCAAAGTCCTTAGGCACATCTGGTGATCATATTGTTAACATTATATACAACATGGAAATTTAAATGAGAAGTGATTTATATAAATAATTTATAAGAAAACATTAAAATTGCTATGTTTACTATATTTTTGATGAATAGCCAATGAATTTCTAATGTTACTTTCATAATTTAATAATAATATTGATTTATTTAGTATGCTTTTTTTCCTCATGGTCTTCAATCTTTCTGTGATTTTTCAAAGAATGATATCCTTCTGTCAATTAAGTATAATATTATTATAGAACATAGATCTAAAATTTTTAAAGATAACTTAAAATTTAAGTTATCACATTTACAGTGGAACTGTATAACTTGAAAGGATTGTAGAGTTCTCTTGCCCCAGCCCCTAGATTTACATCCCATAACATCCATTCAATCATTGAACAAAATTATACTGTCTCCCATGTGATGGATACTACTCTAGATGCTTAAGTTAGAGCAGGGTGCAAAGTAAAAGACAATCCCTTCTTCCATAAGGTTTGTATTATAAAGGTATGGATAAAGTAGAAACTAATATAACATGTGGAATAACAACATGGTAGATAATCATAAGTAGTCCAGAGTTCCAGATGAGAGAGGGTTTGCAAATTTAAATATGTACTGTGGGGAATTCTAGCTGAAAGTTCTTCAGTGACGGTTTGAAGTATGCCAGAGAATGAGCTGTGTGAATATTGAGGAAAAAGCATCTCTGGGGAAAGAAATTAATGCCAAAAAGGTTAAATAACTCATTTAAGGTCAAAGAGTGTTGGGGCTAGCACCCAGGTATCCTAAGTCCTAGTTGGATCTTCTTTCCAATATACTGCTATTGATGTCAAATTAATTTTCATCAAAATTTAATCATATGTTGGTATTTATTTTATTAGTCAGCTCATGTTTATGTATTACCATCTGTGTGTAGAGCATTATACCAGATGCTTTGGCAGAGAAAGGGAAACTTTCCTTTTTTTATGTATTTTCATGCATAGATTCTCATTTAATCCCTAAGGTGACCCTTTGAGGCAGCCATTATTATCATTTACAGACAAGAAAATGGGCTCAATGAGGTCAACTAACATGTACAAAGAACCTATAATTAATAAGTGACAATTAGAATTTGAACCCAGTTGACCTTCTTCCAAACACATGTGCTTTCTACCACATCATGCTGCTTAAATTGGACTCCAGATGCTGCTTGTGTGTATATATGTGTTTTATTGGTTTTTTAAATTTCACATAAGAAAAAAAATCAGAAGAATGAGTATGACTCAGTAATTCCACATTCACATCACTTATCAAATCAAATTAAATCCATCAGTTATTTGATAATTAATAAATACGATGGAATTAAGCCTGAGCCAGAATCAGTTGATTCAACTCTGGAAAACTGAATGCAGAATTCTAAAATGTAGCTATGCACTTTTGACTCATTCTGAGTCTTTCCTTCTTACTAGCTTATTATTATTTCTTATTTAATTTGAATTATATCATTAATTTGTGAATTGATAATACATTCACATGGCTCAAAATTTTTAAAAAAATCCAAAGGTAATATAATGACATATTTCCCTGCCACTGTGTGTCTCACCAATCCAGTTCTTCTCCAACAGAAGAAATCAGTTTTTCTCTTCCTATTTATTATACTTTAAATATATACATTATACATAATTATCTCTATAAAGCTATCTCTATAGCTTTATAGAGATACATTATGTAAACATCCAGTTTCTTGAATGTATCTGAACTTCCAAGATCAGATCAGAGTGAGGCCAAGAGGGATAGGATGCGACTAATACTCCTTCAACCAAGTAAGAAAAAAGTCAGCCCAAGAGAATATAGCTCATATTTTATTTAATTTGGAACTTCTCTCTTCTCCTACATTATACATACTACTATCAGACTGATCATACCTGTTCCATAGAGTACAGACTTCCCAGTTTGAAAATCCTTTCCCTATGTTTCTTATTTATCTGCAGTTTCCTTCTTTATTCTCCCCTGGTTACAGTAAAGTTTGCTTGGTATTGAATATGAATTAGAATGACAATACCTAAAGACTTCCAAATTCTTTATATATATAGTTGTAGGTGGATGCAATGCCTTTGTTTTATTTTTATGTGGTTCTGAGGATCAAACCCAGCAACTCAAGCATGGTAGGTGAGCACTCTACCACTGAGCTACCACCTCAGCCCATCCAAATTCTTTTAATGCAGTCTACTGACATTTTTACATTAGGGACCATTTAGGGGATGGGAATTGTCCTGCTGTACCAACAGTTCATGACTGAGGGCTTTCTCAGGATGTGAGACTTTCTTACTTAAACCAAGAAATTCCTAGGTAAATAAGGACAAGTTGGCCACTCTATCTGGAACACTGGTAAGGATGCGTTTTCAGAGTTTTTCAAGACCCTGGGAGATCATTGTGAACCTTTTGGCTTCCAATCTTAGAGAAAACAAAAGGTGATAAAACAGGTAAGGACTAGACTTCTGATCCTGGAGGAGTTGATATCACCATCCTTTCTCCATGAAAGAATGTGGGGATGTTGCTGTCATGGATGGTGTTCTTACCCCTGATTGGCTCCCCAAGAATTTCTTGCCTTTCCAAAGACTTCTTCTTTGGCACTAAGTGTTATGGATTTATGGATGCTACATTAACCTCTACTGTTCCTCCTGGAGCATAGTTAGGTAAACAGTGTAGGTATAAATAATGGCTGGTAGTGGATATATGGCTCCACACATATTTATTCTACTAGGCTGCTGCACTTATCCCTTAGCTTGTCAGAATGTTGACTAGTTATGGGCCAGAGCTGCCTGCTTCTCTCTAGAATTACCATCATTGATCTCTGCCAAAAGGGAGCTACCTCACCAGGAAGTTGTATGTTCTCAACACCCCACTCCAGAGGCAGTCAATAACCAATGAGTGGCTGACAACAGGGTACAAAAAGTATCTCTTTTATCTTAACGTGGACAAACCAATTCAAGTCTTAGGTTTTTCCCATGAACCAGGTTGAAACAAGTCTCCAGCTAAGACTTCTTTCTTGCTTAGCTTTTTAATCCTGTCCCATTCTTCTGCCTTCACTTCTCTTTTCCTGAAAATGCCCCCTCCATATATCTCTTTGAAGGTTACCAAATTGTCCAGGTTTGCCCAAGACTTTCCTCATTTTAGCACTAAAGTTCCTATGTCCTGGGCAATCCCTGAATCCTAGGTACAGACAGTAGAGCATTCTACACTTGAACAAGAGTCTTGGTCTTGGACTCTGCCTCTAAGGAACCTTACTTAAGACAGGAGCTTATGTATGTATTAACTGGGGTTTCAAGTGTGTTGTAACCTATTAGACAGTAGGGTTGGTGATCTGGTGTTTATAACCTAGGTCAGATTTCGCTAGTCCTTAGGGTACTTCCATGTTGGTTTGAACAAGGCATCCCTCTTATCTAAAGCAATCCCAGTGGCATCTGAAAAACTGTAGTTGCCTTGTTGTGGAGAAAAAAGTTACCTATATCTCTGGTGAAATATAATTCCATGTGAGGTATATGACTTGACAAGAGGAATACAGGCTGGATTTCATCTCTATCACCAGTTGGGCTTGGTGACTTTGTGCAGTGCATATGCTGAATAGGCATACAAGGCCCTGGAATAAAGCTATAAGTGTAGTCCTGATCCATGTCCCATTTTCTCTTCATCTTCCCTCTCCCTTACCATATAAATGATATCAGCAGAACAAATGCAAATATACAAAAATATTGAACTTTTGAGGTCTCTCCTCTATATGAGATGAAATGAAGACATGGGCAATTCAGTAAGTCAGGAGAAAAACAGTCTAGGAAAGTCAAGGTCATCACCTGTTTTCTATAGATAAGAGCATAAATTCTATTCTTGATTTCTCTGTGGAAGAATCAAAACTTTTAAAGTCTCTGTGCTCCATTTTCTATAAAGGAATTGAGTTAAAACCACTTCTTTGACACATCTGGAATTGCTTCCATCACTTGGAATGGAGGCTTCTAAAAACCATAATCAACTTAAAAACACTTGATACTAAATTGACAACACAGAGCTACTAGCATTCCAGACAACATTTGGCTTGCAAGGAAAAAGAAGGCATATTTTCACACTACCATTTTCAAGTGCTCAAATAATGTTAACTCAATAAGATCTCCCCTAGAGTGGAATCAGATTGACAACCATCTTACTGCAACATATCAACTTGTTTCAATAAATCTTTTCCTTCTTCATGAATTTCAGTATAGGGCTCTAAGTTATGGAGAAAAGTGACTTTTTCTACTGTACTTTTGGTATGCTGCCCATATGAATGGAGTAAAAAGATATCCTTTAAAGCAGCAAAAAGTTTAACGACCCAGGAGTGAACAAGACCATGGGAGGAGTGAACTTGGCTTTAGTTCCAGTCGAGCTTCACAGAAAGAGTTAGTCTTTGCTAAATGCCTTTCAAAAGCTTTGTGTTAAACCCATATCCAATAATACTGTAACTGGGTCATTACCCACACACTGCCAGGCCAGTGTTTCAAAAAGGACTGATACAATCTCATGGACAGTTAAAGTCAGAACTCCTCCCCTGACATCTCCAAAATCTATACTGGTTGACAGGAGTTATTTAACTTGTGGAAGTGAAGTGGAGAGATCTGACTTAAGGAATCACTGTCCAGTGGGTCAGGAAGCAGTAGTAGAATTTGATGTGTTAGATAAATATAAAGGAAGTAAAAAATGAGGGTGTTCTTGAATCCTGAACTTGGTAAATAAGATATGGGAAGTCATAGAAAATAAAGACTGCTTATGCAATATCCCAGTGAACATTGTATAGACCATATCCTCTAATCTGTGAATACTTTAATATTACCAAGTATTTTTGACAGGAAAATTAACTGCATAGAAAAACTAAAAATAAAACATAGCTTTGGTCATTTTAGCTTTCTTAAATTCTTCTCTTATTCTGGAAGATGAATGGTCATCCCTTGTCTCTTTTCCCAATAGGTACCCTATTCCTTCCACAGAACTTATCCAGTTAATCAATGCCTTCCAATGCAATTTTGTTTGAGATCATTTCCTAGATGGGAACTTGGAAGCTTAGGCTGACTTTTAACTATAATGCCACTCACTACAAAAATAGAGATCAGTCCCTCACTTTCCCCAGTTGCTTGCCTCATGGTGTCTAGTAGGAAATAAATAATCAGACAATATATAGCTTGGGGGGAAGTCTAATGGTTTCTGGGATCAGGAAAGAAGGGCCATTTACTGAGATCTTATAGGTTTTATCTAGTGCTTAGCACACAATCTGGTAAACAGTGGGCATTCAATAAGTGTTTGGGAATAAATGAGGTAATATTTTTGTTAAGATCATTTATACCCATAGCCTTTATCAGAATTTACATTTTCCTATTGTGAGTCACTAAAATCTCAACTCTATATTAAAAAGGTTGTTTGCCAGAAAATACAGGTTTTACTTACTTTTTATATTTAATAATCCCAAACATCTTTCAAAAACAATCACAGAAAGCTAAAAATAACATGATAAAGTAAACAAAATTGCATCAAAGTTCTCAATTTTACCAAATAAGGAAGAAAGCGTCAACTTATAAAACATCAGAGAAAAAAGGAAACGTAACTTTCAATTAAGTTATTACTTTTTAAAATATTTTGGTTTTGGTTGTAGTTGGACACAATGCCATTATTTTATTTTCATGTAGTGCTGAGGATCAAACCCAGTGCCCTGCATGTGCTAGGTGAGCACTTGACCACTGAGCCACAACCCCAGCCCCAAGTTATTACTTTTTATGATGTATTTCAGCTCTTTTCCTTTTTATTTTTTTCAGATGAATGTGAAACTCCCCAGGGAATCCTCTCTGATATAATCCTATACTGTACACAGGAAGCATAACCAGCAAGTGCATGACCTTGAGGACAATGATTTTTGTTGCTAAACCATAACTGTGGGTATAGGAAGCACTGAAGACCAATGGCCAATTGCCTGGATTTTGGGAATCTAGTGGCCTGACCTTAGTGTATGAAACCTCTGCTTGCTGGGCTCCTGATTCTAAAAGGACAAAATGAGATAAAGCAACTAATGTCTTAGTGCCCTGCCTGGCATGCAGTAAATGTACGTTCATGTTGTATACCACCATTATTAGTTACATGAATCACAAAGAAAGAAAACAGGACTACTTTGACCACTGGGTGATTTTATCTATGACCGTAGAGTACAGCTTTAAGTCTAATTGTGATTTCCAGGTATGTTGGCTTCCTTCAAAAACCACAGCTTGTGCAATAATAAAATAACAGGCACAGTATAAAGCAAGTCCAAATAATTCATAAACTGAACAATCACTACTTTCCATCTGCCTTTTTATTTTCATTTTCAGCTAAGTGCTGTTTTCTTTCCATGCTGGTATCTGAATAAACACTTAAATTAAAATAAATGGAAGAGAAATCCTCAGGGCAACAGCCATGTCCATGATTAATGCAGTATTGTGTTTGCCCTTTAACACAGGTGGAGACATCTCTGAAAGCCAGGATTGATGGCTGCAAGAAACAGAAGATGCACTTCAACTGTACACATTTACTGACTGATCAGCTTTGCATGACCTTCATATAAAACCCAAAGGTATTTATTGGCCTTGTGCACAAGCACATCTCAAGCAAAGGCAGCTGCCTTTCCTCCCAGTACAAGTGAAAGGTTTTAGATTAGGAAGCAGATGAGGTTAAATTACTTCATTATTTACTCATTGGGGGAAAAATCAATTTCTGGAATATAATCCTATTGACCTGACTGGCACCGACCAGGAGCATAAGTAATTACAACCCTAAAATAAATATCCGTTCATACCTTGAAAAGTCTCCTACACTAACCATTCTCCCTTATGCATTAAGGGTATCAAATAACCATGCAAACCAAACTCAAGGCTAATGGGCCTCTTTTTTGAATATGTCACTGAAATGGCATGGTGAAAATCCTGCTTATATTTTCTGACCTTGTGAAAATCACACATTATATGATCAAGGCTGTATATTTCTTATCTCCAGTTAGTACTAACATTTTTACGTTGCTTGACAATATTGAAACAACAAACATCACAAAACCAGAAAAGTAACCCGATTACAGTAAGGAATTAGTGTGTTCACATTCTATTAGCAACCAATTATGGGGTAGTATAATAGGCATAATAAATTTTAACCCTATCTCCAGAGCTGGGATCCATAATGACCCAATCCTACTTTCTTTCTCATGGAAATTTGAAAATACGTTTCCTTCCAGGTTTGTCCTTTAGCAAGGATGTCCTAAGCTTCCATCATGTTGAATTTAGCCTTGCAAGGATTTTTAATTAACAGCAATGATCCACAAGCCATGATTTATATGCAAGAAAGATGCCCTATTTTATCTTCTTTCCCCAGGCTATGATATATGGATGCTTCTAATAAGCCAAAGATAAAAGTGGTTTGAACCAAAAAGCACCTATTTTCTCAAAGATGCACATTAAGACTGCAGCTGTCAACAAGGGGATAAAGTAGAGCCCAAGCGACAGAAAATATAAAGGAGGTAGAAGAATGATCAAGGTTTAGTTAATGTGTTTATGATAAGACTGTATTTTTTCTTGAATTAGTTAATTTCTATTCCAAGTAAAAGCACTATATTTAAAAACTTTAGTTTGGTGAGAGACATTATGAGATATTTCTAAAGTAATATGATTCTATCTTAAAGATTCTTAAATATACCCATTCAAGTTAATGCTGTTCATGACATTGTCCACTTATTGCAATGATGTTGCTGTAGTTGAAAATATGGTAACATCTCTTTTTCTGGTATAACTGTGAGACAGTGGCATATTCTTTTGAATATACATGGTGTTGGGAAATATTCTGTGGATAGATTGAGAATCTGAAAATCTATCCTCTAGTCTTTCCTCTGCTATAAATTAACTGGTTGACCTTTGCTGTCATTTAATCTCTCTGGGGCATGGTTTAATTTTATATATATAGGTATGATTATACTACATTACTGCCAAGGGCCTTTCCAACAATAAAATTAAACAATTTTGTGACTTGAGATTTGGAGACAGCCAGAAAGCAGTGTTGGAATTGGAGAAATATCATTTATATATTTAGAAAGAGAAATTCTTATGAAGTTATTAATTAATTGAACAATTTCTTTTTCAGTGCCTAGTGTGTGCCAGGCCCTCTTAGATGAAGATGCATCAATGATCCAAATAGCAAACACTATTTTTAGGAAACTAAAATTCTAGTTTGGAGGAGACATAGAACAGACAATGAATGTAAGAAATAAATCAACTGGCCAGGCACAGTGGTGCATGCCTGTAATCCCAGTGCCTCAGAAGGCTGAGGCAGGAGGATACGGAGTTCAAAGCCAGCCTCAGGAAAAATGAGGCACTATTCAACTCAGTGAGATGCTGTTTCTAAATAAAATACAAAATACTGCTGGGGAATGTGGCTCAGTGGCTGAGTGCCCCTTAGTTCAATCCCCAGTACCAAATAAATAAACAAACAAATAAATACACAAATCAACTGTATGGTACTATAATATTTTATAGGGTAAATGCAATGGAAAAACCAAAAGTAGAGAGAAGTAAGGAGGATGGGAAATGTGGTAGTTAGTTGATTGGGAAGGGGTGAGCAGGTAGCAGTGTTAAATAGATTGATGAGAGACAATCTCATTAAGATTTGAGGGAGAGAAGGGAGTTAACCAAATGACATCTAGGGGAATAACAATGCACACTGCACAGCTAATGCTGAAGCCCTAAGATAGGATCATATTTGTCTTGTGTGGGAAGGGGCAAAAACATCAGTGTAGCTGAGGCTGACAGAGCCAGAGGCAAGTGGTAGGGGAAGAGATGAGAGAGCTATCAGGTCTGATCATGGAGGACCTGGTGGGTCACTATAAAGACTTTGATATGTATTCCAAGGGAGATGCAACCCATGGCAAGGCTTTGAATGGAGAAATGCTATGATTTGACTTATATTTATAGATCACCCTATCTTCTATGTTGAGAATATTTATGGGAGAATAAGGGAAGCAGTGAGGCCATGCCATTTGTGCTTTAGTATTGTGGAAAATGCCCATGAAGTTGATGCCAAAATGCTTGCAATGATGCTTTATGGAAAGTGTGTTGGAATAAGTGAATGATTTCAAATATTATCTATGTTCATGAATTTTGATAAGTCTAAAACAAAATCAGTTGCAATAGTTACATCCCATAGATTTCTATTCCTTGTATTTCTATGGTATTTTGTTTAGGCTGATAATAAAACTTTTGGAAATGAAGACAATGATCACTGTTTAAAACTATTGTTGGTTATATAGTAAAATCTTCCAGCTCAGAGAAACAGCACTTGACCATTTACTCATAATATAAAGATAACTGTTCTTTCTATTCTCATGTCTTTGAAGAACTATAAAGTACCCTTTCCAACTCTTCAAATTGTTTCCTGTTGTCTCACCTTGCTCTTTTTTTTTTAATTGCCTTTTCTCTTGACTTTTTGCGCTATAAGGAAATTAATAAGACCTCTGCATAGTTTAGTAAAGCTATGATTTCTGCTTTAACAAACATTCACTTGTTTTTGGTCATTATCAGAACATAACCTTGAATGCACAATTTCTCCCTGACTGTCACAAGCTTGTCTGAGACAGGCCTGCTTGAAAAAAAGGTCAGTCTCTCTCTCTCTCTCTTTCTCAGTCTAGATCAATACTATCCAATAGAACTTTTTGCAATGATAGAAGCAATCTTTATCTATGCTGTTCAACTCTGTAGGATGAGCCACAAATGACTACTGAGAACTTGAAATGTGGCTGGTGACATTTAATTTTTAATTGCATTTAATTTTAATTAATTTAAATTTAAGTAAAAGTGGCCTCATATGGCTAGTGGCTACTATATTGAATAGGTTGGTTCTAAATCCTTATTTTAGATCATGGCAGAAAACCAGGAGATTTTCCTGCCCTGTATTGTTTTTGTGTCTACTAGAAATGCTTCTCTTGAATGTCTTTTTTTGATATTATGCCACAATCATTCATTAATGACATTTAAAAGAAGCAGTTCTATCAAAATTAATTGCTATAGTCTCTGAAAGGAAGTTGTTGAGGTCATTGCTAAGTATGTATATAGATAGTATCCTATTACTCTGGCCTCTGTTCTAGGAAAATATGTGGTTGTATTTTTTTAAAAAACTTGCCTATATCATACTTTTTACTGTATTATAACATTCCATTTTCTATAGAGAGCCAAACTTATGATCCATCTCTAGTGAGTACATACCATATAAAGTCTCTTGAGCTACTTTCTTTGTGCTTATTTGACTCTTAAATTCTTCATCTTCTTGTTTCTGTCCTTATATCTTCTTTGCCTATTTTTATGCTTATCATAAATGGTAATTGGTGACATTTTACTCATTTCCATATTCCACAAACAAGTGGGATCACTTTCTGACTATCACAAATTTGGCTGAGACAAATTTGCTTGAAAAATGGTTAGTACATCTTTTTTTTTCCTTTTCTTTTTTCCCAACAAGACTGAATCTACACTGTTCAGTAGAACTTCTTGTAATAGTGGAAACTTGTCTTTATCTATGCATTTCAACACTGTAGGACCAACCTAAAGTGGCTATATTTTAGTATTGAGGGTTTTTATAATTCTTTTTAAAAAACACATCTATGACTTTGTTTTCAGAGTTAAACTGCAAAAGACTTGATAAAGTTTATGACATAGGGCTGGGGTTGTAGCTCAGTGGTAGAGTGCTTGCTTCAAATGTGTGAGGCACCGGGTTCGATTCTCAGCACCACATATAAATAAATGAATAAAATAAAGGTCCATCAACAACTAAAAATATTTTTAAAAATTTATGACAGACTGTCATCACAGTTTGTGATGGGTTGCAAAAGTTTGAATTAGTTACTTCATTCCTGGGCTTAAGGAAAATTCTATTTATCACTTGGAAAAATATCCATCACTTGTTATGTGTATGAGAGCTGGCTGAGTGGTAGAGAGTCTTCATTTAGATGATTATTGTCAAAACATGAATTTAGGTATTTTGATTCATCAATTCACAAGATGAGAGGTGTTGGTGTTTCAAAATGTGTTCTAGTGTTCTACAGAGCCGTGAATAGAGGAAATAAAGGAGCTGAAGATTTGATGCAGGTGAATCTTCCAGAGTTTAAAAGGCAGAGACAATGCTAGGTGTTTGTTAAATAATTTCCTTTTATCCTAGACACAGAATCAAACCTCATTTTCAACTCTTCTTGCAAATATGTTGGTACCATATCAGAAAAGTCGGTTTATTTATTTTCCTCTCAGAATTTCTAACTCAATGCAATTCTTTCTCCCTTTATCCCTCTCTCTCAGCTCATTCTCTTGTACTATCTCTCCCCGATTTACTTATTTTGAGTGTAGTGTGAGATCTTTGTTATAAATTTACTCATTCCCCCAAATACTATGCTGCTTTTCTTGATATTTTCTTTATGTTTCTAAAATGCTTACATTGCTTTCTTTTTGTCTCTATTTTACCAGAGCTGTTCCTCCCTTTTTGCACTATACTACATAAGTTTCCTATTGCATCCGAGGCAAATAGTGCCCCAGTGATGTGCTAAAGTGTGTCTCTACTAGTTCCTGATAACTAAGTGTGTATATCTCTTCTTAACTCTGTTTTCAGTGATGTCATGTTGGTAATTTGAAATCACCAGTAGTGGGAATATTTACATCATGGAAATTGGCAAAGCACTACATATTGGAATACTTATTTTCCACAGAGCCAGTTGGTAATTGGTTACCAACACACTACTGATGATAGTCCAAAGACATGCTATGTCAGCTGAAAGTTGAAGGTACAGGGAACATGAATTCAGTGTTACAGATGGGGTCTATGAGGTAGACAGCAATAATAGCAGTATTTTTCTTTTTTGCAGTATTGGGATTTGAACCCAGGGATGCTCTTCCACTGAGCTATACCCCTAACACTTTTTATTTATTTATTTTTGAGACAGGGTCTTACCAACTTGCCAAGGCTGGACTTGAACTTGGCAATCCTCCTGCTTCAGCCTCCCAAGTCTCTGGGATTACAGCTGTGCACCACTGTGCCTGGTCTGATTTGCTAATTCTTAAGAGGCGAAGTCTCTTGGGTAAAGGAAGAAAAGGTGCTTGCTTTTCTAGTGAAATTCTTGCTTGATTCCTATTTCGGGTAATATTTTGTCATGACCTGTCAGTGAACCAAGAGTTATATTATCTTCAGTGAAAGGGGAAAGAAGTTGGGCTTGGAAATATGAAAACCATGATATATAATATCATCTAGGAGAGCTGAACAGGTAACAAAGTAAGGTGATTCTCCTCTCACCCCAAACACAAAATTATTTTATATTATATTTACTGAGGAAAAGTAAAGTAAGAGACACCTCAATCTTCACAATTGCCTCTATATGCTAGATGTAAATTACTATTACTCAGGTAAATAACTAGGAAACCAATTTGTCTGGCATTAAAAACTTGAGATCAAATGGTAATCAAATGATAATCTAAATTGTTCATCTTGAAAAACCAGTGTTTTTAAAAATGAGTTCTGTATCTTTTTATTTATTTTTTAAATTTACTTGCAACAGATTCCTTTGTTATATGAACTCTATAATTTTGACTAAAAAAGTACAACAAATTACAGTCCTGTTCTTCACATTGCAAGGACAAGATTCAACTGAACAGCTAACTCTTAAATAATTAAAGAGGAAAGTAGGTCAATGCCACGAATTAAATGACTAGCTCTGAAGTTAGCTATATCAGCTATTGTGATTTTAGAGATGCCTCTCAAAGATGTAAAGTTATTAAGCTACCTTTGGAGCTAGTCTTTTGCTTCATTTAAATGTATGGAATTGACCTCAAAGATTATCCTCATATTGAATTAAATATTAACTTGGTTCTGCTTCATCATTTAATACAAGGCATTTATATTTCAAGATAGAAAATAACTTTTATTGATTTTAAAACTCTAATTACAATAGAGTTCCCTAACAATGTGTCCTTGGAAATGGTAATTATCCAGGCACTCTTATCAACTCTACACTATATTACATTTGGACCCACTTAAAAGTCATCCACTTGAAGTCATGCCCCTCTTATTCACCCCTTATGAAGACAGCAAACATGAAAGAGTTAGTCTTCACATTCTTACCTCCTACTCTCAGACTTTTATTTCCTCTACTTTGAAAGATTCTAATTAAGGTCACCTACATAATTCCAAGTCCTAGGATCAATTTTCAGTCCCTAACTTCCTTGGCCTCTCAGCAACATTGGACATGGTTGATGATCCTGTCCTTCTTGAAACCTTTTCTTCATTTGGATCTCCAGATTTTGCTCCTACTTCACTGATTACTTCTTCTCAATTTCCGCTGCGAATCCATCTTTCTCTTGTTGACCACTAAATGACAGAGTGACTTGAGCAGTCTATCATTCCTTTTAACCCATACTCTATCTTTTGGTGATCTCACAAGTTCTGTGACTTTTAAATACTATCTAAAGATGATAACTCCCAAATTGACACCTCTTGCCCTGATCTCTTTCCTTAATACTAGACTCATATAGGAAACTTCCTGCTTAATCTTTCTTCTCAGATTAAAAAGCATAACTTTTTATTCTTTCCCTAAACCTAATGTCTCCTACCTTATTTTATATAGTAACTCTATTTATCCATTTGCTGAAACTCAAAATCTGAGAGTCACCTTTAATTCTTTCCTTTTCCTTCTGTCCCTCTTCCATTTTATTACCCAAATCCATTGTCTTTCTTGTCAAAATATAGCCTCAACCAGACCACTTTCATGGCTTCTGAACACCACAGATCTGATCTTGACTCAACTCCTGCATTTCATGTTTCCTGTACTTGTAAAGCACCTTCCTGCTGAAATTCACATGGTTCACTTCCTCTTTTCAGGTAGGCCTGAAATGTTAATTCCTTAGAGAGTTTCTCTGACACCAACCTGATAAATTGCATCAAAAAGGAGGCAGCTCATTTGATGAGCATCTATCTGATGGAAGACTGAATGGCTTTATAGGTAATATTCAAGCTTTGTCTTCATACATTATAGGTTGGCTGTCTCTTACCTCAACCCAATAATAAAATGACTGTGGACTTCAGTTTCCTAGTATGTAAATGGAAAAAATTTAGGAGTAGATATTATTGTTCTCAAAAAGTTTGTAAAGAGGATAACCAGATGGTTTATCATCCAAATTGGGGCATATTTTTCTGTATTCTATTTTATTTTAAAATTTATCATAAAATTAAATTAAATCTTTTCGTTGGCACACAAGTTCATGAATTTTAACATGTTAAAAAGGCTTTTGAGCCAAGTGTGGTGGTGCATGCCTGTAATCCCTGTGGCTTGGGAGGCCGAGGCAGCAGGATTGTGAGTTCAAAGCCAGCCTCAGCAAAAGTGAGGTGCTAAGCAATTCAGTGAGACTCCATCTCTAAATAAAATACAAAATAGGACTGGGGATGTGGCTCACTGACTGAGTGCCCCTGAGTTCAATCCGTGGTACCCATAAATAAATAAATAGGTCTTTGAATTTCTAACATATTCATAAATTTGTGTTACCAACATCACAAACAGTATACAAAACACCCCATATTTTCTTCCATACCTATCATTGATAACCACTGATCTATTGTACAACATTACTTTTTGTTGCATGCCATATAAATGGAATCACACAGAGCCAGGCACTATGATGAATGCCTATAATTCCAGCAACTTGGGAGGCGAAGGCCAAACGATTGCAATTTTGAGGCCAGTCCTTTTTATTTATTTATTTATTTATTTTATTATTTTTTTTTGTGGTGCCGGGGATTGAACCCAGGGCCTTGTGCATGCGAGGCAAGCACTCTACCAACTGAACTATATCCCTAGCCCCTTCAGGCCAGTCTTAACAACTTAATGAGACCCTGTCTCAAAATAAAAATTAAAAAGGGCTGGGGATACAGCTCTCTGGTAAAGTGACCCTGGGTTCAATACCTGGTACCAAAAACAAAACAAAACAAAAAACAATGGAATCATACAGTATGCAACATTGATTATGGGTTTTTACACTTAGCATAATTCCCTTGCCATCCATCTAAGTTGTGTTTATTACCAGTTGGTTCTTTTATTGCTCAGTAGTGTTCCATTGAATGACTATACCACATTGTGTTTATCATTCACCTGTTGAAGTATATTTAGGTTGTTTCCAGTGTTTGTGAATTATGAATGAAGCTGCTATGAACATTCACTTAGAGGTTTTTGTGAAGATATGAGTTTTCATTTCTATAGGAAAAGATCAGCACACTACATATAGTACTGAGGTCAGATCTGGCCTACAATCTCTTTTTATAAATAATGTTCTATTGCAATTCAGCCCCACCCATTCTTTGACATATTTTCTATGGAGGCTTTTGCTCTATACCAGCATGATTGAATAGTTGTGACAAAGATGGTATGGTTCGCAAAGCTTAAAATATTGACCATCCACTTCTTTTTTAAAATTTTTATTTGTTCTTTTAGATATACATAACAGTAGAGTGTATTTTGGCATGTTATACACACATGGAGTATAACTTATTCTAATCCATTTCTTCACAGAAAAAAATATTGCCAGTTACTGCTCTGGGGTTAAATACTCAGGAGTAGAATTACTGGGTCATATTATAAGTGTATGTTTAATCCTTAAAAGAACTTATAAACCATTTTTCAGAGTGACTGTGCCACCTAGTATTCCCACTGGAAATGTGGGAGAGTGCTTGTTGCTTTGCATCCTCAACAGTGCTTGAAATTGTCAGTATTTTTAAATTTTAGTTGTTCTAATAGTTGTTTCTCATTGTGGTTGACATTTGCAGTTCTTTAAGGATTAATGAGGTTGTACATTGCTTCTTATGCTAATTTGTCATTCTTGCATCCTCTTAGGCAAAGTGACTGCTCAAGTTCTTTGCTTATTTTTTTAATTAGACTTTTTTTCATTTTCTTATGTTTAGTTTGGAGATTTCTTTATATATTATGAATATGTATCATTTGTTAGATATGAGATTTGTGAAGATTTTCTCCAGGTCTGCAACTTGTCTTTTTTTTTTTTTTTCTTGACAATGTCTTTCACAGAACAGAAGTTTTTTTTTTTTTTTTTTTTTTTTTTTAAGAGAGAATGAGAGAGGGAGAGAGGGAGAGAGGGAGAGGGAGAGAGAGAGAGAGAGAGAGAGAGAGAGAGAGAGAGAGAGAGAGAGAATTTTAATATTTATTTTTTAGTTTTCGGCGGACACAACATCTTTGTAAGTGGAGCTGAGGATCGAATCCGGGCTGCACGCATGCCAGGTGAGCGCGCTACTGCTTAGAACAGAAGTTCTTAATTGTTATCAGTGTCTATTCATCAGTTTTTTTTCTTTAATAGATTTTGTTTAGTATCATGTCTAAGAACATTTCACCTAAACTGAGGCCACAAATAAGTTCTTCTGCTTTCTTATAAAAATTTTATAATGTTCTTATTTTTAAAACCATGATTCATTTGGATAAAAGCCCTATATAAGTGTGAGATAGATCGAGGCTTATTTTTTGCATATCAATTATCATGTATTCTAAAACCCTTGATCTTTTCTTTTTTGAAAAGTCTATCCTTTTTCCATTGGATTTCTTTTGCACTTTTTTCAAAAATTGAATTGCCATATTTGTTAATTGCTGGACAGTATTCTGTGCATTCATCTATGTGTGTCTAATCAAATACCACACTTTGATTACTGTAGCTCTATAGCAAGCCTTATTATTGATTAGACTCAATCCTTCCATTTCATTTTTCTTTTGAAAAATTGGTTTAGTTAATTTACTTCATTTTTCCTTGTATATAAATTTTAGAATGGGTTTGCCCATATTTACAAAAAAATGTTCCTGAAATTTTAGTTAATATTATTTTAAAACTATTGGGCAATTGGAGGTAATTAATATTCTTTTAAATTTTTTTTTAAATATCTTTATTTATTTTTTACGTGGTGCTGAGGATTCAACTCATTGCCCCATACTTGTAAGGCAAGTACTCTAACAATGAGCCACAGCTTCAGCTCCTAACATTATTTTTTTAATATACATTTTTTAGTTGTAGGTGGACACAATACCTTTATTTTATTTTTATGTAGTGCTGAGGATCAAACCCAGGGCCTCACATGTGCCAGGCAAGTGCTCTGCCACTGATCCACAGCCTCAGCCCAGAATTAACATTCTTAACATGTTGAGTTTTTCAGTCCATGAACTGAATATGCCTATTCATTTATTTATGTCTTTGATTTCTTTCTCCATCTTTTGTAGTTTTTAACATATGGGTCATTTTATGTTTCATTAGATTTATTTAATAGTTATAGGAAAACTCAAATTCTCTAGTTCACATTGGATGAGTTTTAGAAGTTTATAGTTTTCAAAGATTTTGTCTATTTTATCTAAGTTATTGAATTTATGTACATAGAGTTGTTAATAATACTGTCTAATTATTTTTTTCTAGTTTACAGGGTCTTTAGAGATAGTTCTTCTTCATTTCCAATATATGTAATTTTGTGTCTTCTCTTTATTTTTTCTTTGTCAGACTTTCTAGTAATTTATTTTGATTTTTTTCCAAAAGCCACATCTTGTTTTCATTGATTTTTCTATTGATTTTATTTTCAGTTTTATTGGCACTGCTCTTCTGTTACCGCCATCCTTCTGCTTACTTGGTTTATGTTTCTCTTCCTTGTCTAATTTCTTAAGATGGAAACTTATCCATTTGAGAAGCTCTTCTTTTCTAATGTATAGGATTGATGCTATAAATTTTCTTCCAAGCATTGATTTACCTGTATTCCATACTTTTTTTTTTTTTTTGGTATTGGAGATTAAACCCCGGGTGCTTTACCACTCAGCTACATCCCCAGCCTCCCACCCCTTATTTTATTTTGAGACAAGTTCTCACTAAGTTGCTTAGGGCCTTGGTAGGTAGATGAGGCTGGCCTCTAATCTGCAATCCTCTTGTCTCAGCCTCCTGAGTTGTTGGGATTACAGGTGTGTGCCACCATGCCCGGCAGCATTCCACAAATATTGATTGTATTTTCATTTTTGTTTGGCTCAAAATAGTATTCTAGTTTTACTTGAAACTTGCTTTCAGATCCATGATAAGGTGTGTTGTTTAATTTCTAAATGCTTAGAGATTTCCCATTTTTGATGTTACTAATTTCTAGTTCAAATCCATCATGGTCATGGAACATCCTTCAGATGATCTTCATTCTTTTCATTTTCTAGGCATTATTATGACCCTAGAGCTGATCTACATTAAGTATTCCACATGCACTTGTAAAGAATGTGTTTTTTTGCTGTCATTGGAATAGAGGTTTGATAAAATGTTGATTTGATTTAGTTGGTTGAAGATTTGGTCAGTCTTTCCATATCATTACTAATTTTCTGTCTGCTAGTTCTATTACTATGTGATGAATGTTAAAGTCTCTAATCCCAAATTTGCCTATTTTTCTTTTCTATTCTGTCAGTTTTTGCTTTGTTTGAACCATAAACATTTAAAATTGTTATATCTTCTTGGCAAATTGACCCTTTTATCAATGTATATTGTCCATCTTTACTCTTGGTAAATTTATCTTCTCTGAAGTCTATATTTTTTTCTCTTTTTTTCAGTGCTGGGGATTGAACACAGGGCCTTATGTGTGCCAGGAAAGTGCTCTACCACTGAGCCATATCCCCACCCCTATTTTTCTGATATTAATATACTCTGTCTTGATTTGTTTTACTATCTTTTTAGTTTTAACTCATCTATATCATTATATTTGAAACAACTTTCATCACAGTATAGAGCTGAAACAGGAATTTTTACCCATATGACAATCTTCATTTTTTAAATGGTATGTTAGAATATTTAAATGCTTTATACTTAGTGACACAGATTTAAGATTTTGTTATTTGTTTTTTCTCCTCTTTTTTTTCTGTCTCTGTTTCTTCTTTCCAAGTTTGTTTTGGGTTATTTTAAGTATCTATTATGATTAGCTATATCTCTATGTACTTTCTATTGTCTATTGTAGAGATTACAAAATACTTCTAATGATCTATTTAGAGAAAATATTTACCACTTCAACTGGAATGTATATACCTTACCACCATATAGATCCCATTATCCCTACCCTTATCTGCATTTTATGATTGTCTTATATATTACTTTTACATACATTGAAATTTTCATCAAACCTGGTTAAATTATTTTCAACATAAACATATTAAAACATTTATTCTTGAAGGATATTTTTTCTGGATATAGAATTATGAATCAACAGTTCATTTTTTTCAGTCATTTAAAAATATTCTATTCCTTTTCTCTAATCATCATGACAAATCCATTGCCATTTAATCATTCTTCACCTATAGGTAATGCATCATTTTTCTCTGGCTGCTTTGAGAGATTTTTTTAAAAATCTTTAATTTTTCTGGTTGTTTCTGTTTGAGGCTCATGTAGTTTCTTGAATTTGTAGGTCTTTTGTAGAACTTGGAAAGTTCTCAGCCATATTTCTTCAACCATTTTTTCAATCCCAAACTCTTTCTATTTTCCTTCTAGGACTCGAAAGACATAAATATGAGACAATTTTTTGTAGTCTTATAGATAATCTTTGTCGTTGTTGCTTTGTTTTTCAGACTTGACAATTTCTATTGACCTATCTTCACATTTACTAACTCTTACCTTTGTCATCTCCATTCTGCTATAGAGTATATCACATGAGGTTTTTATTTTTACTTCTGTCATTGTATTTTTAAATTCTAAAATACCTATTGGTTCTTCTTTATATGTTCTAGTTCTCTGCTGTATTTTAAAATTTAACTTGTGTTTCAAGAGCATTCATGATCACACCTGTAATCCCAATGGCTCAGGAAGCTGAGGCAGGAGAATTGCAGGTTAAAAGCCAGTCTCAGTAACTTAGCAAGGCCCTAAGAAACTTAGTGAGAAATTGTCTCAAAATAAGTAAATAAATAAAAGCGGCTGGGGAGGAGGTTCAGTAGTTAAGTGCCCCTAAGTTCAATTCCTGGAACTCCCTCCTCCCCCCAAAAAAGAGTATTCATGATTATTCTTTCTAGGAATTTATAATTTTAACTCTTTCATATTCTATTTCAGAATATTCCACTATCTATGAAATCTCATTGTTAGCATATGCTTATCATCTTATGCCATGTGAGTTAAAATTTTTTTGGGGGGGTTCTTCCAACTAGTATGTATAACCATAAATATCTAATGATGATGATGATGATAAATAATAATAATAATAATAATAATAATGATAATAATATTTTAGGGGTTCTTAATATGTATGTTGAGTAATTTGAATTATTTCCTGTACGTTTTTTTTCTTTTTACAGTAGAGGGATTTGAATATAGTTACTAGTTCTTGCTAGGCAAGCACTCTACTACTGAGTTATACCACCATTTCGTATTTCTTGGACATTTAAAATATTATATTATGAGACTCTGGATCTTACTTCAGTTCCATAAAGGATGTTGATATTTGTGCATTAGCAGGTAATGGAACTGGTTAAGATATCTTTGTGATAAGATATACTTCACCTGGTTAGAATCAGGGGACACTTTTCAACCTACATTCTCTGGGCTGTGGTGCCAATGTCATTTCAGTTGTTGAAGGCTTTACTGGCTATTTGGAAATGTCACTCATGTGCACCATACAGGTGCACATGATATTTAACATCAGATCTATATGTACACAGGTTGAGGGTGAACATAGGAGTTTACAAATAGTTTTATTGGGCCTTTGCCCCAGCTTCATCTTTTCTGTTCTATATCACTTTGATACTTTCTGGTTCCCCAAGGCTCCAAGAAGAAGGTAGTTTTAATTATTGTACTAGGAAAATAAGTATTTGGTCATATGGTTACTATATTAATGCAGAACATGGAATGGGAATGGAAAAAAAAAACTACTTTAATTCCATAAAGGATGTTGATATTTGTGCATTAACAGGTACTAGAACTACTCAATAGTTATCAAGGAAAAAAGACTTCCAGGTGTCAAGGAACTAAATTTTGTTTTTATCCTAAAATACTTGTCCTTTTTCTTAAGAGGGGGTGTGGTGGTCAAAACATTAATGTTTTTTCTCATGAGAGAAACTTCCCTTTTAGGTAAGTTGTGAAGTTCTCACTGGCAGGATGCTCCATGGAGCAGATGAGGATGGGGACATCTGCTTCTGTCATTCATCTCACAGAACCAGAAACATATGTCTTCTCTAAAGCTGAGATACTGGGGAAGGTAAGAGACAAGAAAGGTCTGAGGCATGTAACACTTTCTTGATATGGAAAAGGTTCAAGTTTCCTGGGGAATTCTGGAATAAGACAATATGAAAAGATAGAGGTGATAGATAGAGGTGAGGTTAATAAGAATGTTCATCAGGCCTCTCTCATTTTTTGTGGCCCTAGGGAAGATGAGTTGGATGAAGGCATAAACTCTTTTCCTTCTGCACTACAGTGATCTGAGAGAGCTATCCCACTCTTCAGTAAAATACCCATTTATATCTACATCCTAAACCATCTTAATGAGCACTGGGGTGGGGCAAGGGGCTGCCCCTTGGGGAGTATGTAGGATGGATGATCTTGTATATATGACACTTAAGGGATAGTAGATCCCTGAGAAGTACTATAAAGTAGACAACAGATATTACCATCTGCAGAGGAATGATATATGTTGTGTATCTTCTATCATTCTACCTTGAAAAACATAGGACCTAAACGTCCTATATCATAATGACAAAACAACTTAGGGAAGACTACTATTTTCCTCTGACTAAAAGCCCACAAAATATCAAAGAGGATACATTTTAATTTTGATTGTATATACCCAGGGCTGGTGATGTTTGGGCAAATAATAAAATAAACACATGCATCTTTCATAAAACATTATATAATTATTCAAAATTATATTGTTTGCTTTCATCTAAAATTACTAATTAATTTTTTATTGATTTTATTATTTTTTTAAATACATGACAGCAGTGGAACGCATTACAATTCTTATTACACACACACACACACACACACACACACATATATATATATATATATATATATATATATTGGTTTTTTTTTTTTGTGTGTGTGTGTGTGTGTGTGGTGCTGGGGATTGAACCCAGGGCCTTGTGCATGTGAGGCAAGTACTGTACCAACTGAGCTATATCTCCAGCCCCCACAAACATACTTATTTTTAAAGTCTAATTATTTTATGCATCTCCATCAAAATATTAATTAAGATAAATATAAAACAAAAATATAAATTATGTTTCATATATTTTCAAAAATTATTTTCTTTGCAATGTTCAAAATTATCTTTGAGGATTAGATTTGCTGTCAAAATTTGAAGTGAAACCTGTTTAAATAAAATTGATGTTTTATGAAGTTTTAGAAATATCAATTAGAGGGGTTGGGGATGTGGCTCAAGTGGTAGCACGCTCGCCTGGCATGCCCAGGTTTGATCCTCAGCACCACATACAAACAAAGATGTTGTGTCTGCCGAAAACTAAAAAATAAATATTAAAAAAATTCTCTCTCTCTCTCTCTCTCTGTGTGTCTCTCCAAAGAAAAAAGAAATATCAATTAGATATTATGAAATATCTTCATTAAAACTATTTGTGTTCCTAACATTCGATATTCATTTAGTTGTCTTTCCAAAAATAGTATCAGAGTTCATTACACATTATATCTATATTTATATGTATAGAATTTAAAAGTAACATGACTTGTTTAGTATTGTAAAATGTTCCCTTGGGGATATGTGCTAATTCATAAGTATCTACAGATCCACAATTGGAATAAAAATAAAAATGAATAACATAACAATAGTCACCTATTGAATAAATGATATTCTGAAATGCAATAATCTATTTCATTGTAGCTGAGAGAATTTCTTACCTAAGTTCTTTCATCACTCAAATCTTTCCTGAAGTCTGAAGCAAGACACAACTCCATCTCTAATAATGGCGTTGGGATAACCAATAGTGGCATTTGGAGAGTATAAAGGTAAGAAATGTTGAAAGATAATTCGCTGGGACTTGGATGGTGTTAGTCATGAAAACAGATGTTTTTAATACAGGCTGGGGCTGTGCCAGAAATTCTGAGTACTTTATCTCCAGGGATAGAGGTACAGAGGCCCACATGTTCTTTAAGGGTGGGTGTGTGTGTGTGTGTGTGTGTGTGAGAGAGAGAGAGAGAGAGAGAGAGAGAGAGAGAGAGAGATGCATGACTCAAGGCAACCCCCCTAGGTGCTTGAGTCTAAAGCAATACTGCTCTTAAGCCACCTGGCAAGATAAGACAGATAACCTATGAAGCCATAGCCTGCTAAGAAACAGACATATCTATGTTTTCATTCTCTGCCTTACTACCCCTTTCTCTAACTTTTGGTTCTTGAGATTGTATGCCTCAATAAATTATTAGCAACAAACAGTTGCCTTAGAATATATTTTCTATACAATCCAGACTGAATTAAGTTACTCCTCAAAGATTACTAGAAGGAGTTTTATGATCACATTGATAGATTTTGTTCAGCTCCATGGGAAGAATTTATGTGTACCCAATGACTCAAATGAATCTCAATACCTACTGTTACATTTCAACATTTGAAAATCAAGCCATGCAATCTCTCTCTCTCTCTCTCTCTCTCTCCCTCTCTCTCTCTCTCTCTCACACACACACACACACACACACAAATACACACACATTTCACTTAACATTTACTGAGGGCTTACTCTAAGTCAGCCATCATGTGCTAAGTGTTATCTCATTTAATCCATATAACAATCTTTATGGAGGAGAGAACATGGCGGCGAGAGGGGAGGCAGCGCTTTCAGTACCTCCTCAACAACGGGGTCACAGAGACGCATGGATACGCTTAGATTCGACCTGCTGAGAAACTCCTAGCAAAATTCCACTAAAGAGAGATGGGCCGGGAATCGGTAGGATTTTTGGAGGTGACAGTCTGCGCTAGACAAGTGAATCTCCGCCACGCAGCGCAGAGGTCCAGACCCGCCAGCCGCTGCCCGCGCGACTCGGCGACTGTCGGCTGCCTGCACTGGCCCCCGCGTCAGGGCGGATAGCCTCCGAGGCGCAGCATAGCAGGAGCGGTGCAGGGACTCTAGGAAGAGGTCTCTCGCCAAGCCTTCATGAAATAGCGAACCGGGAGCTGAAACCAACCAGAGACAGACCAGTCCCATCCTTCCCTTCGGACACTCCTGCAAGGAGCCTGGGGCCCGCCATAGCAGAGTGGTGACATCACCAGAGTCCCGCCGACAGAATTCCTCCCAGCTTAATCCACATTAGCAGGTGTGTGACTCCCACCCCCTCCAGATACAAGCAGCCAGGAAACCACCGGGGGCGTGTCTGTAGGGAAGCAGAGGGGATTCCAGATCCCCACCTCCCCTTAACACCAGCGGCGACACCCAAGATCTTAGCCGCTAGTTTCTGGGGGCGTGCCCACCTAAGGGGTCCGGAAAAATTAAACTGTTGGTTCCCAGATCACCCCACCACAGCACTGGGGCTTAGATGAATGACAGAGAGGGTGTTCATCGTTCGGGATATAGGACACGCGGTGGGGCTGCAAGTGTAATCAGATCCTTGGGGAACCGCCTCTGGTGAACAGGACCTGGCTGGCTGGCTGGGAGGAGGAACAGGGGGAGGGGCCGGATAAGTGAAAGGGCTCTGGACTAACAGGATTGAGAGACTCCAAGGAGCCACCTTACAGGGATTTCTGTCAGCACATAGAGGGCAGAAGCTCGGCTCAGAGGGCACAGCTCCACCTATTGGAAGAGAAGAAAATGGGATTCAGCCATAGAACAGGGGATGCCAGCATGGCAGAGATCTGATGTCATCGGAGAGCGGCCGAGGAGAGAACTTCATTGGTGCCAGCGGCGAGGGAAACAGATGGTCCCCTGGTAGGGAGGGTGAGTCACAGATACCCGAGTCTCTCTCACTTTGTCGTCGAGCCAGAGGGGAGGAGCGGGGCCACCGCCCGCGCCCGCAAGGTAGGCAGACCTGCGACCAACCTGCAGATCAGGCCTAGCGGTCCCAGGGCGTGGTAGGAGGGGCAGGGCAGAGCCTTCGCCCCCACCTGCAAGGTAGGCATACTTGCGACAGAACGGCGGATCAGGCCCAGGGGTCCGCGGGCGTGGTAGACACCTCATACCAATTGGAGGAGGGGCAGAGCAGAGCCCCTGCCCGCACCTGCAAGGGAGACTTTTCAACTATACAAGAGCAATATAAATATATGGGGGGGGAAAAATTTCAAAAACACAACAGTTTCACCAAGAAGAAAGAAACGCAAGCAGTATGAAAAGACAAGGAAAGAAAGGACTACAAGCAATGCAGGTCAGCTCAACTTTAGAAGAGGTAACAGCTGCAGCAGATGGAATGTCAGATAAAGAATTCAGGATATATATGCTTCAGATGATCTGGAGCATCAAGGAAGACATTAGACAGCAAAATCAGACAATGAAAGATCACTTCGACAAGGAATTACACAAACAAATCCAGGAAGCAAAGGATCAACTATACAGGGAGATAGAGGTTATAAAAAACAAACAAACAGAAATCCTAGAAATGCAGGAAGCAATAAACCAACTTAAAAACTCAATGGAGAGTACTACCAGCAGAGTAGAACACTTAGAAGATAGAACATCAGACAATGAAGACAAAGTATTTCAACTTGAAAAGAACATAGACAGCTCAGCAAGACTGTTAAGAAACCATGAGCAGAACATCCAAGAAATATGGGATAACATTAAGAGACCAAACTTAAGAGTCATTGGGATACAGGAAGGTACAGAGCTCCAAACCAAAGGAATGAGCAGTCTATTCAATGAAATAATACGAGAAAACTTCCCAGACTTGAAGAATGAGACAGAATCCCAAATCCTAGAAGCCTATAGGACGCCGAATGTGCAAAATCATAAGAGATCCACACCTAGACACATTATAATGAAGATGCCCAACATACAAAATAAGGAGAGAATTTTAAAAGCTACAAGAGAAAGGACGCAGATTACATTTAGGGGTAAGCCAATCAGGATAACAGTTGATATTTCAACACAGACTCTGAAAGCTAGAAGATCCTGGAATAACATATTTCAAACACTGAAAGAAAATGGATTCCAACCAAGAATTGTGTATCCAGCAAAATTAAGCTTCAGGATGGAAGATGAAATTAAAACCTTCCACGACAAACAAAAGTTAAAAGAATATGCAGCTAGAAAACCATCTCTTCAAAACATCCTCGGCAAAACATTACAGGAAGAGGAAATGGAAAATAACAATGAAAACCAACAGTGGGAGGTAGGACAGTAAAGGGGGGGGGATAATCAAAGAGGAAAACAAACCATGTTTAGTAACATAAATAAACAAATATGGCTGGAAGAACAACCCATATCTCAATAATAACCCTAAATGTTAATGGCTTAAACTCACCAATTAAGAGACACAGGCTAGTAGAATGGATCTCAAAACAAGACCCAACAATATGCTGCCTACAGGAGACGCATTTGATAGGAAAAGACATACATAGGCTGAAGGTGAAAGGTTGGGAAAAATCATATCACTCATATGGACTTCGGAAACAAGCAGGAGTGTCCATACTCATATCAAATAAAATAGATTTCAAGCCAAAGTTAATCAAAAGGGATAAAGAGGGACACTACATACTGCTTAAGGGAACCATACATCAACAAGACATAACAATCATAAATATATATGCCCCAAACAATGGTGCAGCTATGTTCATCAAACAAACTCTTCTCAAGTTCAAGAGTCTAATAGACCACCACACCATAATCATGGGAGACTTCAACACACCTCTCTCGACACTGGACATATCTTCCAAACAAAAGTTGAACAAGGAAACTATAGAACTCAATAACACAATTAATAACCTAGACTTAATTGACATATATAGAATATACCACCCAACATCAAGTAGTTACACTTTTTTCTCAGCAGCACATGGATCCTTCTCAAAAATAGATCATATATTATGTCACAGGGCAACTCTTAGACAATATAAAGGAGTAGAGATAATACCATGCATCGTATCTGATCATAATGGAATGGAACTGAAAATCAACAATAAAAGAAGGAAGGAAAAAGCATACATCACTTGGAGAATGAACAATAGGTTACTGAATGATCAATGGGTTATAGAAGACATCAAGGAGGAAATTAAAAAATTCTTAGAGATTAATGAAAACACAGACACAACATATTGGAATCTATGGGACACATTGAAAGCAGTTCTAAGAGGAAAATTCATTGCTTGGAGTTCATTCCTTAAAAAAAGAAAAAACCAACAAATAAATGATCTCATACTTCATCTCAAAATCCTTGAAAAAGAAGAGCAAAACAACAGCAAAAGAAGTAGAAGGCAAGAAATAATGAAAATCAGAGCTGAAATTAATGAAATCGAAACAAAAGAAACAATTGAAAAAATTGACAAAACTAAAAGTTGGTTCTTTGAAAAAATAAACAAAATTGACAGACCCTTAGCCATGCTAGCGAAGAGAAGAAGAGAGAGAACTCAAATTACTAGCATACGGGATGAAAAAGGCAATATCACAACAGACACTTCAGAAATACAGAAGATAATCAAAAATTATTTTGAATCCTTATACTCCAATAAATTAGAAGATAGTGAAGGCATCGATAAATTTCTGAAGTCATATGATCTGCCCAGATTGAGTCAGGAGGATATAGACAACCTAAACAGACCAATATCAATTGAGGAAATAGAAGAAACCATCAAAAGACTACCAACTAAGAAAAGCCCAGGACTGGATGGGTACACAGCAGAATTTTACAAAACCTTTAAAGAGGAACTAATACCAATACTTTTCAAGCTACTTCAGGAAATAGAAAAAGAGGGAGAACTTCCAAATTCATTCTACGAGGCCAACATCACCCTGATACCTAAACCAGACAAAGACACTTCAAAGAAAGAAAACCACAGACCAATATCTCTAATGAACCTAGATGCAAAAATCCTCAATAAAATTCTGGCGAATCGGATACAAAAACATATCAAAAAAATTGTGCACCATGATCAAGTAGGATTCATCCCTGGGATGCAAGGCTGGTTCAATATACGGAAATCAATAAATGTTATTCACCACATCAACAGACTTAAAAATAAGAACCATATGATCATCTCGATAGATGGGGAAAAAGCATTCGACAAAGTACAGCATCCCTTTATGTTCAAAACTCTAGAAAAACTAGGGATAACAGGAACATACCTCAATATTGTAAAAGCAATCTATGCTAAGCCTCAGGCTAGCATCATTCTGAATGGAGAAAAATTAAAGGCATTCCCTCTAAAATCTGGAACAAGACAGGGATGCCCTCTCTCTCCACTTCTGTTCAACATAGTTCTCGAAACACTGGCCAGAGCAATTAGACAGATGAAAGAAATTAAAGGCATAAAAATAGGAAAAGAAGAACTTAAATTATCACTATTTGCAGATGATATGATTCTATACCTAGCAGACCCAAAAGGGTCTACAAAGAAATTATTAGAGCGAATAAATGAATTCAGCAAAGTGGCAGGATATAAAATCAACACGCATAAATCAAAGGCATTCCTGTATATCAGCAACAAATCCTCTGAAATGGAAATGAGGACAACCACTCCATTCACAATATCTTCAAAAAAAATAAAATACTTGGGAATCAACCTAACAAAAGAGGTGAAAGACTTATACAATGAAAACTACAGAACCCTAAAGAGAGAAATAGAAGAAGATCTTAGAAGATGGAAAAATATACCCTGTTCATGGATAGGCAGAACTAACATCATCAAAATGGCGATATTACCAAAAGTACCATGTACCACTGGGTCGCGGGTCTGCCACCTTGCGGGTGCGGGTGGCGGCTCCGCTCCGCCCCCTCTCCAATTGGGGTCACGCGGTCACCACGCTGGCGAGCCGCTGGGCCTGCTCCGGGCGCTGGCGGCGGCCCGTCTCCTCCCCTCTGGCTCTACGACAAATTGAGGAGACTCGGGTGTCTGTGCCTCACCCCCCCTACCAGGAGACCAACTGTTTATGTTTATGTTGCCGCTGGTATTGATGAAGTTCTCTCCTCCGCCGCTTTCTGATGACATCAGATCTCTGCCATGTTGGTATCCTATGCGAATGGCAGCATTTCGTTCCCCTTGCCGGGCAACCAAAGCAACGGGTGAGTCCTGACCGGCCCTCAGCAGGACCCGGACCGAGAAGCAGTTTCCGCGGGCTCCTAGCCCCGGGCCAGGGAAATTCCGGGAGCCGGAACTCGGCCGCTCCGTGCTCGGTGTAAGCTCCTATAAGTGTAGGCTTCAAGAAGCAGTCTCCGTGGGCTCAGTTCCGGGAGCCGGAATTCGTCTGCTTAGTGCTTGGTGTATGCTCTGATAGGAGCAGGGTCCAAGAAGCAGCCTCCGCAGGCTCCGCAGCCTCAGCAGCCCTGGGCCAGGGCGGTTCCGGGACGGTTCCGGGAGCCGGAACTCGGCCGCCCCGCGCTCGGTGTTCGCTCTGATAAGATCAGGTTCTAAGAAGCACCCAGGCACTGAACCCTAGCAATCTGTCTGCAAGCCGCAGGCGAATTGCAGCCTGAAATTACCTGTTCTATGGCTGAATGAGCTGCGGTCAGTCGAAAACAGGGATGGTGACGTCAGCTTTCCAACATGGTGGCTGCTGGCCTCCTCTGTGGTCTGACCGGTGTGGAGAACCGAGATGGACCGCTTCCTTCCCCCGTCTCGAACCCAGAATTCAGCCCTGAGTACGGTGCTTGCACGGCTGACAGAAACTGCAGCGCTGTATCCCTGCGTCGCTATCTCCTCATTTCCCAGCGCGCGCTGCAGACTCTAGCCGCGGGGCGATTTGCTGAATAAGCAGTGTTACCCTCCGTGCGACAAACCTCTCGCGTTTGAGTCCCCGTAGCCGATCCTCGTGCGATGGAAATCCTTCCTCCAGGTTCCGGAGCACCCCACTATTGCTGGAAATTCCTAACAAGATAGCCTTTAGCCGTCCTGACTTGTCATACTCCCACACAGTGAAGCAGCACACGGGGGTAATGCACTCCCCTCGCTGCCATCTTCCTTCTCTCCTCTCAAAATCTAGGCTTGATTTTTAAAGGTTCTTAAAGACCAGTGAGGTTTTACCGATGGATGGATCTCTCCCAGGTCATGTCTTAATTGCTCTTGTGTTGTCTGAACATTACCAGGATAAGAAGTCTATGTCTTCTTTTTGAAACCTCACTCTAATTAATTGTTGGCTTTATGATTTAGGCTGCTGATCCTTAACCCAAAGTTTGAAAAGTCTGCAGTTTTCTTATAGATTGTGAGATTCATGCTTGGTTAGGTCAAGTAATTTCCCCAAGGTTACTTTTGTTTAAGATCATATGACTGGGGGGCTGGGGATGTGGCTCAAACAGTAGCGCGCTCGCCTGGCATGTGTGCGGCCCGGGTTCGATCCTTAGCACCACATACAAACAAAGATGTTGTGTCCGCCGAGAACTAAAAAGTAAATATTAAAAAAAAAATCTCTCTCTCTCTCACTCTCTCTCTCTCCCTCCATCTCTCACTCTCTCTTAAAAAAATTTTTAAAAAAAGATCATATGACTGGGAAGCAATAGAAGTGTGAATTACTCCCCACTTCTGAATTCAGTCTGCATCCTTATCATGGTTTCATATTACCTTTCTGGGATAGAAACTTCTGTCACTGTGTTTAGCATGTGAATCACAGTAATCATCTTTATCTTTGTTTCTATATTTTCACTAACAACTAAATATCATAGATTTTTTGCTCTATCTCATCTTCACATAATTTTAATTGATGTTGGAATCATCACAAATTCAGGCTTATCATTCAGTAGAACTCCTTATCCAAGACTGGAGACTCTGAATTTCCCCTTCCCCACTCTCCTACTTCTCCCAGCCATGTCCCTACCAAATGTGTTTTTCTTCTATCCCTGGAACCCAACTTTTTTTTTTCAATTCTTTTTAAAATTTTCTCTTTATAGTTATACTTGACTGTAGAATGCATTTTGATATATTATATATACATGGAGTATAACTTCCTATTCTGTGGTTGTACATGATGTGGAGTTACACTGGTCGTGTATTCATATGTGAACATAGGAAAGTTATTCCCACTTCATTCTACTGTCTTTCCTATTCCTACCCCCCCTTTCCTTTATTTCCCTTTGTCTAATCCAATGAACTTCTATTCTCGACCCCCCACATTGTGTGTTAGCATCCACATATCAGAAAAACACATTTAGCCTTTGGTTTTTTAGGATTGGCTTATTTCACTTAGCATAATGGTCTTTAGTTCCATCCAATTACTGGCAAATGTCATAATTTCATTCTTCTTCATGGCCGAGTAATATTCCATTGTGTATATGTACCACATTTTCTTTATACATTCATTTGTTGAAGGGCACGTAGGTTGGTTCCATAGCTTGGCTATTGTGAATTGAGCTCCTATAAACATTGATGTGGCTGCATTACTATAGTATGTTGATTTTAAGTCATATTTGTATATATCAAGGAGTGGGATAACTAGGTCAATTAATGGTTCCATTCCAACTTTTCTGAGGAATCTCCATACTGCTTTTGTAACCCAAACTTATTTTAAAAAGTCCCTTTTAGTTCTAATTGTTTCACCTTTTGTTGGGCCTACCTTGCAAATCATCAACCATTTAATGTTTCTATGACCTTGTTTCTCTGCTTTTGCCTCTCAGTTTCTAAAGGCTGTCTAGGAAAAAAGGCACCAAAGTTTTATTAACTGACCTCTGAGGGCTTTTGAATCATTCACTTTTGAAATATTTTTAAAAGTTTTTCTAATGATCAGGTAGTGTGCTAGATGTTGGAAATTTAGAGATGAAAGAGTGAGTTCTGCCTTTAAGTAGATCATGAATAAATGACAAAATACTTTTGGTTGTCATCCCAATCTTCTCTCAACAGTTGTGACTCAGTGTGTTTCAGAAAACCTTGATGTTTAAAAGCAGTGACCTTGTCATCACACTTGGTTCAAAGTGTTCCCACTTATAACTAAATCTGAACAGAAAGACTCTACATCTTTTCACCATGTGTCATGCCAGCAACATTCTTTCTTGACTATTATATTCAAATGCAACTTTCTTCCCAATACACTTGCTTCTCCTCTACCATACCAGTGTATACATTCTCCTCAGTAGATAATAACACAAATAGTAACTGCACTAGGAACAAATATAGTGGAAAAACTATAACTCAGAAGCAAGTTAGAAAAGAAGTATGTAAAAGAAAGAAGTGAAATTTTCAGGTGGGGACAGAAAAGAATATAATGGGAGAATACAAAAGCCTGGAAGTAATAAGGAGGAGATGTCAATTAGATTTTTATCTAGAATGTTGGAGAGCTTTCCCTAAGAGATTCAGTAGCATGGTAGAGGCGACAATGACTTGGAAAGTGCCGCAGTCCGGCTGCAGCAAAATAACCGGGGGGTGACGAATAACTTGTGTACGTTGATACAGCAGGAGTGGGAGCCGTTTATTGCAGGACAGGAGCAGTATTTATACATTCCACACAGCTTATCTAATTAGCATAAACTAGATACATCAGTCAACCAATAAGGAATCTCCACACTTAATGGCTCGCTTTTGTTACTTCTCAAACCACTCCCTCTGGCATTTTGCCAGGCACCATCCAGACTTGTTTACGAACTCTAACATTCCCCTGGCAAAATGCCAGGTGTTATTTTTGACTTGTTTACAGACTCTAACATTTCCCCCTTTTGTTTAATTTAAATAACGACCATAGTGGTTTTTACAGAAACACCATAAGTAACCTGCTACAAACAGAAAGGGAGGATACAAAATGTCACAATACCAAGCCAATTGATGGCTCCATGCAAGAAGCCCTTGGAAAAATTATACCAGCAATGACACTGTTAGCAAAGATACTGAGTTACAATTTGTTATAGATTACAGTTTGTTGTCTCATTCCAGAAAGCAGTGTCTCAATAGATTAACTCACAGTCCAGGTAAATCACAGTCCAGGTAAGTTCTGCAGGCAGCTAGCTTAAATCACAGACCAGGTAAGTTCTGCAGGCAGCTAGCTTAAATCACAGTTCAGGTAAGTTCTGCAGGCAACTAGCTTGATCCGAAGTTTCGTCCGTTTCTCAGCTGAAATCTTAGTCCGGTTCTCAGCAACACTGGGAATTCTTCCACTTTGGTCTTTATTGGCACTGGGACGAAGGCAGGAACTCTGGATGGCTAAAGAAAATCCTGTAGTATTCTACTAAGAAAACAACCTTCTGAACAATTTAGTACATTATCTCAAGGTTTTTTTTTGCATTTGAAATAAGCATTAATAGTGCTCATTACTTATCAGCTTCCAGGTGTGGGAGAACCATTGTAGCTTAGTTATTGGCATTGAAAATGACCAAACATCAGGGACACCAGTAGCGTCTTCTGCTGGCTGTAGTGCCTGGGCAGCCCCAGATGGCCCTGGGGAGTGTCCCGGACTCAAACTGCTACTGGGCACAGGGAGCAAGAGCCTGCGAGACTGTGCCTCCAAGTCAGGTCTAGATTTGGGCTCGCAGCAGTGGAAGAGCCAGCTCCCCGGCCAGGAGGCAGGGAAGGGCCAGTCGCTGCCGCCTCTTGGAAAATCCTTGTTGCGCTGTGACCGGCTTGCACACTCGGCAGTCGCCTCTCCGCTTCACGCACCCTCAGGTAACAAAAAGTATTTAGTAATAGCCTTTTGCTGCAACTTTTTTCCTGATAATCCTTCTTCTTCTGAACTTTCTTTTTCTTTCTGACTAGAGTTCCTGGGCTCTTATCAACACATGCCCTAACTATTCTTGGTTCCACTGGGGTGCCTTCTTCCCTTAGTAATTTACTTCTCACCCCTTCCATATTTTCATCACAAAGACAATACAATACACTGAGACAAAACAAGACACAAACATACTGTATCAATCTTCTCCATTTTCTTGAAATGGCCATTTTTCCTCTCGCCCTATCTGCCTAGGGATCGAGCAGATTTGCTCCCGTCCTATCTATGGACGGGCAGCTTTTTTTCGTCACTTACCCCCGAGTGTCCCGGGGCTCCCCGTAACGGGCCACCATCTACCGCAGTCCGGCTGCAGCAAAATAACCAGGGGGTGACGAACAACTTGTGCACGTTGATACAGCAGGAGTAGGAGCCGTTTATTGCAGGACAGGAGCAGTATTTATACATTCCACACAGCTTATCTAATTAGCATAAACTAGATACATCAGTCAACCAATAAGGAATCTCCACACTTAATGGCTCGCTTTTGTTACTTCTCAAACCACTCCCTCTGGCATTTTGCCAGGTACCATCCAGACTTGTTTACGAACTCTAACATTCCCCTGGCAAAATGCCAGGTGTTATTTTTGACTTGTTTACAGACTCTAACAGAAAGTAACGGGTTGAATTTGAGATATTTATAGCATATGAAGAGGGCACTTAAAAATACAGGTCTAGAATTTAGACAAGAGATTTATTTGTGATTTAAAGACCTTGGAATCAACAGTCTGTAAGAATTAATGAATGGAGAATATATAAAATTGAGAATAGTGTGAAAATTTGGATCATAGTGAAAAGGAATGTTTAAATCAAGAATGGAGAGAGTTAGGAATAGGAAGGATAATAACAGAGGGAGTAGAGTGACTGGAGAGAATGATGTCACTTCATATTGATGGAGAAGTGGTGTAAAGAGGAGAGTAAGTGAAATTATTAGATGTAGTAAGTACAAGTTACACAACTCACAAAAACATTTATTTTGTGTTAGCTACTGAAAGATCACTGGAGATCTCTGCAATAACAATTTCAGAAAGAGTTGCCATAAGTCAGACTGTAATATGTTAAAGAAGTGAATTGACTATAGCCTACTCCTTTACTATTTTTGCAAAGAAGAGAAGGAGAAAGTGTAATTTTGTTTTTTAGGAAAACATAGTGCCAAAGGAGAGATTTTCATTTGCCTTTTGTTTGTGTTAAAGATGGAGGATATAAATAACCTTTTTAGAAATCTAAATAATAGAAGGGAAAATGAATTAATGAAACAAGATCACTGAGGAAGAGCAAAATATGAAATCCATAGTACAAGGGTATGCACTAAATTAAGGAAAGTGAGAAACACTTCATACTCTGAAGCTAGAGGGAAGAGGCAAGTTTGATGTATATATAAACACACACAGAAAATAGACATGGATATGAAGGTGTGAGAGGATATATCCTTTGGGTCCAAGATTTTCTGTTCCAGTGGAGGATCAGGCTGGAAATGATAGCTATCTTGACAAGTTAATTCAAATTCTTGATAGCAAACACTCCACAAATTTTAATTTCACATTTTCAAAAATCTAAACCAAAGTTTTACTCCACTCTGCCATAAAAGGGAAACATAATGTGTTCTTACAACTTGATAGAAAGAAATATATGCATGCATCAACATAAACAAACTTTACTTTAGCTGTGAACTTTGAAGGAATAAGGCTGCATTAGGCTTCATTAGAAGCTGTCCTATGGAAAGGAATTGGACATAGGACTATAATGAAGACATTCAAACTAGCAGGCTATTGGCATCAGAGACTCCTACCAACAAGATTTTAACTGCAGAACTAAAGTTCAGATAGTGGTCAAGGCTAGAGAAAGTTGGCAAAAATAGAGCATTTGGGTGCTCAGGAAGTTATTAATGCCACATGATACAGTTACCACAGTGGTTGAATAAGAAAGATAATTGTTTCCAGGGAATACTAATAAAAAAAAGAAAAACAACACTAAGACAAAGTTGAAACTGATGATGTTGAGTGTTAAAGTGGAACCTAAGTACTTTTTGGATAAAACTCAATGGTTCTAAATTATGGCCATACATTTTAATCACCCAGAGAGCTTAAGAAAACACTGTAGCCTGGATGCCATCCCTGAAGAGTCTGATTTAATTGTCCTGGGAAGAGTCCTGTTATCAGGATATCTACAATCCCCCTCAGGTGATTCTAACGCATAGCCTAAATTGAGAAGCATACTTTAGACTAGAATCTGTCTGAGATGCAGAAATGAGACTGAAGGCAATCAGATACATGTTCCTATCCTTATACTTCAGGACTGACGGGATAAAATTTAATTTTGTAGCTGGGCATAGTGTTGCAGGTCTGTAAATCCAATGTTTGGGGAAGCTGAGGAAGGATTGCAAGTTCAAGGTCAGCCTTGGCATTTTAGCAAGACCCTGTCTCAAAATTAAAAAACAAAAAACCATAACTGGAGATAAACCCCAATGGTTAAGCACCCCTGGGTTCAATCCCCAGTGCCAAGGAAAAATAATTCTGATTTCATCATTTCTTTGCACAACCCTCCCCAAGATGCATATTCTCTGGCTTCTTATGAATTTCTAGATAGAAAACTAGACTCAAAAGATTTTAAGTTACTTACTTTGTTATTTTGCAGGGAGGGTACTAGTGATCCAACCCAGAGGCACTCTATCACGGAGCTACATCCCTAGCCCTTTTTTAAAATTTTTATTTTGAAACAGGACCTTGCTAAGTTGCCCAGGTTGGCCTCAAACCCTGTCTCAGCCTCCCTGGTTGCTGGGATTACAGTCAAGTACCACTGCACTCAGCTTAAGTTATTCATTTCTTTTTAAAAATATTTTTAGTTGTAGATAGGCACAATACCTTTATTTATTTGTTTTTTATGTGGTACTGAGGATTGAACCCCATGCCTCACACATATGAGGCAAAAACAGTCTACAACTGCAGCCCAAGTTATTTACTTCTGACAAAGTTTCTGACTTCCTATTCTCAGCCTTCTTACCCATGATCCCACAAATGATCATTTCACAGATTTTCTTGAAACCATTTCCAGAACATTTCTTCTCTCCATTTCCACTTTATACTACAACCACCGCATAAGTAATTCCTGATTACCTATTGCATAAATTATATCAAGAGTTCCTTATCTGGTCACTCTGCTCTCTAGTATTTGTCCTGGAAGCTATATTAGAAGAATGGTGTCTGCTATGTATCATTGCAGTACTATTTTGTTCATGACATTTTCTCAGTTAGCTTCAATAGTTCCATCATCTAATGGAAAATTCTCAGCTTGGCATTAAAGACTTTTGTGAAAGAGTCTATTGATGCCCCTTCCATACTCTCTCAGCTCACCAGAGTTCACCTAATGTGCATGTGGAGACAGTTCCCAGCCTGTTGTCAAATTGTCATCTCAAGCACATTGTTTTGACATCTTTATCTGAGGGATTTCTCCAGCAATCTGGGATCCTGCTTATTGCTTAAGCCTCAACCAACAGGAAACGAGACTTGGAAGACTAATACCTCAGCCTTTTCATCTTTCAGTGGAATAATTGGGCACTCAGTTTCACATAATTTGCTGGGCTTTTCCTACAGGAAAAGGGTTTGGGTCCCATTTGCTCATCAATGGACACAACTATGTATACCCAAATCCCTCTCTCAGGATCAACTTTGAGGAAAACCCAAATTAAAATTGCCTTTTATCATATCTGACCCAAATTAACCTTAAAACTCACTCTGCTCTAAACTGTATGATTTGAAATTCCTAGAGGATTTTCTCTTCTCCATCCATTATTCACATCATCCCCTTCCTAAGAGAAATAAGCCAATCCCACAAAACCAAAGGCAGAATATTTTCTCTAATATGCTGATGTTAATTCACAATAAGGTGGGGGAGGCACTAGGGAAGAATAGCATTACCTTAGATTAGGTAGAGGGAAGTGATGGGAGAGAAGGGGAGGAGATGTGGGGATAGGAAAGATAGTAGAATGAAACAGACATCATTACTGTATGTATATATATGACTGCATGACCAATATGATGCTGCAACATGTGCACTCAGAAAAATGAGAAATTATATCCCATCTATGTAGGATATATCAAAGTGCATAATTGCATTCTATTGTCATGTATAACTAATTAAAACAAATAAAAAATTTAAAAAGGGGGGGGCTGAAGAGCTACTGTTTTTTGCTCAAATTTTTATTAAATTGCCAATCCCCCCCCCAAAAAAAAGAGTTATCTTCCTCAATACTCAGCCTCTATTAACTAACTCATATCCAGTGTCCCTAGACCAAAAAGATCTCTGGATTGCTTGAACTCTCATAGTGCTTTCTATACTCTTATTGGATATGCCATTAGGAAACTGTCTAATATTCTGTCAGCATGAATCAAAATATACATGTGCTATTTACAGTGTGAATATGAACAAAGCATTTTCCACTATTTAAACAAGTAGGTTTGAAGACAAACATTTTTTCACGTTTTTATTTGTGTATCATAGTTGTACATAATGATGAGGTTTATTTTAGATATTCATACATGCACACAATGCAACAATGTAATTTGGCCAATGTCACTCCCCAGCCCTTCCTCCCTCCCTCCCCATCTCTCCCTGCTCTTCTTTGAATTTTAGGGGATCCACCCCCACCTTGAAGACAAATGTATTTTTTAAAATGAAATTTAAAAAATACAGACTGTTTTTAAAATAATTTTTATTTGTTTTAATTAGCTATACATTAAATACAGACTCTTAATGTTCTGCAGATCCTAGTCATAGTTTTTCAAAGAGGGAATAAAAACAAAGGTTGTCAGGCTTGGGTTGTAGCTCAGTAGTAGAGCACTTGCCTCACACGTGTAAGGCCCTGGGTTTGATCCCCAGCACCACATAAAAAATAAATAAATAGAAATGAAGATATTGTGTCCATCTACAGCTGAAATAATATTTAAAAAAAAACAAAGGTCATCATCATTTCTAATAGATTTGATCATTTTCAAGCCTCTATGATAGGAAGCTTTATGTTTATATAATAAATACTGATTTATAGTTTGGATATAGTTATTATAACTATAATTGTGTGATAAGAATGAATGACATTATGATTCTACAGTTTGGTAGGTACTTTTTTATTTAATAAATTTTAGATTGGTGAAAAAATAAGAGATGGCTAAAACATAATTTTATGGCATTCTATAAAAGATAGGGCATTATTTCACTAAATCTGTGTGAAGACACACTTTTCCTTTGAAGTAAAGAGCATGGTTGTGTCTCTTGTGATTGATTATCCCCTGGCCATTGGGAAAGCATTAAAATGACATACATACTTCCAGGTACATTTAAGATCAACATTTCTCTCTTTCTCATCTTATAGTCAATATTTTATATAGTGTTCACAAAGTTCTTTTTCAAATAGGATTCAATCTAACAAATATTTATTAAGACTCATCTATATCAGGACTTGTGCTAAGCTCTGAGGGGTACAACTGTGAATAAAACAAGATCCTTGCCCTCACAGAGTTTCAGATGCCCTGGGCCAATTTATCTATTTACTTATTTATTTATAATTCTTTGCATGAAACTACTGCTTTAGTAGTGAAATATTTTTAAAATATATGACATAACTGCTGTAGGCAAAGCTAATTAACTCTAGTGTTTTATGTCTCCTAAGAGTCAATGATCAAGGCAGAAAAAGAAATTCTAGAAACTTTTAATACTTAGTCAATTTTTAAAACAGAATTTAAATTCAACCAAAAGAGTTGAAATTACTTTGTCATTTTGCTTTTGTCCTAAGGAGTAGTACCTTTAAAGATTTATATGATTGAGAACTAAACAAGTTCTTAAAAAACCCATCTGGCAATGAAAAAAAAAAAGGTGTCTTGTACTGAATCAGAAAGAGAGCAGCTCTGTCATTAATCATGCTGGGAGGACAGATGCTGAATATCAGTTGGAAATTTTACAGGAAACACCTATTCACTCAAAGCTTTGAAGCAGTTTTTGAAAACCATTAGCACCCATCCTCCCCTCTTCCTGCCCCAGTTTGATTGCATATTGCTTTCTTACTAATGATGCATCCAGGTACACTTTGTTTTTCTCTTTTGTTATTGACAGCATCCAAATGCTAAACTATCCTTTATTTTGGAGAATACTCAAACCCCTATGTAATAATCCCTGCTTCTTTTGATATCACCTCAAAAATACCGACCAGTCTGGAATACATCCTCATTAATCTGAGACCCACCACAGAATCCTTCACCAGGAATTCAAACCTGACAAAAGATGCTTCCTCCCTTCTTAAAGTTGACAGCAGAAATTCACACTCCCTCTAGGTTGTGCCTTTCTCACTATAGTGAGGAAATAAATATGGTTTTGTCAGACTATAGGTCTGTCTCTGGTGATTTTTGCCTCATTAGGCTTTAACAGCTCATATGCTCATATTGAATAAGAAACACTTAAATAAAACCCCAATAATACACCTTGATATATTTTTCATAGTTGACTAGGGATGTAAAACACTTATTTTAACAAATCAAAAACTTCTGTGTAATTTATTCTTAGAATTTTCCTTTAAGATTGCCTGCCTGCCTGCTTTCCTTCCTTTTGTCTTTTCTTTTTCTCTTCTTGACTGTAGATTTTGGTGATAAATACATTGATGGTAGATCTAAAATTTTGAAATAACCAAATATTATTTGGAAATATTACTGCTTTGTAACCTCCTTTCTATCCCTATAGAAATTTGTAAGAATGTCTTCTGGATTTCTATTACAGAGATAAAATCTTAATGAACCGTTTTAAATATAATGGCTTCATCAACCCTGCAAATATAATGATCACCACTGTTTTGTCATAAGTGTGCAACATAAGGGTAAAAAATTCCCCTCTGTGGTAAAATATGATATATGTCCTGGTGCATAGATAGTATACTGTTTCCCAAGTATGTCCCAAATATTTTCTCTGTGTTGTTCTAGAATAGAAAATTCCAACCATAAGTGTTTATTTGTACTGCAAGCACCGTCCTTTTGAAGGAGGAGGAGAGAGAGGAGAGGAGGAAGAATTTGAAATGATATTACCATTAATTTAAGCCATTTGAATTTTCCTGGCACTCCTAAGAACATATTTAAAAAACCTCTGTAAATTTGCCTACCTGTACTATAAAAATTTCCTTCAAATCACCATGTCTTGAATTTTAAAGCCACATAGAGTCAACAAAGCAAAAAGTTGGTTCCTTTAAAGGAACAATAGAATTTTTTAAACTTTAGCTAGATTGACCAAGAAAAATATATAGACAGTTGATACAAATTACCAACTTACTGACTGTGGAGACATTACTAACAACTTTACAGAAATGAAAATAATTATAAGGGCATTTTTTCTTCCTCCTTGCTCCCAGGACTATACTTAGAATTTTACCTAAGTATGCAACCCTTTTTTGCCCATCCCTTTTACATTATAAGTCATCGACCGATTGCTAATGAAAAGCTGAATATGTTTTACTTTAATAAAATACAGCCAAGAAACAATGCATTGTACAATTTACCCCTTTAATAGAACATAATGGCCTTGAAATGTGAAAGACTATGCTCTACTGACCCTTAATCAAAGAACTTTAAAAGGATACCTAGCAAATCAATGCAAAATGTTAATAAGAATGTTAAATGAACTTTTAACAGATGCCCAACAATGTAAACCCATTTAGAATGATCTTTTCTCTCTGAAATAAAAGATATTAAGTATGGGATAAAGTTTTATCCACAGAATTAAAGGATGCCAATAGCACAAGTTACTTTCTTCTCACATACAGTTCTAGATAGAAGAGAAACACCAATCTATATTTTATTCACATTGTTTCTACTTTTGGTAGATTTTAACAGAATTCTTCAGAAAGGTTTCATTTCTTGTTTGTATGTGTCCTCTCTTACATGTTGAAACTTCACTTCAAATGTTGCCAAATGGCTACTGAATCAATCTTTAGGGTCTGGCCCTAATGGAACCTTTATTTCCATCCATGAGAATTCCAGCTATAGGGAGGTCATAGAAATTTCCCTTTACTTGTAAAACAAATTCTACCATCCTGAACTTTGCACACTTCAGATCACTTTTGGCTAAGTCCCTGGAATAGCCCCTATACTGTGCAATTTCTAGAGAAACACACACACACACACACACACACACACAGAGTCCCAAGAGTGCTGGGTAAATGTCTTTAACCTGCTTCCCCTACAAACCTTACTTATCTAAGGAATTGACATGTTAGCACTAATGACAGCATAAATTTCAAAGATTAACGAGCTCAGCAGAGGAGTTCTTAGGTAGTTATTGTATCATTTTAACCAGCTCTTTCATATCAAGTGGCAGGCAGTTCACAATGATGGCCCATGAGCTTCTTTCTCAGATGCTTCTGATCCCTGCCTGTATCTTCTTGCCCGTATATACCTCTGATTTCTAGTACAGGTAGGTGGACAGTTCCATCATGCTAGTATGATTTTTTTTTCATGTTGACTGTATTTTGCAACATCATGAATATCAGAGAAAACTTAGTGACAACCTTTAAACTTGGGGGATGGAAACCCATAAATAAATGCTGCTGCCATCTCTTCCGGGTGGAAAATTCTGGGAGGCATTGTTTGTGTCTCTGGAAATCCTGGTGGAATTGCCCCCTGTTTTTCACAGCAGTGACCTCAGTAATGCACCCTAATATTGACATACACATTTTCCATTTCACATTTTTTGCACCCTCATTGTTGCTTCCTGGGGTCATCTCTGAAGGAAGTACAAACAGCCCTCATCCTATGCCCTGCTTCGAAGAATTCAAGCCAAAGGCAGCTTCTTTTTATAACCCAGCTACACCCACCATAGCAAAAACATCAGTTTAGAAATAAAGGTTCTGATTTTCTTCATCACCCGTGCTTTGCTTTGCTACAGAGAATTTTCTTTTCGGTACCGGGGATTGAACTCAGGGGCACTCAACCACTGAGCCACATCCCCAGCCCTATTTTGTATTTTATTTAGAGACAGAATCTCACTGGGTTGCTTAGTACCTCGCCTTTGCTGAGGCTGACTTTGAACTCGTGATCCTCCTACCTCAGCCTCCCAAGCTGCTGGGATTACAGGCATGTACCACAGCTCCTGCCTGCTACAGAGAAATTCACCTACTATTCTTCACATTTTTTCATATGTTTGTCATTGTGCATTCAGAGAAAGTGAGTTGATGCCACTACTAATGTTAAAAGCATTTAACTCTAGACGGAATGACTTATTATTGGTGATCTCTTATCACAAGTTCATTTGTAATGTATGTGCTCAGAGAACGTTGAATGCACAAATTCAATTTAATTGGGAAATATATCACTTCCCAAGGTCTGATGCTGTTTCCTTAAGGAGAAATTGTTATCTAGTTCCAATACCTGACATTTGTGAGCTACTGTTAATGTTTTTTAAAGATATAGAACATCATTTCACACAATCAACAGCTTTGTGATGTACACCTAGAAAATGCATTTACTGTCATGCTAAAGACTGTCAAACTGGAAATGAGACTGTTTAAGACACATAGCTGGTACTTGACAGAAGGGAGAGCTGACAAAACTGTTAAAATCAGGGGAAATTTGAAGGCTGAGCAACAAAAAATTAATGGAAGAAATTTTCAGTCACCGCTTCACCCAGCAAGTGTTTGTTGAGTGTCTTCAATATGCCCTATGATGCACAATGCAGATATGATTGTGAAGAGTAAGTTGCTAAAGAAAGTTGGAAGGGAAAAGAAAGCAATTTTTCTAGGAGAGAGATAATATAACAGTCCCAGATCCCAATATAAAGAGCACCTGTGACTAAAATCAACATCACCATTAAGGAAAAAACTGTGGACCAAAAGAGTAGTGATTTTCATAGTGACCAGTCAAATCAATGGGGCAATATGTTTTAAACCTGCCAGTCAGTTGAATTTATTAATCAGATAATTTGGTCGACTTCTGATATTATGATGGATTCAAAATTGATAGATTCAGTAAAATAAACTGATTTGTTGGATATATTTCCTTCAATTGGAGTAGTTGGTTGATTGACTGATCTTCAAGTTAATTTTAGAACATTTCAGGATTACAGTGAGTACAAGAGTCATAATTCCAGCTCTCTAACTATGTAACCCCTAAGGTAGCCAATTTCCTTCTTTGTAGCTTATCTGAAAGAAATAAGGAAGTTTTGATCTTTTTTAAGGGTTTCATGAATCAGCAAGTCTATTGATTCTTCCATAAATATAGCTTTAAAGGTTCTAAGTCTTGGAGCAGGAAAGAAAGGAGACTATCTCCTGGGTTTCATCAGCTACTACTTGTCTATAACAGTGTTTACCTAATATTTGCCTTGAAAAATAAGAAAAACACTATTGGTAGTTTCTGTTGCTTGTTTACTGAAGGCATTGGTACTATGCTGCTCTTGGTACTCCCTGTCACCTGTTTTCTATGGCATTCCAGTTTCTTTAAGCCCATATTGAAAATTCATATCATATTTCCAATCATCTTACCTTCCTAGGTCAAGGGAAGTTTGCTGTCAAAGGTCAATTTTACAATTTTACCCAACTTTATCCCCACCTGTACCTCACTCCTACAGCCTTTAGTGAAAATTGCATTACTTTGAAGTTGAAAGTTGCATTCAGGCAGGCAGAACAGCTTTACTCCCACCCTGAGTTGGAACAGATAATGGATTCTACAGAGCAGGTGTCCAACTGGCCAAGGTCATCACACAATGAGTCAGTGTAAATATCCAAATTACAGTTGTGGACAATCTCAGCACATGACAGGTTCAGTTGATGAGTGTCCTTTTGTCTGTCTGTCACAATGGTCTGAGCACATGGAACAAATCAAATGAAAAAGCCTAAGACTGCCTTAGAAGGTTATGTCTTTGCAAATCCTGTAGCACCCAGCAGGCTGGCACTATTTGTTGCAAATGTCTACACTGGTGGTGTTTGGATGATTTTGTTTCTCAGAAGCTATTTGTTCAGGGAAAAAAATGGAAAGTGGAAAGATGAAGTCAGTTTTCTTCTGACATTTCCAAGGATGAATACTTGTGAAGGACAAACAGGCAATCTTTCCTTAGAAACAGTCAATCCAAAGAGCCTAAAAGTCCTTCAGAGTTGCAAATAGAAGATCAGATCACAACTTCAAGAAAAACATTAGAAAATCAGGAGACTCTGCTCCTGGGAAAGAATAGGAACAATAACCAATATATTACAAATTCATGTTTCTCAGCACTGCACTTAGGGTTCAATTTCAAACAATGCCTGAAATTCAAAGTCAAAAACATCAAATATATGTGAGGTTGGAATGATTAAATTCACACAGAGTGGGTTTAAGTTTTGGGGATATTTTAAAATTTAGTTGATGTGATGAGAGTGTTTTTGAAAAACCTTTGAAAGACATAGGGCTAAGGTGCACATATTAAAACTAGTTTAAGCACTATTTTTCCAATTTCATAGATGAAAAGCTAAATGCTTTGACCCTAAATAAAGCATTAGAAAGTAAATGATTGGAAATTTAAATTACTTTATATGCCAATGTGGTAGCAGGACCAGCAAACATTTCTGTAAATGTCATATCTTGAGGGAAAAATATAATAACCCTTTTAGGGTTTAGAACAGCATGTACACATTAATGTTGGCTTATAGAATTTTGTCCCCATTTCACAAATGAGAAGGCTCAAGTTAGATGACTATATATCTTTAGAATAGAAGATCCCAAATTCAAGGCCAGTTCTTTGACTGTTCTGTTTAACCCAGTTCTCTTGTTACTTTGCTGCAGTGCTTGTAGCATTCTGAGTATCAAAATAGGCTTCCAGAAAACTCTATCAAGGCCTTTCCTCCTTCCAGGGTCAGTGCAGCAATAACTGTGTGGGAATTCTTGGCCTTTGTGTTGAGTATAGGATCTGAAGTCTCCTTCTCTCTTTCAGTTGGCTGAAAAATATATTTTTGAGTACCTACTATGTGTCAGACACTGTACTGATTGCTGGATAGAGTAGTGAATTCCTTACCCACAAGGGTCTTTTATGCTCATTGGAGGAGATAATCAACAAACATCACTTGATTAAATAAAGAAGTCATCAGGTATTGGGAAGAAAATAAAATTGTAAGTAGCCCTGGCAACTTAAGCTGGGGACTCAGGCACAGTTTTTCTGTTGGTGGGGTCATTAAGCAGGAAGATTGCTAAGCAGCAATAGCAATAACCAAAATAGTAGCTTGAATATTGAAATGGCAAATAATGAAATGGACAATGAACTAACATTGCCAATATATATTACTACTGTGCATTAAGTGACTCATTCAGTAATTTGAGTCTGGGGCAAGAAATGTGTACACAAATGTTTTGGGGTAGAGAGTAAGTGTGAACTTCCCTGATGTAGTATCACTTCCTAATCCTAAAGTTACCCCATGTTGTCCTAAAAAGGGGGACAATAATCCAACACATTATGTATCAAACATCCCTCTAAATATTTTACTTGAATTAACTTATGTATGAAAATTATCTCAGATACTACAGTTCACTTTTTATGTATGGAACAAACTGAGGTATATACATCTTAAGCAACTTTCCAGTGATAGATTGAATAATGTTTCCCCAAAGATGTTCATGTCCTAATTATAAGAACCTTTGTATTTATTATCTTGCAGGGTAAAATGAACTTTGCTTAAACGAAAGCATTTGAGATGGCTATATTATCCTGGATTATCTGGGTGGGTGCAGTATAATCACAGAGATCCTCGCAAGAGTCTGAGAAGGTGATAAAAACAAAAATCAGAACAATGTGGTGAAGAGCCAAGGAATGCAGGTAGCTTCTAGAAACTAGAAAAGGGAAGGAAATAGATTCTTTCCTACAGCTTCCAGAACAAAATGTCATCTTGATTTTTAGCCCAGTAAAACCAATTTCAGATTGCTGGCCTCCAAAACTGAAACATAATAAACATGTGTTCTTCATGTCCTTAAGCTCATACATTTGTGATTGATGTGTGTGTGTGTGTGTGTGTGTCATTTACAGCAGCACTAGGAGAGTAATGCATTGCCCAAAGCCATGGAGCTACAAAATAAAAACAAGGCCAGGATTAAAATCGAGGTAATCTGGTGCCAGTGCCAGAGATTTAAGCACTGCACCACAGCGCCTCTCACAGGCAGAATGAAATTTTAAGTGGAAAGAAAACTGAGGGGTTCCCTTCCATCTTCCTCTTGTGCTCAGAGTTCCACTGCTAGAAAATTTATAAAAAGACAAAAAAAAAAAAAAAATAGCAGGGTTTGGTGGTGCATGCCTGTAATCCCAGCAATTCTGGAGACTGAGGCATAAAGATCACAAGTTTAAGGCCAGCTTTGGGAATTTAGGGACACCCAATCTCTAAATAAACAAATAAATAAATAGGCTGGGGATGTAGCTCAGTGGTAAACCACCCTTGGGTTCAATCCCCAGTGACAAAAAATACAAAAGTAAAAGAACAACAACAAAAGCGACTTTTACAAATTCCTTTCACGGCTTCACATCTTCAGTCCTGGAGTCAAGACATCAGTAATATGATTTTCTTATTTTAGAGATGAGGATTTTGAAAATCAAAGGGCTGGTGATACTGAAGTTACATGGCAGGATGGTGAAACAATCAACTAGTTACACAGGGAGCTCTGGTGGTGTGGGGGAGGGAGGTTCATTTATCTCAGTACTGTTTGAAACTAGAAGAAGGAGACTGTGTGGCAAATGAAGAACAGGACCCAGGCTTCCTGATGCTTGTATTTATCATTATTAGCTCAGGACGGTTGGGCGCAGAATATTACACACTCATCAGTGTAATAACTCTACAAGGATCAAAGATTCTCACTGTAGCCATCTGGTGATTTTTATATTCCCAAGTTTTAGCCATTTTTATACACTGGTTGCCACCCCAGCTCTCTAACACAGCATCTAGGACACAGTGGATGCTTATAAATATTGATGAATTAAACTGAACATTTATGATGCTTTTCAAATGTTAAGGCACATCGAATTCCCTGGAATCTTCATTAACATTCAGATTCAGAGTTAGAAGGTCTGGGTCAGGCTTGAGATTGGACATTTATACAGAGTTTCCATATAGTGCTGGTACTGTTGATCTATGGTTTATATTTTTCTAGATCTCAAAAAATAAGACCTCCCTATTCGTACACAAAATACAATTCACACGAAGTGTGGTCATTTCGTGAAAGTTTACAAAGATGGCACAGAAATAGTTTTTCCCTCTTTTAGGCACCTAGAGCTCCCAATAAAAGGAACAAATTAGATGCTAGGGTACAGTGGAAAGATCTTAACAGTGCCCCAACCCCCTGCTCCAGGAGCTCCGTTCCAGTCTTCTAGAGGCAAGGTAAAGGGACGAAAGGAAGTGTCCAGGAGCTCGCAAATGCTAATATTCTTCCATTAACAGCTTCAAGGGGATATTTGCTTCTTTGAACCTCTGAGGTCCTAGGCAGGCACTTGGAATCACAATGCCGCGCCCCCCTCTGAGCCCAAGAGGAGGAGGCGGACGTGCTTGCGTGTGCGCTCAGTATAAATAAGTCCCAGGAGGCGGCCACTGGGCACAACCGACAGCGGACGGCACGGGCCATGGCTGGCGAAGACAACCAGTGGCAGGGCAGCATCCTCTACAACATGCTTATGAGCGCTAAGCAACCGCAGGCGCCTCCTGAGGTGCCCAAGGCGCGGCTCGGGGTTCCGTGCTGGGGTTGCTCATGCGGTGCTGATCCCAGGGTTGACCGACAGGAACTGCCAGGCGGGCGGGCCACCTCTCTCCTGTACCGCTGCTGCTTTTGTAGGGAAGAGCACCCAAGGCAGGGCAGCATCCTCTACAACATGCTCACCAGCGCAAAGCAGACTCAAGCGGCTCCAGAGGCTCCCAAAGCGCGGCTGGGAGTTCCGTGCTGGGGCTGCTCATGCGGTTCTGAGTCCCGGGTGGGCAGAGAGGGGCTCCCGGGCGGACAGGCCATTTCGCTCCTGTACCGCTGCTGCTTTTGTGGGGAAGAGCACCCAAGGCAGGGCAGCATCTTATACAGCTTGCTCACCAATGCAAAGCAAACGCCTGTGGCTCCGGAGGCGTCCGAGGCACAGCCAGGAGGCTCGGGGTGGGAGTTCTCCTCCAGCGCTCAGAGGCTGAGAGATGGAGAAGGGCTGCCTGGCGGACGGGACCCAGCGCTCCACTACCACAACTACTTTTGCGGTGAAGACCAGCTGCAGCAGCTGCAGGAGGAGCAGCAGGAGCAGCAGCAGCAACAGCAGCAGGGCATCATCCCGTACAGCATGCTTACGAGCACGAATCAAACCCCGGAGGCTCCAGAGGCGCGGCCAGCGGCCTCTTGGGTCACCTGGTGTGGCGCGCAGCAGCCGGTGGCCCTAAAGAATCCACAGGTGGTCTGTGAGGCAGCCTCAGCTGGCCTGTTGAAGACGCTACGCTTCGTTAAGTATTTGCCCTGCTTCCAGGTGCTAGTTCTTGAACAGCAGCTAGTGCTGTTGCGAGGTTGTTGGGCGTCTCTACTCATGCTCGAGCTCGCCCAGGATCGCTTGTACTTCGAGACGGCGGAGACTTCAGAGCCCAGCATGCTGCAGAGGAGCCTCACCACCAGGCGGCGGGAGACCAAGGGCTTCGAGCCACCACTTCTGTCCACATCGCAGCCAAAGTTGGCGCCGCTGTCAGAAGCTGAGCAGTTGCCCTGGGTTACCACTGTTCGGGCCATCAAGACCTTCCTTGCCAAGTGCTGGAGTCTGGATATCAGTACCAAAGAGTATGCCTACCTCAAGGGGATCATGCTCTTTAACCCAGGTAAGGTCGCCAGCCTGGACTTTCCCAGCTCAGAAAAGCTTTAGAAAGTGCCTTCCCCAGGGCATGGGAACTAGAGTTTTTAGTGCGGAGCAGGGAGGGGCAGGGCTGTCGGAGCACTGGAGGAAGAATCACGTTTCGGTAGAGTCATGGTGAGGGGGCTCTGGGAACCATTCCTAGTAGGTAAGCTGCTGCCAAAAGGAGAGGAGAGGTTCCTACTTGGTTCTTTATGTGTTCCCGTTACTACAGGTAAGTTCTGCCTTCACAGGACATGACTTTCTTCTTTAGTTATTCTTTTAAATTCAGTAGCCTAGCTTTGAAAGTTTTTGCTCACTGCAAGTCATGCAACATCTTTCTCTAAATCCCCATTTTGAAATTTTACTAGAGCCATTTAGTTTGTGGAAATCTATTAAGTCTAGATTAAGTCTCTGGGAATATTGTCAGAATAGCAAACTTAGTGCTTCACCGATCTACCTCTGACCGGTCATTTGTATGGTCCAAAGCATCTAGACCCTCCCATTCTCCATGTCTCTTAATATCAGTTTGGCAAAGTTGCAGGAAAATGATGCAGTGTGTGTGTGTATGGGGCGGGGGTGATGCTCCTTTTACATCCCACCCCAATCCTTGAGCTGGGAGTCTCTAAATCTAGCATTTTTAAATGCTAGCAGTATTTGGGATTATTAGCATTTCATGACTTCAGTTCATTCCTTTGACTATTATAGGTCACACTTTTGCTCATGTTGTTTTTCCAAATTGGCCTGTGCATTAGAAGCACTTGTGTTTGTATGGGGGTGGTGCTTAAGTCCTTCCAGTCTCCTCCCCTAGAAATTCTGACTCAGTAGATCTGCATTCATAATAAGTGCCCCAGGTAATTCTTGAGGTCATTTGGAAAGGAGTTTTCTCATTCCTATTGAGATAAACAGTGAGACTGGAGTCAGCTTCCATAATTTTACATTCTGATAGCTTCCCTCTTTTGTCACACACCCCCCCCCCTCTTCCTTATTGTTACTCTACCTCCCACCTTTACCCACAAAGCACTCAGGTGAGTTTAACCAGCTAAACCTGGGTGTGTTAAAACACAAATGCACCTACATTTGGACAGAAGGTAGTGCCTATAAAATGTGTGACTTTTTTTAATGTTTAGCCTTTCATATTCCCTTAGCTTTGTTTAAACCCACATGATATATAGTATAAATTATAGTATAATTTATAGTATAAATTATAGTATAATTTATAGTATAAATTATAATATTGTAATTTATTATGTTAAACACTTGTTTATATATTATAAAATCACATGAATTCTATATAATTATAGGTAATTAAACATATAAGGTCAACATGTAAACATATATACATGCGTTTAAACATGGTGACAAATAAAAGATAGTTGTGGACTCCATCTGCCTTTTCTCTTTCCTGACTTTGGTTTTTTTCCTGCTTTCTCTTCTTCCTCCTCCTTCTTTTTTGAAAAAGCTGTTCAGAGGAGAAGGTGTGGTATAAAAGGCAGAGAAAACTAATGTGGAGCTCAAAAAATGCAGTTTTCAGATGGCATGAATGGAATTCACACACTATAAAATAGAGCCTCAAGCCTGGGTATTGAGCTATAGATAGTAAGGGATGTTAATATGTGGATTGGGGTTATCAGAATGGGAACATGGACCAGAAGTGTTGCTTTATTTTCTCATTTTATCAGATTTTATATTTGCTTATAACAAATAACTCTTTTCTATCACTGTTATTTAAAAAATTTTTTTCATATATATTTTTAGTGGTTGTTGGACCTTTATTTTTTTATTCATTTGTTTATGTGCAGTGCTGAGAATTAAACCCAGTGCCCCACACATGCCTTTTCTGAAGTTACTTTTCTAGTTTCTTTTAGTACATTTTAATTATAAAGAATAATGGCACAGTTGTACATACATATAACAAACTTTGAGTTACTTTTGATCCATGTTGCAATCTATGTTTTCATGTTTACTTTTTAACAAGAGAATGCTTTCAAAAACCTTACTTCTAAGATTTTTGTAAGAATCTTAAGAGCACTCATTAGAATCACATTTTTTAAACTTTCCCCAATACAGAAATCATGGTATAGTTAAGTGTTCAGCATTAACTTTCAAATTATATGGGCCTCTAGAATAATGCCCTGTAGGCAAATAATTAGGCAAATAATTAAAGTGAAACATGAATCGTGGTTTGTGGCTGTGAAGTTTGCCACTATTGGCTAGATGATGAGTATAATGGCAGGAAATTTTGAGGAAGAATGGCAAAACATTTGTCATCTGGCAAAACTTCCCATATAATGACCTGTTTCTCATAGGTAAAAGTTTGTATGGAAAGTAAACTGGAGCAATGATTAACTGAGATTTTTCTCCCTCCAGTCCTGCCAGGCCTGCAGTGCGTGAAGTACATAGAGGGACTTCAGTGGGGAACTCAGCAGATCCTCAGTGAACACATCAAGATGACGAACCCAGGGTATCAGAACAGGTTCACAGAATTGAATAACACCCTTTTCCTGCTGAAATTCATCGATGCCAATGTCATTGCTGAATTGTTCTTCAGACCCATCATTGGCACAGTCAGCATGGATGATATGATTCTGGAAATGCTGTGTGCGAAGTTATAAAGGCATAAATATGGGGCCTCATGAGTGCAGCTCACCATGAAGGAAGGATGAAGAGCTTTAGGCAGAAGAATGTCAAATGTTGTGAATATGAACTTTCTTGTTATTTTTACATTCATAGTATTTTTATATTCAATTGAATAAATAATTTAGATACAGAGAATGGAAAAAATACTGTTTTCCATACTGCTTCATTTGAAAGAAAACATTTACCAATAGGTAACATACTTCTGTACATCTTTAAGGAAAGAGCAGGGTACTATGCTAATAATTTTTTCACAAATTTAGCCACTCTCTTTGAACTCACTAAAGTCAAATTTGTAATGTTGTTTTAATGAAAATTAAGGTGTTATGTTTTAATAAATTTTAAGGTATTAACCATTAACTTGACTAAGAATTTTCATTGGGGATTTAAGTAACTTCAAAATTTATTAAAACCTAGAAAACATAAGCAACAATTTTTCTTATAAGTAATTTGTGACATTTAATGTTATAGCACTTATTTTCATTTCCATAAGCTGTGTAGAAGACTTACTTTGCACCCAGCTGGAACCAAGAGGTGGATGATCTATGATCAGAAAGTCAGCTGAAAGTGAGAAAGATTTTCAAAGTTGCATTTTGGCAGTTTTCTGTACACAATTATGTATTTGAACTAAAGCTCCACAAAAAACTTACATTCTATAATGAGAGGTTATAGCTGCAGAAAGTTTATACATATGCTGTTTTGGTAACTATCACATTGAACTAGCATGGCATGAAATTATGAAGTGACTTTATTCTTGCCTCCTACAACTTCCTTAAATATAACCCATAGAACTAGTTTTTCCTTGTCCATAGATAAAATTGAGGGCCCATCCATGTCCATTAATTTATAGGTAATAGAATAACCCTTGTAAGGAGTCTTAAACATTTTTTTTGTGATAATATGTGCTTATTTACAAACACATCAACCTTAATTTCAAAGCAGTGATCAAGGTAATTGAAATTTCAAGATAACAAATTCATAAATAGCAACATCAATAATATTAAAGAATATGAGATTTCTAATGTTGATTTTTTTAGGAGATCCCAAGACCACCTCATATCCCTCACTTGGGGATATGCTAAGTCTCATGAAACAGCATATAGTTGTATTCAGGGCCAAGAATTACTACACGGATATAGCCAGATTATAAAAGAAAAGGACACAGGCAGAATCTGAAGGAAACCACATGCCGGTTTCCTTGTGCTTTCTCCTTCAGTGTAAACTATGTTTGCACAAATAGCCTAGGGACAGTGAGTCACCTTTATGACTTAGAGAGGGCTGTGAACACTTCCTAAATGAAGTTCTTATCAGCCCAGGGCCAAACTTGCAAGCAGGCCATTCTAAGGACAGCAGTCTGACTTGCTATGTTAACTTTTTTCTACACAATCTACACTTTGACCGGTGGCAGTAGGATCCCATACAGCAGGGTGAGACCCGACTTAGCACTATCAGCACTATCGATCTCACTTATGCCCTTTAGGAGTCCTGGATTTAGTCTGTTTAAACAAATCCCATTAATTCTGAAGGACCCTCAGGCAGCCTTTGTTCCTTAGGAATATTTTTTTAACCTGGCCACAGCACAGCTCTGGCCTCAGTTAAAGCTGACCTGAATACCTTCCAGGGCTGAGGTGGTGTTGTGATAGGGCACCCTCACAATAAGTACAGTCCTGAGGGCTCATGCAGATCCCTGGAAACAAAGCACTGATGATATAAGTTGGCCAGGCCACCCCAGTTGTGGCCTACAACTGTGGTGCCTATCATCCCAGAATGCTCAGTCCATTGTGAGTAATTCAGGTCCGTGTTTGGTTCTAGACAGAATGTCTGAGGTTGTCAGTCCCCAACCATTCTTTCAGTGACACTTCTTCATCTGTCTGGTGTGTATGGAGAGTTCTGTGAGGACATGTAGGAGCCCACCCATCCCTGTCTTCTCATGTCTTCTAGGCTCAGCAGTCTGAATCCAAATTGTTGACAGCAGCTTGCAAAGGCAGCATGAGAGAGTTTTTCTTTAGAAAGAGGGGAAAACTTCCAGAAATTTTTCCTAAACAAAAAAAAAAAAAAAAAAATTAAAGTCCCACTCCTCTCCTTTCTCTCAGCCTCCCTCTATGCCAGGTTTTTTTTTCTCCCCTTGATTGTTATAATTTCAATATGTCTCATTCAGTAATCCTAACTTTAAACTTTTTCTCAATTCATTCTTCTTTTTAACCCAGACTTTTTGTCTAAAAGGATTCTAAGGGGACAAAAGCATTTTCCACCAAATAGCATTTAAATACAATTTAAGCAGTAAAAGACTCATCATGCTCAGGAAATTGTCAGGGTGAATTCCTGATATCTTGATATATATTTTTTTCATAATGGGCTTACATATCCCCTCTTCATACCTTTTGTCTTGATCGTGTGTGTATCCAGTGAACAACCTAAAAAAGATTAATTATTTTCTGGGGACATCTGAATCAAATGATCAAAGGTACATACAGAATGTTGAAAAGTGAGGGAAGTAGAGTCAGGACTGATGGCCCATATAAAAATATACACAACAGACCCAAAAACCATTAGTCCCTAAGGGGTAGAAATCTCATTTTATAAGAACTCATTAGCAAAAACAAACAGAATGCCACACAAACTCACTTTTTAAAACTCCAAAAGTATATCTCCATCTGGAGATTGGCTCTCTTTTTCCACAGTTTCCAATAGAAAAAATTATAGTGGAAAAATCATCAGTTACAGAGCCTTGTTTCCAAAACCAAGAGTTTCAATTCTAATACATCCACCTGAGGCAAAAACCAAGGGAGTAGTGTCCCATGAACATATAATTTTTTGCAGCTTTTCCTGATGTGATGACCCCTCTAGCATTTATGAAATTATAAGCCTATAACACTTTACACCAAATTGTATCGTGTATCCAGATGTAATAACCACAAATGCAAGGCTGTGATTTAAAATTCCCTTTCTTCATTCATTATAAGTAGGCTCAAATTCCTAGCAGTACATTTACCATTTACAGGGTTCACATTCTGGTTACCAGGAGAACCCAACTGGGATGAAAGTGAGGGGAGCTGAGGCAGCAGTAGGCTGAAGAAAGGGCTACAGTGGTTTTATTTCCTTTATTCCTCTGCTTTACCTAATATCTTGCTTCAACTCTGGGAAAAGATTTAACTTTTTTCTTTCCTCCTTCATGGAGGAAAGAGCAATTATAAACTAAAATTTGGCTCATCCATAGCCCATTGTACAGAATGTTTGGGCCCTTTCTCCTTCTTCCAGAGCACCCATATCCCCCTCAAAACAACAGAAAAGAATAAAATCAAAGCATAACCTGGGTTTCACTGTTCTTGCCCTCCCACTGAAATTTAGCAGAGTTTATTCTACATGGCCAAAAACATCTGAGAGATCCGGAGAGCCAACTCTCTTGGGGATGGGTCTAATCTTTTCAAATGTGCCTGCATGAGTGTTCCTTTCCCCCCACATCCTCGCCAACATGTATTGTTGTTTATATTCTTGATAACTACTATTCTGAATGGTGTGAGATGAAATCGTAGAGTAGTTTTGATTTGCATTCCTCTATTTACTAGAAATGTTGAACTTTTTTTTATATGTTTGTTGATTGAATGTATATCTTCTCCTGAAGTGTCTGTTTAGCTCCTTAGCCCATTTACTGATTGGTTTGTTTGTTTGTTTTGGTGTCAAGTTTTTTGAATTTTTTATAAATCCTGGAGATTAGTGCTCTCTCTGACGTATGTGTGGAAACAATTTGCTCCCCAAATGTAGGCTCTCTCTTCACCTCATTGATTCTTTTGCTGAGAAGAAGCTTTTTAGTTTGAATCCATCCTATTTATTAATTCTTGATTTTATTTCTTGCACTATAGGAGTCACTGATAAGTGGATGCTGATCCATAATGGGGGAGGGTCATGGGAAAAATGGAGGAACTTTGATTGGGCAAAGGGGAGGGAGGGATGGGAAGGGGGGATGGGGGCAGGAAAGATGGTGGAATGAGATCAACATCATTACCCTAGTAATAAAACATATAGTGCAATGCTACATCCTGTACAACCAGAGAAATGAAAAGTTCTGCTACAATTGTGTACAATGAATCAAAATGCATTCTGCTGTCATATATACCTAATTAAAATAAATACATTAATAAAAAAGTGCCTGCAACTACGAGCAACAGTTCACCTGCCATTATCATTCTTTGCCCCTCTTTCTTTCTTTTCCCCAAATAATGCTGTAGCTAGATTTCAGTGAGTTGGGATCATTCTAGCAATATCCCACAGAAATCACTACTCTGTTGGTTATCCCCAAGACTACCCTCACATTCAGATATTTGCTAAAAGGTCTTACAGCCCTCCATGTGAAGTTGTACTCGTACTTAAGACTTATTACAGAGATATAGTAAGAATACATTGCTGGATCATGTGGGGGAAAGAACAGCAGAATTTGGAAGAACTCACATGCAGGCCTCCTGTACTCTCTCTTCAATGGGGGTTTACACAGGGTGCATTCTTTCCTCAATGATGAGAATTCAGCAACAAGTGTGTGATAATTCTGCCCTGGGAAACTTCTGATATTCAGAGTTAAGTTTGTTTGTTTTTTTTTTTTTAATCAAGCCTGGTTACATAAGCATTCTCTACCTAGCATGTATCAAAATTCCAAGCACATAGGAAGAAAGCAGGTGCTCAGTGTGCCACCTTGTTTGCACAGACTAGGCACAGTGAATTAAGGAAGGAGGAGAGAACTCCTGAATTAGAAACTCCCAGACGTCATCCAAAATCCAACTCTGCAAAAAGTCTATTCTAAAGGCAGCAATCTTAGACCTGCTGTGTTGCATTACCTTCATTCATAATAAAAGGAAAGGCTGAATTTCAATTAAAGTCTAATGAAAATATAAAACTATTTTTTTCTCATTCAAGTTCATTATACCCCTGATTTCTATCCAATGATTTCTCAAAGAGAGGAAAGCCTGTTGATTATTGATTTAGGACTTCTGAAAATTAATAGCTAATCTTTTTCCCTGATCTGACACTCACCAGGGACTTCTAATCCTACTCCCCCACCACATATACTTTGCACTTCTATTCCTAATTCTGTTTCTTGTTGCCTATTATTATTATATTATTTTCATATACTCCCAGGTTTGGGAGACATCAAGGAGGCCAAAGTAAGGGGAACAGGAGAGTTCTTACCTGATTGATGCCAATTTTGTAATTTTCTCTGGCCATAAATGTTGTTTAATATTGACTCTTGTTCTTGTGGGTGCTTTCATAGATTATGTTGGTACCTTCTTCCACACCTGTTCACCCTGATCTCTTGAGATCTCTCTCTTACAACTATTTCTATATTCCTTCTAGTTGTACATCTCCTCTTTAAGTTCCCAGATATCTGCTTTTCTTTAGCTTCTTTCTACTCAGTCTTTGTACTCTTTCAGATAAACCTCTGAGGCATGCATGTTCTCTCTCTCTTTCTTCTGCCCTTCTGAAAGAAGACTCATTTTTGGCTTTGGCAAATGTAGAAAGTGTAGGCTATCCAACTCAGCCACCTGTTTCATGTCCTACCACTCTGTGTTCTCCCTAGTCTGTCTGTTGTCCTTTAGGTTTCCAGGTGAGAGTCAGACACTGATGACTCACCACCATGTCATGGCTCCAAAACTGCAGAGGACACAGATTCACTCTCTAAAGTCCTTCTGTTACCTTGAGTTGAAAGCAGAAGTACCTCTACCACTCCACCCTTGGAGTGCCCTCAGCAAACAAATGGCTTTCTCAAATATTCTTTTCCCCTTTGCAACTTGCAAGACTTTTATGTGCTTGATGAGGGATTAAGAATCATGTAAGCATTATAGTCCCTGAACCATGTTTTCAATATTTTCTTTGCATCTTGTTTTCTTTTTGCCTCAGCAGAACCTTGCATTTGAATTCTATTTTTTATATCTGTCTCTACTTCTTTTTAAAATTTTTTTCTAATTAGTTACACATGACAGCAGAATGCATTTCATTTCTTGAATTCTATTTTATTGTTCAGTTATTACTATGAATTCATTAATGTTCTTTTCCTAGATATTGAAATATGATCAACATGTATGAGAGACTTTGGTTTAGCATATGTGATGATTTCAATCTTTACCACCCTCACATTGAATTTGATCCTCATCTTCTTCTCTTCCACTTTATTGATTATGAATTCTTTCTTTCATAAAACAATAAGGGTAATACACAGGAAAAAAAGTATTTCATTAACACTGTTAAGGGGACAGTAAGATGGCAAAACTTTGGAAATGTAACTGTTGGCATTATGAGAAAGTTCCAAATGTTTTCTTCATCAGATGATAAAAGAAAGTCCATTTTTACACAGGAGAGGCAATTTGTGAGTTCCACTGTACACTTTCGAGAGGAGCTGGTACTATTTGTAAAGATTAGTTTTATTTATAACATTCTTTTAAGTTGCTAATACCAACAGAGAGATTCATATCTTAATCAGAATTAGTGCATTAGATTTACTTTTCTCCTTCTGTCTTTCCTTCCTTCCTTTCAAACAAGAAGTTCAATAAGAGGTGAACTGAAGAAAGGAGTGTCTTTCTCTATTGGTGGGGGGAGAAACTTGGGATGATTCTTGGTAGGGAGTTTTGATCTAGACATAGGAAGCTGGTGGAATGATGGAGATGGGGAGGCAGGTAAATGGATTGGCAAGTAGGTCAAAGAAGGTTTTTCAGAGAGAAGTCATCAGAACTTAAATACAGTTATTCTTCAATATCCAGGAAAGATTGGTTCTGAGACCACCTGTAGATTCTAAACCCCACAGATGTTCAAGTCCCATGGTATAGTATTTGCATAGAACCTACTCACATACTCTAATATGCTTGTTCATCTCCAGATGACTTATAATACCCAATACCATGTAATGCTATGTAAATAAATGGTGTTGTACTGGATTTTGTAGTGGAAAGTGACAATAAATAATGTGTGTATGTGTTCAATACAGACACAATAATCACAGGCCTAAAGTGTACTTTTGATGTCAGTTGGTTGAATTGAACATATAGAATCTACATATACTGAGGACTGGCTGGACTTAGAAATTCCGTCTGAGTGACTACAGGGGTCCCACTGTTTTGGTGTCATCTTTTTCTGGGCATTAATTGATTGTGCCTTCTGAAGAGCTTTAATTTCTTTTAATTGTATGTCATCATAGTGCAGTTAGATAATATGTAAAATATGGCCACTAAAGTAAATGTCAGTGAGACATTGCTCTGAAGAGAACATATGTAAGTTCTGCATCATGATTTCAAACATCACTTGGGATCTTATTTTATTTATGCTTCAGTAGAAACTTGCCATTGAATCCTATTTTATTATCCATTTACCAATGTGCATTCATTAACATTATTTTCCTTCTAAACATTCAACTTATGATCAACATGTATATCTAATGAGAGTCTTCATGATGCATATGAAGGCATTTAAGAATTCTGTAGAATTTCCTTAAGCATTGTCATACTGGTTAATAAGTTACATGTATGAAATAAGGAAGATATGATTTGTGTTTTAATCTAATAATACCTGAGAAATGGGCAGATATTTGTTCATTTAATTGTATTGTTGTCTTATAAATATATAATGATTTGAGTCAGACTTTTTTTTTTTTTTTTGTGGTGTTGGGGATTGAACCCAGGACCTTGTGCATGCAAGGCAAGCGGTCTACCAACTGAGCTATATCCCAAGCCCCAGACATTTTTTTTCTATTTTGGTCATGAGTTTCATATGAGTAAGTGGTGATGTATAATCCTACACCTTATGCTTTAGGTCAGAAAATGTTCTCATTAACCCATATGCTCTATTTTAGAAGAAAAGACCAACAGCTATGGCAGATATTTGGAGATCATTTTAAGTGATTAGAGAAAGATAACAGGATGGTATACAGAAAACAAAATGTAAAAAAAAAATAAGTAGAATGAAAATAAGAAGGTAGCATCAAGCAGAGTGTGGGGGACAAAATAAGCAGGAAGAAAGAAAATAAACTTTTTGTAGTATAAAATAAACATCAGATGTTTCTTAAATAGTTCATATTATATATTCTTTGTTTTACTGCTATTACTTGGATTAAAAAAAAACACTGTTTTGAGTGCTTGTCACAGAGTATATCTTTCAGTCTTTAGGATTGGTCTACAAGTTGAATGTGCTCTTCTCGGATGAAGAAATCAAGACTCAGCAATTTAGCATTTTCCCAGAACTCCATCAGTAGTATGAGGCATGGCTAGAATTTCAAAGTTGTCTTATTTGATGAGAGTCTCTGAATTCCTACCATACCACATGGTCTTCCAATTGACCTATAGAAACTAAATTGGAGCAAATATATTTGTAACACTTGATAGAATACATCATTGACACCTCACTTATTATCCAGGTTCCTAAGACTACTTCTGGCTTTTGACCATGGATAAACTTGATGTATCTTTCTAAAACTGTAACATGGATTTTATAAAAACACTTTCATATTTGTTCACATGTTTATATGAAAAAAAATAGTACAAAGGTAAAAAATATAAAATGTCTTTAATTATCTCTTTAACAAATTGCCTTAATTGAAAAGAGAAATAAAGTCATGCGAAAAATAATAAACATATGGTTCTAGAAAACATACTTCTAAATTTTAAAGCCAAATATTTTTGTTGCTCTCAAGTCTAGCCTTAACCCTTACTAGTTTAGTCATAATCTTTATTTAGCTAAGGACTTTGAAGCCATTTCATGCTTCAATGCATAAAGGTAATTAATGTTGGGATTTTGACATTTAAAAACACACGTAGAGGATTTAACAGCATTGATGTAATTACAACACTTTAAGTGGTTATTTTTTTTCTTACCTCCACAAAGTAATTGTAATAGAGTCTGATGCTACTATTATCATTTCTGTTTAAATTATAAACAAAGGAACTGCCAAAGTGGAAAATGTATCCTAATTCAAATTAAGCATAACATGTAGAATATTAAAACACAAGGAACCTTGCTTCTTTTCTTTCCAACACGAAATAAAAATGATTACTTTTGATTAGCTTCAAACCCACTAAGACCTATATATGATTAAATACTATAAATGATTAATTTGGGAGTCATATCAGAGAGAACATTGAATCAATGGATGAATGATAAATCCCTTTCAATCCACTGGAAGACTGATTGAATCTGTGGTTCCATAACTAACATGAGAATGGAAGTTTTTGCTGGTCATACCTAAATATCACAATGAAACAGAATCTTCTGGTTTGTAAGGTCTACATTATCAAGTGTCTTTATTTTTTTGTTGTTATTGTTGTTTTGTTTTGAGCCACATCCCCAGCCCTTTTATAAAATATACCTTTATTTTATTATTTATTTTTATGTGGTGCTGAGGATTGAACCCAGCACCTCACACTTGCTAGGCGAGTGCTCTACCACTGAGCCACAACCTCAGCCCCTCCTCAGCCCTTTTTATCTTTTATTTTGAGACAGGGTCTGTCTAAGTTGCTTAGGGCCTCGCTAAGTTGCTGAGGCTAGTCTTGAACTTGCTATCCTCCTGCCTCAGCTTCCCAAGCCCCTGGGATTACAAAAGTGTGCCACAGTGTCTGACTCCATAATCAAGTTTTTAAAAAATATACCATGATATCTGGGGGCTCAATGTATCAATCACAAACTCCCTCCCTGTACAGTCTGCAGATATGTATGAATTGGTTCACCATTAGAGGCAAGGCTTGTTTTCTTCACTTTACCATATTTTATACCATTCTTTATTATCTTCTATCTATTCTATTTTATTCATTTGAGTAATTATCTGGACTTTCAACATCATGTGAGTTTATTTTTCTTAATTTAGAAAAATGAAAGATAACATAAAAATAGGTGGTTATTAGATTTTAAAAATCTTGGACTTCTAATGTAAGTAGTGTACCTATTCTTCATTTCTCAGCTCTCATCCCCATATCCTCCATTCTTTGCTTTGTGTGTGTGTGTGTGTGTGATATGAGAAACACTTTCTAAACTTATTTATTTATTTATTTTGTCAGTTGTCACAATTTTGGCTTCAACCAAAGAAAGATCTAAGGGGCACTGAAAGTCCACCTTTCTTATCAAGCAATTCAGGTACCTACTCTCCTTCATAGTTTAATTCCAGCCAGCCAGTCTCTTACCATACTCTTATTATTCACTGGCCTATGGGCTATGATTTGTGTCCTCTGGTCAGTGTCTTGGCCCCCAGAGGTAGTCTGCTTTGGCGCTCTCTCTCTCTCTCTCTCTCTCTCTCTCTCCTTGGGGGGGGGGTACCAGGGATTGAACTCAGGTGCACTTGACCATTGAGCTACATCCCCATCCCTTTTTGTATTTTATTAAGAGACAGGATCTCACTGAGTTGCTTAGTACCTCACAGTTGCTGAGGCTGGCTTTGAACATGTGATCCTCCTGCCTCAGCCTCCCAAGCTGCTGGAATTACAGGTGTGCGCCACTGTGCCTGGGCCTGTTTTTGCTCTCTTTAAAGAAATCTGAACTTTTCCTATGTAAGTCTATGAATACACCACAATGTATTCATCATCATATGCAACCACATTCTAATGAGGATCACAGTTTGTATAAATGTTTGTATAAATATATCAAAATGTATTCTACTGTCATGTATAACTAAGAAGAACAAAAAAAATAATAAGAAGAAAAGAAATCTGAACCTCAATGTGGTCAACTCTTCTCAGCATAAATATTTTGGCTGTTTGTTTTAGAACTTGCTATTCCTGGAACCCTCTGAGTCTTCTGTTACCCCTTTTCATGTGTCAGTACTATTATTTGTTATTAATTCTTCATGTAAACTTTCTCTACTTGAAATACTGGTGCTGTTTCTTCTTCTTCTTCCTCTTCTTCTTCTTCATCCTCTTTCTCTTCCTCTTCAGATTGAATCCAGGGACGCTTTACCATTGTGCTACATCCCTACCCCATTTTTACTTTTCATTTAGCAATAGGGTCTTGCTAAGTTGCTTAGGGCCTCACTGAGTTGCTGAGACTGGATTCAAACTTGTGATTCTCCTGCCTCAACCTCCTAAAATGCTGGAATTATAGGGATGCACCACCATGCCTGGCTCTGTTGCTGCTCCTTCACAAGATCCTCATTGATTCATTGAGTAATGAAGGTATAGGGAATTTCATTCTAGATAAGATGCACCAAAACTTCCTATGGACAAAGTTAATGAAGTGTTATAGAAAATAGAAATTGAAGCATGATCTATTATATGTCAGGTTGCACTTCTGTGTACACAAATTAAGGTCCACATTAAAAAAAAAATATTTACTATCAGCAAGTTTTAATGAATAGTTAAAAACAATGGCTGAATTTCTTACAAGGAGGAATCTGAAAATCAGGATCACGAATTTTCAGCCTAAGATATCTGAAGCTACATTTCAGTGATTATTTGAATAAAAGCTGATCTCCAGGGATATACACACAGGTGCATAGAAAACCTTGTAGGTGGGACCTTTCCCTTAGTCTTCACTTAATCCACATGCCAATAAAATGCCAGGAAGATATAATTGGGTGGATTGGTGTTCTTTGTTCTCAAAAATTTTTTTAAATTTTTTTGTACATAGGTAAGGATTTGTAGGTCAATAACCATTTTGATTTCAGAATGCAATTACATTCTCTTTGCTTGAGTTCCTCTGAGTTATGTACTAAAGATTCCTGCTCTGAAGCTACCATGTATTTCATGTATTTGTTTTTCTGCTCTGGTTTCATTGCATGCCAATGGAAAGTTAAATTATGAAAAATCCTAGTCTTTAATTCTGTCAAGATGTTGATGCCAGCGAAAGGTAAAGTTACAAATTAGATAGCACTTGGAAACTATATATATGGTTAGAGTGAAAGCTAATTGTATGATACAAGGATACAAATAAGGCAGTCTTGTCAACTCATCTGCTGACAGTTAATGTGAAAGTTTTTAACTAAAAAATTCTCACTAGTAAGATAAAAAAATATTAAAAAATCTAACAAGTGACAAAACTGCTTTCCAAATTGATGTTCATTTGTACCAGGTATTACCTACCTCAAAATAATAGAATTATGTAAATCTCAGGCAAGAGCTTCTCTGTCAGCAAGTAATTAAAGCAAGTACCTTAGAGGCCAATTCAAAAAAATATGTATTGAGTTTTTTATAATGTGAAAAACACTGTATTGTTAGGAAGCTTAAGATCTGATTAGTAGACAGAGGGTTCACCCTGAAATAATCCCCATATTAACATTTTATATCTAAACAATAATCTGTAGTGACTACATTTTGACTGTGTTATATCTAGAAATAAATTCTTCCTTTTGCAGTGAACCTTCAATTATTACCAACTTTTTACTCTAGCTAGGGAAAAAGTAAAGCAGGATGTTTTATGATTCTGAAAAAAATCCTAAAAATCTTTAAATATTTGTTTAGAAAATATTTAGATAAATGTCTCATACTAGGATTATTCCAATAGTAGATCTCCCTTAACAGTGAGCTGGAAAATCCGTGGAAAACAGAATCCTTAGTTTTAGGCCATTTTGAATGAACACTTTTGATCATGTTATGTTGAAGGCATTTACACCATCATCAGTATCTTCTTCATAGAGGATAATTATTTATTTATCAAACACTTCCTTAGCATATATATATACCAGGCATATCAATATACTCTAAACTAGATTATTTGCCCAAATCTGAGAATTGAAAAAATGTTATGAGAGGACTTTCATTGATTAATATCTCTCCTCAAAATACAAATGTGCACAAGGTGAAAGTTGTCACTCTCCTTCAGGTATCCTACCCCTGCCCCTCCTACATTATTGTAGAAATATTTCTTTTATTTAAACAATTTCAAATATAAATTAGAGGGCCTTTAGTAGTTTTTTAAGGATGTTAGGAACAGCAAGGCATTAATGTCTTTTCTGTTACACTAGACATTTCCAAGTCAACAATTTGGATCATCAAAATAAATCTTTCCTTGTCTTTGGGATATCTAAACTCATTTATTAAAGAAAAAGTCAAAAACATTGGTAACCACATGACATTTGTTGACACAGTTAAGTTCATTCCAATATTTTAAAAGATTTGTCATTTTTCTAGAGAAGAACTCTCCTGTTTTTTGAGTCTTTTATTGTGTTGCCTTCCTTTTCCTAAAATTCAATCTGATAGTTGAAATTCTGAATACTTTTGAAAGCTATTTCAAATAATCTTTTCTCCAGGAAACTACTTTATCTGTCAAATCAAAATAATTTCTTCTTTTCCTCCATAATGCTTCCTAAATTTTGTTTTTAAAGTTTTGTAACATCAAAGAATATTACAGGAGTGAATAAAACACCTTCCTTTATATTCATTTTTTTTACTAATTTTGGGGGAAAATATAGTGCTTTATTGTCACTAAAGAGAGGAGGATCAAGGAGGTTAACTTGGACTATATTTCCTCAAAGATAAACATAATTTGTCTTTGAAATTACTTTGAGAATCAGGTCAAAACAACTTTTGCATTGGAAACTCATGAAAGGAAATGTGAAAACCTCATAGATTTACACCCAAAATTAAAACTTGCTTCTATGCTGTCTTTGGAGCACCTCAAGAATTCTTCCCTCCTTTGGACTTGGAATTTTGATGGAGAGGCAAAGTAAGGAACCATCCCCCTTTTCTTGCATAAGTGACATCCTGTTTTTCTGAGTAATGGCTGCTGCCTGGCACCCCACTGAATGTTGTTTTCAAGTCATCACAGAATGAAGCAGGCAGGCAGGCAGGAGCTGAAAGCAGCCAGAGGTGGGGAATCGGCACTTCTCTTTCTTTGATAGAGACAGCAGCCTCTTTGGCTCCAGCACCATAATGTCTCTGGTGTGCAGAATTTTTCTAGATGTCCTTCTCCAATCTCAAGAAAACATCTTGGTAATGTGGGATGCCTTGTACTATTCCATTCAGCTCCCAGTTGAACCTCTGGTTCCTGAGAGAAACTCTCCAAAAGTTGTGTTTTAATATTCAAGGGAAGATAAATTAAGCTTAAAAGAAATAGAATGCACAATTAAAAACAAAAACCTCTGTTGTGGGGTTCTACTATGGACAGAAACTGCCTTTTAAGTCCAAGAGCACAGCAAACCTTGACTCTAGCACCATGTAGAGACCTACCTCTCTTTACTGATCCTCCTTCTTGCTGCAGAGCCACAGAGAAGTCAGCTATTGGATCTTCACATTCCAGGAATTTCCTAGGCCCCTTGTATTGCACTTTTCCTAAGAGTTTCTAGACTTGAGTCACACTTTTCTTCTTCAGAACTGGCTTCTGGTATGGTCTATGAAAATTTGGAGTGATGAGATATGTGCACTGACATGTTCATTACAACACTATTCACTATTGCCAAAATGTGAACATACTCTAAGTGTCTACTGACAGATTAGTGGATAAAGAATACGTGATACATACATTCAATGAAATACCATTCAGCCTTAAAAAGGGAAATTTTGTAATATGTGACAACAAAGGTAAACCCTGAGGACATTAGCCTAAATGGACTAAAACCGTCAAAGAAAAAACATCTCAAAAACCAAAGATCAAATGTTTTCCCTGACATGTGGATGCTAATTCACAATAAGGGGGGTGGGCAATGGAAGAATTAGAGTTACTTTAGATTAGGTAGAGGGGAGTGAAGGGAGGGGAGGGAGTATGGGGGTAGGAAGGATAGTAGAATGAATCAGACATTATTACCCTATGTACATATAAAACTAGATGACCAGTGGGATTCCACATCACATATAACCAGAAGAATGAGAAATTATACATCATATATGATGCATCAAAATGCATTCTACTGTCATGTATAACTAATTAAAACAAATAAAAAAATAAAATAAATACATAGAAAGAAAAAGACAAATACTACATGTGCATAATCCTACTTACAATATGAATGCCAACCAATCATCTCTGTGGCCAATTTTAATGCCCTCCCTTCAAATTCAGCTGAGATCAGCAAGGAACTGACTCATCAATCTGCATCCCCTTATCCATTTCCTGGGGAAGTCACCAGCACCCTGACCAAGAATATTTAAGGAAGGATCTATCTGGTGACACTCTTTGCTTCATTTTTTTAATATTTATTTTTTTAGTTGCAGTTGGACACAATACCTTTATTCCATTCATTTATTTTTATGTGGTGCTGAGGATCAAACCCAGGGCCCCGCGCATTACTAGGTGAACACTCTACTGCTGAGCCACAATCCCAGCCTCCACTCTTTGCTTCTTAATCTTGGATTTGAGCATTCCAGATTGCCAAAGGTCCCTGCCCTGACTCAAAATATCCTTGTCAGCATCAATTTTTATATCCCAGAATGGAAACCACAGTGCCCTTGGACATATTATGATGAGATTTAATGAGGTGCATTTAAGACTAGGTATCTCAAATTTCAGTTTTAATATGATTCCTACCCATATCTGTCCAGTGTAGTGTATTCTCTCTTTATTATCAGGCCTCTTTAGCAGAACTCAAAACCCAACTCATCTGGGACAAGAGAGTAGGGAGGAATTGTGGGCTTGAGAGATAGGGAATCACCCCACTACTGATCTTTGCATCCCATCAAGATTCTCAACTCCAGAAAGTCCATCCTAAGTCTTCTTTTATTTCATTTTCTTTCCTTTAAGGATGGAGGAGAGTCAGAACAAGTAAGAGTTGAACTGACTCATGGAAATCAGAAGGAAATGTTTAGCCTGTTACAATGTTGGGGATAATAGAGGAAATAAGTAAATGATAATTTAGCAGAATGTTTTTTGTAAAAAAATTGTTTTGGTTGGAGCAAAAATATGTTCAGCTAGCCAGCATCAATTTTCCCTCTCTAAAAGCACTCATCAATTTTGAGAGGAATTTTTCCCTCATTCTGTCACAAGAGAATGGGGAGTTGAAGCTGCATACCTCTGTTCTTGTGTTCCTAAGAAAGAAAATTTAAAGTCAGACATGAAAAGCCAAGCAGAGCTTTATTACAAGTTAAAGTAAAGTTAGGCTCAAACAAATGGGGGGGGGGAGAGAGAGAGAGAGAGAGAGAGAGAGAGAGAGAGAGAGAGGATGCTCTGATCAGAGAATGGTAAACAATGCTGATTTCAAATTTATTATTGTTTGATGTTTATCAGGAGAACTGGGGTCCACCTTCTGCAGTTTCTTTTAAAAAACATTTATTTTTTAGTTGTAGGTGGACACAATACCTTTATTTTATTTTTGTGTGGTGCTGAGGATCGAACCCAGTGCCCCATGCATGCCAAGCAAGTGCTATACCTCTGAGCCACAATCTCAGCCCCTGTTCTGCACTTTTAAAAAAAAATTCTTTTTCTTGGTTGTAGTTGGGCACAATAACTTTATTTTATTTATTTATTTTTATGTGGTGCTGAGGATTGAACCCAGTGCCTAGCATGTGCTAGGCAAGTGCTCTATCGCTGAGCCACTACCACAGTCCCCCTCCCCCTGTTCTGCAGTCTTTACCAGGTATTTCTGATGCTAGTTGGTCCTGCCATGGTGGCCATGCTATTCAGGGGGGCTTCATTCGTAAGTGAATTCTATGTTAATGCAGTTGCTGGGATCAGTGACCAGGCAGACTTCACCTTAATATGCCTGATCCGTTAATAAAATTTCCCTTCTGAAATACATTGAGAAACCTATGACCATGACTCCTAACCTTATAATAACCTCAGCAGACCCTGCCACGAGTAAGCCCCATTGATCTTTCTTTTTCTTCATGGTATTTTATTCTTGATATTTATTTTTAATTGCCTTCTTTTGTTTACACCCATTTGATCTTAGGATTAGTACACCTGTTGTTGTTCAGGTTACTTTTAAAGACAGTTTCAAAGAAATTCCTATTTCACAGCTTGGAAGGAAGACAGACTTGTTCTGCCCTTTTCAGAGCCTAGCTTCTATTAGTTCCCGATAGCTTTTGTTACCTGGAGGCTCAAGATCCCACTTGGGCAGGAAGAGACTAAGCCATATGCTCTCTGCTCCAAACATATTCAGAATCAAATTGATAAGAAAACAGGTCTTATTCAAATCCAGCTTTGAAGAAAGGCAAAAAACTGAATTGTGATGAAAATTTAAAAGGGGGAAGGGTGCATTGGGACAGGTTTATCTTGCTTCTTAGACCCAAAGGAATTTAACAGGTTTAGCCTCTTTCCAATACCCTGGAGCCTTCTTATCATGTCAAAAGAATCTGTGACTTCCTGAGGCCAGCATCTGTGCCTTCCTGATTTCAGTGTGTGTATGTGTATGTGTGTGTGTGTGTTGGGGGGTTGGCTTCCAAATTCAGTCTGTTTCATTTTCCACATAACTTCAGCAAAATGGTGTTATTTCTATTGCTAAAAAGCCAAAGAATCTTCAAGATATAATGTTCTAACAGAAAAATAAACCATGGAATAATTTCTGATAGTTCCAATATATTAGGACTATATTACCTGGTCCATGGTTTGCCTGACAATGTAACAAGCTTAAGCACCAAGTATATCAACATGAAGTATGTAAGGAAATCTACATATTTGTGTGCATTTTACAGAAAAAAACCCTACAGCAATTGCAGATATTTTGGACACTTCAAAGAGAGCTGACAAACAGTGCTTTGGAATGGTTCTAAACCTCAGGCATCAACAAACTAAATGATGAAACCATCAACTCCCCCCTTTCCTTTTAGATAATATTGCTTGGAATAATCAGCACTAGCATAGTCAGGGATATAGTCAGTCATACACTCTGAATGGAGAGCTGAACAATTTGTTCTTATGTAAAATTTATAATATTAGTTGGAGAATTTGCAGTGCTGTGAAAAGATAATTTCTTTTACAACATTTGGAGGTGAAAAAAGATATCCACTGTCAATTTTGAAAGAGATTCATTTATTGATGTAATTTATCATGCAGAAATGGGAAGAATGCCAGTGTGCTTCCCTATATATGGCCCAAATGCTTTATGAATGAAGTTTCTTCAAGAAAGGTAAGGGCCTAATTGAGCACAAAGCAATCAACAAGCTATGGTAAAAATATGGTGGCATCATAACATAAGTTCATAAAATGAAAATTAACTCTGATAAGGGTAATATTTTATGGAATTCCTTGTCACTACAGTGAGTCTATTACATCGGAGGCCACTCATTTGTCCTCCAGTGGAATAGATTGCTTTTCCTTAGAGAAAGCACAATTTTAAAAGCAAAAAAAGCTTTACTACAACTACAAGGTGCTCTCAACTGTCAGAGCTACTTGGAATTAAAACTGTGAGAAAGAAAATTCTCTTGTCCCATGTCATGCTAACTTCAGTCTTAAGATAACTGGAATTTTCTACATATTGAATTTGGCATTATCTCTTCTCTGTTATTTTGGGAAGCTTACTCCCCCCAAATTGAGTATGTGGTTGATATTACTCAGCTGTAAGCTAACAAATGATTCTTTGGGCAGACCCCAATTCTACTGAAGCCTGCTTCAGTTGTATTATTTTTGACTTATAATTCCATCTTGTGGTTTACCTTATCAGCTGGAGAAAGTTAGGAGCAGACTGCCATCCAAAGTTAGTTGACTGAATAATAGCTACCAGAGCTTATATCATGCAAACCCTTATCAAATTTAATCCTGAAAGCTATCCTAAAAGGTGTGTGGTATCATCACCATTTGACACTTCTTTTTAAAAGAAAAGCTCAGAGGAATTATGTAACCTGTCTGGGATCACACAGCCAATACAAGCCTGAGATCTTACATAAAACTAGACTCCCAAACTGGTATTCTTAATTCCTTACCATATTACGTACATGAAAATAATCATCATCATTTTATTATAAAGCTGAGAGTCTATTTAGATTCAGTAAATTGTCATAGATAATGGAATAGGCTTTATACACCTTGACATTCATTTCTGCTTTTTGCCTCTTACTCATGAGGGACCCTAGGGAAATAAAGTAAACTCACCTCTTTGCAACTTTGTTTCTTCATCTGCAACATTGGAATAATAATGTAGCCTACATCAAGGAGATGTTTTAAGTTTTAAATGTTTAAGAGCCCAGAAAACTTTGGGGACACAATTTGGCACACAAGTATTCCATTGCTCCATCAATGTCAGCTATTAATATTCTATCATGTGACTTGGTGATATTATTCCTCTTAGCATTTTTGATTAAGTTAAAGATTATAGTGGCACTGGATTTTAATCTTCATGGTGTTATTTTCTTGAGGCCTCTCACTGGTCTATTAGCATTAATTATGCAGCTCCTGTAGATGCTCAATATTAAATGAGACAGATGCAGGATAATAAGCAATGTCACAGTTTCACTGTCCATAAGGAATCTCTAGCTGGACCAAGATTAAACAACAACAACAACAACAAAAGGCACAGGTAAATTGCAGAAGCTAAATGGTTGCTCTTATACCATGGAAATGATTTGGTGGTTTCATCATTGCTCAGCTTCTAGCCTTCTTTATTGCAGGCCCAGAAATTCAAGTGCCACTGGTAGTCATCTATTCCTGCCTAACAAATCACCTCAAAATGTAGTGACCTCCACCAATGATAGTCATATATTATTTTTCATAGTTTCTGTGCTCCAGGAATTGAGAAAAAGTTCAGCTGGATGGCTCTGCCTCATGGTCTCCTTTATGGTTGCAGTCAGTTGATGGAGGAACAAGGGTGGACTCTGGAGCAGGAGACATTTTTCTCTCTTTATGTAGTCTCAGGCCTCTTTCATGTGGTCTTTCCATGTGGCCCCTTCTAACCTAGTACTCTCAGGGTAACCAGCCTTGTTACTTGGTATTCAAGGCTCCAAGGGTGTACATCCCAGGAGAAATAGGCAGAAGCCTTTTTTCAACTACTGGAATCACTTCCACTGCATTCCCTTTGTAAAAACAGTGAGGAAAGCCTACTCAATTTCAACTGAAGGTGGTGTTAGCCTCATCACTTGATTAGAATAAAGTCAAAGAATTTGCACTCATGTGTTAAATCTCCATGGTGCCAAATAGCTCATTAAATCCAGGATATATCTAAAAACCATAGAACTATGACATAAAAATGGAAAGCTAACTTATGATAAGAAGTAAAACTGCTGATCAGATCACATACTTAAGCCAGCCTGATATACCCATATTTACCCAGTAGCTATGCTATACTAAATACCAAAATACCAGAGTGTCAATTACTGAGTCTGGAATTAGGCAATAAAAATGTTCAAAATGTTTAACTTCACCAGGAATTCATCTCCTCATTGTTGGGGAGCTCCTGTTCGTGTGACTGGGCTTTTGTTTTCCCAGACAATGCTGCATTGATAGTGCCCACACCAGATTATTTTTCTTCTTCCTTTATCCAAAGGTTTTGTTGCCAATCATATTTTCTCCAAATTAAACATTGTAAAATATGTCAATATCAACCCTCCTTGCTTTGCTGTCCCTGGAAATTTCTCTTTAACAGAACTTTCTAAATTTTCATGCTTTGAAGACAATCTTACTTATGTAACAGGAATGAATCACAACCGAAAAGTTAGTTTCTTAAGAAATATACAGTTATTTATTTCTTTAAATAAAATTAAAATTGACTCTCAAGTCAGGGAGACTCAAACTTCATTGTTCTTCAGACTGCCCCTCTCTCAGGGTTGCCCCAAACTCCTGGATCTAATAGTGACATTTGAGCAGGTTAAAGTCAGACAGCCCTCTTTTGTGCTTCTTTGCTATGTTTGAAATAGGAACCTTCAGCAAAGCTGGAAGTCATGTATCTCAAGTTCAAGTCTCAGGGTAACCAGTTGGTGAAAAATTAGCAAGTTTTCACCAACTCCCTGGAAAATTGCTGCCAACTCATCTGCTGATTCTGGTTTTCTACAAGACCCACCATGCTTTTTCCTTCTTAGTCTTAGCCACTACAAGACCTGTCCCTTCTTCTGTTCTGTGGTAGTTCATCCAGTCGTACCTCTTTAATACATGGAAACACTTCAAAATATAGACAAATAAAATAACGAGCATTAATGGCTTCAGGTGGGCCCTGAAAAAATCTCGAAAACAAAAAATTAAAGAAGAAATTCTCTTAATTAAGCTCTTCTTATTAACTGCCCTTCTGATGAAATGAAGCCCTGTATTCCTTCCACTAAGCACTTGGACCAACTCCCAGCAGAAATTGAACATGCCTGTCTAGAAGGCATATCTAGAATTAAATGCCTTTTGCAGTTGAGTTATATGTTTACCAATAATCTATTGCATTAAATAGCAAATTTATTTAAACCAATTTCATTGTTTTAATTGATCCTTTAAATATTATAGCATAAAATAAGTATAAATACAAAGTGCTGTTTCTATTAAAATTAAATATTTTGAAAATACCCATGGTGAGTTAATAAATATAAATTCCTCTAAATTAGATGTGAAAGAACTGTGAAACTCTGAAATAGTCATAAAAATATAAAGGGATGCTGCACTCTAATTGTTCTCCAAATATCTGAAATTTCTCACTACTTTTTATACAGCCAAAAACTGGATGTTGCAAATTAAGCATGATGGATGTATATTTTTGCAAGAAAATTGATAAGGAAATTCAATCAGGGACCAGGGTATTTTTCCTAGATAGAAATTCAGAGTCTAATCAAGAAATGTTTTTTACCCCAGCAGGATTTTATAATTGTTATAGATCAGCAACTGCTGGGTGTTTGCCGTTCTTCTCTGTTCTGAATGAAAGTTTTTATGGCATTGATCCTGTCCCTGAATTATCATTGCAGATCCAATGGACATCTGTATCTGTGAAGAAGGGTACAGATCAGCTGGAGATCCTGAACATTCAACTGACTGCAGTGACTATATTTCCCATAAACATAGTAGAATACATCTTGCATTTAGATTCAGACTTTATTTTATTTCAGTAAGATAGTATGAATATTTCTTGCATATCTGTGCTCATCAAATAAGATTCCCACTTACCACATAGGGAGGCAAATCTGAAACTGCTAAGACTCCTCATGTTGCATGCTTCTGCCTTCAGGAAAGATTATAATCCCTATCTTCTTCAAGTATTGGCCAAAACTGTGTTCATCTGCCTCAAGCACCAAGCATATCATTTTATAATTTGTATGTATCAGCTTGAAAAGGGCACATACCACTTCCATTCACATCTCAAGTCTAGAAATTTATCATAGGCCCACACCCGACAGCAAGGGTCTATACTCAGTGGTATATCTTGGTTGTGTGACCCAGAAGACCCCAATCAGTGAAGAGATACCCAGCATCTTCCAGAGTTTGAACTTCTCAGCACTAATATTGATTTTGCATTTTTTCCTACATAAAGAGCACATTGCCCACTCTTCAAGCAGTTACCTCTGCTTGGGAGTGGTAACCATGCTGCAGGTGCTGGAGGACCAGCCTTGGTATATCATTTCCAAGTGTGTTTTACTTTATTTTAGTACTAGGAGAGATTCTCATTCATTATTTGTATAATAAAGGTCTAACATTTTAGAAATATGAACCAGGTGCGGTGGTACATGCCTCTAATACTAGTGGCTCAGGAGGCTGAAGTGGGGGGAATCTCAAGTTCAAGGCCAGCCTGGGCAACTTAGTGAGATCTTGTCTCAAAATAAAATAATAAGGGCTTGGGATATAGCTCAGTGGTAGAGCACTTGCTTAACATGTGCAATTCCCTGGGTTTAATCTCTGGTACTAACAAAAAAATGAAAATAAATAAAAACATTAAAAAATATTTAATAAAAATTCCTAATAAAATAAAATTTTGCTAACTTTAGTCTTAGTATTTTACACTAGAATTCTAAGATTGTTCATTCTACATTTCTGCTATTTTTAAATCCTCTGATTTACATCTCAGGAAATACAAAACTCCACCCTCATGGTTATTATTTGAAATATAATATTATTTCAAAATGTATCTGTTTTGTAGGGCTATAATTTTATTATATTTACTATGCTACTTTTGTTAATAATTTCTTCATGATAATCAACATATTCAACCACATCCCACAATAAATGACCAAATTATTCATCTTCAATAGGAAAGCCACAGTACCGTAGTCACCATCTTCCATTTTATTTTCCTTGAAATCACAAAAAACAATGGCAGAAACAATATCTTCTAATCTTCATTTGTGGCTCTGCTATTCCCTAGCTCTGTAAACTTATATAACTGATTAAAAAACTTAAAAACTTAAACTTAGTTTATCTCATCTGTAGATGAGCTAATAATGCCTACTTCAAATGTTCTTGTGAAAATTAGCCACGATTTTGTGTCTATGTATATATATATATATATATATATATATATATATATATATATATATTTACAACAGTTCTTGGGAATAGTAAGAAATCAATGGATGTTGATGATGATGATGATAAATTATTATTTCTAAATTTTCTTTAGTACTTTTTCCATTTCAATGCTATGTATTTATGTAGAATTTTAATGTTTGTGAAGCCTATCAGCATATGACATGTAATTTGTACAATTTAGCAGTCTCTGAAGCAAACTACTAACTTTCTTTGTAGATGAAAAAACAGGGTCATGAGAAGTTAAATAACTTCTCTAGTTTCCCTTGGTATAAACAACCCCATCAGGGCACAACCCAAAATCTTCTAATTCATAGACTAGAGCTGTTTAATTTTACCACTTCCCTATTGTTTTTTTTTCTTTCTTTTCTTTTTATTTTTCTTTTTTCTCTTTTGTGAGTGACTCATGTCTCCCTCCTTTTCAGGATAAGGGCTTTTGATGTCAGAACAATCTCATAGGGCATCTCACCCATGACTGGCACTGAGTCAATGCTTGCTGATTATATTATGTGGTTTATAGCCAGGATATTTGAAAAATTAAAGAAAAGTCAGATTATCTTTATATATTTGTTTTAGTTTTAGAAAAAAAATAGCTTCTAGCTCCTGTTCTTTTCTAAAATGTTGAATTCCAGCCCCAGAAAAATTCCTGTGTAATCCCAGATGATGACATAAATGTTAAGAAAAAAAGCACTCTCTTGTATTACTGAGTTCAAGTGTGTCTGTTCTGAGATCAGTTGTTTCACACTTGTAGTCAACTGATGTGGAGAATTAAGTGTGTTTTTATGTGTACACATGTTATCTTTCTAGGAAAACTATAAACTCTTTGAGGGAAGGGCAATGTTTATCTTAGTTCTATTTCTCATGGCATACTAGCATAGTAGCTTGTAATTCCTAAGGAATTAATTTTATTATTATTGCTTGTTGTTGATTTTTTTTCTATTTGCTGGTTCCTCACTGGGAAGTTGATTAGATTCTACTCATGTTTCAACTCTGAAAACCTAGAAATGTGCTCTCTCGTCCTCTCATTTTGCCAAATGTTCTACTCCATCTACTTGGTCTAGAACCTCTATGCTGCACTTTAAGGACAGCATCTTTGATGTTTGGTCCTATACATACTCTCCAGCCTAGGAGAGGAGAGTGGAAATAGGAGGGACAGAGATTTATTTATATTTGTGACAAGGTAGAGGAAGAAGCCATTTGGATCTTTCTTGAATCTTGCCACACAGGCACACACCTATTTCTCTCATGTCTAAGGCTAACTCTTCCTGTTAAAGTAACCTTTTCATTTTTAATAAGCAGTGGATTCTGTTTGCACATATTTATCTCTGACAACTTTGCCTGGTCAAAATTGTGCTTGTGCTATCCATGAAGCTACTGATGGCCAATAATGTATACATGGTATTTTGCACTCTGCCTAAGCAAAATTTAAGAGGATCTTTCGCTGTGGCCTAAGTATGGATACCTGGCAACTATCACCAATGTTGCTAACAGAAAAGAAGAAGAAGGAGGAGGAGGAGGAGGACAGAAAAAAACTGAAGAAGAAGTGGGGGGGGGGAGAGGAAGAAGAGGAGGAGGTGGAGGAAACAAAATCTTGTCTTTACACATATGCTATGTGTCTACATTCAAAGCCAACATTTTACATCTTGAAGCTTCAGCTTCAAGCTGATGAGCTAGAAAAAAAGTGCAAGTATTCTTCCTGCTTAAGACAGGATTTATTTTTTATATGGATAAGATGATGTTGTGACAAAGTCCTAGAGAACACAGAATACATCCTCGACCTTAGATGACAGGTATCAGACTGGACCTGGAAAGAGTTTCCTAAAACATTCCCCTCTCTAATGCTTCCCTTCAATTCTTGGTCCATGGGGGTATGAAGCTGAATTAGATTGGAAAGACACAATATTTTCAGTTTTAAAGATCTCTTGTCCACAAGATACAGCATCTGTCTAAATAATGGATTTCTATACAATCCCAGGAGCAATCTTGCACATTATAGTTGGTTCCACTTCATTACCCAGCTATTTTGTAACTTCCCAGGCTGTTAGTCAAATCACCCTGCTGCCTAGCAAGGTTCTGATTAATCTGGATTTCACTAATTACCCTGCAGTCACATGGATTGGATTAAACTGCTTTTTGTATTCTTTTGCTATGGGTTTCAAGTCAGTTTCCATGGAATCCGTAGCAAAGACACTACCATCACATCCCTGATAATTAATCTTTCCACAGGAGGGACAGCCAGGAACTATGCTTTAATTCTTCCTCATGTAGTCTTTCTTTCAGGCAAATATTTTCCTCTAGGGAATCAAAGGTGTGTGCATTTAAGGGAACTAAAAAAGAGTAAAGGTGCTTGAGGTAGGTAAAGAATCAGGCCTATATTGCTTCTCCAGTGACATGACTGGGGAGAAATAGGTGCAGGTGGATTGGATTCAGTAGAACAAAAATAATGAAATGAAATAAAACAAAATAGCTCGGCTATTTTTAGGGTCAAGCCCTAACCCCAGTTCCAAGCCTACATGTGCTGATGACTATCTTTCAAGAAGCAACACTGCCACCTAGCTGTATAAAATTGAGAAACGATCAATGCCTTCTTTTTCTAACCTAATCCTTTCCATATTAAATCGACTTTCTGATTTCCACATTCTCTAAATAGAATCCTGGAGTTTTGGAAGATTACTATGAGATCCCCAGGAATACAAAGTACTGTGCAACAAAACCACTATGAGATAATTGGAAAAGATCTCAAGAAACATGCAAACCACTGTTTAGAGTTCACAAAGTCTTAAGATTGAATTGCAAAGGAAATTTATAAGGTGGGTCTCTGATAGACTGATCCATTGTATTTCCGGTATTCTCTGAATTGCCACCAGAATCTGAATCCACAGCCTTGACTATTACTCAAATGGCACATAAACTTTGGGGAAAACAAATAAGGGAGATGAGTGTATTGGTAATTATTTGAACTATCAGAACTTGTCTTGCTCTTGAGAATCACTGTCAGTTTTCACTGCCTTGAGATATATAAACCCTAAAAATACCATTTTCCATAAAACACACCCTCTGTGATTAGCCCATTCAGAATTTTCCTAAACATCTCTTTAATGTTGCAATTTTTGCTGGTATTGTGCAGATCTTTACTCTTCAATTTGTAATGGTTCCCAATACAGAATCTTGCAGAAGAGGTAGATTTAAAACAATGTAGCCTCATATCCTTTACAGCATTTTCTCAGAACTTACTGAGTGGTTTTGCAATGGATAGGCTATTTGTCTAAGCTGAATTACATTTTGAAGAATCCCCTGTCTTGGGTGTTTTCAGTTAACATTGCTAAAAGAGTGACTTGTGTGAGACTGAAGTGAAGCAGTGCCCAGGTTTATTTTCAAAGGTCTACGTAAGTTGAACCCTGTAGCAGCTCTTGCAGATTTGTGTAGATATGCTGATTTGTTTGTTAATATGGGCAGAAGCTGGGCCCACAGCTTCTCCAGCTCTCAATGGAACTTTTCCTTCAGCTTATCCAGTCTCTGAGTTGGAAAGTAGGTGCAGATTTGTGGCAAGAGCACCATCATCTCCTGTAGGTCACCCCATGGTGAGTTTGAAGGCCTGGACACAACGAGCAGCAAATGTAGGTTCTTGTGACACAGATACACGATCTGCTAATTCCTGGCAGGTTCTGTTATTGTTCCTTACTTTCCTTGACAGCCATATTTCCTTCAGACACATGCCCTGTGACTCCAGGTTCAGCATCAAACACAGAAGAAATAGTTGAGCTAAGCCTGACAATTGGATAAAGTCAAATCCTTATAGTAGATCCTTTATTTTACCCCCATTTGACCCAGTTATCCCACTTCTCAGTATATACCCAAAGGACTTAGACACAGCATACTACAGTGACAAGGCACATTAATGTTTATAACAGCTCAATTCACAATAGCTAAGCTATGTAACCAACCTAGATGCTCTTCAACAGATGAATGGATAAAGAAAATGTGGTATATATCCACAATAGACTATTACTCAGCCATAAAGAGGAATGAAATTATGGCATTTGCCAGTACATGGATGGAACTGGAGGCTATCATGCTAAGTGAAATAAGTCAACCTCCCACCCCCAAAAGGCTGAATATTCTCTCTGTAAGTGGATACAAACACACAAGAGGGGTAGGAGGAGGGAAGAATAGAAGTTCATTTGATTGGACAAAGGGGAATAAAGGAAAGAGAGGGGGAATAGGAATGGGAAAGACAGTGGAATGAAGTGAGCATAACTTTCCTATGTTCATATGTGAATACACTGCCAGTGAAACTCCACATCATGTACCACAAGAATGGGATCCTTATTAGAATGTTATACTCCATGTATGTATAATATGTCAAAATACATTCTACTGCCATCTGTATCTGAAAAGATCAAATTAAAATATAAAAAACAAGTAAGGGAAATAAAAGAAGGATTTCTTTCCCAAGGCCATGACAGTTCAATTTAGTCTGAAATACTGAAGCAGAATTAAAAAAAAAAAAAACGATGAATCAGGGGAGTGCATCTAGAAAGAGGAATCCATAAGTGTGGTGAACTTGAATGTGGAAGTGACTTGTGTGGCAGAGACATACAGTATGTCTAGAGCAGAGGTAGATAAACTGTCACAAATAGGCCAAATTCAAATCATTTTTTTGAAAAGAAAGTTTATTGGACCAAGTCTTTACTCATTCATTTCCATATTTTCTATGGCTGCTTTTGTGCTATAAGGCAGAGTTGAATACCTGCAACAGAATCCATATGACCTATATAACGTACAATATTTACTATCTAGCCTTTTATATTTACCAACTCCTGAATTTTCAGTGTGTAGCCTTTATATGTCACATTCTGTTTCTCCACATTTATGGAGAAAATATATTTCCACATCAGTTGGAAAGGGTTTCAAACTTAAATTTTGAGGAAGAAAAAATTGGTGGGATGCATAGAAACAAATGAAGGAAAATCAGTGATCGAAAGGCAAATGCAGAAATCAAAGAAAGAAATGATGATAAGGACAATTTAGTGGAAATTAAGAGAAATGAGAATATTTTAATTGCATTTAGCAATAGAATCAACAAGCCTTGATTCTTGATTATAGTTTGGGAAGGTACTGAGGAAGAGGAATAATGTCTAGGTTTCTGACATCAGCAACAGGGTTGACAGTAGGGTCATTTTGTAAAATGATTACTGAAGGAAATCTGGGTTTAAGGAAGAGTTCATAAATTCTGCTTTGACATATTAGATTTAAAATACCTGTAGCAAATGAATGAGACTATTATTTGATAATTCTGTCTAAAAGGTCTTTAAAAAGAACCAGATTAACATTCATTTAAATCAGTTTTCAGCTGTTGGTAGAAGTGACTTATTCTTTCAGGCATTATTTTCTGATCTAAGACACAGGTAACTAACAGGAGGGATTGAGAAGAGTGGACAGAAGTCTAGGTCATGTTCAGTGAATGGCAAAGAAATATTTTGGCAGAAACTAATTAGGAGATTATAAAAATAAACTTGTATTTATTAAGCTTTTACTATAGAACCACTGCTCTACAGAGCATATTTAATATGTTAGATCATTTAATCAGCAAGCTTAGAAGTCAGGCAATACACCCCCCCATTTAACATTCTTCACTTGGTAAACTATTACATTATGTTAGGGTTTGGATGTAAGGTGTCCCCTAAAAGCTCATATGTGAGACAATGCAAGAAGGTTCAAAGAAAAAACAATCAGGTTGTGAAAGCCTTAACCCAATCTGTGAATTAATCAGCTGATGGGATTAATTGAGTGGTAATTGAAGGCAGGTGGGGTGTGGCTGGAGGAGGTGGAGCTTTCAGGGCATGGCTTTTGGTTATATATGTGTATCTGGCAAGTGGAGATCTCTCTTTCTCTCTGCTTCCTAAACATCACGTGAGCCGTTTTCCCCCACCGCACTCTTCTGCCCTGATTGTTAGCCTCACCTGGAGCCCCAAGAAATGGAGCCTGTTGTCTATGGATTGGGACTTCTGAAACTGTGAGTCCTCAAAGAAACTTTTATTCCTTTTCAGTTGGGTCCTTTATTCACAGTAGTGAAAAAGCTTACTAAAACACATTGTGCATCACAGAATTTAATATCATTTTCTCAAAGTCTTCTTTAATCCACCACACAATAATCATTCCTTCTGCTTTTAACTTAAAAGGCAACCTGTTCTCCTTCCCCGTTTGTTATAAGCATTACTTCTTTTATGCCTATTATATTTTTTGGGTTAGTCTGGGTTATGCTGCTAAAATAAACAACCACCAAATATTAGAGACTTAAAATACAATGTGTTTTCTCACGTATGTACAAAGTGGATTAGCAAGAGTTTTTTCCTATTAAAGGTAGTTACTCTGGGATTGATGCTGATAAAATCTCCAAGGGTTTATGATAGTATTGCTATCTCAACATGTTTTTGCTATGATGGCTATAATGCAGAAATTGAGGACTGGAGAGTTGAGTACTGGAGAGTTGAGTACTGGCAATTAAATGCCTCCACATGGAAGGGACACACTCACATTTTATTTGGACAAAACAAATAACATGATAAAAATAGAACTTTAAAAAGGCAAATGCAATTTTCCAATTTGCCCAAAACTAGAAAAAACAGATATTAGTAAATAATAATAATCTCTACAATATGAACTTTCCCATTGGACTATGTATGTATTGTTCACCTTAGTATTCACTAGTACATTGATTAGCATCTAGTGGATACCTCCAAACTATTTACTAAATAAATGAAAGTGGTGCTAGGCGTTGCTAGTGGTACAGGCCTCTAAATCCTAGCAATTTGGGAGGCTTATGAAGGAAGGATTGCAAATTCAATGTCAGCCTCAGCAACTTAGTGAGATCCTGCCTCAAAAAATAAAAATTTAAGAAAGCTGGGGATGTGGTTCAGTGGTTAAGCACCCCTGGGTTCAATTTGCATAATAATAATAACAATAATAATGGTGAAACCAGTATGCAGATCCCAACCTAACTATCTCCAAAAGTCATGTTCTTTCTATTCCATCATGTTAAGCCACACATATTCATTGTGTTGGTTTATTTCCATTCCTACAAATTTGCTAATATGCATTTGGCTCCCAATAAAGACTTTTTGGACATGTTAAACATTTTCTTCCCAAAGGTGTGTGTGTGTGTGTGTGTGTGTGTGTATTGCAGTGGGAGAAATATTCATTTTTTGCTCTTTGTTTTAATTTAACAGGTCATCTGAGATGAGATTTTCGATATAGTAACCTGAGTACACACTATGCAAGATTTTAAAAATTAGATAAAAGTAAACAGAAATATGTATGAATTACAGTAAAGCCTACATAAAGAAAATGTTATCTTGTCAGGGTTTCTGAATGAGCTCAGAGGCTAGGCTCTCTGAATAACTTATTACTTTAATTTATTAGGCCATTGAAACAATATTTTAGATTAACACATTTTACAATTATTTTTACCAAACATTTATTTTATCAACATCTATATGTCAGGTGTTTTCAATTGCTAGTTGTATGATCTTCCAAGTACAAACTTCCCTTTCTAATTTGTTCAAACAATACTTTGGTAAGGATTTTATTATGACCAGTTGAAATATAAATTAAAAATTGTGGTAAGGAGCCAGAATCAGGGTGTCTTCTATGATATGGTATGGAATATATATTTTGTTGTGATTCACAAAGATTTTAAGCATGATAGTAATAATATAATTTGTATTATATAAAGATGACCCTAATGTGTGTGTGAAGAAGTCTTGGAGGCAGGGAAAGATAAAATAATAAGAGACTAGGTGAGGTTATTCTCTAATATGGGAAGAAATTAAAAGGGACAAATGAAGGCATTGGCAGTGGGATGGAGAAAATGGAATGAATTGAAATGATGTTATCATGTTGTGATATATTGCATAGTTGGGTTCAAATTTTACTTCCTTAAAATAATATTACATGTATACACTCATACTATGGCTTCATGTTGGGCAGTCTGTGTTTCTCTGCCACTTTGATAGTAGGCTTGGTCATGTGACTTGCTTGGCTGATAGAATACTAATCTATGTGTTTTGAGCTTAGCCTTGGCATGTGCTTGCACTATTTGGTTGGCCTTCTTGGGCTCCTGTGATCTTCTATGAGAAAAACTACTTCTCAGGCAATTGTTGTCTCTTTGGTCTTGGCCTCAGAATGAACACAGGTGTAAGAGGCCTAGCCAAACCTTCACTTGCAGCCTGAAAAAGAGTTGTCAAAAAACATTGCAGACTTCCGAGTTGGAGAATACATGTTTATTGTTGGATGCCATTGGGTTTTGTAGTAGCTTATTATGCAGCATTATGGTGGTGATAAATTACTAAGACAAAGGTAGCTATGCTAGATCTCAGTGAAAGACTGAATATCTAAGAAAGATGTAAGGATTAATGCTGATACCAGATTTTGGAGAATATGGTGGTGATAGTCTCCTAGGAGGAAGGAAAGTAAGAAAAGCAGGGTGATGAGGTCAGTTTCATTTGGGGCAGTTTTCATATGAAATACTGGACAGACAGATAAGTAGATGTATCCTATAAGGAGTGTATCTGGAACCTCACTATATAAGAGTTAATTAAGCAAGGCCTTTAGGCAGCCGAGGTCCTTGTATCTGAGGATGTTTATTTGTTGAATGTATCTTATAGGACATGGTTTATGGAAATGCTAGAAATTTTTAGTTGAGAGATATTGTCATTTAGGTGGAGGTTAAAGAGAACAAGGTTTTCAAGGTGAGATTATATGAATTCTAGACAGGGCAGAGGGGTGGGAGGGAAAGGGAGTGGGGGTTAACAATGATGAAGGAATGTGATAGACATCATTATCCAAAGTACATGTATGAAGACATGAATTGATGTAAACATATTTTATATACAACCAGAGATATGAAAAATTATGCTGTATATGTGTAATAAGAATTGTAATGCATTCCACTGTCAGTTATTTAAAAAAATCACAGCAAAAAAAAAAAAAAAAGAAGAAGAACAGAAGAGAAATACAGACAGAACTTTGAGGATATCAACACCAAAGGATATGGACTCCAAAGTGGAAAACCACAAGAGAATAAGAGACAGAAAAATGGGAGAAAAAGTGCTGGCAAGTAGAATTCCAAAAGCATCTTCAGAGAGAATTTCAAGCACAAAAATGTAGTCAACCATTTTAAATGCTCTGAAGTAGGATAAGGATCAAAAAGTACATTCCGTTAAAATGACTATCATATAAGAGGTGTCATTTATTCAAAAATATTTCTGATTAACTTAAATTTGCTCAAAACTTCACTAGAATTTTCATTTAGAATTGGACAAAGTAATCCTAAAAGCCATCTTAAAGAACAAGTATAGCAAATAGCTGATATTGAAAAAGACCACTGAGAAGACCACTTTTCTTACTACATTTGAAATGTATTTTAAATTTGTACTCATTAAAACAGTATTATATTAGTGCCAAATAAACATAGCAATAAAACAGATTCATATGTGTAAAAATTTTAGTTAAGATGGAGAAATGGTTGCTTTCATAAAGTTATATGTAAAATGTAAAACTCAAGGTACAGATCAATCCTTGATAGTAGAATAATAATACATGGTATATTTGCAAAGTATTCTTTTTAAAAATAGGCAAAATGTCTTATGGCATTTTATTATAATTGTGTAATATATGCTATTTCCAGAAACGTATTTCTTTTTTTATATTTTTATTAGAGCATTGTAGCTATACATAATAGTGGAATTCATTTTGACATATTCACACTTGCATGGAATATAATTTGCTCTATTTCAGCCCCCAGTACTTCCTACTTCCCACCTTTCTTTCCCCATCATGTTCCCCCTCCTCTACTGCACTAGCCTTCCACCATCTATTTATTGTTTTTTATAAATTTGTACATTATAGGTATACATAAAAGTATGGTACATTCACACATGCACAGGACATAATTTGGTCAAACTCATTCCAGTGTTCCTCCCCTTTTTTAATCCCCTCTTTCACTTCACCCCCCTCCTCCATTTCTCTGATCTTTCTTCCATTTTTGTGGGGTCCCCCACTATTACCCCCACCCCTATTTTGCTCTAGCTTGTATGTATAAGAAAAAAATTGACCCTCGACTTTCTGGGTCTGGCTTATTTTGCTTAGTATGGTGTTCTCCAGTTTAAGCCATTTTCCAGCAAATGCCATAATTTCATTCTTTATTTCTGAGTAAAATTCTATAGAATATATATATATATATATATATATATATATATCACATTTTCTTTATCCATTCATCTATTGAAGGCCATCTGGGCTGAATCTACAATTTGGCTATTGTGAACTGAGCTGCTATAAACGTTGATGTGCCTGTATCCTGATGTGCCAATATTGCTGATTTCAGATCTTTTGCATATATACCAAAGAGTGGGATAGCTGGGTCATATGGTGGTTCCATTCCAAGTGTTTTGAGAAATTTCCACACTGCTTCCTACAGTGACTGTACTAATTTGCAATCCCACCAACAATTTACGAATGTACCTGTTCCCCACCATCCTCAACAACATTTATTTGTATTCTTGATGATTGCCATTCTAACTGGGGGAGATGAAATCTCAAAGTGGTTTTGATTTGCATTCTCATAATTTCTAGGGATATTGACATTTTTCATATATTGCTGGCCATATGTATTTCTAAGACAAGTATATCAAATTATTAACATTGGTTCAATTAAAATTCTGACAACGGTTAACTGTTATCTTTGTGTGACCTATTTGGGGAGATAGTGTAATTTATGTACTAAACATAAAGGAAATTCCAAATATATTGTAGTGGACATAGATCACTTTTGTTAAAAGTAAACTTTGCATTTTTAAAATGTCCATTGGATCTATCACCTACAAGATTCATGGTGATGGTGGTGAATATAGTTTGAGTAAAGAGATAGGAAAGATGGACAGATTAAAGTGTGCTGAAGAGTGGGAAAAATGAGTGAGTTGATAGATCAGTGTTAAATACTGATTTAATGTACCTTGGATATCTGGTTAAAAAATAAACTTAAAATTTGATGGATTCATCAAGAGTAAATTAAGTAATGCCCCATTTATCTCAAGATTGTAGCTGGAACCTCACAGTAGAGGAGGTACTTAAGATATTTTGAGCAGCTAATGTTCCTATATCAAAATAAATGTATTCTATTCATAGGACAATCAGTAAGATCATCCAGAAGAAACTCTTAATTGTAATTTGATGTTTCTTTCTTTTTTTTTAAAGGAGGAAAAGTGTATTTGGTCACAGTTTCAGGGGTGTCAGTCAGTTGTCTCTTGGCCATGTTGCTTTGAGCCTGTGGTAGCAATTACATCATGGCAGGTGAGTGCATGGAGGAGTAAAGCTATTCAACTCATGGCAGCCAGGAAGCAAAGAGAAAGTCAGAAAGGGGCCTGGGTCCCAATATGCCTTTCAAGGGCATGCCCCCAATGATGTAACTCTCTAGGTCACTAGGTCACAGGCTCCCCAACAGCATCACAGGCTGGCATGTACACCTTGAACAGGTGAGTCTTTTGGGGAATTTAATGTACTTCTAAAAAATTCAGTTATCTGGATTCATCCCTTGACAGTTTAGTAGCAGGCAAATGGAAAAAAAAACCTGTTGATTAGCATAAATTTAGTGTAACAGTGAGGAGACAACAACTCTAGTTGCCATTCTAGCATCAAATGCAATTAATAATTTTAGGATACTAATGCTAGTTAATATCAGAGTTGTAAACTTAATTAAATCATGATTGAAATGTCAGAGTTCTGAATAAGGAAAAATATATACATAATACGTACATATACATACATACACATACAGGCTGGAAATCCTGAAATTCGCAAGCCACCAGGCTGGAAACTCAGGTAAGTCTTTCTGTCTAAAATCTGCAGGGTAGGTAGACAGACTGGTAATGCAGGCAGTGTTTCTATGTTGCAGTCTTGAGCCCGAATTCTTTCTCCTAAAAACCTAATTTTTTGCTCTTTAGTATTGTCAACTGATTGGATGAAATGACCCATGCTATGGAGGGTAATATTTACTAGAAATTTAATGATATAAATTTTAATCACATCAAAAAAAAAAAAACAAAAAACCCTTCACAACAACATCTTGACTGATCAACCTTAAGTTAGCACACAAAATTAGCAGTGGGAAATGACAGGGAAGAATCTAGATTTGGACATATGATGTTACCACTCACTGGGACAAGACATGCAGGCAGTAGTTTGAGGGGGAAATTATATACTTATGATTTTTCATATTGAGTTGAAATATCCATGGACTAATCATAGTTGTATTTTTATTTAAGTTTTTGTGGATATATCATGGGATAATAGATATGGAATTTAGCATCATATAGTTAGTAGCTAGAATTTCAGGAGTAGATGAGATTACTTGGGGATAGTTATGGAGAGAAAAGATTAGTGAACTGGATAAGGTAACTTACAGAACACAAATGTGTAAATGGTGAGGTTAGAACTCTATTGAGGAGATGGAGAAAAGGCAGTTCAATAAATAGAAGAACCAGTACTGGGTAGTGTTTATTTTTAAATTTTTATTTTCTAAATATTTATTTATTTATTAGAGCATTATAGTTGTACGTAGTAGTTGGGTTCATTTTGACATATATGCATGGCATTTGATTTCAATCCCTCTATCCAATTCCTGTCCCTTCCCTCTTCCCTCCCATTATCCTTTATCTCCTCTACTGATCTCCCTTTTGCTCATTTATGTCTTTTTGACTGGTGCTTTCTACATAAACATAAAGGTGAAATTCCCTGTGGTATATCCATATATGCATAAAATAGAATTTCGTTAAATTTATTCCATATTCCCTCCCCTTTCCTGTCCTTACTCCCTCCCTCTTGATCCATCTCTACTCCATTGATCTTTCCTATATCTTTGTGATGTTGAACCCCTATCCCCACTTCTTCATTTATTTTGCTCTAGCTTCCACATATGAGAGAAAACATTTATCCTTTGGTTTTCTGAGTTTGCCTCATTTCATTTAGGATGAAGTCCTCCATTTCCATCCATTCAGCTGCAAATGCCATAATTCCATTCATAACATAGAAGAAGGAGATCAAGAGTCAGAGTGGAGAAATGGGTAAGGGGAGGCAATGCAGACTAAATTCTCAAAAAATCATGTTATGTGCATATATAAATATACAAGAGAGAATGTCACCTTTATGCATAGGTAGAAAGAAACAATGAGATATAATTAATAGACAAGTGAAAGAAAGTCTAATAGAGGAGAGGAGGGAGAATGGGAGAGGAGAGGGAGGATGGAAAGGAAAAGGGGGGGGATCATGAACTGAAATTGATTTACATGAGTTTGTCAGGATTAACCCAAATACTATGTATAACTATAAAGTTCCAATTTAAAAAGAATATGGCATTACAGAACCATGCACCTGGTGTTTGAATCCTGACTCTACCACTACTAGCCAGCCATGTGATCTGAAGTAAATTATTTAACTTCTCAGTGTCTTTTTTTTCATCTGTAATGTTGGGATAACAGTAGTCCCTAAGTATAAATCATTTTGAAAATGAGGTGTCAGGCACTCCGAACTGTTCCCACAAATTCATAATCACTATGTACATGTTAGCTATTATTTTATTGTCAAAAAACATTTTGCTAAGTTTTCATTTGCATGTTGAGAAAATAATTGACCTTTAATGCAGAGGTAATATAGACCTTATAGAGAACTTTAATATTTGTAAAACTAATATATAAAAAAAACTTCTGAAAGAGCATAGTCCCCAAAACACTATGGGATGATTTCTTTTAAGTCAACATAAGTATTAATGAGAAGTTTGGTCCTGTCTATCAAAAAAATTATTAGACTTAATTTCTTGTTCCCCATTTGTTTAGGATAAATGAAATGTTTCATAACATGACAAAAGGTACACTCATACACTGCTGGTGGGACTGCAAATTAGTGCAGCCAATTTGGAAAGCAGTATGGAGATTGCTTGGAAAGCTGGGAATGGAACCACCATTTGACCTAGCTATTCCTCTTCTCGGACTATATCCAAAGGACCTAAAAACAGCATACTACAGGGATCCAGCCACATCAATGTTTATAGCAGCACAATTCACAATAGCTAAACTGTGCAGCCAACCTAGATGTCCTTCAGTGGATAAATGGATAAATAAAATGTGGCATTTATATACAATGGAATATTACTCAGTACTAAAAAAGAATAAGATCATGGCATTTGCAGGGAAATGGATAGCATTAGAGAAGATTATGCTAAGTGAAGTTAGCCAATCCCCAAAAAACAAATGCCGAATGTTTTCTCTGATATAAGGGAGGTGACTCAAAATGTGGGTGGAAAATTACTTCTAGATAGGGAACAAGGGTGGGAGGGAAAGGAAGGGAGAAGGGGAATACCAAGGATAGTGGAAGGAGACGGTCATCATTATACAAAATACATGTATGAAGATGTGAATGTGGTGTCAACATACCTTATATACAAAGAGAGAGATGATAAATTGTGCTATAAAGGTGTATTAAGAATTGTGATGCAAAAAAAAGAGAGCTCATGTATAATGGCATAATTTGGTGTGAACATACTATATATACAGAGTTACAAAAAATTATGCTGTGAATGGATAATTATGAATGTAATGCACTCTACTATGGTCACGTAGGTAAGAAATAAAAAAAAATTGTAGAAATGGCTACTCCATTGGTATTAGATAGTTTTTTTCTAGATATTGAAGAAGGTGAGAAAATAGCCTTTTATTCTCATACCCAAGTTTAACTTTTAACTGGTGGGGTAGCTAATGGAATTTATTCCCAACTACATTTATCTATCCAACTGTAAAATGGGGGTAATTAATACAGTCATAGGGGGAAAATGAAGTGCTTTAATAGACTTTTTGTCGATAATAAATATCTAAAAAAGATCAGTGGAACTCGCCTTGGACCATATCTTGGACTAAACAAGATATAAGAATAACTTGTGTCCCCTTAATGTACTTTTTATAAATCTGAGAAAAATCTGATTATCTCTTTTGAGAGTAATTTTTGTTATTGCTGTTGTTGTTTTGAGGATTGAAGCCAGGAGCACTGTACCACTGAGCTATATCCCCAACACTTTTTATTCTTTATTCTATGACAGAGTCTCACTAAATTGCTGAGGCTGGCTTCAAACTTTTGATCCTCCTGCTTCAACCTCCTGAGTTGCTGGAATTATGGGGGGTGAGCCACTGTGCTGTGTTTTAGAGAGTAATATTGAAGATGGATTAGAATATATTGTAAGTGCTGCATAATCAAAGCATTTTATTCTTTTACATTTTATAATTTTAGTCGATTTTTAACTTAACTTTTCCAAGCTGGGATTTTTATATCATAATTACTGGCCTCATAATATACAACATTTTATTCAAAAAATATTTTGAATTTATGATTAGATGTATGAATCTGGGGCTAGTTAAACTTCCTTTATTTTGTATTCATGTAGCTTTTAAAATTTAGCATTATGCTTTTTCAAATATATATATATATATATATATATATATTTATATATATATATATTTATTTTACATTTTCCTGCTTGACTTTCTTGGTATGCTCTATGTAAATTGACATTTATTTTGCCTCTTATTGGCTAGAAACAATACCATAAATATCAATTATGTACTGAGATAAAATATATTTTCCTAGTTTAGCCATATTGTGAGATGAAATCTTAGTGTAGTTTTGACTTGCATTTCCTTGATTGCTAGAGATGCTGAATATTTTTTTCATATATTTGTTGGTCATTTGTGTTCCTTCTTCTGAGACATTCTAATTTTGCTTTGCCCATTTATTGATTGGATTATTTGTTTTATTGGTGTTAAGCGTTTTTGAATTCTTTAGCTATTCTGATTATTAATCTTCAATTGGAGAAGGAGCTGGCCAAGATTTTCTCCTATTCTGTACTTTTTCTCTTCACACTTTGTTTCCTTTTCTGGGCAGAATCTTTTCAGTTTGATGGCATCCCACTTATTGATTCTTGGTTTTATTTCTTATGCTTAGGGGGTCTTTTTAAGGAAGTCGGTGCCAGCATCTATATGATGGAATATTGACCCTATGTTTTCTTTTAGCAGTTGTAACATTTCTGGTCTAATTCCTAAGTCTTTGATCCATTTCAGTTTGAGTTTTCTGCAGGATGAGAGAGTTTTAACTTCATTTTTCTACATGTAGTTCTCTAGTTATCCCAGCACTATTTTTTGAAAAGGCTGTCTTTTATCCAACATGTATTTGTGACACCTTTATCAAATATCAGACGTAGGAATGTGGAATCATCTCTGTCTCCTATACTGTTTATTGGTTTTCATGTCTATTTTGATGCCAGTACCATACTGTTTTTGTTACTACAGTTCTGCTGTATCTGATAATTTCAGATCAGGTATTTTGATGCCTCTTGCTTTGCTTTCCTTGGTTCGCATTGCTTTGGTTATTCTGGGTCTCTTATTTTTCCAAATGAATTTAAGAATAGTTTTTGATAATTCTGTGAAGAATGCCATTGGTATATTGATAGGGAATGCTATGCTTTTAAGTACTATGTTTACTTTTCTAGACAGTATGAGATAAATATGGTCCATGAACTATAGAAAAAACTATAAACTATCACGGACTTATACTCTGATATATGTTTGCGTTTTGTTAATATGCTTTTTGTTTTCTGTTGCTAAAATCCCAAGACTAAAGCATGGATAAAGAAAAGAGGTTTTGTTTGGCTTATGATTCTGGTTGAAAGTCCAGTGGCCACATTTGGTGATGGACTTCTTGCTGGCAGAATCCTGATGTGATGCAAGGTATGACATGCCAAGAGATATGGAGGATGCATGTGTCTGTGTATAGTCTGGTCATTCTCTTTTCTTTCTTATAAAGCCACCAGTATTCTGTTATGGGGGTCATACCCTGATGATCTTATCTAATCATAATTATTTCCCAAAGGCCCCATCTTTAAAACCATAGTTGGATTAAATCTCCACCCTCTTAATACCTCATGATGGGGATTAAACTTGAACATCACTTTCAAAGGGGACAAGTTATATTTAAATCAGAATGGCATCTTGAGAGATAATAGCCTATGGCTTAATCTTTAATCTTTCTACATTTTGTTGTTGAAATAATGACATGTCACTTGATGTTCTTTATTGCCTATTTCCCCATTTTAATGGCTTCTCTAAATCTATTTTAGGATTTTTGTGTGGTTTTTTTAAACTTTAGTTTTCTTAATCTTTTTAAAGAAATTTTTGTTGTAGATAAACACAATACCTCTATTTTATTTGTTTATTTTTTATAAATAAATATATATTTATTGAGAATAGAACCTAGTGCCTTGCACATGTTAGGCAAGCACCCTACCACTGAACTACAACCCCAGACCAGTTTTCTTAATCTTTAAATAATTTTAAAGAATAATATATCCTTCCTGTGGAAACAAACAAGAACATAAAAGTTAAGACACAAATTTCTTGTAACTACTGCTAGTGCACTTACTAGTTCACTTTTTTTGAATGTGTGATGCTGAGGATTGAACCCAGGGCCTTGTGCATGCAAGGCAAGCACTCTACCAACTGAGCTATATCCCCTATTAGTTAAGTTCTGTTTAATTAACAGCCATGAAATTCAGCATCTTAACACAGCCATCATTTGTCCTTATTATAGGTTGGTTGAAGTGGCTCTGCTTCACACTATTGATTGATAAGGACCAGAAGTCTGGCTGGATCTTTTTCAAAATGGTAATGGCAGAAGTTCAAGAGAGCTTGACAAGCACATTGCAAGTCACTATTTGAGTCACAATTGGTCAAAGCAAGTCATATCACTGAGCCCAAAGACAATAAACGAGAAAGTGCAATTTGCCCATTGATGATGTATATGATCATGACAAGAGTAAAGATGCAGGGAAGGGAGAAGAATTTAGGCCAATAATTTAATCTTTAACAACAGTGTAAATTATTCATTAAACAATAACCTGTATTGCTGGTTGTGGTGGCTCATGCCTGTAATCACAGTGGATCAAGAGGCTCAGGCAGGAGGATCACAAGTTTGTGGCCAGCCTCAGCAATTTAGTGAGGCTCTAAGCAACTTAGCACAATCTTGTCTCAAAATTTAAACATAAAAATAAAAGGGGCTAGGGATATGGCTCAGTGGTAAAGCACCAGTAGTTTCAATCCCTAGTACCATAAATAAATAAATAACATTTATTTTCATGTCTATCTATATGTTGATATGTGTTTTGCTATAAATGCATCTGATTACACATGCAATATAAATTTTCCCTGATATTTCCACTTGATGACTAGAAAATGGAGCCACATGTACATCCAAATTGTAGTGACAGTTATCTTTCTACCCAAGCAGGAATCATGGCACTTTTGATGCGTCTCCTAGTTATTTCTGTTACCAAAGAAATGATTTACATATTTCCACAGATCATCTTGTTAGCAGCAGTCACCTACCTGCCACCACTACCCTCTTGGCCTTGGCTTTGGTTCATGCTTGGCTAGAACAAACATCCTCATATAGTAAGTTATGTGTGTATCTCTGGTTATTATGTTAAACTAATTTATAGGAGTAGAATTGCTTGGAAAAAGTTAAGTACTTTTTAAAAAACTCTTTGTACATAGTAACAGTCTCTCTTTATATTTTCATTAGTATTAGGTATTATTATTTAAAAATATTTTAAATTTTTGATGCAAGGAATTGTATTAATTTCATTAACAAAATTAACTTTTAAGAATATTTATTGTCCATTTAAAATGTATTAATTTCCTGATGAATTAATTCATTCACATATAGTCAAGCTCTTGGACCTTTACAACTTACGATCAATACTTAGATCATATAGTATTGGGCCACAGGAGGTCTCAGCAATCATCCCATCTCTTTTCCTTCTGTGCTGATGAGGCAGACTTAGAGAGAAGTCACTTATCTGATTTACTGTTTATTAGTGCTAGAAATGTCCTGATAATTATAAATGAAACTGAAAATTGTCTTCTCAGTTTTTGAGAAAAATTGACTTAACATTTGCTGAACAAACAAGACTTAGACCAGCCCTGGCCAAAAGAAATTTAATGCAAGCTACACTTATAATCTTAAACCTTCTAGTAGCCACATTAAAAATGTAGAAATAGGTGAATGTAATTTTAATCACATATCTTAATTATGAGATAGTTTAGGCCTCTAACCATTTTTTAAAGGAAACTTTTTTTATGTTGTTGTTTATTTTTTGGTGGTGCTGAGAATTGAACCCAGTACCTAACACATGCTAGGCAAGTGCTCTACCACTGAGCCACAACACTGGCCCCAGGTCTCTAACCATTTTATAAAATATTTGAAATATGAAATGTGCATTATGCTCATAGTGAATCCGAGTTCAGAATAACCACATTTAAAATGCTCAATAACCACATGTCACTTGGGGCTACAGTATTGGATGTGATAGATCTAGACCATATTCTTAAAATCTGAAAAATCCTCAGTAAGAGAAAATAGACTATGCATCAATTAAAATTATGTACTTTTACAAAATGCTGATTTTATAGAGACACAGAGAATGTATATAGTAGATATTCAACATGTTTCTTGAATAAATAATCCTCATGTAGAAATCAGTTTGAATAAGCAATTGCAGAATACATATTTTATTTTATATGACATCATGAGATGTGTCATTTGCTTACCAACATAAAAAATTATATAAAAAGAGCATCAAGGGGCTAGGGTTGTGGCTCAGTGGTAGAGTGCTTGCCTAGCATGCATGAGGCACTGGGTTTGATCCCTGCCAAACAAAATAAAGGTATTGTGTCCATCCCACAACTAAAAAAAAAAAAGCATCAAAAATTGAAAAGAGAGATTAGCCAAACTCTATTCTTCCCTCCAAGCTATTTGACTAGCTTGATAATCTTGTAAAACATTTTAGTAAGAAAGGACAACATGCACAACCAATTTAGAAAGAAGTAATTTTCTAACTCTGTATTTTAAAAACTTGTTTGTCATATTTGTTAGTATATAAGACATTAATGGATAAATACATTTGGTAGGAACCTGGGTGAAATAGTACTTTTTATATTTTATTTACTTTTACCTCAAGGGCTGTATATATAGTTCATCAAGGTAGAAGAACAAAAGAAGAGTAGCAGAATCAAAAGGGTTCAAGACCTAGTTGTTTCCTTTTACCTCTTAAACTTGACAAACATTTCACAGACTGAGAAAAGGATTGACAGGAAAGACCAGTTGGACAGGAAGTAAATATGCCAGGCTACTCAGCTTGGTTTTGGCAAGTATCTCCCATATACACACCCTGAAAGCCTTAAGTAGCTAAGTCTATGTCTGTGTCATATCTATTCTCCAATTTCGTGATATTAGCCTTACTTCTGCTTGCCATTTGGTGCAATGGATTGGATGTAGTCACATTGAAAATAAGAAAACCAGGAGGAAAAATACTGTAGTAGTTCAAACTACAAGGGCTGAGATGGTAACAGGAATAAAAAAGAAAATGTAGATTCCAAATAATAGTTGTTAAATGGAGTTGGTAGATCTTTAGAATATTATTCTGAACTTCCCACTTTTCTTATGCCTAACACATGCACTATATCTAAATGTTAAAGTTTAACAGTTATTATGGTCTGTACCTGAAATATCCCCCAAAGGCTCATGTGTTGAAGGCTTGGTTCCCAGTGCAGTTCCCAATATTCAAAGGTGAGACTTTTGAGAAGTCATTGGATCATAAGGGCTCTAACCTCATCTAGATTGATACACTGATGGATTAAATAGCTGAGTGGAATATTCTGGGTGGTGTAAACTGTTAAGAGGTGAAACCTAGTTGAAGGGAGTGAGGCCATGCTACTGGAGACTATATCCCGTCAACATCCTTACACCCACAGCCTGAATCAGGTACCTTGTCATTTCCTTTTCTTTTGTTAGGATTTCCATCAGAATGTATTCAATAAATGTTTGATGACTGGATAAATGGGTAGGTCAATGTGATGAAATGTTTGGCCTGCTCCCTGGTAGGGCTTTCTGCCTCCATGGGAGAATCTTGAAGTGCTACAACTGCTCACCTAACTTAAAGTTATCCTGCCTTACACTAGATAGGGATGTATGTCTGGCATGCCTGTGTTCCTTTCATCAATTCAGAGCTTTTTCATACCTATTCATATTTCCTTCCTCTACCAGATTTTCTTCCCTCTCTCCTTCTGCTTCCTTGTCTACCTTTATGCTGATTTGGACCACCGACTGCCAGCTGCCCTGAGCTATGTATCACTTGTTTAGTACATGATCTCTCTCATGGACTCTGAAAATTGCTCTCCCCACAAATCTTCCTGATGTTCCTTCTCTAACTGAAGCTGTCCTGTCTGGGACCATTTCCTGGCACTTGGCCATTCTGACAATATCCTATCCTCTCAAAGTTAAAGGAAATATTTTATTTACATTTTGGAATATCAAGGCATGCCCAGAGGAATTATGATATTCAAAACATCACTTTAGAAATCTAACTTTATATTGGTGAATGATTAAGTTAATTTTCTAATTCATCTAATTATAAACAAGGAAATATGAATTAATATAATGGTGACTTAATATTTTTCAACCCAAAGTTCAACCAAAAATTTTTTAAATTTATAAAATAATGTCTAAGAATGTATATGGAATCTACATAATTTAGTTTGTTGTAACATGAGTTGGCATAGCATTTAGTGATAAAATTTTAGCAATATCCATAAAATTATAATCATTATAACTTCTCTACTTTAACCTAATTTCTTTTCTGGTATGTCTTCCCTATAAGGAGCCACATACTTTTACCTGCAAAATCATGCTCAAAGTAATTAATTAATGCTAGTTGTAACAACAATTAGCAAAGAACTTTTGTGTTCATCAGGAGATTGGTTAACTTATAATATATGCAGATCTTAGAATTCTATAAAGTTACCAAAAAATCAAGGTGGATTTGTGTGTGCTGTCACAGAAATATCCTGCATCCCCTTCATTAAGTGACAAGAGCAAGTGGCAGAACAATATGTACATTTTTACAAATATTTATTTTGTAGTTGTACACAATACCTTTATTTTGTTTATTTGTTTTTATGTGATGCTGAGGATACAACCCAGGGCCTTGCACGTGCTAGGCGAGCGCTCTCCCGCTGAGCCACAACCCCAGCCCACATTTTTAAAAAATAAATGGAGGTAATAGATTTGCTCTTATGTTTCTCAGTCCAGAGGTGACAAACACTTGTGCTCATGCTTCTGTGGCAAGGGCTATTTACATGACTCTCCTGAACTACAAGTGGACTGGGAATGTGATCTCCCCTTGAGCCCAGGAAGGAGATCAAGATATCATATAGATGAACACTTGCAGTCTCTCTTATAAAATGTTTTGTAATATGAGCTTAATAAAGAGCAACTATCACAATTGGTTATAACTGCAACCCTCTTTATTTCTTGGAGGAGTTTCTAAGAAGCCTAAGTGTCATGAAATTTGCCAAATTTTCTACTTCCTATTATGTAAGAGATATTTTTCAAATATAGAGTCTTATCTAATTTTCAAAATGACCTTGTAAATCTTTACAGGGAGAGTTTGTCACTCAATAGTATCTTTCTGCATGATCCTTTACAATAATGTGCATGACTTAAGTAGATGGAGAATTTTCTCCTATCTTTTGGTGCAGTGTCAAAATCATAGCTTCCTACCACATGATTTAACATGTATAAACAACTGAACAGTTCAATTAAGCATGCTGAAAAACTAGCATTTTTTCCTGGAGGGAGATACAGATAAGAGTAAATGAAATGGAAAGATGGCATATTATTATTATTATTTATTTTCTTTTTATTCAAAGCTAGCATGTCTTCCAAGAAAACATTTTACACTTCTGAGAACTTCAAGAAGGATATTTAGGGATTCCACTTCAGTAGATGTTTTATTACACAGTGATTTCCTTAGTCTTTCCTCATGTATCTCTTAAAAGGGAGACTTTAGTTATTGACCACTTAAATATATTCACTTACTAGTATATGTGTTCAGTGGCCAGTCTCAAATAAAACACTCCATTAAAATTCTCCTGCAAATATCAAGGTGGTTTCAAAAAGAAAAAAAAAAAACCTCTCTAGCCTTAAGGTTAGAAGCCAAGAGCCAGTAGATTCTGTGCCAAATCAAACTTTACTCAGCTTCAGATTTGAAAGCACTTTAAAGGTGTGGTGGAGGTACCCAGAGGAATGAAGAGGACTGTAAACTTTCCCATCTGAAATGAAAAGTTACATGGAAGGGGCTGTTGCTGTCAGAGAGGGTTCATGGTGAGGGACAAGATCTCCAGGGAAGTGGAACCCTCTATGGCAGAAAGAAGGCAGGGAGTCTGGGATTTCTGTTTCTCTGCACAGGCTCCACAGGAGGACACATTGAAAAGGTGGTCAGAAGGTCAGTGCCAGTTTAGATACTGAAGAAAACTCAGGAGAAGGGTGCTGTAATTCAGGAAAGTGTTGAAATTGGACCCAGCCAGAATCGGCTCTTGAGGAACCTTGGGGCAAAGGGAAGAAAGGAACCCAGACAAATAAACCCCACAGATAGTTTAGTTCTCATTTTTACCTTTGTTCTTTAGGCCTGCTTTTTGGTACTTTGGCCACAGGATACAACTCATCAGTTCAGAAATATTGTGGAGGAGTGAGAAGAATTAAGAGACAGATTTGCCTCAGGTTGGGAAGAGTAAGACAGTGAATTCTGTAGGAATTAAGACCTGAGGTCTAGTCCCAGGTCTGTCACTTACTAGCCATGTAAACTTGAAAATATTTTAAGTTCTTCATCTGTCAAGTAAGTCCAGTAAGCCCCATTATATAGGATTGTTGGAACATATATAATGTATACAAAGCACCTGACAAAGTAGCTGGCAAATATCACATCTCTAATCAAGGAATAATCATTATGACTACATTTATTCTAGAAGAGACCACTTTTGTCTCTGGGAAGTCTTTAACTAGAAATCAGAGAATATGCAGTGCTCTGGTACAAAGAAAACCCAAACTACCAAAAAGTCAATAAGCAAATAACACGAAAATTTCCCCAGTAGAGAATATATAATTTAATATGGGGGCAGGGATTTCACCAGGTTTCAACTCAAAGCTTGTAGACTTCATGTCAAGGACCAACAGTTCTCCTCCCTGCAGGAAGCCCTCTGTCAACAATATATCTGTTTTCATTTATTTTGCTACCAATAAAACCTAGCTCTTCCTTGGCGTTCTACCAAATAAGATATCCCAATTAATGGAATATAGACTCTGGATCTCCCAGCTCAGGGTAAAGAGTGCCAGCCCAGTGGTTTCTGGCCATATCACCTCAAAAGAATGATGCAGAGCTATTTAGGGAAGCCTCTTATCCTGCCAGCAATAGTGGCACCCAGTAACAAGAGTATCCCCCCCTTATGTATCAGAAACTCTCTGAAAACAATATTCAGAGAGTTTCAAATGCACTGGAACAGGAGTGCCACACTTCTTTCATTCCTACCCTAGGCAGAAATTCCTTCTGCTTTACAATCTCTAAGTGTTAAAGATAGCTTTTCATTCTAGGGCTACTATCTCAACTATGGGGCTCACCATCCAAGAGTCTGGTACCTGCTCATGGATTAACACAACTTCATTTAGCCCAACATGGGGCTAACTTAAAAATGACCTCTCAACAAGTAATTTGCAATGTCCTGAAACACAAAGTTCCTTCACTCAGGGAATTTACACTTGACTGCTCTCACCAGAAGCCCTCCCATTCCCACCACCACCTTAACTCCTTCCTTTATTTGTTCTGTGTTGAGTATGTAACACCATATTCTTTACATAATAACTCCTCTGAGACTTTAAAAATGTATGGGGAGGTGACTCAAAGTGGGGTAGGGAGGGAAGGCATGGGAGGAAAATTACCTCTAGATAGGGAATAGGGGTGGCAGGAAAAAGGAGGGAGAAGGGGAATAGCTAGGATGGTGGAAGGAGACGGTCATCATTATATACATGTATGAAGATGTGAATTTGGTGTCAACATACCTTATATACAAAGAGAGATATGATAAATGGTGGTACAAAGGTGTATTAAGAATTGTATGGAAAAAAATAAGAGAGCTCATGTATAATGGCATAATTTGGTGTGAACATACTTTATATATATACAGAGTTACAAAAAATTATGCTGTGAATGGATGATTATGAATGTAATGCACTCCACTATTGTCATGTATGTAAGAAATAAAAAAAAAATGTATGGGGAAGGAAAGGATTTCATTCATCTTAACATAATCTCTACTAACACACAACACAGCCTTCCAAAGAACAGATGCTCAATTCAGGATGAGAATAAATGAGTCACTGAGCAAGGAATACAATTTATTACTATTTAATTTTATGTGCATAGTTGAATTGTTGAAGGCAAACAGATATATATCTTTGAATTTTACAATAAGAAAATAGAGAGAAAAGTGAATAAGGTAGACCAACAGTTGACTAGGTTTTGCTTTGTTTTCATCTGTTTTAAGACCCCAATTACATTTCATGAGTTTTTCACACATTTCCAGGAAAATTGCCATCCTGAAGGTGTTTTATTTTGTTCGCTAACCCCCCAAAAGATTTAAGGGTTTTAAAAATGTATTTGAAAATACCAAAATTCTTGCACTTAAAACTTACAACAGCAATAAATATGTGATCTATGTCATTTATAACCAATGAATCTGAATTTAAATAAATATTCTATTAAAAGAAAAATACTTGAAAGATATTAATGTATAATGAATAGAGACATTATGATCTCTCTAGGGCCATGCCAGCCTCCTGGTATTATATGGTGGGAAGCTCTCTGCACAAAATGTAGAATCTGTCTCTGATCTCACTAAGGGAAGGAGGAACTGCCAGGTGTGACCCTAGAACATGTATGGATGTTGGCAGCAGCACCACGCCTGGTTGCAGCTCTGGGTTGGGATCTCTCTTCCTCATCTCTCAAAGCCTCTTCATAATGGGATGGGAAGGCACTGGGGACAGTATCATTGACCTTGGCCAAAAACTCTAGGACTTTCATCTTGCTAGTTTCAGCAAGAGATTGGGGGCCCCATAGGAATTGATAGTGTGGAGGATCACTACCAGGCACCTGCCGGTATTCCAGGTACTGCTCCTGCACCAGATCTTGGGTGATAAGCTTTTGGGGCTCCCCAAAGATTATGTGCTTCTTCCCTTCATAGATCCCCAAAATATTCAGGAATTCCCAGATCTCCTCCTCAGAGGCAGAGTTGCCATTTAAGAAGATCACACCCAGGAGAGGCATCAGAAGCCCATTCTTGGGAAAGCCCAAGCTAGTCAGACTTCCATTGTTGGTGACATCTAGCTTGCTGACAAGGGTATAGGAGTTACCACCAGGCTTGACTTCCTTCAGCTCAAGGCCAAAGACCAGATCGACACGCTCAGAGGCTTTCTTGAGGATCTCTGGAAACCTTTTGTTGAACCTTTTGTTGACAATCTTCAGCATCTCTCCCTTCATAATGGGCTCTTTCATTTTATACTTGTACAGCAGGTACTGCATCAGCATCCCTGCCTTCTTGGTGAGAAGATCTCTCTGGGCACTCTCAGTGGAGGGTGGGATCTTAGAGGTACTGACACTTCCCTCCCCTCGGCTCTTGGCACCTTTACCAGACTTCTTCCGTGAAACACCTGCAGCAGCAGTGGTGGTAGGCTTCTGGGAAAAGGCAGCAGCAGAGGTGCTGGGGACAGCATCTTCAGAAACAGAAGAGGAGCATGAGGGGGCCCCTTTTTCCTCAGCGGCCTGAGCATTCTTGAGACCCTGGGTCTCATCTTTGGCTTGGCGGCGCTTCTCACGAGCACGAAGCTTACTCTTTTGTCCCCGGGGCATGATGGCTGTGGTCAGGGACAGCAGGCAGGAATATGGGCTGGACAGCAGGTGTTCTTGGGACCTGGAGGAGGGAGAATGAGATCCAGTGAGCACTTTTAGCAGGACACATCATTCTGTTTTTTTTCAAAGCACTCTCTGCAGGTTTCCATGAGAACACTGCTCTGGAAACCCACCGGGCTCCTCTTCTTGGACCACCTGACCCCTGGAAAACAAGGGGAGGAAATTATAGTGTGTTTTAGTCTGAAGCCTGCCAGGCTTCCCTGGGGCTGACTTAGTGACAGCAAGGGTTAGCAATGTGTTCTTTCGTGTGTTCAAAGGTCCTCTAAGTCTATACACACAGGATCAGTATATCTGCTCTTGGTCAGGGTACGGCACTTCTTTCCTGTGCTGCCCTGAAGCTGAGAAGCTCCCTTGTATTCAAGAATAGAAAATGTGTGTGTGGGGTTTCTCCCATTACTCCTTCAAACAGGCAGTGCTGACAATTCTGTATAGGGGTATCTCTCTCTCCCTCTCCCCCCTCCCCACCCTCTTTCTCTCCTGTGCTCACTTGCCCTCAATATTCACTCAGGGTCCTCATTTTGTCTACACCTAGAGTCTGAAACCTTCCTTTCTACTGACTAGAGCTGCACTTTCAGACTCAGGCTCCTGCTTCCTTTAGACCTGGTACAAAGAAATGAGGAGGACTCTCAGCTGACAATCCTGCTCTAGGCATTCAAGGGATGAGTACCAGGACAGAGCCAGACTCTATTGTTCTTTGTGTTTGGGGTTGAGGGAGTGGGTACCTTCAGTCCTCATCCATGGATCATACTTTGAATCCTGGGAAGGGCTGGGGCTCCCCTTTCTGGACCCGAGGACATCATTAGAGTAAGGTTCACACCTATCCGTCCATCACACTTAATTGAGGATGTAGGAGTGGCTGCAACTGGTCCCACTGCTCATATTCTCCACAAGCTAAAAACTGCAGCTGGAAGGTTGACACCCTACGATATGTGGTTTTATTCATGGTCCTCACTCAAGGTCTCCAATTGACTGGGAATCCTAAAATTCCTTCCCTTGCTGATTTGTCCAACTAAGACCCTCACTTCTCTATTACTCCTGAAGAGAAACCAATGGGCACTTCTGCCTGACATCCATGCCTAGGGCCTCTCAGGCCTGACAAAGAGAGGGAATCTGTGGGACCACTGTTGATATGGAGTTTCCTGAAGTCCTCATGGTCCTTTGTATGAGTCTTGGCACAACCTGAAAATCTTCCTGCTAACCCGAGTCTCTCTGCTCAGAATAAGATTCTCATCTTCCTCACACCTGAAGATGAGAGTGTGAGCCACATCCAGCCAACTTTGTTCCCTAGGGTATCCCACTGTTTGGGGATCATAGGTCTCTTTAATCCTCACTCAGATACAGTATAACTCCACCATTAGCCTCCCTAAGTCTTCCAACATTATACCAAGGCTGTCATCTTGCTGTATCTCCAGGTCTGAATATGAGGGTATGACACATCTGTTAGGGTCCATAAACAAGTCAAGATGGCACCTGGCACTTTGCCAAGAGGAGTGGTTTGAGAAGTAACGCCAGCGAGCCATTAAGATGATAGAGATTCCTTAATGACTGACTGCTGTGTCTAGATTATGTCAATTAAGTTAAGCTGTGTGTAATCATTAAGATGATGAGGATTCCTTATTGGTTGACTGCTGTATCTAGTTTGTTAATTAAGTTAAGCTGTGTATTCAGTTATGTGTCGCGACCCCTTGCCCGCAAGGAAGACGCAACTCAGGAATCTTCTTTCAGCAGTTTATTCAGGCCCTTGATATTTCTTCTTCTTTCCCTCGGATGCCCCTCCCAGCCTTAATAAAGCATCTCAAGCCCCAATGCGAAGCTGCCACGTGGAGCTTTCTCATAGGGTGGTAAGGGATTGCGTGCCAATTCTCCATATAAGGAGTTGTTTATCACAGGCCACAGTGGAAGCCGGCGCCATCTTCTAATGGCGGCCACAGTCTATTAGAACGGCTCACCACAGTTCCCCCTTCTGTTTATAAAACAATGCAGGCGAAAGTAGAGGTCCTATCCCACTGTGCAGAAGTGGCTGCAATGTATGGTTCAGTCCTAAGGAGGCGCCTTCCCCAGACCTGACCCCATATCAGCCGACGCCTTTTTTCATAGGGCAGGGCGTGGACGTCAAACCCGCATGCAATAGGACATGCTTTCCTTGAGGTCCGTTGAGGGATCACTCAAGTGCAGTGCCTTGCCTCGCATCCCGCATCGTGATGACAGTGAGAAGTAGGATAACACAAGTAGCCTGGTAATGATGACAAAATTTAAGTTGGCAACACAATCCCTAAGCCCCAGAGGAAGGTAAAGAGTCTGTAGCCGAGAAGAAAGACCAGTCCTGAAACCCATCTGCGTGCAATGGTAACAAGACCTGCAGAGTGCAAGGGCTATCCAGCACTGTGAGAGAATAAGGAAGAGGACATGCCAATCCCAGTGCAATGTGAAATTCACTTGGGGTGCAATGGCCATGCCCAGAAATCACTGTTTAAGATGTGCAAGCCAGATTTGTGGAGAAATGCCATTTTCTAAGGCCGCAAGAGCCTGTACAATCATAGCTTTCTCTTGCGCATGGCGAGTTTTAAGGCGACAGAGAAGCCACAAACAAAGCACAACACCGAAGCAACACATAGCACCAAAAATGCCCACTCCCACCCATTCCTTAAAAAAGGAAAAGGCAGAGGATAGCCAACTGGTGAATTGACCCAAAGTCACTGGTTCGACACGGGTGCTATTCAAAACAGCAATCTGAGTTAGTTGAGACTGGATCAAGTTTTCTGCTTCCATGGACCAGGTTCCGGATAGATATTCCCCGATGATGCGGGAGGCATTCCTGGAATCATTAAATCTGACAGAGGTTATACATAAATGTGCACGTTGATCAACACAACCCAAATGTACTAGGTCAGACAATTCCTCAACTTGAGCTTGAAGCAGATCTATCCTTTGATTAGCAGCCAGAATCCCAGATAAAATGTGTTGATTAATTCTACTTTGAGATTCAAGTATGGTGGATGTTTGTTGAATAACCTGATTAATAGTGGCAGCAGTTTGTACCTGGCTGGCCATGGCTACTCCAGCTATAACTGCTGCAGCAGCAGATACCGCCACAGCTGTCACTATGGCTGCCGTAATTCCAAAATCTCTACGGGCTCTAATCAGTTCAACAATAGGAAATGACTCTGGATCTAACCGGGATCGGGACAAAGGTTGGAAATTTCATAACCATTGCCATAGTCCAGGAGCCATTCCAACACTCAGACAAATAACAGGTAATATTAGAACAATTAAGCATCCCCTGTAATGTAACATTAGCCAAAAGAAACAGGAACGGAGATTGGAGACGGACTGCTGCGGAGGGTAATGTAGCATTAGATAATTGTGAATTATTTGCAGAAATTTTAAGCCTCCTACCTCACTCCGAGTCTTGGGTACTGCCAGAAACATTAAACAGCCAACTTTGGACTCCTAATATTTCCCTGGGGAAACACAAGCGCGGACTAGACTAGCCCAATCTGAGGCAGTCATGCAAAATCTAGTAAGTCCCTCCACCTGAGAGTGAAAGCGGCATCTATGCCATAAGTGCGGACAGATTCTGCCAAGGTTTTAATTATCTTAAAGTCTAAAGGCTCATGATATCTTCCCCTGTTATTGTCCTGAAATACAGGGTATGCAAGTCCCATATCTGTATTAACTGTCCTCCAAACTTGTGCATGAAAAGATCTCCCGGAACCTTGGCTCCCCCCCACATACGGAGGTGGGGCAATCGGCACCATATCTTCTTCTAGATATTCTACCTCCTCCTCCTCAGAGTTTTGTTGACCAATGTTAACTCCCTTCCCCTTCTTACAGTAGGCCTGCGTGTCCTGTGTCTCCTTTTTCTTCTTTTTCATTTTTATCTTATGTAGTTGTTGTAACAATATATCAAGGTCCTCAGAACTCTCTGAGTCGCTTGTGTTCTCAGGCGTTTTTAATTCGGTCAAGTCTGGGTAGAGCCTTCTCCTATTTTTATCTTCAGGCTCTTTTGCCTTCTCACTACTGTTACTTTTAATACTCTCTGCCACTTCACTACATGATCCTTCAGATTTTTCCTCATGCAGCTGCTCAAGAATAGCTTGACCCTCACTTACAGCTTCCTGGCATTTACCATCTGTTATACATCCTCTAACTAACTTCCAAAGTGGTATAATGCCACCCTGCAAGGTACCTTGCTCATGAGCGAAATCTAGATCTTTCCCTAATTTGTCCCAGCTGGGAACCGTAAGACTCCCTGAAAAAGCAAACCAAGGAGCCGCTATATCAGCTTCTCTTAAAAACATCTGCAAAGTACTCTGCTTTATCTTAAGTCCTTTTGAATGTAACAACCCATCTAGGGCCAACAAAATTGGGCTTGAAGAAGCAACGCCCATAATGTTTTTAGAGCTATAAAGAAAGTGAAAGTACAAAAGTCCCCGCTCTCTTCCTTTTACAGGGGAGCGTTCCGTTCTATGAATTCCCCGCTCTCTTCCTTTTACAGGGGAGCGTCCCTGTCGTCACAACAACAAAAGAAGCACAAAAAACAAAAGCGAAATGACACAACAAAAGAAACACAGAAAACAAAAGCAAAAGTACACAGTGCAGCTGCAATAAAATGTAAGGCTCTCTCTTTCTTTACAGAGGAGCTGCCCCGCTTTGGTCGCGGATCCCACTTATTGGGACTAACCCCGCTTTGGTCACGGATCCCACTTACCTGGGACTAACCGGTGCACCACCCCTGACTGCTGAAAGTTCTGGTTCCCGGGTCTCGGCACCACTTGTCGCGACCCCTTGCCCGCAAGGAAGACGCAACTCAGGAATCTTCTTTCAGCAGTTTATTCAGGCCCTTGATATTTCTTCTTCTCCCCCTCGGATGCCCCTCCCAGCCTTAATAAAGCATCTCAAGCCCCAATGCGAAGCTGCCACGTGGAGCTTTCTCATAGGGTGGTAAGGGATTGTGTGCCAATTCTCCATATAAAGAGTTGTTTATCACAGGCCACAGTGGAAGCCGGCGCCATCTTCTAATGGCGGCCACAGTCTATTAGAACGGCTCACCACAGTTATGTATATATACTTCTCTGTCCCACAATAAAGCAGCTCCCGCTCCTGCTGTATCAACCTTCACAAGTTCCTTGTCACTTGCCCCCCGGGTTATTTTGCTGCAGCCAGACTGCGGCACACATCTGGCTACCTCTGCCTAGGGTTTCCCAGGGCTGAGGTGGGAATTTGTGGACTCTCATTTTCTGATTTAGTGATTCCTCAATGTTCTCCCTATCTTGACTTAATGCCTATCTACTTATGCCAATGCCCCCAACACTCTGAGACCCCTAGGAAGAAGTGAAAGTTTCTCATCTGGCCATGACTACCTGTTGGCCCCCAAGGCTGACAAACAGGAAGGGTTACTATGTTGCCCTCACTCTTATGAGATGGGTGGTTTTCTCAGTTCTCAGGGTCTTCTCCTTGATTCCTGGTACTAACTTGGAATCTTCCACTTGCTAACCCGAGGCTTCCTTTTACAATGTTCCTTACTTCCCTTAGATGCTCTAGGAAGAAGTGAATCAGATTTAACATGTCACCATGCCCAGATCTTCCAGGTCTCATAGTAGTCATGGGAGTCTATGTGGATCAATTTCTGGGAGGAGTCTCCTTCATACTATTACCACCTCAATTCCTATTAGGAACCAGGCCAGGTCTCCCCACTATGCTGAATAGGAGCTCTTCAATTAAACCAAAGGATTTGTGTCCCTGAGAGTACCCCTGAGTAAAATGATAGGAAACCTCATCCGTAGTGCTATAATCCTGGTTTCTCAGGGCTGAAGGCAGAGGCAAGACTTTATATGTTTTTCTCTGTTCTGGAGTCTAATTCTTCATATAGAATTTGTACTTTGACACCTTTCATGGCCAAGGATTCCTCTCTTTCTGCTGAACTGGGGCAGCCAAACCTAAACCAAGGCCCACATATCCTCAAGACCCTTCAGGGTAGAGTGACAAGGCACCTGAGTCTGATAGCTCTGGCCTGGGACTCCCAGAGGTTACAAAAGGTGCAGCACCCCCATCCACCCTCCCCCCTTACTAGGATTGAATCCAACGGTGCTTTACCCTGGATTCACATCCCCAGTCTTCTTTATTTTTATTTAAAAAAATTTTTAGTTGTTTATAGACCTTTATTATTTATTTATTTATATGCAGTTCTGAGAATCAAACCCAGTGCCTCACACATGCCAGGCAAGTGTGCTACTCCTGAGCCACAGCCCCGCCACTTATGTTTTAAATTTTGAGACAGGGTCTTGCTATGTTGTGGAGGCCGGCTTTGAACCTGCCATCCTCCTGCCTCAGCCTTCTGAGTCACTTGGATTACAGTAGTGTCTATTTTTTTCACCCAGGTTGTTCACCTTTATTCCAACCCCTTTCTGGAACTACCCTCTGCTGTCCAGAGGCCACTGCCATCAGACAAAGATCCTCCTATTTCTTGAACCTGAGTTTACAGTAAGAATGAACCACATTCTTCCAAGGCCTGCGTGTGCTGAGAGCAATGATGGAACTCTTAGACCCCACTGTTGTGGAGTCTGGTTCCCTCAGTTCCACACAGGACTTTGACTTCTGGTAGGATCAGGATTGCTCCCTCTACTGAGCTCAGTCTACAGCCTCAAACCAAAGCACACAAATCCCAGAGTCATTAGAGAAGTCAGGGTGCTCCACATCTGACGACCTTGCCTGGGGGCTCCTACAACTGACAGTAGGGATGATGTTCTGTGTGACCACCTATTTTGGTGAAAGGTCCACTCACTGGCATGTAGGGTCTTGCTTTTACTTGTTTTAGAGCCAAGCCCTCTCCCTAGGCTAATGGGACTTTTCCTCTTTAAATGGAATCCCTCCACTCCACTTTGGGTAAAAAGAATGTGGTAGAAAGGACGCGACCCTCAGTCTTAACAGCTCTGACCCAAGATCTAAGAGGGCTGACCCAAGGCCGTGACTTTGTGGGGCCTACTTTATTATGAATTGCACTCAGGGCGGGGAGAGGGGGCTCTTCAGTCAAATTCAGGGTCCTCACCTCAGTCCGGAGAATTCACGCTCAGTGAAGTGGATGCCACACCTTTCAGAAGGAGGTCCTTCCCTTCACAGCTGAAGTGAGGATGAATCACATCCAGCCAACGGCTGCCTGGGATCTTGGAGGATTGACAGCAGGGATCGGTCACTAAGGGACCACCCTGTTTGGGAGTCAAGGATCCCTAGGTTCTTGCATTGGTATCTAGGCTATCCTCAGATTCCTCCCTCTACTCCTTGAGTCGCATGGTCTCCAAACAAAACTTACACCTTCCCCAGTTCCCACAGAGGAAATCTGAGCAGGTATCATATGGTTCCTCCTGCCTGAGTCTCATAGGACTGATAGCAGGGGTGGGGCTCTGTGAGCCTTGCTATTTGGGGGACAGGTCCTCTCATCAGCCCTCAGGGTCCTCATTTTGATTTTGGTTTTGCCCAAGACCCCCCTCCCCAAGGTGGTGCCGCCATCCTTAGTTCACATTTGAATGCTCACCTGGATGAGTGACCAATCTTGTAACTCTACTCACTGTTTGAACCTGCTATTCTCACATCCACATACTGTCTCCCTGTTAAGTCCTAGTTGGAATTCAGAGGAATCCTCATATGACCACAGTCATTTGGGGACCTGCAAGAATAGACATCAGGAACATGACACTGTGAGACCCCACAGTTCTAGTTATGTCCTTCTGACATTCCTCATTCAGGATCCTACATTTACATCTATTAAAGTCCAGTACTGTACTGAAGTCACTCTTTGTAAGGCTCTGGATGAATTCTATATTTTGGAGTGGTTCCATCAGCAGTCTTCATTCATGGGAATCCTTATATTGACTACCCTCTCTTGATTAAAGGCTTCCATGGGAATTCTACATCAATGCTAAAACTTGATCAGTTTCCTGCCTGCAAACCTTACAGAATAGAGGTCCTTGTTCCTGGAGAGATGTGATGTTAATAAACTGCAACACAAGACAGGGAGCCCAGTGACCAAATTGACAAATCTTTTTGTTCCCAGTTAACTTTCATCTTCATCAGCTAAGCTTTTGCTTTGTATCTGTATGTATTTTTGTCTTCTAAATAAAATTTCTCATTTTATGTCCCATTTCAAAAACAAGGTTGGGATCCCAGGATAGATATTTCTCTGTCAGAGAACACACACACACACACACACACACACACACACACACACACAGAGAGAGAGAGAGAGAGAGAGAGAGAGAGAGAGAGAGAGAGAGAGATTGATTTATTCCTTCTCTTTGCCAACCAGAGATGGGGTAGTTCTAAATGATTTATTTTTTACATAAAATGATAGAGTCAAATGATTTTCTGATCCCTGGACCCTTTGAGTCTATCTGATTTTATGTATGTAGATGATCATATTGTCCCCAAATATTACCTTTTTCTGTCCTTTATCCACCACCTCTCAATTATTTTAATTCTTAGGTTGTGAATTTCAGTCCAGTGTTTTGGGTAAACTCCTACTTTTTATCACCCAGGATACATTTTAGGATAGTAGAAGAAAGTGAATTAATTAGTCTTTGATCAGCTTCAGTCTAGGAGAGGTGAAACAGTGTGAGTTCTAGAGTAATTCAGACCAGGGGTCTAGTCCCAGCTCTGTCACTTACCAGCTATGTGAAATTGGGCATATTACCAAACTCTCTAAGCCTCAGGCTCTGCATCTGTGAATTCAGTTTTTAATATCTATCTCATAGGACTGATAGAGTGTGGTTGATGTGTGCAAAGCACCTGGCACAATGCCTGGAGTGCACTGAGACTTCAACCAATACCTGTTATTACTACAATTATTTCAACCACAGAGGATACCATCCATCCTGATGAAATTTGTTTTTAAATTCAGAGGATAACAGAGAATATGCAACACTCTCTATTGTCATGGGACAAAAAATCAGCCCAAAATGCTGCAAAGAAACTCCATGTAAAATTTCCCCCATTTAAACATACTTTTAGTATGGGAGTATCTTTCCCAGCTGAATGCAACTCAAATCCTCTAGAATTTGGTTAAAAGACCAACTCTGGCTTTTCACCCAAACCATTCCTATTTTTATTAATTTCTTCACCACCCAAAATCTAGATCTGCCTTAGAGTTTACCAAAGTATGTACACACACACACACACACACACACTCACACACACACATTTAAACACCCATTAAAAAAATGGACTCCCCAGTTCATGGCAAAGAGTACCAGACCAGTAGCTTGAGTTTCTAAGATTATCATCTTGTTTTTCAGAAAATCCCTGAGGAATATCGGCATAAAATACCCATTTTGTGCACTGTTCATCTTTACTAGGACAAGAACACCAGGCACTTTCCATCTCCTGCTCAGGTGGAATTTGCTTTGGTTTATTCACATTTCCAAAGTAACTATTAAGGGAAGTTTTCTATTCCAGGCCCAGTACTTCAACTCATACCCACCATTAGAATGTCTGGCTCTTCAACCTAGATGCCCTTCAGTGGATGAATGGATAAAAAATTGTGGCATATATACACAATGGAATTTACTCAGCATTAAAAGAGAATAAAATCATAGCATTTGCAGGTAAATGAATGACATTGGAGAAGATAATGCTAAGTGAAGTTAGCCAATCCCAAAAAAAACAAATGCCAAATGTTTTCTCTGATATGAGGTTGACTCATAGTGGGGGTAGGGAGGGGGAACATGGGAGGATTAGATGAATTCTAGATAGAGCATAGGGGTGGGAGGGAAAGGGAGGGGGCAGGGGGTTAGCAAGGATGGTGGGATGTGATGGACATCATTATCCAAAGTACATGTATGAAGACAGAAATTGGGTGTCAACCTACTTTATATACAAACATATATGAAAAATTGTGATATATATGTGTAGTAAGAATTTTAATAAAAAACAAAGTACATGTATAAAAGGCATGAATTGGTGTGAACATACTCTATATACAAAGATATGAAAAAATTGTACTGTATATGTGTAATAAGAACTGTAATGCATTCTGCTGTCGTGTATTTAAAAAAATAAAATCAATAAAACTAAAAAAAAAAACAAAAAAAGAATGTCTGGCTCCTGCTCAGAGTCCTACAGTCTCATCTACCTACCATGCAGCCAACTCAAATTCACTTCTTACTGATGGATGTTAAATTTCTGAAAATCTCAAATACCTTGCCTCAGAAAATTTAAACCAGAGCTTTAATATTGAACACCTCCTTTTCTTATCTCTCTCTTTTTACTTGTCTTTAGATCTTAGGGAATTTTGACAACTTTCATTATATAATAGCTAATTGTGTTTTGGTGCTGGGGATTGAAACTAGGGCTGCTATACCACTAAACTACATCCCCAGACCTTTTTAAACCTTTTTTTTTTTTTTTTTTTACTTTGAGACAGGGTCTTGCTGATTGGTGAGGCTGGCCTCTAACTTGCAATCCTCCTTCCCTAGCCTCCTGAGTTGCTGGAATTACAGGTTTGCATCACTATGCCTGGAAATAGCTACTCTTAAGTCTCTAAAATTCGATAGGCAGGAGTCGTGTCTGTCTTTCTCAGCTTCTCCAGACTTCCAAAGAACAGCTACTCCATTGATATCTAGGGAATTAAAGTACAAATGTACAAGAAATCAAATTTTTCATGATTTTATTTCTCCTTTATTCCTGAAAAAGCTAACAAGACCCAGGTATATGTACTTCAGTTTTACAAAGAAAGACTAAAAGGAATACAAAGAATCAAAATTTAACACCCTTTACTTTTTATTCTGTACCTCATGATCCAGCAACTCTATTGAGGGATAATTTACTTTATCATAATATTTATATTCTGATGTCACGTTGTCTGGTTATGGATCACAAAAAAATTAAAGGATTTTCAATTTGTATTATGTGATACCAAAATTCTCCCTCTTCAATCTGATATGCTCTAATAAATGTGTGATTCATTTTGATTCTGAAGCTCAATAAACTTTCAATTAAAATAAACAACATTTAAAACAAGGAAAGAGAAAAAGTAAATCTCCAATTTTCCTATATTATCAGGAATACAAATATATACTGTGTTCCTACCAGCTCCATGTTGGCCCTCCTATATGGTTTGGATGTGAAGTGTCCCCAAAAGCTCATGTGTGAGACAATGCAAGAAGGCTTAGAGGTGAAATGATTGGGTTATGAGAGTTTTAACCCAATCAGTAACACCTGATAGGGATTAACTGAGTGGTAACTGAAGGCAGGTGGGATATGGCTGGAGGAGGTGGGCATTGAGGGGGTGTGCATTTGGGGCATATGTTTTGTATTTGGTGAATGGAGTCTCTCTTTCTGCTTTCTGATCATCATGTGAGTCACTTCCCTCTGCCACACTCTTCTGCCATGATGTTGTGCCTCACCTCAAGCCTTGAGGAATGGAGACAGCTGTCTATGGTCTGAGACCTCTGAAACCGTGAGTTCCCAAATAAACTTTATCTCCTTAATCGTTCTTGTTGGGTCTTTTGGTTACCACAGTGAAAAAGCTAACTAAAACACTTCCAATGATTAGAAGTTTGTTTTCTTTACCTAAAAGTAACGAATATGTCTTAGACTTCATTAGAACTGGGAAGAGTAGCTGGACATGACAGTGGCATGTTCCCTAGCCCTGATGGTAGTGTTATGCTTGGCTGTAGCTCTGGCTCTGGTTCTCTCTGCCTCATCTCTCAAAAGTCTCTTCATAATGAGATGGAAATGTTCTGGAGACAGGAACATTGACCTTGGCCAAAACTTCTCACATTTTTGAATATCCTAAGTAAATCCAGGTATGTAACGTTTGACTTTATGAGAAAATTAATGGTTTAAGACAAGTCAAGAATGGACTTTTACTTTTCTTCTCTCCCTGTCTTGTAATCCTATTTACTGTAGCATTCTTGTTATGTTGCTCTATAAAACGAATGAATTAAGGATATTCAATTTGTAGTTTAAAACTTCTTACTACTAAACCTGATAAACAGCAATAAATTTGTTATCCATGTAATTTATAAACATATTCTGAATCTAAATAAGCATTCTATTTAAAGAAACCACACTTAAAATATACAAAAAAGAGAAACATCAATAAGCTCTTTATGCATAGCAATGACAAAGAAAGTAACAGGTTTTTTTTTCTGCTTCAGACCTTACAAAAGGGAAGAGTTACAGCTGCATGTGGTCCTGAAACACACTGTGGCCTCAGCAATAGGGCTAGGCCTGGCTGCAACTCTAACTTGGACTTTCTCTTCATCTCTCAAAGCCTCTTCATAATGGGATGGGAAGGCACTGGGTATGGCATCATTGACTTTGGTTAAAATCTCTGGGACTTTCATCTTGCTAACTTTAGCATGGTTTCAGGGATCCCATAGGAATTTACAGTTTGTAGGATTACTGTAAGACACCTGCTGGCACTCTAGTTACTTTTCCTGCACCAGATCTTGAGTTTTCAGGAATCCCCAAAGACTTTAGACTTTCCCATCCTAGACACCCACAAAACATTCAGGAATTCCCAGATCTCATTCTCAGAGGTACAGATGTCATTTAAGAAAATCACACAGGAGAGATATCAGAAGCTTGATTTTTAGGAAAGTCCCAGTCACCACTCAGATTCTTATTGTTGGTGAGGACTAGCTTGCTGATAAGGGTATGGGAGTCAAAGGCTTGACTTTCTTCATCTCAAGGCCAAAGACCAACTCTAAGTGCTAGAAGCCTCTCCTTGGGCTCTCAAGGAAGTGCTACCTATGGTTTGGATATGGTTTTGGTGTATACACAAAAGATTCATGTGGTAGGATTTTTGTACCAGTGTGGCATTGCTAAGCTAATGAAAGCTTTAAGAAATGGGGTCTAGTTCAAGGTAATTAGATCATGGGAGCATTTCCCTCAAAAGGAATTATGCTGGTCTCATGAAATGAACTATCTCTTGCAAGATAAGGTTATTTTAAAATAAGACATCTGGGCTGGGTTGTAGCTCAGTGGTGGAGCGCTTGTCTAGCATGTGCGAGGCCCTGGGTTCGATTCTCAGCACCTCATCTAAATAAATAAATAAAATAAAGGCATTGTGTCCATCTACAACTAACTAACTAACTAAATAAATAAAAACATCTGATGTTCTTGATGATCTTGGCCCCATTTATATGTGTCTGGTTCCCCTTCCATTTCTCTGACATATTGTGACACATCTGGAGACCCTTACCAGGATGCTGACAATAGGCTGTTTGAGTCATCCAGCCACCAAAATCATGAAATAAATGAACCTTTTTTTATTACAAGATACCCAGGTTCAGGCGATTTGATACAGCAACATAAAACAGACCAATACAATATTTCTTCTACTTTTCATCAGCAATCTTCAACATGGCATCTTAGTATTGGGCTTTTTCACTTTAAACTTATACAAAAGACATTGCATCTATATTCTTGCTTTCCTAGTTAGGTGATCTTTGCACGGGGTCTCAGTGGATGGATCTTATAGAAACTTGCAGTTTTCTCACCTTGGCTCTTGGCACCTTCATCAGATCCTGTGCATGAAAGACTTGCAGCAATAGGGGTCATGGGCAGGACTTTTTGAGGCTCCTCAAGAATGCCAACAACAAGTGCTCTAGAATAACCCCCCAAACTAGAGTGTAATATAAGGGGGACTCTCTTTCTGCTGCAGAATCTTGAGCACCTTTGAGATTCTGGGTCTTATCTGAGGCCTGACAGCATTTCTCACAAGCATAGAGCTTACTTTTCTAACCTTAAGGCATGATGACAGGTCAGGGACAGTAGGCAAGAGTTTGGGCAGGATAGCATTTAATAGATGTAACTGGAGGAGGAATGAGATCCTTTGGCTTTCAGGAAGATGCCTTTGCAAATTTTCCTAAATGCACTACTCTAGGAACCCACTGGACTATTATTGTTTGACATGGTCCCTGGAAACCCAGTAGAAGAAATTATAGTGCAACCTGCCAGCCCTGCCTATTACTTATTTGGGTGATAGCAGGGCTGACAGTGGGACCCCTGTGTTCTGGAGTACAGGGGTTCCTTCATGTTTGCCTTCAGGATTGTCATTTTAACTCTTGGCAGGGCCTGGGCCTCTTCCTATTGCTGCTCTAAACTTGATACTTGGAAGTTCCCTGATACCTAGATTAGGGAAGTGTAGGGATGTCAACCAGCAGTGCCAAGAAACCTCTAATGCTGATAGTTTATTAGATTCTTTTTTGTCCTGGGCTCCTCATTGTCCTAATCTGGACAGTGGGACCCCTGTGGGTTTTGACAAATTCATAATGTCATGTATTCACTATTATAGACCCATACAGAATTGTTTCACTGCCCTAAAAATCCTCTGTGTCCCATCTATTCATCTTTCACTTCCTTCTAACCTCCGACAGCCACTAATTTTTTATCATCTCCACAGTTTTACATTTTCCCAGAATGTCATATAGATTGCTCATTTTGTATACTTTTCAAAGTATTTACCCAAATGAGTTGAAAACTTAACTCCACACAAAACTATACACTGTTATAATAATTTTATTCACAAATGCCCAAACTGGGTAGCAACCAAAATGTCCTTAAGAATATGAATGAATAAATAGTATGTGGTAAATACAGACAATGGAGTAGTATTCAGCACTAAAAGGAAATGCACTATTAAGTCATGACAAGATATGCAAGAAACTTGTATATTTCTAAATGAAAGAAGCAGTTCTGAAAAGTATACATACTGAACAATCTATATGACATTCTGGGAAAAGGTAAAACTGTGGCTGTCAGAGGTTAGAAGGAAGTGAAAGATGAATAGATGGGACACAGAGGATTTTTAGGGCAGTGAAACAATTCCGTATGGTTCTATAGTGGTGAATAGATGTCATTATGCATTTGTCAAGACCCACAGAATATTTAGTAAGATTGAACTCCAAGATTTAGCCACATCGTTGTTTATAGCAGCACAATCCACAATAGCCAAACTATGAAACTAATCTAGGTGTTCTTCAACAGATGAATGGACATGTATAAAGAAGAATGCCATAAAGAAGAATAAAATTATGGCATTTGCAGGTAAATGGATGAACTGGAGAACATCATGCTAAGGGAAATAAGCCAGACCCAGAAAGCCAAGGGTTGACTATCTTCTCTGATATATGGAAGCTAGAACAAAATAGGATAAATAAAGAGAAATAATGGGGGGATTCTATGAAAATAAAAGAGGGATCAGTGGAGTAGAGGAAAGGGATGGAAGGGCGGTGGGAGGAAGGGCTGGAACAGAGTGCAGTGGTAGAATTAATGTGACTGAACTTTCCTATATAAGAATATACCCCAGTGAATTCCATTCTTATGTATATGAGTAATGCATTAATTTAAAATGTAAATAAAAAGAAGAAAGATCAGTAAAGAAAAGGGAACAGGGGGAGGGAGAAGGGGAGGGAAAAGGGAAGTATTGGAGATTGAATTATATCAAAATGAACCCCAGTATTATGAATAGCTAAAACAAACTAATGAGAAAAAAACAACAAAAAAGATTAAACCCTAATATAAAGTATAAATTTTGGGTTATAGTGATATGTAAATATAGATTCATCAATAGGAACAATTGTACCATTCTTGTGTGGGACATTGATAAGAGGAAGGCTGTGCATATGTGGGGACAGAATATATAGGGAAACTCTGTACTTTCTGCTCAGTTTTTTGGTGAACTTAAAACTACTAAAATGAAGTCAATTTAAAAAACAGTATTGGACACATTATATTGTTATACTGCATGCATGAATATGCAACCACTAATCCCATTAATATGTACAACTATAATGCACCAATAAAAAATGTGAAAAACAACAGAAAAAAACCCAAAATAATCAAACAAACAAACAAACAAACAAAAAACAGTGATGGAGAAGCTACAGCTTCATACCTCACCCTTGAATTTACGGGTTCAGTGCAAGGGGCCAGACTCTGTTTTCTCCTTTATTCAGGGTTGGGTTGTTCCCTTGGTTCTCACTCACTTTCCTTGATTTGACTCAGCAGGGTCTGGGTCTCCCCTCTTTCTTTTCTTTTTTTCTTTTTGGTACTGGAGATTGAACCAGGAGTACTTAACAACTAAGCCACATCCCCAGCCCCTTTTGTGTTTTTAACTTTGAGACAGGGTCTCACTGAGTTGCTGAGGGCTTCACTAAATTGCTGAAGCTGCCTTTGAACTTTCTATCCTCCTGCCTCTGCCTCCCAAGCTGCTGGGATTAAAGGCATGCACCACCATGCCTAGCTCCCCTTTATGGACTAGTGGTCCTTTCTTCCTAAGAGGTTTCTCCTTCTCTAAGACCTAGTAAGAGGAACTAACCAAGGTCTCTTAGGAGTAATGGTTGTGGGACAGATTGATGTCTTCTAATGGATTGTCACACTGAGTAATCTAACTCAGGATCCTAAATAGTACTCATAGGAGAGCACAAGTTTCCTCTTTCTGTTGAGCTGAGATGACTTCTTTGGGTCAAGACCCTCATTTTTCTGATACTCCTGAGGAAAAAAAAAATGAGGGTAACTAACACTTATGCCTGAGTCTCTCACATCTGAAAATAGGCAGGACTCTGTGGGATCCCCACTGATAAATATTGGTAGATCCAATATTTTTCAGGTTATTCACCTCATTCCTGGCACATCTTTCAATGGGCTTGAGTCAGCCCATCTCAGACCAAGATCTTCATCTTCCTAAGAACTCCAAAGTGGAAATGAGATTCAGTCACATCCCGCCACAGCTGTTTGGGAGCTCTGTAGGCTGAGAGTAGGGTCAGGAATTTATAGGCCATATCGCTCTGGGTAGGTGTTTCCCTCTTTCTTCATTTAGAGACCTCAACTTGATATGTGTCAGGGATTAAGACTGTCCCCTCTACTGACCTGAGGTGATCCTCCTTAGGGTAAGATTTATAAGTTATTAAGAACCTTGAAGAATAGGGGAGGAGATCCTCAGGCTGACAACTCTGTCTGGCACGTTGTTACCCCTAGTCCTCCTACATGGGGATATTTGTGTGTATTTTAGCTTCTGTTCTTTGACTAAAGACTTTCTTGAAAATGGCACATTAATAAAGTTCTTTCAGTGTCTCTATGACAAGTCTTGTAGGGAATGGGTCCTTTTCCCAGTATAATATAAGATGGGGAAGCTGTAACACATTGATGTTTATAGCAGCACAATTCATAATAGTTAAACTGTGGAACCAACCTAGATGCCCCTCAGTGGATGAATGGATAAAAAATGTGGCCTATATACACAATGAAATATTACTCAGCAATAAAAGAATAAAATCATGGCATTTGCAGGTAAATGGATGCAGTTAGAGAAGATAATGCTATGTGAAGTTAGCCAATCCCAAATACCTAAATGCCAAATGTTTTCTTTGATATAAGGAGGCTGATTCATAGTGGGATAGAGAGAGGGAGCATGGGAGGAATAGACAAACTCTAGATAGGGCAGAGGGGTTGGAGGGGAAGGGAGAGGGCATGGGGATAGAAATGATGGTGGAATGTGATGGTCATTATTATCCAAAGTACATGTATGAAGACACGAGTTGGTGTGAATATACTTTGTATACAACCAGAGATATGAAAAATTGTGCTTTATATGTGTAATAAGAATTGTAATGCATTCCACTGTCGTATATAAGTAAAACAACAACAACAACAAAAAGTAGGAGTCCCAGGACAGATGTTTTCTCAGAGAAAAAAACACATGGATCTATTTCTTTTCTTAATAGCCAAATTTAGCCTCTTAACAATTTCTGTTAAAAAAGATTTAACTTTCTAAAAGGAAGTGACTGTCCAGAATGATAGAATGTGAACCCATTATCTTTTGAGGTTAACTGACTTTGCATATGTAGATAATCACATTGTCAACAAATATTATCTCTTTTTTTCTATAAATCATGCCTCTTCATCATTTTAGTATTTTTATTGCTCTGGTTATGTATTCCAATACAGTAGATTGGGCATAGATTCTGTAGGAATCTTGTGGGAATGATTGAATGTATATAATGTGTAAGAAATGCCCAGAATATTTAAAAAGTGCCAGTTATTTTTATGATTAATTTTTCTCTTCATGTTACAATATACTACACTGGGGTTTATTATTTTGATAATATGAGTATGCCACATTCTAGGACAAAAAACCCTGTTAGATAACGTGCTACTTAGCAAGGAAAACTAAATAATACTTCCCCCTTACATGATAAATCATTCACTGTCAGTGTGAGGTAGACTTCCTCAGTTGATGCAACATAAAGCTTCTAAAAATTATTTCAGGGACCAAACCTTCCCTCCCTCCCAGCTGCCATTTCATCTAAACCACGCCTATTTTATTTTAAAACCACCTGAAATAGATCTTGCCTAGAGTTTGCCAAGTAACACACAAGGTAACCTAATTGCATGTACTTTTTAATGGAGCAGATTCTTTATACTCCAGCCTAGAGCAAAGAATGCCAGCACATTGACCTCTAGACATCTCACCTCCCTGGAGAGTATCACCCTTATGTCCTAGAAGCTCACTTGAGATGATGTGCATAGAACACTTTGTGCATTGTGTTTGACTATGCTGGGACAGAAGCATGGGAAACTTTCTATCCCTGTCCTAGGTGGAGATTCTCTCTGGTTTACCTATGATACCAAGGGAACTTCTAAAATCAATTCTCCATTTGAGGTTTAGTCTCTCAATTCTGAGATGTACCACCTTCAAACCTGGCCTGTGTTCCCCACTCCCAGAGCCTCAGCCAGCCCACCATGGAGCCCCACTTAAATTACCTCCCACTGAAGGACTTAAGACTGCATTATGAGATAATACACACTTGACTGCACTCATTTGGAACTCAATCCCTCCCTTCTTATCCCTTGTTTTCATTTATCCTTTTAGTCTCAGATGTGTTATCATCAATTTTCTTACCTGACAGCTGCTTTTGGACCTTATATTGCTTTTTTTTTTTTTTTGTGGTGCTGGGGATTGAACCCAGGGCTTTGTGCATGCAAGACAATGGACCTTATATTGTAAAGTCAGTTACTTGGTCTTCTACCATTGAGATTGGGGGTGGGTATTGGGTATTAGACTCAGGGACACTCAACCACTAAGCCACATCTCTTGCCATATTTTTTATTTTATTTAGAGACAGGGTCTCACTGAGTTGTTAGTGCCTCACTGTTGCTGAGGCTGGCTTTGAACTCATGATCCTCCTGCCTCAGCCTCCGGAGCCGCTGGGATTACAGGCATGCGCCACCACGCCTGGCCTCAGTTATTAGGTTTTTCTTTGTCTTAGTCCTATCAGTAATAATAGCACTGAGCTTTGTAAGAGGAAATGCTCAATTGATATTCAGGAAATAATTGAGTCTGTGAACATGAGGGTCCAGTTTATTATGATTTAAGTCAATATTCTTGGATAATTCAGGTGTACACAGTTATTTATCTTTTAACTTTATAAAATACAGATGTTCAGGAAGCCAAATATTAACCATTTAACTCTTTATTTTCCCATTCCATATATTTTACTGCTGAATTTCTTCACATTGTAAAATAAATGTTTATTACAATTCCATATTTTCTTGAACCAGATCACTAAATAAGATCACTAGTTTGTTTTACAAAGTAATGAAACTCTTACTCTTAAGACTAATAAAAAGTGTGATCAATATAATTCATAAATTTATATTATAACATTAAATAAAAAGAACATTTGAAAACAATAATACAAGTAAAATCTCCAAATTACCCATATAGAACAGGAACACTAAGATATTATACCCTGTGTTCCCTCCAGTCATATCTAGCCCTCTATTACTTGAGACAATGATTTCCTTCTTTAGTTACTGAAGAATATGTCTCAACTTTACAGATGTGGGAGGAATTGTGGGACATGGCCCTGGAACAATTACTGGCTGTGGTGGTGCTATCACTGAGTGTAACTATGGCTTGAGCTCTCTCTTCCTCATCTCTCAAAGCTTCATCATACCAGGACTGGAAGGCACTGGGCTCTGTATGATTGATCTTGGCCCAAAACTCCAGGACTTTCATCTTACTTGTTTCAGCATGGGCTCTTGGGCCCCATAGAAATTCATAGCGAGCAGGATCACTATCAGGTACCTGCCGGTACTCCAGGTATTGAAGCTTCACTAAATCTTGGGTGATGAGTTTCTTGGGCTCCCCAAAAATGAAGTGTCTCTTCCCAGCATATAATCTCATCTTATTCAGAAATTCCCAGATATTCTCCTCAGTGGCACAGTTTCCCTTCATGAAGATCACACCCAGGAGATTCATTAGAAGACCAGTCTTGGGAAATCCCCTTCCACGGCTCACTATCCTATTGTTGGGGAGATTCATTTTGCTGACAAGAACATAGGCATTCTTCGTAGAATAAACTTTCTTTAAGTCAACACCAAATACCACCTCTATGCTGAAAGAAGCTCTTCTGAGGATCTCAAGGAAGTGATTCTTATGCTTTTTATTAATAATCTTCAGCATATCCACTTTCAAAATGGGCCTTTTCATTTTGTACATGTGCATCATGAACTGCACCAAAATGCTGGTTGTTTTGGTTAGAGAGTCTTTGTGAGGCTGCATGCTAGAAGGTGGGGACTGGGAAGACTGTTGCTTTTTCTTAATTTTGCAGTTGGCTCCTTCAGGTGATCTTGAGGGAGAAATGCTTACAGGTATAGTGCTGGAAGAGGGCTCCTCAGGCACCTTGGGAGCACTTTGTGACCTAGAAGCAGAATTTTTGCTGGTAATAACTCCTAAATGAGAAGATGAAGGAGGAGCTATTTTCTCCTTGGTTTCACTGGCCTGAGCATTCATCCGGAGATCCTGGATCTCACCTTGGACCTGGTGGTGTTCCTCCTGAGTACAGCGCTTACTCTTCTGACTTCGAGGCATGATAATACCATGTAGAAACAACAGATACAAGTATAGGCAGGACAGCAGTGATGAGAGCACCTGGAAGAGAGGGAGAATGAGAAACCATAAGTAACTCCAGCAGGGAGATGCCTCTTTGGCAAGAAGAAGGCAGGTTTCCTTGAAAGCACTGATTTAGGAACCCACAAAAGCTCCTGTTCAAAACAGCCTGTCCTCTGTGAATCCTATAGAAATAACTAAAGTGTGTCTTAAATTGCAGTCCTCTAGCCCTGCTGGATGAATATTGTGAGTGAAAGTGGCAGTGGCAGGTCTAATTCTTGTGGATGCCCTTCTACTCTGGGGTAGGGAATCCTCTCAGTTCACGTTCAGGATCATCATATTAACTATTAACAGTGCCTGCCCCCACTTTCATGTGCAGCACTTATTTTTGCAACTGCCAACCAATGTTTTCCTTTCCCTAGGACCCACTAAGAGGAAGTGAAAGGGTACCTTAGCCCACCACTTTTGCCAGGGGGTGCTCAGTTCTAAGAGCTCCATGGAGGCCTACTCTGATATGGGCTCATTGAGTTCCTTGGTCCTTATTCATGGTATTCACTGTGGCTCTTGGAGGAACCGGGACATCTAATCCTTGCTGATCTGATGCTCCTCCCCTCAGACAAGTGCCCTCATCAAGCTACTACTATGAAAAAGAAAGGAAAGCTCACATACACCTGACATCCTTGCCTGGGATCCTTGAGACTACAAGTGTAGGGGTTCATTTATGGGCCCTCTCCATTGTCTCCTGTTTTGGGGAGAGGAGTGATAACACCAGTCCTCAATTAGACCTCTCACTCTGACTCCTATAAGGCTCTGGAACTCCTTTCTTGGCACAATTGGAGCATAAAACTACTTTAACCTTCTTGAGACTCTCAAGGTGAAAAGGGGATGACATACCCTGATAAATTTTCTGGGAATTCCACAGATAAGAGAAGGGGAAGAATGTATGAGAACCCAATTTTTAGAGTTGCTGTTTCCCTTGGTCCTCACTCTAGTCTCTGACCTTGACTTACTGTATGAGTTGGGACACCTCCTTTCAGTAATCGATACCCTCCAGCCTCAGAATAGCGCCCAAGACAGAAAAGTCAGGGTTCCCCATGTGTGAATGTCCGTGCCTGGAGCCCCATAGAAACTAGCGCAGTAAAATTGCTTTGTGTTGCCACCTGGTTTTGGGAGATATTCCATCATTAGACTCAGGGCCCTCTACTTTATTGCAGTTAGGGCCCACGTCTCTTCCACGTGTTAATCTAGGCTACTTCTTAGATCCAGGCCATCTACTCCCTGACACTTTTCAGAAAGAAAAGAGAGCTTTAATCAGGCTTCCCAGGGGACACCACATAGAGCATGAGGGGAATGACATCCTCAGTCCACATTCTGGGACCTCACCTTCACGCAGGACTAGTTGGGGGAATTCACGCTTCACCTACTGGACACTGCGCTTCTCAGAATGAGGCCCTCATCTTCGCAACGGAAGTGAGAATGAGCCACTTCCTGCCAACGGCTCCCTGGGATTTCCAAGGGCTAACAGCAGGGGCAGTTGCTAAGGAACCACATTGTTCTATAATCTATGGTCCTTAGCTCCTCACACTGCTCGCCAGCATATCCTGGGATTTCCCCCTCTGGCTTGAGACACACAGCCTCCAAACAAATTTTCACCTCCCTCAGGCTCTACAGCGGAAATCTGGGTAGGCCCCACATGGCTCCTCTTACCTGGGTTTCACAGCCATGACAACAGGAGCGGAGTTCTGCGAGCATCCCCATTTTGGGAATAGGTCCTCTCATCAGCACTCACCTAGACTGCATTTGCCCAACACTTCTTCCCCTCAAGGACCATTAACCCATTAGCTCCTGGTACTCTGCTTTCTGAGACCTTCTAGGTAGAAAGGGGCACAGCAACGTGGCTATTTTGAATGATGCCTTAAAACTAGAAATGGCTTCTGGATTCTGGGATTCCTCCCTCTGCTTACCCTAGTCCTCCAAATATAGCCCTCATCCTCCTAAGTTCATCTAGTGGAAGTCAAGATATGCTACACAGTCCTGGAAAGACTGTTGGGGTTGTTGGTGGCCGGCACATTTCAAGAGTGGTTCTCTGATTAACACTGGTGGTCTTCACCCTGACTCCAGTTAGGGCCAAGATTCCTCACTTTGAAGAACTGAGCTCAGGCATTCCCTTCCCTGAGGCACTCCAGGAGGAAATCAGGGTGTAGCTCAACCCTCAGCATTCTGCTTGGAGTATTCGACAGTTAGGTACAAGGACTGGGCATTTGTGGGGTTACTGTTCTTTTCTTTCTCCTCAAGAACCTCACCTTGCTCCTGACCAGTGCTGGGACTCCACCCTGCCTGACATAAACTCTGTTCAGATTAAGTTCCCTTCCTTCTGACATCTCCCAGTGGAAGTTAGGGTTGGGTACATTAGGTTAGTGATGTTAGGATCCTGGGAGGGTTGACAGCACAGTGAGAGTTTGATGAGACACCACCATTCTTGTCCCCCAAATATTTCCCATTCAGAGTCCTTATCTTGATAGCTATCAAACACAAGGGTCTTCCCTTTACTAAACTCAGGTCCCTCTTCTTAGGCAAGTGCTCTTACGTGGCTGAGCACTATGACGAGTGAAAGGAAGGGCGCTTAGTGTGACTGTTCTTCCTGGGGCATTATAGGTCAGGTTTGGGCAGATCTCTGAATGAAGTCCTGCATTTTGGGGATGGTGGTCTCCTCAGTATTCATTCAGTTTTCTCATGTCTCTTAGATTGAAAGCTTCTTGGAAAGTGTCACATCCCTGCAAACTCTAGAACAGTGTTCCTACTGCAAATCACAGGTCTATGTTTCAAGCCTGATGTGAGATGGAGATCCTTCCAGGCAAGACAGGGGACCCAGAGGAGGAGGGGGTGGGATGTCAGAGAACAATGATGCTGATGTATCCTTCTTTTCAGTAGTCAGTGTGTGTTTCTTATAGTACTTCTGTTTTAATTGATTTTCTTTCTTAATGGTAAGGAGCTGCCCAGGATGGTTGTGAGATCCCTGAATTTGAGATTATTTAACTTTGCATTTGTGGATGGCCACTGTGTATTATCTATTTCTCTTTTTTTATTCATAACCTTCATTTATTGTAATATTTTAATTGGTCTGGCCTTGTATGCTAACCCAATTCTTTGGGCACAGAATCCTCTCAATTAACTTAGGCAGGCCTAAGAATAAGTGAGGAAATGCTCACTCTTATTAATATTGTTAAAAATATTGCACAGTGCCCTGGACATTCCCTCTGAGAATAGATACACTTGGGAGTATTGGGAAGAAAACAAATTAAAGGACACAAGGTCTGCCACAGGCAGAGAGGAGTAGGATGAACAGTGGGAGCTACAGAATAATCTGGACTGGGAGCCTAGTCCCAGTTCTGTTGCTTTCTGGCCCTGTGAACTTAAGCAAATTACCAGACTCCAAGACAAAGAAATTGTAATCAAACCAAATACCGCTTAGCAATGAAAATTTTGTACAGTGTATCACCATTAGTGAATATTACATATAATGTGTTTTTGGAAGAGTCCTCTCTGTGTGGGTACATTTCAAAGCACTTAGAATTTTGTCAATGATCAATGTCTTTCCTAACATACTCTTTTCTATAAAACACTCTGATTTTCACTTATTTATACACCACTCCAAATCTAGAACCCCATTAGAATTTGCCAGTATACATATGTGGTAACCTAATAGAATGACATTTCAATTTCCAGTAGGCTCTGGATTCCCTATCCTAGAGCAGTATACCAGCATAGTGGATTCTGTGCCTCTCACCAATTTAGAATGTATCTCCTTTATTTTTCAGTAGGTCCCTTGTAATAATGTGCATAGAATACTTGGTTTGTACACTATACTTGAATGTGCTGGGAGAGGAGCAAAGACAGTTTCCAGCTTCGCCCTAAATGGAATTTCCATCTGGCTTATGCACAACCCCAAAGTTTAGAGCAATTATCCATTGCATGTTCAGGCTTCTATCTCTGAAACACAACATCTAAAGGGCTGGCTCCTGTTCACCACTCATGTACCATTAGCCAGCATAACATGCAGCCTCACTTAAATTACCTCTCACTGAAGAAGTTGTAGTTTCTCAAAAGTTCCAACCTCCCTTGCCTCAGAGCATTTACACTGAATGCTCTCATGTGGAATGTTCTTTCTTCTTTTCTCCTCCAATTTTTTGAGTTGTCCTTTAAATATGAGAGAGAATTTCACCATCTTTTAATATAATAGTGGCTGTTAACCACTAAAGTTGTATGAAATTGGTCATTTTTTACCCTTACCATCTCCAATGCTAACATGGAGACTTATGTTTGGGGAATGTTTGGAGAATATATAAGCCAGTGAATGAGAGGTCTAAAATATTGCAATTTAGTTTATCCTAATTTCTTAATTAGCTAAACAAATCCAGGTCTATATCTTTCAGTTTATAGAAAGAAATGATAAAAGAAGCAAGGTAAATCAAGAACTGAGCCCCCCATAGCTTTTCCATATTTTTTTCTCTCTCATGATCTCAACTGTTTGTGGCATTCCTTCCTTCAAATTTCTAAGAAAATACTTATCCCAATGCGATGGTAACTTGTGTGGGTCACAGGGGAAACAGTCAAATATTTCAGTTTGTCTTGCTAAATTCCAAAACTCTTATTCTTAACTCTGATTAATAGCAATAAATATGTGGCCAATGTCATCCAAAAATTTAAATCCTGAAGCTAAATAAATCTTTCATCGAAGGAAACAACATGTGCTGGACACAGTGAGCCTGCCTGAATTCCTAGCAATTTCGGAGGCTGAGACAGGAGGATCCCGAGTTTGAGGCCAGCCTCAGCAACTTAGCAAGACCCTCAGTAACTTGTTGTGAAACTTCCTCCAACCAAAAATAAAATTGAAAGACTGGGAATGTAGCTCAGTAGTAAAACACCTCTAGGCATTCAATCCCCAGTACCTAAAACAAATATACAACAAAGGAACAACATTTGAAAAATATCAATAGATAAATAAATAAATCTACAAGTTACCCATATGTAGCAGGAACACAAATAAGTTATTATTGTGTATCCTCTACTTCTACTCTGACTCTCTGTTACTTAGAACACTGCACACTTCAAACACAAAGTGAAGTTCTTTCTTCATCATTATTAGAAATGGTAGAAGCTGCTAGATATGGTAGTGTAACATGCCCTGGTTGTGATGGTAGTGCAGGCTTGTCTGCAAATTTGGTTTAGGCTTTCTCCTTCTCATCTCTCAAAACCTCTTCAAACCAGGATGGCAAGGTCCAGGAATTATATCATTTACTTAGTTCTGAAATGTCCAGGTTTTAGTGTGAGCTGTCAGACCACAAAGCAATAATGGGGGATCACTATTGGGCACCTGTTGGTAGTTCAGTTACTTTCCCTGAACCAAAGCCTCCTGTGATTCCCCCAAGATGAAGTACTTCTTTCCAGAATATATATATACACACACATCATATTCATCCCTTCCTGCATTATTTTCTTCATTGGTATAATTGTCCTTTGTGAGTATCAGGCCAAGGACAGTCATCAGAAGGCTACTCCTGGCCATGCCCTTTTTATAAATCATTCTGTCATCATTGGTGATGTCTAGTTTGCTGACAAAAGCATAGGAGTTTAATTTAGTCAGGTTTTTTTTCTATTGTGACTACGACTCAACTAGAACAATTGTAGAGGAGGAAATGTTTTTAGAGGTCTTAATCCATAGAAAGCAGGCTCCATTCCTTGGGGCTTGAGGTGAGGCAGAACATCATGGCGGATGAATGTGGCAGAGGGAAACAGCTCACATGATGATTAGGAAGGAGAGAGAGAGAGAGAGAGAGAGAGAGAGAGAGAGAGAGAGAGAGAGAGAGAGAGAGAGAGAGAGAGAGAGAGAGAGAGGTCTCCACTGGCTAGATACAACAAAGCCACACCCTAATTCCCACCTCCTCCAGCCACACCTACCACTTTAGTTACCACTCAGTTAATTCCTATTAGGGGATTAATTCACTGATTAGGTTAAGACTCTCACAACTGAATCATATCTTCTCTGAACTTTCTTGCATTGTCTCACACATGAGCTTTTGGGGTCACCTCACATCCAAACCATAACAGACTTCTTGTCAGGTCTTTTAGTCTTGTATCTCAACTCCAAAAACTAGCTGCATGTATTCAGAGGCTCTCCTAAGGATCTTAGGAACTACTCTTTATAATCTTTGATGACATACTTCAATATGTTTGCTTTTGTGGGCTCTTTCATTTGATTACTGAGTGCAAGTAAAATCACCAACAAAGCCATTTGTAGTCTAGAAGGTATCTGGGCCAAATCTGAGTATCTGGCAAGGCTTTACAGAGTTATTTGACTTTAACTCCTCTTCCTGAACTCTGATTTCTGTATTAGGCTCCATGGGGTACCTATAGACACTCTTGGCTTCAGATCTTCTTGTGGGCCTGAAGGTGTTGCTCACATGTACAGTGCTGATATTTATGATGCAGAGCCAGGATCTTTTTTCAGTGAAGGTAGACAGAAGTGTAGGTAGGTGGCATGCCAATGGTGAATCACATTCTAAGGAAAAGAAGGAGGATGTAAGGGGCTTTAGCTTGTAGACTCAACTATTTTGACGGACAAAGGTTACCTCCTTCACACTGTTCCTAAGGCAGTGTTTTAGGGCCTCACACATCTCCTGCCTTGTCTGGTAGGTACCTAAAGGAGGAAGGGAGAAGGTCTTTATGGTGCAGCCAGACAATTCAGCTGGCCAATTTACAGTTTTCACAGTGGGGAAAGAAGACTGGGATTCTATAGATTTTTCTCTGTATGAGGTTGGGTGATCCCTTCAGTCTTCACTTACAGTCTTTACTAAGACACCAGGTAGATCTTGAGATACAATGTCTGCCCACCTGTTTGAATCAGTTGAGTCAGAGTTATTTTTTTTTTAGCTGCTATGACCAAAAGACCTGACAAAAACAATTAGAAGAGGAAAAGTTTATATGGGGGCTTGTGGTTTCAGAGGTCTCAGTCCATAGACAGCCAGCTCCATTTCTTGGGACTCTAAGTGAGGCAGAATAACATGGTAGAAGAGTGGTGGAGGACAGTGACTCAGAACATGGCCACCAGAAAGGAGGAAGAGGGGAAGAGAGAGAGAAAGAGAGAGAGAGAGAGAGAGAGAGAGAGAGAGAGAGAGAGAGAGAGAGATCTAAATCATAACATGACCTGAGGTCATCTCCCCTCAAACTAGGGCCATCACCTCTCTGAGACCACTACAGGGGAAGCAAAGGGGTATCTCATTTGGCTGCTGCATTCTTTTTTCTCTTTCCTTCCTTCCTTCCTTCCTTCCTTCCTTCCTATATTTCTTTTTTTTCTTTTTTGTACCAGGGATCAAATCCAGAGGTGCTTAAACATTAAGCCACAGCCCTTTTTTCATTTTTTATTATGAGATAGCATCTCACTAAGTTGCTCAGGGCCTTGCAAATTGCTGAGACTGGCCTTGAACTTCCAATCCTCCTGCCTCAGTCTCCCAAGCCACTGGGATTAGAGGTATGTGTCTCCATGACCATACAGAGAGAGAGAAAGAGAAAGAGAGAATATATCTATATCTATATCTATATCTATATCATCTATATCTATCTATCTATCTATCTATCTATCTATCTATCTATCTATCTATCTAAAATCTCCTGAGAAGGAATGGGTCTCAGTTTGAAACTCTTCCTGGGTCTTCCAGTTCTCACAGCAGGTGAGAGAAGAATACTGGAGTTATTCTCAGTTTACATGGGAGGCTCAAATGCATTAAGAAACTATAATATTCCAAGAAAAGCTAGTTCAAGGACTTGCAAAGGAAGGGGTGGGGGATAGAATAACAGCAATGAATATCTCACTGAGAAGTTTTTATAAGGAATCAAATGTACCATATCAAATAGAATGGTGTTTACATCAGCATTTCCAAAAGTACAGCCTGTGGGATGATATTTGATTCTACACCCACACCACATGTGCATGCGCGCACGCACACACACACACACAGTCAAATTGTTTTAGTGTAAACTGGTTTAAACAAAGCTGAATAAGTTTTAGTTTACAATTTTGTTTTCATTGCAAGACTTCCCCAAATCCTCAATATGTCAGTATGCACTAGAAAACTTCCAAAGGGATAACATAACATCATGTATTTTCTAAACCTATTTGGCTATGGAGAGATGCTCCTCTGCCATTTTTTTCGACGTTGTATCTTAAAACTTCATCACAGAGTATTTTGTGGATGTTTCTGACAGATTCTGAATGTTTTCAGCGAAGGTGCAGTGATCCTTGGAGGGGACAAGAATACAGGCAGGGGACATTTTCAAAATAAAATGTCTGTTTTAGTGCCTATAAAGGTAATTTCTAAACTGTAAGAACATCTTAATAAGTGACATGAAATATCACCTCTTCAGGTGTTTTTCTGAAAATTCAATTTGGAGTCAACAGGCTTCACTACATCCAAAATTTGCTTGAGATGCCTGATCAGTAAGAGACACAGTTGAAGGGTCATGTTAAATGTATGTCCCCATAGATTTCCCAAAGAATGATACTGTACTAAGGCTGTTGAAAAGAAATGAGATGCATATTTTCTCAGCTCCCAAGTCTCCAAGGGAGAAAATTGTCTAGAACTAGCCAAAATATATGGAACTTCATCCAAAAAGGTGTGAGTTCAGGTCACATGTTTAGCCCCAGCAGGAAATGTAAATGTTTGGAAACCACAGAGGAGAATCCTATCATAAGAACTGGTTTTACATAGAGGGAGTGGTGAAGAAATGGGATAATGTGGAATCTACACAAATGCCTAAGTTCTTCCTAAAGGCAAAGGATATTGCTTCTTTCAAATAACCTACTTCTGTGCTCCTCTGGAGGTTGGGACTGAAGCTATTGATATTCTTTCTTCTATTCTAATAATGATTAGTTCAAAAACTGGAGCAGTCCGTGTTCCTGCAGAGGTCACACATAGTAGATCTTTCTGGAAAAGACAAAGGCCGAGAATAGAGACAGAGACTCAGAGTATGATCCAGATTTACCTGTAGAAGTCTGGGGGGATATAGGAGAAAGCACACCAATTTTTCTCCTTACATTTCAAATAAATTTAATAACTAAAGACATTTCCTAGGTAAAGCTGTAACAAACCAAATATTTCTTTTGTGTTTTGGGCTTAAGGTATAAGGCAATTAGAAGTATGCTAGTCTAGAGCTGGGGATGTAGCTCATTTGGTAGGGTGCTTGCCTGGCATGTATAAGGTCCTGGGCTCCATCACCAGCACCACCCAAAAAAAGTGTACTAATGTAATCAAGTTACTTAAATGCTATATTTAAAAACATTATTGAATACTAGAAAAATGATATGATGGCTAAGAATAGCTGGCATTTAAAAAACAAAATAAGAGTAACATGTTTAGAGCTATATTTATTTTATCTCCTGGGTAATTTTATTATTCATTAGTGTTTACCTCTCCCAGTGGGACAAAAATCATGAATGTCACAAATATAGTATTTTAATAATTTTAGTAATGTTCTAGCTAATTAATAAGTATATTAACTGTAACCATTACTGAAATCTGTTCCTCTGGCATATATTTTAGCAATGACTCTATCATTGTTTTTTAGTATTTTACTCTTTCCCTCTATGACATTTAGATATGTATACAGTTTTAAAATGTTATGCAAATATTTATCAGAGCACTGAGATTTTGCTAAAAGTCTTTTCAGCTAAAAACATATCCATAGAGTGACCTTTGATATTGGGAAACAACTTCAAGTTTTATAATTATATGCAACCACATACCATTCTTTCATTATAGAACAAGAAACCAAGAACAAAGTTAAATCATCTCAATCAATGTTCAAGTGGATTTCAGTTCTTCAAAGTGCCAGTTTTGTTTTACAGAATGCTTTTTATTATTTCTTCTAACAGGTTTTTCCTTTTCATATTAGAAACCTCTTCAAAAACATTAATGCTCAGTGTTTAAATTGATCATTGAAGAAAAATAGGAAAATAAGAAAAACACAAAGCAAAACAACAAAAAGAACAATACAATCCCCACCACTCAGAGACATCTTGCTGTTATCAAACTATTTTTTTTTTGTTTGTTATTAGGCAATTTTGGAAGACTCTGAAAATAAACTCAGCTTGGTATACACAAACTAGCTAGTGAACAATGACAGAATCTTACCACCTAGTTCAGTTTGCAGATGGGTATAGAATCTCAACCCCAAGAAAATAATGCTGCTCTTTAAATTATTCCTCCCTACTTTCTTCACCCAATGACCATACATTGTTTTCATTACCGCTGGGCTTTGCTTAAGCTGTTGACAGTGATTCTTTTTTTTTTTTTTCCTTGCCTCCTGTTCCTAGTCCCTCTCGTCTAGTTTCTGTGCATCCCTGATATCATCTCTCTTGGGATAAAGGACCTCACTACTTGTACCCTGTCTGGCATTTCTCTCTCCTGGTATCCTATCTTTCAAAATAACCCTTTGTTACTAGTTTAGAGTTTGGATTGGTGTTAAGGTATTATGGTTAAGGCGAGGCTTTCAGCAGCTCTTTTTCTGTGAATTCCCAGGAAATATGCAAACATTGCAAAGGAAAACAAAACAAAAAATTGCTTTGCTCACTGTGCTATGAGAGAACTTTGTGAGTTAGGCTGGACTTGGTGTTTTAGGCTAGAAGACCAAGGATCTTTCTTCTTCAGCCTAAACCAGAACCTTGAATATTGCTGCTGTGTAAGCAAAGGCCTGCATTAGTCAGGGTTATCCAGAGGAACTCCTTATGATTATGGAAGCTGGTAAGTCCTACAATTTGCCTTCTGTAGGTGGAAGGCCTGAGAAAGCTGATCATGTAGCTCCAGTTCAAATAGAAAGGGCTGAGAACTGGAGGAACACTGGTATAAGTTCTAGTACATACCTAAGGCCCCCAAATCTGGAACTCCAATGTCCAAGGGCAAGGGAAGATGGATGTTCTAGCTCAAGGAAAGAGAAAGCTGGGGGGTGGGGGAGAAAATTCTCCCTCACCCTTTTAGTTCTGCTCATACCCTCAGCAGATAGGAGGATGCCCGTGCACATTGAGAGTGCTCTTCATTACTCAGTCTTCATTACTCTAGCATTCAATTGCTAACACTTTGCAGAAATATCCCCGCAGATATACCCAGAAACAATATTTTACCTAGTACTTGGGCATCCTTAGCACAATCAAGTTGACATAAAATTAGCCACCTAACTCCTCTACCAGCTCTGAGAAGATGTAGCCAAAGGGAGGCAGATGGCTAGAGAGATGGCAGGTGTCCCTAATCTTCCAGGAGGCTCTGGCTCAGCCGCCTTATGGGATAGAAAGTCTTTATTTATTTATTTATTTTTTCATTTTTATTGTTGGTTACTCAAAACATTACATAGTTCTTGATATATCATATTTCACACTTTGATTCAAGTGGGTTATGAACTCCCATTTTTACCCCGTATACAGATTGCAGAATCACATCAGTTACACATCCATTGATTTACGTATTGCCATACTAGTGTCTGTTGTGTTCTGCTGCCTTTCCTATCCTCTACTATCCCCCCTCCCCTCCCCTCCCCTCCCCTCTTCTCTCTCTACCCCCTCTACTGTCATTCATTTCTCCCCCTTGTATTATTTTTCCCTTTCCCCTCACTTCCTCTTGTATGTAATTTTGTATAACACTGAGGGTCTCCTTCCATTTCCATGCAATTTCCCTTCTCTCTCCCTTTCCCTCCCACCTCTCATCCCAGTTTAATGTTAATCTTCTTCTCATGCTCTTCATCCCTACTCTGTTCTTAGTTACTCTCCTTACATCAAAGAAGACATTTGGCATTTGTTTTTTAGGGATTGGCTAGCTTCACTTAGCATAATCTGCTCTAATGCCATCCATTTCCCTGCAAATTCTATGATTTTGTCATTTTTTAATGCAGAATAATACTCCATTGTGTATAAATGCCACATTTTTTTCTTATCCATTCGTCTATTGAAGGGCATCTAGGTTGGTTCCACAGTCTTGCTGTTGTGAATTGTGCTGCTATGAACATCGATGTAGCAGTGTCCCTGTAGCATGCTCTTTTTAGGTCTTTAGGGAATAGACCGAGAAGGGGAATAGCTGGGTCAAATGGTGGCTCCACTCCCAGCTTTCCAAGAAATCTCCATACTGCTTTCCAAATTGGCTGCACCAATCTGCAGTCCCACCAGCAATGTACAAGTGAACCCTTTTCCCCACATCCTCGCCAGCACTTGTTGTTGTTTGACTTCCTAATGGCTGCCAATCTTACTGGAGTGAGATGGTATCTTAGGGTGGTTTTGATTTGCATTTCTCTGACTGCTAGAGATGGTGAGCATTTTTTCATGTACTTGTTGATTGATTGTATATCCTCCTCTGAGAAGTGTCTGTTCAGGTCCTTGGCCCATTTGTTGATTAGGTTATTTGTTATCTTATTGTCTAATTTTTTGAGTTCTTTGTATACTCTGGATATTAGGGCTCTATCTTAAGTGTGAGGAGTAAAGATTTGTTCCCAGGATGTAGGCTCCCTATTTACCTCTCTTATTGTTTCTTTTGCTGAGAAAAAAACTTTTTAGTTTGAGTAAGTCCCATTTGTTGATTCTAGTTATTAACTCTTGTGCTATGGGTGTCCTATTGAGGAATCTGGAGCCCGACCCCACCGAATGTAGATCGTAGCCAACTTTTTCTTCTATCAGATGGTGTGTCTCTGATTTGATATCAAGCTCCTTGATCCATTTTGAATTAACTTTTGTGCATGGCGAGAGAAAGGGATTCAGTTTCATTTTGTTGCATATGGATTTCCAGTTTTCCCAGCACCATTTGTTGAAGATGCTATCCTTCCTCCATTGCATGCTTTTAGCCCCTTTATCAAATATAAGATAGTTGTAGTTTTGTGGATTGGTTTCTGTGTCCTCTATTCTGTACCATTGGTCCACCCGCCTGTTTTGGTACCAGTACCATGCTGTTTTTGTTACTATTGCTCTGTAGTATAGTTTGAGGTCTGGTATCGCTATACCGCCTGATTCACACTTCCTGCTTAGCATTGTTTTTGCTATTCTCGGTCTTTTATTTTTCCATATGAATTTCATGATTGCTTTCTCTATTTCTACAAGAAATGCCATTGGGATTTTGATTGACATTGCATTAAACCTATAGAGAACTTTTGGTAATATCGCCATTTTGATGATGTTCGTTCTGCCTATCCATGAACAGGGTATATTTTTCCATCTTCTAAGATCTTCTTCTATTTCTATCTTTAGGGTTCTGTAGTTTTCATTGTATAAGTCTTTCACCTCTTTTGTTAGGTTGATTCCCAAGTAGTTTATTTTTTTTGAGGATATTGTGAATGGAGTGGTTGTCCTCATTTCCATTTCAGAGGATTTGTTGCTGATATACTGGAATGCCTTTGATTTATGCGTGTTGATTTTATATCCTGCCACTTTGCTGAATTCATTTATTAGCTCTAATAGTTTCTTTGTAGACCCTTTTGGGTCTGCTAGGTATAGAATCATGTCACCTGCAAATAGTGATAATTTAAGTTCTTCTTTTCCTATTTTTATGCCTTTAATTTCTTTCATCTGTCTAATTGCTCTGGCCAGTGTTTTGAGAACTATGTTGAACAGAAGTGGTGAGAGAGGGCATCCCTGTCTTGTTCCAGATTTTAGAGGGAATGTTTATTTAAGAAAGACCCCTATTGAGGGGCTGGGTTGTGGCTCTGTGGCAGAGTGCTTGCCTCACACATATGAGGCACTGAGTTCAATCCTCATCACCACATAAAAATAAATAAATAAAATAAAGGTATTGTGTCCATATACATGTAAAAATATTTAAAAAAGAAAGACCCCTATGGAGAAAATAGCAAAAAAAAAATTCATGGGATATTCAAGGAGCAAGAATAATGGAAATGAAAATCCACCATCAGAATCTGAACACCACGTTTTGTTAGTGACTGACAGAAAACACCTAGTGTAGAATATAATTTTTCTCCAAATTTTAACTTATATTATACACACAATGGCCAAGATGCCTATATACATTATATTTTTATTCAATGAATTGGATTTGATGTGACATTTTTGACTGAAAGCTAGAGGTCTAGATCAAGCGTTTGTGATCTAGAGAGATGGGGCCTTAAGTTCTGAATTATATAAAATATTTATCCAAGCCCAAATTCCCTGGCTTTAACTTCCTGATCAAAGATTGCATAAGTCAGTTATATGGAAATTTCACAGTAGGAGTAAAAAAAAAATCTTTCTTAATAACAAGACTCACTAAGTATCCAAAATCCAGAACACTATCAAATGATGAACAAAATACAAGAGATATTAAGATACAAATTAATAAATAAATGTTGTAAAAATTAAAGGAGTTCAGTTTTATAGAATCATGCTCCAGAGATTGTCAAACAAATGATATAGGGAAAATGTCTACTTGTGTGTGTTGGAGGGAGTAGGGTAGGAAATGAGCAAAATGATAGGAAGGTGGGGAAAGTTGTGGGTTCTTTCCAGTCCTTCAGCATTAGCTGTGGGAAAGCAGTATATAACAGGACTTGTGAGTTCTTAAAAAATAGTGGATTCTTCCCTACTCTGATAATAAAAATCACTTGGAGAGTTTATCAAGGATACAGATCTTCTATCCTTTTCCAATATTTGGATCAAGGAGAGCTTTAAAATCTAGATTTTTAAAAAAGCTTCAATTGATTCTGGTGAGAAGCCAAATTCAGAGCCACACTGTTACCTACACTGATATCTTATTTAGAACTTCATTTTAGTTTCTCCTAAAGATAAATAAATGTTTTCTGTTTAAATTCAAATATACTATTCAAAAGTCCATAGATACTCTGGAACTTACATTAAAATTTTTGGTGATCATTTTCAACTGTCATGCTTTCTTTGAGTAATGAACTTTTTTTTTTTTTTTTTTTTTTAAAAACAAAGCTAGCTTTGGACATTTATTAAAATACAAGCCTCAAACTGCCCAAATTATGTCAGTTTGTTTAAAATAAGATTGGCTCAAAATGTTAATTACAACCTTGATAAGGCACTATGACTGTTTAGAATTTTTTGCTAAGAAAGAACAAAAATAAATTTTAGGTAATATATAAATTCTTTTTTCCATTCAGTATTTTTTGGGGGTAGGGGTACTGGGGATTGAATCCAAGTGCCCTTAACCCTAGGCCTTCTTATTTTTTATTTAGAGAGAGGGTCTCACTAAGTTGCTGAGGCTGGCTTTGAAGTTGCAATCCTCTTGCCTCAGCCTCCACAGCCTCTGGGATTATAGCTGTATGCCACCACAACTCGTTCCATCTAGACTCCCCACATTTTTTATTACCTTCTTTCCATTTCTATACCTAAAACTAACTCTCTTTGTAGCTTTAACTGCAGTTGAAAGTAGTATCTACAGGTTATGTGTATTGATTACATTAAATTAATTACTTAATTGCTCAATATGGTTTTCCTCTAGAAATTCCAGGAGAAGGAGCAGACTGTTAGTTACTTAATATCCAGAATAGTCAATGATAGTATTTTAAATGTAGAAAACTTTCAGCAGTTGCTCAGTGACTTTTTAAAAAATATCAAATTTTCTAAATTGAGAAAAGCATATATATCCAAGTTGTTCAATACAGTAGCCACTAGCCACATTTGGTTATTTAAATGTAAATGAATCAAAATTAAATAAAATTTAAAATTCTGTTCTTTAGTTTTACTACACAAATTTCAAGGACTTTAGTCATATGTGGTTCCAATGTTGTTTAGTAAGGATATAGAGAATGTCCTTCAGTGCAGAAAATTATACTGAACAATTTGGTCTATGCAATATTTTCTCTCTGTTCCCTTCTCTCCTCCCTCCCTTCCCTTCTAGTCATTTACCATTCTTTTACTAAGTATATATTAGATTCTAATGAGTCAGACCATTTATGTTAAATCTATACTTGTATAAAGTGTCCTCAATAAGCTGATGATCTAGTTATAAGCTATTTGGTATGAACATATTACAATGACTCATAATATATTTAAAAAATCTCATTTATTAAATGCTTTATATGGGTAATAACATGTTAAGTATACTAATACTTTCAATAAATTACTTTGTAAGATTCCATTTTATAGTTAATACTAACTTCTAGAAAAGTCTGACTTTTCAATACATAAGCCATACTGACACACTAATTGGTAAGTATTTGGAATATCACATGTAAAAACATTCTTGTTTATTGAGAATATAGGGCACATGTAGTTAAGTTTGTGTTGTTCATTCAAACTTTCATCCAAGCATATATTAAATTAAAACTATATGTTAGTAAGAACATGAACACATAAAGATAGGACATGAAGTCCTATCACCAAGAAATTTAGGAGTTATTGGGGAAATAAAAAAAAAACATAGATATAACATGACAAAGTAAATAAGTACAAGAAAAAAATGGGAGCACCAGTTAAACTGGGGTTATTAGGGAAAGTTTCAATGATTAGATGACCCTTATTCTTGGTCTTTGAAGGCCAAGATGGCACTTGATGCAGAAAGGTCTTTCCCAGAGGAGAGGACAGTAAATGAAGAGAGATAAGAAATACCTTGGTCCCTTCTAGAACATTACATAAGTCAAAGTTCAATCCACTTTGCTGATTACAACAAAGGACACGAGTCTGCTACCATATCCTTGATCCCGGTTTGCAGCTACAGAGACTAATTGAGACATTTGCTTCACCCCCACCATATGAGAACTAGACTTTTTTTCCCTTCCTTTCTCTTTATCTCCTCATCCCTCCCTCCCTCCTTCCATCTTTCTCTCCTTTCTTCCTTTCTTTTCTCCCTCCCCCTCTCTGTTTTTCTCTCTCTCTGTGTCTCTCTTTCTTATAATAGACTATTTTTATAGGAATTTTAAGTTTACAAAAAATCGAACAGAAAGTTCAAACTCCCACATATGCTTTCTATACCTAAAAGTTTCCCCTATACCATATTGCATCGATGTATTACATTTTTAAGTACCTTTATTTTTATACTTTTATATGGTTCTGAGGATCAAATCCAGTGCCTCACACCGGCTAGGCAGGCACTGTACCCCTGAACCATAACCCCAGACTGATGTGTTACTTTTATTACAAATGATGAATTAAATTTACACATCACTATTAGGTAAAATTTGTAGTTCACATAAGGGTATATTTTGGTTTTGTATAGTTGTATGGTTTTGCCAAATGCATAATGACATGTGTCCGTGATTACAGTATTATATACAACAGTTTCACTGCCCTAAAATATCCCCTGTGCTCTACCTATTAATTCCGCCCCCTGTATTTCTAGTTTAATACAAATTTTCCTTTTCTTTATTAAAATAATGAATGGGTGTTGGATTTGGTGAAATCATGTGTTTTTATTTTATGCCAACTGATATAATGGTTTTTATTATTTGATTATTGAATGTTGAACTAGCTTCACATACTTAGAATAAATCCCTTTTGATGATGTTGTGCAATTATTTTAATACATTATTTAATTTCACATATTAATGTTTTGTTGAGGAAATTTGCATTTATGTTCATGAGAAATATTGACCAGTTATTTTCTTTTCTTGTGATGTCTGCCTGGTTTTGTTTTAGGGTAATAACTAGCCTCATAGAATGAGTTAGAAGGAACTCATTGTGTTTTAACTTTTTGGAACACATGTAGAGAAATAGTATTGTTTGATACTTTGTAAAATTTAGATTAGCTTTTTCTCCTTGCATGAGTTTTGGCAGATTGTTTCTTTCAAAAAATAGATTCAGTTTCATCTAAGTTGTCAAATTTGTGGGCATAGAGTTCAAAATATTCTTTTGTTATCTTTTTATTTTCATTGGGAAATGTAATGATGGTACCTCTTTCATTTCTGATATTAGTGATTTGTGTCTTTTCCCTTTTCTTCATGATTAGACTAGATAGGTTTTTCTCATTTTTATTGATCTTTTTAAAGTACCTGCTTTTGATTTCATTGACTTTCTCTATTGTTTTTCCTTTTTTAACTCCAATTATTTCTACCTGAGTTTTATTATTTACTTTCATCAGTTTACTTTGAATTTAACTTGCTCTTTTTTCTAGTTTCCTAGGATGAAAGATTAGATTATTGTTTTTATATCATTCTTCTTTTTCTAATGTATGCATTTATATGTTTTACCTAAAATTAATATAGCTACTCCAGCTTTCTTTTTATGGGCATTTGCATGGTATAGCTTTCTCTATCCCTTTATATTAATTTATTTCTTTATATTTAAAGTCAGTGTCTTTAGAAAACAGTGAATTGGGTTTAGATTTGTTATCCACTTTTATAGTCTCTATCTTCCAACTAGTGTAGGTAAGTCATTCACGTGTGAAGTGATTACTGATATAATTAGCTTAATATCTATATTTGTCACTTTTCTATTTGTTACCCTTTTTATTTGTTTCCTTTGTGTTTTCCACTGTGTTATGATTTCATTGGTTTTAATTGAGCATTTTATGTAATTTCATTTTATCTTCTGTCTTACCATATTTATTTTACTTTAAAAAATTTGTGGTTTCATCTGGGCACAGTGGTGCACATCTGTAATCTGAGTGACTCAGGTGGCTGAGGCAAGAGGATCACAAGTTTGAGGTCAGTCTCAGCAACTTAGCAAGAACCTATCTAAACAACAATAATAACAGCAACAAGGATAACAACAGAAAAAAATCATGGCTGGTGATATAGCTCAGTGATAAAGTGCTCTTAGGTTTAATCTCCAATACCACACACACACACACATACACACACACACACATATTTAGAGGTTGTCCTAGAATTTATAATATGCATTTATAACTAATTGAAGTCCATTTTTAATAACACTGTATTGCTTCATGGATAGTGCAAGTACATTAGAATATTTCTAATTCCTCTTTATTACATTGATGTCATTCATTTCACTTATACATCAATAAATATAAAGGCCACAATCAATAAATAAAATTATTATTATTAATTTGGATGAATTTTTACCTGTTAGATCAATTAAGTTAATTTAAGTTCATTTATTCCTTATCTCTCTTATTTTATGTAGATCCAATTTTTGACCTATATCTCTTTCCTTCTCTCTGAAGAAACTCTTTTGATGTTTCTTGCAAGATATTTCTATGGGTGACAAATTTCATCTTTGAAATTCTTAATTTTTCTTTCCCTTCTGAAGAATTCTTTCCCTGGATATAAAATTCCAAGTTGGTGTTTTATTTTTTCTTTCAATAATTTAAGTGTTTCATTCTTGTTTGTATGGTTTCTGAATGCAAGTGTAATTTAATTCTTAAGCTTATACCTCTGTGGGTAAGACACTTTCCCCTTGTGGCTTCTTTCCATATTTTTTTCTTTGTGTTTTTTTGCCGTTTGAATATGTATGTATATATACACATTATATACATATGTGTCTAGATGCAGTTTTTATTTTTATTTGTATTTTATCCTCCTTGGTGTGCTCCAAGCTTCCTGGATCTGGAGTTTGGTGTTGGTATTTAATTTTGGAAAAATTCTCGGCCATTATTACCTCAAATATTTCTTGTCTTAGTTTCTTGCTTTCCTTTCCTTCTAGTATTCATAATGCATGCATGTCACATAATTAGCAATTGTTCCAAAGCACTTGGATATTCTATTCTGTCTTTTCCATTCTTTTTTCTCTTTATATTTCAGGTTTGAAAGTTTCTGTTGATATATCTTCAAGCTCACTGATTGTTTGCAGTTTACTAATAAGGCCCTCAAAAATATTCTTCATTCCTGTCATAATGTTTTTGATTCATAGTGTATGTCTTTTTCATTCTTTCTTACAGTTTTCATCTGTCTGCTTATATTACCCATCTGTTCTTGCATGTTGTCCATTTTTCCTTTGGAGTTCTTACCATATTAATTATAGTTATTTGAAATTCCTAGTATGATATTCTAAAATCTCTGCCATATATCAATCTGGTTCTGATGTTTGCATTGTCCAGAACGTGCTCTTCTGTCTCAGTAAGCTTTGCAGCTTTTTGTGTTAAGCCAAAAGTAAGGTGTAGGGTAAAAGGAACTAAGATAGATGGACCTGCAGTGTGAGGTTTAAGTATATCTGGACAGGAATGAACTGTTTTTACTGTTTGTTGTAACTGTGGTGTCAGAAGCTAAAATGTTCTGAAGTGTATGTATGTGATTTTGCTCCCCTATTATCCTTGGGTTTTCCTAGCAAGTCCTTAGATACAGTCTGAGACATCCCTTTATACACACACACACACACACACACACACACCCTATTGATGTGGTGGCAACCTGTGGGAAGAGAGGAAGTATGAAAGGATTTTTCTCTATTTTTCCAGTGTGAATCTGGTGGTGGTGCTTCTGAAAGTAAAAACCCACGAAATTGAGAACTCATTAAGGCTAGACTCCCTTGGAGTTTTTAATTCTTGTTAGTCTACACTGAGCCTCCAGCAATTCATCAATTACACTTATCGTTTTCCTACTAATTCTAGCTCCAGCTGTGGGCTTCTGCTGCCAGTAAGCTGTGACTTTTTGTATCTTCCTGTCTGTCTCTCCAGTTTAGGGGATAGTAGCTTATCATGTGACTTCAGTTCTCTGATGGAATCTAAGAATTGTTGATTTTCTATTTTTTTCAGCTTTTTTTCTTGTTGGGAGGACAGGAACAGGTACTTTTAAGTTCTTTCCAAGTTGGACCAGAAATTGAAAGTCAAAACTATTTCTTTCTTAAGAGCAGAATTTCTATCCTGACTTAGCAAATGCTTCTTGGATGAAACTTTTCTTTCTATTTGGACTTAACTTTCCATTATGACTATTATTATTTAAATTTTCCAGTACACTATTGATTAACTTTAAGCCTACTACTGTTGAACTAGTCTAGGCTGCCAGCCAGTTATACCTCTCAGTTTTTAAAGAACATTGTTTTACTTTCAGGCCTTGCTAAATTATTTTGAAAATTATCCCAACATTTCCCAATTGGCACCATCAACTACCTCTGCCAGTGAGGAGAAAGGGTAGAGCCTCTGAGTTTTCAGTCAGCTTTCTATACCCTTTCTGTACCATGATTTGGTCTTAATCATGACCGGATAACTGAGACTTAATAAAGACTTGAAAGTTGTTGTTTCCACTTGATATTACAATGCTTTAACTCTGGCATAGAGTGGAAGTTCATTTTCCAGTCCAGTCTTTACCATAATGTATAAACAGTTTTTCCTTAATGGCAAAAAGTCCTTACTGTGGACTGAATGTCTCTATACAAAGTTCCTATGTTTATTGAGACGTTTCAGCTTAGTGAGATCCAAAGATAAAACACTGGCAGTCTCTCCAAGTATTCTCTCCTTTCACAATCTGTTGGTTTTTCCTTTTCATTATAGCAATACGATCTTGTGAAGATTCCATAACTTTTTGACCACTTTTGGTCATTAAAATTTAGTTCAAATTAAAGCTTCAATTTTACAGTTATTTTGAATGATCTCTTTATCTTTAGGATGGTCTTGAGTGGCAGTCTTGAATTTTAGGTTGGAGCTTGAGTGTTTGCAGTGGGGTCTGACTTAAGACAGACTCCCCCCCCTCACTTTTTAAAGCTTTACCCCTTTATGTGGATGCTCCTGCTTCTCTAACTAACACTGACAGGCAGAAGATTTCCTGGGTGTGGCAGTGCTCATATACTAAGATGCTCATTGGACACATATATAGGTTCTTTGGGAGTCTCTTGACGGGGATGTTACCTGAAAGAAGAGGCAACCAGTAGCAGAACGTCTTGTAGCCCCTGGTTTTGAGGTACCCTCACCTTGTAGACAGCTCCCTCAATTGGACTATTGACAAAATTGTTCTACTAGGTAATTTCAGCAGTGATCCCTGGAAACTCAGACATTTTGCCCATGTTACGTAAGTATTGGAAAGGGAAAAGTAAAAGAGAAATAGAAGAAATGAATGCATAATAAAAAGAAATTAAGCAGTTGGATTTTTCGACTTTTAAGCAAGTCTATATAGTGCTTTGCACCTAGTGGGTATTGGTAAAGGTATCTTAGCAGATTGGCTGCTAAATTCCAATTGTGATTAAATTTCTTATTCTTTTCTAATAAATTCACAGACATTAGAATAAAGAGTTTTGCAAAGGAGCTTTATACCTTATTTTTTAATTGATCAACTGTTTACTAAGTATGTCTAGACACTGTGCAAAATACAAAGAACTGTAACACACTCTTACCTATAAGGAGTTCAAATTTTGCTTTTTTCCCCCCTCTTACCTAGATTGCAAAATGAATGACATTTCTGTTTCCAGAGAAACAAAACTGGTAGATGGGGGAAATTGCTCATGAAATTATGGAGGCTGAGAAGTCTCAAAATATGCCCTCGGAACACTGGAGGACCAGGAAAACTAGTGGAGTAATTCAGCTCCCAGTGGAGTGGGCAGTGAGACTCATTTTTATAGGCCCTTAAATCTGAAAGCCCCAGAGCCTGGAACTTTGATGTCTGAGGGCTGGAAAAGATGGATGGCCCAGCTCCAAAAGACAGTACAAATTTACCCTTCCTTTTTCTTTTTGTTCTATGTGATCTCTCACTGGATTGGATGTGCCTGCTCAGAATGGTGAAGGTAGATCTTCTTTACTCAGTTTACTAATTCAAATGCAAATCTCTTCTAGAGACACCCTCACCTACACACTCAGAAATCATGCTTTCCTCATTACTTGGGTATCACCTTAACCTAGTCAAGTTGACACATACAATTAACCATCACAGACACCAATGAGTCTAATTCCATTATATTTTATTATCCACCCCCTTGCTGTTACTATTTTATTATCCACCCTCTTGATGTTACTGTTCTCCCCACTCTTTCTGTGAAGAAAATGAAGAGATAACTTCTGACATAATGTTAATCTTAGTTGTAAATACTGAAACAGACCTCTGGAAAGGTTTTATTTGTGCTCTATTTTATCACTGAGGGCCAAAATGGCTTTTTGAGGGACTGAGAGCATAACTTTGTGATAGCATGTGAGCTTAGTATGCAGGAGGCCCTGAGTTTGATCTCTAACACTACTAAAAAGAAAAGAGCCTTTTTTGAATTTTTAATTGGCATATTCTTTCTCTTTAATTTTTATGAATTTGCAGTGACCACTTTCCTCAACTTTACATGGATGTACTATATAGATTTTCTCTTTTTGTTTTTTAGATATACATGACAGCAGAGTGTATTTTAACATACATACATGGGATATAGATTTTTTAAATGAACTGCCAAATACCTAATCTCCATTTCAAAAATTAAGATAAAGTATAATAAAGTAGGTGCAACAAAGGCCCGTTTATTTCATGGATTTCAATTTTAGCAATCTTTCTTATGTCAGCTGTTTCAGCTTAATTGATCTAACCCTTTCTGTTAGTTACTATAAACAAGGCACACTTGAATTTAAGGCAGAGAAGCTTGTTAGTCCATTCCTTAACAGAGGGTAATCATATCCTATTCAGCAGTATACATACTGCCTGTAGATGTCACTGTACCCTTATAATTCTTCCCACTGATCCAGCCACAGCACCCCCCCCCCCCCATCATAGTTACAGGAATGAATGTATGAAAGGAGGTTGGATTTCTCTGTTTTCTCAAAAGAGAATTGAAAGAAATAATTTAAATAAAATATAAAATTGCCATTCAGGCCTTAATGCATGTACACACATACATCAGATGGAGTATTTTAAAAAGTAGATAATTACATTTACCACCTTTATTTGATTAGTCAATTGGATAACCTATGAGGTTAGAAAATAAAATCTAATCAAGAATGTGGCTCTATTACCTCTCTTTTCTTCTTCATTTGTAAATTCTTTGTAAAATACTTAGCTTACATATAGCCCAAATCCTGTTTTAACAACTCTTTTCTCATGAGATAATAGAGGAATTAAATATAATGGATTTCTTGTTTTAAACAAAAGAATATGAAAAAGCTGCTTTCATATATTAATTAATGGCAGAAGGAATATAAACAAATATGCTCCATTTTAAGAATAAGGTTTTGCTTTTGCACTCTTTTGCCTGAGAACTAGAAATGGTTAAAGCTCAAAAACTAGGCTTGAGTGATTTGTTGTCCTCTCTCCACTCAATTGTGTGACATAGCAGTTGACACACAGGATAGGATGCTATATAAAAAATTCATGATAGCAGTATAGGAATTTCAGGGGAGCCAAGAGCTCAATTAAAATACCTGAAGTAGAATATGGATGTTGAAAGAGCAGGAAATCAATTGACATGGGTGCTAAGGTTTTGACAGTCTTCCTTCTTGCACCAGGCTACAAAACTCTGGGCCCAGCATTTGTTTATTGGGATGCCATGCCCCTTTCAATAATTTGGGCCTAGAGATCATTTTATCACAGCTTGTAGCATAAGAAAGTATTCTGGGTGGGAATATTAGGATACTCAAAAGTGACTGAGGTGCCTTATAAGATCTAGGGAGGTCATCTTTTTCCTCACTGAAAAAAAAAAGACCTTACTCAGTGAGAAAAACACAGCCAGAGCTATAGCAGTAAATGATTTTAGGTTTTCAAAAGCAAAGTGAGTTGGAGAAAGGGAGCTTCAGTTAATTAAAATCAGCTTTTTGAGTAAGAAAGTACTTGTCCAGGTTATCCTCTGGTGGATGCTGATCACCAAAGGTCAAGACTAGAAAAAACTCCCCTTGATCAACAGGAGGATTAGAGTCATATCCTTCTAACATAAGCCTAGAAGAGAAGATAAAACAAGTCATGGAGTTGGAAGGCACATGAGTGAAAAAGTAAATAAAGGTGTGTAGAATAGAAAGTCTGAAATGAACCCTATAGCAGGTATATATTTGGACAAAATTCAATAGGAACACAACATCACTGGTGCATAATTGAAGCCAGGAGTAACCACTACCAATGTCTTTAAGACTTACATCCTTAGCTATGTGTGAACATACTTCGTATTTCTTGTTAAGCAGTAATTCCTTTGAGGGTTAAAAAAGAGTCTTATTCATCTTTGTTACCCCCATAGTACCTAGCAAGTCATTTGGCATCTAATGGATTCTCAAAAAAAAAAAATCAGTTGATTAAGTAATCTAATGAAAGCAGAAGATACACAATGAGAAAAACAAACAAGGTTTTGATGATAGCTCTTGGATCCTGTCAATGAAAAATAATGGAATGTCAAAAAGTATATGGATGTTGTGAAAATATTGGTGTTATTGTTAGACACATGAAAGATAGGAAGGTAGATGCAATTTGTGAGGAAAATAATAATCTCCTGTGAGGACATATGGAGGTAACCATGTTTGATGGAGAAATATGTAACAAACTAGCTTTTAATTTGACTGGTTGAAAATGTAAGATGGAAAGAAAAGGGTTAGTAGCTGATTTAGGATTCCTATATGCAGAGGAGACATTTCTTCAGAAGGCATGAATCCCTTGAGGAGTTGTGTATAATATATTATGTATATGAGGAAGGTCAGAAACTAAATATTTGAGATATCAAGAGTCAGTAGGTGGGACAAGGAAGAGGAATCAGAGACAACAGAATAGAGAAAAATGTTATGTTGGCTGAGAAAAGAATATTGTTCAAAAGGCAATGCTACAAGAATGAACAATAATTAATTAAGGAATATAGATGAATACATTAAAAAGAGCATACAACAGAAACCTATATCAAGGTTTTGCAAAGATGTCTTTAGTCACTAAGGGAGCTACCCCACTATGATATAATATACTTGTAAGTTAGACTTTTGGAAAGTTTACTAAGGTATTGTAGGTGGGTGAAATAGGAGGTGAGGAAATAGAAGTCCCATATATAGATGGGTTATATAGAAGAAAGATGATTTCTTAACGATTGAATTTGTAAGGTCAAAGTGTGTGGAATCATTTGTTTTTCACTCCAAGGTACTTGCCTCTTCCATTGATGATGCTGCCTGATATTTAGAGAGAAATTTCATAAGAAGAACTGAAACTAGAGTTCATATGTGGAAAGTGTTTTGAACATTTATCCATGGGTTTTATATTAAGCCAAAGCAAACATTTATTTAGTTCAAAAGTTTTCCAACCTCATTTTGGAGGTTTATTGTGAGAAAATTATTGTGGGCTATGACAGACATGGTCCTCCCAGAAGAAAAGGCATATGCACTGAAATTAACCTGAAATTACTGAAGATTCATAATACCCCTTCGAGGATTTAAGTGTAACAATCCCTAATTTTCAAGCCCAGAGCATTCATATTCATTGATTTGGCTCATAAAATGAAAAGAGTATGGAATAGGAATCAGAAGATCTGAGTCCTATCTAGTTTCACTTCTCTCAATCTGCTTTTGTTATTATGAAAACATGGTCTTCTTAGACTATGAGTTCCTTCTTTACACAATGAGGCCATAGGTCTAAGCGATCTTTTTATGTCTGTTTTAGTAAAACATGTTGCATGTAATGCTTCAACATAAAAAAATGAGAGAATATTTGCACTGCTTTAATTTGTCTCTATTTGTATGATTATACTTATTTTTGCAAAAATCACCAGGCCATTTTACAGATTGTGAGATACAAATTTCATTTTATGTGTACTGGATATTTACAAGACAGGTGCTAATTGCATTTTAAGCCCCTATGTGAACACCAGCTGCTTCTAAATAACTCTTATCTCTCAGCACAAGTTTTGGGTCTTTCTCTATTTTTCCAATAACTTTGAACTCTGTTTTATAAGAGATGCTCCAGCAACTTGGAACATATTCACAGCAGGTCATTTTCACCATGGGAATGATCATATTTAACTTCTTAGGAAAGTTAGACCATTGTTTCTTTTGAACATTTTGATGTTCTTCTGCAAAACAAGAGTTGAAAGAAGTCAAAGAGGCTTCTTCACAGAAAGCAAGCTTAGTAGCAGGAAAGGGCAGCAGGGTCAAATGATCGCACTCAACAGAAAAAGAGAGAAGAGGATGAAGGACTGAGAAGTAAAAGCAGAGTCAGAGTAAGAAGAAAATAAACTAGCTGAATTTCTTCTTCATTTTATATTGTAACATATGGATCTACCAGAAGCAGATTCCTGGGACAACACACCTTTTTAAGGAGTCATTCTTAAGAACAAACACAAGACAGGTTTGTTTCCAGTTGAGAGTGTTGAGCTTCCAGACTTTTGAAACTCACATCTTTGATTATTTTGGAGAAAAAGGAAAGAAGAGTTATCTGATTGTTCTCAACTTAAATTTCCCTTTAGAGTTGTTAAGTTAAAATTTTGGGAAAGCATATGTCTTCCAAACTAAGATTTTTCTAGAACCATGTAAAGAGGCATTTGGGGAAAATACATTTTATTGAACTTAGCAGGATAGGATGATTTTCTCTTTAGTTGACCCCTATGATGGGCATATTTATTATTAGAGTTAATTCTAACATGAAGCTAGAATTTTTAGATTATATTTCAAAAGAAAAATATTTGAATAACTGAAAATCAACAGTAGAAAATTCAATCTCAAAATGTCTTTGTTTTATTTTACTTAATTTATTTTTTTTGGGGGGGGGTACCAGGGATTGAACTCAGGGGTGCTTAACCACTAAGCCACATCCTAAGTCCTTTTTATTTTTTTACTTTGAGACTGAGTCTCACTAAGTTGCTTAGGGCCTTCCTAAGTTGCTAAGGTTAGCCTTGAATTTAGGATTCTCCTGCCTCAGGCTCCAGAGTCACTGGGATTACAGTCATGTGTCAGCAATCCCTGCTAAAGATATCTTTAGAAAGTCCACCAAGAGTGACAAAAATGGATTCAAGGCACTAAAGCAAAAAGTTAAGCTGCTTTAGAGAACCAGGAGAATCACATCCCCACACTGCTGCTTGATTTTAAAACTCACCATAATTGCTTGCAAGAGGCTGAGGCAGCAGTTATTTAATAACACTGCAGGGACAGCAAATAATAACCTTCTAGATGATTTTTCAAAAGAACTAAACATTACCAGAATTGGATCCAACAAGTGTTTAAAGGCCCATTTTCTTGATATAGGAATGCATCCTACAAGTTGTTCTGGAAGGTTTAGCTATTCTGAGTCTGCAGAGAGACTTAGCATGGTGGATGGAGATAGGTTTGTCAAATCTGCAAAGTCTGGTATTAGGATAAGAAAAGTTGAGGCCAGCCATGACATTAAGCTATCCTCTCAACCTCACTTGGAATTTCAAAATCTTAGCTGGACAATAGGTCATCCATAGCAGCTTAAATATACATTTCTATATGAAAACTTTTATATGAAAATTTCCCTTTGTCATCCTTGGTTCAGTTCATTTATTTATTTATTCATTCAGTTAACAAACATTTATTGAAGACTAAAGAGTGTTCCAAAATTATGCTTGGTGCTCTGGATACGAAGAGGATCAGACCAAATCCTGTATTCAAGGAGTTTAGAGTTTAGCCAAGAAGATAGACAGGTAAAACAAAACAGGATTGTGTGATGATTCTAATTAAAGTCACAAGGAGGAGGGATCTAACAGCCTGGGTAAGCTGACTTGAATCAGAATCAATCATTAGCTTACTAACTGAACAGTATGGTGCAAATTCAGGACAAAGTTAGTTGTTGCCATGTTTGGTACTCTTACCTTGTGCCCTTATATTTTATTTTTATACAGAACCATTAGCATTGTATTATAATGATTATTTTACATCTGTCCTTCTTACTAGATTATGAAACCTTGAAGGCAGTTCTGGTTTCTTCATCACATTTTGTTCCTAGGATCTTGCACAAGGGCTAAATAAATATTGAGTAATAAATGACCAACAAAGTATAAAGAGGGAAATTATTATAATAAATGCTATACATAATCTATCTACTAACATATCTAAATTTATCAATCTATCCATGGATGTCTATTTCTGATGATGGAGTCAAGATTCAAGGAAAAGTTTCATATAGGGCTTCTCTTTTTAGCATTTTAATTACACAATAAATTTTCATCATGAAACAGCTCCTTTCTTATGCAGTATAAGGAAGTTTCTAATTTTGTGCTAGAAAATAATGACATGGTGGAAAATGTCATTGAATACTGTATACTATACAGAGGTTTTAAAAGCATGGACATAATATATATTTTAAAATAATGACAAATTTTGAACACAAGGTTTTTTTTTTTCAGTTCTGGAATGTTTTCTGACAATAAGGATAGTCTGTCTATAAGACAGATTCCAACTGTGAAACAGAAGGCATGGGTGACAGATTTTGGTATCCTGAGATATTGATGAGGCAATTCCATGTGGAATGGCAAGGACATTAGAGAAGGAGGCAGAGCTTTTAAATTTGTAATTAGAAAAAACAAAGGCAATTTGTTTTTCCTTAGTGGAACCACTAGAGTGGAATGAAATTGTGATTTGGGCAGAAGTATTGGACAGCTACTTAAATAAGAGACTAAGCAAATGGCCATCTAAGTGTCCAAAGTCAGCATGGTCAGAAGTTGGCCAGACTTGGAAACATGTATAGGCTGTTGTTGAGGCAGTAATCACCATGAAATCAACTGTAGAGGTAGAGTAGATGTTGGAGTGGGGCAGGAGTGGTGGCAAAGTGCCTTCCCAAGGATAGTGGCACTCTCTGGAAATGACTACAGGCCACAGCAGCTATGCAGGCAGTAACAGAAAGGATGTCATTCTTAGGAGGGCTCTGTAGGGCATGCCAGTATTGTTCTAGGCTGAAGCCAGAAGGCATTCTGGTTATTACTATAAGTTAGAATGTTATTTACTATAGCAAGGGACTTCAAAGGCCTATTCCTCTTGGTACTTAGCCAGAAACAAGAAGTAATAAGGTTGTATAGGGGGAGCTGGGAATAAAATAATTAAAATAGTGAGGGTTCCTACAGAAAGAGCTATGTGTCAGACACTATTGGTGCCACATCCAGATTCCCTCCTTTACTTATGGTGTTCCCCCTGGTCCTTCTTCTGTGTGCTTTGTCTTATGTGGCTTTCAACAATAACCTTCTTAAAAGTATTGCCTAAAGAGGTCTGAAAGCCTAAGAGTTTATGCCCTACCCTATCCCCTATCCAGTGACTGACAGTTGAGGTGGTATGAAAACTCAGGTTCCTCACTTTACAGAGTGACAAACGCCAAAATGTAATTTATGCTCCCCAAATCACCATGGGATCAGACTGAGAGTGGGACTAAAACCTTAAAATCATATATTTGTTTGACTTTGTCCTGCTCTCCTCATTCCCCTTTCCTGTTTCTTTTTTTTTTAATTTTTTATTGTTGGTTGTTCAAAACATTACAAATTTCTTTTTTTTTTTTTTTTTTTTTTTTTTTTTTTTTTAATTTTTTATTGTTGGCTGTTCAAAACATTACATAGTTCTTGATATATCATATTTCACAATTTGATTCAAGTGGGTTATGAGCTCCCATTTTTACCCCATATACAGATTGCAGAATCACATCAGTTACACATCCATTGATTTACATATTGCCATACTAGTGTCTGTTGTATTCTGCTGCCTTTCCTATCCTCTACTATCCCCCCTCCCCTCCCCTCCCCTCCCCTCCCCTCCCCTCTTCTCTCTCTGCTCCCTCTACTGACATTCGTTTGTCCCCCTTATATTATTTTTCCCCTTCCCCTCACTTCCTCTTGTATGTACTTTTGTATAACTCTGAGGGTCTCCTTCCATTTCCATGCATTTTCCCTTCTCTCTCCCTTTCCCTCCCACCTCTCATCCCTGTTTAATGTTAATCTTCTTCTCCTGCTCTTCGACCCTACTCTGTTCTTAGTTACTCTCCTTATATCAAAGAAGACATTTGGCATTTGTTTTTTAGGGATTGGCTAGCTTCACTTAGCATAATCTGCTCTAATGCCATCCATTTCCCTGTAAATTCTATGATTTTGTCATTTTTTAATGCAGAGTAATACTCCATTGTGTATAAATGCCACATTTTTTTTATCCATTCATCCATTGAAGGGCATCTAGGTTGGTTCCACAGTCTTGCTATTGTGAATTGTGCTGCTATGAACATAGATGTAGCAGTGTCCCTGTAGCATGCTCTTTTTAGGTCTTTAGGGAATAGACCGAGAAGGGGAATAGCTGGGTCAAATGGTGGCTCCATTCCCAGCTTTCCAAGAAATCTCCATACTGCTTTCCAAATTGGCTGCACCAATTTACAGTCCCACCAGCAATGTACAAGTGTACCCTTTTCCCCACATCCTCGCCAGCACTTGTTGTTGTTTGACTTCATAATGGCTGCCAATCTAACTGGAGTGAGATGGTATCTTAGGGTGGTTTTGATTTGCATTTCTCTGACAGCTAGAGATGGTGAGCATTTTTTCATGTACTTGTTGATTGATTGTATGTCCTCCTCTGAGAAGTGTCTGTTCAGGTCCTTGGCCCATTTGTTGATTGGGTTGTTTGTTCTCTTATTGTCTAATTTTTTGAGTTCTTTGTATACTCTGGATATTAGGGCTCTATCTGAAGTGTGAGGAGTAAAGATTTGTTCCCAGGATGTAGGCTCTCTATTTACCTCTCTTATTGTTTCTTTTGCTGAGAAAAAACTTTTTAGTTTGAGTAAGTCCCATTTGTTGATTCTAGTTATTAACTTTTGTGCTATGGGTGTCCTATTGAGGAATTTGGAGCCCGACCCCACAGTATGTAGATCGTAGCCAACTTTTTCTTCTATCAGACGGCGTGTCTCTGATTTGATATCAAGCTCCTTGATCCATTTTGAATTTACTTTTGTGCATGGCGAGAGAAAGGGATTCAGTTTCATTTTGTTGCATATGGATTTCCAGTTTTCCCAGCACCATTTGTTGAAGATGCTATCCTTCCTCCATTGCATGCTTTTAGCCCCTTTATCAAATATAAGGTAGTTGTAGTTTTGTGGATTGGTTTCTGTGTCCTCTATTCTGTACCATTGGTCCACCCGCCTGTTTTGGTACCAGTACCATGCTGTTTTTGTTACTATTGCTCTGTAGTATAGTTTGAAGTCTGGTATCGCTATACCGCCTGATTCACCCTTCCTGCTTAGCATTGTTTTTGCTATTCTGGGTCTTTTGTTTTTCCATATGAATTTCATGATTGCTTTCTCTATTTCTACAAGAAATGCCGTTGGGATTTTGATTGGCATTGCATTAAACCTGTAGAGAACTTTTGGTAATATCGCCATTTTGATGATGTTAGTTCTGCCTATCCATGAACAGGGTATATTTTTCCATCTTCTAAGATCTTCTTCTATTTCTCTCTTTAGGGTTCTGTAGTTTTCATTGTATAAGTCTTTCACCTCTTTTGTTAGGTTGATTCCCAAGTATTTTATTTTTTTTGAAGATATTGTGAATGGAGTGGTTGTCCTCATTTCCATTTCAGAGGATTTGTCGCTGATATACAGGAATGCCTTTGATTTATGCGTGTTGATTTTATATCCTGCCACTTTGCTGAATTCATTTATTAGCTCTAATAGTTTCTTTGTAGACCCTTTTGGGTCTGCTAGGTATAGAATCATGTCATCTGCAAATAGTGATAATTTAAGTTCTTCTTTTCCTATTTTGATGCCTTTAATTTCTTTCGTCTGTCTAATTGCTCTGGCCAGTGTTTCGAGAACTATGTTGAACAGAAGTGGAGAGAGAGGGCATCCCTGTCTTGTTCCAGATTTTAGAGGGAATGCCTTCAATTTTTCTCCATTCAGAATGATGCTAGCCTGAGGCTTAGCATAGATTGCTTTTACAATATTGAGGTATGTTCCTGTTATCCCTAGTTTTTCTAGAGTTTTGAACATAAAGGGATGCTGTACTTTGTCAAATGCTTTTTCCGCATCTATCGAGATGATCATATGATTCTTATTTTTAAGTCTATTGATGTGATGAATAACATTTATTGATTTCCGTATATTGAACCAGCCTTGCATCCCAGGGATGAATCCTACTTGATCATGGTGCACAATTTTTTTGATAAGTTTTTGTATCCGAGTGGCCAGAATTTTATTGAGGATTTTTGCATCTAGGTTCATTAGAGATATTGGTCTGTAGTTTTCTTTCTTTGAAGTGTCTTTGTCTGGTTTAGGTATCAGGGTGATGTTGGCCTCGTAGAATGAATTTGGAAGTTCTCCCTCTTTTTCTATTTCCCGAAGTAGCTTGAAAAGTATTGGTATTAGTTCCTCTTTATAGGTTTTGTAAAACTCTGCTGTATACCCATCTGGTCCTGGGCTTTTCTTAGTTGGTAGTCTTTTGATGGTTTCTTGTATTTCCTCAATTGATATTGGTCTGTTTAGGTTGTCTATATCCTCCTGACTCAATCTGGGCAGATCATATGACTTAAGAAATTTATCTATGCCTTCACTATCTTCTAATTTATTGGAGTATAAGGATTCAAAATAATTTTTGATTATCTTCTGTATTTCTGAAGTGTCTGTTGTGATATTGCCTCTATCATCCCGTATGTTAGTAATTTGAGTTCTCTCTCTTCTTCTCTTCGCTAGCATGGCTAAGGGTCTGTCGATTTTGTTTATTTTTTCAAAGAACCAACTTTTAGTTTTGTCAATTTTTTCAATTGTTTCTTTTGTTTCGATTTCATTAATTTCAGCTCTGATTTTAATTATTTCTTGCCTTCTACTTCTTTTGCTGTTGTTTTGCTCTTCTTTTTCTAGGATTTTGAGATGAAGTATGAGATCATTTATTTGTTGGTTTTTTCTTTTTTTAAGGAATGAACTCCAAGCAATGAATTTTCCTCTTAGAACTGCTTTCAATGTGTCCCATAGATTCCGATATGTTGTGTCTGTGTTTTCATTAATCTCTAAGAATTTTTTAATTTCTTTCTTGATGTCTTCTATAACCCATTGATCATTCAGTAACCTATTGTTCATTCTCCAAGTGATGTATTCTTTTCCCTTCCTTCTTTTATCGTTGATTTTCAGTTCCATTCCATTATGATCAGATAGGATGCATGGTATTATCTCTACTCCTTTATATTGTCTAAGAGTTTCCCTGTGACATAATATATGATCTATTTTTGAGAAGGATCCATGTGCTGCTGAGAAAAAAGTGTAACTGCTTGATGTTGGGTGGTATACTCTATATATGTCAATTAAGTCTAGGTTATTAATTGTGTTATTGAGTTCTATAGTTTCCTTATTCAACTTTCATTACAAATTTCTTGACATATCATATTCCACACTTTGATTCAAGTGGGTTATGAACTCCCACCTTCACCCCATACACAGATTGCAGAATCACATCAGTTACACATCCATTGATTTACATATTGCCATACTAGTGTCTGTTGTGTTCTGCTGCCTTTCCTATCCTCTACTATCCCCCCTCCCCTCCCCTCCCCTCTTCTCTCTCTACCCCCTCTACTGTCATTCATTTCTCCCCCTTGTATTATTTTTGCCTTTCCCCTCACTTCCTCTTGTATGTAATTTTGTATAACCCTGAGGGTCTCCTTCCATTTCCATGCAATTTCCCTTCTCTCTCCCTTTCCCTCCCACCTCTCATCCCAGTTTAATGTTAATATTCTTCTCATGCTCTTCGTCCCTACTCTGTTCTTAGTTACTCTCCTTATATCAAAGAAGACATTTGGCATTTGTTTTTTAGGGATTGGCTAGCTTCACTTAGCATAATCTGCTCTAATGCCATCCATTTCCCTGCAAATTCTATGATTTTGTCATTTTTTAATGCAGAGTAATACTCCATTGTGTATAAATGCCACACTTTTTTTATCCATTCGTCTATTGAAGGGCATCTAGTTGGTTCCACAGTCTTGCTGTTATGAATTGTGCTGCTATGAACATCGATAGACCAAGAAGGGGAATAGCTGGGTCAAATGGTGGCTCCATTCCCAGCTTTCCAAGAAATCTCCATACTGCTTTCCAAATTGGCTGCACCAATCTGCAGTCCCACCAGCAATGTAAAAGTGAACCCTTTTCCCCACATCCTCGCCAGCACTTGTTGTTGTTTGACTTCATAATGGCTGCCAATCTTACTGGAGTGAGATGGTATCTTAGGGTGGTTTTGATTTGCATTTCTCTGACAGCTAGAGATGGTGAGCATTTTTTCATGTACTTGTTGATTGACTGTATGTCCTCCTCTGAGAAGTGTCTGTTCAGGTCCTTGGCCCATTTGTTGATTGGGTTGTTTGTTCTCTTATTGTCTAATTTTTTGAGTTCTTTGTATACTCTGGATATTAGGGCTCTATCTGAAGTGTGAGGAGTAAAGATTTGTTCCCAGGATGTAGGCTCCCTATTTACCTCTCTTATTGTTTCTTTTGCTGAGAAAAAACTTTTTAGTTTGAGTAAGTCCCATTTGTTGATTCTATTTATTAACTTTTGTGCTATGGGTGTCCTATTGAGGAATTTGGAGCCCGACCCCACCGAATGTAGATCGTAGCCAACTTTTTCTTCTATCAGATGGCGTGTCTCTGATTTGATATCAAGCTCCTTGATCCATTTTGAATTAACTTTTGTGCATGGCGAGAGAAAGGGATTCAGTTTCATTTTGTTGCATATGGATTTCCAGTTTTCCCAGCACCATTTGTTGAAGATGCTATCCTTCCTCCATTGCATGCTTTTAGCCCCTTTATCAAATATAAGGTAGTTGTAGTTTTGTGGATTGGTTTCTGTGTCCTCTATTCTGTATCATTGGTCCACCCGCCTGTTTTGGTACCAGTACCATGCTGTTTTTGTTACTATTGCTCTGTAGTATAGTTTGAGGTCTGGTATCGCTATACCGCCTGATTCACACTTCCTGCTTAGCATTGTTTTTGCTATTCTGGGTCTTTTATTTTTCCATATGAATTTCATGATTGCTTTCTCTATTTCTACAAGAAATGCCGTTGGGATTTTGATTGGCATTGCATTAAACCTATAGAGAACTTTTGGTAATATCGCCATTTTGATGATGTTAGTTCTGCCGATCCATGAACAGGGTATATTTTTTCATCTTCTAAGATCTTCTTCTATTTCTCTCTTTAGGGTTCTGTAGTTTTCATTGTATAAGTCTTTCACCTCTTTTGTTAGGTTGATTCCCAAGTATTTTATTTTTTTTGAAGATATTTTGAATGGAGTGGTTGTCCTCATTTCCATTTCAGAGGATTTGTCGCTGATATACAGGAATGCCTTTGATTTACGCGTGTTGATTTTATATCCTGCCACTTTGCTGAATTCATTTATTAGCTCTAATAGTTTCTTTGTAGAGCCTTTTGGGTCTGCTAGGTATGGAATCATATCATCTGCAAATAGTGATAATTTAAGTTCTTCTTTTCCTATTTTTATGCCTTTAATTTCTTTCGTCTGTCTAATTGCTCTGGCCAGTGTTTCGAGAACTATGTTGAAGAGAAGTGGAGAGAGAGGGCATCCCTGTCTTGTTCCAGATTTTAGAGGGAATGCCTTCAGTTTTTCTCCATTCAGAATGATGCTAGCCTGAGGCTTAGCATAGATTGCTTTTATAATATTGAGGTATGTTCCTGTTATCCCTAGTTTTTCTAGAGTTTTGAACATAAAGGGATGCTGTACTTTGTCGAATGCTTTTTCCGCGTCTGTCGAGATGATCATATGGTTCTTATTTTTAAGTCTATTGATGTGGTGAATAACATTTATTGATTTCCGTATATTGAACCAGCCTTGCATCCCAGGGATGAATCCTACTTGATCATGGTGTACAATTTTTTTGATATGTTTTTGTATCCGATTCGCCAGAATTTTATTGAGGATTTTTGCATCTAGGTTCATTAGAGATATTGGTCTGTAGTTTTCTTTCTTTGAAGTGTCTTTGTCTGGTTTAGGTATCAGGGTGATGTTGGCCTCATAGAATGAATTTGGAAGTTCTCCCTCCTTTTCTATTTCCTGAAGTAGCTTGAAAAGTATTGGTATTAGTTCTTCTTTAAAGGTTTTGTAAAATTCTGCTGTATACCCATCTGGACCTGGGCTTTTCTTAGTTGGTAGTCTTTTGATGGTTTCTTCTATTTCCTCAATTGATATTGGTCTGTTTAGGTTTTCTATATCCTCCTGACTCAATCTGGGCAGATCATATGACTTAAGAAATTTATCTATGCCTTCACTCTCTTCTAATTTATTGGAGTATAAGGATTCAAAATAGTTTTTGATTATCTTCTGTATTTCTGAAGTGTCTGTTGTGATATTGCCTTTTTCATCCCATATGCTAGTAATTTGAGTTCTCTCTCTTCTTCTCTTCGCTAGCATCGCTAAGGGTCTGTCGATTTTGTTTATTTTTTCAAAGAACCAACTTTTAGTTTTGTCAATTTTTTCAATTGTTTCTTTTGTTTCGATTTCATTAATTTCAGCTCTGATTTTAATTATTTCTTGCCTTCTACTTCTTTTGCTGTTGTTTTGCTCTTCTTTTTCTAGGATTTTGAGATGAAGTATGAGATCATTTATTTGTTGGTTTTTTCTTTTTTTAAGGAATGAACTCCACGCAATGAATTTTCCTCTTAGAACTGCTTTCAATGTGTCCCATAGATTCCGATATGTTGTGTCTGTGTTTTCATTTATCTCTAAGAATTTTTTAATTTCCTCCTTGATGTCTTCTATAACCCATTGATCATTCAGTAACCTATTGTTCATTCTCCAAGTGATGTATGCTTTTTCCTTCCTTCTTTTATCGTTGATTTTCAGTTTCATTCCATTATGATCAGATAAGATGCATGGTATTATATCTACTCCTTTATATTGTCTAAGAGTTGCCCTGTGACATAATATATGTTCTATTTTTGAGAAGGATCCATGTGCTGCTGAGAAAAAAGTGTAACTGCTTGATGTTGGGTGGTATACTCTCTATATGTCAATTAGGTCTAGGTTATTAATGGTGTTATTGAGTTCTATAGTTTCCTTATTCAACTTTTGTTTGGAAGATCTGTCCAGTGGCGAGAGAGGTGTGTTGAAGTCTCCCATGATTATGGTGTGGTGGTCTATTAGACTCTTGAACTTGAGAAGAGTTTGTTTGACGAACATAGCTGCACCATTGTTTGGGGCATAAAAAATTATGATTGTTATGTCTTGTTGGTGTATGGTTCCCTTAAGCAGTATGTAGTGTCCCTCTTTATCCCTTTTGATTAACTTTGGCTTGAAATCTATTTTATTTGATATGAGTATGGACACTCCTGCTTGTTTCCGAAGTCCATATGAGCGATATGATTTTTCCCAACCTTTCACCTTCAGCCTTTGTATGTCTTTTCCTATCAAATGCGTCTCCTGTAGGCAGCATATTGTTGGGTCTTGTTTTGTGATCCATTCTACTAGCCTGTGTCTCTTAATTGGTGAGTTTAAGCCATTAACATTTAGGGTTATTATTGAGATATGGGTTGTTCTTCCAGCCATATTTGTTTATTTCTGTTACTAAACATGGTTTGTTTTCCTCTTTGATTATTCCCCCCCCCTTTACTGTCCTACCTCCCACTGTTGGTTTTCATTGTTATTTTCCATTTCCTCTTCCTGTAATGCTTTTGCGAGGATGTTTTGAAGAGATGGTTTTCTAGCTGCGAATTCTTTAAACTTTTGTTTATCGTGGAAGGTTTTAATTTCATTCTCCATCCTGAAGCTTAATTTCGCTGGATACACAATTCTTGGTTGGAACCCATTTTCTTTCAGTGTTTGAAATATGTTATTCCAGGATCTTCTAGCTTTCAGAGTCTGTGTTGAAAGATCAGCTGTTATCCTGATTGGCTTACCCCTAAATGTAATCTGCTTCCTTTCTCTTGTAGCTTTTAAAATTCTCTCCTTATTCTGTATGTTGGGCATCTTCATTATAATGTGTCTAGGTGTGGATCTCTTATGATTTTGCACATTCGGCGTCCTGTAGGCTTCTAGGATTTGGGATTCTGTCTCATTCTTCAAGTCTGGGAAGTTTTCTTGTATTATTTCATTGAATAGACTGCTCATTCCTTTGGTTTGGAGCTCTGTACCTTCCTGTATCCCAATGACTCTTAAGTTTGGTCTCTTAATGTTATCCCATATTTCTTGGATGTTCTGCTCATGGTTTCTTAACAGTCTTGCTGAGCTGTCTATGTTCTTTTCCAATTGAAATACTTTGTCTTCATTGTCTGATGTTCTATCTTCTAAGTGTTCTACTCTGCTGGTAGTATTCTCCATTGAGTTTTTAAGTTGGTTTATTGCTTCCTGCATTTCTAGGATTTCTGATTGCTTGTTTTTTATAACCTCTATCTCCCTGTATAGTTGATCCTTTGCTTCCTGGATTTGTTTGCATAATTCGTTGTCGAAGTGATCTTTCATTGTCTGATTTTGCTGTTTAATGTCTTTCTTGATACTCCAGATCATCTGAAGCATATATATCCTGAATTCTTTATCTGACATTCCATCTGCTGCAGCTGTTACCTCTTCTAAAGTTGCGTTGACCTGCATTGCTTTTGGTCCTTTCTTTCCTTGTCTTTTCATACTGCTTGCGTATCTTTCCTGCATGTGCGGGCGGCGGCTCTGCTCTCTCCTTATTCCAATTGGGGTGTCGTGGCTACCACGCCGGCAGGTCACTGGGCCTGTTCTGGGCGCTGTCGGCGGCTCTGTTCTGCCCCTACTCCAATTGGGGTGACGAGTGTACCACGCCGGCAGGCCACCGGGCCTGATCCGCCGGTCGGTTGCAGGTTTGCCTACCCTGCAGGCGCGGGCGGCGGCTCTACTCTGCCCCTACTCCAAATGGGGTGACGTGTCTGTCGTACCGGCAGGCCACTGGGCCTGTTCCGCTGGTCGGTCGCAGATCTGCCCACCTTTCGGGCACGGGTGGAGGCTCTGCTCTGCCCCTACTCCAATTGGGGTGTCGTGACTACCCCGCCTTCAGGATGCTGGGCCTGTTCCTGGCACGGGCGGCGACTCTGCTCTGTCACTACTCCAATTAGGGTGGTGTTTGTACCACGCCGGCAGGCTCCTGGGCCTGATCCGCAGGTCTATTGTAGGTCTGCCTACCTTGGAGGCGCGGGCGGCGGATCTGCCCTGCCCCTCCTACCATGCCTGAGGACCCCTGGTCCTGATCTGCAGGTTGATCACTGGTCTGCTCACCCTGCGGGCACGGGTGGCGGTTCCGCTCCGACCCCACTCCAATTGGGGTCACGTGACCACCACACCGGCAGGGCCTGATCCGGGCGTGGGAGAAGGATCTGCTCTGCCCCTACTCCAGTTGGGGTGACGTGTGTACCACACTGGCAGGCCACTGGGCCTGACCCGCCAGGCTGTCACAGGTCTGGTTGCCTTGCAAACACGAAGGGCGGCTCTGCCCTGCCCCTCCTACCACGCCCATGTACCACTGGGTCGCGGGTCTGCCCACCTTGCGGGTGCGGGTGGTGGCTCCGCTCCGCCCCCTCTCCAATCGGGGTCACGCGTTCACCACGCTGGCGAGCCGCTGGGCCTTCTCCGGGCGCTGGCGGCGGCCCAGCTCCTCCCCTCTGGCTCGAGGACAAATTGAGGAGACTCAGGTGACTGTGCCTCACCCCCCCTACCAGGAGACCAACTGCTTATGTCACCGCTGGTATTGATGAAGATCTCTCCTCCGCCGCTTTCTGCTGACATCAGATCTCTTCCATGTTGGTATCCTATGCGAATGGCAGCATTTTGTTCCCCTTGCCGGGCAACCAAAGCAACGGGTGAGTCCTGACCGGCCCTCAGCAGGACCCGGACCGAGACACAGTTTCCGTGGGCTACTAGCCCCGGTCCAGGGAAGTTCCGGGAGCCGGAACTCGGCCGCTCCGTGCTCGGTGTAAGCTCCTATAAGTGTAAGCTCCAAGAAGCAGTCCCCGCGGGCTCAGTTCCGGGAGCCGGAATTCGGCCGCTTAGTGCTTGGTGTATGCTCTGATAGTAGCAGGGTCCAAGAAGCAGCCTCCGCAGGCTCCGCAGCCCTGGGCCAGGGCGGTTCCAGGACGGTTCTGGGAGCCGGAACTCGGCCGCCCCGCGCTCGGTGTTCGCTCCGATAAGATCAGATTCTAAGAAGCACCCAGGCACTGAACCCTAGTAATCTGTCTGCAAGCCGCAGGCGAATTGCAGCCTGAAATTACCTGTTCTATGGCTGAATCTGTTTGTTCTCTTATTGTCTAATTTTTTGAGTTCTTTGTATACTCTGGATATTAGGGCTCTATCTGAAGTGTGAGGAGTAAAGATTTGTTCCCAGGGTGTAGGCTCCCTATTTACCTCTCTTATTGTTTCTTTTGCTGAGAAAAAACTTTTTAGTTTGAGTAAGTCCCATTTGTTGATTCTAGTTATTAACTTTTGTGCTATGGGTGTCCTATTGAGGAATTTGGAGACGGACCCCACCGAATGTAGATCGTAGCCAACTTTTTCTTCTATCAGATGGTGTGTCTCTGATTTGATATCAAGCTCCTTGATCCATTTTGAATTAACTTTTGTGCATGGCGAGAGAAAGGGATTCAGTTTCATTTTGTTGCATATGGATTTCCAGTTTTCCCAGCACCATTTGTTGAAGATGCTATCCTTCCTCCATTGCATGCTTTTAGCCCCTTTATCAAATATAAGGTAGTTGTAGTTTTGTGGATTGGTTTCTGTGTCCTCTATTCTGTACCATTGGTCCACCCGCCTGTTTTGGTACCAGTACCATGCTGTTTTTGTTACTATTGCTCTGTAGTATAGTTTGAAGTCTGGTATCGCTATACCGCCTGATTCACACTTCCTGCTTAGCATTGTTTTTGCTATTCTGGGTCTTTTATTTTTCCATATGAATTTCATGATTGCTTTCTCTATTTCTACAAGAAATGCCATTGGGATTTTGATTGGCATTGCATTAGACGTATAGAGAACTTTTGGTAATATCGCCATTTTGATGATGTTCGTTCTGCCTATCCATGAACAGGGTATATTTTTCCATCTTCTAAGATCTTCTTCTATTTCTCTCTTTAGGGTTCTGTAGTTTTCATTGTATAAGTCTTTCACCTCTTTTGTTAGGTTGATTCCCAAGTATTTTATTTTTTTTGAAGATATTGTGAATGGAGTGGTTGTCCTCATTTCCATTTCAGAGGATTTGTCGCTGATATACAGGAATGCCTTTGATTTATGCGTGTTGATTTTATATCCTGCCACTTTGCTGAATTCATTTATTAGCTCTAATAGTTTCTTTGTAGAGCCTTTTGGGTCTGCTAGGTATAGAATTATATCATCTGCAAATAGTGATAATTTAAGTTCTTCTTTTCCTATTTTTATGCCTTTAATTTCTTTCGTCTGTCTAATTGCTCTGGCCAGTGTTTCGAGAACTATGTTGAACAGAAGTGGAGAGAGAGGGCATCCCTGTCTTGTTCCAGATTTTAGAGGGAATGCCTTCAGTTTTTCTCCATTCAGAATGATGCTAGCCTGAGGCTTAGCATAGATTGGTTTTACAATATTGAGGTATGTTCCTGTTATCCCTAGTTTTTCTAGAGTTTTGAACATAAAGGGATGCTGTACTTTGTCAAATGCTTTTTCCGCATCTATCGAGATGATCATATGGTTCTTATTTTTAAGTCTATTGATGTGGTGAATAACATTTATTGATTTCCGTATATTGAACCAGCCTTGCATCCCAGGGATGAATCCTACTTGATCATGGTGTACATTTTTTTTGATATGTTTTTGTATCCGATTCGCCAGAATTTTATTGAGGATTTTTGCATCTAGGTTCATTAGAGATATTGGTCTGTAGTTTTCTTTCTTTGAAGTGTCTTTGTCTGGTTTAGGTATCAGGGTGATGTTGGCCTCATAGAATGAATTTGGAAGTTCTCCCTCCTTTTCTATTTCCTGAAGTAGCTTGAAAAGTATTGGTATTAGTTCTTCTTTAAAGGTTTTGTAAAATTCTGCTGTATACCCATCGGGACCTGGGCTTTTCTTAGTTGGTAGTCTTTTGATGGTTTCTTCTATCTCCTCAATTGATATTGGTCTGTTTAGGTTTTCTATATCCTCCTGACTCAATCTGGGCAGATCATATGACTTAAGAAATTTATCTATGCCTTCACTATCTTCTAATTTATTGGAGTATAAGGATTCAAAATAGTTTTTGATTATCTTCTGTATTTCTGAAGTGTCTGTTGTGATATTGCCTTTTTCATCCCGTATGCTAGTAATTTGAGTTCTCTCTCTTCTTCTCTTCACTAGCATCGCTAAGGGTCTTTCGATTTTGTTTATTTTTTCAAAGAACCAACTTTTAGTTTTGTCAATTTTTTCAATTGTTTCTTTTGTTTCGATTTCATTAATTTCAGCTCTGATTTTAATTATTTCTTGCCTTCTACTTCTTTTGCTGTTGTTTTGCTCTTCTTTTTCAAGGATTTTGAGATGAAGTATGAGATCATTTATTTGTTGGTTTTTTCTTTTTTTAAGGAATGAACTCCACGCAATGAATTTTCCTCTTAGAACTGCTTTCAATGTGTCCCATAGATTCCGATATGTTGTGTCTGTGTTTTCATTTATCTCTAAGAATTTTTTAATTTCCTCCTTGATGTCTTCTATAACCCATTGATCATTCAGTAACCTATTGTTCATTCTCCAAGTGATGTATGCTTTTTCCTTCCTTCTTTTATCGTTGATTTTCAGTTTCATTCCATTATGATCAGATAAGATGCATGGTAATATCTCTACTCCTTTATATTGTCTAAGAGTTGCCCTGTGACATAATATATGATCTATTTTTGAGAAGGATCCATGTGCTGCTGAGAAAAAAGTGTAACTGCTTGATGTTGGGTGGTATACTCTATATATGTCAATTAGGTCTAGGTTATTAATAGTGTTATTGAGTTCTATAGTTTCCTTATTCAACTTTTGTTTGGAAGATCTGTCCAGTGGCGAGAGAGGTGTGTTGAAGTCTCCCATGATTATGGTGTGGTGGTCTATTAGACTCTTGAACTTGAGAAGAGTTTGTTTGACGAACATAGCTGCACCATTGTTTGGGGCATAAATATTTATGATTGTTATGTCTTGTTGGTGTATGGTTCCCTTAAGCAGTATGTAGTGTCCCTCTTTATCTCTTTTGATTAACTTTGGCTTGAAATCTATTTTATTTGATATGAGTATGGACACGCCTGCTTGTTTCCGAAGTCCATATGAGTGATATGATTTTTCCCAACCTTTCACCTTCAGCCTTTGTATGTCTTTTCCTATCAAATGCGTCTCCTGTAGGCAGCATATTGTTGGGTCTTGTTTTGTGATCCATTCTACTAGCCTGTGTCTCTTAATTGGTGAGTTTAAGCCATTAACATTTAGGGTTATTATTGAGATATGGGTTGTTCTTCCAGCCATATTTGTTTATTTCTGTTACTAAACATGGTTTGTTTTCCTCTTTGATTGTTTCCCCCCCCTTTACTGTCCTACCTCCCACTGTTGGTTTTCATTGTTATTTTCCATTTCCTCTTCCTGTAATACTTTGGCTAGGATGTTTTGAAGAGATGGTTTTCTAGCTGCGAATTCTTTAAACTTTTGTTTATCGTGGAAGGTTTTAATTTCATTCTCCATCCTGAAGCTTAATTTCGCTGGATACACAATTCTTGGTTGGAACCCATTATCTTTCAGTGTTTGAAATATGTTATTCCAGGATCTTCTAGCTTTCAGAGTCTGTGTTGAAAGATCAGCTGTTATCCTGATTGGCTTGCCCCTAAATGTAATCTGCTTCCTTTCTCTTGTAGCTTTTAAAATTCTCTCCTTATTCTGTATGTTGGGCATCTTCATTATAATGTGTCTAGGTGTGGATCTCTTATGATTTTGCACATTCGGCGTCCTGTAGGCTTCTAGGATTTGGGATTCTGTCTCATTCTTCAAGTCTTGGAAGTTTTCTTGTATTATTTCATTGAATAGACTGCTCATTCCTTTGGTTTGGAGCTCTGTACCTTCCTGTATCCCAATGACTCTTAAGTTTGGTCTCTTAATGTTATCCCATATTTCTTGGATGTTCTGCTCATGGTTTCTTAACAGTCTTGCTGAGCTGTCTATGTTCTTTTCCAGTTGAAATACTTTGTCTTCATTGTCTGATGTTCTATCTTCTAAGTGTTCTACTCTGTTGGTAGTATTCTCCATTGAGTTTTTAAGTTGGTTTATTGCTTCCTGCATTTCTAGGATTTCTGATTGCTTGTTTTTTATAACCTCTATCTCCCTGTATAGTTGATCCTTTGCTTCCTGGATTTGTTTGCGTAATTCGTTGTCGAAGTGATCTTTCATTGTCTGATTTTGCTGTTTAATGTCTTCCTTGATACTCCAGATCATCTGAAGCATGTATATCCTGAATTCTTTATCTGACATTCCATCTGCTGCAGCTGTTACCTCTTCTAAAGTTGCGTTGACCTGCATTGCTTGTGGTCCTTTCTTTCCTTGTCTTTTCATACTGCTTGCGTATCTTTCCTGCAGGTGCGGGCGGCGGCTCTGCTCTCTCCTTATTCCAATTGGGGTGTCGTGGCTACCACGCCGGCAGGTCACTGGGCCTGTTCTGGGAGCTGGTGGCGGCTCTGTTCTGCCCCTACTCCAATTGGGGTGACGAGTGTACCACACCGGCAGGCCACTGGGCCTGTCCCGCTGGTCGGTCGCAGATCTGCCCACCTTGCAGGTGCGGGCGGCGGCTCTACTCTGCCCCTATTCCAAATGGGGTGACATGTCTGTCGTACCCGCAGGCCACTGGGCCTGTCCCGCTGGTCGGTCGCAGATCTGCCCACCTTTCGGGCACGGTGGCGGCTCTGCTCTGTCCCTACTCCAATTGGGGTGGTGTGTGTACCACGCCGGCAGGCTCCTGGGCCTGATCCGCCGGTCTGTTGCAGGTCTGCCTACCTTGGAGGCGCGGGCGGCGGATCTGCCCTGCCCCTCCTACCACGCCTGCGGACCCCTGGGCCTGATCTGCAGGTTGATCACTGGTCTGCTCACCCTGCGGGCACGGGTGGCGGTTCCGCTCCACCCCCACTCCAATTGGGGTCACGTGCCCACCACACCGGCAGGGCCTGATCCGGGCGTGGGATAAGGATCTGCTCTGCCCCTACTCGAGTTGGGGTGACGTGTGTACCACACTGGCAGGCCACTGGGCCTGACCCGCCAGTCTGTGACAGGTCTGTTTACCTTGCAAGCGCGGGCGGCGGCTCTGCCCTGCCCCTCCTACCGCGCCCATGTACCACTGGGTTGTGGGTCTGCCCACCTTGCGGGTGCTGGTGGCGGCTCCGCTCCGCCCCCTCTCCATTTGGAGTCACACAGTCACCACGCTGGCGAGCCGCTGGCCCTGCTCCGGGCGCTGGCGGCGGCCCAGCTCCTCCCCTCTGGCTCGACGACAAATTGAGGAGACTTGGGGGTCTGTGCCTCACCCCCCCCACCAGGAGACCAACTGTTTCTGTCGCCGCTGGTATTGATGAAGTTCTCTCCTCCGCCGCTTTCTGATGACATCAGATCTCTGCCATGTTAGGTATCCTATGCGAATGGCAGCATTTCGTTCCCCTTGCCGGGCAACCAAAGCAATGGGTGAGTCCTGACCGGCCCTCAGCAGGACTCGGACCGAGACGCAGTTTCCGTGGGCTCCTAGCCCCGGTCCAGGGAAGTTCCGGGAGCCGGAACTCGGCCGCTCCGTGCTCGGTGTAAGCTCCTATAAGTGTAAGCTCCAAGAAGCAGTCCCCGCGGGCTCAGTTCCGGGAGCCGGAATTCGGCCGCTTAGTGCTTGGTGTATGCTCTGATAGGAGCAGGGTCCAAGAAGCAGCCTCCGCAGGCTCCCCAGCCCTGGGCCAGTGCGGTTCCGTGAGCTGGAACTCGGCCGCCCTGCGCTCGGTGTTCGCTCCGATAAGATCAGGTTCTAAGAAGCACCCAGGCACTGAACCCTAGCAATCTGTCTGCAAGCCGCAGGCGAATGGCAGCCTTAAATTACCTGTTCTATGGCTGAATGAGCTGCAGTCAGTCGAAAACAGGGATGGTGACGTCAGCTTTCCAACATGGTGGCTGCTGGCCTCCTCTGTGGTCTGACCGGTGTGGAGAACCGAGATGGACCGCTTCCTTCCCCCGTCTCAAACCCAGAATTCAGCCCTGAGTACGGTGCTTGCACGGCTGGCAGAAACTGCAGCGCTGTATCCCTGTGTCGCTATCTCCTCGTTTCCCAGCGCGTGCTGCAGACTCTAGCCACGGGGCGATTTGCTGAATAAGCAGTGTTACCCTCTGTGCGACAAACCTCTCGCGTTTGAGTCCCCGTAGCCGATCCTCGTGCGATGGAAATCCTTCCTCCAGGTTCCGGAGCACCCCACTATTGCTGGAAATTCCTAACAAGATATCCTTTAGCCGTCCTGACTTGTCATACTCCCACACAGTGAAGCAGCACACGGGGGCAATGCACTCCCCTCGCCGCCATCTTCCTCTCCCCCCCTTTCCTGTTTCTTATTCTCTCCAGCAATCTTATTCACTCTTTAAAAAAACAAACAAACAAATCTTTATTTATTTATTTTTATGTTGTGTTGGGGATTGAACCCAGGGTCTAGCCCGTGCTAGGTGAGCGCTCTACTGCTGAGCCACAACCCCAGCCCCCTCTTACTTTCTCTTTAGAATTAACATATGAGCCATGTTCAATTGTGATGCCCCTTCACATATGAGGAACACAAAAGTTAGTAATTAGCTCAATTCATACAGCAAGATGCCAAGAGAGCTGAGATTTGAAAACAGGTAATTTGACTTTAAAAATCACCTGAGTTTTGATCACTTTGCTCTATTGCCTTCTTGGTAAACAACATTAAACTATGAATTGTCTTCAATCTCATTTCCTTTACAGTTTGTCAAGGTTACGTTTTATTTTCTTGCTGATCCCTTTTAAACACACTCATGATAAAAATAATGTTTAATTCATATACAATTTTGTGTGCTAATATTAAGAATGTTAAGGAAAGAAAAAAGGAAAAGTGTGTCTAACTCTTCAGGAGTATGTCATTTGGAACAGGAGTAGAAAGAAAGTTTCTTTAAATATTTTTAAAAGGGAATCATATTTTAGGACTGGATCAGTGGGAGACAGTTGCAAAGGGGTGGGAGTAAAATTTCTAATCTTGGAAGGCCAGAGTTCCTACACTTAAATATGATCTAAGATGGTACTGGAGGCAGAGTATTAATAGGTCAACACAAGTCTTGAAAGACTTTTCATTATTATCACTCTAAAATCTTGCTCTTTTCCCAGTCCTTCTCAATGGTGATTTCTTAGTAACATCAATTAATACTGGTTCTTAAAGCAACTGAACAGAGATAAGAATATTTTTTGTAATATTATTTATTTTAAGGCCCTTAATTTTAGTTCACTGTAATAGAATGTATTCTATTTCTACTAATATTCATAGGCACCTTCATTACCATTAATTTATAAATCCCATTTTGATCTCTGTACCTCTGTCACCCTTCATTCCTTAACACTGATTTGCTTTTAGTTACCTGACACCTTATCCTACTTTATAAATTTCTGTGCTTATATCTGTCTTCTTCACTAGAATGGAAGTGAAGAAAAAGTGGTTTTTCTGGTTCAACACTATGTTTCTAGCATCTTGAGAAGTGACTGGTACATATTAGGCACTCGATAAATATTTGTGGAATCAAATAATGAATAAAAGATGACTATGCCTAAGGTTAATGCAAAACACCTGGAAAGGAATTGATATGCTTCTCTGAAATTCATTCTAAATATTTAAACTCTTGTATAGTAATCATAGACTGGGAAGCATTATGACATAATTAAGGCAGTAAGAGCATTGCCATTTTTAACTGATTATAAATCTGAGTTAAAATTCTGGGTTTTATAACTTATTGGCTGTTTAGTCCTAAGAAGACATTTAACATTACTGATCCTAAATATTCTTACTATAAATGAGAGTAAGAATGGCTGCTTCATAACCTATATCCATGACATTGTTATCACTCACTAAATTTTAGTTCCCTTCTGTTATTGGAAGACACAGAGATGGAAATTTTAGAAAATAAGTTTACTTGTAAGTATTTGTCTATTCTTAAAGCTTTTCTGAGAAGTATTCATTTTACATAGAGTTGGGGCACTGTCCTGCTCTAGGCTATTAATGATGTGCTTACAGATGGGTGTAGGCTATAGGCAATGATGCTTTTGGAGACTAAAAATTATGGAATGATGATGATATCATGTTTTGGGGCTTAAAACAGGTCAAACACAGCAGAAACAGAGGACTTGAAATTAATTCCAAGAGCTGTTGTGACAAATAGAAGTGGAAAAAAAAGATGGGTTGGCAACATTTATCTGCAGTTATTTATATGCTAGCAGATTCTAAAATATGAAGCATATCAATGAAAAGACACATAAAAATTGGTAATTAGTGAATCAACATTTTTATTTTTGCAATTTAGTAGAAATCTGCCTAAGAGAATATTTTTTGTCATATATATCCAGAAAAGTGGTGACTAGGTATGCTTAGCTAAATAATAACTCATCCAATTAGATAACCTCTATAAACACAGTTAATAAATTGGAAAATTCTATATATGTTCATGATAAAATTTTGATAGGTTTAAATAGCTTTAATTCATTCTAATGGGATTAGGCTATATAAAGCATGTTAACTTTTTGCTTTTGAAAAAAATAGAAGATTCTTCCTGCTTATTACCTTGTTACATGACTAAATTGTATTTACAGTGTGCTGTATGATGGTGTTAATCATATTATAATATTCATTCATTCATTCATTTCTTACATGACAAACATCTTTGAGTCCCTATTATGTGTCAGGTCTTATTAAGCACTAGGGATATGTTATGGGTAAGACATGGTCCCTGCCCTCCAGGAGCTTGGGTTGTATCAGGGTAGGGACAGGTACTTAAATAACTGGCAATGGGACAAGTGCTCTTTAAGGCTGTGGTGGATTTGTGTTGTGTAACCTTAGCCAAGTTGAAATTATATTTCCCAGAATTTTCTCCTCTGCATAATTTTGGGGTTAGTGTGGGCCACAAGAGACATACTGTATAAAATTTGAAATGTAGAACTAGAGCAGACAACATGTTCATTTTGTGCTTTAAATGTTAGGTGCCAGGAAAGAAGCTGCATCGCAGTTCATATAAGCTTCTCTGTGAATTTGTAGGATTGGTGTGGAGCATCGGCTGGGCTGAGAGCCCTTTTGGCTTGTCCTTCAACTTCAGGTTTGGTGAATATTGAGTTTATGGTGATGGGCATTAGTTTCTCTTTCAAGATGCTCCCATTATCAAAGTTGGAAGCTTGCGAAGGTGAGAGATCAACCTAGGTTCTAGTAAGTTCTCATTGGTTCTAGTTTATAGTTTTGCAGATTCCACTTTGACCTTGTTTTCCAAAATATCTTACATTTTGAGTGACTTCTCTGCAGACTTCATGCTTCAGTATCAGACACAGAAATAACAGCTTCACACAGACTGTTAAGTCATATTTCCCATGATTATGGGAGGTCAATCCCTTTAAGAAATCACATGTATGTCTATCAGTCTATCTGTCATTTATCTATCAATATTTCTATCTACATCTATCTTCATTTATCTACCTATCCATCTTAGTGATTCTTCTCATATAGAATACTAAAAGTAACACATGCCTATATATTGGGTACTGTGAGGAAAAAAAAAAAAACAGGAAAAAATAGGTAATTCTTCCTAAAAGGGGGAAAAAAAAGCCACAGAGATGATAGGGAAAGATTCCACTAAAAAAGACATTTCAGCTAGGATAGAAGGACAAAACAGAAGATTTTAGGTGAAGAATGGCGGAATGTATTCCACCAGACAGGAGACACCATGGCTAACAGCATGGAATTGAGAATCATGGAGCTTATTATGGTGATTTTAGATGGTTACACTTGCATGTAGGGATCTGGGAGGCAGGGGGAGAGATATAGCATTAAAAATAGAGGATGAGCAGAAAAAAGAAAGGGAACTAAAATTCTGGAAGACCACATATCAGTGATACAAGGGAGATAGTAATACATTTCAATAAGAAAGTGACATAATCAGATCACATATGTATAAATGATTTAGCCAAATATACTAAACTTTTTCTAGGATCATATTATTCTTTTTTCCCTCCCTCAAATTCCTTTATATACAATAAAATCCCAATAAATATTTTATGATGTTGTAACTTCTTACATTTACTTATTCAAGTACCATCATCTAGACTCTTCCTCAATAAAAACAATCTGAAAGGTAGACATTTAGATCCATACAAAGAAATCTGTACATAATGGAAAACTATTTGAAATAAATTCATTTTCTTTTTGGTGGTGGGATTGAACCCAGGGCCTTGTACATGTCAGGCAAGTGCTCTACCAACTGAGCTATATCCCCAGCCTTAAAAGAAGTTCAAATGTTACTTATATATTCCATTTGTAAGTAAATGTAGTTATTTAAAATTAAATAATTTTTTGATTTATGAGTATTTGTTTTTTTAAATAACTAAATTGTTTGGCTATGAATACTTATTAAGTAGTTTGAAAATAAATATTTATTTATTTACTTAATTATTAATAAATAAAACTATTAGGTATTTCTTTTGGCTAAAGGAACCATGAAAAAATTTACTGTGGAAACTAAGAGTGCTATGAACCAAGAAAATATGGGACCTTCTTAGAGAGGTTACAAAACTGCAAAGATATGTGTGTTATTAGGCAAAGTTGGGGCATACACTTCTAATTGTACAATTTAACACTTGACCTAGAGTTTCTATTGTGTTCCATAATTGCAGAATGCCATAGCAGCATAAATATTTCTCTGCTTGCTTAGCTTTTGATAGTAACTCTAGCTGTGAGCCCCTTATGCCACATTTTCCTTGGAGCAGAAGCCATGTGGAGAAAGAACATAGAGGATTTTAACAACTCAGTACACCAAATTTCTACATTGACAAAATGAAGTGCGTTACTGAAAAATTCCAAGTCACTAAAGCAGCTACTCTGTTTTCTACCTGATGCAAGTGGAGATATTTAAATATCTCCTTAAGGTAGATTTTACTCATCTGCATGTCCATTTCTACATTCACAAATAGAGGTCACAGTTACAGTCTTCTGCCTTCTTATTAGTCTGAATGTTTTGTCCATCATGATTGGAGTTCCTGTCATTTATTCCTTTCAATGTTATTTGCTTCTTGTCCATTAATTTTTGAATTGCTTTATTGTCCACTTAAAGAGTGTGGAGGAGAGCTGTCAACTTTTAATGACATTCTGCTATAATAAAATTTGAACACCTATTTGCTTAATATGTGCCAGGCACTTTTCTAAATATTTTATAAACATGCATTTAATTTTTATTCCAGCACTAAGTTGTGGATATTACTATTATTATTCCTCTTTCATGGATGAAGAAACTGGGTCACAGACTTGTGGTGGGATTGAACCAAGGGGACTCATCTTGTAAATGATAAAATCAGAATTTGATTCTATAGTTGTGTAGGACAACCATCTTAACCATTGTGCTATACCATTTCCTGCTGTGCCAGAATTTGGTAAGCATTTTAGGAAATGTCGTTTAAATATTCCAATACTTCAGAGTTTTAGATGTGGTAATTAGTCTCAAAGCTCCAAGGGTAACTAAATGTTGGGATCAAAATTTTGCCTCTCAATTTTATGCTCATTTGATTTTTATTAATGGTCTTTGAAATGGTATGAATTAGGTTGAACCACACGAAATTGCCAATATTTAATAACTTTCTATTTCTAAAGCAGTTTAAAATGGTTCAACTTTTAACAATATGATCCATTGAGATTAGTAGAAAATATTAGAAACTCTATTTTTATTTTTAACTTAAAAATGAGGACTAATTGAAGCCTAATGAAGTTTTAATTTAATTATTGATAATGTGCCCTCCTCACATGTTAGATTGTTCTACCCACACACAGTTGGTGAGGTCCCTGAGGGACATTGTTGACAATGTAGAATGTAGTCATATATCACAGAGGAATGGAGAGTGGCATATATGTTACATTGCTTTTAATATATGTTTTTTATGGTGTATTCAACTTTCTGCATTATTGGAAATTATAAATTTGAGTAATTATAGAAACTATGACCTTTAAATAATAAAACATTTATAATACTTTATAATGAAATGGAGACTGACCATGAAAATCACTGACTCCCTTATCAGAAATATGAAGAGGATAGGTTGTTCTGACTATCCTCCCACTGAAAACAAACTAAGTATATTAATGTGCTGTCAAAAAGTACAAATAACCAGAAAAAAACCTTAGGGAATCCAGACAGATAAGGACAGTACTTAGTATCCTTTCGTTCTGAGAATTTATCAGTACAGGCTAACAAACTTTTTTTTCTTTAAATATTTATTTTTTAGTTGTAGTTGGACAAAATACCTTTATTTAATTTATTTATTTTCTTGTGGTGCTGAGGATCGAACCCAAGGCCTCACATGTGCTAGGTGAGCATTCTACTGCTGAGCTACAACCCCAGCCCCAACAAACTTTTATTTTAATGATGTTATAGGGAAAAGGGGACAATAAAACCCCCACAAATTTTGGTGCTCATCTTAATTGGGAATTATAGTGGACATTCTTTTTATGTAGAACTGGGATCCTCAGGATAATTGTAAGTCTTTTTTCCTCATTTCAATCCCATAATAGTTGGCATTAATTTTTCTTTCAGTATTTTAAGGACAAGGTTCCATAATCTTCTGTTTACACTGTTTTCACAAGAAGTATGTCATATTTTTTTGTTCATCTAAACATAATGTGTCTCCTTCCATCATAAAAATAAATAAATAAACACAATGTGTCTTTTTTGGAATAATTTAGTTATGATGTACTTGAGTGCTTTTTTATCTCCAAGATTTATTGAGAATCTTGACTCTGTAGTTTATAATTAAAAAATCAAATTTGGAAAATAGTTCCCATTACTTAGTAAAATGTTTCTCCTACTCTTTTTTCTCTCCTTTGGGGATTCAATTACACATATGTTTGGTCACTTGCACTTGTCTATGACTCAGTCTGTTTATTTTTTAAAAGTGTTTCTTTCCTGTGTTTAATTTTGGATAGCTTCTCTTACTTTATCTTCAGGCCCAATACTCTTTTATTCTACAGTGAGTGCCTAAATCTGCTGTTAATTCTACCCAGTGTATTTTTCATCTCAGATATTTTTATCTCTATTTGTTAAATTTTGGTCTTTTAAAAATATGCAGTTTTCCATGTCTCTCCTTAATATAGTAATGCTTTCTTTACCTTAAATGTATGCAATGAAATTATCTTAGCAAATCTTTGTCCTTGTGTATTACTTCTATGAGCTATGTAATTTCTGCTTTTGATTATATTGATTGACTTTTATCCTCACTATGAGTCATACTTTTCTGATTCTTTGCAAGCCTAGGAATTTTTATTGGATTACAATAATTATAATTTGATCTCCTTGAGAACTGGATAATTTTGGTATTCCTATAAACATCCTTGAGATTTATTTTTTCTGGTGCACAATAAAATTATTTCAAAATTATCATTCTTGTTTTTAGAGAGAGAGAGAGGGAGAGAGAGAGAGAGAGAGAGAGAGAGAGAGAGAGAGAGAGAGAGAGAATTTTTTAATATTTATTTATTTTTTTTTTAGTTTTCGGGGGACACAACATCTTTGTTTATATGTGGTGCTGAGGATTGAACCTGGCGAGCAGGCTACCGCTTGAGCCACATCCCCAGCACCCCCCCCCCCCCAATTATGATTCTTTTAAGGTTTGTTTGTAAGTTTCATTGAATACAAACAGATCAATGTTTGATCTGGGACTAATTCTTCTTCACTAGTAAGTTAATAAGGTATCATGAGTTCTCTACCTGACATCTAAGAATATGGAATTTTCCTACTATTTTGGTGGGTAAGGAACTATTTTAAGACCTGCATGGGCTCTGGTAATTGTTCCCTCTGTCTCTTCTAATATTTTATTCCCCTGGCCTTGAGTCATTCCTCATATGCATGTGTTTACCAGTACTCAGATGAAGACTGAAGGGGAGCACTATTTTAAAATTAAAAAAAAATAATTTTTATTAGAACATTATAGTTATCCATAGTAGTTGGTTTCATTTTGACAAAGTCATACATGCATGGAATTTGATTTACTCCATTTCAGTGCCAGTTCGTCTGTCTTTCCCTCCCTTCTTCCCTCCCTGTATTGTCCTTCCTCTATTCTACTGATCTTCCTTTCACTAATTTATTTATTTTCAATTGATGCTTTGTACATATGCATAGTTATATATACATGTAGCATGATTTTGTTAAGTTCATTCCTCCCCTTTCCCATCCCTCCTTCCTCCGTTTCCATCTCCTTCTACTTATCTTTCCTACATCTTTATGATATTCCAGTCCCAAAGGTGAGCACTCTCTAGATATCTAGTGCTCTCTTCTTTGAGGTGCTCTCCTCCCATTACTGAAATAGGCAATTCTAGCTACTTTGACCTTTTCAAATTTTTACCTCTGTCTCCTCAGGGAGAACACAGGCTGTCTTTTGAGTTCTCTCTCTGTGCACCGTAGCCTTGACATTCTCTCTAGGCAGTAAGAATGGAGTTCCTCATTTATTTCTCTTCACTCAAAGATAACATCACTGTACTTTTTAATTTTTATTTGTTCTTTTTAGGTTTACATGATAGTAGAATATATTTTGACATATCACACACACATGAAGTATACCTTCCCATTTTTGTGGTTATACATGATGTGGAGTTACACTGGTCGTGTATTTATATATAAATATAGGAAAGTTATGTCTGATTCATTCTACTGTCTTTCCCATTTCCATCCTCCTTCCTTGTCTTCATTCCCGTTTTTCTAAATAAGTGAACTTTCATTTTTTCCCTCTCCCCATGCTTACTGTGTGTTAGTATCCACATATCAGAGAGATATGTGTATCAGCCTTTGGTTTTTTGGGATTGGTTTATTTCACTTAGCATGATAGTCTTCACTTCCATCCATTTACAAGCAAATGCCATAATTTCATTCTTTGTTATGGATGAGTAATATTCCATTGTGCATATGTAGCACGTTTTCTTTATCTATTCATCTGTTGAAGGGCACCTAGATTGGTTCCATAGCTTAGCTATTATGAATTGAGTTGCTATAAATATTGATGTGGCCTCATTACTATATAGTATGCTTATTTCAAGTCCTTTGGGTATATACCAAGGAGTGAGATAACTCATTCAAATGGTGGTTCCCTTCCACGTTTTTCTGAGGAATCTCCATACTGCTTTACAGAATAGTTGCACCAATTTGCAGTCCCACCAGCGATGTATGAATGTACTGTTTTCTCCACATCCTTGCCAACATTTATTGTTACTTGTATTCTTGATTATTGCCATTCTGACTAGAGATGAAATCTCAGTGTAGTTTTAGTTTGCATTTCTTTAATTGCTAGTGATGTTGAACATTTTTTCATATATTTTCATATATATGTTGAACATTATTTCATATATTTCTTCTTCCGTGAAGTGTCTGTTCAGTTCCTTTGCCCATTTATTGATTGGGCTTTTTTTTTGGTGTTAATTTTTTTTTTTGGTGTTCTTTATATATACTGGAGATTAATGCTCTGAGGTGCAGGTGGCAAAGATTTTCTCCCATTGTGTAGGCTCTCTCTTCACATTCTTGCTTTTTTCCCTTACTGTGGAGAATCTTTTTAGTTTGATACCTTCCATTTATTGATTCTTGATTTTACTTCTTGCCCCTTAGGAGTGTTGTTGAGAAATTTGGTTTCTAAGCCAATACATGATGGAGATGTGGGCCTACATTTTCTTCTAGTAGGCACAGGGTCTCTGCCTAGGTCTAATGACCTAGGTCTATCCACTTTGAGTTGGGTTTTGTGCAAGATGAAAGATAGGAGTCAATTTCATTTTGTTACATATGAATTTCCAGTTTTCCCAGCACCATTTGTTGAAGAGGCTATCTTTTCTCCAATGTATGCTTATGGCACTTTTGTGAAGTATGAAATAACTGTAGTTATGTGGGTTTATCTCTGTGTCTTCTATTCTATTGCATTGGTCTTCATGTCTGTTTTGGTGCCAATATTATGCCATTTTGTTATTATAGCTCTGTAGTATAATTTAACATCTGGTATTGTGATGCCTCCTGCTTCACTTTTGTCACTGAGAATTTTTTTTGGCTATTCTGGGTCTCTTATTTTTCCAAATGAATTTCATGACTGATTTTTCTACTTCTATGAAGAACATTATCAGAAATTTAATAGGATTTGCATTAAACACTTTTGGTAGTGTGGCCATTTTGATCCAAGAGCATTGGAGATCTTTCCATCTTCTAAGGTCTTCTTCAATTTCTTTCTTTAGTGTTCTATAGTTTTCATTATAGAGATTTTTCACATCTTTAGTCAGATTGATTCCCAAATATTTTATTTTTAGAGGCTATTGTGAATGGAATGGTTTGCTTAATTCTTCTTTCAGTTGATTCATCATTGATGTGTAGGAATGATTTATGGGTGTTAATTTTATATCCTGCTTCTTTGCTGAATTCATTTACTAGTTCTAGAAGTTTTCTGGCAGAGGTTTTTGGGCCTTCTAAATATAGAATCATGTAATCAACAAATAGGGATAGTTTGAATTCTTTTCCTATTTGTATCCCTTTAATTTCTTTCTTCTGTCTAATTGCTCTGGCTAGAGTTTCCACTTCTCTTGAATAGAAGTGGTGAAAGAGGGCATCCCTGTCTTGTTTCAGTTTTTAGAGGAAATGCTTTTAATTTTTCTCCATTTAGAATTATGTTGGACTTGGGTTTAACATAGATACCTTTTATAATGTTGAGGTATGTTCCTAATACCCCTAGTTTTTCTAGTGTTTTGAACATGAATGAATGCTGTATTTTGTCAAGTAATTTTCTGTATCTGTTGAGATAATCATATGATTCTTTTCTTTAAGTCTATTGATGTGATGAATTACGTTTATTGATTTCCATATATTGAACCAACCTTGAATCCCTGGGGTGAACCCCACTTGATTATGGTGCATTATCTTTTTACTATGTTTTTGTATGCAATTTTCCTTACTGTACTGTTTGTTGCACAATGTTTGAAAGCATTTGCTTCATGTATTTTTCCAATAATTTAGTTTATAACTGGGAAGTATAAATTGGCCTTGATGTCATCTTAGCTATAAACTATTATAATACTTAAAACCCCCAGAATTCTGAAAATATCAAGGTGCAGATATTTAAAACACCTAGCAGGTTTTAAAAAGTAATCAAGTATAACTTCTAGAAGTGTTTCAACAGATATGACTAAAGCAAAAATCAGTAAATTATAGCCAATTATGAATAAATTATAAAGCAGTATGCCTTTGCAGTGTAGATTTTTTAGGTATAAAATGAGAAAGAGAGTTTAAGGGATATCTCATGTTTTATGTGAAGGTTTAACATACATTAATCACAAAGTAAAGAAGAAATATGGGAAAGAATGTGATAGAGGCAATATTTGAAGATACAAAGACTGCAACTTTTTCAGAACACAGTGAAGACATCATTCTGCAGACTTAGGAAGGCTGATGAATGATTCACCAAATAAATACTAGAATTTACAATTAGATGCATCAGAGTGAAAATGTAGAACACTGAAGGTGAAGGGAAGATATTTAGAGTAGCATAGAAAAAAAAAACCATTTAGACATAACAGAATGAATTCTATAGAGAAAGCACAGGAGAAAGATATGATATTTTCAGAGTGTTAAAATAGCTTCTTATCTAGAATTGTATCAAGGAAAAATAACTCAAGAATGAAATAAAAATAAAGGTGCTTTCAGACCAAAAACAATGGGACAAACATGGAAGTTTAACAGATTTCCAGAAGGAGTTTAGAAGCATGGGTTAATTTTATAAATTGTTACTGTTACTATAGTTTCATGGTATCAAATAGATCAGAAAAAGACTACCTAGTTTTCAAGTAAGTTAATGGAAAAACAGTGGAAAATGAATATATTAATACACAATCCCAAAAGAAGATTAAAAAAGGACAGAAATAGAAATTAAAAACAGGTAGGAAAGTGATAATGTTATGAAACACAGATATATCTAATTCCATCAATCAAAATTTACATCAAATTGGATATATTAACTGTTCCATTTAAGAGGCAAATATCATCAGACTGAAAAATAACTAAGTCCGACTATATGCTCTTTTAAACGAATTCATAAAAAATATAAGGATACAGAAAAGGTGAAAATAAAATAAAAATAAATTAACATGTATATACCAAATTAAAAAAAACAAATATATTAATATTGCATGAAATGGGATTTTAAAATAACACTTTTCTCATTAAAAATAGGACACAGCACTATAATAAATGGTGTATTCATGATGAAGTTATACAAATAAATTTATATATACTTTATAATATTAACAAACATTTTAAACCAAGATAGGTGAGATGCCACTAATACTTAAATGAAAGGAATAGTTTTAAATGTGTACAATATAAAAGAAGAAAATTAATAGGATTAATCTTAAGAAGTTAGAAATAAGACAGCATAATAAACTCAATTAAAGCATTAAAAAAAGAAAGAAAAAAGAAGAAAATGATGGAACAGAAAACACACATACAAAATGCTATCATGAGACAGAAAGTTGGTACTTAAATTGCCAATCTCTGGAAGCTTGACCAAGGAAACAAGAAATAAGGCAAAAATAACCAATATCTATCTAAATAATACTTTGTCCCTAAAGGTAAAGGGAAGGTGTTAATAATAAGTGAGAAAATAACAGTTTTTGAGTGGAAAATCATGCCACAGATAGATTATTTTTATAACAAATATTTGGAAAATTCTCCTTTGCTATGTGTTTTTATCCCTCAAAATCATGTCACTATAAATATTTGTGTGTGTATGCTTTGAATATTTTCAATAAAAACTTTGAATAATCATTGTTAGATAGAATTAAAACAGTATTATGATTTATAAATAAAATAATATCTTTATTTCATAAGCACAACCAGTGATTTCATTTAGGCTTTAATAATTTTGTAAAATATATAATCCTGTTCACTAGATGGTAGTGTCATCTCCCTTCTTCCCCCTATTATGGTAACCAAAATTCCATAGAGCCAGATATTGTCAGATGTTCACTGGGGGGCAAATAACCTCTGACTGAGAACCACTGAGCTACTGTAATGTTGATCTCAGCACTGTTTCTAACCAATAAAAAATGAGAAATATAAACATTCTAAAATTAAGAGTATATTAAATTATTATAAATTCATATAGTGTAATACTATTTGGTTAAAAATAAAGTTATAGAAGAACATTCAGTATAAGGAAATCTTTTACATATGGTTAATGGAATTTATATTAAAAATGTTTAAAAAATATATGTGCCTATAATAAAAATTTAAGAGATAATGTTAACAGTAGTGGTTTTCTACTTAGGTGATAACATTAAATATATTTTTTGCTTTATTTATACTTTACAAAGCATTCTACTATAATACTGTACTACTTTTTTAATCAGAATATGAGTAATATTTGTGTTGTTACCTTCAAATTATTGAAGGGACATTTCTGAAAATTGTGACCAAAGAATGAGTTACTTTGAGGGATAATCTCAATTTGCAGTTCAAGTTGAGTCATATTACCAAGATAGCTGCCCACATGATCTAATGATAAATTGATATGAATTGGAGATGATACTCTGGAAGGCATGGCATAATTTTTAATGAACCATATCAGGTGGTACAAATTGCCTCTGTCCCTCCCTCCCTCCTTCCTTCCTTTTTTCCAAGAACAGTCACTAATAGCTTCTGGTTTCCTTTGAATTTTCTTCTTATTTTTGAAGGGTATAAAGCACAAAAGAGCCTTATTTATTTTGGTTTTGCTCTCTCAATAGCCAAATGTGAAAACATTAGCAATGGAGAACTTTAAAAATGATTGATGAGTTTATTTTACCTTGAGCCAGAATATATGTTCAGAACACATATCTATATGGAGAACCAGTCCACAATCTAACTTGGAATATGAAACAAACAATATTGTTCAATCTAATATCATTTATGACACACTTGCTTTTTTGATTCCCCCCTTCCTTTGGCCATTTGGAAAAATATTCATTCATACATTTCCTTTCATAAATTTTGCAGCAAAATCATAAGAGAAAATCCATTATTCAACCTTGACTTTATTTAGCAATGACAGGATTCATGTTTTGTTCAAATGCTCACAATCCCTGCTAACTGTATTCTAAGAGCCCTGGTGGGTATGACTATTTAATCATTATAATTTCTCATATGACTGTCTTCTTAGCCTTTATTTGCCATAACTTCCTCAAGGCTTGCTTGAACATCACCAGATCTAGCAGCCTCTTAAGATGACTGACTATGGGTTATTTAATTACAAACTGCAAAATCGAGCCTGTTAGCATGAAGTAAAGAGCAATAATTCCCTTACCTGTATCTCCAAGGGACACACAAATCTTTAAAAGTTGTGTGGGAGGCCTCAACATAAATGCAATATATACTCCTGCAAAATCATAGCTACCCCCAAAGACATTTAAATCAAACTCCATTAACATCTGGTTTTCTATAAATCAAAACTTTAAATGTTGTGCTTAAAGGACCATTTTCCATTTTAAAGAAGAATTTTAATGAAGAAAATAGAGTAATTTAAAAAAAAATGTGTTGGGCTTCATCTGGACACACTCCCCTGATAGCCTTGCTAATACATTCTTTTCAATGGCATATCTTTACAGCCTAGGAAATTCTAACTTATTTTAGATAACTTGTAAATCTCTCTCCTTTGAAGGACTGACAAGAGGACTCTCTTGATATTTATCAAAAGGCTATAGATCTTGGATTGAAGTGAGGTGGACTTGCCTTTCTTTCTTCAGTAATGTGAAAACTTACTTCATTGCTGAAATATCACTAGTGTCCCCAACACCATGCTTCCTCAGTCTTCAAATAGATCACTTAATAAAGTAACAGAAAAAAAGGGAAAATAATATACTTCTGTCCATGGTAGACTCAGACTATGTGGTTTGTTATTGAAATGTGTTGCAACAGACTCAACTTTATTCTATAACTGCATACTTTTTTTAAAAAAATGATATACCTCTAAATGCTTGCTAAAAGGTTAAAAATGTGTTGCTTCAATATTTTTCTACATTTCTCCTTCACCTCTGAAAAACTGCTAGGAGAATCTGGAGAACTTTAACCTCCTCAGTTGTTAATGAGCAGTTACTTGGACATTCTTTTTAGCGCAGTGCATTTGTAAGTACCTTTGACAATGGCAGCGAGTTAAAGAACACATGGGTAGGATGGATAAGAAGGCCTCCACTTTGACAGTGTTATTCAAGGCAGTGATGTCTAATGAGTGACAACATAAAAGGACACGGAAGCTCAGGAATGAATATTTACCCTAGTGTAAAATTACTTCTCAAACATAATTGAAGCTTGTTCACCTTCTGGCTCTATTATTTTCTTCTTTGGTTCATTTCATTTTCATATTAAAATAGAGTTGGGGGACTGAAGACAAAGGGAAAGGAACAGGAAGAAATGGCATCACAGGTCACAGAGTGTGTGCTATTGCTCTACTTGTACCCACTTCTAATAACTGGTTGGTTTATTAAACCGTGATTTCCAAAATTGACTGTACATGTGAACTGAGGATTTTGTTAAGATGGATATCCTGATTTTATAAATCTGGACTGGAGACTGAGTTCCTGCATTCTTCATAAGGTCCTAAGCAATGCTGCTGCTGTTCCTGGCCTGGGGACAATTCATCAAATATCAATGTTGTAAAAGTCTGATGCATTAGAGTCTGAATTCTATCTGACTTTAAACCATTCAAGTAAAGTCGTATTCCCCTAGATTAAAAATAAGAGAACAAAACTCATAGGCAGAACAAATATCAAATCAAGGCACATTTAGCTGGTGTGCTCTCTTCTTTAATTCACAATTCATTTAATCTTAATAAAAATTCCAGGAGCTAGGGATCATTATTCCAATTTTTCAGATGAGGAGACTGAGGAATAGAAGTATTAAGGAGCCTGCTCAAAGTCACATGCCTACAAAGGAATGGAACAACAATTTGCACAGAGATTTCATGTCTTCTTATCCAGCTACTTAGTATGGCATCTTATGAATATCCAGCTACTTAGTATGGCATTTTATGAATAAAAGGCCTTGCAGCCATAAGAACATGTTTGATTCTTACAATGTAAATCCTGTGAGAAAAGTAGACCTTATTATCTTTATTTTGTAGATGAGGAAAGTAAGGCAGGAAAGATGAAATGGCACAGGCAGAAGCTCCTGCAGTTAATTAGCAACAGAGCTAGAGCTGTCACTGATCCTTCTGACCTGGTCCTCTTCTTTCTTTTATCGTTAATCATGCTACTCAACGGTAATAAATTTGTAGATTAGAATGAAAACAATAGCAACAATCAGTAATCTGCTCCAGAAATTTCCAATAAAGAAAAATTGCATTATTTACACACTAAACCCATTAAAATAACTTTTAAATTTGAGACATAAGTATTTAACTCTTAGTTCAGGTTCAAATATTTCAAAATTTGAATCATCAGTGATTCCCAATTCTACAGAGATATCCCAGGTTGGGGGACTACCAAGGTCATGAATTATACCATGATAGTAGTAATAGCTTTTGTAATTACCTTATTTTTATCCCCATACTTTAAATGATGAATTGTTTTTTCTTGGTTTTAAAAGTCTATCTTGAGTGACTGGAAGTAAAACCCATTTCAGACAAATCTGGTTTAGTTTACTTGACAAAAATAATATCCAGCTGACTCTACAGGTTACTATAATTTCTGTATCTTCAAATGTCCACTCTCCTGATTCTTTTCTATCAGTATTTAACCATAAATGTTTTTCTCTCACAGTGAAATAAGACTCTCCTTTTAACCCACGTTGTTATATACCACTTGATATATACCACTTTTCTCCAGAGACAAACAGCCTTCAAGATCTGTCTATATTCACTGTCTCCATTTTTTTCTTATTCCACTATAATTCAGAATCTGCCCTCATTACTCCATTGGAACTGCTATTTCTGAATTAACTCTCTGTACCCACTTGACTTTTCTGTTACATTTGACATAATTATGTCTCCTTTCCCTTGTGAAATGATCTTCTTCCCTGGTCTCTGAAGTTAAAAGTCTCTATTGAGTTTCTTCTAGTTTCCATGTTTGTTTTAACAGCTTCCACTGTAGATTCCTCTCCATATATTCAGTTCTCAATGGTTCAACAGATATTTATAAAGACATACTTTGTTCTTTGTATTATATTGGGGGTTGAGGATAAAATGTTCCTAATCTTTTGGAACTTCCATTCTAACAGGGAGCAGGCCATATAAGTCAGACTGTCTAGGCTTTTCCGAGGGAAGGATGGTATGGATGAAAACTGAAGGGTGAGAAGGAATTGGTGATGTGAAAAGAGATGGGAAGAACATTCTATACATGAGGAATAAAAGCCCAAATCCATGAACCAAGAGGAGCAATCAGGGGACAGGAGTAAGTTGAAGAGGCTAGTAGACACATGCTAAAAATTTTAGTTTTACAGGTAGGAAGCTTTGAAAAGTTTTAAGTGGCTGAGGAACATGACCAGATCTGCATTTTTGAAGGATATGAAAAATCATCTGGCTCTGATGTAGAGAAGCAATGGACAATATAAAAGTAGATTAAGTCAATGAGATCACTCAAAGGCAATCAGAGTGGTCCAGCCTGTAATTGATATTGTTTAGCAACAGAGATTGAGAGAGTAAAGGCTAGATTAGTTATGAGGATTGAAGAAAGGGAAAAATTCAAAAATGGCTTATGTTATAAATTATTATTATTATTTGTGTGGAAGTGGGTTAGAGGGATCTAGACAGTTTAGGAGATTAACATTACTAGTACAGGGAAATGGACACTATTTCCATTATAATAAGAAGAGGAAATGAATAAGTAAGGATGCTGGCAAATTTGTAGGCTTCGAGTCAGGAAGGTGAATGAATTTTTATCTGGTAGTTCCTATGTTTACTGAGAAAGAGAGAGGTAAATTTGACTCCTGAAATTGAAAAGGAACATGATTGCCATTGCAAGGGAAAAGAGTTGAAAGAACAGTTGAAAATCAAACTAGGCAAATTTAGAAAAAATGCTGGCTAATATGTTTTTATTCCAAAGCTGAAAGATAATTCTTCATCAAGGAAAAGCCTTCTTACTCCACACAGAAAAACATCACTCTTTCCATTCTTTTGAAAAATTTAGGGGGACTTTTGGAGAAACATTGGGGGTAAAGGGAAATATGGTAATTATTTTTCTTTCTCAGCTATACTGAGGCTGGCAATCAGGGAAGCATAGTATACATATGACAAATATTGAAAAGTTTTATACTGATTCACTACCATGGGCCCACTTAAAAGAAAATTTAAAAAATACTTGTTCAAAATGAATTTTTTCTAGGAAAGCAGTTGAGTATTGGTAGAAATGAGTATATAAAATTTGGCAAAAATTTATAAACACCTCTTAATAATAAAGGGTATAGTTTGGAAGTGAGAGCAAGTTCTGGAAAGTTTTTACTATTGAGTTTAATAGCAATCAACATGTTCAGAGTCAAATCTTGGAAGACATCCATTGAAAGCAACATTAGGAAGGGGTTGGGGGTAATCACAATAGTATTGGGGCATTGGGATGGTGATATTTGCTACGGACAACTGAGGGCTCTCATACCATCAACACATACAGAGAAGAATATGTACAGAGACCATATTCCTCATAACTCACTTTTTCTTCCTGCTTCTCTCTGGCTGCCAAATCAGTGACAAGATAAACATGTATCATCTGCCCTTCCTCCAAAGTATTGTTGGTATCTAATTATATCTAGGCCAATCTAATGGCCTTCAGGAATCAAAGAGTTTATGATGTAGAAGGAATCCTCTCACTAGGTCAGGGAGAGCCAACTGAAATTGCATGGATAGTGATTAGTATAAAGTCCAATAGAAAACTAGTGAAAAGAGATTATGTACAAGAAAAGATAAAATGGCATAGCATAATTTTGATGACATCGATTTCAAAAGACAGATAAATATTAGTAGTATATGATATGATATGTTCTCAGTACATTTTAAGATAATATAACTATAGGAAATAAGATATATGATATAAAATGTGATAAAAATGAAGGAAGGGAAATTTAAAAATGCTAGATACAAAGCTTAATAGAGAAATAAAAAATATTCAGCATATTAAAACATGTATTAAAAACATTTATGAGGAAATTTGACACTGTAAAGTCCATTAGGATGAAAGAAAACTTGAGTTTTCTCTATTATACTGAGAGGAAATAGAAAGAGATAAAAATATGAGAAATTGTAAATGTGGAGTAAAGAGAGTATAGACCCATCAGTGAAGATAATCATATAGCTGAAGATCAGATAAAAAATTAAACAGAAACAGTAACAAAAAAATGTAGCAACAGAAATGTTTTTCTAGAAAAATAAAGACTTGGAATTTAGATAAATAATTGAGAAACATCCAAAAATATATGATTTTCTAACTATGGGAAAGATATAAAAAATATCTTGACTCCATTTGGCTTTGTATATGTTTTGATTTAGAAAGCAATGTTAATGTGTGAATTGGAATTAAAGAAAATTTTCATTGATTCATGATACCTTGTGAAAAAAATGTCTTAATCTCCACCTACAAACTTTGGCTTCCTGTGTAAACTAGGCCAATAGGACCAGTAATAATTATGATACCACTTACCACAGCATATTTTATGAATGAATAAGGTAAGAAGACAAAATGTTTCTCTTTCTGAATATAAACATCTTAGTATTGCTGTAGTTCAGCCCATATATTTTTGACTGATGTTTTGATTCAGAAATTGACACATATTCTTGTTAAATATAAGCAATCATTAAATTTGCAGCAACACATAAAACAATTTGAGATGCATAACTAACAAAATATGTATCCATTGTATACCACATGTATATAAGAGAAGAATGTTCAGATGTTGTGAATGTCCTACCCAGGGACAATATTATAAGGGATGGACTGTTTGGGTCACTCTCTTTCTTATCTTTTATTCCTAAAAAATAGGCCTTGGATAATTGTTTAAATGCCTCTTCTTATTTAGGCTGATCTGTGAATAGATCAGAAAACAAATGTAATAAGTATTTGGATTAATTCTATAGCTAAGTTAGGAATCTTCTGGAAAAACTGGTTAATCAGACAGATTTTTTTTACAAGACAGGTTCTTAGCATTTTTAGCTTTCATTACTCTATGATAAAAAATCAGCTCCTAATTCTCAATGTCTTACAGCAACAAATATTTTCTTTTCAATCATGTTACATTTTGACTTGAGTCTTTCTCCATGGTTCTTTTTCTTATAGTACTAGGGGTTGAACCCAAGACATTCAACATACATGGTAAACACTTCCACTCAGCCACATCCCCCAGCCTTATTCCTTCCTTATTCCTTGTGTCTTATCCATTCCAGGATCACTTCTGAAGCATCAGCCTCTATATGGAATAGATATTCCTCATTTCAATGGGAATAAAGAAAGGACTAGAACACTTAAAAGCTTTTTTCCTGCTTTTGCTCAATTGTAAAGTATAAATAGTCCATGGGCATTATTTTGGCCAAATTGACTTATTTGCTCACACCTTACAACAATGGAGAAGGGACATATATACCCTTCTCACAGGACATTCCTGAAAATCACATGGCAACGGATTGGGATACATAATTCTCTCACAGGAGGGGCAAATAAATGTAAAATCAACCATACTTTGCAAAATCAAATGCAAAAGCATGGCAATCATAATGTATGAAAGAAGAGAAGAAATATAAGATCAATATCTCTTATTGATAAAAATACATTGGATAAATAAATACAACTATGTGTTTTCTATACAAAATAAGAAGAACAATGAAGTCAGAAAAATTAAAGGAATTATTAAATCTTTTTCATGCAAATGTAAATAAGAATAAACCATTGTCAAACAAAATAGAATATTTCATACCAATTAGTACAGAAAAAAATCCAGATTATTAGATGGCAAAAATGTTACTCAACTCATTATCTTATTTTTTGCATTTGTTTGTTTATTTTGGTATTTGGAATGAAACCCGGGGGCACTTAAACATTGAGCCACATCCACAGCCCTTTTTTATTTTTTGTTTTGAGACAGGGTTGCTGAAGGCCTAAGTTGCTGAGGCTGGCTTTGAACTTGCAATCCTCCTGCCCCAGCCTCCAGAGCTACTGAGATTACAGGCATGTGCCACCACACCCAGTACAAGATCTTTTATTAACACCAAAATCAAAGGGCCTGATAGATCTACAAGAGTTTTCAGGAAACCATGATTTCACCTAGTACTTAAAATAAAATTGCCAGAAACTGACCAGGTAGTAATCAGTATGTGACAAGTTCCAGATAGAGAATTTTCAAAAGCTATTTTAAGGAAACTAGCTGAACTTGAAGAAAACACAGAGAAATATTTCAATGTCACAGAGACACTTAACAGAAAAATGGAAGCAATTTTTTTTTTGGTACTGGGGATTGAACTCAGGGGCACTCAACCATTGAGCCACATCCCCAGCCCTATTTTTTTCCCAGCCATATTTTGTATGTTATTTAGAGACAAGGTCTCACTGAGTTACTTAGTGCCTCACTTTTTCTGAGGCTGGCTTTGAACTGGTGATCCTCCTGCCTCAGCCTTCTGAGCCACTGGGATTACAGATGTGTGCCACCACACCTGGCAATGGAAGCAATTTTTAAAAAGTCAAACAGAAAGTCTTCAGCTGAAAAATATTCTCACTGAAATTAGAAATGCAGTGGAAGGTGTCAATATCAGGAAGAAAGGTCTAAATTAGCAAAATAAATATACCAAAAATTATAAAAGTATTGCCACATAGATTGTTCACTTACATCCCTAAAACTCACAGATGAACACGTAAATGTATATATATGTACACACCAACACACATAAGAAATGACAATCTTTCCCAAATCTTACCCCAATTAAAAAAAGAATGAATAAACACATCAATATAAGCAAATAGTCATAATACTACTATATTTCATTTCAGTAAACATTCAAAGTTTAAAAAATAAATAAATAACCCAATTAAAAATGGGCAATAGACCTAAAATAGGCACTTCTTAAAGGAAAACATACAAATGGCCATCAGGTAGATGAAAAAATGCTCAACATCACTAATAATCAAGGATATAAAAGTAATACCACTATGAGATATCACTTACCTCAGTAAGAATGGCTAGTATCAAGCAGATTAAAGATTACAAGTGCTGGGGAGGATGTGGAGAAAAGGAAACACTTGCACACTGATGGGGATAATGTAAATTAATAAATCCATCATGGGAAACAGTATGGAATTGACTCAAAACAGTAAAAATGGAACTATTATATAATCCAGCAATTCTACTCTTATGTAGGAACAAAATCATTAAGTTATTTTATAAAAGAGACATCTGCTACATCCATTATCATTGCAGCAATAGTCACAATAGCCAAGAAAAGGAGACAACATAAGTGCCCATTAACTGATGAATGGATAAAGATGATGTGGTATATATATCCAATGGAATACTTTTCAGCCTTTAAAGAGAATGAAATCTTGTCATCTGTGACAACATGAACGAAGCTGGAGATCATTATGTTAAGTGAAATAGTCTGCCACAGAAAGACAAGTACTGTATGATCTCACTCATATGTAGAAGTCTAAAAATTGATCTCAGAGAAGTTGAGAATAGAAGAGTAGTTAGCAAAGGCTGCCAGAGGGTATTTTAGGGGTGAGGTGAGGGATGCAGAAAGTTTGATCAATAGGCACCAAATTATAGTTAGATAGGAACAAGAATCTCTGAGTTACTATTGTACAGTATGGTGACTATAGATAACAATTGTGTACTATAGATTTCCAAAAGCTAGAAGCTAGATGTTTGAAAGGTTTTACAATCAAGAAATGATTGAGGAGATGTTTAACCTGATTTAAATTTTAAGCAATGTATTCATATATTAAACATTTCATGTTACTCCCATTAATATGTTTTTGTGTATCAGCTAAAAAGAAAAAGAAAAAAAAGTGAATGAATTGTCATGATAATTTTGAAAAAGGACTTGTGTTGACAGTGAAGTTCATACTGCCAACAAAGTTTTAAATATACCAGTGAAACAAATGCAAAAATAGTAAGTTAAATGAAATAACATAAATGGCTTAGTAACATACCCAAACACATAAAAGTCTTTGGCATGCGATTCATAAAATTTTCAGTGAGGAAAGGGGCAATAAGTTATTCTGAGAAAATTGGTTATTATTTGGGGGATTAAAAATACATTCTATGTTAAGAAGCATCAGAAGGGCTGGAGTTGTGGCTCTGTGGAAGAGCACTTGCCTAGCATGTGTGAGCCACTGGGTTCAATTCTCAGCACCACATATAAACAAACAAATAAAGATCCATCAATAACTAATAAAAATTCTTTAAAAAAAGAAGCATCAGAGACAATTTAACAGGAAATGACAAAATATTTTCAACAATTTTAATTACCTTAATACACTGAGGCTTTAAAATATAAAAGAATCACTACTTACAAAAATTGGTTATTGGAGATCTAAGATGGCGGATTAGAGGAGATCTCGTTACTGGCATGACTTCGAGTGAGTGGTCAGACGCTCTCTCTCATAGGAGCCCCCATCCATGAATTTAAGCTTTATGGAGCCTGTGATAGGATTTTAAACAGTAGTTGGTTACAAACACAGTCCAGAACGCGGGAAAATCCGAGTCGCTCCATGCTCGGAAACAGGCCAGCAGTGCAGCAGCCTGGAACCCGCCATAGACAGGTGGAATTGAGTGCTGTAGGGTTCTGGCAGTGTAGAGACGCAGAGTTTCAGATCCTTTGGAGATAGAGCACGCCAGACTGTGACCCGTGTCTTTGCAGGGAACCAGACCGAAGACTGAAGTCTGGACTTAGTGGAAAAACATTCCAGTTCCCTCCTCCTCACCAGAAACCCCGGTGTGGAAACAGGCGGTCGCCATCTTGGAAAATCTACCTTATCAGCTTTGGGCCGATTTAACAGGCAGCGAGATTGGCCTCCGAACAGGTGTATGATTCCCAGTGCCCCCCTCCATCCAGCTGTGATTATTCAAAAACTTTCTCGCCAGCTCTCAGTGGGCGTGAATTTCAGAGCCCATGAAACTGAAAAGGTGTCTGATCTCCAACTCCCCCTCCCCCCAGCTGTGATAACCAAAACCTTTCTCACCAGCTCTCAGTGGGCGTGGCTATCAGAGGGAATAAGTCAGAACAGGTTGCCCCTTTCCAACTCCTCCTAACCCCAGCTGTGATGACTTGGTGACTTCCCAACACAGAGGTAGCCCTCAGTTGATCAGGAGCGTGGGCAGCCAGGGCACTGCATGCCCAGAGTGAACCCAGGGCTGTGGAGAAGAGTCCCAGTAATTGGGGCCTGGTGGGCAGGAGAAGTGTTGGGGACAGAGACTGGGAACAATCCAAAGACACCAGGATTGGAGAGGCACCTGGCAGGTGAGCGAGAGCCACCTCACACGGATTGCTTCCTCCACCCTGAGGGTAGAGACTCAACCTGAAATGCACAATGCCACCTACTGGAAGAAAAGAAAACAGGATTCTAAGAATGCATTTTTTTTCTTTCTTTTTTGGTTCTTTCCTTTTTGCTTTTTATCTTTTTCTTATCTCCTTTCGTCTCTTTTTTCATTCCTTTTCCTCTATCTTTTTTTCTTCTTCTTTTCTTTTTACTTTTCATCCTCCTTCTCTTCCTCTCCCAACCTCCCAAGCGTTACTATTTCTACTATGTGTAATTTACTAAATGCAAATAGATGAATGTTTCTATGCTTCTTATAGTCCTCCCAAGTACTTAGCTACCCCAAAATACCTCCTGTGTATTCTCCTGTTAATAACGCCCCCTGCACTAGAGCTCTCCTCCAAAGTAGCTAAGATATATTAACCCCCATATCCCACCATCTTTCCTCCTAAACATAAAGCCGAACACCTGACCCTCAGTTCTCTGTACGCCACCAGAATCTGTATATCTTTTATGAAGCTAATGAATTTATTTTAAATTACAATTGAATTCAATATCTCTACACATTGTCTCCCATCACAAAGGAGAGATCTCAAAACTATACAAAAGCAATACAAATCTATAGGAGAAAATAATAACACAGCAGTCACACAGAGCTGAAAAGAAACATGAGCAACATGAAAAGAAAAACAAGGAAAAAAAGGAACACAAACAATGCAGGACAACTCAACAATAGAGGAGTTGATAGCTACAGCAGAAAGAATGTCAGAGAAAGATTTCAAGATATACATGACTCAGATGATCTGGAATCTCAAGGAAGACCTTATACAGCAAATGCAGACAATGAAAGATCACTTTGACAATGAATTACATAAACAAATCCAAGAAGCAAAAGATCAACTCTACAGGGAGATAGAGATTATACAAAAAACAAAACAAACAACAACAACAACAAAAAAAAAAAACAACCAAACAAACAGAAATTCTGGAAATGAAGGAAATTATAAACCAAATGAAAATCTCAAATGACAGTATCACCAGTAGAGTAGAACAAGTAGAATTCAGAACATCAGACAACGAAGACAAAATATATCATCTCGAAAAGAGTATAGACAGCTCAGGAAGACTGGTAAGAAGCCACGAGCAGAACATCCAAGAAATTTGGGATAACATATAGAGACCAAATTTAAGAGTTATTGGGATAGAGGAAGGTATATGGGTCCAAACCAAAGGAATGAGCAATCTGTTCAATTAAATAATTTTAGAAAACTTTCCAGACATGAAGAATGAAACGGAAACCCAAAAGTACAAAACGCCGAATGTACAAAATCACAAGAGATCCACACCAAGACACATTATAATAAAAATGCCCAACATACAGAACAAGGAGAGAATTTTGAAATCCACAAGAGAAAGGAAGCAGAATACATTTAGGGGTAAACCAATTAGGTTAACAGCTGATTTTTCAACACAGACTCTGAAAGCTAGAAGATCCTGGAACAATGTATTTCAAATGCTGAAAGATAATGGGTTCCAACCAAGAATCTTGTATCCAGCAAAATTAAGCTTCAGGTTTGATGATGAAATAAAAACCTTCCATGATAAACAAAATTAAAAGAATTTGCAGCTAGAAAAGTGGCACTTCAAATAATCCTGGACAAAATATTACATGCAGAGGAAATGAAAAACAACAATGAAAATCAACAGTGAGAGGTAGTACAGTAAAGGGAAAAACTAATTGAAGAGGAAAAACAAATCAAGTTAAATAACAAAAATAAACAAACATGGCTGGAAGTAGAAACAATATCTCATTAGAAACCATATCTCAATAGTAACCCTAAATTTTAATGGCTTAAACTCACCAATCAAAAGACATAGGCTAGAGAATGGATTTTTAAAAAGATCCAACAATATGCTGCCTACAGGAGACTCATCTGATAGGAATAGATATACAGGCTGAAGGTGAAAGTTTGGGAAAAATCATACCATTCACATGGACTTCAGAAGCAAGCAGGGGTGTCCATACTGATATCAAATAAAATAGACTTCAAGTGAAAGTTAATCAAAAGGGATAAAGAGGGACACTACATACTGCTAAAGAGAACCATTCACCAACAAGACATAACAATCATTAATATATATGTCCCAAACAATGGTGCAGCTAGGTTCATCAAAAAACTCTCTCAAGTTCAAGAGTCAAATAGACCACAACACAATAATAATGGGTGATTTTAACACACCTCTCTCACCACTGGACAGATCTTCCAAACAAAAGTTGAATAAAGAAACTATAGAACACAATAACACAATTAATAACTTAGACTTAATTGACATATATAGAATATATCAACCAACATCAAGCAGATACACTTTTTTTCTCAGCAGCACATGGATCCTTCTCAAAAATAGACCATATATTATACCATAGGGCAACTCTTAGTAAATATAAAGGAGTAGAGATATTACCATGCATTTTATCCAATCATAACGGAATGAAATTGGAAATCAATGATAAACTAAGGAAGAAAAATTCTGACATCACATGGAGAATGAACAATATGATACTGAATGAACAATGGGTTACAGAAGACATCAAGGAGGAAATTAAAAAATTCATAGAGGTAAATGAAAACGCAGACATAATATATCAAAATCTCTGGGACACTATGAAAGCAGTACTAAGAGGAAAATTCATTGCATGGAGTTCATTCCTCAAAAGAAGAAAAAGCCAACAAATAAGTGATCTCACATTACATCTCAAAGCCCTAGAAAAAGAGGAACAAATCAGCAGCAAATTCAGTAGAAGGCAAGAAATAATTAAAATCAGAGCTAAAATCAATGGAATTGAAATAAAAGAAACAATTGAAAAAAATGACAAAACTAAAATTGGTTCTTTGAAAAAATAAATAAGATTGACAGACCCTTAGCCATGCTAATGAAGAGAAGAAGAGAGAGAACCCAAATTACTAGCATATGGGATTAAAAAGGCAATATCACAACAGACACTATAGAAATACAGAAATTAATTAGAAATTATTTTGAAACCTTATACTCTAATAAAATAGAAGATAGTGAAGGCATCCATAAATTCCTTAAGTCATATGATCTTCCCAGATTGAGTCAGGATGATATACACAACTTTAACAAACCAATATCAAGTGAGGAAATAGAAGAAGCCATCAAAAGTTTACCAACCAAGAAAAGCCAGGACTGGACAGATATACAGCCAAGTTTTACAAGACCTTTAAAGAAGAACTAATATCAATACTCTTCAATCTATTTCAGGAAATAGAAAAAGAGGGAGTACTTCCAAATTCATTCTACAAGGCCAACATCACCCTGATTCCAAAACCAGGCAAAGACACTTCAAAGAAAGAAAACTTCAGACCAATATCTCTAATGAATATAGATGCAAAAATCCTCAATAAAATTCTGGCAAATTGGATACAAAAACATATCAAAAAGATCGTGCACCATGATCAAGTGGGATTCATCCCCGGGATGCAGGTTGGTTCAACATACGGAAATAAATAAATGTAATTCACCACATCATAAAAACCAAATGATCATCTTGATAGACGCAGAAAAAGCATTCGACAAAATACAGCATCCCTTTATGTTCAAAACACTAGAAAAACTAGGGATAACAGGAACTTACCTCAACATTGTAAAAGCTATCTACACTAAGCCTCAGGCCAGCATCATTCTAAATGGAGAAAAACTGAAGGCATTCCCTCTAAAATCTGGTACAAGACAGGGATGCCCACTCTCACCACTTCTATTCAACATAGTTCTTGAAGCACTGGCCAGAGAAATTAGACAGATGAAAGAAATTAAAGGAGTAACTATAGGAAAAGAAGAACTTAAACTAGCACTATTTGCTGATGATATGATTCTATACCTAGAAGAACCAAATGCCGAATATCTTCTCTGATATAAGGGGGGTGACTCAAATTGGGGTAAGGAGGAAGAGCATGAGAAGAAGATTACCTCTAGATAGGAAAGAGAGGTGGGAGTGAAAGGGAGGGAGAAGTGGAACTGCATGGAAGATGGAAGGAAACCCTCATCGTTATACAACACATGTATGAAGATGTGAGAAATAAAAGAATTGCATCACCTTAGATTGGGTAGAGAGAAGTGATGGGAGGGGAGGGTAGGGGAAGGGGTAAAGGAAGGATGTAGAATAAAATAGATGTTATTATTGCTGTGTGTATGTATATGTGACTGCATGACCAATGTGATTCTTCAACCTGTACACTCAAAAAAATGAGAAATTATATCCCATCTGATTCAAATGTATGATATGTCAAGATCATTGTGCTGTCATGTGTAACTAATTAAAACAAAGAAAAAAATTAAAAAAAATTGGTTATTTATCCTTGAAAATGAATAGACAACTCACAATGGAAAAAAGTTTAAATAGATAATAGATGTATATTATTAAATTGAACATAAACCAAAGGAGCATAAATTATACTATTGAGATCTCATTTCTGTCTCTAAAAGAATTTTTTAAAAATGATTACTTTATTGCCTTGGGAACATCATTTATTGGGTTAAAACAGGTATATTTTTTTCTGGGAGGTAATTGGTCTGTGTGTGTTAAAAGCTTAAAGTATGACATAATGACTTTCATTCTAGGAATTTAAAATAATCAAATATTTAAACCAAGATTGAGTTTTAGGAATATTCATCATGGTGCTACTTAAAATAGCCAAATCCAGGGAACAACTTTAATGACTAATAAAGAAAATTAATTTAATATATTAATTTAATAAATCATTACATGCTATGCAGTACTATAAAAGCCATAGCTTATACAAAATCATGGCATTTGCAGGTAAATGGATGGCATTAGAGAAAATAATGCTAAGTGAAGTTAGCCAATCCCAAAAAAACAAATGCCAAAAGTTTTCTCTGATATAAGGGGGGGTGACTCAAAGTGGGGTAGGGAGGGAGAGCATGGGAGGAAGATTATTTCTAGATAGGGAAGAGGGGTGGGAGGGAAAGGGAGGGGGAAGGGGATTAGCAAGGATGGTAGAATGTGATGGTCATCATTATACAAAATACATGTATGAAGATTTGAATTTGGTGTCAACATACCTTATATACAAACAGAGATATGAAAAATTGTGGTATATGTGTGTATTAAGAATTGTAATGCAAAAAACAGTACATGTATAATGGCATAAAAAAGGATTAAATGTGTATAAATGGTCACAATATGATTGTCAATGTATCCTTTGGATTACAAAGTTGCATCTACAATATGAACCAAACTAATGTTAAAAATTTGCATATGTGTGTACTAAGAAAAATCTGAAAAGGAGATTCAACATGGCGGCGGGCGCTGAGAGATCAATTCTTTGACCTCTTCAGCTGCGCAGGCAAAGGGAGTCTTAAACCGACTGAATGCTGTTTGCTCAGGATCACTTGGCAATGCTGGGCTGAAGTGGACCTAGGGTGAGCAGTTTGCGCCCCTCAGAGCCCACACGGAGCTCAGAGCGGGTGAATTCAGGCTGCCCGCACGCAGTCTCTGGTTGATTGTCTGCATCTCGCCGCCAAACTGTCGTGACTCAGTGCTACAGACGCTCCAGCGGAATAGAGAAACAACTCTTCGGTTCCTCCATGAACCTTTTGAGGTGATGCCAACCGAGCCACCATAGGCAGCAGGCCCAGAATTGAGGTGGGACCTGGGAGAGTTGGACCAGACCCACCCTTAGCATCGGACACCCTGGCAAAGAGAACAAACAGCTGCCCTTTGCATTGGACACCATTATGGCAGAGAACTGACGTCACCAGAATTCGGTGGAGGGGATAGCTTCATCGAAACTGGCGACTGCAGGTGTGTGACCCCCGGGCCCATCATCTCCACACAGTGGGGAAATCTCAAGGCTCCCCCCAGCGGTCCTGTGAGTGCGATTGTCAGACCGAGGGAGTCAGGAGCGGCACCTGACCCCCGGCTACCGCTCCCACGAGTGCTGACAACCGAGGTCTCTTGCACTAGCTCCCGGGGGCATGGCTACCGGAGGGGAAGCAGGCAAAATAAGCTGACAGTTCCCAGCCCTGCGCTCCACAACCTTGGGGTCTGGAGAAATGGCAAACAGAGAGAGTGTGCCCAGTAGTTCAAAAAATAGGGCTCCCGGGAGCGGCAGACCCGGTGTGTAGTCAGTTTTATGGTGAACGCCACACATGAGTGGGGCCTGGCTGGAGGAAAAGCAGGGAAGTAGCTGGAGACCTGGAAAGGCCCTGGGTGCCCAGGATTGGAGATCCGCCCAGTAGGGGAGGAGGAGCCGCCTCACAGGGATTGGTTCCTGCGTTATCGAGGAGAGAAGGTTGGCCTGGTGGGCACAGCTCCACATACTGGAAGAGAAGTTAATCGAATTTTAAGACTACATTATTTTTTTCTTTTTTCTTTTTTTGTCTTTTCATTTCTTTTCAATTTTCTTATTCACCTTTTCTTGAATTCTACCTATTTACTCTCATTCTCTTTAGCGACTTCTTCCCTCCCCTTTTAATACCTTTCCTCCCAAGCATTACGACACTGTTTATGTGTAATTCACTAAATGTGTATAGGTAAATGTTCCAAGGCATTATATAGTGCTACCAATTCCCTAGCTAAATACTCTGGACCATTCTCCTGTTAATATCCCTTGTAAGTATAGCAATCTTCCAAGGTTGCCAAGATATACCAACCTCTATACCATCACATCACTCGACCTAAACATAAATCCCAAGACCAAACCGCAGATCGCTATATGCCATCAGAATTCGTACGCATTTCATGAAACGAATGAATCTGCTTTAAAGTGCAATAAAATTCTTCATCTCTACTCATAGTCTCCCATCACAAAGGAGAGACCCTGGAGATACACAAAACCAAAATAAATTTATAGGAGTAAACAGTAACTCAGCAGTCAAACAGAGTTGGAAGTTACATGAGCATCATGAAAAAGCAAGGAAGAAAAGGAGTACAAACAATGCAGGACAGCCTAAATCTACAGGAGAACCTGGAGGCATCAGAAAAATGGTCAAGTAAAGAATTCAAGGAATACCTTATACAGATGGAATGGAATCTTAAAGAGGACATGAGACAGCAAATTCAAACAATGAAAGAACACATTGAAAATGAATTACATAAACAGATTCAAGAAGCAAATAAGCAACTTTACCAGGAGATAGAGATTATAAAAAAATCAAACAATAATCCTAGAAATGAAGGAAACTATAAACCAAATTAAAAACTCAAACGAGAGTATCACTAGCAGAGTGGAGCAAGTAGAAGTCAGAACGTCAGACAATGAAGACAAAATATATCATCTTGAAAAGAGTCTAGCCAACTCAGAAAGGCTGGTAAGAAACCATGAGAAAAACATCCAAGAGATATGGGATAACATAAAAAAACCAAACTTAAGAGTCATCAGGATAGAGGAAGGTATAGAGGTCCAAACCAAGGGAATGAGCAATCTGTTGAATGAAATCATTTTAGAAAACTTTCCAGATATAAAAAAGGAAATGGATGTACAAATTCTAGATGCATACAGGACACCGAGCATACAAAATCACAGTAGACCAACTCCAAGACACATTGTTATGAAGATATCCAATATACAGAACAAAGAGAGAATATTAAAAGCTACAAGAGAACGAGGCAGATTACATTCAGGGGTAAACCAATTAGGTTAACGGCTGATTTTTCATCACAGATGCTGAAAGCGAGAAGATCCTGGAACAACGTATTTAAACACTGAAAGACAATGTATGCCAACCAATAATTTTGTATCCAGCAAAATGAAGCTTCAGGTATGACAATGAAGTAAAAATCTTTCACAATAAACAAAATTAAATGAATTTGAAGCCAGAAAAGCAGCGTTGCAAAGCATCTTTAGCAAAAAACTATACGAGGAAGAAATGAAGAACAACAACCAAAACCAACAGTGGGAAGTACCTCAGTAAAGTGAGAGTGGGGGAAAAAAAAGCTAATCATGGACAAAAAAAAAAACAAATTAAAAAAAGATAAATAATCAAACATGACTGGAAGTACAAACCATATATCAATAGTAACCCTAAACATTAATGGCTTAAACTCACCAATAAAGCGACATAGGCTGGTAACCTGGATTAAAAAAACAGATCCAACAATATGCTGTCTTCAGGAGACACATCTGATTGGAAAAGACATACACAGGCTGAAGGGGAAAGGTTGGGAAAAATCATACCAACGTACATGGTCCTCAGAAGCAAGCAGGGGTGGCCATCCTCATGTTGAATAAAATCGACTTCAAGACTAAGTTAATCAAAAGGGATAAGGAAGGACATTATATACTGCTAAAAGGAACCATTCACCAACAAGAGATAAAATTATCAATATTTATGCACCAAATAATGGTGCTGCAATGTTCATAAAACAAACTCTCCTCAAGTTCAAGAATCAAATAGACCACAACAAATAATTATGGGTGACTTCAACACACCTCTCTCACCATTGGACAGATCCTCCAAACAAAAGTTGAATAAAGAAACTATAGAACTCAATAACACAATCAATAACTTAGACTTAACCAACATATATAGAATATATCAAACATCATCGAGTGGATATACTTTTTTTCTCAGCAGCACATGGATCCTTCTCAAAAATAGATCATTTATTATGCCATAGGGCAACCCTTAGTAAATATAAATGTGTGGAGATAATACCATGCATCTTATCTGATCATAATGGAATGAAACTGGAAATCAATGATAAAAGAAGGAAGGAAAAATCCTACATCACTTGGAAAATGAACAATATGTTACTGAATGATCAATGGGTTACAGAGGACATACAGGAGGAAATCAAAAAATTCTTAGAGATAAATGAAAATACAGACACAACATATCGGAATCTATGAGACACAATGAAAGCAGTTTTAAGAGGGAAATTCATTGTCTGGAGTTCATTCTTCAAAAAAAAAAAAAGAAAAGAAAAAACCAACAAATAAATGAGCTCACACTTCATCTCAAAACCCTAGACAAGGAAGAGAAAAACAACAGCAAATGTAGCAGAAGGCAAGAAATAATTGAAATCAGAGCGGAAATCAATGAAATTGTTCTTTTGAAAAAATTGACAAAACTAAAAGTTGGTTCTTCAAAAAAATAAATAAGATCGACAGACCCTTAGCCATGCTAACAAAGAGAAGAAGAGAGAGAACTCAAATTACTAACATATGGGATGAAAAAGGCAATATCACAACAGACAGTACAGAAATACAGAAGGTAATTAGAAATTATTTTGAAACCCTATATTCCAATAAAATAGAAGATAGTGAAGACATTGATAAATTTCTTAAGTCATATGATTTGCCCAGATTGAGTCAGGAGGATACACACAATTTAAACAGACCAATATCAATGAAATAAATAGAAGAAGCCATCAAAAGACTACCAACCAAGAAAAGCCCAGGACCGGATGGGTATACAGCGGAGTTTTACAAAACCTTTAAAGAAGAATTAATACCAATACTTTTCAAGTTATTTCAGGAAATAGAAAAAGAGGGAGCTCTTCCAAATTCATTCTATGAGGCCAACATCACCCTGATTCCGAAACCAGACAAAGACACTTCATAGAAAGAAAACAACATCTCTAATGAACCTAGATGCAAAAATCCTCAGTAAAATTCTGGTGAATCGGATACAAAAACATCAAAAAATTGTGTATCATGATCAAGTAGGATTCATCCCTGGGATGCAAGGCTGGTTCAATATATGGAAATCAATAAATGTTATTCACCACATCAATAGACTTAAAGATAAGAACCATATGATCATCTTGATAGACGCAAAAAAGCATTCGACAAAATACAGCATCCCTTTATGTTCAAAACACTAGAAAAACTAGGGATAACAGGAACTTACCTCAACATTGTAAAAGCTATCTATGCTAAGCCTCAGGCTAGCTTCATTCTAAATGGAGAAAAATTGAAGGCATTCCCTCTAAAATCTGGAACAAGACAGGGATGCCCTGTCTCACCACTTCTATTCAATATAGTTCTTGAAATACTGGCCAGAGTAATTAGACAGATGAAAGAAATTAAAGGCATAAAGATAGGAAAAGAAGAACTTAAATTATCACTATTTGTGGATGACATGATCCTATACCTATCAGACCCTAAAGGTTCTACAAAGAAACTACTAGAGCTAATAAGTGAATTCAGCAAAGTGGCAGGATATAAAATCAACACGCATAAATCAAAGGCATTCCTGTATATCAGCAACAAATCTTCTGAAATGGAAATGAGGACAACCACCCCATTCACAATATCCTCAAAAAAAATAAAATAAAATACTTGGGAATCAACCTAACAAAAGAGGTGAAAGATTTATACAATGAAAACTACAGAACCCTAAAGAGAGAAATAGAAGAAGATCTTAGAAGATGGAAAAATATACCCTGTTCATGGATAGGCAGAACTAACATCATCAAAATGACGATATTACCAAAAGTTCTCTATAGGTTTAATGCAATGCCAATCAAAATCCCAACGGCATTTCTTGTAGAAATAGAGAAAGCAATCATGAAATTCACATGGAAAAATAAAAGACCCAGAATAGCAAAAACAATGCTAAGCAGGAAGTGTGAATCAGGCGGTATAGCGATACCAGACTTCAAACTATACTACAGAGCAATAGTAACAAAAACAGCATGGTACTGGTACCAAAACAGGTGGGTGGACCAATGGTACAGAATAGAGGACACAGAGACCAATCCACAAAATTACAACTATCTTATATTTGACAAAGGTGCTAAAAGCATGCAATGGAGAAAGGATAGCATCTTCAACAAATGGTGCTGGGAAAACTGGAAATCCATATGCAACAAAATGAATCTGAATCCCTTTCTCTCACCATGCACAGAAGTTAACTCAAAATGGATCAAGCAGCTTGATATCATATCAGAGACTCTGTATCTGATAGAAGAAAAAGTTGGCTCCAATCTACATATTGTGGGGTCGGGCTCCAAATTCCTTAATAGGACACCTATAGCACAAGAGTTAAAAACAAGAATCAACAAATGTGACTTACTCAAACTAAAAAGTTTTTTCTCAGCAAGAGAAACAATAAGAGGGGTAAATAGGGAGTCTACATCCTGGGAACAAATTTTTACTCCTCACACTTCAGATAGAGTTCTAATATCCAGAGTATACAAAGAACTCAAAAAATTAAACAATAAGAAAACAAATAACCCAATCAACAAATGGGCCAAGGACCTGAACAGACACTTCTCAGAGGAGTACATACAATCAGTCAACAAGCACACGAAAAAATGCTCACCATCTCTAGCAGTCAGAGAATGCAAATTAAAACCACCCTAAGATACCATCTCACTCCAGTAAGAATGGCAGCCATTATGAAGTTAAACAACAAGTGCTGGTGAGGATGTGGGGAAAAGGGTACACTTGTACATTGCTGGTGGGACTGCAAATTTGGAAAGCAGTATGGAGATTCCTTGGAAAGCTGGGAATGGAACCACCATTTGACCCAGCTATTCCCCTTCTCGGACTCTTCCCCAAAGATCTTAAAAGAGCGTACTGTAGGGATACAGCTACATCGATGTTCATAGGGGCACAATTCACAATAGCTAGACTGTGGAACCAACCTAGATGCCCTTCAATAGATGAATGGATAAAAAATGTGGCATTTATACACAATGGAGTATTATTCTGAACTAAACAATGACAAAATCATGGCATTTGCAGGGAAATGGATGTCATTAGAGCAGATTATGCTAAGTGAAGCTAGCCAATCCCTAAAAAACAAATGCCAAATGTCTTCTTTGATATAAGGAGGGCAATTCAGAACAGAGCAGGGAGGAAGAGCATGAGAAGAAGATTACCATTAAACAGGGATGAGAGGTGGGAGGGAAAGGGAGAGAGAAGGGAAATTGCATGGAAATGGAAGGAGACCCTCATTGTTATACAAAATTACATATAAGAGGAAGTGAGGGGAAAGGGAAAAAAAGAAGAGAGAAATGAATTACAGTAGATGGGGTAGAGAGAGAAGATGGGAGGGGAGAGGATGGGAGGGGGGATAGTAGAGTATAGGAAAGGCAGCAGAATACAACAGACACTAGTATGGCTGTATGTAAAAATGTGGATGCGTAACCGATGTGATTCTGCAATCTGTATATGGGGTAAAAATGGGAGTTCATAACCCACTCGAATCAAATGTATGAAAAATGATATGTCAAGAGCTTTGAAAAAATATGAAAAAACCTAATGCAAAAGTACTAATGCTTATCCCTTAATGGTGGGGCTACAGGGATTTTTTAAAAAAAATTCTTTTTTATTCAATTTTGCCAATTCCAAATCTTCCCTAAATAGTATATTGACATTCATGAATTAAGATATATTTCCTTAAATCTGGGAAGTTTTACAGTTTCACATATTCAGGAAACAGTCTTTTTTAAGGGGATTTATAATATTTATTCCAGATTTTATGGTTTGGATGTGAGGTACACCCAAAAGCTCATGTGACAGAAAATGCAAGATGGTTCAGTGGAGAAATGATTGAATTGTGAGAGCCTTAACCCAATAAGTGGATTAATCACCTGATGGGATTAATTAAGTGGTAACTGAAGGCCGGTGGGATGTGGCTGGAGGAAGTAATTCAATGGGGTGTGGCTTTTGGGGAAATATCTAGCAAGTGGAGCTTTCTCTCTCTGCTTTCTGATCATCATATGAGCTGCTTCCCTCTGCCATACTCTTCTGCCATGATGGAGCTGGCTGTGTATGGCCTGAGATCTTTGAACCTATGAGCCCTTAAATAAATGTTTCCTATACTCTATAATTGTTCTCATTAGGTCTTTAAGCCACAGCAGCAAAAGAGCTGACTAAAGCACAAATTGTATAAAACAAATAAGATGACTTGAGGCTTCTGTATTTATTTTTTGTAGGGATGACATGAGTTATGTAGAGCTGCAGGCAGAGTTTGAAACTTCACAACTGTTTGAAAGGAGAAGTCTTTTGGTGTTACACTAAAAAACCAAAGTTTTGGGGCTTATAAGGTTGAACTCTTCTGTTTTTTCTGTTTCTCATCAGGAAAATGGCAACATAACAATTTAGGGATCAAAAGGATATATATGTTTTGAAAAGATTTATAGAATTTATGAAGGTTCCTCACCTTTGCATATCATTACATATTTTCTCCAAGTTGAAAACTCTTTTCCAAACATGCAATGAACACACAGACTTTGATATAGACAAAACTAATCATCAGGGGAGGTAGCATGAATCAATTTCAATTAAAGTACTTCTTATTTATATCTTTTTTTCTTAATTCCAACCCACCATTTCTTATTTATGCTCCACTTTATTTGGATATGTTTGTCACAGGCTGTTTTAAGATACACTGAAGTCTATCTTTGCCAGTTGTAAGATGCTTAAGTGTAAAGGCTATGCAAAGTCTATGGCTTAATATTCCACTACTTCATGTATAAACTGTGCATACTCAATAAAAATATGTTGAATATATAAAGATTACCAGGTACAGAAGTGCATACTGATCATTTAGAAACTAGTAAACTAAAGAGCATAATTCATCTAACATGGCTAAATTGTCACAGTAAGGAAACTTCTATCACCCATAACAAGATGGGTTACCATTTTACTTATTTTCCCATGACACCTAGCATATTTTGTTTTATAAAGATTGTTGCATTAGTTTATCACTGTCATTCCCAAGACTGTGACTTCTAATTCATTATATATCCTCATAGTCCTAGCATTGAGGGATGCTCACCCCATTGTAAGAGTTCAGTGAATGATTTTTTAAATGAATGAATGAATTTAACTGTAGAAGGAATAATATAGAAAATATAGAATGTGAAAATATGCAAGTGGTACTATAGCATAGTGGAGAGGATCCTGGAACAGCAAGATTTGAATGTGTTATCTTCTACCAATTGGACATAAGACCTTGAATAAGTCACTTATGTTTAAATAGAGGCATCTGGATTAGATGATTTCTTTTCTTTCATTTTTTAGGGAGAGGGTACCTGGACTTGATCCCAGGGGCACTTAACCATTAATACACATCCCCAGTCTTATTTATTTAGTTTTATTTTGAGACAGGGTCTTGCTAAGTTGCTTAGGGCCTGGCTAAATTGCTGAGATTGTCTTTGAATTTGTGGTCCATGTGCCTCAGCCTCCTGAGCCACTGGGATTACAGGAAGGGGCCACATGCCCAATTGGATTAGATGATTCTTGGAGCTTCTTTCATTTTTTGGCAACTTGGAATTAGAATTTAACCTCATTGATTGAATATTAAGATGGACCCCGGGATGAAGGTTTAGATTTTCAATTTATATTTCTAAGTTTTTTTGCTTATAGTGAGATTTTTTTTCCCCTAGTCTTGGAATCTAAACATATCACCTATTCAATTTGTAGCAAATGAAATTGATGGAAGCGAAATATATTATATTATTTATATAATGAAGATAGTCTGCAAACTCATACCTGCTCTTCAGTGAAGCATTGTGGCAAGAAAGTGCTCTCCTTCCACAGTTACAGGAAAGCACATTTTCCCTCAGTAATAGAATAACTTAAAATATGATTTTTATTGTCAAATGTAACTTTTGGGACTATCCACATATCAGAAAGATCAACACTTTTGGAAGGTAAAATGCAATGTACAAAAGGTCTCATATTAGTAATATCTCTTTCTCCCCCCACTGAAATGTCAAGAATAAATTTGCTGAAGTTCTTCAGAATCCTTACATCCTTGAAAACTGTTATCTATGGCTGATAACAGAGGATTAACCAATGCAAAGAAAACAGGTTCAGTAGAGTTCTCCTCAATTAAGACATGCTTTTCCAGTAATTATTTACCTGAATCAAGTCATAGTGAAGATATTCTGATCTTCAGGCTCAAAGTAAATAAACTAAGTGCCTAGGATAATTTTTAACTTTGAAAATGGTATTGAAAGGCATGTAGGCAAAATCTTGTAGATGATAAGAAAAGTGCACTATTGGAAAATATAGCTTTTTTTTCCTGTAAAATAAAATACAACATCTCTAATTTTCAGGATAAGAAATTGGATTTTCAAGTTATTAAAATGAGGGAAAGAGGTGGTTTCAAAAGATTTAGCTAGTAGATGTTAGAAATGGGTTAAAATATTTAAAATAATTAATTGCAATATTCTATGTATATCCATATATAAAAATGTAAATACATCAATAGGATACAATTAGTACAATGATCTTTACTTTTACTTAAATTATACTTTCTACTATTCTCTGTGTACATGGTATATGTATGCATGCTAATGCCTATAATCATTTCATGAGCATATCATTCTACTGTACTATTTCTTTCCTGCTTTTAAAAACATATTTTCCCTCTTATTCCATTTACTTATCTCTTTTTCCTAAATAAAGTTTCCCCTTCATTTCTGTACCTCCCACTTAGGTCTTCTGTATTTGGGCATATTATAGATATGAGGTTAGCAAACTATAGCCTGTAGGCCAAATGCAGCCCATAGTCTGTTTTTGTAAACATAAATTTTTTGAAAAACAGTCATTCCCAATTTGCTTACCTATTGCCTGATTTTGCACTACAAAACAAAGTTGAGTCATTGAAACAGACACACTGTGATATGACCTGTAAAGCCTGAAATATTTATTATCAGGCCCTTTATAGAAAGTGTTTAATGACCCCTTATGTTAGTGACAAGTAAATTTTTCAAGTATTTTGGTTGTTAAATACAGAAGCATTTCCCAAGGCATACTGAGTATAGATGTTCCATTGGGGACATTTTAGGAAAAAAAAATTTCCCCTGTATCATAAATTTGGGAATTTCTGAAAACTGCAGTTCTTCCCATCTTCAGGCTTTAAAGCATACATTAGCATTTCAGGAGCTTTAGTAAATCCTGTAGAAAATAAATCTGTTTAAATTACATTAGCTCAATGGTGGCAAAGATGGTTAATCATACTCCCTTCCCCCTACCTTTTACTTTTTAAAACATTGATTGACACGGAATAGCTGTATATATTTATGTGATACAATGAATTCATGTACACATTGTGTAATGATAAAGTCAGGGTAATTAGCATACCCATCACTTTAAACATTTATCATTTCCATTCAAAATATTCTTTTTTAAAAAATTTTTTTATTGTTGGTTGTTCAAAACATTACAAATTTATTGATATATCATATTTCACACTTTGATTCAAGTGGGTTATGAACTCCCATTTTTAAAATATTCTTTTTTTAAAAAATATTTTTTAGTTGTAGATGGACACAATACTTTTGTTTATCTGTTTTATTTTTATGTGGTGCTGGGGATCGAACTCAGTGCCTCACCCATGCTAGGTAAGTGCTGTACCACTGAGCCACAACTCCAGCCCCTCAAAATATTCTTCTAGTTATTTTTAAATATCCAATGCATTGGGCAAGCTCAGATAGCTCAGCTGATATAACCTGGGAATTTTAATCAGTGCCCTGTCCACCTTTTACATACTAACAGTGTACCCTGTAAGTGGTCCTTGAAAGCATTCTTTAGAAAATGCTTGAATAGAGATTTATTCTTTTAATTACATGAATAGATTGCCTTATTTATTGTTCTAAAATAATTATTCTTTATTAAAATAACCTCCCTGTCCTTGTTTCAGGGTAAGGAATAAAGAAGGCAAGGAACAACAGAAAAGATATTAATGCCTTCTGAAATAGTGAAACATGTTATATTGACTTCAGTATATCAATGGTTGTGACCTAGATTCAAGAGTGAAGAGGTACTGTTAGTTAAACTTTAAAAATAGTATCAGACACTTCCTCCAGGTACATGTAAATATGCTCTTGTAATGGTAAGATTAAATATATTCCTTGTCACTAGGACTTACTCTAAGAAATCATTAAATTCTGTGCTTGCAAAAGTGATGGAAAAATTGAAAAAGTCAAAGTAACTGAAATTCATGTTTTTTAAAAAAATATTTATTTTGTTAGTTTTAGGTGGACACAATATCTTTATTTTATTTTTATGTGGTGTTAAGGATCGAACCCAGCACCCTGTGCATGCCAGGCGAGTGCACTACCTCTTGAGCCACATCCCCAGCCCTCATGTTTTTTTTTTTTTTTTTGGAAGATGAGAAAAGAGTGATTTATTGGAAGACTTTGAGAATAGAAATTATTGGTGGCCACTGATCAACCCCTGTTATGGCTAATACAAATATATCTTCATTTATTCTCTATTAGGCCCTGGACACAAAGACAGTCACAACCCTCCCCTCACTCATTTGATGTATCAGGCAGAAACATATGGTATCAACATGAAATAATGCATAGAGTGCTACAGAGGAAAGCTCTGATGAGGACATACCTGCCTGCTGGATGACTGGAGATGCAACGATGCAGGAACATTTCCAAAGACAATCTGACTGCTAATATTTCCTAAAAGGAAGACCTGTTTTTATATATTGAAGCAGATTGCCTTAAGCTCTTTATAGATTCATTGTAAGAAATATCTGAGAGTTCTACTCATTCTTATAAGAAACTTGTTCTGTCAATTGAATTGCAAGCTGCATAGGAGCTGAATTCTTTGTTATTGTTGATGATGATGATACTGTTTTCCTTATATTTTCATCATATCTGGCAGCCTAGTAGGAGTATGTGTTAGTCAGATTTTCTTCACTGGAATCAAAATACCTGATAGGAACAGGAAGAAGAGTTTATTTTGACTCATGGTTTCAGAGGGTCAGTCCATGGTTGGCCAACTCCATTGCTCTTGACCTGAGGTGAGGCAGAATATCATGGCTTAAAGGTGTGGCAGAGGAAAGCTTCTCACCACATGGCAGCCAGGAAGCAGAGAGAATGAGTTGAGGAGAAATGGACAAAATAAAACCCCAAGAGCATGCCCTTGGTGACCTATTTCCTCCATCCATGCCCCACTTGCCTACACTTACCACCTAGGAATCCATTCAAATTATTAATTCATTAAATGGATTAATCTACTTATTGCATTGCCATTCTCATGATCTATCATTTTACCTTTGAACATTCCTGTATTAACACATGAGCTTTTGGCAGGGGGATACCTTGTATACAAATTATATCAAGTACTATTGTTAGAATAGTATAAGAAGAAATCCTGCTTTGGTCCTCTACCAATTTGATAGAGAGATCTATTTGGAACTCAGGCCCCTTATAACTTGTTCTAAGCCATATTTGAGCTTCCAAGGCAGGTATGGACCTCTTTCTTAGTTTGAAGGTTTGCTGGTTTGTGCAACCCTAGTTCTGCAGGTTGGCTAAGGGGTGGATGTTTGCAGAATGGGATGGCAGATGAAGGACATGTGGGCTAAATGTCCACATAACTAATTTATGGTGTCCCTTGTGGAAGAGAAATAAGATGAGGAGAAAAGAATTGGGCCATATCCAGACCAGAGACAAGCACATTCTTTACTGCTCAAGGTAGGACAGACATATATTTTCTCTCCAGGCTTGATTTATAACTTTCTTTGGGGCCCCCAAGTTTTAAGTGCAGCCTGACTTAACAGAGTGCCTTATTAATATAGGTAACTAAAATAAATTTTTGAATTGATTTGTAGTTCAAAAAGTATGGAAGTGCTAAAATTTTTTATAATTATAATATGTATTATATATAGTCTATATGTATAACTAAGGAGTTTTTAGCAGCTACAAATAATATTTGTTAATGTATTTATTACAGAATTCATTTATTATTTAAATATGTAGTAATATATACTAAATGCATAATGTTATAAATCTATATAACTGGGTGCAGTGATTATAAGACTAATTTTCATGAAAGTCATTGAGGGTTGTTATTTAAAATACTATCAGAAATATCTCAAGAAGGCACAGAGGGTTCTAGAACAACAGTAGAACTAGAGATTAGCATCCTGGGTTCAATCACCAGCACCAAAAAAGAAAAACAAAAATAACTCAAGAATCTTGGCACCTAGTTTATACACCTCAGAAACTACCAAGGGATGACTTCTTCTGTTGTTTGGCACCTGGCATTAGGGCTAACTATTCTCTCATTTATGTATCATGTCTGTTGGCATTGTAACCACATAGTTATACCTATTCAGTAGCTTCTCTGATTCATCAATGGCTCCAGTTTTTTTTTTCCTCTCATGGGAAGAGACAAAAGATATTTGGAGACTCTTTCTGAGAAAAGTATGAACCTAAATATCCTTTGTATAACTCAAGCCCCCAAAGCCAACTTATGTTTCCCAAGAATTCACACTCATACCTGGGGTTTTCCCCATCAGGTCTGAGTATAAAAGTTTTCCCATTGTTTCTCCCACTGAAGAAGGCGATCCAAGATAATTTTGCACAGCAAATTTTTAAAAATTTGTCTGAAACATATGCATATGACCACCTGAAACAATAAGTGGTATATTTGTAAGTGAAATTTTTTAGATAGGAATTTTTTAAAAAAAAACTTTCATCTTTCAATCAAATGTTCATGTCTGTGACAGATAAAATGTAATTGTGAATGTACATAGGAAATATTAGATTGATGGTGAAATAACCATTACATGAAAAAATATTTTTTAAAAACTCCCAAACAATAACAACTCCACTTTTGTCAGATACAGTTAAGGTTCATAATGGCATCATCTGAAGAATGATTCATCGGAAGGAAAACTTTATAGTTATAGATCAAGTAATTGAAAGCAGAGTTAAAATTGCTTTTCTAGAATTGCCTGTCAGTTCTGAAACTCTTTACATTTCTTTTCTTTTATTGTGGCCAAATATATGTAATATAAATTCACCACCTCAAAAATTTTTATGTGTATAGTTTTGTGACATTAGGTGCATTCACATTGTTTTGCAACTGTTACTATGTTTCATCTCCAGAACTTTTGTATCTTGCAAAACTGAAATTCTGTACCCATTAAACAACAAATCCCCATTCCCTTCTTTTACCAGTACCTGGCAACCATCATTCTACTGTGTCTGTATGAGTTTGGCTATTCTAGATGCCTCATGTAAGTGGGAGATACACTAAAAATGAAACTTTTGTCAATGTTTCACCTTTGGTAAATTAACTCCTCTAGAGTACATAGGGCTTTTCTCCTAAAGCTTGACATATGACCACTGCAACACTGTGCACACAGATATTTCTGAAGTTTCATGAATAAGTTATCCAGATTATACTTTAAAGTGGAACTTTAGCACTTAAGCAAGCTTGCAAAAAGGAACATTTATAGAGAAAGCAATCTTCTTTCATGCTAATTTTCTGTGCAGTAATGTTACCCAGGTGGCTCAAAAGAGTTAATGTACCTCCCTAAGTGTCCAACTTACTACCAGTGAGTAACTGAGAAACTAAAGAGTCTAGAGCCCACTATTTGTTAAGTCAGCATTTCTGTAGCAAATCATACATTTTGCTTACGTAAGTCCTATAATGCCAATGAATCTTTCTCTTCAGAGGATTTACAGCTTAGATGATGAACAGACTAACTTACGTCATGGATATTTGGTTTTTAAACTTTATGTTTAATAGTCTCAGTTGTTTAGTACTGACAAGTAGACAAAGTAGTTGTATTGGATAATGTGCATGGCCTATATTTCAGATATGGAATGAGTTGCCTTTTATGGCTCTTGTCCTATGACTGTACCTGGCAGCTATCATCTCAAGTGCTGCTTCTGTAGTATTATCTGTGCCCCAACCCTCCTAGGTTGTTCAAAGTTGGGTTCTTTTCTTTTATACGGGGGATTGAACCCAGGGGTGCTTATCCACTGAGTCACATCCCCAACCCTTTTTATATTTTATTTAGAGATGGGACTGACTAAGTTGCTTAAGGGTCTTGCTAAGTTGCTGAGGCTGGCTTTGAACTTTCGATCCTTTTGCCTTAATCTCCTGAGCTGCTGGGACTACAGGTATTGTACCACTGTGCCAGCTCCTTTTCTTGACTTTCTAAATACCATGGAAAAAATTTAAATATTTAATTTATAATGTCTCCATAAAGGAACTCTGAAAGTATAGGAAACTAATAAATGATAAATCTAATGAACTCATAAAAATCTACTTAGTAGTCTCTATAGGGAGAGAAGGACTGCAAACTGGCTGAACCTGGAACAAAGATAGAATTGATATATTTTGTGACATTTTAAAAAATATATTTTTTAAAATTTTTGAACTGGTAACTCTATTACACAATCAAGAACTAAATTCAAGAATTAAATAAGAGAAAGTAGTTGATATTATAGAAAGTTGGGCAAAAACCTTGAACACACAGACCCTTGTTCATAAAAGATATCCAAATGGCTGATTAAGAAATGAAGAGTGTTCAGGTCTGTTTGTTTTTGGGAGAATGCAACTTAAAACCACCATCTGGTGCCTTATCTCAACTACAATGGTTAAAATATAAAAGAAATTATATATGTTGGTGAGTATGCAGAACAACTGGAGTTCCTTATATTGTAGATGGAGAATATGAAATGGTTTAATCATTTTAGAAAACTGGCAGTGTCTCCTAACATGGGTATATGCATACCCAGTGATGTAGCCCTATTTCTAGGTCATTACTAAAAAGAAATGCTGCACATATGTACCAGTCATTTACTAGGAAGTTCATACAATTTCTGACTATAATTTCTTCAAAGTACAAACAATGTAAGTATTCATCTAAAGTTGAATGAATAAATACATTGTGGAATATATATATGTAATGGAATACTTTACATTAATAGTAAAGAAAAATCTATAATTCTATATAACAAAAGGCATTGGATGATCTCACAAAGTAATCCAGATATAGAATATACACATTAAATTAATTTATGTAAAGCAAAAAGGTAGAAAAAACTAAACAATACTTTCAGAAGTAAGTATGATGCTTCCCACTTTGGTGGGAATGATCTGGGCATTGTTTCAATGGCCCTGTTGTGAAGATACACTGAGTTTTGGTATGTATACTTTCCTGTGTATAAGTCATCCTTAAAATGCAATTGAACTTTAGAACTTTGTCATCCAGAATATAAGGGGTTACTTCAGCTCTAGCAGAGTGAATTTGTCAAAGAAATCCACAGTTTTCCAAAGCTAAATAACATACAGTTATAGGATATGACAAATATTACTTTCTGTTTGGAGCATCAACTATAATTCAAGATCCAGTCAGAGCTCAATGAACTGTGAGCAAGATTTCACAGGATTGTGGCAAAGTTGCTTCTAGAAACCCATAAGCATAAATCCACAGGTTTATTGCTCAATAAGTGCCTACTTCATCACACACTGAAATGATCCCCGTTAGGCTGGTTTTGAAAAGCAAACTTTAAAAAGGAGAAGGAGGGGTTTAAAAACTCAGCTTGCCAAAATGGAATCATCAACTATTGAAAGGTCAGAATTTTGGAACTGACAGTGCTAGTAAAGTGAAAATGTCCATTGAAAAAGGAAAACTTAAGCCCCAACCTTGTTGAGACTTCCACTAGTACCCAGGACCACCTGAAGATGTCTGAATTATTGGCAGGGACATTGCAGCTCATGAACTACATCCCTAACAGCTTTTCTCACACCTTAGCATGCCCAGGGAGAAATAATGGCTTGTCTGCTCCATATGTATTATGCTCAGCCAACCACACCAAAAGCAAAAGGGAGGCTGTCAGGTTCACTGGGAAGACAGAGCATATGTTGTTCTCATTTTCATTGTTTCCAGCATTGTGTTTCCCAAAGGATAAGCAGTTGGGGCAGAAATGTTGACAGAAACATGATTAAGTAGATAGGTTTGCCAGGACTGGCAAAACTATGCTATACTGTGTCCAATGTGGTAGTCACTGGCCACATGTGCCTATTTAAATGCAAATTAAATTTTAAAAATTCATACTCTTGGTAGCATTAGTCACATATTGGTTACCATATTGGATAGCTCAGATTAGAGAATAGTTTTACTCTGCAAAAGGTCTATTTGCTAACATTGGCCTTAGACCTGGGGTCAAAAAACAAAAGTCTCATGGGTTAAATCCAGTCTCTTTTTGTGAATAAATTTTTATCAGAATCTCAGCTCATTTGTTTACATATTGTCTCTGGCTGATTTTACACTACAAAGGTAATGTTGAATAGTATTGACGAAAACTATGTGGCCCTTTACTGAAAATGTTTTCTTTCCTCTGCTTCACGCATTTCTTTTTTTTTTTTTTTAATTTTTTATTGTGGGTTGTTCAAAACATTACAAATTTCTTGACATATCATATTCCACACTTTGATTCTAGTGGGTTATGAACTCCCACCTTCACCCCATACACAGATTGCAGATTCACATCAGTTACACATCCATTGATTTACAAATTGCCATACTAGTGTCTGTTGTGCTCCGCTGCCTTTCCCATCATCCACCCTCCCCCCTCCCCACCTCTCCCCTCCCCTCCCCTCCTCTCTCTCTACCCCCTCCACTGTATAACCCTGAGGGTCTCCTTCCATTACCGTGCAATTTACCTTCTCTCTCCCTTTCCCTCCCACCTCTCATCCCTGTTAAATGTTAATCTTCTTCTCCTGTTCTTCGTCCCTACTCTGTTCTTAGTTACTTTCCTTATATCAAAGAAGACATTTGGCATTTGTTTTTTAGGGATTGGCTAGCTTCACTTAGCATAATCTGCTCTAATGCCATCCATTTCCCTGTAAATTCTATGATTTTGTCATTTTTTAATGCAGAGTAATACTCCATTGTGTATAAATGCCACATTTTTTTTATCCATTCGTCTATTGAAGGGCATCTAGGTTGGTTCCACAGTCTTGCTATTGTGAACTGTGCTGCTATGAACATCGATGTAGCAGTGTCCCTGTAGCATGCTCTTTTTAGGTCTTTAGGGAATAGACCAAGAAGGGGAATAGCTGGGTCAGATGGTGGCTCCATTCCCAGCTTTCCAAGAAATCTCCATACTGCTTTCCAAATTGGCTGCACCAATCTGCAGTCCCACCAGCAATGTACAAGTGTACCCTTTTCCCCACATCCTCGCCAGCACTTGTTGTTGTTTGACTTCCTAATGGCTGCCAATCTTACTGGAGTGAGATGGTATCTTAGGGTGGTTTTGATTTGCATTTCTCTGACAGCTAGAGATGTTGAGCATTTTTTCATGTACTTGTTGATTGACTGTATGTCCTCCTCTGTGAAGTGTCTGTTCAGGTCCTTGGCCCATTTGTTGATTGGGTTGTTTGTTCTCTTATTGTCTAATTTTTTGAGTTCTTTGTATACTCTGGATATTAGGGCTCTATCTGAAGTGTGAGGAGTAAAGATTTGTTCCCAGGATGTAGGCTCCCTATTTACCTCTCTTATTGTTTCTTTTGCTGAGAAAAAACTTCTTAGTTTGAGTAAGTCCCATTTGTTGATTCTAGTTATTAACTTTTGTGCTATGGGTGTCCTATTGAGGAATTTGGAGCCCGACCCCACCGACTGTAGATCGTAGCCAACTTTTTCTTCTATCAGACGGCGCGTCTCTGATTTGATATCAAGTTCCTTGATCCATTTTGAATTCACTTTTGTGCATGGCGAGAGAAAGGGATTCAGTTTCATTTTGTTGCATATGGATTTCCAGTTTTCCCAGCACCATTTGTTGAAGATGCTATCCTTCCTCCATTGCATGCTTTTAGCCCCTTTATCAAATATAAGATAGTTGTAGTTTTGTGGATTGGTTTCTGTGTCCTCTATTCTGTACCATTGGTCCACACGCCTGTTTTGGTACCAGTACCATGCTGTTTTTGTTACTATTGCTCTGTAGTATAGTTTGAAGTCTGGTATCGCTATACCGCCTGATTCACACTTCTTGCTTAGCATTGTTTTTGCTATTCTGGGTCTTTTATTTTTCCATATGAATTTCATGATTGCTTTCTCTATTTCTACAAGAAATGCCATTGGGATTTTGATTGGCATTGCATTAAACCTATAGAGAACTTTTGGTAATATCGCCATTTTGATGATGTTAGTTCTGCCTATCCATGAACAGGGTATATTTTTCCATCTTCTAAGATCTTCTTCTATTTCTCTCTTTAGGGTTCTGTAGTTTTCATTGTATAAGTCTTTCACCTCTTTTGTTAGGTTGATTCCCAAGTATTTTATTTTTTTTGAAGATATTTTGAATGGAGTGGTTGTCCTCATTTCCATTTCAGAGGATTTGTCGCTGATATACAGGAATGCCTTTGATTTATGCGTGTTGATTTTAAATCCTGCCACTTTGCTGAATTCATTTATTAGCTCTAATAGTTTCTTTGTAGAGCCTTTTGGGTCTGCTAGATATAGAATCATATCATCTGCAAATAGTGATAATTTAATTTCTTCTTTTCCTATTTTTATGCCTTTAATTTCTTTCGTCTGTCTAATTGCTCTGGCCAGTGTTTCGAGAACTATGTTGAAGAGAAGTGGAGAGAGAGGGCATCCCTGTCTTGTTCCAGATTTTAGAGGGAATGCCTTCAGTTTTTCTCCATTCAGAATAATGCTAGCCTGAGGCTTAGCATAGATTGCTTTTACAATATTGAGGTATGTTCCTGTTATCCCTAGTTTTTCTAGAGTTTTGAACATAAAGGGATGCTGTACTTTGTCAAATGCTTTTTCCGCATCTATCGAGATGATCATATGGTTCTTATTTTTAAGTCTATTGATGTGGTGAATAACATTTATTGATTTCCGTATATTGAACCAGCCTTGCATCCCAGGGATGAATCCTACTTGATCATGGTGTACAATTTTTTTTATATGTTTTTGTATCCGATTCGCCAGAATTTTATTGAGGATTTTTGCATCTAGGTTCATTAGAGATATTGGTCTGTAGTTTTCTTTCTTTGAAGTGTCTTTGTCTGGTTTAGGTATCAGGGTGATGTTGGCCTCATAGAATGAATTTGGAAGTTCTCCCTCCTTTTCTATTTCCTGAAGTAGCTTGAAAAGTATTGGTATTAGTTCTTCTTTAAAGGTTTTGTAAAATTCTGCTGTATACCCATCGGGACCTGGGCTTTTCTTAGTTGGTAGTCTTTTGATGGTTTCTTCTATCTCCTCAATTGATATTGGTCTGTTTAGGTTTTCTATATCCTCCTGACTCAATCTGGGCAGATCATATGACTTAAGAAATTTATCTATGCCTTCACTATCTTCTAATTTATTGGAGTATAAGGATTCAAAATAGTTTTTGATTATCTTCTGTATTTCTGAAGTGTCTGTTGTGATATTGCCTTTTTCATCCCGTATGCTAGTAATTTGAGTTCTCTCTCTTCTTCTCTTCACTAGCATCGCTAAGGGTCTGTCGATTTTGTTTATTTTTTCAAAGAACCAACTTTTAGTTTTGTCAATTTTTTCAATTGTTTCTTTTGTTTCGATTTCATTAATTTCAGCTCTGATTTTAATTATTTCTTGCCTTCTACTTCTTTTGCTGTTGTTTTGCTCTTCTTTTTCAAGGATTTTGAGATGAAGTATGAGATCATTTATTTGTTGGTTTTTTCTTTTTTTAAGGAATGAACTCCAAGCAATGAATTTTCCTCTTAGAACTGCTTTCAATGTGTCCCATAGATTCCGATATGTTGTGTCTGTGTTTTCATTTATCTCTAAGAATTTTTTAATTTCCTCCTTGATGTCTTCTATAACCCATTGATCATTCAGTAACCTATTGTTCATTCTCCAATTGATGTATGCTTTTTCCTTCCTTCTTTTATCGTTGATTTTCAGTTTCATTCCATTATGATCAGATAAGATGCATGGTAATATCTCTACTCCTTTATATTGTCTAAGAGTTGCCCTGTGACATAATATATGATCTATTTTTGAGAAGGATCCATGTGCTGCTGAGAAAAAAGTGTAACTGCTTGATGTTGGGTGGTATACTCTATATATGTCAATTAGGTCTAGGTTATTAATAGTGTTATTGAGTTCTATAGTTTCCTTATTCAACTTTTGTTTGGAAGATCTGTCCAGTGGCGAGAGAGGTGTGTTGAAGTCTCCCATGATTATGGTGTGGTGGTCTATTAGACTCTTGAACTTGAGAAGAGTTTGTTTGACGAACATAGCTGCACCATTGTTTGGGGCATAAATATTTATGATTGTTATGTCTTGTTGGTGTATGGTTCCCTTAAGCAGTATGTAGTGTCCCTCTTTATCTCTTTTGATTAACTTTGGCTTGAAATCTATTTTATTTGATATGAGTATGGACACGCCTGCTTGTTTCCGAAGTCCATATGAGTGATATGATTTTTCCCAACCTTTCACCTTCAGCCTATGTATGTCTTTTCCTATCAAATGCGTCTCCTGTAGGCAGCATATTGTTGGGTCTTGTTTTGTGATCCATTCTACTAGCCTGTGTCTCTTAATTGGTGAGTTTAAGCCATTAACATTTAGGGTTATTATTGAGATATGGGTTGTTCTTCCAGCCATATTTGTTTATTTCTGTTACTAAACATTGTTTGTTTTCCTCTTTGATTGTTTCCCCCCCCCCTTTACTGTCCTACCTCCCACTGTTGGTTTTCATTGTTATTTTCCATTTCCTCTTCCTGTAATACTTTGGCTAGGATGTTTTGAAGAGATGGTTTTCTAGCTGCGAATTCTTTAAACTTTTGTTTATCGTGGAAGGTTTTAATTTCATTCTCCATCCTGAAGCTTAATTTCGCTGGATACACAATTCTTGGTTGGAACCCATTATCTTTCAGTGTTTGAAATATGTTATTCCAGGATCTTCTAGCTTTCAGAGTCTGTGTTGAAAGATCAGCTGTTATCCTGATTGGCTTGCCCCTAAATGTAATCTGCTTCCTTTCTCTTGTAGCTTTTAAAATTCTCTCCTTATTCTGTATGTTGGGCATCTTCATTATAATGTGTCTAGGTGTGGATCTCTTATGATTTTGCACATTCGGCGTCCTGTAGGCTTCTAGGATTTGGGATTCTGTCTCATTCTTCAAGTCTGGGAAGTTTTCTTGTATTATTTCATGGAATAGACTGCTCATTCCTTTGGTTTGGAGCTCTGTACCTTCCTGTATCCCAATGACTCTTAAGTTTGGTCTCTTAATGTTATCCCATATTTCTTGGATGTTCTGCTCATGGTTTCTTAACAGTCTTGCTGAGCTGTCTATGTTCTTTTCCAGTTGAAATACTTTGTCTTCATTGTCTGATGTTCTATCTTCTAAGTGTTCTACTCTGTTGGTAGTATTCTCCATTGAGTTTTTAAGTTGGTTTATTGCTTCCTGCATTTCTAGGATTTCTGATTGCTTGTTTTTTATAACCTCTATCTCCCTGTATAGTTGATCCTTTGCTTCCTGGATTTGTTTGCGTAATTCGTTGTCGAAGTGATCTTTCATTGTCTGATTTTGCTGTTTAATGTCTTCCTTGATACTCCAGATCATCTGAAGCATGTATATCCTGAATTCTTTATCTGACATTCCATCTGCTGCAGCTGTTACCTCTTCTAAAGTTGCGTTGACCTGCATTGCTTGTGGTCCTTTCTTTCCTTGTCTTTTCATACTGCTTGCGTATCTTTCCTGCAGGTGCGGGCGGCGGCTCTGCTCTCTCCTTATTCCAATTGGGGTGTCGTGGCTACCACGCCGGCAGGTCACTGGGCCTGTTCTGGGAGCTGGTGGCGGCTCTGTTCTGCCCCTACTCCAATTGGGGTGTCGTGTCTGTCGTACCAGCAGGCCACTGGGCCTGTCCTGCTGGTCGGTCGCAGATCTGCCCACCTTTCGGGCACGAGTGGAGGCTCTGCTTTGCCCCTACTCCAATTGGGGTGTCGTGACTACCCCGCCTGCAGGATGCTGGGTCTGTTCCTGGCAAGGGAGGCGACTCTGCTCTGTCCCTACTCCAATTAGGGTGGTGTTTGTACCCCGCCGGCAGGCTCCTGGGCCTGATCCGCCGGTCTGTTGTAGGTCTGCCTACCTTGAAGGCGCTGGCGGCGGATCTGCCCTGCCCCTCCTACCACGCCTGCGGACCCCTGGGCCTGATCTGCAGGTTGATCACTGGTCTGCTCACCCTGCGGGCACGGGTGGCGGTTCCGCTCCACCCCCACTCCAATTGGGGTCACGTGACCACCACACCGGCAGGGCCTGATCCGGGCGTGGGATAAGGATCTGCTCTGCCCCTACTCGAGTTGGGGTGACGTGTGTACCACACTGGCAGGCCACTGGGCCTGACCCGCCAGGCTGTCACAGGTCTGTTTACCTTGCAAGCGCGAAGGGCGGCTCTGCCCTGCCCCTCCTACCACGCCCATGTACTACTGGGTCGTGGGTCTGCCCACCTGGCGGGTGTGGGTGGCGGCTCCGCTCCGCCCCCTCTCCAATTGGGGTCACGCGGTCACCACGCTGGCGAGCCGCTGGGCCTGCTCCGGGGGCTGGCGGCGGCCCGGCTCCTTCCCTCCGGCTCGAGGACAAATTGAGGAGACTCGGGTGACTGAGCCTCACCCCCCTTACCAGAAGACCAACTGCTTATGTCACCGCTGGTATTGATGAAGATCTCTCCTCCACCGCTTTCTGCTGACATCAGATCTCTGCCATGTTGGTATCCTATGCGAATGGCAGCATTTCGTTCCCCTTGCCAGGCAACCCAAGCAATGGGTGAGTCCTGACCTGCCCTCAGCAGGACCCGGACCGAGACACAGTTTCCGCGGGCTCCTAGCCCCGGTCCAGGGAAGTTCCGGGAGCCGGAACTCGGCCGCTCCGTGCTCGGTGTAAGCTCCTATAAGTGTAGGCTCCAAGAAGCAGCCCCCGCGGGCTCAGTTCCGGGAGCCGGAATTCGGCCGCTTAGTGTTTGGTGTATGCTCTGATAGTAGCAGGGTCCAAGAAGCAGCCTCCGCGGGCTCCGCAGCCCTGAGCCAGGGCGGTTCCGGGACGGTTCCGGGAGCCGGAACTCGGCCGCTCTGTGCTCGGTGTAAGCTCCTATAAGTGTAAGCTCCAAGAAGCAGTCCCCGCGGGCTCAGTTCCGGGAGCTGGAATTCGGCTTCTTGGTGTTTCGTGTTTGCTCTGATATTAGCAGGGTCCAAGAAGCAGCCTCCGCAGGCTCCGCAGCCCGGAGCCAGGGCGGTTCCGGGACGGTTCCGGGAGCCGGGACTTGGCCGCCCCGCGCTCCGTGTTCACTCCGATAAGATCAGATTTTAAGAAGCCCCCAGGCGCTGAACCCTAGCAATCTGTCTGCAAGCCGCAGGCGAATTGCAGCCTGAAATTACCTGTTCTATGGCTGAATGAGCTGCGGTCAGTCAAAAACAGGTGTGGTGACGTCAGTTTACCAACATGGTGGCTGCTGGCCTCCTCTGTGGTCTGACCGGTGTGGAGAACCGAGATGGACCGCCTCACGCATTTCTTGATCAGGATAGTTTAGAAAGTTTTCCATGGAAATTCTCCCCAAATTAATAAAATACTGGAAGCATTTAGATTCCTCACACAAGAGACCAAAAGACCATTCCTTCAGGCTTTAATTAGTAAATAGAAATGTGAATTAAGTAGCCTGTTTACAGGTAGAGAAATTCAGTTCCATCATTGTGCATTTACCTAAGGTGATGCTTGCTGCCAGGGGAAAAAGGAATAATACAAAACCTGCCCCGAAAGGGCTGATATACAAGAAAAATAAAGTTATTTTCCTACTGCTTTCAGCCATATGTTAATCAGAATGCTTAGTGGCCTGCTCCTGTACAAGCACACATATGTACAGTGAGGATCCTTGGAGATGAGACTTTTATATGTTCATGGTGCTGGAGCAGACATGGAACCCCTTCCACCCGAGGGTCTGAAGCATGTCTAAGGCACTAAGGACATAAGAGGAAAAGTGGCTACAAACTTCCTGTTGACTGAATTACTCTGTTTTCATTACTATAACAAAATACTTAAAGCTGGCTAACCTTGTAAAGAAAAGAAGCTTATTTAGCTTATAGTAGTGGAGGTTCAAGAGCCCATATCTAGTGATGTTCTTCTTGCTGGCAGAGTTGTAGGGCAGTGCAGAGCATTACATGGCAAGAGACAGGGAATTAATATATGTATCTAAATCATTCGGGTTTTAAATTTTCTTACAGAGCCACCATTATTCATTCATGGAGGCTCAACCTTAATGACCTTATCTAATACTATTCCCCTCCCAAAGGCCTTACCTGTAAACATCATAGTTGGATTAAATTTCTACTCTCTAGTATCTCACAATGGATATCAAATGTCAACATATTAACCCTTGGGTGGGCACTCAAACTATACCCAAACCTTACTAACCATATATTCTTTGTTCATCATTGTGTGCCAGCAGAATGCCAGGGATGTGGTAGGTGCTTAACATATATTTGCTTAATCAATGAGTGATTGAACACCTTGATTGTTAAATTTTCCCAAAATCATCAGATTTCTTTGTTCATAAAATATTTTGTAGAGTCTATAAAAGTAGTAGATTGAATTTTACTCAATAACTATGGTATGCAAGATATATTACATTAGTTCACTTTTCAAAGTTTAAATTCAGTTTGATTCTTATCTACAGCAGACTGCTGACTTGGTCATATATAAGCTTGTATGTTTCCTTGAAGAGCCCTGTAGGCCCTGTAACTTTGCTGCTATCAGTACTCTAATTTCTCAGGTTCAGTCTTTCTGAGTTGCATAATTCTGATGTTCTTTGAAGAGGACTTGCTGGGATGTTGGGAATATATGGCAGGCAGATCTTATAGCTTATACAACATAGAACCCAACACACTCTTTTACTAGTCCACAAATCTCATTCTCCCGGGTCAACCATATCCCCCTCAACACCCTCTCTCCTTTTTAATCTAGATGAGTAGAACACATAAGCATATTTCCATAAGAGATTTTTACTAGAAAAGGGGATTCTTTTTCTCAGAGAATTGACTATGTTCTTAAAATGGAGAAAGAAAACATGGAAAATGTATTTAAAATATTAAAAAATTAAAAAGCAACACAGACTAGTATCTCAGTAAATTATCCTTGGGGCAAATTATGCTTTCCTGAAGCATACCCTGAAATGGAGGTTAGCATATGAGGTGTTTATTAAGGATCAACTTGTGAAGGAAAGGGACAGAAAGCAAAATTGGGGCAGAGGGAGAAATTGAACTGACATGCAGACCATATGAAGCCTCCATCAATCTGGCAAGGAACTCTGCAATAAGTATTGGCTATTGGAGTAAAGACAGAAATGGTGTTCTGCTCTGTCAGCATGATGTCTTCTGTTATGGTTTAGATATTAGGTGTCTTCAAAAGCTCATATGTGGTAGCCACATCAATGTTTATAGCAGCTCAATTCACAATAGCTAGACTATGGAACCAAACTAGGTGTTCCTCAATAGATGAATGGATAAAGAAAATGTGATCTATACTCAATAGGATATTACTCAGCTTTAAAGAAGAATAAAATTATGGCATTTGCCAGTAAATAGTTGGAGTTGGAGAATATCATGCTGAGTGAAATAAGCCAATCCCACAAAACCAAAGGCCAAATGTTTTCTCTAATATGTAGATGCTATTTCACAATAAAGGGGGGGACACTAGTGAAGAATAGCATTACCTTACATTAGATAGAGGGAAGTGATGGGAGGGAAGGGAAGGGGATGTGAGCATAGGAAAGATAGTAGAATGAAACAGACATTATTACTGTATGTATATATGTGACTGCATGACCAATATGATTCTGCATCATGTCTCAGAAAAATGAGAAATTATATCCCATCTATGTATGATATATCAAAGTGCATAAATGCATTCTACTGTCATGTATAACTAATTAAATTTAAAAATTTTAAAGCAAAAAATTCTAATAAAAAGCTCATATGTGAGAAAATGCAGGAAAGTTTAGAGATGAAATAATTGGGTTAGGAGATTCTTAACCCAATCAATGAATTGATCATCTGATGGGATTAACTTGGTGGTAACTATATGCAAGTACAGTGTGGCTGGAGTAGGTGAGTCCCTGGAAGGTGTGCCTTTGGGCTATATATTTTGTATCTGGTGAGTAGTGTCGCACTCTCTCTCTGCTTCTGATCATCATGTGAGCTGTTTCCTTCTGCCACACTCTTCCACCATGATGTCCTGCCTCATCTTGGGCCCTGAGGAATGGAGCCGGCTGTCTATGGATTGAGACCTCAGAAATCATGAGACCTCAAATAAACTTCCTCCTCTACAATACAATTGTTCCAGTAGTGTCTTTTAGTCACAGCAGTAAAAAAGGCAACTAAAACATCTGCCCTGGAAAAAGTGTGACTTTCATTTAGTGAGGCAGCTCACAGCAGCTGAGGCTGACCCTGAAGGAAATACCAGCTTGTGGCAACTTGTGTAATACACTTTCTGCACTTGTTCAGCAAATATTTCTTTGAGTTCTGGGGGGTACATTTCCATATCTACCACAATTATCTGTAGAAAGATGAACAGTTCTGTTCTCCAAATATATTACAAACTAGTAACATCTTATAAATATACAGTACTTCATAGTTTTGGATATTGAGGATTGAATCCTGGGCTTCATGTATACTAGAGAAGTGCTTTACTACTGTACCCCCAGCTCTTTTTATTTTTCATTTTGAGACAGGTTCTCACCCTGGCTGGCTTTGAATTTATAATCCTCATGATTTAGTCTCCCAGGTAGCTGGGATTATAGGCATGTGTCACCACACCTGGCCAATGCTTCATATTAAGAAAAAAAAGATCTTTAATATAGAAGTATTTCATTTTGAGCCTCATGTGTAAAATAAACATTATCACCATTTTACAGATGAGAATTCAAACCAGAAATGGTCACTGGCTTGTGATACAATGATAGGCATGAGTCTCAAAGTTGGTGCTAGTTCTGTGAGTAATTCCTGTACAACACCTGTGTTTTTATAAATACAGTTCTATTATGTACTAATACTAGGTTTCTCCAGAAGAACAGAACCAACAGAATGGATATAAAAGAAGGGATTTATTAGATAAGTTTACACATTTGAATACTGGACAGTTCTACAATGTCTATCTTCAGGATGGGGAGCTGAGGAAATCAGGAGCAACTCAGTCCAAGAAGTTAGAAGCCTCATGGGAAAATGGAACAATAATGCGGGTCCAGGCCAAGGCAGAAGGCCTGGAATCTCTGCAGAGAATTACTGGTATGATTGCACATCCAAAGGCTGAAGAACATGGAGTCTGATGGCATGGCAGAAGCAACAAATAGAGTACTTGAGAAGTGTGTAGCACAAGCACAAGAGCTTTCCCTTTCTGTCCTCTGCTTTTTGTTCCATCCTATTGGATGATGCCGCCCACATTCAGGATAGGTCTTCCCCACTGAGTTCACTGTCCCACATGACAATTATCTCTGGAAACATCCTCAGAGACACGCCCAGAAGTGTGCTTTACCAGTTTTTAATCCAGTCAAGTTGGCAACCCATATTAACTTTCACATATTGGAATTCAGTTAATTGATTTAGGTACTGTCTCTGCCTACTTTCTAGCTATATTATGTAGTTCAGTAGTTGTGAAGACTACTCTCTGATCTATGCTGCCCAAAATGTTTGTTATTCCAACTTTTCTTGATATTCCAACTGTTCCATATAGCTCCTCATTGATGTGTGAAAAATAAATAAGAGATCTCAGACCCAAACATCTATAGGAACCAGGAGGCAAGGAATATGAGTAGAGCCACTGACAATATAGGTGGACATTCCTAAAATGTGTGAGTGTCTGGGATTGTAGTCAGCTGGAAGGAACATATTTGTCTAAAAAGGACATTTACTATTCAGCTTCTTCCATGTAGACCTCTACACCTGATCATGCCAAGGTTTTGTCTTTTGCCAGACACACTGAATTTTTAAAAGAAGCTGAGGCCTGGCATGGTGGTGAATGCCTGTAATCCCAGTGGTTCTGGAGGCGGAGGCAGGAGGATTGCAAGTTCAAAGCCAGCCAGAACAAAAAACAACAAAACAAACAAACAACAACAACTACAACAACAAAAACCAGAGGCACTATCAACTCAGTGATACCCTGTCTCAAAATAAAATACAAAATAGAGCTGGGGATATGACTCAGTGGTCCAGTGACCCTGAGTTCAGTCCCCAGTACCTCCCCCGAAAAAACAAGCTGTGTTTCTCACGTAAAATTTAATAGATTTAAGAGTCAACTAGAAATGAAAAGCAATAACCCATGGTGGCCCAGGGTGATATAACTGTGGGACATTTTTCTTACCTCTATATTGTAGAGATTCTAAGGAGAAGGTGGGCACACCAGTTGTTTAGTAAGAAAATGAAAAACAGCCCTGGGAGTTGGGATGCTTCCAACTGAAGTAAACAACAGACAGAACATGTAAACTATATATATATATATATATATATATATATATATATATATATATATATATACATACACACACACACACACACACAAATATGATCAGACAGGGCCACAGATGCAGATACTGCAACAGCAAAGTGACTACATAACCCCCACTTTTGACTACTATGTGCTATTTCTCCAATGGCAACTCTAGCATTGTTTAATTCTCATGCCTGACAAATAAAGGTTATCAAGATACCTAATTTCCAAGTGATTCCTGCTTCCTGACAGACCCTAATCCAGAAATGGCTCTCACTTCATTAAACTCTCTTTCAGAACCATCTAGCACAATCTCAGCTGCTCATGGTTTCTCTGATATGCATTCTTGCAAGTTATAGCAGTTCAATAAAATTTGACTACAGTTGTATATCCAGGTGGTCTGTGGCTTTGACAAAAGATAAGGAAAGGTTTTATAAGGTTGACTTTGAGAAATTGGTTATTTAACTGGTAAGGATATATGAAGAAGTGGGTGTGGGGCAAGGCATAAGAACAAAGAGGCAGCAGAGCACAGGACTTGTTTGGAGACAACGAACCTCTCATTTTGCCAAGAACTCAAGTTACATGTAGGGAAAGCAATAGAGGAAGTGAGAAAGGAATGGGGGGATGGAATCATATTGCAAAAGGCTTTATGTACTAGATCAAGGATATTGATAAGCCATGGGGAGGCCCTTAAAGTTTTTGAAAAGAGAAGTGGGATACTCAGAGTTATGCACTAGGCCATTAGGATTTCTTTGAATATCCCTATGGGCAAATCTGCAGTGAAGTACTTTCTGGAGACTGAAAAATCATTCGGCCCTCTGGGAAGTAGCAGCAAGAGGGAGGACTTGGCTTAACTAAAAAAAAAAAAAATCACAAAAATCCAGCTGCTCCTAATAATTGAATATTTCCTCTTTTGATTTGTGTTGTTTTGGTGGGCCCCAGAATAGCAGTTTAAAGTGTTTAATTGGTTTTCTTGTGTTCAATTTTATTAAGCTGTCCTGGACTCTTGAGTCGGCAAACTTAGCATTTTTTTTAAAGCTGAGCTTGCTTTCTCTAGAAGGTTTTCCTCCAGTTTATTCAGCTTAACTTCTCATATCTGATGCTGAACACTCACCAGCTGCTGGGCATGCAGGAAAAAAAAAATTTCAGTAATCGTATCTGAAGTTTTCTATTTTGCCTCAGAGTATGTGCAGCTCAAAGAAAACCAGAGTGAACAAGTTTCCTTCTGCTGTTGGACAATATGCCCAATAATTAACTTGTTGTGAATGCCTGAGGGTACCATGGTCTCCCACGGGCATGGCATGATAATAAAACAAAATTCCAGACAGGGTCTCAGAGGAATTCTAGCCAATACCACTGTTTTACAACTGACCAGCCGAATGATCATGTGTATAATGATCATGATGATTGACATCCACTATCCATTTTTCCCAATATGTACTCCAAATCATATGTGACCACAAGGCACAGTAGCACATGCCTGTAACCCCAGATATTTGGGAGGCTGAAACAGGAGGATTGCAAGTTTAAAGCCAGCCTCAGGAACTTAGAAAGGCCCTAAGCAAGTTAGCAAGAACATATCTCCAAATAAAAAATACAAAGTGCTGGAAATGTTGCTCAGTGTTTAAGCATCCCTGTGTTCATTCCTTGGTACCAAACAAGAAAAAAATTCAAATGTGACCAATTTTGGCTATTCACTAGAATCATCTCTGATTTGCTAATGCTTCACATAACATTTAATGATACATAGCCAGGGTGAAGAATCTCTGGTCTAAACTAACCATTGTTATGGTTGTTTAGCTAATACCTCCATTATCAGTGATTGGTCAGTGAGACTCAGTAGCAGACGATGGCTATTACTGAGCACTTATGGATCATGTAGCTGAAACTGATATTTAGTACATAACAAACCACCCCAAAATGGGCTGACTTTAAATTACAGTTGCTTATCTCACAATTCTGTGTGTTGGCTGTGAGGTTCTTTAGATCTGGGCTAGTTCAGCTGATTGGACTGGGCTTGCTCTGGTGTTTGTAGTCAGATGAAGGGATGATGGATGTCTGGTTTATCTAGGATAGATAGCCTCATTCATATGTTGGCTGTTGAGCAAGGCAACAGAAATAATGTGTCTCCTTTCCAACAGCCTACCCTGGGGTGCTTCATAGGACAGCAATTAGACAGTAGTGTTTAAGAACATCATAAAATAATATAAAAATAAAAAAATACATATCCTAATGAGCAAGTGGGGGGATGGAATCATATTGCAAAAGGCTTTATGTACTAGAGCAAGTGATTTTCATGTCTCTGCTTGTATCAGGCCTATTTCATTGGCCAGAGAGAGTCACCATACATAGCTGAACCCAGAACTAGAATGGAAGGGGCTAAGCAAGGATGTGGCTTTAGGGAGGCTTCAACAAATATTGCAATAATCTATTATATATCCAAAGTGCTGGCGGGTAATATTCTAAGCTCTCTACACACAATAATTCATTTAATTCTCATGAAAACTCAATAAGGTATGCAAAATATACTGATTCCATTTTATAATTCTGGAAAATGGGGCACAAAATGGTTAAGTGATTCCCAAGGAAGGTTATACAACCATTAAGTGACTAGATTTCATACTTAGAATCACAAACCACATAGCCATAGGGAAACTGTACCTTAATGAAGAAGACACAGGAAGAGACAGCCCCCCTCATCCTCTGGACATAATTATTTGTGGAAATGAGATCTGATACTGAGACAGTCATCTTGCCAATGTACAGTAGGCTCTAGAACCACGAGAACTGCCAACAGCCAGAGTTTTGATACCCTGTGAAGCCCACCCTGTTCCTCAATATGTGAGAAAATGAATTCCTTAATGTATAAATAAGACTGAGCAAAACTTTTCTGTTACTCACAAAACATTTTAATATTTCAGTGGCTAAATCACACACATTTTCAGGCCTTAATTTATTCATGTATTAAATATAAGTCTTGAATTAGATGATTGCTAAAATTGTTTCCAGTATTAAAATTTATAATTCTAATGATACTGTTGATAAGGGGAGTGATTTGATTGCTGATTATGGCAGAGGGTCTATGTACCAGTAAAAAGTTTAACCATTGGGAAATATTTAGCTTTGTTGCTCTATTAGTTTTCTGTTGCTGCTATAACAAATTACCACAATCTTAGCAGTTTAAAACAACATGAATTTATTATCTTTCAGTTCTGTAGGTTAGAAATTCGACAGAGATTACACTAGGCTAGGATCAAGGTGTAGTCAGAACAACACTACTCTCAGGAGCCTCCAGGGGGAATCTGTTTCTTGTCTTTTCCAACTTCTAAAGACCATTAGCATTCTTTGGCTTGCATTTCCCCTTCTCTATCTTGAAACCTACCATTTATTGTGGAAAGAAATGATTCCAGGAATGCTTAAAGGGCTTTTACTCTCCTTCAAAAAGCAAATGACAATGAAAAATCAGGACATTTTAAAACTATCTCATACGGTATCTACAGTACAGAGTATTATTCATGTTTTTGAACTAGATCTTCTATAGTAAAGGCAAAACAGAAGCTGTGGGGAAATTGAAAATATGTTTTGCAAATAAAGCATTTTTTAAAAAAGTTTTGATTAAGGTAAAATGGAATTGAAAGGGGATATGGGAATATAGCTTGCCATAAGTTAATAATTATTATAAAGAAAATTTGTTGGAGCCTTAATGTTAATGGAGACATTAAGAATCAAAAGGTACACATAAGTTCTTCTGCAAGTTGCAATTCTGCTTATCACATCAAATGTGATGTGATAATTATAATAATTATCAATTATTATCGGGATATACTAAGTGTTAACTGTAGGCTGGATGGGATAAGCCATAATTACTAACTTATCACATTTGATGTGATAGGACCTTAAGGATACTGGAAGATAGCTTAGTTTCCTTACCCTATTAGATACCACATCTTTATCTCTTAAGAGTTAGATAGATTTGAAAAAAAAAATTGTCCTTCAAAACACTAATAAATGTTGCTGCATTCTTAATCATTATTTTTAGGCTTTAAGAATGATTATTCATTAAAGAAATGGTTGCAATTTTGTCACTATAGTAATATCTAACATTTATAAAATACTTACCATATGGCAGGCACAGTGTTTTATTTTATAAGGACTAATCTCACTTAATCCTAACAAATAACCCTGAAAGGGATTGATGCTCCATTTCATAATAAGAAGCTAGGCTCAGAAGGAAGAAATCAGAGAGCTAGAGCTTAGTTTTGAATTCAAGAAACATGAAGCTGGACCTATGATCTCATCCTATGTACAGAAAATATCATGTCTGAGATCCATAGTCCCTGTCTTCAAAAAGCTTACAATGTAATAAAAAGTTAAGTAAATTATTATACTTCAGTTATGCAATTCTGTTGTTTTCAAATGCATAGCAGGACATACACTTCAGACATTGGAATCTAGAGGAGTTAATGTTGGAGGTGAACTATGGAAGACTAAATTGGATTTACTTAGGAAACAAGGGAAAGAAAGACATTCCAGGTAGATAAAATTGCATGGGTAAAGGCATGGATGTATGAAACAGCTTATCATATTCAGGGATATTCAGAAATAGCTGAAACATTTTCCATTTTCAAATGGCCAGAGATAAAGATATGAACATGATCGGAGAGCAGGGGAGAGGCAAGACCACAAGGGAGAAAGGGGTCCAATTCTTCTGTGCCTAATGTAAGAATTATGAGTGTTTTTCTATGTGGAGTGTTATGGTTTAGATATGTATCCCCCAAAGGCTCATGTGTGAAATCAATGCAAGAAGGTTGAGAGTTGAAATGATTGGCTTGTGAGCCCCTTAACCCAATTTGTCCTTTGATAGGGATTAACTGAGTGTTAACTGTAGGCTGGTAGGCTGTGGCTGGAGGAGGTGGATTACTGGGAGCTGACCTTAGGGGTATACAATTGCGGATCTAAGCTTAGTCTCTCTCTGCTTCCTAGTGCCATGTTCTCAGCTGCTTTCCTCCACTATACTCTTCTGCCATGACGTTCTGCCTCACCTTGAGCCCGAAGGAGTGGAGCCGGCTGTCTCTGGACTAAGACTTCTGAAAGCATGAGTCTCCAAATAAACTTTTCATCCTTTAAAATAGTTCTTGTCAGGTTTTTTTTTTTTTTTTGTCACAACAGCAAAACAGCTGACTAAAACAGTGTGGCATCATTAAAGGATGTTTTAGAGGGCAATGTCATGGTCAGGTTTGCATTTTATAAGCCTCAAGATCTCAGGTAGTAGTGTAGAAAATGTTTCTGAGTTAGAGGAAATAGATATAGGGAAAATAGCATACTTGGGGCAAGAAACAAGGAAATGGGTATGTGGATTCTACCAAATTGAAAGGCAGATTTGGCCTGGAGAAGAAAATTATAATAGCAAGTTTCCTTCTAAGCTGCTTGCCCTTAATCCACAGGTGGCCTGCAGCTACTGATTGATCCCTTCTTGTGGCCTGGAATCCATAGCTGGAAGTTGATAGGCATCCTTGCCATTGTCAAAACTTGCATTAGAGTTCTATGGTTTGAATGAATCCCCTCCAAAATCCAGGTGTTGAAACTTAATGGCCAATGTGAAGTTAACAAGAGATTGGTCCTTTAAAAGGTAATCAGATGGTGAGAGTTCCTCCTGTTATTGAGGAATTAAGGCCCTTTTAAAAGGTTTCATTCAACATTCACCTCTCGCTTACCCTTCTGTCTTCCATCACATGAAGACATAGTATCCTATTGGAGGATGAAGCAACAAGGCATCATTATGGAAGAACAGAGCAACACTTACTAGATAACTGAACCTACTAGATCTTGGAATTCCAAGCCTCCAGAACTGTGATAAAATAAATTTATACTATATTAATTACTTAGTCTAAGGTAATTTTTGTGGCCACACAAATGAACCACAAAAGAGAGAAAATAACCTTGAACTTGAAGAAATGCTTTGTGCATTCAAGCTTTCCCATAGGACCTTAAGGATCTTAAATACTAGAGAATCAGTCCTTAGATTGAGAAGCCCTAGTGGTGTAGTGAAAAATGTGTTTTGGGTAGGCAGACATGGCTTTGTTTACTAGGTGGTGTTATTGGTTAAGATATTTTACCTTGACGAAATTCAACTTTCTAATCTGTAAAGAACTTAATAAATTATAACTTGGACTGGGTATGTGGCTCAAGCAGTAGCACACTTGCCTGACATACATGCGGCCCGGGTTTGATCCTCAGCACCACATACAAACAAAAATGTTGTGTCTGCTGAAAACTAAAAAAAAAAAAAAAATTAAAAATCTCTCTCTCTCTCTCTCTCTCTCTCTCTTTAAAAAAATAAATTATAACTTGAGGCATCATTGGAAAGACTAAATGTGTTATGAGATATATAAAATATTAAGCTTCCACATAATAAGTCATCAACAAAATATAGTCTCCTAACTTTTCTACCTTTTCTTTGCATGTCTTCAGCTCTATCTGTATGTGACAAATGGTGCTATATGTGAATATTATACATTAGATGAAATCTAACCTCATTTACTATCAAATGTGTAATGATGGTGCTAAGCATTTCACATTTATTGTTTCAATTTTAAGAAGGATTTTTTATTGCTCTGATATTCATGAGAAACAATAACATAAGTCCCATATCACCTGACTAAAATCTATGATGATTAGTCACACAAATGCTAAAACAGAAGCCAGAAAATTAGGACATTGGATTTTTAACTAGGAATGATTTTGAATTTGAAGGTTAAAATCTCAGGATAAGATACTAAAACATCCAGTCTATATTTTTACTGTAAGAATCATATTTAATCTTCTTTATGTATTCTTTTAAAATTAAGAACTGGTTCTTCAAAGTTATATTAAAATATTCTGCTCACTCTGCCCTTGACATAACAAATCTGAAATGCTTCTAGCCGTCCTGGTGGTCTCCAAGATCCTCAGGACTAAAATTGACAGCTGAACTCTGCTCAAGGGAGCAATGGGGAGATTAATGCTACTTTGCATTTTTCACATTCACAGCATTTCTGTTAGACTCATAATAATTGACCCTTGTGTGGATCCTCCACTTGGGAATCACAACAGAATTAGTACCTCATAAAATGGCACCTGCTCAATTGTCCCTTCACAACAAGTGTGATAAAAATTGCTTAAATTCACAAATGTGATAGAAAATGCTGCCATAATGATGATAATGGATCTCTTTAGGTCTGTGGTATTTTATCTGTTTCCCTATGAGGTATTTTCCCCCATCTTTCTTTCATTTTCTTAACTGAAAATATGTCAAAAGTTTGATGTAAAGCCATAAAATGAAGCCATTTGGTATGAAGTCAATCTTGCCTCTTAGCCCACTCTACAGTGACTAGGCATTTTAATTAGTGCAAATCTCTTTTGCCCATGAGTAATTTTAATGAGTGTTTTTGGCTGTGCTGTTCTATATGGTTTTAAACTTGCATATATTTATTCTAAGTTTTGCTTTCACCCTTTACTGCAATTTGGTTGATTTTCAAAAGAGAACAGGAGTGTCTTGGGGCCATTTTGTTAAGTTTCTCAATGAGCTTGGGTTGCTGAGGGAAAGCATTGTGGCAGAGGGAGTTGTTTATGTTCAAAATATAATTAGTCACATAGCAAATCCCAGGGAACAGTAGCATCATGGGCCTAGCTTTTTCGTATGGGTACTTTTGCTTCATTTTTTCTTCTAATTATAGCAAGAGGGATACAAGTCAAAGCACATGCATGTCAAAAGACCTGGACAGGAATGTTCATGACAGCCATGAGCATTAATAGTTCCAAACTGAAAAACATCCATCTTCCCATCAAAAGTACAATGGATAAATACATTGTGGTATATTTATACAATGGAATACTATAGAGCAATGAGAATAAAGGTAACTGCTCACAAGTGCATGGACAAATATCATAAGAAAAATGATTTCTGCAATCTGTGTATGGGGTGAAGGTGGGAGTTCATAACCCACTTGAATCAAAGTGTGGAATATGATATGTCAAGAAATTTGTAATGTTTTGAACAACCCACAATAAAAAATTAAAAATATATAAAAAAAATAAAGAGATCAATTATAAAGCTCAAAAAAAAAAGAAAAATGATTGATGTATGAAGCCTGATGCACAATAGTGCACATTATTTTTTAAAATTATTTTCACAAAGTTCAAATGCAGAGAAACTAATAAATGGGCTTAGAAGTCAAGATAATTCTTATACCAGGAAGAGAGTTGCAACTGCAAGGGAAAAGTGAGGTTTACTGGTTACACAGATAATGTTCACTTTATGAGAATTCATTGAGAAATACACTTATGATTTGTGTGCCTCTCTACATACATATTTATTTTCAATAAAATTAAAATTGGTTATGAAGGAGTTGCTTATCCATTGGTTCAATTGTTTCTTGGTTATGTTGCATATGAGAAAGCATAAGGAATTTCTGGCTGAGAATAATGACTGATGAATATAAAAATGGTTTTGGCTTACATTTAGGTACCAGAAAACTCATCAACAAGAATATAAAAGTGAGTTTAGTCATAAAAGTGAAAATACCACTGGCTCAATAAGCCAACAATTATACACAAATTGCCAAGTTACACTGCCCAAAGTAGGTGCCTCCTATTGCTATATGGCACAAATAAGCATGTTAGGAAGGAATAAACTGTTGTCAGTTGGGCAGGGACCTTTGAAAATATTCCTTCAAAAAGTGGTCTGCCATCTGGATAGGAGGTTTTCAGCCTCAACGCTGCATGAATATCTATTAAAAGGACACATGAACATGAGACAACGAGGAAGAATAAATATGAGCATTCTGTACCTACCTGGCCAGAGTGTGAGCCTCTCCAGCACGTCCAGACGCTAGAAACTTCCTCAGCCCATCAGGTAAAACTCCTAATGAAAATGAGTCCTGAACATAATGCACACAGCAAGGAGTGTTTACAGCCCAAAGATGTTCAATTCCATGTAAACCAGGATAATAATCAGCCCATTCTTAGATAACCTGTTAGAGGATTTTTCTTTATATGGATTTAAAAATAAAACACTCCAAATAATATCTTGATTTTAGGATTGAATTTGAATTTTATAATTCACTTGAAAGTTAGAAATGTACCTCTAGCTGTGAGAAGGAAAAAAGAAAAAAATGATGATCTTGGTCTTACTGAACAAGGTGTTCTCTAATTATTTACACACATTTTCCCCCCACAGGATGCCTTGGTGAAGCAAGACTCTGAATAAAATACAGTGCTCTGCAAATAAGGAATTTAATAAGTATCCATGCCTTTTTCTTATAGTAAATTGACTTTCCTATTTTCCTTCCTGATGTAAGAAAGGTTTTTGTAATATCTGACATTGCCCACTTTTATCATAACCCATTGTTGGTGCTACTCTTTCAGACTCCCAGGTGGTCATTCTCTGAGTGATATTTCACAGTAAATTTCTTCTGCTGCTCCTGTAATTTTCAGTGCTTCAAGAAGAACTTGCATGCTTTTATCCTACGTATGCTATTGTTACAGGGCCAGGGTCCATTGCCTAGCCAGGATAGCTGCAGCAGTCCTCTGGTACTGTTTCTTGTGGTTCTACCAGAAAGAATTTGAGCAAAACACAGAGTAGCAAGCAAAAGTTTAATAGAGAGCATGAGAAGAGAGGAACATACAGCATAGGAACTGCATTGACTGCCTTGAAGAGTGAATGGTGTGGTACCCACAAAATTTGAGTTTTTAAGGAATCAAGTTCCCATTTTTTTGTCTCAATTTTCTGCACCCCCTTAAATGGTTTATTACCCTTTGAATAGTCCTCCACAAACTTTCTTTGTGAGGGTCTTGATGTTCTGGTTGCCAGGGTGATTGGATGATTGTGACATAGTTTTGGTGGTAAGGGAGGGTCCTTGCAACCTGGTTACAAAGGTAATGACAATGCGATCTGGGAACAGTTGTGTCCCTGGAGGGGTTAGCATTAACTATAGCTGGGGGAGCTTTTGACACACCAGATTCTGTTTTTCTGAAGCTAGTGTGCTTCAATTAGGGGTCCCCATGATTTTAAGTAATAGTTCCCTCAAGGAAATACAATTATATACAGCTTTGGGGAAGGTTGGGCATTCTAACTCTTATTTTCCAAATGCTTGCCTGTTTGCATAAGGTTCCCTGCGATTTCAGTTTTATGACTTCTGCATTTTTCTTAATACATAGGCCTAATTTCTGTCCTTCATTGTCCTTTCCCTCTACCCACTTGTTCATGACTAGCTAACCTAACTAACTCTAACAATCTTTAAGTTTCTCTGAATCATTGATCAAGAGAAATGGACAAGATCTTAAGAAAAACAAAGCTGGCAAATAAAACATTATATCCCTTTACTCCATCACTTATGTAAATGTTTAAAGAGAAATGTAAAATGAAAAATTCCAATGCTGTGTTTTCTTAAATTTAACTATTGATTGCATTGGTAATCACTCCAAAATAACCTACTTAGCAGAACACATGGAAGGTGAAGATACTTTGCTTTATAAAAAGTTCTAAACTCTTCATGTTCTTTAAACTTTCAAATACTTGGGATTTCCTAATTGTTACCACATTTATCTTCCCACAGAACTACTTTTTAAAGGATGTTTTATTGCACAGTAGTTGACATGTGATGTGATCTTACTAAATATTTGGTGAGTGAATAGTTGAATGAATTATTAAATGCATAAACAAAGATACACAAAATAGATGAATGGATGAATAGTTGGATGGATGAATAGATGGAGAAAGTATATGAACTGTTAAATAATTTTATACCATTTTCATAAGCATGCTTTTGCAATTTATAGTAATGGAAAAGGTCTCTTCTGGGATTCTTTTATAAGAGTGTTTATCTCCCTGAGCAGAGAGATTTTGCTGAGAGCAAAACTAAATGCTGATATCTATGTGATGGTTCTTTTATTGGCAGCATATTACAATGATTAAATGTTCAAGCTACAGAGGCACGTAGATCTGAGTTTTAATCTTTGCTTATTACTTAATAGTTGGATATCTTTCAGCAAGTCATGCAACCTCTCTTTTTTTTTAATTTTTTATTGTTGGTTGTTCAAAACATTACAAATTTCTTGACATATCATATTCCACACTTTGATTCAAGTGGGTTATGAACTCCCACCTTCACCCCATACACAGATTGCAGAATCACATCAGTTACACATCCATTGATTTACATATTGCCATACTAATGTCTGTTGTGCTCTGCTGCCTTTCCCATCCTCCACCATCCCCCCTCCCCACCTCTCCCTTCCCCTCCCCTCCACTCTCTCTACCCCCTCCACTGTATAACTCTGAGGGTCTCCTTCCATTTCCATGCGATTTCCCTTCTCTCTCCCTTTCCCTCCCACCTCTCATCCATGTTAAATGTTAATCTTCTTCTCCTGCTCTTCGTCCCTACTCTGATCTTAGTTACTCTCCTTATATCAAAGAAGACATTTGGCATTTGTTTTTTAGGGATTGGCTAGCTTCACTTAGCATAATGTGCTCTAGCGCCATCCATTTCCCTGCAAATGCCATGCTTTTGTCATTGTTTAGTTCAGAATAATACTCCATTGTGTATAAATGCCACATTTTTTATCCATTCATCTATTGAAGGGCATCTAGGTTGGTTCCACAGTCTAGCTATTGTGAATTGTGCCCCTATGAACATCGATGTAGCTGTATCCCTATAGTACGCTCTTTTAAGATCTTTGGGGAAGAGTCCGAGAAGGGGAATAGCTGGGTCAAATGGTGGTTCCATTCCCAGCTTTCCAAGGAATCTCCATACTGCTTTCCAAATTGGCTGCACCAATTTGCAGTCCCACCAGCAATGTACAAGTGTACCCTTTTCCCCACATCCTCGCCAGCACTTGTTGTTGTTTGACTTCATAATGTCTGCCAATCTTACTGGAATGAGATGGTATCTTAGGGTGGTTTTGATTTGCATTTCTCTGACAGCTAGAGTTGGTGAGCATTTTTTCATGTACTTGTTTTATTTATTTATTTATTTTATTTATTTATTTATTTATTTATTTTATTTTATTTTATTTTATTTTTATTGTTGGTTGTTCAAAACATTACATAGTTCTTGATATATCATCTTTCACACTTTGCTTCAAGTGGGTTATGAACTCCCATTTTTAGCCCATATACAGATTGCAGAATCACATCAATTACACATCCATTGATTTACATATTGCCATACTAGTGACTGTCATGTTCTGCTACCTTTCCTATCCTATACTATCCCCCCTCCCCTCCCCTCCCGTCCCCTCTTCTCTCTCTACCCCCTCTACTGACCTTCATTTCTCCCCCTTGTATTATTTTTCCCTTTCCCCTCATTTCCTCTTGTATGTTCTTTTGTATAACCCTGAGGGTCTCCTTCCATTTCCATGCAATTTCCCTTTTCTCTCCCTTTCCCTCCCACCTCTCATCTCTGTTTAATGTTAATCTTCTTCTCATGCTCTTCGTCCCTACTCTGTTATTAGTTACTCTCCTTATATCAAAGAAGACATTTGGCATTTGCTTTTTAGGGATTGGCTAGCTTCACTTAGCATAATGTGCTCTAGCGCCATCCATTTCCCTGCAAATTCTATGATTTTGTCATTTTTTAATGCAGAGTAATACTCCATTGTGTATAAATGCCACATTTTTTTAATCCATTCGTCTATTGAAGGGCATCTGGGTTGGTTCCAAAGTCTTGCTATTGTGAATTGAGCTGCTATGAACATCGATATAGCAGTGTCCCTGTAGCATGCTCTTTTTAGGTCTTTAGGGAATAGACCAAGAAGGGGAATAGCTGGGTCAAATGGTGGCTCCATTCCCAGCTTTCCAAGAAATCTCCATACTGCTTTCCAAATTGGCTGCACCAATTTGCAGTCCCACCAGCAATGTACAAGTGTACCCTTTTCCCCACATCCTCGCCAGCACTTGTTGTTGTTTGACTTCCTAATGGCTGCCAATCTTACTGGAGTGAGATGGTATCTTAGGGTGGTTTTGATTTGCATTTCTCTGACTGCTAGAGATGGTGAGCATTTTTTCATGTACTTGTTGATTGATTGTATGTCCTCCTCTGAGAAGTGTCTGTTCAGGTCCTTGGCCCATTTGTTGATTGGGTTGTTCGTTATCTTATTGTCTAATTTTTGGAGTTCTTTGTATACTCTGGATATTAGGGCTCTGTCTGAAGTGTGAGGAGTAAAGATTTGTTCCCAGGATGTAGGCTCTCTATTTACCTCTCTTATTGTTTCTTTAGCTGAGAAAAAACTTTTTAGTTTGAGTAAGTCCCATTTGTTGATTCTAGTTATTAACTTTTGTGCTATGGGTGTCCTATTGAGGAATTTGGAGCCCGACCCCACAGTATGTAGATCGTAGCCAACTTTTTCTTCTATCAGACGCAGAGTCTCTGATTTGATATCAAGCTCCTTGATCCATTTTGAATTAACTTTTGTGCATGGCGAGAGAAAGGGATTCAGTTTCATTTTGTTGCATATGGATTTCCAGTTTTCCCAGCACCATTTGTTGAAGATGCTATCCTTCCTCCATTGCATGCTTTTAGCCCCTTTATCAAATATAAGATAGTTGTAGTTTTGTGGATTGGTTTCTGTGTCCTCTATTCTGTACCATTGGTCCACCCGCCTGTTTTGGTACCAGTACCATGCTGTTTTTGTTACTATTGCTCTGTAGTATAGTTTGAAGTCTGGTATCGCTATACCGCCTGATTCACACTTCCTGCTTAGCATTGTTTTTGCTATTCTAGGTCTTTTATTTTTCCATATGAATTTCATGATTGCTTTCTCTATTTCTACAATAAATGCCTTTGGGATTTTGATTGGCATTGCATTAAACCTATAGAGAACTTTTGGTAATATCGCCATTTTGATGATGTTAGTTCTGCCTATCCATGAACAGGATATATTTTTCCATCCTCTAAGATCTTCTTCTATTTCTCTCTTTAGGGTTCTGTAGTTTTCATTGTATAAGTCTTTCACCTCTTTTGTTAGGTTGATTCCCAAGTATTTTATTTTTTTTGAAGATATTGTGAATGGAGTGGTTGTCCTCATTTCCATTTCAGAGGATTTGTCGCTGATATACAGGAATGCCTTTGATTTATGCGTGTTGATTTTATATCCTGCCACTTTGCTGAATTCATTTATTAGCTCTAATAGTTTCTTTGTAGAGCCTTTTGGGTCTGCTAGGTATAGAATCATATCATCTGCAAATAGTGATAATTTAAGTTCTTCTTTTCCTATTTTTATGCCTTTAATTTCTTTTGTCTGTCTAATTGCTGTGGCCAGTGTTTCGAGAACTATGTTGAACAGAAGTGGTGAGAGAGGGCATCCCTGTCTTGTTCCAGATTTTAGAGGGAATGCCTTCAATTTTTCTCTATTCAGAATGATGCTAGCCTGAGGCTTAGCATAGATTGCTTTTACAATATTGAGGTATGTTCCTGTTATCCCTAGTTTTTCTAGAGTTTTGAACATAAAGGGATGCTGTACTTTGTCGAATGCTTTTTCCGCATCTATCGAGATGATCATATGGTTCTTATTTTTAAGTCTATTGATGTGGTGAATAACATTTATTGATTTCCGTATATTGAACCAGCCTTGCATCCCAGGGATGAATCCTACTTGATCATGGTGCACAATTTTTTTGATATGTTTTTGTATCCGATTCGCCAGAATTTTATTGAGGATTTTTGCATCTAGGTTCATTAGAGATATTGGTCTGAAGTTTTCTTTCTTTGAAGTGTCTTTGTCTGGTTTAGGTATCAGGGTGATGTTGGCCTCGTAGAATGAATTTGGAAGTTCTCCCTCTTTTTCTATTTCCTGAAGTAGCTTGAAAAGTATTGGTATTAGTTCCTCTTTAAAGGTTTTGTAAAATTCTGCTGTATACCCATCCGGTCCTGGGCTTTTCTTAGTTGGTAGTCTTTTGATGGTTTCTTCTATTTCCTCAATTGATATTGGTCTGTTTAGGTTGTCTATATCCTCCTGACTCAATCTGGGCAGATCATATGACTTCAGAAATTTATCGATGCCTTCACTATCTTCTAATTTATTGGAGTATAAGGATTCAAAATAATTTTTGATTATCTTCTGTATTTCTGAAGTGTCTGTTGTGATATTGCCTTTTTCATCCCGTATGCTAGTAATTTGAGTTCTCTCTCTTCTTCTCTTCGCTAGCATGGCTAAGGGTCTGTCGATTTTGTATATTTTTTCAAAGAACCAACTTTTAGTTTTGTCAATTTTTTCAATTGTTTCTTTTGTTTCGATTTCATTAATTTCAGCTCTGATTTTAATTATTTCTTGCCTTCTACTTCTTTTGCTGTTGTTTTGCTCTTCTTTTTCTAGGATTTTGAGATGAAGCATGAGATCATTTATTTGTTGGTTTTTTCTTTTTTTAAGGAATGAACTCCAAGCAATGAATTTTCCTCTTAGAACTGCTTTCAATGTGTCCCACAGATTCTGATACGTTGTGTCTGTGTTTTCATTAATCTCTAAGAATTTTTTAATTTCCTCCTTGATGTCTTCTATAACCCATTGATCATTCAGTAACCTATTGTTCATTCTCCAAGTGATGTATGCTTTTTCCTTCCTTCTTTTATCGTTGATTTTCAGTTTCATTCCATTATGATCAGATAGGATGCATGGTATTATCTCTACTCCTTTATATTGTCTAAGCGTTGCCCTGTGACATAATATATGATCTATTTTTGAGAAGGATCCATGTGCTGCTGAGAAAAAAGTGTAACTGCTTGATGTTGGGTGGTATATTCTATATATGTCAATTAAGTCTAGGTTATTAATTGTGTTATTGAGTTCTATAGTTTCCTTATTCAACTTTTGTTTGGAAGATCTGTCCAGTGGCGAGAGAGGTGTGTTGAAGTCTCCCATGATTATTGTATGGTGGTCTATTAGACTCTTGAACTTGAGAAGAGTTTGTTTGATGAACATAGCTGCACCATTGTTTGGGGCATATATATTTATGATTGTTATGTATTGTTGGTGTATGGTTCCCTTAAGCAGTATGTAGTGTCCCTCTTTATCCCTTTTGATTAACTTTGGCTTGAAATCTATTTTATTTGATATGATTATGGACACTCCTGCTTTTTTCCGAAGTCCATATGAGTGATATGATTTTTCCCAACCTTTCACCTTCATCCTATGTATGTCTTTTCCTATCAAATGCGTCTCCTGTGGGCAGCATATTGTTGGGTCTTGTTTTGAGATCCATTCTACTAGCCTGTGTCTCTTAATTGGTGAGTTTAAGCCATTAACATTTAGGGTTATTATTGAGATATGGGTTGTTGTTCCAGCCATATTTGTTTATTTATGTTACTAAACATGGTTTGTTTTCCTCTTTGATTATTCCCCCCCCTTTACTGTCCTACCTCCCACTGTTGGTTTTCATTGTTATTTTCCATTTCCTCCTCCTATAATGTTTTGCTGAGGATGTTTTGAAGAGATGGTTTTCTAGCTGCATATTCTTTTAACTTTTGTTTGTTGTGGAAGGTTTTAATTTCATCTTCCATCCTGAAGCTTAATTTCGCTGGATACACAATTCTTGGTTGGAACCCATTTCCTTTCAGTGTTTGAAATATGTTATTCCAGGATCTTCTAGCTTTCAGAGTCTGTGTTGAAAGATCAGCTGTTATCCTGATTGGCTTGCCCCTAAATGTAATCTGCTTCCTTTCTCTTGTAGCTTTTAAAATTCTCTCCTTATTCTGTATGTTGGGCATCTTCATTATAATGTGTCTAGGTGTGGATCTCTTATGATTTTGCACATTCGGCGTCCTGTAGGCTTCTAGAATTTGGGATTCTGTCTCATTCTTCAAGTCTGGGAAGTTTTCTCGTATTATTTCATTGAATAAATTGCTCATTCCTTTGGTATGGAGTTCTATACCTTCCTGTATCCCAATGACTCTTAAGTTTGGTCTCTTAATGTTATCCCATATTTCTTGGATGTTCTGCTCATGGTTTCTTAACAGTCTTGCTGAGCTGTCTATGTTCTTTTCCAGTTGAAATACTTTGTCTTCATTGTCTGATGTTCTATCTTCTAAGTGTTCTACTCTGCTGGTAGTACTCTCAATTGAGTTTTTAAGTTGGTTTATTGCTTCCTGCATTTCTAGGATTTCTGTTTGTTTGTTTTTTATAACCTCTATCTCCCTGTATAGTTGATCCTTTGCTTCCTGGATTTGTTTGTGTAATTCCTTGTCGAAGTGATCTTTCATTGTCTGATTTTGCTGTCTAATTTCTTCCTTGATACTCCAGATCATCTGAAGCATATATATCCTGAATTCTTTATCTGACATTCCATCTGCTGCAGCTGTTACCTCTTCTAAAGTTGAGCTGACCTGCATTGCTTGTAGTCCTTTCTTTCCTTGTCTTTTCATACTGCTTGCGTTTCTTTCTTCTTGGTGAAACTGTTGTGTTTTTGAAATTTTTTCCCCCCCTATATATTTATATTGCTCTTGTATAGTTGAAAATTCTCCCTTGCAGGTGCGGGCAGGGGCTCTGCTCTGCCCCTCCTCCAATTGGTGTGAGGTGTCTACCACGCCCACGGACCCCTGGGCCTGATCCGCTGTTCTGTCGCAGGTCTGCCTACCTTGCAGGTGGGGGGGAAGGCTCTGCCCTGCCCCTCCTACCACGCCCGGGGACCGCTAGGCCTGATCTGCAGGTTGGTCGCAGGTCTGCCCACCTTGTGGGCAAGGGTGTCAGTTCCGCTCCGCCCCCACTCCAATTGGGGTCACTTGACCACCACACAGGCGAGCCGCTGGGCCTGATCTGGGCACGGGCTAAGGCTCTGCTCTGCCCCTACTCCAGTTGGGGTGAAGTGTGTACCACGCTGGCAGGCCGCTGGGCCTGATCCACCGGTCTGTCGCAGGTCTGCTTACCTTGCCGGCGCGGGCGGTGGCTCTGCCCTGCCCCTCCTACCACGCCTGCAGACCGCTGGGCCTGATCTGCAGGTTGGTCGCAGGTCTTCCTACCTTGCGGGCGCGGGCGGCGGCCCCTCTCCTCGCCTCTGGCTCGACGACAAAGCGAGAGAGACTCGGGTATCTGTGACTCACCCTCCCTACCAGGGGACCAACTGTTTCCGTCGCCGCTGGCACCGATGAAGTTTTCTCCTCGGCCGCTCTCCGATGACATCAGATCTCTGCCATGCTGGCATCCCCTGTTCTATGGCTGAATCCCATTTTCTTCTCTTCCAATAGGCGGAGCTGTGCCCTCTGAGCCGAGCTTCTGCCCTCTATGTGCTGACAGAAATCAATGTACGGTGGCTCCTGGGAGTCTCTCAATCCTGTTAGTCCAGAGCCCTTTCACTTATCCGGCCCCTCCCCCTGTTCCTCCTCCCAACCAGCCAGCCAGGTCCTGTTCACCAGAGGCGGTTCCCCAAGGATCTGATTACACTTGCAGCCCCACCGGGTGTCCTATATCCCGAACGATGAACACCCTCTCTGTCATTCAATTAAGCCCCAGTGCTGTGGTGGGGTGATCTGGGAACCAACAGTTTAATTTTTCAGGACCCCTTTGGTGGGCACGCCCCCAGAAACTGGCGGCTAAGATCTTGGGTGTCGCCGCTGGTGTTAAGGGGAGGTGGGGATCTGGAATCCCCTCTGCTTCCCTACAGACATGCCCCCGGTGGTTTCCTGGCTGCTTGTATCTGGAGGGGGTGGGAGTCACACACCTGCTAATGTGGATTCCGCTGGGAAGGAATTCTGTCGGCAGAACTCTGGTGATGTCACCACTCTGCTATGGCAGTCCCCAGGCTCCTTGCCGGAGTGTCCGAAGGGAGGGGTGGGACTGGTCTGTCTCTGGTTGGTTTCAGCTCCCGGGTTCGCTATTTCATGAAGGCTTGGCGAGAGACCTCTTCCTAGAGTCCCTGCACCGCTCCTGCTGCGCTGCGCCTCGGAGGCTATCCGCCCTGACGCGGGGGCTGCGTGCAGGCAGCCGACAGTCGCCGAGTCGCGCGGGCAGCGGCTGGCGGGTCTGGACCTCTGCGCTGCGTGGCGGAGATTCACTCGTCTAGCGCAGACTGTCACCTCCAAAAATCCTTCCAATTCCCGGCCGGTCTCTCTTTAGTGGAATTTTGCTAGGAGTTTCTCAGCAGGTCAAATCTAAGCGTATCCATGCGTCTCTCTGACCCCTTTGTTGAGGAGGTACTGAAAGCGCTGCCTCCCCTCTCGCCGCCATGTTGGATCCCCCCTCATGTACTTGTTGATTGACTGTATGTCCTCCTTTGAGAAGTGTCTGTTCAGGTCCTTGGCCCATTTGTTGATTGGGTTGTTTGTTCTCTTATTGTCTAATTTTTTGAGTTCTTTGTATACTCTGGATATTAGGGCTCTATCTGAAGTGTGAGGAGTAAAGATTTGTTCCCAGGATGTAGGCTCCCTATTTACCTCTCTTATTGTTTCTTTTGCTGAGAAAAAACTTTTTAGTTTGAGTAAGTCCCATTTGTTGATTCTATTTATTAACTTTTGTGCTATGGGTGTCCTATTGAAGAATTTGGAGCCTGACCCCACCGAATGTAGATCGTAGCCAACTTTTTCTTCTATCAGACGGCGTGTCTCTGATTTGATATCAAGCTCCTTGATCCATTTTGAATTCACTTTTGTGCATGGCTAGAGAAAGGGATTCAGTTTCATTTTGTTGCATATGGATTTCCAGTTTTCCCAGCACCATTTGTTGAAGATGCTATCCTTCCTCCATTGCATGCTTTTAGCCCCTTAATCAAATATAAGATAGCTGTAGTTTTGTGGATTGGTTTCTGTGTCCTCTATTCTGTACCATTGGTCCACCCGCCTGTTTTGGTACCAGTACCATGCTGTTTTTGTTACTATTGCTCTGTAGTATAGTTTGAAGTCTGGTATCGCTATACCGCCTGATTCACACTTCCTGCTTAGCATTGTTTTTGCTATTCTGGGTCGTTTATTTTTCCATATGAATTTCATGATTGCTTTCTCTATTTCTACAAGAAATGCCGTTGGGATTTTGATTGGCATTGCATTAAACCTATAGAGAACTTTTGGTAATATCGCCATTTTGATGATGTTAGTTCTGCCTATCCATGAACAGGGTATATTTTTCCATCTTCTAATATCTTCTATTTCTCTCTTTAGGGTTCTGTAGTTTTCATTGTATAAGTCTTTCACCTCTTTTGTTAGGTTGATTCCCAAATATTTTATTTTTTTTTGAAGATATTTTGAATGGAGTGGTTGTCCTCATTTCCATTTCAGAGGATTTGTCGCTGATATACAGGAATGCCTTTGATTTATGCGTGTTGATTTTATATCCTGCCACTTTGCTGAATTCATTTATTAGCTCTAATAGTTTCTTTGTAGACCCTTTTGGGTCTGCTAGGTATAGAATCATATCATCTGCAAAGAGTGATAATTTAAGTTCTTCTTTTCCTATTTTGATGCCTTTAATTTCTTTCGTCTGTCTAATTGCTCTGGCCAGTGTTTCGAGAACTATGTTGAACAGAAGTGGAGAGAGAGGGCATCCCTGTCTTGTTCCAGATTTTAGAGGGAATGCCTTCAGTTTTTCTCCATCCAGAATGATGCTAGCCTGAGGCTTAGCATAGATTGCTTTTACAATATTGAGGTATGTTCCTGTTATCCCTAGTTTTTCTAGAGTTTTGAACATAAAGGGATGCTGTACTTTGTCGAATGCTTTTTCCGCATCTGTCGAGATGATCATATGGTTCTTATTTTTAAGTCTATTGATGTGGTGAATAACATTTATTGATTTCCGTATATTGAACCAGCCTTGCATCCCAGGGATGAATCCTACTTGATCATGGTGTACAATTTTTTTGATATGTTTTTGTATCCGATTCGCCAGAATTTTATTGAGGATTTTTGCATCTAGGTTCATTAGAGATATTGGTCTGTAGTTTTCTTTCTTTGAAGTGTCTTTGTCTGGTTTAGGTATCAGGGTGATGTTGGCCTCATAGAATGAATTTGGAAGTTCTCCCTCCTTTTCTATTTCCTGAAGTAGCTTGAAAAGTATTAGTATTAGTTCTTCTTTAAAGGTTTTGTAAAATTCTGCTGTATACCCATCCGGACCTGGGCTTTTCTTAGTTGGTAGTCTTTTTATGGTTTCTTCTATTTCCTCAATTGATATTGGTCTGTTTAGGTTTTCTATATCCTCCTGACTCAATCTGGGCAGATAATATGACTTAAGAAATTTATCTATGCCTTCACTATCTTCTAATTTATTGGAGTATAAGGATTCAAAATAGTTTTTGATTATCTTCTGTATTTCTGAAATGTCTGTTGTGATATTGCCTCTTTCTTCCCGTATGTTAGTAATTTGAGTTCTCTCTCTTCTTCTCTTCGCTAGCATGGCTAAGGGTCTGTCGATTTTGTTTATTTTTTCAAAGAACCAACTTTTTTTTTTTTTTTTTTTTTAGTTTTGTCAATTTTTTCAATTGTTTCTTTTGTTTCGATTTCATTAATTTCAGCTCTGATTTTAATTATTTCTTGCCTTCTACTTCTTTTGCTGTTGTTTTGCTCTTCTTTTTCAAGGATTTTGAGATGAAGTATGAGATCATTTATTTGTTGGTTTTTTCTTTTTTTAAGGAATGAACTCCACGCAATGAATTTTCCTCTTAGAACTGCTTTCAATGTGTCCCATAGATTCCGATATGTTGTGTCTGTGTTTTCATTAATCTCTAAGAATTTTTTAATTTCCTCCTTGATGTCTTCTACAACCCATTGATCATTCAATAACCTATTGTTCATTCTCCAAGTGATGTATGCTTTTTCCTTCCTTCTTTTATCGTTGATTTTCAGTTTCATTCCATTATGATCAGATAAGATGCATGGTATTATCTCTACTCCTTTATATTGTCTAAATGCAACCTCTCTTGCCACAGTCTGGCTGGGCACAAATCATGAGCCACTGAAGCAGGAACAAACTTTATTTTTGAACTGCAGGAAAACACTTCACACAGATCCCGGGGAATCCTCCCGAATGCCATGCGGCTCGTCCAGGAAAACCCCCAGCCCGAAATATCTCCCCCGGAAATCCCTCCTCCTGCACTTCCCCAACCAATGGGAACTCTCGGGGAATCCCCGGAAATCCCCACGAGAACTCCAAAATAGTGCGAGAACTCAAAAGTTGCGGCAGAGGCGGATAGTAATGCCTCGCCTGTCAATCAATACTGTTGGCAAAATGCCAGGGGCCATACAGACTCGGCCGTGGCTCTCAGCATCTCCCCCTCTTTGTTTAATTAAACAACAAGCAATGTGGCTTAGGGACCGTGCCTGTTAGGCAGGCCAATTCAACATATGGTCCTTACCCGTCATCAGATGAACTGACCTCTAGGCGTCAGCCTCCTGTCTTAGGTTGGTACCACTGCAATTGGATCATACCCGTCACTGACTACCGGTCCAGCATACAGCCATACTTTGCACCAGTGGGGGGGTGAGGTTCTTTGCCTCACCTCTGTTGGCCCCCAAATTTTAGACCATCACTAGTAGAAGGGAAGAGGATGCAAAATGCCATGACACTAAGCCAATTGAGGGCTCCTTTGAAAAACTGTACCACCGGTGACACCATCAGCAAAAATACTCCAGCACTACCACAATTCACTGCACCAACAGATAGTTCACAATGCATACAAGTGATACATAGTCTAGGCAAGTTCTGCAAGCAGTTCAAAGCAGAGGAATCTGTCAATATGTCCATTTCCTCCTAAAGTAAATCGACTCCTTGATTGAGCATTACTTGTTGAGTTATTATTCATTGATGCATCAGTTTATACAGTTTGTTGTGATAACTATCGAAGAAGCTGTAGTTTGGTTTTATCTTTGTCTTCAGCGGCGCTGGGATGAAGATAGGAATTCTGGCAATGATGCTAAGGAAAAAATTATGTAACATTCCAACAGGCACTAAGAAAACATTTTTTTGAACAATTTACATTATCCCGAACAGAACTATTAAATATAATGAGAACGAAAGGTGAAAGTAAACAAACAGATCTCTTAACCTCCTTATTTGTTCACATATTAAAACAATTTTCAACAGCTGTTTACCCAATCTAAATTAAACCATTAAAATCACATGAATAAAAAAATTCGGATCCATTTATTCATGAGCACTCCTCATATATGATATATGGACATACGCACATACAGACATACAACACAAAACAGAAGTGTGCACACATAACATACAACACATAAGACAATAGTAAAGGCCTTGTAGCTTTACCTAGGTGAAATCTCCATTGCAATGCTTAAAAACTCCACAGTCAAAATATAAAACTGATCAGAAAAACATTAGCCTAGGTCTGTATGAGCTCAAAAATAAAATAGAACTTTATGATGTGGGAAAAGGCAAATAATAAAATAAATATTGAAAAAAGCATCCTGGTTAATCATTGTCGCAGATGTAAGAATAGCCAAACTGGAGTTCTGGATATCAGCTGTTATGGATTTGAGTCAAATCATCTTCCTTTTGGTCTGTAGAAATTGTTTTAGTTAATCTCTCTGGAATCCAAATCGGCTGCTGTTCTCCCTGTGGAAAAACACAAACAGAACCCCGACTCCAGACAATCACTGGGTCAGGACTTTCCATTGTCCTGTTAGAATATCCTTCCAAAGTACCTGAGGCCTATGTACATTTTTTGGACACATATGCCTTTCCGCAGCACTAAGCCCTGATGAATCCAAATTTAAAAAGTTTAGAGTAAAAAGGGTTATTTTAAGTTTATCTTTGGGTGATATATACCCCTTTCCAATTCCCTCTTTTTGCTTTAATAAGTACATTTTAATAGTTTGATGAGCTCTTTCAACTATGCCTTGTCCCTGAGGATTGTATGGGATTCCTGTTATATGAGTAATGCCAAATGATGAGCAAAATTGTTTAAAAGAGGTAGAAGTATAACCAGGACCATTATCTGTTTTTAACTGTTTTGGAACGCCCACAGTGGCAAAATTTTGTAGGCAATGAGCTATAACATCTTTAGTTTTTTCTCCGGAATGAAGGGAGCCCATCAAAAATCCAGAAGAAGTATCAACTGTAACATGCAAATATTTTAATTTTCCAAATTCTGGCAAGTGTGTGACGTCCATCTGCCAAATATGGTTAGGTATCAATCCTCTAGGATTGACTCCAAGATTAACTTGTGGTAAAAAGGTCACACAATTTTGACATTGTTTTATTATTTGTCTAGCTTGTTCCTTAGTTATTTTAAAACGCTTTTGTAAAGTATTAGCATTGACATGGAACCTTTTATGAAAATGTGTAGCTTCTTCTAGTGTAGAGAAAATATGTATGTCATGTGTAGTTTTATCTGCTAAATCATTGCCCAAACTAAGGGCTCCAGGCAATCCTGTATGTGCTCTGATATGTCCTATAAAGAATGGATCTTTTCTGTCCCAGATTAGATTTTGTATAGCAGAAAACAAAGAGAAAACAGTAGAGGAAGGGGAAATCCTGCCAGCATCTTCAAGGGATACTATAGCATTAACTATATACTGACTATCAGAAAATAAATTAAATACAGAATCTTTAAACATCACAAAAGCTTGTAAAACTGCATTAAGCTCTACCTTTTGAGCTGATTGTTTGGGTACTAAAAATGTAAAAGTTTGATCAGGGGTAACTACTGCTGCTGTACCATTATTTGACCCATCAGTGAATACATTTGGAGCATTCATGATAGGGGTTTTTCTTGTCATTTTTGGAAAAACTACAGGATGCGAAGACCAAAAAGACAACAAAGGATTAGATGGTAAGTGATTATCAAATGAAACATTAGATTTACACATGATTATTGCCCAAGTATTTAACTCATTAGCTAACTCATCAATTTGATCCATAGTATATGGAGTAATAATTTTATGGGGAGAAATTCCAAACACTCCCTTTGCTGCTTTTATTCCTTTGAGTATTAATTGTCCTACAGCCTCAGGATACCTAGTAAGAATAGTGTTAGGAGAATACGATAAATGTATCCACAATAATGGACCTTCTTGCCAAAATACTCCTGTAGGAATATTTTTTGTTGGTATTACAATAAATAATAAAGGCAAAGTTATATCAATTCTATCCAAATGCATATTTTCCATATATGTTTCAATAATTTTTAATGCCTTTCTTGCTTCAGGCGTTAACATGCGGGGTGAATTTGGATCTGATGGACCTTTTAGGATATCAAATAAAGGTCCCAACTCTCCTGTTGGTATGCCTAGATAAGGCCTTATCCAATTTATGTCTCCTAATAACTTTTGAAAGTCGTTAAGTGATTTGAGTTGATCTACTCGTATTTGAATTTTTTAGTGGACGGACCATGGTTGAGGATAATAGAACTCCTAAATAATTAATTGGAAAATTTAATTGTACTTTATCTATTGCTATCTCTAGATTATAATTTTTTAATAAATTTTGAAGTGTGGCATAACATTCTAGCAATGTGTTTTTATCTTTGTGTGCTAACAATACATCATCCATATAGTGAAATATTTGTAGTTTAGGATTTTGATTTCTAAGTGGCTGGATTGCTTTGTTAACATAAATTTGACACATAGTTGGGCTGTTAGCCATCCCTTGAGGGAGTACTTTCCATTCATATCTCTGATCAGGACCTTCATGATTCAGTGCAGGGATAGTAAATGCAAAATGTGGACTATCCTCAGGATGAATTGGAATTGAAAAAAAACAATCTTTAATATCTATAGCTAAAACGTACCAGGATTTTGGCAAAGCAGACAAGTGAGGAATCCCCGATTGAGCAGGTCCCATAATAACCATCTCATTATTAATGGCTCTTAAATCTTGCAATAATCTCCATTTACCAGATTTCTTTTTAATGACAAAAATGGGAGTATTGTAAGGAGATACGGAAGGTTGTATATGTCCCTCCGCTAATTGTTGTTTGACCAGGTCATGGGCTGCTTGTATCTTTTCTTTAGTCAGGGGCCACTGAGGAACCCATACTGGTCTATCTGATTTCAAAGTAATTTTTATTGCCTCAGTGACCCCTTCTGAAAACCCAGTCCATGTCTATTTATTCCTTGATCTATTTGAATTGGTGCTGCTATGCCTTGTTCTCCTAATCTTTTTTTCTTTCCTGAAACCTTGTCTAGCCCTAATAGTGGGCACATTTGGATTGATGTTATTTGTTAATGTCAAACCTAATTGATCTAGGACATCTCGTCCCCATAAATTTATAGGAAGATGATCCAATACATAGGGCTGTATAGTTCCTTCACATCCTTCAGGATCCTTCCAATTTAATACCATTGCACTTCTATGGGGATTAGTTGCCACTCCTAGGCCTCAAAGCGTTTGAGTGGCTTGTTGTAACGGCCAATGTTTTGGCCATTCTTGACGAGATATGATGCTAAGGTCTGCACCTGTATCCAGTAGTCCATTAAATTCATGTCCTTGAATATTTAGTTTTAGCATGGGGTGAGAATCTAAATTTAAAGACAGCATAGCCCAATCTACACCTGTGGAGCCTAATCCCCTGGAACCTCTTTCTATAGTACTACTGGAAAATTTATCATGTAGGCTGGGTATTATTAATAACTGTGCTATTCTATCTCCTGGTGAAATTACTGATATACCCTTTGGAGAACTAGCTACAATTTTTATTTCACCTTCATAATCGGGATCAATTACCCCGGGACTTATCATAAGTCCTTTTAGCGTAGAAGAACTGCGTCCTAACAATAAGCCTACTGTTCCTTGGGGAAGAGGTCCTTTTACTCCTGTGGGAATGATTTGAACTCCCATCTCTGGAGTTAGTACTGCTCTGGCAGAGGTGCAGATGTCCAACCCTGCGCTCCCTCTGGTTCGTCTGATGAGAGATCTGATGGATAATGTGTCCTGGGCACTACCCTGATGGTGTTGCTGGGTTCCTCCATGGTGTTTCTGGGTTCCTCCAGTGCCCCGTACATTTGTGGTCGTGGGCCCCAGAGCATTGGGCCCCCCTGTCCGTTTTTTGGCAATGGAGCCCGATTCCTTTCTCCATGATATCGTGGGTAAACACTTGGTCCTTGTCTGTTTTTTGATAACGGAATACCCTCTATGGTGGTTTGAGAACGGCATTCATTAGCCCAATGTTTCCCTCTATGGCATCGTGGGCAAATACCCGGTATTCTATTCCTTTGATACCTAGCTTTGTTAAACCCTCCTCCTATGGGGCAACTCCTTTTAAAATGTCCTGTTTGATCACAATTATAGCATGTTTTTGGCCTGGCATCTAAAGCCTGTTGTACTGCTGCTAAGACTTGGCCTTGTTCATTAATGTCTCTACATAATTTAATATATGTGTTTAAATCTTCATGTCTCCATGGTCTAATGACCTCTCTGTAGCAACGATTTGCTTGGTCATAAGCCAGTTGTTTTATAAATGGCATTGCCTGTTCTGTATCCCCAAAAATTCTGGAAGCTGCTTGAATAAGCCTATCTACAAATTCAGCATAAGGTTCATTAATTCCTTGTATTACCTTAGATAATTGACCTTGTAAATCTCCATGCCCCTGTAAAGTTTTCCATGCCCTAACCGCATCTACAGCAATTTGTGCGTATACGCCAGGATCATATTCAATTTGTTGCCGTTGACCCTCATAAAGTCCTTTTCCTAACAACATATCTAGATTTCTTTGAGGGTAACCAGCTGCTGCATTTCGCCTAGCTGCCTCCCTGCAAAATTCCTCATTGGCAACCTTCCATAACAAATATTGTCCTCCATTTAGCACAGATTTACACATACTAGCCCAGTCTGCTGGCGTCATGTCCAAGTTGGTAATGGATTCGACCATGCTTACAGTGAACGGTGCTTGAGGACCATAGGTTGTTACAGCCTCCTTTAACTGCTTCACTGTTTTGAAATCTAAAGCATGGTGAATTCGCTGCCCTCCTGCCTGGTCAAGTACAGGGCATGCTAATCTTTGAGGTCCTGTCTCAGGATCCCATCTATCAACTACGGGGTTTGAGGGCCACTCAGCTATCTCCATAGGGGGAGCTGTTGGTTGAATTACGCCCTCTGGTGATAGAACGGTGTTAGTAGCAGCCTCCTGTTGTAGCTTTTTCCCTAATAGCTGTTTCTCCTCTAAGCTTTCTTCCTTTAAGTTTTCTTCCTCTGTCTGACTAGCTTGAGAGACCTTCTCTTTTGCTTGATCTAAAATGTCTTTCTCCATGGTCTGAACCTCTAACAATTTACTTAACACTCTTTCAGTTTGTTTTTTACTAATTTCTAATCTGTTATAAAGATAACGCAACCCAATAAGATAACACAAAACAAAACCGAAACAGAATGAAACAAAAACGGAACAAAAAATTGTTGTATCAATTTTCCTATTTTCTTGATATGTGCATTTGTGGTCTATTTCTATCTCTTCCTCAGGGGCGAACAACTTCAAACCTTGAGCCAACCATTTTTCCCAATCTGCCTGAGAAAATTCTAGGGATAGGCAGCTTGAAACAAACACAAAACAAATCAAAACAAGAACACATTGTTTTTTAAAATGGTCACCCATTCTCTCGCCTTCCCTTAGGGGCAAGCAATTTCACTTACCCTGAAGCTTCAGACGTTCCCCGTACGGGCCACCAATTGCCGCAGTCTGGCTGGGCACAAATCACGAGCCACTGAAGCAGGAACAAACTTTATTTTTGAACTGCAGGAAAACACTTCACACAGCTCCTGGGGAATCCTCCCGAATGCCACGCGGCTCGTCCAGGAAAACCCCCAGCCGGAAATATCTCCCCCGGAAATCCCTCCTCCTGCACTTCCCCAACCAATGGGAACTCTCGGGGAATCCCCGGAAATCCCCACAAGAACTCCAAAATAGTGCGAGAACTCAAAAGTTGCGGCAGAGGCGGATAGTAATGCCTCGCCTGTCAATCAATTCTGTTGGCAAAATGCCAGGGGCCATACAGACTCGGCCATGGCTCTCAGCACTCTCTAAGCAGTATAAAGTGTGTGTGGGGGGGTAACAAAAGTACCTATTTTAGGCTTCTGTGGGAATTTTCTGAACATAGTTGAAAAGTGCTTTCCACAAATCTTGTTACATATATTTCCAATAAACATTGTTATTATTTTATCCTAGGGCCCCCTCAATCTTCTTCAACAGATAAATAAATAATTAATTACAAAGAAATCTGTATTGTCCTCACCTCTAAGTAAAACAGTATCCCAAAGCGTAGTGGATATGTATAAGAGATCTGCAGTCAGATTGCAACATTCACATGTTGAAATTTTGGAAAGTTTCTTAACCTTTCTTATTTTTGATTTTTTTAAAAAAACTCTGTAACATGGGGATACTATAATCCCAATTTATAGAGTTTTTGTGAAAATCATAGGATGCATTATAGTTAAAAACTTTGGATGACAACTGCCATAGAGCAAATGTTTATTAACAAATGAGCTTACATTTTTATTATTATATAAGGTGGTTGTCTATCCCCTCATTCTTCCATGGTTTTCTGTGCCAGACAGTGTTCAATTAAAATAAATTATAAAAGAAAAACCTACGATCAAATTGAGGAAAACAGAAGTGTGAAGGAGTCATGATCAGATCTGAAAATTTTATAATAGAGGTATGCAGAATTTAAAGGGAGAGTTCAAAAGGTAATGATTAACTCCATTGGCAGTGGAGATATTCTTGGAGAATCACAGAAACAACATTGTTTAAATGGAACTAAGATGACTCTCTTCCTTTGTCCCATCTATGCTTTGGTCATATGTCTGTCATTATTTGTTTACATGTCTCCCTCACTAGATTTTATAAAATACTTATGGTCATGGGCTGAGCTTAACTTTTGCTGTATCATCCATATCCTAGCATGCTGATAAATATATATTAGATGTTCAGAACAGAAGTGATGGGTGAACATGTGATTTTTTTTTGCATTAGCTTATGGTATAGTCTTATTTATCTTAAGTAAATGGAAGGAATCATGAAAAAGAATATTAATTCAAGTGTTTTTCTGAGTCATATTCAAAATTAGGTATCTCTTACTCACTAAGGTGACTAAGTAGACTTTTTTCCCTAGGAAATTGACCACTAAATGCTGCCAGGATTTTTAGCATTCAAGAATGATACTCTGCAAAATCTGAGTGCATGTTGCCCATTTACAAATGGGCCATCAACATTTTGTGAAAATGAGATTATAACAGAAAGCAAGAACATATACTAGATGTTATTTGGCCTCTTGCATCTTTCATTTACTCTATTTGATCTGGGCTTTTCCAGGCACCATGAACTTAATAACTGATGGATTTCTACTTATGATTTTAGGTTCTGTATTAAGCAAGTTGCAAAAAACAAAGAAAAATATTTTGCTCAATTGCAAATACATCTTAGAACAACTTGACAACAGAAGAATCACTGGGAACATTTGTTTTGTTATTTTTCCTTCAAATAACAATTTTATGGAAGCAGTTTTATATGCTAATAATTTTTCTACAACTATTACAACGGAAGCACGTGGTATTTCTATTTCTAACCTTTTTGATTAAAAGATTACCTTTAAAATAAATGTGGCAATATGTTTTCTATGGGATTCTGCAGTTTAATGTGAGTCATTTTTTTCCTTTGTTTTCCTGTAGCCAAATACATGAGTAATACAAGATAGAGTTAACCACTTTGTCTTTTAAAGGCCTTCTCGCCCTTTCTTTATTGTTGTTTTATTTCAGATTTTGTGTTTTAATTTCCCCCAAAATAGAATAAATAGGATGATATCAAGTGATAAATTCATATTAACTAGAGAAAAAATAGAAAAAAGAAAGACAATCCAGGGGCTGGAGATGCAGCTCAGTGCAAGAGTATTTGCTACCATATGCAAGGCCCTGGGTTCCATCCTCAGCCTTGTAAAAGAAGGAAGGAAGGAGAGACAAGCAATTATGATATAGAAGTAATGCAATAGGATTGAATCTAAGAATCATAAATGACATTTTAAGACATTCATAATAGAAAGTTGGGTGGATGTACACACACAATTACAGTCTCATATTCTGATTGAAATCTACTTATACCCCTATAAGCCAAAAAATACTACTCAGTTATCTCAATCTTACTGAAAGGACTAAGGAAATTGGATGTGTGAAGAAATCCATTGTGCCAAGATTATATGTAATGAAGTGCTCAGGGCTTTCCTGAGTGGCTTAAGGAGACACAGGGGCAGTTTCTCCACAGCCCCATTTTATGGCATCCTGAATACTGCAGACAGATACGAATAATTATTTCTGAAATCCCAAACCTCTTGAAACTATGTGACTTCAGATATCTGCAGCAATTCTACTTGTAGAAAAGTAGAATTCCATTATGCCTAGAATTCATCTTCTTGCAACATTGAATAAGGAGATCAACCATATCATTCACCTCAAGAAAAGTCTTTCAAAGGGAAGTATACCTGCTTTTGGGTTCCTTTTTCTGGCTTCTAACATTCTCTACTTCATAAACAAACCATGTTTGATGGGTACATCATATGTGTATGCATCAGTATATGTCAACAAGTTTAGTCTGTAAGGATCATGGAGACCAGTGAAAATATACTTAAATCCCATTTATTTCATCAAAATAAGCACTTTTCTCTCATTTATAGGCTTAAGTAAATGTAGGGGGTTATACCATTGGTTTTGGGGAGTGCTGTCATAATGTTAGTTAAGAAGGATTTTGCAGTTGGCATTTTGTCTCTAGATAAACAAGTCCATCTTCCAAAATGTCATATTTAATTGCTTTAGATTTTTTCCCTTTGTTTCTCTTGTGGCTTCACAAACATTTTTGCAGTTCTAAGAAAAATCAATTATAATATACCTTAATGTTTTCTGCTTTTGTTTTTGTTAGAGAAAAGTTGATTATTTAAGATTTCAGAAAGCAGGTCCAAAATTGATCTTCAAACAATATAGTTATTTGTATTGATAAAAAAGGTAAATGCAAAGCAATTCCAGGAACCATAAAATACTTTTACCACAGGATTTTTGTAAAGACATGGAGATCCAAGTATGTAATATATATGCATAATAATAATTACTAGGATGCTTAGTTTTAGTGTATAGTGCTTTCATTTTGAAATGCAACAACTCAATGTCCATCCTTTAACCTCAATGTTCTAATTATATTGGACAATAGATGATATGTAATAAGATATTGACTACCATTAGTGAACTAGTAGAGTCAAACCAGTGACTATAATTAGATAAAACCCCAGCAAATAACATTAGTCATGTTTGATTATTTTCTTTAAAAATTATCCAGTCTTTAAGGCAATTTGTAGTAAATGCTCAGTCAGAGAATTTAGGGATTATATCAGTCCTCAGGACACTCTGTACAATCCAAAGGATAGAAAGAACTCCTCAGTACAATGTTTATATCTGTTGGACCATGATCAGTAAATTGATGACACAGGAAGTCATTTCATCTTATTTTCTTTGAGATAGACTGCCAAATCACAATTTCAAGCAATACTTTTCTTGCCAGTTGAAAAAAATAGAAGGGTCTTTTGCTCTTACTGCAGTTTGTTTTTGTTCTATTATGAGCTCCATTCTGCTGCTGTTCACTCATTATTAGGGTATGATGGGTACTATTATACAGTTGCTATGTGTGCACACATTTTAGGCAAGAAACAACTCCTGTTTAGCAATCTGACAATGAAGTTCTATTAGGTTATTCTTTTTTTGTTTGTAAATATCTGCAGGATAGAAGAAGGAAGAACAATTATGTTCTAAAAGTTATCACTGTACAGCCTCATTATGTCGGGCATTATAGTAAAATACAGATGATACAGACATCCAAAGATCCTCAGTGTAACAGATTTGGGGTGGAGTTAAATACATTTTAGGAAGGAGTATTTAGTACAGTGTCTGCTGAGTACTTTCATAAATGCTACTTAACTCAGTCTTCATATTTACTTATGGGAGGTCAATATTAACTGAATTTTTTAATGCTTTAAGTAAATAAAATAGAGTTGAATTAGTGTTTCTGTATCTCCAAATTTTCACAAGATGACCACACCTGCAGCCAAGTCAAGAAATATAAGTATGGTAGAATCTGCCCTCCTACTTCCTTTCCATCACAAACCCTTGCCCTTCAATGAAATACTCTTACTTCTCATAGTATATATTAGTTTTGCCAGTTTATCAGTGTACTTAGTAGAACCATACAATATACACATACAATACAATACTATACAATATTTCAGCCTTCTTTTATTTAACACCATGATTATGAGATTCATTCATAGTGCACAGTACAATTGTAGATATTTTGTTCTTATTGCTGTACAGTTTTTCACTCTGTTTTATTTATCTTTTCTATCAAAAAAAACATTTAAATAGTTTCCAGTTTGGGAATATTATGAATAGTGCTACTGTGAAGTTTCTCATACATTTCTTTTGATGAAAATATATTGTGTATTCCTGTTGGATATATGCCTAGGAGTGGAAATCCTGGTTCATAGAGTACACTTAATTAACAAAATTACTTAGGAGAAACTGAGGCAATTTATGAGTAAATTTAGCAACTAATCCAAGATCACACAACTGGTATGTGATAGAAACAAAGTTTCAGTGTAAGTCTAATTACAAAATCGACTACTCGACATATTTTAGACCCTAAACAATGGAAGAAATATAACAGCATTAAGCATTTTTCAGTACTTTCTACAGCATAGTCTAGTTTTTGCCTTTTGTTTTTAGTAGCAAATAATGAATCAATGTGACAATTAATCAATACAAGAGACACAGAAAAATGGTTGGGTAGTGTTTAATTTTCAGGGCAAATACTTTATATAACTTTATTTACACTAAAAATGAGGAATTGCTATGCAAGAATATAGTTCTTGTAAGATATTCCAAACTCTATATCTATGGTAATGTCTTTATGTATATGTACATATATTTTTGAAGCAGTATGTTGCAAATACCATAGTCAACTTCTAAGTCATATCTGTTTATAGTAACTAAATTAACTATTTCTTTATTATCCACATATGTAAAGCTACCATATTGGCTGGCTGACTAGATTGAAAATAAAGGAATGAAAGTGACAAATAAGTATATTCATTTAATAGTTAAATGGAGTTTTTAAAATGCTTGTTGTATATCTACTATATGCCAGGCACTGCACTAAATGAAAACATACCACAGCCCAGTAGTTTTACTCCTTTAATTGATGGCTTCAATAGAGTGAGTAATTTGTGAGAACACTATACTAAATCAATGGAAGATGTAATAAGAAAAAATAATGTGCTTCTACACTAAACATGTTGAAAATGGATATGAACAATACAAACTAAGAGTAACGAAATAATGTTGTGAAATGGGGAACCAAGGAGCCTGAAAGGAGATGGGTTAATCAAAATGAAGGTAAGAAAAAAGTGGAATTTCTTGGTGAATTGTTGGAAAAAGGATCCTGGGCAGGAGCTGGTTTCCTGCAAAGTCCTTTCTGTCCATGAATTTCCTTTGCTCTTATTTCCTGTAGTGGTTGAATTTTGTGCCACATAATTTAGCCCAGTTTTGTACTGCTTGCTAATTACATTGAGAATCTTGATTCCTTAAATAGATCATTATCTCCTTGAAGGCAGAAGATTTTCCACAGCAGTTTTGGGGGTATTTTTCAATATCTCCTACTGTGCTGTGACTCATCTATTTCAGTAGCCATAACCTGTGATTTGGTTTTTAAGATGCAGCTTCTTTCCCCTGGAAATGGACCTGCTTGTGGTTCACTCTCTGGAGACCATCACATTTTATGATATAAAAATGGGCCTACATGAAATGCTTTAATCTCAACCATCCTAAGACTTTGTTATGGCTAATGATTGAAGTTAAAATGGCTTTTGGGGGCCATTTTACAAGAAAGGGTAATGAGACTCACTTAGATGCAATAAGTGGGCTTGAACAATAATGGATTGAGTTTCCTACAAAAAAGAAGCTGAACTACATAGTATATAAACAGAGGAAATATTTTCTGAGAGAGTTAAAAATTGGACATGTGCCCACCAAAGGAAAATACTCAAGGGTGAAGAAAAGGAAATCACAAAACGTCCATTGCCAATAATATGCAAACTGAGACTCCCACAATTCTGTGGAGGCTTGGATGGACATATTGTATATGTATCAAAGTGTATTGGTGCAACCAAGGTCATGTGAATATTTATAATGGACTTTCCTAACTAATATAAAGTTCATCTAGTTAGTATCATGGTAGGTGTACAATTTTCTTATAAGCTTTATCTCATCAAATTTGTTCATCTTATTTCAACAGTGAATATAAGGTGAATGCCTTCTATGGGCTAGGTGGTATCCTAAGCACCAGGAATTCACAGAGGAGATCCTTGCTCTCCAGGGCTTCTCTGACTCATGCAAGCTATATATATATATATATATATATATATATATATATATATATATATATATATACACATACATACACACACATATGTATGCATACACACATATATAAATATATGTATATATTGTATACACATGTATAATATTTTAAGAAGATTTTAAACTTTTATATATAGTCTTTTTTAAAAAATGGGTGAAATATTTTAATAGAAAAATACTAAAATATGGGTCTTGAGTTCTGAGTTTTAATTTCACTTTTCCCTTGTACATTCAGACCTTGAGAAATTCACTTACTGTTTCTAACAAACAGCTTTTTAATATAAAAGAGTATATATGCCCCTTCTACTGCAGAGGAAATTATGAAAACTCACATAATTTAACATTAAAACATTTTGTAAATTTTTAACTCATAAAAATATATTTATTACAAAAATCTTATTTTTATTCTTATTTCTGTTTTCAGACATTTTCAGCTAGACATACATGTGTTAAAATATTTTATTTATAAAGGATACATATTATTTCTAGGGAATCAACTACTTATAATGAGAAAGACATTTTAATTATCACAAATAGGTTTAAGATTCATTCTGAATAGTCAAGCTTTTTGTTAGTAATTTGTCAGTCCATATCCATAGTGGGATTTTAAAATGTGGTATTGAGAAAAAGTTGTCCTTTTCTTCATTGCTATTATTTCAGTTATACACATCATTTTACATTTTTATTTTTTTATTTATTTTTTTTTTTTAATTTTTTATTGTGGGTTGTTCAAAACATTACAAGTTTCTAGACATATCATATTCCACACTTTGATTCTAGTGGGTTATGAACTCCCACCTTCACCCCATACACAGATTGCAGATTCACATCAGTTACACATCCATTGATTTACAAATTGCCATACTAGTGTCTGTTGTGCTCCGCTGCCTTTCCCATCATCCACCCTCCCCCCTCCCCACCTCTCCCCTCCCCTCCCCTCCTCTCTCTCTACCCCCTCCACTGTATAACCCTGAGGGTCTCCTTCCATTACCGTGCAATTTACCTTCTCTCTCCCTTTCCCTCCCACCTCTCATCCCTGTTAAATGTTAATCTTCTTCTCCTGTTCTTCGTCCCTACTCTGTTCTTAGTTACTTTCCTTATATCAAAGAAGACATTTGGCATTTGTTTTTTAGGGATTGGCTAGCTTCACTTAGCATAATCTGCTCTAATGCCATCCATTTCCCTGTAAATTCTATGATTTTGTCATTTTTTAATGCAGAGTAATACTCCATTGTGTATAAATGCCACATTTTTTTTATCCATTCGTCTATTGAAGGGCATCTAGGTTGGTTCCACAGTCTTGCTATTGTGAACTGTGCTGCTATGAACATCGATGTAGCAGTGTCCCTGTAGCATGCTCTTTTTAGGTCTTTAGGGAATAGACCAAGAAGGGGAATAGCTGGGTCAAATGGTGGCTCCATTCCCAGCTTTCCAAGAACTCTCCATACTGCTTTCCAAATTGGCTGCACCAATCTGCAGTCCCACCAGCAATGTACAAGTGTACCCTTTTCCCCACATCCTCGCCAGCACTTGTTGTTGTTTGACTTCCTAATGGCTGCCAATCTTACTGGAGTGAGATGGTATCTTAGGGTGGTTTTGATTTGCATTTCTCTGACAGCTAGAGATGTTGAGCATTTTTTCATGTACTTGTTGATTGACTGTATGTCCTCCTCTGTGAAGTGTCTGTTCAGGTCCTTGGCCCATTTGTTGATTGGGTTGTTTGTTCTCTTATTGTCTAATTTTTTGAGTTCTTTGTATACTCTGGATATTAGGGCTCTATCTGAAGTGTGAGGAGTAAAGATTTGTTCCCAGGATGTAGGCTCCCTATTTACCTCTCTTATTGTTTCTTTTGCTGAGAAAAAACTTCTTAGTTTGAGTAAGTCCCATTTGTTGATTCTAGTTATTAACTTTTGTGCTATGGGTGTCCTATTGAGGAATTTGGAGCCCGACCCCACTGACTGTAGATCGTAGCCAACTTTTTCTTCTATCAGATGGCGCGTCTCTGATTTGATATCAAGTTCCTTGATCCATTTTGAATTCACTTTTGTGCATGGCGAGAGAAAGGGATTCAGTTTCATTTTGTTGCATATGGATTTCCAGTTTTCCCAGCACCATTTGTTGAAGATGCTATCCTTCCTCCATTGCATGCTTTTAGCCCCTTTATCAAATATAAGATAGTTGTAGTTTTGTGGATTGGTTTCTGTGTCCTCTATTCTGTACCATTGGTCCACACGCCTGTTTTGGTACCAGTACCATGCTGTTTTTGTTACTATTGCTCTGTAGTATAGTTTGAAGTCTGGTATCGCTATACCGCCTGATTCACACTTCTTGCTTAGCATTGTTTTTGCTATTCTGGGTCTTTTATTTTTCCATATGAATTTCATGATTGCTTTCTCTATTTCTACAAGAAATGCCATTGGGATTTTGATTGGCATTGCATTAAACCTATAGAGAACTTTTGGTAATATCGCCATTTTGATGATGTTAGTTCTGCCTATCCATGAACAGGGTATATTTTTCCATCTTCTAAGATCTTCTTCTATTTCTCTCTTTAGGGTTCTGTAGTTTTCATTGTATAAGTCTTTCACCTCTTTTGTTAGGTTGATTCCCAAGTATTTTATTTTTTTTGAAGATATTTTGAATGGAGTGGTTGTCCTCATTTCCATTTCAGAGGATTTGTCGCTGATATACAGGAATGCCTTTGATTTATGCGTGTTGATTTTAAATCCTGCCACTTTGCTGAATTCATTTATTAGCTCTAATAGTTTCTTTGTAGAGCCTTTTGGGTCTGCTAGATATAGAATCATATCATCTGCAAATAGTGATAATTTAATTTCTTCTTTTCCTATTTTTATGCCTTTAATTTCTTTCGTCTGTCTAATTGCTCTGGCCAGTGTTTCGAGAACTATGTTGAAGAGAAGTGGAGAGAGAGGGCATCCCTGTCTTGTTCCAGATTTTAGAGGGAATGCCTTCAGTTTTTCTCCATTCAGAATAATGCTAGCCTGAGGCTTAGCATAGATTGCTTTTACAATATTGAGGTATGTTCCTGTTATCCCTAGTTTTTCTAGAGTTTTGAACATAAAGGGATGCTGTACTTTGTCAAATGCTTTTTCCGCATCTATCGAGATGATCATATGGTTCTTATTTTTAAGTCTATTGATGTGGTGAATAACATTTATTGATTTCCGTATATTGAACCAGCCTTGCATCCCAGGGATGAATCCTACTTGATCATGGTGTACAATTTTTTTTATATGTTTTTGTATCCGATTCGCCAGAATTTTATTGAGGATTTTTGCATCTAGGTTCATTAGAGATATTGGTCTGTAGTTTTCTTTCTTTGAAGTGTCTTTGTCTGGTTTAGGTATCAGGGTGATGTTGGCCTCATAGAATGAATTTGGAAGTTCTCCCTCCTTTTCTATTTCCTGAAGTAGCTTGAAAAGTATTGGTATTAGTTCTTCTTTAAAGGTTTTGTAAAATTCTGCTGTATACCCATCGGGACCTGGGCTTTTCTTAGTTGGTAGTCTTTTGATGGTTTCTTCTATCTCCTCAATTGATATTGGTCTGTTTAGGTTTTCTATATCCTCCTGACTCAATCTGGGCAGATCATATGACTTAAGAAATTTATCTATGCCTTCACTATCTTCTAATTTATTGGAGTATAAGGATTCAAAATAGTTTTTGATTATCTTCTGTATTTCTGAAGTGTCTGTTGTGATATTGCCTTTTTCATCCCGTATGCTAGTAATTTGAGTTCTCTCTCTTCTTCTCTTCACTAGCATCGCTAAGGGTCTGTCGATTTTGTTTATTTTTTCAAAGAACCAACTTTTAGTTTTGTCAATTTTTTCAATTGTTTCTTTTGTTTCGATTTCATTAATTTCAGCTCTGATTTTAATTATTTCTTGCCTTCTACTTCTTTTGCTGTTGTTTTGCTCTTCTTTTTCAAGGATTTTGAGATGAAGTATGAGATCATTTATTTGTTGGTTTTTTCTTTTTTTAAGGAATGAACTCCAAGCAATGAATTTTCCTCTTAGAACTGCTTTTAATGTGTCCCATAGATTCCGATATGTTGTGTCTGTGTTTTCATTTATCTCTAAGAATTTTTTAATTTCCTCCTTGATGTCTTCTATAACCCATTGATCATTCAGTAACCTATTGTTCATTCTCCAATTGATGTATGCTTTTTCCTTCCTTCTTTTATCGTTGATTTTCAGTTTCATTCCATTATGATCAGATAAGATGCATGGTAATATCTCTACTCCTTTATATTGTCTAAGAGTTGCCCTGTGACATAATATATGATCTATTTTTGAGAAGGATCCATGTGCTGCTGAGAAAAAAGTGTAACTGCTTGATGTTGGGTGGTATACTCTATATATGTCAATTAGGTCTAGGTTATTAATAGTGTTATTGAGTTCTATAGTTTCCTTATTCAACTTTTGTTTGGAAGATCTGTCCAGTGGCGAGAGAGGTGTGTTGAAGTCTCCCATGATTATGGTGTGGTGGTCTATTAGACTCTTGAACTTGAGAAGAGTTTGTTTGACGAACATAGCTGCACCATTGTTTGGGGCATAAATATTTATGATTGTTATGTCTTGTTGGTGTATGGTTCCCTTAAGCAGTATGTAGTGTCCCTCTTTATCTCTTTTGATTAACTTTGGCTTGAAATCTATTTTATTTGATATGAGTATGGACACGCCTGCTTGTTTCCGAAGTCCATATGAGTGATATGATTTTTCCCAACCTTTCACCTTCAGCCTATGTATGTCTTTTCCTATCAAATGCGTCTCCTGTAGGCAGCATATTGTTGGGTCTTGTTTTGTGATCCATTCTACTAGCCTGTGTCTCTTAATTGGTGAGTTTAAGCCATTAACATTTAGGGTTATTATTGAGATATGGGTTGTTCTTCCAGCCATATTTGTTTATTTCTGTTACTAAACATTGTTTGTTTTCCTCTTTGATTGTTTCCCCCCCCCCTTTACTGTCCTACCTCCCACTGTTGGTTTTCATTGTTATTTTCCATTTCCTCTTCCTGTAATACTTTGGCTAGGATGTTTTGAAGAGATGGTTTTCTAGCTGCGAATTCTTTAAACTTTTGTTTATCGTGGAAGGTTTTAATTTCATTCTCCATCCTGAAGCTTAATTTCGCTGGATACACAATTCTTGGTTGGAACCCATTATCTTTCAGTGTTTGAAATATGTTATTCCAGGATCTTCTAGCTTTCAGAGTCTGTGTTGAAAGATCAGCTGTTATCCTGATTGGCTTGCCCCTAAATGTAATCTGCTTCCTTTCTCTTGTAGCTTTTAAAATTCTCTCCTTATTCTGTATGTTGGGCATCTTCATTATAATGTGTCTAGGTGTGGATCTCTTATGATTTTGCACATTCGGCGTCCTGTAGGCTTCTAGGATTTGGGATTCTGTCTCATTCTTCAAGTCTGGGAAGTTTTCTTGTATTATTTCATTGAATAGACTGCTCATTCCTTTGGTTTGGAGCTCTGTACCTTCCTGTATCCCAATGACTCTTAAGTTTGGTCTCTTGATGTTATCCCATATTTCTTGGATGTTCTGCTCATGGTTTCTTAACAGTCTTGCTGAGCTGTCTATGTTCTTTTCCAGTTGAAATACTTTGTCTTCATTGTCTGATGTTCTATCTTCTAAGTGTTCTACTCTGTTGGTAGTATTCTCCATTGAGTTTTTAAGTTGGTTTATTGCTTCCTGCATTTCTAGGATTTCTGATTGCTTGTTTTTTATAACCTCTATCTCCCTGTATAGTTGATCCTTTGCTTCCTGGATTTGTTTGCGTAATTCGTTGTCGAAGTGATCTTTCATTGTCTGATTTTGCTGTTTAATGTCTTCCTTGATACTCCAGATCATCTGAAGCATGTATATCCTGAATTCTTTATCTGACATTCCATCTGCTGCAGCTGTTACCTCTTCTAAAGTTGCGTTGACCTGCATTGCTTGTGGTCCTTTCTTTCCTTGTCTTTTCATACTGCTTGCGTATCTTTCCTGCAGGTGCGGGCGGCGGCTCTGCTCTCTCCTTATTCCAATTGGGGTGTCGTGGCTACCACGCCGGCAGGTCACTGGGCCTGTTCTGGGAGCTGGTGGCGGCTCTGTTCTGCCCCTACTCCAATTGGGGTGACGTGTCTGTCGTACCAGCAGGCCACTGGGCCTGTCCTGCTGGTCGGTCGCAGATCTGCCCACCTTTCGGGCACGAGTGGAGGCTCTGCTTTGCCCCTACTCCAATTGGGGTGTCGTGACTACCCCGCCTGCAGGATGCTGGGTCTGTTCCTGGCAAGGGAGGCGACTCTGCTCTGTCACTACTCCAATTAGGGTGGTATTTGTACCCCACGGCAGGCTCCTGGGCCTGATCCGCAGGTCTGTTGTAGGTCTGCCTACCTTGAAGGCGCGGGCGGCGGATCTGCCCTGCCCCTCCTACCACGCCTGCGGACCCCTGGGCCTGATCTGCAGGTTGATCACTGGTCTGCTCACCCTGCGGGCACGGGTGGCGGTTCCGCTCCACCCCCACTCCAATTGGGGTCACGTGACCACCACACCGGCAGGGCCTGATCCGGGCGTGGGATAAGGATCTGCTCTGCCCCTACTCGAGTTGGGGTGACGTGTGTACCACACTGGCAGGCCACTGGGCCTGACCCGCCAGGCTGTCACAGGTCTGTTTACCTTGCAAGCGCGAAGGGCGGCTCTGCCCTGCCCCTCCTACCACGCCCATGTACTACTGGGTCGTGGGTCTGCCCACCTGGCGGGTTTGGGTGGCGGCTCCGCTCCGCCCCCTCTCCAATTGGGGTCACGCGGTCACCACGCTGGCGAGCCGCTGGGCCTGCTCCGGGGGCTGGCGGCGGCCCGGCTCCTTCCCTCTGGCTCGAGGACAAATTGAGGAGACTCGGGTGACTGAGCCTCACCCCCCTTACCAGGAGACCAACTGCTTATGTCACCGCTGGTATTGATGAAGATCTCTCCTCCACCGCTTTCTGCTGACATCAGATCTCTGCCATGTTGGTATCCTATGCGAATGGCAGCATTTCGTTCCCCTTGCCAGGCAACCCAAGCAATGGGTGAGTCCTGACCTGCCCTCAGCAGGACCCGGACCGAGACACAGTTTCCGCGGGCTCCCAGCCCCGGTCCAGGGAAGTTCCGGGAGCCGGAACTCGGCCGCTCCGTGCTCGGTGTAAGCTCCTATAAGTGTAGGCTCCAAGAAGCAGCCCCCGCGGGCTCAGTTCTGGGAGCCGGAATTCGGCCGCTTAGTGTTTGGTGTATGCTCTGATAGTAGCAGGGTCCAAGAAGCAGCCTCCGCGGGCTCCGCAGCCCTGAGCCAGGGCGGTTCCGGGACGGTTCCGGGAGCCGGAACTCGGCCGCTCTGTGCTCGGTGTAAGCTCCTACAAGTGTAAGCTCCAAGAAGCAGTCCCCGCGGGCTCAGTTCCGGGAGCTGGAATTCGGCTTCTTGGTGTTTCGTGTTTGCTCTGATATTAGCAGGGTCCAAGAAGCAGCCTCCGCAGGCTCCGCAGCCCGGAGCCAGGGCGGTTCCGGGACGGCTCCGGGAGCCGGGACTCGGCCGCCCCGCGCTCCGTGTTCACTCCGATAAGATCAGATTTTAAGAAGCCCCCAGGCGCTGAACCCTAGCAATCTGTCTGCAAGCCGCAGGCGAATTGCAGCCTGAAATTACCTGTTCTATGGCTGAATGAGCTGCGGTCAGTCAAAAACAGGTGTGGTGACGTCAGTTTACCAACATGGTGGCTGCTGGCCTCCTCTGTGGTCTGACCGGTGTGGAGAACCGAGATGGACCGCTTCCTTCCCCGTCTCGAACCCAGAATTCAGCCCTGAGTGCGGTGCTTGCGCGTCTGGCAGAAACTGCAGCGCTGTAACCCTGCGTCTCTATCCCAGCGCGCCTTGCAGACTCCAGCCGCGGGGCGATTCGCTGAATAAGCAGTTTTACCCTCCGTGCGACAAACCTCTCGCGTTTGAGTCCCCGTAGCCGATCCTCATGCGATGGAAATCCTTCCTCCAGGTTCCGGCGCACCCCACTATTGCTGGAAATTCCCAACAAGATATCCTTCAGCCGTCCTGACTTGTCACACTCCCACACAGTGAAGCAGCACACGGGGGTAATGCACTCCCCTCGCCGCCATCTTCCCTCCTCTCATTTTACATTTTTAAATTGTTTACCGAGACAAAATCTGACTTCATCATTTTAATGAAGTAGAGAAAGTCAAGTGACCTTGATTTTTCAGTATCTGCCAAGTGTCTATAAAAGGTGAGTTTGCAAAACATCAATAGGTCCTACTATATTTAATATGTTATTCATATTGACATTAACATTCTATAGAAGAATTTTATGGTTTGTGATTTTTTTGTGGTTCCTTAAAATTGGAAATAAGGTTTACACATTTTTGTCAACAAAAAGTTTTTAATTCCTTAGATTTATTGAAGTTATCACCTAAAGGATGGTTTATAAGTTATCTATTTAACCTAATATTTTTCAAGGTTGTTATTTTCATATCTAAAATGTATTAAGAATATGTTCATTTCTCAATAGGTTAGAAAAGTTCAAATATGTAAAACAAAATTACTGACTTGAGGGGCCGGAGTTGTGGCTCAGTGGCAGAGCACTTGCCTTGCACATATGAGGCACTAGGTTCCATCCTCAGCACCACATAAAATAAATAAATAAAATAAAGATATTAAAATTACTGACTTGACCTTAGTGAGGATAAACTATATCCTTTGCAAAAGCAATCTGTCATGATTTTCAATACCTTTAATTGTCTACACTAGGCCACTGTGCATTACTGTGTTGGTAATTAAATTTCTGTTTCTTCATGAAAGGTGTGGACAAGTTTCTATCACCATAATTACTACCATTTATTGACAAACATGTGTGGGATATTCAGTAAAGTAATCTGCCTTTGACCAACACTGATAAAATTATATAGTTATTATTCTGAAACAGTCTACCTTTCAGACACACAAGAAATAATGAAACGTAAATAAGCATCATTAAATTGAGAAAAAGCAGTGTATTTTATATTAAAAAAAATCAGTGAACTTTATTTGGGATAAGCAAAAGATTCTCTCTGCCAGAAAAGAAAACAACAAAAGTAAAGAAAAAAGTGTTTTTTTACATAGAAAAAGTCAATCCTTTCAGAAACTGCTTTGACTTACACACAAAACTACTCATCAGACATCAGATCCAGTCCAGCCTGGCACTGATACAATATTTCCATTGAATAATTCCTTACCCTTCCAAACAGATTATAATGCTATTTGTTCTGTTTTTGTCAGTATCACTCAGCTTGAGAGAAGGTTGGAATGCAATCAACTCTTCTCAGTAATTAACTAACTCCTGCTACAAAAGCAGAAAATCATCACTCAGGAGAGAAGATTGTCATCAGAATTATAGAAAGCAAATGAAAATATGTACCCCCTAATATTTGTGAAGGGAATGCTGCTTATTTTTTATGAATATTTTTAAAGTTTTAATTTGGAGACAAAAAGAAAGACTTTGTAATCACTTCCCATTATTGAGGTAGCATTAGGATCAATAAGACATGCATAATTTTTGCCTCCACTGTTGACTTACCCAACAAAAAAATCATTTCTGGGTACCCAATATCTTGCCCAATGTTAAACATAGACTCATGTGTCCCAGTTAACCACAGGATATGCCTATTCCCCACTTCCATAAAATGTTTCTATACAGGAAAACCACTTATGAAATTTTAATGGACCTCAAGGAAAGGCATGAGACAGGCAGAAAGTTACAATAGGCAGAATTATATTGAGAAGAAGAGGAAATTTCACACAAATTCTCCTTGTATGATAATGGATTTGAGAACTAATTATGGGTATATGAGCTTTGATTTTTTTTAAAAAGCTTTCCTTGGGATTGCCACTTTTTCTAATATAATTCAGATACTTGATGAGTATCATTCATTCTAGATAACAAGTGCCTCTAATAAAACAATATTCATTTAAAACAATCATATACAAAGAATTGGGGGAATGAAAAATGACTGCTAATGGTTGTGGAGTTTATTGGATGATGAAAAGGTACTAATATTGATTGTGATAGTAGTTGCACAACCATGAACATACTACATCCCCTGGATTGAACACAGTAGCAGAAGCAGGAAACAATGTAGTGGGGACAGAACAATCCCGCCCTTTAGGCTTAGTGCAGTACAAGTCCCTAAACTGTATGAGCATAGATTGTTGACAAATTTGTACCCATATAAGGAATGTAGAATGCACCCTCCAATAGAATTGCACCAACTCCCTTGCCTTGATGTACCTGAAACTTGCTTATGTATAAAAGTGAAAGCCCTGCTCTTCTCAGGGCTCAGGCTTTGAGAATTATCTCTCTGGGCCATGGAACCGCTAATAAAATGTTGCTTCCAGATCTTGGGGTCCTGACCATCATTTTCTGCAACACTCTTTGAAGGAACATAACAGAATACAGATTCTATACATGCTCTAGCAGCTCCCAACTCCGTTACATATTTTCCTTTGATTTATCATTTGAGTGTATGTGTGTGCAGGCATAGATTCATGAAGTTTCTTCATGTGTGTTTCATTCCCAGTCACTGGGCACAGTTTGAGGGCATGGCAATCTTAGCTTGTAGAATGATTATCTGGGAAGTCTCATTTCTGAGTATGCACCCATGTATGTATAATTTTTGGAACAGTCAACAGAATTTATGAAGTTCTTTGATTTTTATTGAACTCTAGACCAAGTAGCCCCAAACAATGCAAAACCCACATGCTATACATCTTTTTATACTCTTGTGCCTCATTCTCTTCCTATGATTACTGGTTCAATAATAGAATCCCAATAGGTGTTTTGAGATAAATGAGGAAATTTATACAGTTTTTTAGTTCAGTGCTTGGTACAGAATAAGCATTTGATAAATGTTAATACCATTGTTGTTGTTATTCTCTCTTCACTTTGACAGCCTTCCCTAGAGGATTTGTTTACTCATCCCACAAATATTTGGTGCGTGTCTTAAACACTGAGTCATTAAAAACACTCTTTGAATCTTCACTGAAAGCATGACAGGTCTGCATTGAACACAAATTTGATCAAGTGTCTGATTGAACCCTATATAAATGGCTTGCAGGACATGTCCAGGTCAGTAAGCTGATTTAAATCTCAGTGATTACTCTTGTCTCCAATAGCAAAACCATGAGCTGGCTGCAACTGCTTATAATGGCATGTTAATAATTTCTGCCCAGTCAGGCTGCTTATCTCACTATTTTAAAAATGTATCATATTTGTTGTGCTTTTGACTATATGTTCCACTCTCTTTTCATGGCCATAGAAGCACCACATCAGCCTGCCACAGACTCCAGGATAAGCAATCCAGTGATATTAGTGCTAGTGAGACTGAGAAAATTAAAAACACACACAAGTAGAAATTCCCATAAAGAATGCTTTCGAGGCAGAAATGAAATGTCACTTCCCAGCAAAGGCATGCAAAAACAGGAACCAAATGGCTGAGTCACACGCTGTAAATTCCAGCCACAGTACTGAATCAAAAGGTAGTTTTCTGGTCCACAAACTAAAGAACACTTGGGAAAATATAGTTCTTCTCTGTAACATCCAATGGCAACTTCAATCAGCAGTAATGGCACAATTAGCTGTAGACTTGAGTATAGAAGGTTAAATGTTGCTGGATAAGCACCCCAAAGTTTTTATGGGCACATTTTATATATAGAATTTGAAAACTAGCTTGGTGGTAAGGAAAAGAGAGTGGAGACCTAGATTTACTTATTTGACTTGAATAGTGTGTACTATCAGAGATGACAGAGATTTATGCCCCTGCATGGGAGATCACCAGATGAAACCTCCTGTGGTAATAAGTATGACTTCAGAACATCTTTTTGCTTTTCATACAGGAAGGCTTTTGAAGGTCAGTTCAATACAAATGTGAGGTGTCTTTATTCAAGCTTTGCCCAGGGTGGTTAAAGATCATCTTGCACTCAATTTCATACTGATTCCAGTTACCATCTCTCTAATTTAGCAAAACTTCCTAGTTTTATGCATTGCTCTAAATCAAGGGTCAATAAACTCTCTGTAAAGGGGAATATAGTAAATATTTTAGGATTTGTGGACCACATACTGTCTCTGTTGCATATTCTTCTTTGTCTTTAAAAACATAAAAAAATCCTTAGTTTTAGGGTTGTACAAAAACAGTCTGCTGGGTGGATTTGTCCCTCAGATCAATTTTCCACCTCCCCTACTAAATCAATAAAAAAGTGGAGATACATGTGAGAAATTTACAAGGAGTTACGTGTATAATTTAACATTCACATATGCCTTCACTCATGTTATGTACATGAAATTTTTCTTTTGAAAGTAAATTATTTCTTTGCAGAGACTTCAATACCAGTTTTTGCAATTCTCCAAAACAGCAAGAATTGAATTCTACACACAGTGGATCTCAATAAATATTGACTGGCAGACTATTATAAAGAAAATAGCCTATGTTAAAAGACCATGGCCAAGGAAAATCTCAGTTCTCCTTTTGCAATAGAAAAAAATGCATTTTTCTTTCTACTTTACATTTAGGAATATGAGTCATTTAGCATACAAATTTGTGTGTATCTGGTAATGGAATTAACATGATCAACAATGATATTACTGTTTTAACCTATTATGCTCCATTGTTTGCTATATAGGACACCTATAAAAACTTAAATTGAGCAATGTATAGGTGTTCTATAAAATTTTATAGTTGTCTTATACGTACATATAGGACAATGGGTTATAATGGGCTAATCTCTTACATCATGATTTATAGTTTTCAAAATGCTTTCTATACATTACTCCATACTAGTATTGACATCAGACATATTGTGCATTTCTATAGATAATATTTTCACATTAAAAGAAAAATACTAAACAGATTTCAGAAGCTTCAAATTTCCTAATGGCAAAAAAGCAGCTAGAAGAATACCTCAAAATTAATCATACACAGGCTGGGGATGTGGCTCTAGTGGTAACGTGCTCACCTGGCATGGGTGGGGTGCTGGGTTTGATCCTCAGCACCACATAAAATAAAAAAATGAAGATGTTGTGTCTGCCGAAAACTGAAAAAATAAAAATTAAAAAAATTCTCTCTCTCTCTTTAAAAAAATAACCATACACAAAACTACATTTATCACAAGAAAGAATTTTAAAAGTCAAAAAACATAAATGAAGATGTTATTTTTCTGTTCTCTGGGTGTCTAATTTGATTAAAGAAAAAATTGAAGTTTTTAAAGGAGGGAATCTATATAGAAATGGAGTCTCACGGTTAACGTTCTATTTTATGAGTCATATTTTTTTTGGTCATAACTTTACTACAGAATATGGTTGAGCTTTTCTGCCTCTGGGCTTTATTTATTTATTTATCATCACTGCATTGAAGGCCCATGTATTCACATCATGCATTTTTTAAAACCATGGCTGAGGCATTTTCACATTCAGTACTATAATAAACATTTTATTATAACTCTAGTATGTTCTTCTTTCCTCCAAAGATACCTGAAATTATGTATCACTAAGAATAAGAATAAATTCTTCCTGGTTCAGAAAGTTTTTTTTATTTACTATGGTTCAAAATGCCAGCATTATGAGATAAGCTATCATACAAGACATTGACAACAAAAGTCAATATGCATTCATCCAGTTTCTGCTTCACAATATTTTGTGCCATTATTTATAGTTGGGATATAGAATTGTCCTACATTTTCCTTCAAATAAACACCCCATTCCACTTTTCTAGGATGGCAAATTAAAGCAATGGAATACAGTGAAATGGTGGCTCTTTCCCTTTGTCATTACCTCCTTTTAAGTTCTTCATTTTGTTTTGGTGCCAACTTCACCAGTGCAACTCTCTATAATCAGTGAACTCATCTGTTTCTCTTCCCTTCCTCTCTTCCCAAATACACAGGAATCATGGTTGTAAAATATATTTATAACACCTTTACCATACTAGCAGTTATCAATTGTTTCTAACTTTACTTTTACATGCCTGTTTCATGATTTCAAGGTTTTTCATAATTTGAGCCTTCTTATTAGCTAAGTTAATTTATTTCTATACATGAATTGGTAAACATGGTTTACAGTTTAGAGATAAATTTGACTTTAAGAGAGTGAGTTTCACTATTATCTGCTGATAATGGATACATACTAAGTTTAAAATATACTGGGGAGGGGCTGGTGCTATAGCTCAGTGGTAGAATGCATGCCTCGCATGTGTGAGGCACTGGGTTCAATCCTCAGCACCACATAAAAAAATAAATAAAGATATTTTAAAAATATATACTAGGGAAATAAAAAAAAAAAAAAAAACAAGCAAAACTCTTTTCCTCCGGAGTCACTCATTTAGTACATACTGTATATACCTTAGCCAAAGAGCCAGGAGATCATTCTAGCTAAAAAAACAGGAGATCATTCTTTGTTTTCCTTTCTAAATATGGTGTCAGTCAAACCTTAGCTCCATCATAGAAGATGTGCCTTGAGATTCTTCTGAATGAGACATCCACAGGTTATAGCAAAATTTTCTTGCCATATGGGCAACTATCATTTTAATGTACTATTCTGCTAGCAGCCTCTTCTATTCTCTGTCTAACCAGTAAAGGATGAAGAACATTTTGCCACATTTATCCTAAAATCTTCCTTCCACCTTGTTGGTGTGGTCACTTCACTGACAACCAGAGATTCCAGGTGTCTTCTGTATTCATCAACCTGACTCATGTTTTTTCCCCTTTCAAAATCATTCTTCTCCTGTACTCTCTCAAGTCCTTCAGAACTTGTTCCCATACCTAATATGGAGTTTTGTGTTCCAGTTATCTATCACTCCATAAAAATTCATCCACAACTTAGTAACATAAGACAACAGCTATTTTGTCTTGCACAAGGTATGATGGGTCAGGAATTTGGGCAGGGATATGCCATTTTCTTTCTCTGCTGGGTGGTTTGAATGGCTAGAGATGCCTGGGATGGCTCACTTGGGTCTTATAACTGAGATCTCAGCTCTGGCTACTGGCTGTGTTTCTTATGCTTTTCCCATCACATCTTCTGGAGAGGAATGTCTAAAATAGCTGCTTCATTCACACATCTGGTGTCTGCATTGGATGGCTGGAACACTGAGGCTGACAAAACATCTTACCATGTAGCCTCTCCATGTAGATTCTTCCTAACAATATGGAAGTCTCATGGAACTCAGACTTCCTTCTCAGTGGGTAGTTTACCCTAAAGTATTAAAAGAATAAAAAGGCAAGCAAATAAGGTTGGGGTTGGGTTGTGGCTCAGTGTTAGAGCACTTGCCTAGCATGTGTGAGGCACTGGATTTGATCATCAGCAACACATAAAAATAAATTTAAAAATAAAGTTATAAAAAAGAGAAGCAAATAATGGTAAAATAATGTATATATCTAAAACACAAAAGTGACAAAGGGTCTTATATCTTGAATATGTTTTTAAAACCATCACAAATCAGAAAAAGACACCTCAATAGAAAAATAGGTAACTTAATGGAATGGGTAGTTCACAAAACAAGATTCTATAATACACAATAAACATATAAAATAACTCCAGCCTTGGTAATCATTAAAGGAACATTTTGAAGCACAACATGATACTACTACCAACCAGTGTGGCTAAAATGTAAAAGATTGATAACACCAAGTAAAGATGAGGATGGGCAAAAGCAAGAATTCTCATATATTGCAGAGGATAAACTGACCACAGCACTGTGGAAAACAGTTCAGCATTATCTACTAAAATGGAAGATTTACATTCCCTATGACTGAGAAAATTCGACTCCTTGAAAATAAATAACCAATCCAGGAGTAGTGGTGCCTTCCTGTAATCCCAGCAGCCCTGGAGGCTGAGGCAGGAGGATCACAAGTTCAAAGCCAGTCTCAGCAATTTTGCGAGGCCCTATGCAACTTTGTAAGATGCTGTTTCAAAATAAAACATGAAAAGAGCTGGGGATGTGGCTCAGTGATTAAGCACCTCTGGTACAAAAATAAAATAAAATAAATAAACCACAGATACAGATCTTTACCTTTATGTATTTCACACACACACATTTTATATATATATATATATATATATATATATATATATATATATATATATATATATTTAAATAAAATTGAAAAAAATCTCCAAAATTATCCTATAGTGTTTAAAAATTCATGAGTAGCCTAAAGCATTATAACAAAATATAAGGAAGCAATTACCATACAAGAATGATAATAGTGACCTTTGGGAGAAAGAAGGGAAAATGAGGGTCACTTCTGAGGTCCAACAATTGGCTTGGGTGGTGGTTACATGGGTGTTTGTTTAAGATAAATCATTGAGCAGTACATCATTGTTTTGTTCATTTTTTTTCAATACGTATGTTATCTTTTGTATCTTAAGAGATTAAAAATAGAACTAAACTAATTATACTGTTGTTTTCCTTGTATTGTCTTTGTCTGCATGACTATGGTACTTCTGTTTTATTTTTATTTTATTATTCCATGAGTTCAGTTTTCCTGGGCAGCTAATTGCAAGATGTTCTTGTAGGTGAGAAGAAATGGATCGCATTCTAGTTCAGCTGGCTTTTTACTGCATAGGCACTCTCAGTTTCCATAAAGACAGGCTGCTTCCTGAAAATATGTTTTGTTTTTCTGATTCCCCATGTAGCCCTGACTGTTTCGCTTCTCTGAACTAACTGAATCTGGCAAGCAGCAGGGCCTGAGGAAGGGGAGGGAAGAGGACTCCTGCTACCACCTGGCTTTCCCTTATTTTGCATTCTATTTTATATGGAAAAGTAGTTTTTGCCCCTCGGCATGTGGTCATCACCTTCAATAAGTATTATTTTTGTCTGTGATTTCTGAGAGCTGCAGTATATTTAGCTATGTACATACCAGAACATATACCTTACCCAAAGGAAACTGAACCATGTTACATTTTGTCTTAGCTGTTTCTAAGAGGTGTGTTTGATCCTTTTCATAAGTCCTTCCCCAGTCAATAAAAACTTATTTTAACATTTTCTATCTAGTTAATATTTCTTTCATGGAGAGAAATTGTTTAATTTCGAAATATGAAATTATGCAATATATCTAACATCAACTAGTGATACATATATAACAACCAACCAAACAAGGAAAAATCCTTTTGTCCCCTAGTTTATATTTTCTTGCAAACATCTTATTGAAGAGAAATAAAACTGAGGCATAAAATAATTACAGTTAGAACATTTATTTTTTTTTCTTTTCAAAGAAAACCATGTTATCTAAATCCTGATGATAGTAAAAAAAAAGTATAAAAGAGGAAGAGAGCTAAATATTAAGATCTTGCAATATTTGGAGATTCTTTGGATGCACATTATTGTCTATTTATGTCTAATCTGTTTCTAGGTGTATCCTAAAATAGAAAGAACTTTCAATGTAAATGTAAGACTGGTGGACCATACCATCCCTTCAATTAAGAGATTCCAGGGTGTAATGAGAAGAAGCTATTAGAGATGACTATTTTCATATCACAATATTTTTTGGAACCAGTATTTTCTGGAAGAACAAACACCTACATGCTGGTATGAGTGGTAGTTTCTTAACAGTGATGCTGTGCTATTTCCACAAATGGTTCCTTTTGAACTTGTCTGTGTGTAGTGATTTTAACCCATTGTACCACACCAGATAGTTGAGATATAGTTCTTGCCCCTACTGTTTATATGAACTTGGCCTATATAAGACTTCAGAATTAAAAACATGGACTCCAAACAACTATGTATAACTTTCAAGTCAGTTTTTTGCTAGCTGTGCGATACCTGATAAGATACTTTACCTCTAAGTCTCAGTTTTCTCATCTATAAAGATGATACTGATTGTATAGATTATTAAGAAAGGAGGGAGAAAGGGAGGACATGGGGAAATACTGAGGAACAAAATTTACCAAATTATGCTATATCCATGTACTAATACACTATGTTGAATCATGCTTTTGTATATATAATATATGTATATATTATATATTATATGTATATACACAACTATAATGAACTTATTAAAATAATAACAATAATAATATAAGGGAGATCAGTAGTACAACTGGATCAGGGGGAGGGAAAGGGAAAATGAAGCCAGATTTAAAGTTAGGTAGTCAGTGTAGTTAGGTAAATCGGGTCTAATACCGAGTGAAATCTAAAATGGAGACCATGCTGGCAATGATTCCGGGAAACACAGGACAGCTCATGGAATGTTAATGAAGTCCCGAAAAGGCCCTAGGCCAAAGTCCACCTCAAAGAAATGTTAATGAACAGCCCCCAGCAAAAAGGTGCTGACTCAGAAGTCCTTCCTGACCAGATTACTTCTTTGGCCCACCTGTGTCCCACCCCTCGGGCCTTCCCACCTACATTCCATCACTGAAAGAACTATAAAAAGGGGAGACAACATCCCTTCCACGGATTCCACCTCTTGGGTCCCCTTCTTCCTCTGGGAGAAGTCTTTTCTGCTGTCCTTTAATAAACTTCTAATTTCTACTCTGACCTTGCCTCGGTGTGCTTCTTTGGTGTTATTCTTCAACATTGGGGAAGCAAGAACTCGTCACCGGTCAACAGTGGTAACAAAGATACTGGGGAATGCGGTTGATTAAATTATGTTATGTGCATATACAAAAATGGCACAATGAATCATATTACTATGTATGATAATAATGCACCAATAAAAATACACATACAAATAACAATGTATGTATGTATATTTTAGCATGGTGTCTTATACATAGTATATACTCAATAAGTATAAAGCACTGTTATTTACTTGAATATCCTAATTCCTTATTATTATAAAGAATTGACTTATTGTGATATTCATTTCTATATAACACAGTTAAGCTAAAATATTTAGCATCTTAACTCAACATGGGTTGCTGTGATAGAAGAGGGTCAAGCATGATTAAGTGTTGGAGATTTTACTCTACTTGCAAGCTAAAATGGAAGTTTGCCACAGTTTCATGGATGTTGACTGAAGACATGAGACTCCTGAATCAAAGGACAAAGGACTTTATTACTCACAGCACAGCAGGCAAGCATGAGTTTGTGTTGATTCCTCTGTCTCCCTCAAGGCTCCTGGGAGCAATGTGCATCATTCCAGATGGATGTTACACACCAGCGGGTCTGCATCACAAAGAACCCTGTGTTTAGCAATTCCTAATCTTTTAAAGAGATCAGCCAGAAAATTTGCCCAAACTTTGCCCTGGCGGGAGACGTTACCTTTGTTATTCTTTTTAAAAAAATATTTTTAGATAGGGTCTCACTGTGTTGCCCAGGCTGGCTTTGAATTTCAGGGTTCAAGCTATCCATGTGCTCAGTCTCCTGTGTAGCTGGGAGTACATATATGTGCCACTGGACCTGGCTCTATCTTTATTATTCTCAATAGTGAATAAATATTTCTTCTTCCCCAGAGAGTGATGCCATCTTTAATGTCTAAGGCTGTTCACTGTATAATTATCCTGGAAAAGAGAATCCAGAATAGAAGATAGCAATGCCTCTACTCAGAAGATGCACAGAAACTTGAAAGAAACCTGAATTGTCTCTAAAGCAAAGAGAAAAATAGGCTTTGGGAAAGAATCATGTGAAGAGGAGAGAATAAAGGGAATAGTGCGGAAGAGTTCTTTTTTTTTTTTTTAAGTATTTGTTGATGTGTAATATATATACAAGAAAGTGCAAATATTGTAATTATACAATTCAATCAGCTTCCAAAACTGATCATATCCATGTAAACACTTTCCAGTTCAACAGACAGCTATTTCAGCTCCCAGAAGACTCCCTTGTATTCTCTTTTGGTCAGTAACCACACCCCAAGGGGAACCACCATTGAAGGGTAACTACTCTCCACTATGCATACATGAATTATGCTTGTTTTTGAACTTCATTTATGACTGGTTTTCTTTATGACAGTTTTCTTTTACTCAACATTATGTAAGATTTATCCATGCTGTTGCATGTATTTTTAGTTGTTCATTTTATTTGTTTTATATAATATCCCATTGTATGACAACACTACAGTTATTCACCTGTGTTGATAGGCCTTTGAATAGGTTCTGGCTTTGAATTATTACAAAGATTTCTGCTATGAATATTCTAATATGTATTAAGGTAAATATATCTGCAATTCATTTTGGTAATGCTGTGGTCTGAATGCTTGTGTACACCCCAAATTTTTGTGTTGGAAAGCCAACCCTTAAGGTGATAGGTTTGGGAGTTTGGGTCTTTGGGAGGTGATTCATCATTTTAAAAAGAGGCCTGAGAAAGCTAAATTGTTCCCCTATCCTGAGAAAACACAGTGAGTAATTGCTTCTATGAATGGAATAGCAAGCCCTCACCGGATACCAAATCTGCCAGTGGCTTGATCTTCGACTTCCCAGCCTCCAGAAATGGGAGAAATAAACTTCTGTTGTTTATAAGCCACTGAGTTTTTTGGTATTTGGTTATACTGTCAAACAGACTGTGACAAGTATATATCAATGAGGAGAAATGCTGGTCTTGAAAAACGTTTTGAAGGGGCTAAAATGTGTTAATGTCAAATCCTGATTTAAAAATAATAATTTCTCCACATTCTTTATTATTAGCCTTCCAAAAGTACATCTGCAGCATCATTAAACAACATGCCACTCTGTGGTCATGATTAAAATAACGGAGTTTTTAGAGCCAGCTAAATTAGACATTCTCATCAGCCTACATATGAAGTTTTAATTAAAACACATTCACATTAAGACTCCATCCACTTTAGTGCTGCTATTCACTTTTACTGCAAAACAAGCAAGGAGACAAAGATAGACTTGAGGCATTTGCAGCATACATACCAAAAGTAGAACAGACAAAACAGAAATGAAAGCTAATATGGAAAGAAAATACCTGTGACAGAAAAATCCAGTCATTCTAGAAGAGAAGTTTAAGAAGAAATTGGTATGAATATATTTCATATATTTGGAATACTCAATTGGCTATGTAAGCAAATAAAATGGTGTGAAAAGAGTGAGTTTACTGGTTAGATTCACTGAGCCAAGAGAAAATAGCAAGTAAAAGCATTAATCCATAAAAGCAATTCCCCCAAAATAAAACTCTATCTGCTAGGATATAGAAAAATCAGGAAGTTTAAGAGTTATAGCCAAATCTAGCACTGCACAAAGACATGAAAAGCAAATGAGAAAGCCATAAAAGGTAGAAATCAGGCCAGGTCTCTAAGGAGATCTTTTCAAAACACACACACACACACACACACACACACACACCATTTTATAAGGCAAATCCAGGAAACTGGAATCTGAGGCAGGAAAGTAATGACACCTGCAAAGGATACTTAAAAGTTCTAAGAAGACATTCTGTAATTATACCAGCTATAATGATATTCCGGCCTCCCCCACCGCCCGACCAAAAGATAAAGAAATTGATAAGTGATCATTTAATATCCAGAGCAAATGCATAAGAATGATGGATTTGACTGAAGAATCTAAGGAAGCTGTCAATCTAAATTGTAATGTTTCCTCAGTGCCTCACCACATTTTTATTTATCTTTTGAAAATATTTTGGGAGGAAATTTTTGAAGAAATATGAAAAGGAATAATTTTTGAAGAATGAATTTCAATCACAACCTATTTCAAGAAGGCTCTACTTAATATGGGGGAAGGTCTTCTTCCCAGATCACTTGTGGCTGGTATGGAAGAGGACACTGGCAAGTCACACGACCATTCTCCTGGTACCATCCAAACAACTGTTGCATTAAGAAGTAGAACATTCTCTAGTGCAGACTCAGTGGGAACTCTTAAAGAGTCATAGACTTTAACATTTAAAATAATTTAAATGTAATTTATATTTTCCACTGTTTGACAGCAACTCTGTATATGTCTTGTCAATATAACAGTATCTGCATGAACCGGGAATTTGTTAAAATATGATTTCTGGATAGGGCCTAGCAATCAGAATTCATATGAGACCTCCCAGTGATTCTATTTCATATTAATGTTTGAGAATCACAGCTCTAAAGCATTCAAAGAATTCAAAACAATGAGAGTAAAAACAAAGTCTACATTCAATAATGCCCCTTTCTCTGGAAGTAACCTTGATACATGATTTGGGATACAACCTTATAAAATTTTCCAGGCTTCACAAATTCAAACTAGATTGAGATACGAATATATTACAGATAAATCTATTAGCATATTGTTTTTGCCCTTAATATCTCTGGCTGGTCCAACACTTCCTACAATTCTGTTAGATATAGTCTCCTAAATGGTAAGACATTCTAAAAAAAGGGTCAGTTTTGTTTTTTGAATTTTAGAAATCTAATTCTAGCATAAAATAAAAGAAGATGAAAATTCAAAGAAAATTGTCCTTGACTTCAATCTAGATGAGAGTCTCTAGGCTGAGGGACAATGAGAGCCAGAGGGGCTGCCCTCAGTCAAGTCATTGACCAAAGTGGAGTAGTGTGTAGAAACCCTTGGGAGATTGTGGATGGAAGATTTAGATGCCTGCAGGAACAGAAGGGCTGTCTCCATTTTGTGTCTATCTACTGGGCTTGATACAGTCTCATAAGACTTCCCATGCAATAGTATAGTGTCTTTGTGAGATGCCCATGCTCCTGAGACACAGAAACTGATTACCCCAGACTCAGAGCAGTGTAGGTTCTCAAAATGTTCCCTAGGTATGTGAGAGTGGCACAGGGAGTGTGAGCTGATGCAAAGAGGTAGCATGAAGTTAGGCATGAGGCAGGATGAGCAGACATAAGAGACCTGGAACATAGAAGTAGATACAGGAAAAAGTAAGTAGTAAAGTGGCAACCAAATATTATAATGTGATTTATACAACCTGAAATGGAGGCTCAATATTGAAATAATGCTTAATTATTAAATAAAGAAAATTATTCAGTGCTGAATTTGAAGGCCCAGCATGCATAATGCCCTGGGTTTGATCCCCAGCACCACAAACATGAAAACAAAATATAAGTAACATAAGGGGTTTAAAACATAAATGGTATAATAACAGTTGTAATATAGTAATAATAATAACTAACAACATTTGGAGAGCTTTCCTTCATGCCAAACTTTTCCTAATTGACCCCCATCGATATCCAGAATTCTAAGAAATGCAATTGACTCTACATTCAAAATATATCCAGAGTCTGAGCATTTCTCACTGTCTGTATTGGTACCATTATAATAGCAGCTCTCACTCAGATTGTTGGAAGTGTCCTGTAATTGGAATTGCTGTTTCTATTCTTGCCCACTACAGTTCATTCTCATATTGAGTGCAAACAAAGAGATCTCTTAAAATCATATGTCACTACTTTGTTCAAAACACTGTGAAGAACTCAGTGTAAAAGCCAAAATATGCCACAGTGAATTCCACCTTTATGTGTACCTATAAAGCACTGATTAAAAAAACCTAAATAAATACAAGGATGACCAGTAGAGAAGAAAAAGGGGTACAGGGGGAGGGAGGACAGGAGGGAAAGAGGAAATACTGGGGACTGAAATGGAGCAAATTATGTCCCAAGCATGTTTGATTATGTCAAAATGAACCTCACTATTCTGTATAACTTTAACACACTAATAAAGAATTTTTTTAAATAGCTAAAGTCTTACATGGTCTCTCCATTCTATTCCACATTCCCATTATTTTTGAACCTCCTTTTCTGCCAGTCACCTAATCTTCACTCTTTTCTGCCAAATTGGTTTCTTTTATGTTCTCCAAATACATACAGGCTCACTCCTCTCTTGTGCCTTTTGCTTTCCATGGAATTCTCCCCAGCCACATCACTGTAGCCAATGTTTAATCTTCTTCAAATCTGGGCTCAAACGGCATCATGCTAATGAAGTCCATGTTGCCACTACAACCCCACACTCCTGAAGGCCATTTACCCTGCTCTACTTTTCCCTTTTCCTTGGATTTATCACTGTTTACACATACAAAAATCACCTACCATATAAAATAACATATGTTTATCTCTGATAGATTGTAAATTCCAGAGGGCAGAGATTTTAAGCAGCTTCTGTTCAAGGCTTTGTCCTTTACACGTAGTACATAGACTGACAAATAGAAGACATTTGGCAAATATTTGTTGGGTGAATAAAGAAAAGCAAGATAATGATTACTACAAGGTCAGGATACTGCTTACTCTTAAAGGGTTCAAAAGGCTCTATCTGTGGTATTGGTACTTTCTAATTCTCGAGTAATAGATAGGTGTTCATTGTATTTTTTATTATTCTTTAAGCTGAGTTTTTATGCTTTTTAAATCCTTGTATGTGTACTAAACTAGAAGCTCCAAGGGCAGGGTTTTCTATTTTTATTTAAAAAATATTTTGTAGAGGATATATTTTGTTTGTTGCTCTATCTCCAGGGTCTACACTAGTGCCTGGCACATGCTAATTATTCCCTTCTATAATGAGAACAAGTGACACATTTCACAAGTCAAGATTTTCAAATCAAATAAACAATACTACTGTGAATAATTACATATTTTTCATAAATACTATTGAGAGTTCATACATTATTATGTTGGATTTTGTGTTCTTTAATTTATGCATAGCTTATGCTCAATTTTATACTGTTTTATTCTTATTGATTGTAAGAGGTTTTTTTTTTCTTTTTCAAAGTTGAAGAAATTAATTCTGTAACCTGACTTGCAAATAGTTTTTGAAAGTCTGTCATTTGTCTTTCCTTTTGTCCCTTTTATGTTTTGTCTGAAGTTTTAGATTCAATATGGTTCTGTCTTTTGATCATTTTATTGCTTTGTATCTTTTCTATGGAGGTGTCCTGAGATCCAGATATGAATTCTCCTGTTTTTTAAAAATTTTTTCAAATAGACTCAGTGTATGTTTCTGCATATGTGTTTATGTTTATAAATTAAGCCCTTTAGAATTTCCTTTTGGGGTGATGGGAATTAAGAATCTGATTTATTCCATATGGGTAAACAATTATCATAATATTTAATAGACCAACCTTTCCCCAATGTTTTAAAGAGGCTTTTTCATCAAATATAAAAAGAGTGTGCTTCAGGATTGTACCATATTGTTTCAAAACTGTGGTTGTAAAAGAATATTTTCAATTTGATAAGGTAAATATGCCATATTTGTTTTTTCCTCAAATATCTTTTAGTTATTCTTATGCTTTCACCTATTAAAAGGCATATTATATTATGTGCACATACAAATGTGGCATAATGAATAACATTGTTATGTATGTATACTTATAATGTACCAATAAAAATCCAGTTTGTCATGCATTATTAAATATGTTAAGAATTTGTTTGGTATTGGATTCATGAATTGAGTTGACCTATTTTTCAATATTAACTCTTAAATTCATGATTATGGTATGACACTTAGATTTTCTTTTTTATTTTCTTTTTCCAGGATCTTTTTTATTATTCTTTTTTTAAACAGTATCTTTATTGTTGCATTTGGCTTGTATATTCTATTGTGAGTAAATATGAGTGAAAACAGACATTCATGTTTACATAAGTTGAAAATATTTTTCACTGATTATAGTGTGTAATTCTAAGTGATGGAAAGATTTGTGTCATCATTTTTAAGTAGTTTTATTCTCCAGTGGTTTGATTATACGTTCTTTCTTTTTTTTAAGGTCTTCCTATTATTTTTTATTATTTTTGTATAATGATGACTGTCTCCTTCCACCATCCATGCAATTCCCCTTCTCCCCCCCTTTCCCTCCCACCTCTCTTCCCTATCCAGAGGTAATCTTCTACCCATGCTCTTCCTCCCTACCCCATTTTGAGTCACCCCCCTATATCAGAGAGGACATTCAGCATTTTTTTGGAGGGGATTGGCTAACTTCACTTAGCATAATCTGCTCTAACGCCATCCATTTCCCTGCAAATGCCATGATCTTATTATTTTTTAGTGCTGAGTAATATTCCATTGTGTATAAATGCCACATTTTTTTTATTCATTCATCTACTGAAGGGCATCAAGGTTGGCTCCCAGTTTAGCTATTGTGAATTGTGCTGCTATAAACATTGATGTGGCTGTGCCCCTGTAGTATGCTGTTTTTAGGTCCTTTGGGTATAGTCTGAGAAGTGGAATTGCTGGGTCAAATGGTGGTTCCATTCCCAGCTTTCCAAGGAATCTCCATACTGCTTTCCAAATTGGCTGCACCAATTTGCAGTCCCACCAGCAGTGTATGAGTGTACATTTTTCCCCACATCCTCACCAGCACTTGTTGTTGTTTGACTTCATAATGGCTGCCAATCTTGCTGGAGTGAGATGGTATCTTAGGGTGGTTTTGATTTGCATTTCTCTGACTGCTAGAGATGATGAACATTTTTTCATATATTTGTTGATTGATTGTGTATTCTCTTTTGGAAAGTGTCTGTTCAGGTCCTTGGCCCATTTGTTGATTGGATTATTTGTTTTTTTTTGTGCTTATCTTGTTGAGCTCTTTATATACTGTAGAGATTAGAGCTCTATCTGATGTGTGAGGGGTAAAAGCTTGTTCCCAGGATGTAGGCTCCCTATTTACCACACATATTATTTCTCTTGCTGAGAAAAAAAAAAACTTTTTAGTTTGAATTCAACCCATTTGTTGATTATTGGTTTTAATTCTTGTGCTATAGGTGTCTTATTAAGGAAATTGGGGCCTAGCACCACGTGATGGAGATTAGGGCCTACTTTTTCTTCTATTAGACACAGAGTCTCTGGTTTAATTCCTAGATCCCTAATCCATTTTGAGTTAACTTTTGTGCATGGTGAGAGATAGGGATTCAATTTCATTTTGTTGCATATGGATTTCCAATTTTCCCAGCACCATTTGTTGAAGATGCTATCCTTTCTCCAGTGCATGCTTTTGGCACCTTTGTCTAATATAAGGTAGTTGTAACTTTGTGGGTTAGTCTCTGTGTCCTCTATTCTGTACCATTGATCTACCAGCCTGTTTTGGTGCCAGTACCATGCTGTTTTTTGTTACTATTGCTCTGTAGTATAGTTTGAAGTCTGGTATCGCTATACCGCCTGATTCACACTTCCTTCTTAGAATTGCTTTAGCTATTCGGGGTCTATTATTTTTTCAGATGAATTTCATAATTGCTTTTTCTATTTCTATGAGGAATGCCATTAGGATTTTGATCGGAATTTCATTGAACCTGTATAGTGCTTTTGGTAGTATGGTTATTTTAATAATATTAATTCTACCTATCCATGAGCAAGGTAGATCTTTCCATCTTCTAAGGTCTTCTTCTATTTCCTCTCCTTAGGGTTCTATGGTTTTCATTGTATAGATCTTTCACCTCTTTTGTTAAATTGATTACCAAGTATTTTATTTTATTTTTTGAGGATATTGTGAATGGAGTAGTTTTCCTCACTTTCTTTTCAGAAGATTTGTCACTGATATACAGGAATGCCTTTGATTTATGGATGTTGATTTTATATCCTGCCACTTTGCTGAATTTATTAACTAGTTCTGGAAGTTTCTTGGTAGAGTTTTTTGGGTCTTCTAGGTATAAAATCATATCATCAGCAAATAATGCTAGTTTAAGTTCTTTTTTTCCTATAGTTATTTCTTTAATTTCTTTCATCTGTCTAATTGCTCTGGCCAGTATTTCAAGAACTATATTGAATAGAAGTGGTGAGAGAGGGCATTCCTGTCTTGTTCCAGATTTTAGAGGGAATGCCTTCAGTTTTTCTCCATTTAGAATGATGCTAGCCTGAGGCTTAGCATATATAGCTTTTATAATGTTGAGGTATGTTCCTGTTATCCCTAGTTTTTCTAGTGTTTTGAACAAAAAGGGATGCTGTACTTTGTCAAATGCTTTTTCTGCATCTATCGAGATGACCATATGGTTCTTATCTTTAAGTCTATTGATGTGATGAATTACATTTATTGATTTCTGTATATTGAACCAACCTCACATCCCGGGGACGAATCCCACTTGATCATGGTTGTACGATCTTTTTGATATCTCATTTGTCAGAATTTTATTGAGGATTTTTGCATCTATATTCTTTAGAGATATTGGTCTTAAGTTTTCTTTCTTTGAGGTGTCTTTGTCTGGTTTTGGAATCAGGGTGATATTGGCCTCATAGAATGAATTTGGAAATAATCCCTCTTTTTCTATTTCCTGAAATAGATTGAAGAGTATTGATATTAGTTCTTCTTTAAAAGTCTTGTAAAACTTGGCTGTATGTCTGTCCAGTCTTGGGCTTTTCTTGGTTGATAATCTTTTGATGGCTTCTTCTATTTCCTCACTTGATATTGGTCTGTTTAAGTTGTGTGTACCCTCCTGACTCAATCTGGGAAGATCATATGACTTAAGGAATTTATTGATGCCTTCACTATCTTCTATTTTATTGGAGTATAAGGTTTCAAAATAATTTCTAATTATCTTCTGTATTTCTGTAGTGTCTGTTGTGATATTGCCTTTTTCAACCCGTATGCTAGTAATTTGGGTTCTCTCTCTTCTTCTCTTCATTAGCCTGGCTAAGGGTCTATCAATCTTATTTATTTTTTTCAAAGAACCAACTTTTAGTTTTGTCAACTTTTTCAATTGTTTCTTTTGTTTCAATTCCATTGATTTCAGCTCTGATTTTAATTATTTCTTGCCTTCTACTGCATTTGCTGCTGGTTTGTTCTTCTTTTTTAGGGCTTTGAGATGTAGTATGAGGTCTTTTATTTGTTGGCTTTTTCTTCTTTTGAGGAATGAACTCCATGCAATGAATTTTCCTCTTAGTACTGCTTTCATAGTGTCCCAGTAATTTTGATATGTTGTGTCCGTGTTTTCATTTATCTCTAAGAATTTTTTAATTTCCTCCTTGATGTCTTCTGTAACCCATTGTTCATTCAGTATCATATTGTTCATTCTCCATGTGATGTCAGAATTTTTCTTCCTTAGTTTATCATTGATTTCCAATTTCATTCCATTATGATTGGATAAAATGCATGGTAATATCTCTACCCCTTTATATTTGCTAAGAGTTGTCCTATGGCATAATATATGGTCTATTTTTGAGAAGGATCCATGTGCTGCTAAGAAAAAAGTGTATCCGCTTGATGTTGGTTGATATATTCTATATATGTCAATTAAGTCTAAGTTATTAATTGTGTTATTGTGTTCTATAGTTTCTTTATTCAACTTTTGTTTGGAAGATCTGTCCAGTGGTGAGAGAGATGTGTTAAAATCACCCATTATTATTGTGTTGTGGTCTATTTGACTCTTGAACTTGAGAGAGTTTTTTGATGAACCTAGCTGCACCATTGTTTGGGACATATATATTAATGATTGTTATGTCTTGTTGGTGAATGGTTCTCTTTAGCAGTATGTAGTGTCCCTCTTTATCCCTTTTGATTAACTTTCGCTTGAAGTCTATTTTATTTGATACCAGTATGGACACCCCTGCTTGCTTCTGAAGTCCATGTGAATGGTATGATTTTTCCCAACCTTTCACCTTCAGCCTGTATATCTAATCCTATCAGATGAGTCTCCTGTAGGCAGCATATTGTTGGATCTTTTTTAAAATCCATTCTCTAGCCTATGTCTTTTGATTGATGAGTTTAAGCCATTAACATTTAGGGTTACTCTTGAGATATGGTTTGTATTTCCATCCATATTTGTTTATTTTTGTTATTTAAGTTGATTTGTTTTTCCTCTTTTTTTTTTCCTTTACTACCTCCCACTGTTGATTTTCATTGTTATTTTTTTTCCTGTTCATGTAATGTTTTGCCAAGGATGTTTTGAAGCACAAGTTTTTTAGCTGCAAGTTCTTTTAACTTTTGTTTATCATGGAAGGTTTTTATGTCATCTTCAAACCTGAAGCTTAATTTTGCTGGATATAAGTTTCTTCATTGGAACCCATTATCTTTTAGCGTTTGAAATATGTTGTTCCAGGATCTTCTAGATTTCAGAGTCTGTGTTGAAAGATCAGCCGTTAACCTAATTGGTTTACCTCTAAATGTAATCTGCTTCCTTTCTCTTGTGGCTTTCAAAATTCTCTTCTTGTTCTGTATGTCATTTTCATTATAATGTGTCTTGGTGTGGATCTCTTGTGATTTTGTACATTCAGCATCCTGTAGGCTTCTAGGATTTGGATTTCCATTTCATTCTTCATGTCTCGAAAATTTTCTAAAATTATTTCATTGAATAAATTGCTCATTCCTTTGGTTTGGACCTCTATACCTTCCTCTATCCTAATAACTATTAAGTTTGCTTTCTATGCTATCCCAAATTTCTTTGATGTCCTGCTCATGGTTTCTTATCTGTCTCTCTGAGTGGCCTACACTCTTTTTGAGATGATATGCTTTGTCTTCATTTTCTGATGTTCTAAGTGTTCTACTCTGCTGGTGATACTATCATTTGAGTTTTTAATTTGATTTATTATTTCCTTCATTTCTTGGATTTCTGGTTTTTTTTTTTTTTTTTTTGTATAACCTCTATCTCCCCGTAGAGTTGGTCTTTTTGGATTTGTTTATGTAATTCATTGTCAAAGTGATCTTTCATTGTCTGCATTTGCTGTATAAAGTCTTCCTTGAGACTCCAGATCATCTGAACCATGTATATCCTGAAATCTTTATCTGACAGTCTTTTTTCTGTAGCTGTTATTTCCTCTATTGTCGAATTGTCCTGCATTGTTTGGTCCTTTCTTTCCTTGTTTTTTCATGTTGCTCACGTTTCTTTCCAGCTCTGTGTGACTGTTGTGTTATTATTTTCCCCCTATAGATTTGTATTGCTCTTGTGTAGTTTCGAGATCTCTCCTTTGTAATGGGAGACAATCTCTAGAGATGTTGGATTCAATTATAATTTAAAATATAGTCATTAGCTTTATAAAAGGCATACAGATTCTGGTGGCATATAGAGAACTGAGGGTCGGACATATGTAGGATTTTATGTTTAGGGGGAAAGATATGAGGGTATGGGGATTAATATATCTTAGCTATTTTGGAGGAGAACTCTAATGACAGGGGTTATTAACAGGAGAATAGACAGGAGGTATTTTAGGGTAGTTAAGTACATGGGAGGACAATAAGAAGCATAGAAACAAACACCTATTTGCATTTAGTAAATTACACATAGTAGAAATAGTAACAATTTGGAGGTTGGGAGAGGAAGAGAAGGAGAAAGAAAAGTAAAAAGAAAAGAAGAAAAAAGGGGGGAAGAGACAGAAAGGAATGAAAAGAAAGAGAGGAAAAGAGAAGAAAAAGAAAAAAAGAAAAAAGGAAAGAAGGAAAAAAAATGCACTCTTAGAATTCTGTTTTCTTCTCTTCCAGTAGGTGGTGTTGTGCATTCCAGGTTGAGTCTCTGCCCTCAGGGTGGAGGAAGCAATCTGTGTGAAGTGGCTTTCCCTCTCCTGCCAGGTGCCTCTCCAATCCCGATCTCTTTGGGTTGCTCCAGGTCTCTATCCCCCTCCCCTCTCCTGCCCACCAGGCCTCAATTGATGGGACTCTTGTCCGCAGCCCTGGGTTCACTCTGGGCAGGTGGCGCCCTGGCCACCCTGTGCTCCTGATCAACTGAGTGCTATCCCTGTATTGGGTAGTCACCCAGTCATCACAGCTGTGGAGGGGGGAGTTGGAAACCAGCAACCTGTTTGGTCTATTCCCTCTGATAGCCACGCCCACCAAGAGCTGGTGAGAAAGGTTTGGGTTATCACATCTGGGGGAGGGGGAGTTGGAGACCAGGCACCTTCTCAGTTGCACTGGACTCGGATATTCACGTCCACTGAGAGCTGGTGAGAAAGGTCTTGAGTTATCACAGCTGGGTAGAGGGGAGGTTGGGAATCACACACTTGTTCACATGCCAATCGCGCTGTCAGCTACATCCAACAAAAGTTGATGAGATAGATATTCCAAGATGGTGACTGCCCGTTTCTGCACCAGGGTGTCCGGTGAGGTGGAGGGAACTAGGCTGTTCTATTCCTATGCTATGTCCAGAATTCGGTCCTTGATCACGGGCCTTGCAGTGACATGGGTTGCAGTGTGGCGGCTCCAGCCCTAAAGGATCTGTAACCTTGCGTCTCCAAGCTGCCAGAACTCCGTGGCACTCAAGTCTGCTCGACTGCGGTGGGTTCCAGGGCCAGCCGCTGGCTGGCTTCAGCGCAAGAGCGACTCTGGTTTCCCCTTGTTCTGGGCTGGACTTGCAACAAACTGCTGTTTAAAATCCTGTCACAGGCTTCATGAAGCTTAAATTCGTGAATGGGAGCCCCTGTGAGGGAAAGCATCTGACCACTCACTGGGTTCTCCTCTACTCCGCCATCTTGCCAACTCTCTCTCTCTCTCTCTCTCTTTTTAGTATTCTCTATCTAGTAAAATTCTTGTAGAAAAGCAATACAGAGTAGACCTAGAGAAAGTAGAGAAGGTTCCAGCAGCATTGAAGCAACAGCAGCTTGGTGAGGACGAGCCTTGGTGGCCTGGGGAGGCCCAGTACATGATTCTGCCTCTGATCTAACCTAACTGTAGACCTAGATTTTCTTTTATGTCCTTCCATAATTTTCCTAAAATATATCTTGCACATTTCTTTTTTAATTTCTTTTGTTTTAGTTTTAAATGGACAGAATACATTAGTTTTATTTATTGACTTTTTTAATGTGATGCTGAGGATCAAACTCAGTGCCTCACACATGCTATGTAAGCACTCTACCACTGAGCTACAACCCAGCCCCTATCTTGCACATTTCTTGAAAATCTCTTTCTTAGGAGATTTTAAAATATAATTTTATTGGCATTGTGAATAAGGTATTCTTTATAGCATTTTATTATTCAGTCAACAAATATTTATTGACATGTTATGTGGCTCCATGGCAACTTTGGAGAGGTTATTTCTGATGCACAACAAAGCTTTAAAGACTTAGGTATTGTGATTGTGTATCTGGCCACCTTAGTGAGTTTCCTAATTAGTTTTGTAGTTTTGTGGTTATTTCTCTGGGTTCATATTGTCTGTAAATTACAGTGTTTTTTTCCTCTTACTTTCTAATATTTTTAGCTTTTCTTGCATTTTAATGGCCTATTAATTTTGCTAGGTTTTCTAGAACAATGTTGTAGAGATAATGAGTACTCTTGTCTTGTTCCTACCTATAATGAGAATGTTGTTCAAGTTTCCATGTTAACTATGATGTTTCCTATGAGTTTATGGTAGATATTCTTTCATAAGTTAAGAAAGTTATGTTTTTTTTTAATTATTAAGAGTTTTTATTAGGAAAACTTAGGTGAATAGAAAGCCTACCAAATGGGAGCAAATTTTTACCACATGCACATCAGATAGAGCACTAATATTCAGTTCTTTATATAAAGAACTCAAAAAACTTAACATTAATAAAATAAATAACCCAATAAATAAATGGGCTAAGGAACTGAACAGACACCTCTCAGAAGAAGATATACAATCAATCAACAAATATATGAATAAAATGTTCATCATTTCTAGCAATTTAGTGAATTGCAAATCAAAACTACTCTAAGATTTCATCTCACTCCAGTCAGAATGGCAGCTATTAAGAATACAAACAACAATAAATGTTGGCAAGGATGTGGGGGAAAAGGCACACTCTTACATTGCTAGTGGGACTGCAAATTGGTGCAACCAATCTGGAAAGCAGTATGGAGATTCCTTAGGAAACTTGAAATGGAACCACCATTTGACCCAGCTATCCTACTCCTCTGTTTATACCCAAAGGATTTTAAAGCAGCATACTAGAGTGACACAGCTACATCAATGTTTATAGCAACAAAATTCATAATAGCTAAATTGTGGAACCAACCTAGATGCCCTTCAGTAGATGAATGAATAAAGAAACTGAGGTATCTATACACAATGGAATATTACTCATCATTGCAAGAGAATACAATCATGGCATTTGCAGGTAAATGGATGGAGTTGGAGAATAGCATGCTAAATGAAGTAAGCTAATCCCCCAAAACCAAAGTTCAGAAGGCCAAATGTTTTCTCTGATAAGTGGATGCTGATCCATAATGGGGGTTTGGGGGGAGCATGGAAGGAATGGAGGAACTTTGGATAGGGCAAAGGGAAGGGAGGAGGGAAAGGGAGGGGCATAGGGGTAGGAAAGATGGTGGAATGAGATGGACATCATTAACCTAGGTACATGTATGAAGACATGAATAGTGTGACTCTATTTGTGTACAACCAGAGAAATGAAAAATTGTGCTCAATTTGAGTATTATGAATTAAAATGCATTCTGTGGTCATGTATAACAAATTAGAACAAATAAATAATATTTTTTAAAAAGTGTCAAAATAATTTAACATTTGTAGAAGTAATATTATTTTCTCACTGGTCTGTTAATGTGATGAATTATATTAATATTGTTTGAATATGAATTATCCTTGCATTCCTGGAATGAATACTTGGATCTAATATTTTCACACAATAAAAGGTTTTTTTGCTGACATTTTATTTAGGATGTCTACATTTATTTCCATAAGTGAGGTTAGCTTATAAGGTCATATAAAATTAGCCTATAAGATCATAGAAAAAATAATGAGATTGTTAGAACAGACTCATGAAACCAACTGAACCTGTTGCCTTCAAAAGGGCGGATATTTAAATTATTAATATTTTATAGCCCTCTATCTATTCAAACTATTTTTGCATTCTCAAGTCAGATTTGGTAATATACATTTTCTAGGAAAGGATCCATTTTATCTGAAAGGAGCAGAAAGCTTAGTGAGGATACTTATAATTTTCAGCATGGGGAAGAATTTTCTGGAAACTATAATAGTTGAGAGTGTTTTACTCCCTGAAGGAACTGACTTTTCTTCTTTATTTCTCCTCATCACACTTTCCCTTAGTCTGTTTTTGAGGTCCAGAAAGATTCTATGATCAGCTCTGTTTCTTTCTCCAACAACAACTCACTCTTGCATTTTTCTCTTCAATTCTTACAATTTACTCTTCTTGTTTCTACCAGTCATTGCTTCTTGTCTGTATATTCCAAATTTACTCCATATTTCTGAACCACTTTATTCTTCTTTGTTTATTTCTTCATTTTACAGACTGGAGACCAGTGCTTCTCAGACTTCAACTTGGGTAATATATACTATAAAGATTTTGTTAAAATGCAGATTCTTTTTAAAAAATACCTTTAATTTGTTTATTTAGTTTTTTTAAAATGTGGTGCTAGGGACCAAAAACAGTGCCTCATGTGTTCTAGGCAAGTGTTGTACCACTGAGCCACAACCCCAGCCCAAAATGCAGATTCTGAGATGGTGTATTTTTAACAACTCTCTGATTTTCATGCCAGTCCTTGTAGTAGCTAGTCCATAAGTTATTTTGACAGATAATTGAAAGGATCCTTAGGTATCATTTGGTGCAATTTTCTCCCTTAAGACTTGAGCAAACAGATTCACAGGATTTAAAAGCCAAGTCCCTTAGTATTAGTTAATGCAGGTCCTACTTAATATATCACATGTTTTCTCCAAGGCTTTTTTTTCTCCATATCTTCTTCACAGAGATGATTAATGAAATGAGAACAAATCTCACTCAGAAGTTCGAAATTTTTAGTTCAATGATAAAATATAAAAGATAGCAACAGCTAAGATCTCCAAAGAAAAATAGCAAGTTTCATCTACATTCTACATTGTTGTAAATTACAGGATTTCCTTTTTAAACATTGAATAGTACTCCATTGTGTGCATGTGTGTATGTGTGTGTGTATATATACATACATACATATACATACATACATACTACTGTTTCTTTATCCATTCATCTGTTGGACTTAAGTCATTCCATTTCTTGGCCATTGTGAATAATGATAAAATGAACATGTAAGTGTAGGTATCTCTTCAGCATATTGATTTCATTTCCTTTTTGTAAATACCTACTAGTGACACTCTTGGATTATATAGTAGTTCTACTTATATTTTTTGGAGCTTCCATATTGTTTTTGCATAATTATTTTATTAATTTACATTGTGTTGAGTGAAATGAGCCAGGCACAGAAAAACAAATACCACATGATCTCACTGATATTTGGAATCTAAAATAGTTGATCTCATAGAAGTAGAGAATAGAATGGTGGTAATTTGGGGGTTGGAGGGTAACTTTGGGGAGATGTTGGTCAAAGCATAGAAAATTCAGTTATGTAGGAGGAATAACTTCAAGAGGCCTATTGTAAACATGATGACTATATTTGGTATGAATGTACTGTATTTTATTCTTGAAAATTGCTGAGAGAATAGATTTTAAGTGTTCTCACCATAAAAATTAAATGAAGTAGTACATATGTTAATTAGCTCAATTGAGTCATTTCATAATGCATAACTATTTCAAACCATCATATTTTATGTGATAAATATATGATTTTTTGTCAAAAATAAAATTTAAAAAGCAAACTAACAAATTTGGTATTTGTGTTCCTACCCCAGCAGAATAAAGCAGACTATCCACTGTTAAAAGACCAAAACCCACCATGACCTTTCTCCCATCTTCATCACCACATTCATGCTAAATCATGCTCCCTGACAAATCTCTCAACTTGTTTCTACACAGCATTTCAGTAACTATCATCATACATCTGTACATTCTGCATTGCCTAGCAAATAATATGGGTTAAGTAAATATTTGCTAAAAATATAAGAGTACATTTAAAAAAATGGTATTTTCCCTGTTGCCAAAAGGCAAAAAGACCTCTCTTCTCCCTTCTTATAGAATTTCCATGAGAAACCATGATTTGTGAATCCTTCTTCCTATCACTTTGATGTGTATATAAATCTTTATAAAGGCTACGTAAACTCCATGCTAACTTTACAACTCAGGAATTTTTTTGCTTAAGGGTTCCAGAACCATATCTTTGAAGTGTAGATATCAAGGAATATAGGACCCAATTTTTCTATTTCTTGGGAATGTAACCTAGGCACTTTCTCTGAGCTATAAACCATTCACTTCTCATAGAGATGAAAAGTTTTATTACATTTTAGATCTAAAAAATTAGCAAAAATTGACTACCTCAATTACAAGGTGAATTTGGATGAACCATGAGAGAATATATAGCAAATGGAACTGTCAAGTTCTCTTACAAGTGCATGAGTTAACCATTAATTTAGAGAATATGTATGCAATGAATTAGACATGCTTGACTGTAAAAACTGGATGGGACTTCTTTTAGTCTTTCTATTCTCTTATCTGATTTCCTATGGTGCACATTATAATATAGTTCAATGCTTATTCAACAATGAAGGTGTTTTCCTATTTTACAACATATTATGGAGAAAATCCTCAAGTTGGCAGGATTTTAAATTTTCTACAACAAGAGAGAAAAATGTAAGAGAAGTAAGGAGGAAGACAATAAACAAGAATAAGAAGTCAGCAAAGGAAAAAGGGCAAGGAGATAGAGAGGAAGGGGAGAGGAATTGCAAACCTAGCTTCCTTCATAGCATTTTTCTTGGCAATGCAGAGTTTCCAGAAAGTAGGAGGATGATTCATGGATTCAAAATAGTATAGTTTTTTTCCCCCTGTGAAACAGGTATTGTCATTTGATCTTAAAAAATTAGTGGTTAACCGAGGCACTGTGCCCTTTTTGTACCCTTATTGTACCCTTGTACTCGTATTGCCCCATGTACGTTGATTGATCTCAATTTATACCATAAGGAAAGTCACAGAAACACCTGTTATATCATGTTTTAGAACTTATAGTGTGCTTTCTCACACTAGTTTATAATGCAGCTTTCTGTGAACAACAAAATGTGAAGCCAAGAAAGAAATTGTTACCATTTTGATACAACAATTTTGTTATGCAAGAGCATGGTCAAGTGTGTACTGGAACTTCTGCTGTCTTTGATTTTACCTGTTGGAGGAGCATGGGCATGGAAAAAGTAACAAATTCACTCAGTGGAGTTAAATATACCCAGAGGTAGAACATAAGTATTTAATGTTTTCCTTTAATTTCCTTATACATGGAAACTATTGGACTATTAGAATAGAAATGATAATGAAACCCTTCAGGCTAGGAACTATTTTTAATGGAGAAAGAAAGTTGTAAAATTATCTTTCTCTATTAAAAATATTTCCTTGAAGAAGGTAACTAAGATAATAGTTTTTGAATTGATTCATAATACACTTAAAAAGCAATCTCTAGTCTTCAGAAAAATAGTAATCCTTGACTTAATATCAACAATCATATTTTCTTTAATTTCCTGTTTTCTTTTTTCATTATAATGTCTGAATGTCACTTACTGTCTGATTTCCTCTCTACATTAGGAAATCATCTTCCCCTTGATTTCCTTTGTTTAGCAAAAGCTTGCCTTTAGAAGACATTCAGACTATTGTTGTTAGACCTTCCTGGGTAAGAAAGCCTATGGAGGGCAAGAGCATGCATAGGAATGTAGGAATTAAGACAGTTCTCACTAGATTGTAGGGCTCTTGGCTCTCAATTTAGGAGGTACATTATATACAGATATTGAGCTATCTGACTCTCAAAGTAATTCTTATTTTGTTTTTCTCAGTTTTCCCAGATGATAATAATTTCCCTGATGATAATGATCTTGGTAATATTTGTTAAAATACATAGTCTTCGACCCCACTACAGACCTAACTATTTTGAAACTGTATTAGAAGGTGCCAGAAACCCATTTGTGGTGAGGAGGACAAAAAAGGGATTTGAATTCTTTTTATATTTTGAATATCTTATAAAGTGGTATTGTTTATAATATTTTAAACTATCTTACATAATCATTGAAAGAACAATGTGGTTAGAGAGATGGTCCAGGGAATAGGTTAAGAATGTGAGTTCTGAAGACTTCCTTGGTGGGTTCAATTGTAAGAGATGCCACTTAACAGTTTTTGATCTTTAGCAAGTTGCTAAACTTCACAGGGCCTTTTTCTATCATCTATCATCCTACTTTGTAGAGTTATTTTGAGCATTAAATAAGTTAGATTACGTAAAACACTTTAAATGTTCCTGGCACATAGTGAGTGTTATGTGTCAGCTGTTATTAATATATTTAGGTACAGAGATGGAAAAATTCAGAAAAGTTAGGTGAAAAGAAGTGAGTTGCAGAATAATATATATGGTATGGACACTTTTTGTATTAAAACTATGTTTATTGGAATAAATGGAAAGACATAGTCAGGAAAGATGCACTACTTCTTGTGTTATGAAGTTTAAAAAGGGAGACTCTGGGGAGCCAGGGAAAATGGAGAGAAAGGGAAGCTTTCATTGCACTTCTATATATTTCCTTTTACATTACTTCAGTTTTTAGAATGGGTACATTGTCACATATATGTTTCATAATTTAAAAACTGAAATTAGGAGTGATGTCAACAGGATGACTGGGTAGAAATGACTAGCAGGCTTCTTTCACCAAAAAGAACCAAAACAAGAGAAAGAATAAGTACTATTCCACTAGAATGATTGAGAGAGCTGGAGTTCAAGGGAGACACAAAAGAGACTTCACAGAGCATGGAGAGCCAGGATTGCCTTGTAAAGAAGAGAAGGAAGCACAGGCATCTACTTTCTTATCACCCCAGGAAAGGTCAATCTGAAACAAGAGGGAGTTAACATAGTGGGGAGAGTGTAAGCGAGAGTACCCTGTCAGGCCCTGTCAACACCACAGAACCTGAAGTATTTGCTGCTGGAGAAGTCTGTAGCTCTCACAGGCCCTGACTCTACTTTGGGGAACTGCCTGGTAATTTACACAGGTGCATTACCCTGGAGAAAGAGAGTAGCTCACACTGTGTTCTCCTTTACCCAAACTCTTGATTCATAAGTCTACCTTGGGGCTCACCCCACTTGTGGTCTCACAAAGCAACCTGGTAAACCAGCTCACTCACCCTTAGACTGTGGAAATGTCCAAACACACCTGCCCCATGGCCTTTGACTCCAGGAATTAGCTAGGCAGCTTCATCCATCCACTTGTAGTCGCTGGAACAGCCAGGTGGCCCACTTTGAGAGGCTCAGCCTCAAAGTCATGGAAAATAGTCAAATGGGCCCGCCTACCTTCCTGCAGATATAGTGCCCTACTCACTAGACTTTCTGTCCTAAAAAGCTTCCAGATGGCCTTATCCCCTTACCCACATCCCAGAAAACAACTGAGCATCATGCCCTGAATAGCTTGGCATACTGAGGCCCTGCAAAGATACCTGTGAAGCCCTCAGACATTATGAATGTTTTCCCCAGGCCCACTAATACATCCCAGCACTCATGGGGTTTCTGGATATCAACAAACTCCCTAACTCTGTTACTAGGAGTATTGAGCATGCTTAACCAGGCCCATGAAAGATCCTCAGAAACTGACAGGTGCCCTGCCTACAATGCTGCAACATCAGCCCTCTGTTTGTCTGACACCAACAGAGTAGCCCAGCTCCCATGCTCCTGAGGAAAATTTTGAATGTCTTATACCCATGGTTGCACGTGTCATGCCTGAAGCCTCCAATGATCTTATCTGCCTAAGAGAGGTGTATACCAGCTGGTGAAACAATCTCACCAACTACCATAACACAGAGCCAGGGTATCTACCCATCTGACTGCCTAAGATACATCGCCAGAAGAGTCATTAGATGAGTCACTCTACTAAACCAGTAGAAGAAACTTATCCACTAGATGCACAAATATCATTGTAGGGCACAAGAAGAATGGAAAAAGCTAGGTAACATGATGCCTTCAAAGGAACACAATAACTCTCTAGCAACAGACTATAAAGGAAAGGAAATTGACAGATTGACAGAAAACAGACTCAAAACAACAATTTTAAGGAAATTCAATGAGATAAAAGAGAATATAGGTAGTTAATTCAATGAAACCAGGAAAACAATGCATGATTTGAATGAGAAATTCTGCAAAATGATAAAGACCATTAATAAAGAAGCAAATAGAAATCTTGGAGTTAAGAATTAAACATATGAAAATTTAAAACACAACAAGAACCTTGAAAACTTCCTAGACCAAATAAAAGAAATAATTTCTGAGCTTGAAGATATGTTTTTTGAAATATTCAGTCAGATTTAAAAAAAAAGAAAAATAATAGAAAAGGAGGAGGAAGAAGAAAAGGAGGAGAAAAAAAGAACAAACAAAACCTGTAAGACTTAAGAGACATTATTAAGTAAATAGATATTTACATTATGGGTATTCCAGTAGGAGATGAGAAAGAAAAAGAAGTAGAAAACTTATTTAATGGAATAATTGCTGCAAAACACTTTGGATCTTGGGAAAAATATGCACATTTAGGTTCAGGAAGCTCCTACGACTTCAATTACATTTGATCCAAAAATGTCCTCTTGGGCATATTATAGTCAAACTGCCAAAATTTCAAGGCAGAGCAAATTGCAAAAACAAGAAGAGGAAAGCATCAAGTCATATATAAGGGAATCACTATTAGATTAATAGTAGATTTCTCAGCAGAAACCTTACAGGCCAAGAAAGAATGGGGTGTTGTATGTAATGTCCTGAAAGAAAAAAAATGCCAACCAAGAATACTATATCCACCAAAGGTATCCTGCAGAAATGAAAGAACATTAAAACTTTCCAAGACAAGAAAAACCTGAGGGCACTCATCACTCTTGGATAGGCCTTACAGGAAATACTTAGGAAAGTCTTAGAGATAGAAATGAAAGGATGAAAACTAGCATCCTGAAAACATGTGAAAGTATGAAACTCACTTGTGAAGCATATACACGGAAGAGAAATAAAAAAATCAAACCTTATTAGAGAAAACCACTAAGCTACAAAGATGAACAACAATGGAAGGAAAACAGATATAAATAAAACAGAAGAAAAATGAAAGGATTAACTTTTTGCCTATCAACAATGACCTTGAATATAAATGAATTAAATCCCCCATTTAAAAGATATAGACTGGCTGAATGTATAAACCAAAAGACCCAATGATATGCTGCCTACATGAAACTCATTTCATTAGCAAAGACACATACAGACTGAAATGAGGTGACCAAAAAAAGATATTCCATAAAACAGAAACCAAAAGCAAAAAAAGGTAACTATGTATATATAAAATAAACTAAAATTTAGGTCAAATCTATAGAAGGAAACAAAGTCACTATAGATAAAGGGATCAATTCAACAAGAGGAAATTTAACAATTGTAAATATATATGCAATTATATGAAAGAAATATGAATACATCTAAAGGTAGAGTTAGAATTCAACGTAATAACTAGGGAATTCAACACCTTACATTCTTAAGCGGACAGATTGCTTGAACAAAAATTCATCAAGAAGCATCAGGATTAAACTTGGACTTAACACACATTTACATAACACTTTACTCAATAGCTGAAGAATATGCAGGCTTCTCACCGGCACATAAGGCATTCTCCAGGATACAGCATATGTTAAGCCACAAAATGAGTCTCAGCAAATTCAAAAAAAGCAAAAGCATATCTTGTATCTTCTCTGATCACACTACAACAAGACTATAAATTGGTATGATGAATTTTAGAATTGTACAAACATATGGAAATTAAACATTGACTTCTTGAATGGCCAATGAGTATAGAAAGAAAAGAGACCTTTAAAATTTCTCATAACAAATGAAAATGGAAAACAAACATATCAAAACTAATGGGACACAGTAAAAATGATACTAAAAAGGAAGTTTAAAGCATTGCTGCATACATAAAATAATTGAAAGATCTCAAATGAACAATTTAATGATACACACCAAGAACAAACTAATTCCAAAATTAACAAAAGGAAAGAAATAACAAAACTCAGAGGAGAAATAACCAAAATGAAGGCTTAAAACTACAAAAAAACAATAAACAGTTTTTGAAAAGATAAACAAAAACAACAGTTAGATGAATCAAGGCAGAAAGAAAGAAGAGGCAAGCAAATAAAATCAGATATGAAAAAGGACGCATTGTAACTGATACTTTAGAATTATAAATTATCATTAGGGATTATTGTGAATAACTGTATATCAACAAATTGGAAAACTTAGAAGAAATGGATACATTTCTGAACACACATAACCTTCTGAAATTGAACCATGAGAACTTATAAAACATTAATAAATCAGTAATGAGTAAAGAGATTGAATCAGTAATTAAAAGTATCCCAACAAAGAAAAGTCCAGAACAGGTTGACTGCATTGCTGAATTTTACCACATTAAAAAAAAAACATTTTTATTAGTATACTACAGTTACACATGGTAGTAGGATTAATTTTAACATAATCATACATGCATGGAATATCATTTGCTTCATTTCAGTCCTCAGTACTCCTATTTTCCTCCCTCCCCCTGTTCTCCTTCCTCTACTATACAGGTATTCCTTCTGTTTATTTATTGGTTTTGAAGTTGGTACTTTAGAGAGCGACATAAAGGTGAAATTCACTGTGGTATATTCATATATGTACATTGCATATTTCGGTCAATTCATCATGCTAAAACTAACCATCACCAAGCTTTTAAAGAAGCACTGACACCAATTCTTCCCAAACTATTCCATAAATTTGAAAATTGTGTGTGCAGAGAATCTGACAAACTCATTTTATGATCCCAGCATTAAAATGATATCAAAATCACACAAAGACTCTCTCACCAATGGACAGATCTTCCAAACAAAAGTTGAATAAGGAAACTATAGAACTCAATAACACAATTAATAACCTAGACTTAATTGACATATATAGAATATACTACCCAACATCAAGCAGTTACACTTTTTTCTCAGCAGCACATGGATCCTTCTCAAAAATAGATCACATATTATGTCACAGGGCAACTCTTAGACAATATAAAGGAGTAGAGATAATACCATGCATCTTATCTGATCATAATGGAATGAAACTGAAAATCAACGATAAAAGAAGGAAGGAAAAAGCATACATCACTTGGAGAATGAACAATAGGTTACTGAATGATCAATGGGTTATAGAAGACATCAAGGAGGAAATTAAAAAATTCTTAGAGATAAATGAAAACACAGACACAACATATCGGAATCTATGGGACACATTGAAAGCAGTTCTAAGAGGAAAATTCATTGCGTGGAGTTCATTCCTTAAAAAAAGAAAAAACCAACAAATAAATGATCTCATACTTCATCTCAAAATCCTAGAAAAAGAAGAGCAAAACAACAGCAAAAGAAGTAGAAGGCAAGAAATAATTAAAATCAGAGCTGAAATTAATGAAATCGAAACAAAAGAAACAATTGAAAAAATTGACAAAACTAAAAGTTGGTTCTTTGAAAAAATAAACAAAATCGACAGACCCTTAGCCATGCTAGCAAAGAGAAGAAGAGAGAGAACTCAAATTACTAACATACAGGATGAAAAAGGCAATATCACAACAGACACTTCAGAAATACAGAAGATAATCAAAAATTATTTTGAATCCTTATACTCCAATAAATTAGAAGATAGTGAAGGCATAGATAAATTTCTTAAGTCATATGACCTGCCCAGATTGAGTCAGGAGGATATAGACAACCTAAACAGACCAATATCAATTGAGGAAATAGAAGAAACCATCAAAAGACTACCAACTAAGAAAAGCCCAGGACCGGATGGGTATACAGCAGAGTTTTACAAAACCTTTAAAGAGGAACTAATACCAATACTTTTCAAGCTACTTCAGGAAATAGAAAAAGAGGGAGAACTTCCAAATTCATTCTACGAGGCCAACATCACCCTGATACCTAAACCAGACAAAGACACTTCAAAGAAAGAAAACTACAGACCAATATCTCTAATGAACCTAGATGCAAAAATCCTCAATAAAATTCTGGCGAATCGGATACAAAAACATATCAAAAAAATTGTACACCATGATCAAGTAGGAGTCATCCCTGGGATGCAAGGCTGGTTCAATATACGGAAATCAATAAATGTTATTCACCACATCAATAGACTTAAAAATAAGAACCATATGATCATCTCGGTAGATGCGGAAAAAGCATTCGACAAAGTACAGCATCCCTTTATGTTCAAAACTCTAGAAAAACTAGGGATAACAGGAACATACCTCAATATTGTAAAAGCAATCTATGCTAAGCCTCAGGCTAGCATCATTCTGAATGGAGAAAAATTGAAGGCATTCCCTCTAAAATCTGGAACAAGACAGGGATGCCCTCTCTCACCACTTCTGTTCAACATAGTTCTCGAAACACTGGCCAGAGCAATTAGACAGACGAAAGAAATTAAAGGCATAAAAATAGGAAAAGAAGAACTTAAATTATCACTATTTGCAGATGACATGATTCTATACCTAGCAGACCCAAAAGGGTCTACAAAGAAACTATTAGAGCTAATAAATGAATTCAGCAAAGTGGCAGGATATAAAATCAACACGCATAAATCAAAGGCATTCCTGTATATCAGCGACAAATCCTCTGAAATGGAAATGAGGACAACCACTCCATTCACAATATCTTCAAAAAAAAAAAAAATAAAGTACTTGGGAATCAACCTAACAAAAGAGGTGAAAGACTTATACAATGAAAACTACAGAACCCTAAAGAGAGAAATAGAAGAAGATCTTAGAAGATGGAAAAATATACCCTGTTCATGGATAGGCAGAACTAACAACATCAAAATGGCGATATTACCAAAAGTTCTCTATAGGTTTAATGCAATGCCAATCAAAATCCCAACGGCATTTCTTGTAGAAATAGAGAAAGCAATCATGAAATTCATATGGAAAAATAAAAGACCCAGAATAGCAAAAACAATGCTAAGCAGGAAGTGTGAATCAGGCGGTATAGCGATACCAGACTTCAAACTATAGTACAGAGCAATAGTAACAAAAACAGCATGGTACTGGTACCAAAACAGGCGGGTGGACCAATGGTACAGAATAGAGGACACAGAAACCAATCCACAAAACTACAGCTATCTTATATTTGACAAAGGGGCTAAAAGCATGCAATGGAGGAAGGATAGCATCTTCAACAAATGGTGCTGGGAAAACTGGAAATCCATATGCAACAAAATGAAACTGAATCCCTTTCTCTCGCCATGCACAAAAGTTAATTCAAAATGGATCAAGGAGCTTCATATCAAATCAGAGACACGCTGTCTGATAGAAGAAAAAGTTGGCTACGATCTACATTCGGTGGGGTCGGGCTCCAAATTCCTCAATAGGACACCCATAGCACAAAAGTTAATAACTAGAATCAACAAATGGGACTTACTCAAACTAAGAAGTTTTTTCTCAGCAAAAGAAACAATAAGAGAGGTAAATAGGGAGCCTACATCCTGGGAACAAATCTTTACTCCTCACACTTCAGATAGAGCCCTAATATCCAGAGTATACAAAGAACTCAAAAAATTAGACAATAAGAGAACAAACAACCCAATCAACAAATGGGCCAAGGACCTGAACAGACACTTCTCAGAGGAGGACATACAGTCAATCAACAAGTACATGAAAAAATGCTCAACATCTCTAGCTGTCAGAGAAATGCAAATCAAAACCACCCTAAGATACCATCTCACTCCAGTAAGATTGGCAGCCATTAGGAAGTCAAACAACAACAAGTGCTGGCGAGGATGTGGGGAAAAGGGTACACTTGTACATTGCTGGTGGGACTGCAGATTGGTGCAGCCAATTTGGAAAGCAGTATGGAGATTTCTTGGAAAGCTGGGAATGGAGCCACCATTTGACCCAGCTATTCCCCTTCTTGGTCTATTCCCTAAAGACCTAAAAAGAGCATGCTACAGGGACACTGCTATATCGATGTTCATAGCAGCACAGTTCACAATAGCAAGACTGTGGAACCAACCTAGATGCCCTTCAATAGACGAATGGATAAAAAAAATGTGGCATTTATACACAATGGAGTATTACTCTGCATTAAAAAATGACAAAATCATAGAATTTACAGGGAAATGGATGGCATTAGAGCAGATTATGCTAAGTGAAGCTAGCCAATCCCTAAAAAACAAATGCCAAATGTCTTCTTTGATATAAGGAGAGTAACTAAGAACAGAGTAGGGTCGAAGAGCATGAGAAGAAGATTAACATTAAACAGGGATGAGAGGTGTGAGGGAAATGGAGAGAGAAGGGAAATTGCATGGAAATGGAAGGAGACCCTCAGGGTTATACAAAAGTACATACAAGAGGAAGTGAGGGGAAAGGGAAAAATAATACAAGGGGGACAAATGAATGACAGTAAAGGGGGCAGAGAGAGAAGAGGGGACGGGAGGGGAGGGGAGGGGGGATAGTAGAGGATAGGAAAGGCAGCAGAACACAACAGACACTAGGATGGCAATATGTAAATCAATGGATGTGTAACTGATATGATTCTGCAATCTGTATATGGGGTGAAGGTGGGAGTTCATAACCCACTTGAATCAAAGTGTGAAATATGATATGTCAAGAACTATGTAATGTTTTGAACAACCAACAATAAAAAATTTAAAAAAAATCACACAAAGACAGAACAAAAACACCAAAAGAAAACTATAGCCCAATGTCTCTGTTGAGCATGGACGAAAAATTCTCAACAAAATACAAGGAAACTGAGTCCAATGGCCCATCAAAAAGACTATACAACATAATCAAGTGGGATTTATCCTAGTGATCAAAGATGATCTAACATAGTTATCAATAAGCATAATTCATTTTACCAACAGAATGAAGTACAAAAGCCATATGATCATCTTAATAAATGCAGAAGAAATATTTAATAAAATCCAGCACTTCTTGATCAAAATTCTCAACAAATTAGGTATAGAAGGATGACACCTCAAAACAATAAAGGCTATATGTGCCAATCTCATAGCCATATTAATATGACAGTGAATAGGGAAAATTCAAAAGCATTTCTTCTAAGATCTAGTACAAGATTGGTTGTTCATTTTCCCCACTCTTATTCAACATAGTACTGGAAGTCTTAACCTGAGCAATTAAGCAAGAGAAAAAAATATGGGAAATTCAAACAGAAAAGGAATCATTCAAATTATTCCCATTCAAAAATGACATGATTTTAGATGTAGAAAAAACTAAAGACTCCACCTAAAAACTGTCAGAAGTCAGAATTAATAAACTTAGTAAAGTTGCAAAACATAAAATCAATATACAAAGACCAGTAGCATTTTCATGCAACAATAACAAAATTGGTGAAAAGGAGATTAAAGAAACAACTCCATTCATGCTAGCTATGAACAAAATACCTAGGAAAAAATAACCAAGGAAGCAAACAACCTGCATAATGAAAAGTATAAAACACTGTTTGATTAAAGCAATTGAAGAAGACAAAGAAAAAACCCAGTGAAAATATTCCAAGTTCATGTGTTGAAAGAATATTTTTAAAATGTCCATACTACCAAAAATAATTAATAGACTCAATGCAATCCCCATTATAATACCAACATCATTCTTCACAGAAATAGAAATGAAAAAGAAAAAAAAAAACATGTATGATTACAGAAGAACTCAAATGGTCAAATCAATCTTGAACAAAATGAGCAAAGAAGGAGACATAACATTACCTGATCTCAAAAGATACTACAAAGTTGCTGTAACTAAAAGGCATGGTTCTGAAATAAAAACCACACACAGACCAGTATAACAAATAGAGAATTCAGAAATAAATTCATATATGTACAACCAACTAATTTTCAATAAGGCAGTAACACTGTACTTCGGAGAAAGTCTTTTCAATAGATGGTGCTGGGAAAACCATATATGAAAAAGAATAAAATTAGAACCCTCTTGTCATACAAAAAAATACAAAATGAATCAAAGACCTAAAGGTAAGACCTAAAAACACAAAACAATCCTCCCCACCAAAAAACAAGGGGAACATTTTAAGATATTATTATAGGCAAAGCTTTTTTTTTTGATAATGATGCTAAAGGCAAACCAACAAAAGCAAAAATGAACCAATTATATCAAAGAAAATAATCAACATAATAATCTACAGAATGAGAGACAAGGAATGAATGTCTAAAATATACAAGAATTTAAAACTTCAACACCAAACTGGCAATAACAACAACACAACACCGAGTAATCCCATTGTAAAATGGGGCAAATGATCTGAATAGACATTTCTCAGAAGAAAATACAGAAATAGCCAAGTTTAGATGAAAAATGCTGAATATCATCAATCATCAGAGAAATGCAAATCAAAATCACAATGCAATATTGTCTCACCTCAGTTAGAATGGCTATAATCAAAATGACAGAGGAATAACAACAAATGCTGATGGGGTTGGGAGAAAGATATCTTATACACTGTGTGGTAAGAATGTAAATTAGGACAACTATTATGGAGACAATATGGAGTCCTCGAAAAACTAAAATTAGATCTACCGTGTGATCCAGCTGCTGTAGTTTTGATGTAACCTGTCCCTCAAAATCCCAGGTGCTAAAGGCCTAGTCTTTAACTTGGAGCAATGGGGAGGTGGTGGAAATTAAAATATAAGGCCTAGGAGGAGGTTTTAGGACATTGGAAGTATGCTCTTGAAGGGAGTTGTGAAACAACTGCCTTTGCCTTTTTCTCTCTTTTGTTCCCAGCCATGAAGGGAATGAGTATCCTATATGCCACATGTTCTACCATGACATACCACCTCACCACAAGCCCAGAAGCAACAAGGTCAGCCAATCATGGGCTGAAACCTCCCAAACCTTGAGCTAAAATATAACTTTCCTTCTTTTAAGTTTATTGCCTCAGGTGTTTGGTTATGGCAATGGGAAAATGACTAACACAACAGCCATTCCATTGCTGGGTATATATTTAAAGGAAATGAAATCAATATATAAAAGGAAAACTGCACTCCTATGTTCATTGCAGCACTATTCACAATAGCCAAGGTATAGAATCAACTGATGTATACACCAACAAATGAATGAATAAAAAATGTGGTATATATACACAACACAATATTACTCAGTCATAAAAAGAATGAAATCCTGTCATTTATGGCAACATGGATGGAACTGGAGGACATTATATTAAGGGAAGTAAATCAGCACAGAATGATAAACACCACCTATTCTCACTACATGTGGAAGCAAAAAAGTTGATTTCATAGCAGTAGAGATCAGAGTAGTGGTTACAGAGTTTAGCTAGGGGATGTGGGGAGGATAGAAGGAAGTTAGATAATAGGTAGTGAAATATTGTTAGGAGGAATAAGTACTGGTGTTCTACAGCACAGCAGGGCAACTATAGTTTCCAACAAATTATTATATATTTTATGAAGAACTAGAAGAGAGGAGTTCAAGCGTTTCCCAACAGAAATAAATAATAAATGTTTAAGGAGATGGAAATACTAATTATCTTGATTTGATCATTCAAAATTACATACATGCATTGAAATATCCTACACTGTACCTCATAAATACATATAATTATCATGTATCCAATAAATATTTTTTAAAATGCCCCAAATAAAATGAATATTTGTGTATATGATTTTCTACTCAGATGAGGATATTTATTTCCTGTGAGAACTATTCATTCAGAAAATGTTCAAGATGACTTAGTTTAAGAAGACATATTATAAAATTTCAATAGTATTTATGATCTATGCAATGTCTGTGCATGCTATTTCTTAGAACTAATATTTTACAGGTTGGTAAAATAGTATTGGTCCAAATAGCCTGCATGTTCTTTTGCTCACCTTTTTCTCCTTTAAACCTAGCACATATTTTATGCTTTATCTTTTGATCTTCATTAGAAAAAGTTGGTATTCTATAATATACAATGACATTTATATGATCCAAATCCTTTACTGCTGTTTGAGAATACTTCATTAAACAAATCTTCGCTGCTTCCAGTTTTACCTTGTCTTGTCAGGAAACATATGGCATACTAAAATTAAAGTAATTCATAGAAGGTTTATAGTTACTAAGCACAAAGTATTTCAGGGTTCCCCACAGGCAAAACCCAACTAGAAGCAGAAGGTATAGGAGGTACACTAATGTTGTCCGTATTGGTTTCATGGCAAAGGAGCAGGGAAGGGAAGGGGTGAGAGCAGGTATGGAGAAATAAATGGCAGGTATCCAAAATAGCTCTTGTTGGGGATGCAAATCAAGTCAAGATGGCGCCTGGCAGTGTGCCAGGGGGAGTGGTTTGTGAAGCAAGGCCAGCGAGCCATTAAGATGATGAGGATTCCTTATTGGCTGGCTGCTGTATCTAGATGATGTTAATTGAGTCAAGCTGTGTGTAATTAGTTAGGTATATATACCTCTGCTGTCCTGCAGAGAAGCGGCTCCTGCTACCTCGGGTGCCTGCTACTTTGAGTACTTGCTCAGTTCCTGCTGAGTTCACTCGCAACAAAGTAGTTCCTGCTTCAACCTTCAACTTGCTTGTCACCTCTCGGTTATTTAGCCCAGCCGGACTATGGCAGCTCTAGCACTGTATGGTACACATTGATCAGCACACACCCTAGGCTTTTATTTATTTTATCATTTTTTAGTACTAGGGATTGAACCCAGGGGTACATAACCACTAAGCCACATCCCCAGCCATTTTTTATTTATTTATTTTTTTTATGTTGAGATAGATTCTTACTAAGTAGAGCATTGCTAAGTTGCCGAGGCTGGCTTTGAACTTGGGATCCTCCTGCCTCAGCCTCCTGAGTTTCTGGGATTACAGGCATGTGCCACCACACCTGCTTCCCATGACCTTTTGATTTTCACTAAGATACAGCATCAATGGGACACATTAATATAATGATAGGCAATCTTTATCAATATCTGACCAACAACTTGTCTCAATGAGTTGGTATAATGTAATGTTTGATAATTTCCTATGCTCATTTGTTGCCAGAGATACTTAATTACCCAAGTTTCTGTTAGGGATTTTTAGCACTCTCTGAGTCCACAGCTATTAGACAATGTTGGTTTTTGCATAAGTTTCAGACTATTGTGTTTTAAAATACATAGTACAACTAAATCTATAAACCCATGTAAAAGTCAATAATACACAACCTCAGAATGAAAATGTTTAGCACTCATTAGTTCAATGTTTTCTTCCATGCAAATTTATACACATAAAACTGAATAGAGAATTAGTATTATGCTCTGATGGATATCTGGGAGAAAATGATGACACTCATAATCTGGGCAATATACTTGTATTTTTAATACAATTTTGACTCTGCCTAGAGCCTTCCATGACTTGTGTTCCTTACCTCCATGGCAGCAATCTCTTTATAACCTTTTCTCTTTGGTCAGAAAATGTAGAAAAGTGCCAATGTGATTAGCACGGCAGTGCCAGCCAAAGGTATGCTGCCAAACAGCTTCTTTATTTGAATTGATGAAAACACCATTAGCAATATAAAAACAAAGGTTCTCAGCACTCAGAGGCACTGCCCTTTGAAGAAAGAAAATGCCTAATTCCATTTTCAAGGATGTATAAATGAAGAGCAAACTTCTTTAAGGTATGTACAGGGTTTGCTTCTTCATGCTCTTTAGATTCTTCATGGGTATATACTGGGGTGGGAGAGTCTTTCTTGATCACTTCTTTATAAAATAGTACACTCCACACATGCATGACACCCTTAAGTTCAGTAGTGGTTTATATTAATGGAACATCTAAAATGTGCCAGGCTCTGGTGATAACAAGATGAATGTCACACTGTTGACAAGAAGACACTGAATAAACACACAAGCACAAATGATTGGTGCTTATGACACTCATAAGAGGAAGAGTACAGTGTTCACAGAAGAGAGAACAGTTGTTTGGGGCTGGATATTAAAGAAGGAACAAATAGGTCAGGATTGCACAAAATAGAGAAGGCAGAAAAGGAAATTCTAAAGGGAAGTATGTAGTACATAAGATCATATAATTGTACAATTATTACCAGAGTGAAGAAAGCACAAAAATGAAATGAGCAACTTCATAAATATGTATTGATATATTGGAAATGAAACTATATTCCATTTTTAACAATTATCAGTGTTTAGCACAGTGTGTGGAACAGAGTAGGAATTAATAAATGTTGAAATGAAAATGAATTATAGTAAGTTCTTTTTAAAAATGTTTCTTTTTCTTTCTCTCAAGATGTAAGCATACCATAATTTTCAGGTGACCTATAGAACTTACATGACTCTAGAATGAGGGAACCTAGATAAAGATGTAAGACATCTCATAATGGCAGTTATTAGGGATGTAAACAATAATAAATTCTGGATAGGATGTGGAGAAAAAAGAACACTTTGACACAGTTGATGGGATTGTAAATTAGTACAATCACTATGGAAATCAGTATGGAGGTTCCTCAAAAGATTAGGCATGGAAATACCATATAATTCAGGTATCCTACTCCTCAGTATTTATCCTGAAGAATTAAAGTCATCATACCACAGTGATTCATGCATACCATGTTTATAGCAGCACAATTAACAACAGCCAAATTCTGGAACCAGCCTAGGTGTTCATCAACCGATGAATGGATAAAGAAAGTTTGGTACATATACATCATGGAGTTTTATTCAGTCATAAAGAAGAATGAAATTATGTCATTTGCAGGAAAATGAATGGAACTTGAGATTCATTCTGTTAAGATAAATAAGCCAAACTCAGAAAATCAAAGGTCATGTGTTTTTTCTCATATGTAGAAGCTAGAAAGGAAAAAGGAAAAGAAAGGTGGGGAAGGATCTCATGAAAATCAAAGGGACAGCAGTAGAATAGAGGAAAAGGAGAGGAGAGGGAGGGAGGAAGTCTTGGAGTGTGATATAGGCCAAATAATATTGCTATATTGTGTGCATGTATGAATGTGTAACAACAAATTCCATCATTATGTGCAACTAAAATGCACCAATAAAAATATGGAAAAAATTATGACATCTTACTAAGGAGATATTGAACTTCCATAATTTTAAGCAGTAATATTTAAAGGAAAAGGAGTCTTGTTATGGTTTGAATCTGAAAAGTTCTCCCAAAGCTCATATATTGAAGGTTTGGTTCTCTAGTGCAGCAGTGTGGCCTTTTTGGAGGTGATTGATTGGATCATGGGAGCACTAACCTCAGCAATGAGTTAAATCATTGATGATTTCATAGTTTCATGGGCTATTGGGATATGGTAGAAACTTTAGGAGGTGAGGCCTAGTTGGAGTAAGCAGGTCATAGGGTACATGCTCTTGAAGAGAATAATTTGTCCCTGTTCCCCTCCCCAATACTTTCTGACCACTGTGAAATGAACAACTTTTCCCTACCACACACACTCAGTTGTGATGTTCTGCATCACCATAGGGCCAGAAACAACAGAGCTAATTGACCATGGATTGAAACCTCTAAAACTATGAGCCAAAACAAATCTTTTCTCCTTCTAAGTTGCTTATGTTAGATATTTTGTCACAGCAGTGGAAAGCTGACTAATGCAATCTTCATGTTTTCCTCTTAACCATTAGGGATTAGTAGGCATCGTATAATCTTCGAATCCTGATACAGTTTACATTTAACCACCCCTTCATATTAATCAGTGAACACTGTATGAGACCGGTCAGGACCTACTTTGAGACTATCACAAGTTCTCCTCTCAACTCTGCCTGAAACCTGCACAGATTATAAAAGTCCTTGGGGAGCTGTGCCTGGACTACACTGTCCTTGTCAGAGACTCTGCTACATATTTTAAGAATATACCAGATATCCTTTGATATGTGCAAGCTTTTTCTAAAGAAGCACTAGTTTGTACACACACTTTGTTATATTAGGTGACTTTGTGTCTTCCTGAGAAAGATGTCTGTAGGGGCATAGATTCTGCAGCTACAGAGAAAAGAACCAATGCTTCTCCACTTGACAGAAAAGTACCTGTCCTGGCTGACAGTGTCATCAATAAAATCTAAGACTCTCCTACAAAGGGAAAGAGGAGTGGCACACACAAAAAGAATATGCTATCAGCAATGCACTTTCTAAGAAAAGTCACAAGCTTGGTGTTTTAGAGACTGAGTAATGAGTAGGCTAGAGGAGCAAAATGAAAAGCGAAGAGCTGTTGGAAGAATGTTCAATAATGCATTTACACAGATTCACAGATTGGAAGCTCTCAAACACTATGGTTCAAATTAAAGATATGCCAAGCAAAATAATTTAATTATTAACAAAGTCAAGGCAGCATAGGAATCATAAGATTAGTGACTTCAATTTTAAAGTAAAAATAAAAATACAAATAAATTGTATCCATAATGTAAGGAGAGGAGACAGTTGTATAATTTCATAGCTCCTGTAATGCTACCCCACTGAGCACCCAAATTCCTTTAAATTGCCCTCCAACTCTCCTCCAAAACAATCATGAAGTTTTTTTGTTGTTGTTAAATCATAAGTTTTTAATGGCCATTTTTGATTTTAAAAATTCAAGGAATCTCTTGATTTGAGTATATACTTAAGCCCCTTATAATCTGATAGCACATAAAAAGCGCACATAAAAATTCATTTTACTCAAGAAAAAAGTTCATCTACATGATGTTGTTGGAATAAGAGTCTGGGGAATGAGAGAACAGATTCTTTAGGCAATGCAGTGATCCCATTGAAATTTTTTTTGATACTGAAGATTGAACTCAGGGGTACTTGACCACTGAGCCACACTCCCACCTGTATTTTCTATTTTATTTAGAGACAGGGTCTCCCTGAGTTGCTTAGTGCTTTGCCATTGCTGAGGCTGGCTTTGAACTCGCAATTTTGTGGTCTCAGCCTCTGAGCCTCTGGGATTACAGGTACCACTGTGCCTGGCCCAGTGAAACTTTTTTGATGAACATGTAAAAAATGCACTACACTTTTCCATGCCTTGATTGATATTACCACTTGAATATGGTCATTACTCATTATTTACATGTATTAAAATATCACACTATACCTAAAATACATATAATTACTAGGTGTTAATGAAAAACATTTAAATATAAAAAAAATATAGGGAAAATTTCTAGTATTGTCCTGAATTTATTCAGCACTTAAGACTCAGTCAATTAAATAATCCACAACGTGTCTATTTACTTGTTTTTTCATAAGTATGGGTAAAATGTGGAGTATACATTGTGTCATTTCATGGCTACCATTCTTCAAAATTTGTATAATTGGACCACAGGCTTAAACATGTTTCCAAATTCTCAATGAAATCATCATTTAAAATTTGTGTTTTTCATCTTTTTTTCACATATGAGTCAGTCAATATGCAGTCAGAAAAGCAAAATTCTTTGGGATAGTGTTTAAAGAAAAGCTTATACTTGGAACTAATTACAAAATGTGGCTTGCAAAAAAAAAAAAAAGCCTCAAGAAGCCAAACAGAAGATGGGAAGGCTATTCACAGATTAGCAACAGAAGTCAGTTGGCATGGACTGAAGGGAGAGGCAATGGTACCAAGCACAGGGACTGCTAACTCCTAGTAGAAAGTGAAACCAAAAACGAGGTGCATGCACTACCAAAGACATTGCCTGAAGCAGAAAGAGAAGAAATCATCACATTTCCCCTCCTCTTGCCCTCCAATTTCCTATCAATGCCTCCCACTAGCTGCTCTTAAGCAGAAACAGCAGGCACAGAGTCCTGGGAAATGTAGTGTGCAAAAGCGAATGCCCTGAAATATAGATAAGCAGAGGGAACAAGAGGGGTTGGATCTGAGCAATCAAGCAAATGACTACAAAAGGGAAACTATAGTGGTTTTAAGACACATTTGCAAATTCTTTGACACTCCTGATTTGAAAAGTGGAGTCTAATTCCCCCTTTCTTTGAATATGGTTGGCTTTAGGGCTTGCTTCTAAGGAATAGAATATACCAAATATGAATATGAATTCATAAAAGAGGATATAGCATCTACCTAGTTCTTCCAATCCCCCTTCTTTCTCTTTCCTGTGCTCTCTTTTTTCTTTCTCCCTCACTTCTTCCCTCCCTCTCTCTTTGATGCTTCATATTGGAACCCAGTTTCCTTAGGTTGTACTACAACAGGAAATTTAGTACAGGGAAATATTTACACCTTTTAAAAATATCTGAGAATTCAAACATAGGGCATTAAGGCAGTCTAGTGATTAACACTAGCCAAACAGAGATAAGAAAAGGGTCTTGTATGTGTTCCAGTCACAGTCCCAGCTCATGTTCCAACTGACAACTGACATCAAGGCAGTGAGCCTTTAGATGATTCCAGCACAAATCCTTTGAACTGCTCCTGATGATGCCGCACCAAGCAGAGACAAACTGTCCCTACTGAGTGTATTTTCAGATTCAAGATCCATAAGCAAAAATCAACATTGTCATGTTTAAGTTACTAAATATGGGTGGGTTGTTCTATAGCAATAGGTAATCTGAACAGGATCTAAGACCAAAGAAACCAATGAATCACACAGTATCCTTCTAATTGTTTTATTTCTAGACCTCACCTAAAATTTGAAGGTCTCAGTTGGAACCAATCATACTCAAATTTTATGGCCATTTTAGATATTTATTAGCCAGTGCTACTTGCAATAAAAGCAATTTCTCAACTCATTAGTTCTGACTATTTTTCTGCAGCATGAGTGACTGTTGGAAGTTATAGTTTAAACCTCTGTTAGAAGCATTTCCCTATGAATGTGTCAGTAGAGCTTGGTTTCCTCATATGAAATATAAGACTTTGAGATATTAATTACTCATGTGAAATTAAATTTATTTACTGTTATTTACAATTAATCTGAAATAAGATCAAATTATTACACTAAAATATTTAGCTTACCTATTTGAACAGCTTTGATGCATGAGAGATCAATTTGATAATTGCCCATAGCGTTTATTTTATATGTAGATCAATTCTAGGTATGGGAAAAGAGAAAAGAGAGATGGATGAAAGTGAGTGGAAATAAGAAACAGAATATAAAAATGAGGAAGGAAGGAAGGAAGAATAAGGAAAAAATGGAAGATGTTGGGGGAAGAGAAGCATAGTACTAAAGAAGAATATTGCTGAGACAGATCAGCTTTCATAAACATGCTAATTCAATTGCTCTTTCACACAATATGAAACTTGTATCAGTGAAAGAGAAGAAAACAAACATAAGTGGCACATTTTTCAGTATGTTTTTGAAGACAATGGATTCAGAGAGGCTTGCTGGAAAACATCCCAGATGGAGCCTGGTGGCCAGGCTGTGCCAAAAACAAGCTATATAACAATTAGGTCAGTTACTGCTTTTGTGGCTAAATTTCCTCATGTATAAAATGTATGGGTTATACCATATGATATCTAAGGTATGTAAGTTCTAGCAATAAAATTCTAAGATTCTTTTATTTATAGGACTTTTCCTCTTGCATGAGTGCTTCTAGATTCTGAAGCTACAATTAATCCTAGAGCAAAAGAAATATTAGACCAATAAAACTGACATATAATGACTTGTCCTATGCTGTTAACCTCCCAAACACCTCACTATGAATTCTAGAGCTGTAACTCTGACACCAACTCCCAGCTATTGTATTTGCTTTTATTTTTAATTGCATTTATATAAGAAGAGAAGAAAAGCTTTTTTTTCCCATATATTTGTCCTGAATATTTTTTAAAAAAGAATCCTAGAGAGCCTATCTAACCAAATCATGTTTCCACTCTGTGCATTTCCCTGTCATATACAGCTCCATCTTTTCTTCTATAGGTTATACTACAAGTCAGTGTATTACCAACATGAAAACAGTGCTTGATAACCTATTGTACTATCTTTATTGTTCTAGCTCATATCCTCTCAGTTCTAGCAACAACTGCTATGGCATGAGAAGGGTTACAACTTCTGCAATGTGGTTAGTGATTCTGACCATTTGGAAGACAAGTGTTAGAACGTGGCTTTTCTTTCATTAACCTTTGTATTTAATTACACATAGTTTTGTAGCTGAGTTTCTTTTAGACATTCCCAGATAACCCAATAGAAGATTTAAAATCCTCTCTTCCACTTGATGTTAGTTCCTAGAGTTACATTTAACTATTTTATAGGTAGGTCCAGCAAAATGGTTTATTTTTAAGATTTTTAAACAAATTTTTCAATGGCAATGATACAAAAGCATACCCATGGACCAACAGAACAGAACAGAAAGCTGAGAAGTAGACTCAAGCACATATAGTCAACTAATCTTTAACAAGGGTGCGAGAATATAGAAAGAGAAAATGATATGCTCTTCAGTAAATGCTTTTGGCAAAACTGGATGTCTGCATATAAAAGAAAGAAATTGGACAACATCTCCCACTATTTACAAAAATTAAATCAAAATGGATTAAAGTCTTAAAATAAGACCCCAAACTATAATTCTCCTAGAAGTAAATACAAGTATAAACTTCTTGATATTGGTCTTGTGACTGAATATATGGATATGAAACCAAAAGCACAGGCAACAAAAGCAGAAACAAACAAGTATGTTACGGTTTGGATGTGAGGTGTCCCCCAGAAGCTCACATGTGAAACCAAGCAAGAAAGTTCAGAGGAGAAATGAATGGGTTGTGAAAGCCTTCACCCAATCAGTGAATTAATTCCCCTGATAGGGATTAACTGAGTGGTAACTGAAGTGGTAGGGTGTGGCTGGAGGAGATTGGCATTGGGGTATGGCTTTCATGTTTGTATCTGGTAAGTGGAGTTTCTCTTTCTTTCTCTGCTTCCTGATCACAATGTGAGCTGTTTCCCTCTGTCACACTCTTCTGCTGTGATGTCCTGCTCCACCTTGAGCCCAGAGGAGCTAGCCACTTATGAACTGAGACCTGTGAAACCATGAGCCCTCAAATAAACTTTTCCTCCTCTACAATTGTGCTGGTAGGGTCTTTTAGTCACAGCAGTTAAAACAACTGATGAAAACAAAGTGGCAGTACATAAAACTAAAACATTTCTGCATAGTAATGGAAACAGTAAGTAAAATAAAAGAGGAAACCCATGTAATGGGAGAAAACATTTGCAAACCTTTTATCTGATAAGGGGCTAACATCCAAAATATACAAGGAACTTCTCTAAGTGAATAGTTTAAAAAAGACAATAATTCAATTAAAAATTGGACCAAAGAACTGAATGTTTTTCAAAGAAAGATATACCAATAGCTAAAAGATATGTGAAAATGTGCTCAGTATCAGTAATGATCATGGAAATGCAAAGTAAAGACAAAATGAAATATCACCTCACAATCATTAAGAAAGCTATGATCAAGAAGACGAGATTTAGCACATATTGGTGAGCATATAGGGAAAATGAAAATCATGGTACCTGGTTAGTGACATGTTCATTGGTAAAGCCATTATGGAAAATGGTATGGAGGTTCCTTAAAAAATTAATGGTATAACTGTAACCAGGCATGGTGGTATATACCTGTAATCTCAGTGGCTTGGGGGGCTGAGGCAGAAGGATCACAAATTCAAAGCCAATCTCTGCAACTTAGCCAGGCCCTCAGCAACTGAGTGAGACCCTTTCTCAAAATACAAAATAAAAGGGCCTGGGGATGTGGCTCAGTGGTTAAGCACCCCTTGGAGATTTTAAATATAGATATGGATATAGATATACTCTGCCATATGATCCATCAACCCTTCTGGATATATACCCTGTTTTAGTCACCTTTTTCACTGCTGTGACTAAAAGATCTGACCAGAGCAATTTAAAAGGAGGAAATGTTTATCTGGGGGGCTCATGATATCTGTGGTCTTAGTCCATGGACAACAGGCTCCATTTCCTGGGGCTAAGTTGAAGTTGAATATCATGGCAGAGTGTGTAATGGAGGGAACCAGCTCACATGATCATCAGGAAGCAGAGAGAGAGGTCTCCACTTGCCAGATACAAATATATACCCCAAAGCCACACCCCCAATTCCCACCCACTCCAATCACACCCTACCACTTCAGTTATCCCTCAGTTAATTCCTATCATAGGATTAATTCACTGATTGGGTTAAGACTCTTGCAACCCAATTATTTCTCCTCTGAACCTTGCATTGTTTCACATGTGAGCTTCTGGGGGACACCTCACATCCAAACCATAACATATCCAAAGGAAATGGAATCAGCACCTTGTAGAAGTATCTGTGCTCCCATGTTTATTGTAGCATTGTTCATCATACAGAGAAGCAACCTAAGTATCTGTTGATGGATAAATGAATAAAACACTATAGTATGCATATATATATATGTGTGCCATTCGTATACACATATATAACTATATATGTGTATGTATATATACATGTGTGTATATATGTACACATATATATACACATGAGACCATGTGAGTTTATCATATTATTAGTTAGATTACTATGTTATAGATATTATGATATAGGAGGTTTTATATAACCTCATTTACTCATGTGAATTTCTTTCAAGAATGTTTATTATAACCTTTTTTCTGAAGGAAGATCTTAGTAAAATTAAAAAATTTAAAAAATTAAAGCAAAATTGTTAGTTTATAACATAGAAAATAGCAAATAAGAATGGACAGTTGTCTCTCTATTGCTATATATTTAAGGAAATGAGATGGGTGTGTGGCATAGCCCTCAGAGTATAGAATAAGGATTTATCAGAGAATGTTTATCATGGAACTTCCCTTCAATAGTATCTAAAGAGAGTACTAATTACAATTTGAATGTACTAGAAAGAGGTGCAGAGCTTATGACTCCTAACCTAATTTAGGGAGGAGTAGAAAGACACTGTGTTATTTAGCATTTAATTTCTTATTTCTTCTCTGATTTTCATTACAAAAGACTGCTAAATTAAATTTTTAATTTTCTAGCCTTCTCAGCAGCTAGGGTGGCAACATGATATAGCTCTGGCTGGGAATCACTTCTTTTTCTAAAAAAAAAAATGTCAAAGCTACACCAGTATAAGAAAATTCCTTCATTTTTTTTTCCCATTTTACCTTCTTTTTGCCTGGAATTACAGACATGATGTTTAAAGACACAGCAGCCATATTGCGCCTTGAGATAGTAAGTATAAGGATGGTAGCCAGAATGGTGGAGGAGAAATGAGATGTAATCTCTGATGAAAAGGTTGAGAAGCTGGATGGTCTACTTTCTTTTTTTTATTATTTTATTTTTTTTATAATTTTTATTGTTGGTTGTTCAAAACATTACATAGTTCTTGATATATCATATTTCACATTTTGGTTCAAGTGGGTTATGAACTCCCATTTTTACCCCGTATACAGATTGCAGAATCACATCGGTTACACATCCACTGATTTACATATTGCCATACTAGTGTCTACTTTCTTAATACGTGAAAAAGACTAATCTTCCAACTATTTAACCCACACTTGTAAGATTATCTGTTCTTTTGGGTGGTGATACTCCTGATTTATATAGAGGGCTTCCTTTAGGTGAACACTTTTAACCTGAGACATAAAGAATTAATATGAGTTTGATCATTGATATGGTGAAGATGGAGGGGGTGAGATGGGGAAAAACAGGCAGATAGAGCACCTGAGTTTGAATTCTAATTACTTCACTTACTAGGACTACCTTCAGCAAGTGCTTATCAATTACATTATCAATGAAATGAGATAGTAACAGTGCTGCCCTCATATGCTTATTTTCAGTATTAAATGAGAAAATGCAAAGCACCACCATGGGTCTTAGAAAATAATAAGCACTTTCTTCTTATTCATATTTTTTTATTTCTATAATCATGATCTTGTATATACCTACGTATTGTAATATTCTCACATATTAACCTATGGAGAAAAATTAGTGAAATTATCAGTTTGGATATCTCTGAAAGGAATTCCTTGTCATGGCATAGAGCTGCCAAACACGTGAAAAAGAACTCCAGGAAACACTCTTCCAATCCATGTTAATTCTTCTCCATGTTCAAGAAAGAAAGAAAGGAAACTGGAGCCTAGTCATTTCCTGACACTGTTTTTCATGGAATTGTCTAATATTAAAATTATTTATGTAAGTGCACATATGGTATAATTAACCAACACTTTTATATTTATATAATAAATACTGACTAATAAGAGAGAATTATCCACAATAACTGAATTATCATTTTGCTCCAACACTTAATCTGTCTGGTTTTCAGAAAATTTATAGCTTTTCAGCTATCATACATTCATAAAATGAAAACAGGAAATCCTTTGCTCATTAGGCTATTTCTTTGCCACTTTTCCTATATTTGTCATCTTCCCAATTCATTATAAACTCCTTGAGGACAGAAATTAAATCATGCTTCCTGGTTATTTTCTACCAGCACAGTGTAGTCACTTACATTAAATCCATGTTTAATGGGTGTTAATGATTTTTGACTCCCCCCACCAAATCTTGTTTGAGGGATCTGACCTTAGTCACTTTGCTTTGGGAGGGCTAGTCAAGGCCCTTAGAGAAATATTTATTACTTTCCCTTGCATGTGCATCAATACAGGGAAGATTTCAATAATGCTGCCGTAGAGATGAATAGATCATACCTGTAATGGAATACTGTAGTTAAAATGGGCCTCTAGAAAGTTTTGCCTTAAAACATTTAGCTATTTTCCACAGCATGGTACCTGCTATGGATAAAAATTTAATGCTGCTATTAATAATGAGTGCTTTGTTCTTGCATTTGTGCTTCAAATGCCTTGTGATGATTAAAAGAGAAGGGTAGCCTCTTAAAAAAATACATCTCAAAAGATTGGAGTTTCAAACCAAAGACTCTAACACCAAAATATTCCGGATCCTTGTTTGCCCTGACTCAATGATGAGATAGACGCAAGGATCTGAGACTAACAGAAAAGGATTCCAGTGTTCTTATTCTGCAGTGAAGCCCATTTGCTAGAGATGGGCAGGTTGGTGGATATAGCCTGTTTGGTGGGTAAGCATTCATATCAATGCTCCTATTTTACTAAGATTGAGTTTTTTATAGAAGAGAAAACTTTATTGTTATAAGAGTCCTGGAAGACCCATTCTGCAATTCTATTACCTCAAGTCAAGAGCTGCTTGATACGCAAATTAAGCTGCAATTATACATTCATTGGTTCAACATTGTTTGGGCCATATCAGATTCACTTATGACCTAAATAAAAATCTTAAATATATTTACATTCAAGAAGGTAAGACACATCCTAATTGTCTGGTGATTTTATGCATGTATGTGTGTGTGTGTGTGTGTGTGTGTTCGCATGTTTACACACATAATAACTGAAAAATATAATTATGATGTATATGTATAATGATTACAAATGCCAGAAGTTTATTTATTTATTTGATCATTTCTTTTCTCATATATCAAATATGGCAAATAATGCTGCCCTCAGGTTTGCTATAAAGATAAAATGAAAATAGGTTATTTGCATAAAGCACTCATCTCAGATAATCACTTTTAATTTTATAAAGTCCTTTCATTCAACAAATCCAATAAGTGCTTGATTACCAGCACCTAGTGAATATCATTGTTGTTTATATGTAAGATCCTTTTGCCCCATGACCCTCTCTCCAATTTCAAGCATTCTAAACTTGATTGAATTAAGAGATGCTTAAAATTAAGAGACTTCTGGGTCTGTTGATAAGGGTATTTCCAGAAATGAATAACATGTGGGACAACAAACTGAGAAGTGATTGTCCCTGAATGTCAGCACCACAGTCCAAAATAGGTTGGGGGTTTGTATGGAACCAAAGGGGCAGAACGAGAAAGCTGATGCAGATGCAAGCTCCATTCTTATTGAGTGGGTGCTTGTACTACTTCTGTGATCACCTGAGGACATCAGACTCCAACTCCCTCACTCTTCCAAAGAGGACTCTGACCAGCAACTCTGTAAGGAGTTTCCAGGCCTTCATTCCTGGACTGGAGCTGCATCACTTGGTCTCTCTTGTTCTGAGACCCCAACTTCTTGGATTGAGCAGCTACTGGTTCCTTTAGCACTCCAGCCTGCAGATAGCCATTGTGGGACTACCTACTTTTTGATTCCATAAGCCAATCTAATAAAATTCCCTTTTATAATCATATATACATATATGTACATATATATGATTATATGTATAAATATAACTAATTCAACCTGTCTCAGAATTTGAGTTTCAAAGTTATTTTTCTTGTTTGTTTTTTGCCTGTAGTAGGGAAATTTTAAAACATTTTAGCATTTATTTTTGTTTGCACTCAGTTTTACTGAAATTTAATATATAAACTGTTAAACACACAAATCTTTCTAAAAAGATTTATTAGTGGATATTAATTATACAGAATTTCATTGTTGTATATTTGTACATGCTCATAATATAATTTGATGAATTTCATTCTGTAGTACCTCTCCTTGCCTTCCCATCCTTCCTTCCCTGATCCTGTTCCTCTACTCTCCTTACTGGTCTCCCATATGATGTATGTGTGTGTGTGTGTGAGGGGGAATGTGTGTGTTTGTGGTACTGGAAATTGAATCCAGTGATGCTCTACCACTGGGCTACATCCTCAGCCCATTTTTATGTTTTTTTTTTTAATTTTGAGATTGGATCTCTCTAAATTGTTAAGGATCTTGCTAAATTGCTGAGTGGCCATAGACTTGTGATCCTCCTGTCTGTCTCATCCTTCCAAATTACTGAGATTATAGTCATGTACCATCATACCACGTTCCCTTCTATTTTCATGAGATACATATATGTTTTTATTTTCTACCTTTCACATGAAAGAAAACATAGCACACTTGTCCTTCGAATCTGGTTTATTTTTCTTAATATCATGCTCTCCATTCATTTTCCTGTATATAACATAATTTCATTATTCTTTATTGGTGAATAAAACCCGTGTGTGTGTGTATGTGTGTGTATGTGTGAGTGTGTATGTGTGTGTGCGTGTGTGACATTTTCTTTATCTATTCATTTATTGATGGACACCTAGACTGATTCCTTGACTTGACTGTTGTGAATTGTGCTGATATAAACCTGAGAATGCATGTATCTATAAAGAATACTGTCTTTAAATTTTTTGAATATATACCAAGAATAGTATAGGTGGGTGCTATAGTATTTTCACTTTTAACTTTTTTGAAGAATCCATACTGATATCCATAGTGGCTTAAAACACACAAATTTTAAGCATACATAATCAGTTTTGGAAAATGTATGCAACTATCTATCCAACACCTAAATCAAATAAGCAATATTTTTATCATCCCACAGTGTTCTCTTTTTGACCTTGTCAATCTCCTGGCAGAGATAACTGTCTCTGATTTTTTCACTATTGATTACATTTACCTCTTTTTACAAATACTTGTAATTTAATTCAATATTAAATTCAAATTTTAATAGATATCCAGATACTCAAATTTGCTACCTATTCTTGTGTTTTTCATAGAATTTGTCCATTTTATCTAACATTGAGTTTATTGGTTATAAAGTAGCTCTAAATATTCTTATTATATTTTTTTAAAAATATATTTTTTTAGTTGTAGATGGACACAATATCTTTGTTTATTTTTATGTGGTGCTTGGGATCGAACCCAGGGTCTCACGCCTGCAAGGCAAGCACTCTACCACTGAGCTACAGCCCCAGCCCTCTTATTAGATTTTTGATGTCTGTAGTCTCTATAATGATGATCCATCTTTAATTTATGATATTGGTGTTTTATATTCTTCTTTTTCCTAGATCTTGGTTTGAAAATTCCATGATTATTGTGGGAATAATATTCTCTATATATCAATTAGATCAATATCATTAATAGTGCTGAATTCTTCTGTATTATTGCTATTTGTCACCTTCTATTAGCTCCTCTGAGAGAGTAGTATTACAATCTACAAATATTATTGTTGTTTACCTATTTTTTCTGTCAATTTTTCCAAAACCATTTTCTGCTATATTACTAGTTACATATATATTTAGGGATACTATTGCTTCTTCTTTTTTTAATTAAAGCAGTATAGTTGTGCATAGTAGTCAGGCTAAGTTTTACAAAATCATATATGCATGTAATTACATTTGAATCCCCCTTTCCCACTTCTTTCCGTCCCCTCCTTTTACTTTACTTCCTCTACTGATCTTTCTTTCACTCACTTATTTATTGATTTTTGATTGGTTCTTTCTAAATATATGTAAAAGTGAAATTCCCTGTTACATATTTATGTAAGCACATAACACAATTTTATTAAGTTCATCACATATTTCCTCCACTTTCCCATCTCTCCTCCCTCCCTCTCAATCTCCTTCTTTGACTCCATTATATCTTTATAATCCCCCTCCCCTTCCTTATTTTCCTTATTTTGCTCTAGCTTCCACATATGATGGATACATTTGACCACTGATTTTCTGTCTGGTTATTTTACTTAGCATGATGTTTTCCATTTCCATTCATTTACTGACAGATACCATTATTTCTGTTTTCTTTATGACTAGGTAAGACTCCATTGTGTACATACGCATTTTCTTGATCCATTCATCTACCGACAGGCTTTTGGACTGATTCCATAATTTGGCTATTATGAATTATGATGCTATGAACATTGAGATGGCTGCATTGCTATAGTATACTGATTTTAGTTCTTTTGGATAAATACCAAGGAGTGGGATAGCTGGGTCATATGGTGGTTCCATTCATATTTTTTGAGGAAACTTCATAGTTCTTTCCAGGGTGTTTGTATTAATTTGCAGTCACACCAACAATATATGAGTGTACTTCTTTCCCAATATCCTCACTAGCAATTATTATTATTTGTGTTTTTTATAATTCCCCTTCCACTATACTGAGATGAAATCTTCATGTTGTTTTTATTTGCATTTCTCTGATTGCTAGAGATGTTGAACATTTTTACATATATTTGTTGGCCATTTGTGTTTCTTCTTTTGAGAAGTTTCTGTTTAGTCCTTTTGCCCATTTATTGATTGGGTTATAAGTTTTTGCTGCTATTTTTTTTTTGAGTTATGTATGTATTCTGGTTATTAATCCCTGGTCATAAGAGCAACTAGCAAAGATTTTTCTCCCATTTGGTAGGTTATCTCTTTACACTCTTAATCATTTACTTTTCTGTACAGAAGTTTGTTAATTTAATGGCATCCCACTTATTAATGTTTGGTATTATTTCTTGAGCTTTATGGGTTTTGTTAAGGAATTTGGTGCCTGCAACTATATGATGGAGTGTTGACCTTATGTCGTCTTTTAGCAGTTGCAAGGTTTATAGTCTAATTTTCAAGTCTTTGATCCATTTTGTGTAGGGTGAGAGATAGGGATGTCTAATTTCATTCTTCTGCATAAGAATATCCAAGTTTTCCAGCACCATTTGATGTAAATTTTATTTTTTTCCTGCCAACATATATTTTTGGGAACTATGTCAAGTATTGCATGGCTATAAATATGTGGGTTCATCTCTGTGTCTTCAATTTTATTCCATTAGTCTTCATATCCATTTTGCTGTGAATACCACAGTTTTTTTTTTAACTGCAGCTCTGTAGTATAATTTAACTTGAGATCAGGTATTGTGTGGCCTCCTGTACTGCTTTTCTTTCTCAGGATAGCTGTGGCTATTCTCAGCCTCTTATTCCTAGAGATGAATTTAAGGACTACTTTTTGTATTTCTGTGAAGAATGTCATCGGTACTTTGAAGAGGATTGCATTGAATCTGTATATTGGTTTTAGTAGTATGGCCATTTTGATAATATTAACTCTGCCTATTTAAGAAAATGGAAGGTCTTTCCATCTTCTAAGGTATTTTTCAATTTCTTTCTGCAGAATTCTATAATTTTAATTGTAGAAATCTTTCCATTTCCTTGAATAGATTAATTCCCCAATTTTTCGAGGTTATCATGAAAAGCGATGGTTTTCCTGCTTTCTTTCTCAGAAGAATCACTGTTGGAGTACAGGAAAGTTTTTTTTTTTTCTTAATGAGTGTTGATCTTGTATCCTGCTTCTTTGCTGATTTCATTTATCAGCTTTAGAAGTTTCTGGTGGACTTTTTTGGGTCTTCTAGATACAGGATCATGTCATTGGCAAACACAGATCATTTGACTTCTTTTCCTATTTATATCCTTTTAATTTCCTTCTCTTGCCTGATTATTATGACTAGAGTTTCAAGAGCTATATTAAATAGAAGTGGTAAGCAATCAATATCCTTTTATTATTCCTGATCTTAGAAAAAATGCTGTTTTCAGTTTTTCTCCATTCAGTATGTTGTTGGATTTGGATTTGCCAAACTTTTATAAGTTTTATAATAACTTTTTTATAATATTGAGGTAAGTTTCTTCTTCAAAGGGCTTGTGTAGCTCCATACCTGTGGCCTTGTTGGTTGCAGCCCAAGTGGCCTTTCTGTTGGCTTGTCTCTGCTCAATTCTTGCAGCTTTCCTAGGATGATGTCCCACGTTACTGACCTTTCTTAATTTCAGGGGTCTCCACTGGAGCTTTGGCTTCCTTCTCAAATCTCCACACCTTGCCTTCTTAGGAAGTGCCTGCAGGGATTCCAACTCTGATACACTTTGCCTGGCTTCCAAGGCCTTCCTTTGAAATCCTTGTGAATGCCTCCATGATCCCCCTAACTTCAGCATCCTGCATTCCTGCAGAGCTAGCACCACATAGTTAATGCCAAGGCACCCTGGCTTTAGCAGCCTCTAAGTTTCTGGGTGGCTGAGCACTTTGAAAAAACTTCCCAGGCCCCCTTGTGCAAGAAGAATTCCCCATTGGTCTCTTAAGAGAATTTTCACTGTTAATCCCTTGAGCCTGAGATGGGTGTGATCTTGCCAGCCCCCCGATGCCTTCAAGCCATCTTTCTTATTATCTCTGGGCAAAGTCTTTAGCATTTCTCTAGTAGTGCAACTTCCTTAGCTCCAGTTTTACTCCCAACTTTCAAGTTCAAGTTTTTTCAAATATTTCTGTACTGCTTTCTGTAATATCCATGCCGCTGCCTCAATGCAATGCTGCCTACACATTTCTTCTATGAGATTAAGAAGTCCATTGCTTTTAAAATCAACTTCACAGAAAGTCTCAGGGCACAGGTAAAATGTAGATAGACAACTTTTCAACCAGAACATAACACAAATGGCTTCTAGTCCAATTACTAATAGTGTCCTTTTTTTCTAAAGCTTATTGAGCCCTTTCTTGGTATCCATGGGTGGACCTGAGGATCCCCTCTGGTAGTTCCTTCTTGGAGCCTGGTTGTTGGCTTGGTGATTTTGTCTCCCCAATTCTGTGTGATGAAGTAATGTTGAGTCTTAGGAGGGACTAGATCATGTGTGGAGGAGATTTTGGTGTTACTTGGCTGAGTTGTGAGTACTGTTTTTTTATATATATTTTTAGTTGTGGATAAACACCATACCTTTATTTATTTATTTAATGTGGTGCTGAGGATTGAACCCAGGGCAAATGCTCTACCACTGAGCTACAACCCCAGCCCCAGGAACTCTACTATTTGAACTTGAAGTGTCCTAATCGCTTTCTAATCCCTCTTACAGGAAGGGAGGGACTAGGAATAGCACTAATGTTATCAAAAGATGTACAACCTTAAGATAAATTTCCAGTGTCTGTTTTGAGATCTGTAGCATTAATTGCCACCTGTATAGGAATGGAGGGGCCAGCATTTAGCATGAGCACCACCAGCAAAATACCATGAACTAGTTCAGGAGTTACAGAGCAGGTATCTATTATATTGTTTACTGTATTAGTAATCACAACAACATGTATGGGATAGGAATTACCTAATCTATATATTTCTATTATTTAATGAGATTACAGTTTCTTGTGGCAAGAGAAAATAGGATAGGAAGGGAAGAGACAATTTGAAATAGTTAAAAAATTGTGAGCATAGAAGAGTCAAGACATAGATAGCAAAGATTGATTGTAAATAAGGAGGAATATAAAACTAAAAGTAGTGAAAAAAAGAGAGAGGGAGAGGAAACAGGAAAATTTGTTAGTCAGGGAAGACATTAATTAAGGGACAATAAGAGGGACATAAACCAAGATGCAAACAAATAAGAAAATGTAAGATCAAAACAACTCAAACAAACTTATATACCCCACCTATGTCAAACCAAGACTAAATAACAATTGGGCACAGAATAAAGCAATTAAAGTGAAAGTAAAATAATATATATTATTATTAATAATATTTTTTTAAAAATCCAATATGTTTGCTTTCCTCATGTAGTTGCTAGACCTTGGAGCCAGGTGGCAAGGCTATCTGTAGTAGATCTCAACTTCTAGTCCCCCAGTATAAGGAAGGATAGCCTAGGGAGTGCTGACAAATTGTGAATTCCTTTAGCAGGGATGATACAGAGTTCTAAATGGAAGTTCCACTAGTTGGATTTTAGTTTTGGGTAAATTTTTGAACTATTTTGGTGGGTATTTGAGATTTGATCCATGTCTCCTATTGGAAAGATACTGGTCTCTATAGGACATCTTGATCTCCAGGGCTTCCAGTAAAACCCACTTTTAAAGCATATGCACTAAATCTGCACTGGTTCATTGCTATGGATATGAATTACTGGATATTCATCCTGGAGTGCAGATGTTCCTGTGTTGCTAATTTAGGCAGCTTCCCAATTGTTCTGATGGGGCTCCAGCAACAAAGGGAGCTTTCTCCCCTTGGTGTCTGGAACCTATATGATCCACATACAATTTTCTTTCTGCCTCTTTCAGTCACTATGGTTTAGGGACACTCTTGGAATCATCAGGTGACTGCTGGCAACTTCTTTTATGAGTTTCCAATCTCTTGTTTCTGCTGTCTGCTGTGCAGTGCTTATAGATGATGGTTCCTGCATCAGCATCCCAGGAATATTTTGTGTTCCAGCAATCTGGGTTCCTGCTAAACTATCTGTTTCTGCAGTGAATGATTTTTCAGTGTTTTTCACTGAATTGCTTTCCCCACTGACTCAGTGTCAATTAAGATCAGCCTTCCATATGGTCATGGTGGCACAAGCCTGTATTCCCAGAGGCTTGGGAAGCTGAGGCAGGGGGATTGCAAGTTCAAAAGCTAGCCTCAGCCATTTAGCAAGGCCCTATGCAGCTTAGCAACTTAGCGAGAACCTGTCTCAAAATAAAAAGAAGAGGATGTGGCTCAGTTATGGAGAGCATCTGGATTCAACCCCTGGTTAAAAAAACATCAGCCTTCCTCTCTAACTCCAAGCCAATTTTTTAAAAAATTATTTTTTATTTATTTATCTACTGGCCAGGCAGTGTCTTTTTTCTACCTGTGCTACCTGCTTACCTTCAGCCTCCATGGCTTCTGCCACTGGTGGTCAAGGTGGAGTGTCTCTAACACATTATTTCTCATGTTGTGTTCAAGTTTCTGACAATTCTGGGTCTCTATGTTTTCTTTTACAGTCCAGTATTAAGTTCAGGGGAGTTCCCTTAGTTACCCACCTTATTGGGAAGCAGTCTTCCAGCTTTATAAATCTGGTGCTAAAGAACTGCTGGGAAATGCTTTCTTCCTTTAATCTGCTATCTTCAGTCTCCCTGCTATTGCTTCTTAATGAATCATTATGAAATGACTTTTTAATGCTTTTAGTCTAGGGGCCTATTGTGTGTTATATTTATATAACATTACCAAATTTTGCATGTTTAGTGTTTGCTGAGGATATCATTTTCCTTCCAACCAAAAATCATTTATTTTACAACTGTGCTAATTACCAGCTTTCACATGGTTAGTGTTTGCTTAGGATATCATTTTAGTTTCAACCAAAAAAATATTTATTTTGCAATTATGCTTCTTTTTAAAAATTAATTAATTAATTTATTTTAATTAGGTATATATGACAGCAGAATGCATTTTGATTCATTGTACACAATTGCAGCACAATTTTTTGTTACTCCGGTTGTACGCAATGTAGTGTTGCACCATATGTGCAGTCATACAAGTACCTAGGATAATGATGTATGACTTATTCTACCACCTTTCCTGTCCCCATTCCCTCTTCTCAAATCTCCTTCCCCTTTGCCCAAAGTTCCCCTCCCCCCATTATGGATCAGCATACACTTATCAGAGAGAACATTCGGCCTTTCATTTTGGGGGATTGGCTTACTTCACTTAGCATAATATTTTCCAACTCCACCCATTTACCTGTAAACGCCATGACTTTATTCTCTTGAAATGCTGAGTAATATTCCATTGTGTACATATACCATAGTTTCTTTATCCATTCATCTTTTGAAGGGTGTCTAGGTTACTTACACAGTTTAGCTATTGTGAATTGAGCTGCTATGAACATCGATGTTGCTATGTCACTATAGTATGCTGATTTTAAGTCCTTTAGGTATAGACTGAGGAGTGGGATAGATGGGTGGAATGGTGGTTCCATTCCAAGTTTTCTAAGAAATCTCCATACTGCTTTCGAGGTTGGTTGCACCAATTTGCAGCCCTACCAGCAATGAATAAGTGTGCCTTTCCCCCCACATCCTCGCCAACACTTACTGTTGTTAGTATTCTTGATAATGGCCATTCTGACTGGCGTGAGATGAAATCTGAGCCTCTTAAGAATTAATATAAAGTTTAATCTTGTTTATTCTTACCTAAGTAATAATATCAAACTTTTAATTAAAGCATTGATTCCACTAATATTGTACTAATATTTGATATTGTTGGGTTAATCGTTACTATTTTTCAATTTGTTTTCAATTTGTCACATTTGTTCTTGTTCTTTTGTTCCCCCTTTTCTGAAATGTTATATAATTGAGTGCTTTTAGTATTGCATTTATCTTCTCTGTTGACACTTTAACTATAACTTTTTTATTTTTAGTTACTTGTTTGCATATTATAACATGCATCTATAACTTATCATGACCCAAATTTAATTAAGTTTAGAGCACTTTAATATAATATAAGAAACTTATTATGATTTAATTCCATCTGATTTTCCATTAATTTTGCTATTGTTATGTATTTTACTTCTCTTTTATTTTTTATTTGTTCTTTTTAGGTATATATGACAGTATAGTGTATCCTGACATACATACATGGAGTATAACATATTCTAATTAGCATCCCATTCTGTGTTTGTACATGATGTGAAGTTTCACTGGTCATGTATTCCTATATGAACATAGAAAAGTATGTATTATTCATTCTACTCTCTTTCCCATTCCCATGCCCCCCTCCTTCCATTCATTCTACTTTGTCTAATCCAATGAACTTCTATCCTTGCCCCACATTGTGTTAGTAACCACATATCAGAGAGAACATTTGGCTTTTAGTTTTTTGGGATTGGAATATTTCACTTAGAATGAGAGTTTCCAGTTCCATCCATTTACTGGAAAATGCCACATTTTTTTTTTCTTCACAGCTGAGTAATATTCAATATTGTATATATATAAAACATTTTCTTTATCCATTCATCTGTTGAAAGGCACCTAGGTTGGTTCTGTAGCTTAGCTATTGTGGATTGAGCTTCTATGAACATTGGTGTGGCTGCACTGTACTGAACTATGTACTATGTGCATATGTGGCTGTACTATGCTGATTTTAACTCTTTTGAATATATACTGAGGAATGGGATAACTGGGTCAAATGGTGGTTCCATTCTAAGTTCTTCATCTCTTGTAAATTACATAATATTATGTTATTATTTTTAAGCAACTAGTAGCCATTTATAAAATTTAAGAAAAAAAGATAAATATATTTTATTTTTATTCATAAAATGATCCTGCAGAATACTTCTCTTAGATGTGAGTTTCCATATGGAACAGTTTCCAATTAGAATGAAGATCTTCCTTTAACATTTCTTAAAGTGAAGATCTGCTGAGTAATAATTGTTTCAGTTCCCATCTCTTGAAAAAGTATTTAGCCTTTTCACTAATACAGAATTCTAACTTGCCTGTTCTTTCCTTGAGCACTTTACAGAGGCCCTTCTACTATCTAGTGGCTTCCTTTATTTCTGATGAGAAGTTATCTCTATCCTCTTTCTCATATATTTATTGTCTTTTTTCTCCTTCAGCTTATTTGAAGGCTTTTCTCTTTGTTTGTTCTTAGCACTTTGACTTCATATGTCTAACTATTGTCTTATTTGCATTAATCTTGTTAGTGAGCTTCCTAAATTTGTACATTGTTTTTCTTCAAATTTGGAAAATGTGCAACCATTAGTTTTCAGACATTTTTCCCTGTCCATTCTTTCTTTGTTATCCTTCTGAAAATCAAGCTACATATTTCAGTACAGTGTATATAATTCCTACTCACCGATGTTTTCTTTTTCCCTTGGTGGTTCCTTTTGCATGGTCTGTTTTACTATGTCTCAAATGTATTTATTTTTCCTTCCTTCTACCACATTCAACAATGATTTCATCATTTTAATGATGTATATATTGAAATTTTAATATCTTCCTGAATTCACCCATCTCTTTATTCATTCAAAATTTTTTTTAAAGAACTTTATTTTATTTATTTATATTTTTGTGGTGTTGAGGACCAAACCCAGGGCCTGGCACTTGCAGGAGAGTGCTCTACCACTGAGCCACAACCCCAGCCCACCATTATTTTATTTTTAAAGAAATTATTTAATATATTCATTATATTTTCTCTAATGTAATTCTGTGCTAATTTCAAGATGTGTGAACATCTGTGTGTCTACTTCCAATGACTGTTGTTTTTATATCTCCTGATTATGGATTATATTTTACTGCTTAAATTTTTATTATATGTCAAATCTTATATGTAATAAATAAAGGATGAGTTTTAATGCATTTTTGTTTTCTTATCCTGAAAAGGAGATTATTTTTCTTTAAAAGGCATCCAAGGAAAAGGGCTTGTAGTACCAATTTCACCAAGGATTGATATAAGAGAGACTTAAGGTAATTCAAATTAATTAATTTCAAATAGAAATTAGGAGATTCACATGGGTCTTCAGTCTGATCCTCAACTTTAACCTTATTAGGATTTGAACTAGAATGATATTCACATATAACTTTTTTTTTCAAATTGCCCTTTGAATTTAGTGCCAGCAGGGTCCTAAAATCCAAGCACCAGAAGCTATACAACTCTGTGTTATAGCCTTACTTCTGCAAATTTTGCAACTTACTCTTCTGCATAGTCTGCAAAATGGTTAGGGCATGAAATGGAAATTCTCAGATGGAACCAAGTGATTTATTTTGCATTTTGGGCTCTTCCAAATTCTAATCAATTCATTCAGCCAACCATGTCATTAAAAACTCAGTTGTATTTTCCTTATCCTTAAAGTCTCTCCATCTCTGTCAAGTCTACTCTGAAAACATAACCTTCAGAGGCACTTGCTTCCAAGTATGGAAGTATCTGTAGCTCTTTGTTCACCAGTGAAGAGCTCATCTATCTCTGGAATTCAGTTCAATAAGACTTCTCAGAATTCACTATTATTCAAAAGCTGTAGAGATGTATGTTGAGTATATTATTTTATTGTATATAGGTTTTAATTAGCCCTATTACTTGATCTTTCACATTCTTCTATATATTGCATTGGAATGGAATGTCAAAATAGATATTTGAATTTCTTGAAAAGAAAACACATTGGGTAAAAGTTGGTAGAGGAGGTCTCAAATTTTAAAGTGCTTTTGAGTAGCAAAGCAAAAATATATCCTGTAAACAGTCAATTTAAGAAGTATGCCTTACAGTTTCCAGCCTTAGATTTTATCAACATTCTGAGAGAGGAGAGTCAGAAGGGAAGTGAAAGAGTTGGACTCTGAGAGTATCCTGAAAAGAGTTTAATTCAGCTTCAAAAAACTGAATCAATGGAATCCTGGGTGGGATGATAAACTCTCTAAAATCTAAATATGAAGGAGATGGATACATAATACCTGTGTGAAATTTAACAGAGATTTTCTAAGCTATTATAGTGTAGTTTCCATAAAGAAGTAGCAGTAGGCATTATCTGGGTAGTTAGGATCTGAGACAAAGCATGTGAGACTCCAACAATCCCTCTGAGTTGCATTTAAAATACCCAAGAGAACATTTAAAAATTGTGCATACTCTGAGAAAGGTGTGAAATTGGAACAAAAAGTTCTCAGAATATACAAAGTCCTGTGTGGAAGAGACTGTTAAGAGCTCAACAATAATCAATCATGTGTTTTCCAGACATCATTGCTATTAATATGGCTGTGTGTATACTTCTGGCCAGAGGACAGATCAGGTGGCCAAGTATTAGGTGTCTGCACCCACATTATCCTTCTGGTATGGCATTAGAAACTATATTCTAAAGACAGTAGCACAAGAGGAAAGGAAAATGGATCTTTCTATCACTTGTTGAAAGACAGCTTCCCAGGAGAGTCCAGACCAAGAATAATATTAGATTTTACATGAGCAAAGAATAAACATTTATTCTTGTAAGCCACTGAGATTTCATATTTTATTTGTTGTTTCAGTACAGCTTAGCCTAGTTTTAATCAAAATGTGATTCACAGAACAGTTCTGGTCTGCAAGCTGTTTGATGTCAATCTACGAAAAATGAAGTACAGAAGTTGAGAGAAAAGTTTTTAGAAACTTTTATGGCAATTTGAAAAAGAAACTTTGTGTCTGTTGAATTTAGCTTTTAAAAAATCTAGGTTTAGATTTTGTTTTTAATCAGCTTTTTTAAAATATTCACTCTTCTAGTAATTTATCTTTATTGTATTTTATAAAAATATTAGTCTGTGACAGACTGAAAATAATAAAAATTGGTTCTTCACCACTGTGAGTCTGATAAATGCTGACTTATTCTAACCTAATATACAAAAATAAAATCAAGGATATCTTAGAAATAGATCAGGAAGGACTAGACACCAGATATTTCTCTCTGAAGGAAGAACCTTTTGAAACACAGGTGCTTTTTATGTGGAGGAGAAAGGAAACAGTGTGATTTAGCTGTTTTAAATCCTAAAATAAATGTGTAAACAGAAGTCTAGGGTGATGTTTTCTACCTTAAAATAAAATAATGTATAACATATAAAATAAATTCGATTATAGAGAAAATAAATAAAATTATATATATATATATATATATATATTCCACATTTGAGTTTTACAGCATGACCATGTTATGTCTAATATATTTGTGCAATTTTGAGATGTCTACATCTTATCTCATCACTGGCTTTAAGACTGGAATATTGGTAGAGACAGTCAGTATGAGTCTTCTAGAGAGCATATGTTTTTAATAAGCTATTCAAATTTCTTTTCTGGAAAGGGACTTTTCATTGTCTGAATACAGAGATGGATGACAATGATCTTTCCCTTTTCATTTTCATTGTTGATGAGTTCTTATTGTAAGGCAATTATAATGCTGTGCAATCTCACAGTTTTTTTTAGCTACCCATCCTCATAGTCCTTTATGAGGGGCAGTTATAACACTGGATTCTGAGAATTTAGCAGCCTATCTTTACCTGTCCTTATGAAAATACAATCCCAAAACTATGAAATCTTGTGAAATTTCAAACTACTGATCTACCCTCAACAAGAAGTGCAAGACTCATGGAGGAGATTTACAATGTTGGATTGGTGGTAGTCAATGTGGTTATCACTCCTAATCCCTCCAAAGGCTAAAGAGTATGTTTCTCAGAACCATCTTCACTCTGTAGTCTCTAGAGTGTACTACCAAAGAGATAAACTTGTGAGAGTTGGAAGGTAGAAATGAAGCAGAAGATATTATTACTCAGCATATCATGACAATCATATTGAGTAGGCATCTAGCTCAAGATCACTCTGCAGGCTCTCACTTTGTAGCAGCAGAAGTCTCTTGAGACTTGCCCAGAATTGGCAACTTCTTCACACACTTCAGATCCTTACATTTATTTCATATGCTTATTTCTTTGGACCTTCAGCTGCATCCTTCCAGACTTTCACTCCCCTAATTCTTCTAATCCCTACTTGCTATATGTAACCACTTAGATTCTTAAATCTTACAGTGCCTTTGAGTTATTCTGAAACCAGGCTGTTATATACATTCTCAAAACTTTCAAACAATATAACTTGGTTACCTTTAAGGTTCTCAAAAATATTTATTTCAACCTAAGGGATTTTGGCAAAAGTTTATACAAAAAATAATTTCGAACAGTTCTTTACTGATTATTGATTTACCACAAACATATTCAAATTCCAGCCTTAGTTATTTCAATAAGTGGAAATAATAAATGAGGCACACCAAGGAGCTATTCTGAATCCCTCTCCCAAATAAGAATTTCTTTCAGATCATGATTATCTGACAAGAGATGATACAGTACAGAGTTGAACCACATGACATTGCTGATATGTGACAATTTTTACCTACAGAAACAGTAATGGCTTATGGTTTAACCTAAGGCAATGATAATCTCTTTGTTCTAATGAAATTGTAGTGGAGAGTATATCATTTTTTTTCCAATTTAGAAATGGGGGCTTCTCTTCATAGAATCCATATTCTGTAGGCAGAGATTACCTATTGAGGGTTATAACTACCTGATTTTAGATGATAAGTCTATGGATTTGAACTCAAAGCAGGTGTGCCCTCAATAATAGTGGATTTCATTTTTAAAATATATATTGGTGCTCAGCTACTGAATATGCTATTGAAATGTATGCCTCAAAAATCTTAGAATATCATCAAATGTGTTTGTTCTAGGTCAGTGTTTGTCTACTTTAACATCATTGATATTTGACCCAGAAATTTTGTTTGTTGGGAAGGGAGGTGTGGAGGGGTGGGAAGAGTGCTGTCCTATATATTATAGGATATTTAGTAGCATCCCTGGCCTCTATCCACTAGATGGTAGTAGTCCGTCCCAGTTGTGACAACATTGCTAAATGTTTCCTGGGGAGCAAAATTCCCCCTTGTTGAGAACTACTCTCTTAGAAAAGAGAAACATGATATTGGTAAGACTTGAAAACCTCTTGAGTATCAGCTTGTATTTCAGCTTTCTACCTTATTTGGTTTTCCTTCATGATAGAATGAAATCCTCTCAACATCTCAGGAAAGAGACTGAATGCTCTCAAACTGTGCAGAATGTGCCAAAGAAACTATTTTAAGTGCATTGGCTATAAAGAATCCATGGGGGAGGCTATGTTTAATTGCTTTTGAGTAGCAATTTAGAGTGAATTCACACTATATGATGCTGATGATGTTTATTTTTCTTTTAAATTAGATATCACCTTCATCGCCAGGATATATTAGATTGGGTATCAATAAAATTGATGACACAAGGGATGAGCATGTAATCAACAAAATATTTCTTTATTTCCTTTATTTTCAAAATCAGGTACAAACTATTTTCACCTTAACTCACTGAAGCATAATTCATAAGAATTCAAATCAAACAAAATGACTAATATTGAATCACTGTGCTCCTGAGACATAGCATACTTCAACTTCTTTATTTTCTCTCCTCTCCTCCTAAAATTACTCTTATTTTATGTTGTATTTCAGGCTCACCTCACAATACATGTAGCACACACTAATAGGAAAAAAAGAACCACTGACCTAGCAAATGGAGAGCAATACAATCCTAAATATGTTGCTTGCACATACAGCAGATCCCCTAACCTGGAGACAGCAACCCTATGACAGCCCAGCTGATCTTCTAATTCCAGTTGTCTCAACAACAATCAATAACAATACTACAGCAGGACTGGTTGTCAGTGATTCAGCTAGAATGTATTTGTCTTTAAATTTCACAAAGACCATATGCATATCACCCTTAAATTTATTAAATCTACATCCTAATATTTTATTTCTTGGATACATATCTTTCTAAAACACCATGAAAATGTAAAGTCAGAAAATCTAGCAGATCTGAGCTCAGACTACTTTACATACAGGGTATAATCCCTCTCATCATTTCATTGCTCTGATTGCCCTGAAATCTGAACACTATTATTTAATGTCATTATCATCATGAATTTGGCTCACAAAATGGGCTGATGAGGTTGAATGCTATTAGACTGATCAACAAAAGCAGTCTGTTTTACATTCAGATAAATCTAGGTTTGACAACTTTGCCCACTCAGAAATTCAGCCATAGGCATTTCTTTTGGTCCTCTTCTCCAACTTCAATGACTTGTTTAAATCCCGTTCCACTTGCCAAAGAAAACTTTTCCTTTGGAATTTTATGTTAATGACAGATTTAGGGAGATTACAGGCACACCTTAGGAATATTATGGATTCAGTTCCAGACCTCTACAATAAAGCCAATATCAGAATTAAGTGAGTCACATATGTGTTTTTTGGTTTTCCTATGCATCTGAAAGTTATGCTTATGCTATATTGAAGTCTATATGTGTATAAAATAACATTATGTCAAAAATCCAATGTACCTACCTTAATTAAAAGTATTTTATTGCTAACAATGCTAATGATCATCAGAGCTGTTGGAAACATTATGCTGATAGATTTGCTTGGTACAGGGTTGCCACAATTTTCAATTTGTAAAAGATGCAATATCTGTAAGGGGCCACTAAGGTGAGGGGGAAAATGATGTCTGCTTGTATATAAGATTATATAGTCATGGCCATATATATTATTCTGGTCTATGAAACTTCTGAATCAACAAAGAGAGAACATTTCTATTCCACTAATGAAACAAATTAAGGAACTATTTAATGTGAAAGATTTTTTAATAACAATATCTGTGCAAAAACCTTGTGATACAGGTTGAAAAATGTTATGTTTCCATTTTAAGAATGAGAAAACTGAAACTGTGACTGTGACACAATCACATAGCCAGTACCTAGGTAGTACTGGGGACAAAATTCTGGCAACTAGTCGAGTACTATTTCCTCTATATCATATGGTAATAAAAATGAAAATAGTATAAAATAAAAATACTAACACTGTAGATGCAGATTATATAAATTAACAATGTGTTTCTACAGTTCTCCTACCACAAAAGAAACATAAACAAACTTGTTTGATTTCCAAGGAATGTTACATAGGAAAGGAAACATCAATTTAATTTTCCATTTGTAGAAAATAAACAATAGCATTCATGTAACTCAATTCCTGAGAATCTACAAGGTATGCAAGTCATGAATATATCAAAAATTGTTTTTAAAAACTATAGGGTAATCATTGAATGAGTGGTACACATTAGCACAGATGAATATCATTTTCCTACTGTGAGAACAGAAATAGTCATTGAATATTTTACTTTGGAAAGAAAATGCTAAGCACCAAAACAACTTCTAAGCAAAATTTCTGCTGTTCATGTTTGAAACATTCTAACAATCTAAACTTAATAAATCTTTTAAATGTAGATGAAAACTCCAGGAAATATGGATATGTGCAGGTAAACATACAGCCCTCTGTGAAAACAGGGTGGAACCTGTTATCCGAGGAGAACCTCTTTCTAAATACCCATATAAAACTCTTTTTTTGTTTGTTTTTTTTTATACGTTTATTTTATTTTATTTATTTTTATGTGGTGCTGAGGATCGAACCCAGTGCCTCACACATGCGAGGTGAGTGCTCTACCACTGAGCCACAACCCCAGCCCCTCTTGTTTGTTTTGATCAAGGTTATGAATCCCCTCATTAATAATCTTCAAATATACTAAAATATATGTTGTCATAAAGTTTGATATATTAATTAATGATATATCCAGTTGCCTGTAACCATTGTCCCATCCAGGAATCTAGGAAATGGAGCTTCTATGTCTCAAAATTAGAGGAACTATTTAATTAGAGCTGAGAAAATCTGTTGATAAAGGGAATCATGACTGAAGACTACATAATAGTTCAGAGTAATGTTTTCAACCTCAAGACTAAAAATGATACTCTCAGATTGATGGTATTACAGGAAATCCACAGAGAAATCATTAGCTGATAATTAGTGTGAATGAAGTTTAGATTTGAGCCTTGCATTTCTACCAAACTCAGCTTCATATTAAAGGTGGGGATTGAAGGGAAACCTAGATAGTTCTGGGGATTGAAGAATACAGGGAACCTGTGCTCCCTTTTCCAGAAGGCTCTAGAAATGAAGTAAGACTACAGAGATTCAAAAATGGCTGCACTGGGTATCTAGGCAGATGGAACTAGAGAGAATTATAGAGTAAATCTGCACTAGAATGCAGAAAAGAACAAAAAGATAATTCTGTGCATCTATAAGTGGTATAGAAATAGCCAAGCTGTAGGTGGATTGCAGTTGGGCATAGAACTTGACTATGACACATGGGACCAATAAACAGATTGGAACAAGGACATCTTGGAGATGCCAACATGCATAGATTACTTGGACCAAAGTCCTTTTCTTGTGTCTTGGCAGAATTTAACCTCCCTGCAATGACATTTAATCCTGAAGGAAAAGCCATTATGAGGGGAAATAGTGAATGGGTTAAGAGAGATTTTCATAGTCAATAGGAATAGATAAAATAAATAAATGTTAGGAATAAGGTTCTGTTACCTTTTCTGCAGAAAGAAATGTGTGGACTCAGACTTTTACTTGCTTCATCACAGAACAAATTAGTTTCATACCTGCAGGCTGAAAAGAATAATCAGCTACACATAAATTCACCTTCTTATTTCTAATTTAGAAAATAGGGTCTTATGACTGGTATTAAACTAGGGAAGCTTTAATAAATGATTTTTAGCCAGGTGTATTGGTGCACACAGTTAATCCCAGCAAATGGGAGGCTGAGGCAGGAAGATGCAAGTTTAAGTTCAGCCTCAACAACTTAATGAAGCCTAAGCAACTTAGTGACACCCTGTCTCAAAATAAAAAATAAAAAGGACTGGTGATGTGGCTCATGGCTAAGCATTCCTGAGTTCAATCCCTGGTACTAAATAAATAAATACAAAAGCACAAAGAAATCTTTAATTAAAATTTTCAACATTAAGTATTTTCTAGCTATTTATGTATACTGATAGTGCTAAAGTCTGCATAATTAATTTGGTTTCCATCTCAAAAATCATCTCATAGCATATCTTAAAGAGATACACTTTGTTTTCCATTTATAGATCTAAATTTTCATATAGAATAAGAAGTTTTGCAGTAATTACTTTGAAAAGAACTTTGAAGTTACACCACAAGAGAATTGAGTTATTACAAAGGTTTTTAGCAGATTTGATTAACTGAAAGACTGATTGAGGTATGCCTTCATTCCAGTTTGAAGTAGGGTTTAGTATAGCCATGTTTCAATCATTAAATTATTTTGGTGATTTCCATTCTAGATCAATGTTCTCCATAACACATGTCCACAGAATTGTGCTACTTTTCATCAGACTAAATATTCAATGATGGTCTGTACCTGTTACGGTTTGGATACAAGTTGACCCCCAAAAGCTCATGTGCAACAATGCAGAAATGTTCAGAGGTGAAATGATTAGATTATGAGAGCTGGAACATAATCAGCAAGTTGATCCAATTGATAAATTAATAATTTGAAAGAAATAATGTATTAAGCAGTAACTGCAGGCAGGTGGAGCATGGCTAGAGGAGGTGGACCACTTGGTGTGTGCCCTCAGGGATTATATCTTGTCCCCCTCACCTTCTCTCTCCCTCTCTTTGCTTCCTGGGCAGTTTTCCTCTGCTATGCCCTTCTGCATGATGCTCCACTTCACCTTGGGCCCAGACTATGGATTCAGCTGGCCATGGACTGAAACCTCTGAAACCATGAGCACAAAATAACCTTTTCATCCTCTAGGTTGTTCTTGTTAGATATTTTGGTCAGAGTAACAAAAAGGTGATTAACATAGCAATGTGATTCCACTGGAGGAGATGCCTTGTCTACTTTTGCTCACCCCAGTACCTCCAAGTCTAGCATAGTAAATATTTGCTAGATGAATGAATCATTCATTAACTGTACATCTTACCAGTTTACTCTGCAAATATAATACTCTGCAAAAAATTTATTCTACAGTATCTCCACATCTTCCTCTATTCTGTTCTTTTTTGTTCTTTTGGAGGATTTGATACAATGATACTAAATTCATTCCACAGAACTTTTGTTTTCCTGACTCATTTTCTTTCCTCGGGGCTAAAAAGCCAGAATAATCAGAATAAGATGAATGTCTTCTGTCTCTGTCAGTGCCAGTTACAAGTCTCTGGAAGCAGACCCATCTCTGATTGCTGTCTCAGGTGCTTTATTAATATGGTCATTTGGTGATAGTGCCCATGATGGAGTTCTGAAATTTAATGGTCATCTCAAGGTTGTGCAACAGAGTACAGACTCTACAGCTTGTCTTAGAAAAGGACAAGAGTTCCCCCAGGGTCCAGATCTGATATTCAGAATTACTCCTGTCTGGCTGGCTAATGAGGTAAGAACAGATCCATCCATACTGATATACTGTAACCTCTTTATGGTAGTGTGACTACAGAAATTGCTCCCAGAGTGAACTCCTTATAATAATGCATTGGAAGAGGCTTGTGACAGCACCTATACAATGCTAAAACCAACTGTTTGAAAAGTGAGAAACACAGCAATATCCTGAAGAAGGAAAGATACATTTGTTGAATTTCTTAAATCTAACAAACACATGAAACTACCAGATAACCAAGATTGAGTTGGTAAGATCAAGCATAAAACAAAACAAAACTAACTTGGCTGTTTTGTTTTCTCTACTAAATTGCTTGAATGTACTAGATATTTAGGTGTCCTATAAAAGTGTACATTGTAAAAGGGTTGTCTTAAGCCCCTTGCCTCTGATTTTTTTCTTTTAGTGGAGGTGCCACATGCTTACTGAAATAACCAAAGTGACTGATTAGGTGTTGTGTAAATATATATATATATATATATATATATATATATATATATATATATATATATACACACACATACACACACATATCAATCTCTAGCTCTATCATCTATTAATATAGATCTTTCTATATATGTATCCCCCCCAAAAAAAAAAAGATTTGTGATTTAATTACTAGACCCATGCCTTAATTCCAATTACCTCCAGGCTACTAAAGATTCCATCAGGGATTTTTATGACCCCTGTGTGGACCATTTAGAGAACACAACTGTGGCCTTTAAAACATCTTGCTTCACTGCTATCTAGCAATTTCAGCCTGAGCAAGATGTGGTTTTGAAAGGCAGCTGGGCAACACCATCCTCATTCCAAGTGTTAATGTGATATCTGCATAATTTAATCTCCTCGTTCTAAATACCAAAACCCCATTTCCAGAAGTTAATTGGTTTTTCTTTCCTTTTTGTTTTTATTTTTTAATTCAAATATATTAACAGATATTGTTTGAATTTTAATTTTCTCAGTTTTGGCAAGGTACACATTTCAATTATAATTATTTGGGATCACCATGGGATTTATATATTTTAAAGATTACATTAATTAGCTCTCAAGGAAAAAATACATTTTATTTCTCATCAAGAGTATTATCAGTGAGAACATCCAAATGACTTTTAGACAGTTTCAGGGCATTTGTAATTCAGAGTACAGCCAAGACCATTGTGCTTTTTATTAAAGATCCATTGAATTGACATTAATTCACTCAATCTGTAAACCAAAGATAATTTAGATGTAAATAAACAGTGCCCTTCGTGCGTGTTCTCTCTCTCTCTCTCTCTCTCTCTCTCTCTCTCTCTCTAACAGTGGCTTAGCTCTCATATGACTGTAAACCAATATTTTGAAGCTAAACTGTCATTAGGAGAAATATGGGACTAACTCTAACCTCTTATCATAAAATCCTGCTAAATTTAATGGAGGCCTTATTTTGGCCTAATTATTTGGCGGCTTTCTTGGAGGTGTTTCAGGAGTACTCAGGCATCAGTGTAGCAATAATAGCAATACTTCTTCCTTGCAGTGATACCTCCCAGAAATCCCTTCCCTCCTTCATCTAATGTTACTCTGTGACTGTCACCACTGCCTTACTGCTGCCATCTTTGATGGTCATGCCTGGTGGCCCTTGCTCTGTGTTGTCTGGGTGCCACACATGATAATGCTCCTCATCCCCTGAAGAAATACTAGTAAATGTAGATGTCAGGCAGTATGGGCATTGCAAGGATTTGTTCCAACCTTTACCTTTGTGTCACACTATATTGTCATACTATATTACCAAGTAGCATTTCCTGTGTTGTTCCTGATGTTTCCTGAAATTTTTGTGAGGCAACTTCCCTTTTAGATTTTATATATGGAAGTTTTTCTGTGTTAGGGTTCCAATATTCATTCATAGGAAACAGTAGACATCATATTCTCACCAATACTACTTCTCCCTCTAACAGTAGGCACATCAATAATGGAGCAAAAGAGCATATCTTTCTTAGGAACTTCTATTTTCCAAGAAACACCTGTATGCTTCCTAGAGATACACCTCTAAGAACAGTCCTCTAAGGATATACCTCAAAATTCCAGATGTAAATCCAGAATGGCAAAGCCAGCAGAGTTATGTTCAAGGATAATCTGCTTTACACTGGAGAAATTGTGCAATATATAAAGTGTATGTGTACATGTGTGTGCATGCCACAATGTATCACCATGAGATGATGAGTAATAGCTTATAGTATAGTAGTTCAAAGCATAGATTCTGGAGCAGAATGTATGGATGCTCTGTCACTTGCTAGCTCAATTAACATGGATAAATCACTGAGTCTATACCTCATGATTCTCATCTCTTAAAATATGAATAATAATAATAATATCCTCTTGCTAGGATTTAATGTGATTAGACAAACTAATCCCTACAAAGTGTTTTGAACAGTACTGGGCACGTAATAAGTGCTATAGAAGTGCCTGCTATGATGATAATAATGGTTTTCTAAGAGTTTTGCAATTATTATTTCTGGTCATTGACATGGTAGGGATACAAGCTGTGAGTTAAGTAGACCTTAACCTCATGGAAAGGACATGACAACAAACACATACATATCATTTTAGAAAACAATAAATCCAGAGAAATGAAATATTAAAGAAGAAAAATTATGAAGGTTTAGTGGGATAGTTTTGAGGCCATTGTCAACAAGAGTATTTTCATTTATTTACTTTTAAAGAAATTATATGCTTATTTTTGTGATATGCTACTACTTTTCTCAATCAAGTGAGTTTGTGACTATAGATAAAGCCCAGCTCAGAAGTAATTTTGTTTTATTAGGTTATCCTGGAAAATTACTGATCTGGTCATAAGATATTTCTTGGTAAAGTTCAGAGAGCACAGAAAAATCAATGTCAAATGTTCGGTGTTTTTAGGAAAGTTTGAGACTTTCATGTAACATTCCATAAGTATTTTCTCTTTTACATAAGTTTTTTAAATGTTTTAATTTATATTGAGGATTCAAATGACAGTACTGATAACCCAAATAATTTGTATGTTGAGAACTGAAACCACCTATCCCCATACAATATATGGTTTCTATTAGGAGATGGAAAATCTAGCCCAGGGACTAAATCTTGTTCACTGCCTATTTGTATTTTTTTGGTAAATAAAGTTTGGAACACAGTTATACCCATTTGTTTTCATATTATCTGTGGATCTTTTATGCTACAGTAGCAGAATTAAATAGTTGAAACAGAGATTGAATAGCTTCAACTTCTAAAGACTTACTAGTTGGACTTTTACAGACCTGTTGCATATACCAGCATTTCTCATCCTCAGCACTATTGACATATTGAACTGGGGAATCATTTGTTATTGAGGTTGTCCTCTGCATTATGTGGTATTTTGCCACATCCTTGGCTGTCTTACATAAACTGGACACCAAAAGCATCCTACTCTCTAGATAAATGAAAATGTCTCTTGAGTTTGCCAAATGTCAAAGCAACAGTTAAGAACTTCCATGATTTTACTATTCAATTGTCTACAGAATATTACTTTATTATTCTAGGAAACTCTTGTCCAGGCAAACAATTATATGTGGTACATTACAGCAATTCTCCAAAAGGTTCATCAACTATTAATGGAAAACTATCAGTTTATGTCATAACCTTGCTGTATTCCCAATCTGAAATAAATATATAACAGTCCTTACTTAATCCTAATCAATCTGCCACATTGAAAAACAATCTTAAAACAAATTTAAAATTCTGAATAAAACATCCAACTTTCCCACTCTGAGATAAGACCAAAATTCTGTCAAGGAGTGATCTCCTTTACCAGAGTAAGTAATAAGTTTAGATGTGTCCTATTAACAGGGTGTATTGGTGATGTTTAGATTATTAACATTTGATAGTGTACAATAAGAACTAAAAGTTTAATACTTTACACATATAAAAGGAACCTGTCTTAAAATAATTGATTTCTATTTAGGCAATTATACTTGAGGCATCCTTTTCTCTTACTAAACTAATTCCTTTTATATTACTCCTGAACTGTCCTTTTTTATATTTTATATTATTTGTAATTACCTCTTGTCTCATACTTTTAGAAGATGTATAGTGAATATGGGAAAAATACAGATGCCATAATTCCAAATGAAACATTTTAATATTACTGGGATTTGCCCAACTAAGTATAATTAGACATGTTTCAGAGTAAGTTATCTGCATATTGAATTGGCAGCCACTCTAACAAAGAAGAAATTACTGAGATCTACTTAGAAAAATTGTCTCCCATTGAGTATATAATGGCAAAACATTCTTTCAGTGCCTAGGCAAACTCACAAATGATTTTCTGGAATATGTAAAAAACAATTACTCAAATTGGTCAAATTAGGTAAAAATAACTAGATTTCTTAATCTACTCGAAGCCAAATATCAGCATTTGTGTTTCTCAGTTTTTTATTGGTTGTAAATATAGCTTATGAAATCTATTCTGTGTTTTTTTCATGGATAAATCCATAGAACCAAAAAGAATTGTTGGCACATAATAGGTTTCCAATACATATTTGTTTAATAAAATAATAAAGTAACAATTGTGTTCTGTATGTAAAAAAGGAGTTATGAAATCATCTCAGAGTTATTCTACATGTTACAGCCCTCATCTCAATTTCAAATGCATTAACATCTAAAAATCCTCAGGATTCCCATGGAGGATGCCCTGTGATGACAGGAAGTATTTCTGATTACTGCCTGGGGCAGCCATTTACTTTTCAGAATTTGTATCAGGCAGAAGGTGTCATAAACTTATGCATATCCATCCTCTACAGTTAATAATTTTTGTTACTTTGTCCTTAGTATTTAATCCCAATCTAGAGGTCTTGGTTAGGGATATGTGTTTAGTTTTATAATGAAGAAACACAAAATTTCTGTTTCAGCTTAACATATATAATGCTATGAAAGAATAATGAACCAATTCCAATAATGATTAAGAAAATGGGTACTCACAAATCACAAATTCAGGGGCCCCTTAGAAAGCTGAGGTTTTATGACAAGATAAATTTATTTCCAAAGAATAAAAAGCCCCATTCAGGAAAGAATGGGACACAGATTTTTTTTTTTTACCTCTTTCAGAATATGGAAAGAAGAGGTAAGAAAAAAATAAAGGAAGTTTTAATGTGTTATTAAATTCTAGGTGTTTGGAAACCCTGAGAATGGCATACACAGATGAATCTGTACCCATCTGCCAATTCTTTTCTTTGGACTTCCTCCTAGAGCTCACAAGAAAGGCATGGGATCAGGCAGGAGACTTGAGACAATCTCTTAATAGTACAGGCATGCAGGACCTGGCAATATTTGAAGTTTAATAAAAGGTATGTGGTAAAGCATATCTGTGCTCTAAGGCTTGCATGTATTTAAGATGGTTACCAGCTGCTACTTAGCCACCGACACAAAACCTGAGAAACATGCCCACACATTGATTTTCTCTGATATGAAACAAAAGGATTTGCAAATGGGCAAGAAATCTGCCCACATCTGGTACTTAACTCTACTTTGATAGAAAATCTACTTGTCATCAAGGAAGACAAAGTTACCTGACCTATTCAGTCCATTCTTGGCAAAGACTGCTGCTAGGTGAGCAACAAGAAAGTTCACTCTCCCAAGCTTATACTTACCCTATTCAAAAGTCATCTACCACTCATGGAAGAACATAAAATCTGCTGGTATGTAAGATCTTGCAATGATACAAAGTAGAGGTCTCCCATTGCTGAAAGAAAGGCCCGAATTCACTAATGCTCAAGATCCAAACAGATACCCGACTGATGTATAGACATTGCACTAAATGGGAAAATGAGATTGTGTGCTGTTGCCTCTGTGGGGAGGGTTTGTGTGAGGAGAAATATTCACTTTGGGGGCTGAATTGCATAAGGCCTGCCTAAGACTCAATCTATAGAAGAAAGGAAAATTTCTTCTGTACCCAAAATTCTTGCAGCAGGTAAAAGCTTATCACAGGGAGAGGGACAACAGTATATAGAAAAAAAATCCTCCTGTATTACAAGCAAGCAGAGCCAGATGAAAGATAAGGGTGGTGGAGGAACACAGAGAAACCCTCCAGCACTCTAGGCATCACACTAAAAATATAGCAGATGCAATGCTTCACTGGAGGAACTTCAAGTTAGTAATGCAGTGAAGGTAAGTGTAGCAATAATAAAATCAGACCTAACTCAGCTACTTCTAGAAAGAATCAGCTCTCTGTACTGACAGTCTGACAAAGAAGAGGTATGGTCATTTCTATGTATAAATATTATTTACCCATAGTCTACTATATTTTTATATACGATGATGGACATGCAATCAAAATCACACAAACATGCAGACACAAAGAAAGAAAAACTGTTTTAGTATCCAGAGATAAAGTAGTCAACAAGTCAAAGGCAAGAAAAATGAAGACCTTTGTCAAAAGATAAAATAGCCAACAGAATCATATCCAAACATGCTTCAGATATTAGAAGTATAAGAAAGTGACTTTAAAATATGCTACTATTTTAAACTATCATTAATAAGCTGAAAGATATAGTGTAAAAGATCCACGAACAGATGAATTTCAGTAGAGTTAGAAACTATGAAAGATAATCAAATGGAAATGTTAATGAAAAACCCAATATGAGAGATGGAGAACTTATTCCACAGGGTCATCAGCAGAGTTCAGAGCAGTTCATTTGAAGATAAATTAAAATGTTTTTCACATTTTCACATCTAATGCCTATTTAGACCTTGGTTTCTAAATGTCTTTCTCCATTGAAAGGAAACAGGATTCCTTGCAAAAAATGGTTAGTTATAAGACTGGGGAATAGAAAATCCTGGACTTGTCTGAAGTACCCTGTAGTGATAGATACAGGATAATATCAAATAACATGAACTAATAATGTTTGAAAGAAATAAATATGATGTAAAATTAAAATTAAACAAAAGCAATAAAAGAACACAAGAACCAATTTGAAAGAGCTCCTAATGATCAAAGCTGAGGTAATTTGAACAACTAAATAAATAATGATCTCATTGGATTAGCTCAAAGAATAGAGTATTTATGAATCCATACTTATAGGAATGTATTGAATAATAATTAGAGAAAGAACAAATATTCCTTATAAAATTATACTACCTAAATGGAATATTCCCTTTCCCTCCAGGAAGGATACCAATCCTCTTCCCCTTGAATGTGGACTGGACTTAGTGAGTTGCTTCCAAAGAAGCAAGGAAAAAACACAACTTTGCATTGGAGAAAACTGAAAAACATCACCTTAACCATGTGATTAAGGTTAACAACACAAGTAGTACTGTATTGATATCATGTACCTCTTGATGATCTTTTCACCTGTATGATATTCTTTTTTAATATATATGTGTGTACACACACACACACACATACATACACACACACATATTTAGTTGTAGGTGGACACAATACCTTTATTTGTTTTTATGTGGTGCTGAGCATTGAACCCAGTGCTTCACACATACGAGGCAAGCACTCTACCACTGAGATACAGCTCCAGCCCCCTCTATGATATTCTTTATAAAAACCTATAATCTTACTCTAATGAGTAGAAAACTTCAAATAAATCTAAACTGAGAGACATTTTATTCAATGCTTGGCCAGTGATCATTCAGAGTGTCATGGAAATGATAAACAATGAAAGATTAAGAATGTTATAGGGCTAGGGTTGTGGCTCAGAGGTAGAGTGCTCGAATAGCATGCATGAGGCACTGGGTTGGATCCTCAGCACCACATAAAGTAAAATAAAGACATTGTGTCCACCTATAAGTAAAAACTAAATATTTTTTAAAAAGAATGTATTATAGATATGAGGAGACTAGGGAGACATGATGACAAATTGTAATGTGATGTCCTGGCTTTGAATGTGAATCCATAAAAGATTAGCAAAAAGATTATTGAAATATAATTAAAGCTTATAGTTTAGTTGAAAGTGTTGCCTCAATATTAATTTTCTAATTTAGACAAATATACCATGGTTGTGTCTGATGTTAACATTAGGAGAAGCTGGGTGATGTAAATATGTGAACCCTGTATCATATTTGTAATTTTCTATAAATGTTAAATTAGTCCAAAAAAGAGTTTGATTTTCAAAATGGAAAGAAATAATAACAAAAATAAAGAAGCCAATTTGAGATACAAAGAGAGGGGAAAGTGGTGAAAAAAGAGAATAGTGCATCCAACAGCTGGCTTGCTTTAATATCCATATAAAGCACTCATATCCCCCCCACCCCAACAAGAATGATGCAGGTGTCTCTGGAGAGGTATTTTTATGAGGACTTTGGGATTTAGGTAGGAGGTTGGAAATCCATGTTGAAAACCAATAGCAAGGCAGGCAATTTTGAGAGGGCAGGCCATTATCTCTATTTTCAAATGGTAAAATTTTTACATAGAAAACCGTAAGGCCACACACACACACACACACACACAAAACAAAACAAAACCCTATTACAACTAATAAACAAGTTCAGTGAAGATTCAGGTTAAGAAATTTAACATAAAAATCAGTTGTGTTTTTGTACACTAATAAGAAACTATCCAAAAAAAGAAACCAAGAAAAACACCATGTACAGCAGCATCAATAATAAAAAATCTAAATGAAATATAGGCAATGCTTCATTTTACAGGTAAGTAAACTGAGACCCAGAGAAATTGAATTACTTGTTCAAAAATCTCCAGGTAGGATATATTGCTCCAAAATAATCCTCCTAGTTATACTCCAAACTGTAAACAAGCAATCTAAATAGATTTATGCAATCCTAGGAGCTAATATTATAAATAAAATCTCTTTAAGAAACAAAAATACCATACCAGGTCTTCAAACAAGGCTCTAAATGTGACTATGATTCTGCAGCTTGGAGAAAGGAACAGTTTCTTTCAAGAAAAAATACACTAAATTATATAAAGTCTACTCATTATATAAAGTATACTAAATTATGTTATGTCCATGTAAAAAATGTACCACAAAGAAGGAATTCTGCCTTAAGACTAAAACTTAGAAACTCTGCCTGAGTTTCCAGCCTGCTGATCTGTCCTGCAAATTTCAAATTTGCCACTCTGACAATTACAATAGCCATTTCCTTAAAATCTCTCACTTTTTTTTCTCGCTCTTACTCTTGCTCTGTTCTCTCTCTCTCTCTCTCTCTCTCTCTCTCTCTCTCTCTCTCTCTCTCTCTCTCTCTCTCAAATTGGTGCAGGTTAGAATGGGAAGTTATAGTCCATGTATCCCATTATTTAGCACATGTCAAAATACATTCTACTGTTGTGTATAACTAAAAACAACAAATAAAAAAATTTAAAAAATAATGTAAGTTGGTTGAGTCTACCTTTTTAAAAAAAATTCCTAAAATCCCATGTTTATATCTTGTCAGCCTTAACTATGTCACATGGCTGGCCATACATAGCTGAAAGGGAAGCTGGGAAATGTAGTTCTTATAATTCAGCACATTGCCTAAACAGTTGCAGTTCTAAACTAATAGAAAAGTGTAGAGGAGAAACTAATAGAAAAGTGTAGAGGAGAAATAGGTATTTGGTAAGTGCTATAGTCTGAATATTTATGGCCTCCCAAAATTCATATGCTTAAATCCTAACTTCCAATGTATTAGAAGGTGGGGCCTTTGAGAAGTGATTATGTCATAGATGCAAAGCCTTCATGAATAGGATTAATGCCCTTATGAAAACAACTAGAAAGAGATTCCTTGCCCCATCTACTATGTGAGCACTCAGCCAGCAGAATGGGCCTTCACCAGACACCAAATCGGCTGGCACCTTGATCTTTCCTAGCTTCCAGAACAGTAAGGAAAAAAAAATCAGCCATTTATAAAATATGGAATCTATAGTATTTTAATATAGCAGCACAACATACTGAGATAATAAATTCTCATCAGTGTTTGCCACATCCCTATAGTCCTTGAATCTGCAGTGGTACTTAGTCCTACTGATCTTAATTTTTATTGCTATAACGTTACTGCCTCCTCTTAGAGATTGTTTTGATCTTCCTCTGTTCAAGGATTTTTCTTCATTTCCAAAGATTAGCATCATTTTTTCTCCATCCCCACTTCCCATAACCTCTCTACTACAAATATATCCATTCCATGGAAGTGACCATTCAAAGCAACTGAAAATATGCACATAAAAGAGTATTTTATGGTTAATTGGTCTAGTAGAAAACAGTTACTTTTTCAATATTAAGATTCAGAGTTGCTGATAATAATAATAATTAGCTTTGTTGAAAAACATGTTTTTCAAAGAAAGAGGATATTTAAGTTTAAAGGATGTATAAATAGCTAAAAAATTCATTTCCTTAAAGATTAGCATGATAAGTTAGCTCAAGTCTATTAACTGCTTGAGATCACAAGAAATTAATACATAAGGCACAGTTACTTATCTCTGGGATATGGTACTATTGGGACTGATTTCTGCCTGTCAGAAATAATCGGTAATTATAAAGACAATGCAAAATCAAATAAAAAAACTTTAAAAAATTGCCCTAAAGGGGCATATGTAAGAGATGTAATTAACTTTTTTTTTTACTGTAAATGAAATCCCATTTGGTAGAAGACTATCATTAAATAAATTATGTAAATTTTCTGTCTTCAATATTTTGGTATCCATTTTTTATCTCATTGGCAAACTATTTCCATATATGCTTCCTGTGTTCCTTATTTTGATCTTATTCCAATCCACATTCTACTGCTACTGTGATCTTCCTAAGTATGAATCTGATTGTGCCACTCTACTTCCTAAATTCTCCTATGGGTCCCTGGAACTTTCAAAATAAAATAAAATATTTCAGCTTACAAGGATGCTCATGATCTGTCTCTTGCCTGTCTCTCTAGACTCAACTCCCATTTCCCACCTTTCTCACTCTGTACACATACAAAGTTTCTCCATTCACTTATACATTAATGAAATAGCTATATATTAAATATACACTGTGTGCCATATTCTGTAATAGTCAACAGCGGTCACTGTAGACCTGGGATCTGCCATCTTGGAAATTTTAGACAATTTTAATCAAATAAACAAAATGATAGATAACATTACTAAATCAGACACAAGAAGGGAGGATAGTCAAGGAAGTTGTATTTATTACTTCCTGTAAAACAACAAATCATCCAAGAAGATTAGTTTAAAACAACAATAACCACTTAATACAATGCTCTCTCATGGCTCTGGATAGGGACTACCACACCTAGGCAGTTCTCATGCAGGATTTCTCATGAAGTTTTAGTAATTTCAGTGCCTAAGTTTGGATGTTATATAAAAGGCTTCCTTACTCACATATTTGGGCTGGGAAGTCTTGAGCAGCTGGGAGTTGAAATAGTTGGAGGGGGGGCTCTCATATATCTTTCTCATATCTATTTGTTTCATAGTAAAAGCCTTAGGGTGGCTAGACTTTTTACTTGGTGGCTCAGGACTACAAAGGCATGTGTTTTAAGAGAGAAATGGAGGAAGCTGCATATTTATTATATTGCCTCTTGCTATCATGTGAATATGGGTAGTTTCCCTCAAAAGTTGATATCTTAAAGGTTTAGTCCCCAGGATGGTACTATTGAGAGGAGCTGTGGTCTTTTATGAGTGAGACCTTGTAGGAGGTCCTTGTGTCCATGTCACAGAAGGGAATTGTGGGATCCTGGCTCATTCTTTCTCTGTTTCCTGGCCCATGATATAAGCAGTTTGCTGTGCTACACATTCCTGGTATAATGTGTTGTTCTTGCCAGAGGCTCAAATCAATGGGGCTATCCAAGCTTAGACTTGAAGCTCCATAATTGTGGACTATAATTACCTTTTTAAAAAGTTAATTACTTTAGTTATTTCATTATAGTAATTTGAAGCTGACTAATATAACTCAGAAGTCATATAGTGTCAGATCTACCATACTTCATTAATGAGGGAGTACCTAAAGCCTGTCCAGGTTCAGAATGAGGGAACATAGTCTATATCTCTAGACGGGGGGGAAAAGGCATTTTGGCCTAACAACATTGTTGCAGATATTTTGAAAAATGTGATATGAAATGGATCAAAGTATATTCCATGCATGTATGATTATATAAAAATTAACTTCTCTACTATGCATAACTATAATGCACTGATAAAAACATTTTTAAAAGTAAAGAATCTTTTCTTTAAAAATAAAAAAATGCAATCTGTCACAGAAATCTTTCTTGAAAAAGCATTTGTTTGTTCACACTCCTATGTTTTCACAAAGGTTATTCACACTTTCTCAACTGTCTCCTCTTTTTGATTTAACTTACTAATATTCTTTTGATGAACTTATCTTGAGTTTTTTCCTGAATTGAGAGCAAGACTTATTTGATTATTATTCTCCACATCATTAGATATCCATTGTCACTCCATACTCCTCCCCAAGCCCTCCTTCATTTACATGTTGTTCATACTCTGAGCCCTCTTTTCACAGTATATTTTGGTAGATGATATCTTCACTCTGTCACTGGACCCTAAACTTCTTGAAAACATAAACCTTAGTTCAAGTTTCAGTCCTTACTAGATAATATTTGTTACATAGTAAGTACTTAAATGAATTAATGTGAAAGAAAAACAGATTAACTAGAAGAATCTATAGCTATCTATAGAAATGTTTGTCATCCATTTTTTGCTGTGATTTAAGGTGGTCTAAATAGATTATATATGAAGGAAAGAAAAAAGGAGGAAGGAAAGAATCTAGCTTTCTTTCTTTAATACTCATTTTATTTTTTTTTTAATTTTTTTCTGTTCACTGTGTTTTTTTTATTATTATTTCTTACATCACAATAGAGGAGTGCATTACATTCATTTTTTTTTGCATTACAATTCTTAATACACCTTTATACCACCATTTATCATATCTCTGTTTGTATATAAGGTATGTTGACACCAAATTCACATCTTCATACATATATTTTGTATAATGATGACTGTCTCCTTCCACCATCCTTGCTATTCCCCTTCTCCCTCCCTTTCCCTCCCACCCCTATTCCCTATCTAGAGGTAATCTTCCTCCCTTGCTCTCTCTCCCAACCCCATTTTGAGTCATCCTCCTTATATCAGAGAAGATATTGGGCATTAGATTTTTTGGGATTGGCTAACTTCACTTAGCATAATCTGCTCTAATGCCATCCATTTCCCTGCAAATGCCATGATCTTATTATTTTTAGTGCTGAGTAATATTCCATTGTGTATAAATACCACATTTTTAAAATCCATTCATTCACTGAAGGACATCTAGGTTGGGCTCCATAGTTTAGCTATTGTGAATTGTGCTGCTATAAATATTGATGTGGCTGTGCCCCTGTAGTATGCTGTTTTTAAGTCCTTTGGGTATAGTCTGAGAAGAGGAATAGCTGGGTCAAATAGTGGCTCCATTCCCAGCTTTCAAAGGAATCTCCATACTGCTTTCCATATTGGCTGCACTAATTTTCAGTCCCACTAGCAATGTACAAGTGTACCTTTTTCCCTGCATCCTCACCAACACTTGTTGTTGTTTATCTTCACAATGGCTGCCATTCTTACTGTGGTTAGATGGTATCTTAGAGTAGTTTTGATTTGCATTTCTCTGATAGCTAGAGATGATGAGTATTTTTTGTATATTTGTTGATTGATTGTACATCCTCTTCTGAGAAGTGTCTGTTCAGGTCCTTGGCCCATTTATTGATTGGATCATTTTTTTTTTTTTGGTGCTTATCTTTTTGAGTTCTTTGTATACCCTAGAGATTAGAGCTCTATCTGATTTGTTAGGGGTAAAAATTTGTTCCCAGGATATAGGTTCTCTATTCACCTCACAGATTATTTCTTTTGCTGAGAAGAAACTTTTTTTCCCATTTGTTGATTCTTGGTTTTAATTCTTGTGCTATAGGAGTCTTATTAAGGAATCTGGGGCCTAAACCCACATGATGAAGATTAGGGCCTACTTTTTCTTCTATTAGACACAGAGTCTCTCGTCTAATTCCTAGATCCTCAATCCATTTTGAGTTAACTTTTGTGCATGGTGAGAGATAGGGATTCAATTTCATTTTGTTGCATATGGATTTTCCAGTTTTCCCAGCACCATTTGTTGAAGATGCTATCCTTTCTCCAGTGCATGCTTTTGGCACCTTTGTCTAATATAAGATAATTGTAATTTTGTAGGTTATTCTCTGTGTCCTCTGTTCTGTACCGTTGGTCTACCAACATGTTTTGGCGCCAGTACCATGCTGTTTTTGTTACTACTGCTTTGTAGTATAGTTTAAGGTCTGGTATAGCGATACCACCTGTTTCACTCTTCCTTCTTAGAATTGCTTTAGCTATTCTGGGTCTCTTATTCTTCCAGATGAATTTCATGATTGCATTTTCTATTTCTATGAGGAATGCCATTGGGATTTTGATCAGAATTGCATTGAACCTGTATAGTGCTTTTGGTAGTATGGTCATTTTAATAATATTAATTCTGCCTATCCATGAGCAAGGTAGACCTTTCCATCTTCTAAGGTCTTCTTCTATTTCTCTCTCTTTAGGGTTCTGTAGTTTTCATTGTATAGATCTTTCATCTCTTTTGTTAAGTTGATTCTCAAGTTTTTTTTTTTTTTTTTTTTTTTTGAGGATATTGTGAATGGGGTAGTTTTCCTCAATTCCTTTTCAGAGGATTTGTCACTGATATATAGAATTGCCTTTGATTTATGGGGGATATAAAATCAACACCCATAAATCAAAGGCATTTCTGTATATCAGTGACAAGAATCTAGCTTTCTATGGCAAAATTAAATATGCTTATTCTGTGTCACAGCAAGATCATTTTTATAGGGAATCTGTGGTTGGAAAGAATGGACATATATTTGGTAAGATCATATGTATTTTGTAGCCAAAAGGATAAGAAAATGAATTTTAGCAGGCTGTCTTTTGTTAGACAATGTAGTCACATTTACAGCAAAGATAGATGTTACCTCCATTTTGCAGATGAGAAAACTAAAACTCCAAGCATTCAAATAATTTTTTCAAGATATTCCACATCATGTACAACACAAAGAATGGTATCCTAATTAGAATAAGTTATATTCTATATATGTATAATATGTCAAAATATATTCTACTATCATGTATATCTAAAAAGAAAAAATAATGGGCTGGGGTTGTGCCTCAGTGGTAGAGTGCTCACCTATCATGTGTGAAGCTCTGTGTTTCAGCCTCAGAACCACACAAAAATAAATAAAATAATGGTATTGTGTCCATCTGCAACTAAAAATCATTAAAAAAAGAATAAAAATATAAAACAAGTGCTCAGTTAATGCTAATTATTACAGTCATGTTATCTCTAAATGATGGAACCAGGATACTGCTTGAGTATAAAACTTACTTTCTTCCACATTATTTTTTGAGTAAATTTCCATTGTTCCTATAGCACTTAGTCTCAAATGATACTAGCTCCGCATTATGCCAAATGTTCACCTATTTGAATATATGCTTATAGAACATTTAAGTTTTTCAAGAAAATATTTGCCATAGACATAGGGACTGTAAGAGTCTATCTCTTCTGTTTTGGTTTGTTTTTTACTCATTCTCTTAGATTTTTTAGATGCTAGAGTATAAGGAAAAAAGCCTGGGTAGAAATAATGTGAAATATTCTATGACCCTAAATATAGAAGAATTCTGACAGTACAGTTACATATGCAATTCTGTTGTCTTAAGGCATTCTAGTCCAGTCTCATTGTTTCATCTATGTCCAATATCTTCTGCTTTTCAACAGTAATTATAATAAAAGTGTATGGACATCAGGCACTATCATCTTGGTTTTGACAAATTAATACTACTAGCATAGTTCAAGAATACTTTGGCAAAGAAAATGAAGAGGCTACCCTCTTGTATATGAAATTGAGTTAATTGCTTTGTCATTTGCAGTTTCAAAATATGAAATAACAAATGCAAATCGATGTTTTAAATTGTTAACATTGCTTAATTTTCTATATTTAAAAGTATACATGGAAAAGAAAAATTTTTAGTCTTTTTTCTTTATTAATACATAAGAAGTTTTGATTTTTAAAATATTTGCACAATTCAAATCCAACATATATAATTGATGCAAAAGATCAGATGGATTATTCCTAAGTTGAAAACAACATTTTTATTATTAACTACTTGGGTAATCTTTGTCTCTACCTTTATGCACTAACTAAACTTCTTTCATCTTGCTATACTATCATCTTTTCCTGACACAGTTGGCATAGTCTCATAGGAATAAATTACTTGAAAATCATGAGATTTCACAACCCCTAAGATTGTTCATTGTACTCACTTGGGGAAGGAAAACAAATCTTTCAAAATTGTTGAGATTATATGAGGCTTCACTTTTGTAAATTAGAATCATATATAATAGTCACATTGAAGAATTTGGTGATCATCTATTAATAACACAAAGGATCTTTTAAGATGTGAATAACCACTTAATATTTTTATTGTTATTTTTAAGTACAGATTTTGCTGTTCTGTATTTTCTTACACCAGGGATTAGCCTCTTTTTAAAAAAGCACCAGTGTCTTTTATAAAAGCAGTATGAAGAATTCAACTTGCCTTATGAATAAAGTAATTGCTTAAATTTCTCTGTTATTGTGAACTTCTTTTTCTTTACTTTTTCTTAAAGACAACCATGAAATCAATGTACTAATTACCTTTCCAATACCCTTGCCTTTGAATTTTATCCCACAAATGTAGCTACATGAAACAACCAGAGCAACCAGTCAATGAACTGATTACTGTCAAATGCCACATTTCCTACCTACTTGATCATAATCCAATGTCTATTAAAATAAAAAGAAATGTGTTTATGGATGAAAACATGATTCTTGACTTCATAATTTCAATTCTATTGCCATATTTACATATTAAGATACCTTCAGGTAACTTTGCAATTATTTTAAAATGCACAAGATTACTTAGAAACACCAATTAAGTTGAGTGTCTAGTAAAAGACTTATTTGGATGTAGTCCCAGATAATGTTTTTGGTAATGGGAGAAAGGAAAATGAAGCAAACTGATTTCCAGTAAATATGATTTGGTCCTATAAAGTGACCTCAGCCAAAAATACTCACTGAATATATGGTAACGCAAAGCTAATGCCAGTTGCCAGTACTAAAACACACACACACACACACACACACACACACACACTATAGGATGATATGATTTTAATGTATCCCCCAAAGTCCATGTTTGGAAAATTAATCCCAACACAACAGTTTTAAAACATGTGACCTTTAAGAGATGATTAGTCCAAAATGGCTCTACCCTCATGAATAGATTAATGCTATTATTACAGAGTAGTTCCTCATAAAATGGAGATTTTGGCTCCCTCTCATTCTTTCTCCCTCTTTTTTTTGCCTTCCACCATGGAGTGATGACTCAACAAGGCCCTGACAAGATGCCAGTCCTCAATCTTGGACTTCTGAGCCTCCAAAATCATGCACTAGTTGATATTTTTCATCATAAATTACTCAGTCTGTGGTATTCTGTTATAGATGCACAAAATAGATAAGGAATGGTTGTACATGAGTTTGCCTGAAAATACATAGAAAATTAGATTTCAGGTAAAATACACAAACTTTTAACTGAACCTATCTGTGAGAGAAGGAATATTCTTGAGATTTAAACAATAATTGAACTGTTAGATTTTTACACCATATAACCATATAAGTTTTCAACAAATTTCAACCTATTTTAAAAGTGATATATTTAAAAACCCGACAAACTTTTAGAAAATAATGATAATATAAAGCTTTTTTTTGTTATACTAACAATTCTTTTTGGGGGGAGGTACTGGGGATTGAACTCAGGGACACTCGACCACTGAGCCACATTCCCAGCCCTATTTTGTATTTTATTTAGAGAAAAGCACCTCACTTTTGCTGAATCTGGCTTTGAACTCACAATCCTCCTGCCTCAGCCTCCCAAGCCACTGGGATCACAGGTATGTGCCACTGTGCCCAGCTATAATAACTGTTCTTTTAAAAATGAAGCATTTGGAGATGCACCCACACTGGCCTGTGTAGAAACCAGGCTCACGGTAGTCCCGGGTCCATCCCCTCCACCAGCATGCACCTGCTGGAGCCCAGTCTCTGGCACAGGACTGCCCATTATGACCAGCATACTACTGCAGGAGGAGAGGCCTGGACCAAATCCGCCCACACTGACTTTCATGGGATCCAGGTCCAGGGTAGGTCTGAGTTCACCCACCTGGGAGCCTAAGCCAAACCTAGTTCCATCTTGGGACACTGCAGTCATCGCCATAGCCTTCCCCATGCAGTAGCCCCCTACCTTTTTGACAACAGACAAGGCCTAGAAGCAGCTGCATCTCAGAACAGGCATCCCAAAGAGAGTGTAAAGCCCACCCTTTCAGTTCCTTCTCTGTAAGACATTGAATCCATCTTGGGGCTCCTCAACTATTATCTTGAGTTACCTCGGCTATTGCCGCCATAGCAGTAGCATACATTGAGGGACACCAGCAGGGTCTGGAAGCCCAACATCAAGGTGAGGTACAGATAATCAGCATGGGTACTACAAGAATATAGGATAGAAACTATAATGTCTCAGATCCACACTGCAAGAAAGAAAGACACATAGACAACATGAAAAAACAAGGGAGGAAAGTGCCCCAAACAAGCAGGAAAGTATAATATCAAAAAAAAAAAAAAAAAGAAAAAGAAAAAAAAAACCCATGGATAGCAAAGTTGATGAAATGTCAGAGAAGGAGTTCAGAAGATTCATAATTAAAATGATCTGTGAATTAAAGAATGACCTAAATGAGCAAATACAGGCAAAAATTGATCACTCCAACAAAGAGATAAGAGAGCAAATACAGGTAGCAAAAGATTACTTCAAGAGAGAGATAGAGCTGCACCTGCAAGGTAGAAGGAACTGTGACCACGCACAGAGCAGGCCCAGCGGCCTGCTGAGGGGCAGAGCCACCCACCACCCCCTGCCCCTGCCAGGTGACCACCGACAGAAAAGGCCCAGTGGCCCGCGGCGGGACAGAGCTTCCAATCACTCCTGCAAGGTAGGCGGGCCTGCGACCCACTGGCAGAAGAGGAGCAGCGGCCTGCTGAGAGGCAGAGCCGCCCCCTCCCCCTGCACCGGCAAGGTAGAGGGAACTGTGACCACGCACAGAGCAGGCCCAGCGGCCTGCTGAGGGGCAGAGCCACCCCCCACCCCACGCGCCTGCCAGGTAGGTGGAACTGTGACCACCGACAGAAAAGGCCGAGTGGCCCGCGGCAGGACAGAGCTTCCAATCACTCCTGCAAGGTAGGCGGGCCTGCGACCCACTGGCAGAAGAGGAGCAGCGGCCTGCTGGGAGGCAGAGCCGCCCCCTCCCCCTGCACCGGCAAGGTAGAGGGAACTGTGACCACGCACAGAGCAGGCCCAGCGGCCTGCTGAGGGGCAGAGCCACCCCCCACCCCACGCGCCTGCCAGGTAGGTGGAACTGTGACCACCGACAGAAAAGGCCGAGTGGCCCGCGGCAGGACAGAGCTTCCAATCACTCCTGCAAGGTAGGCGGGCCTGCGACCCACTGGCAGAAGAGGAGCAGCGGCCTGCTGGGAGGCAGAGCCGCCCCCTCCCCCTGCACCGGCAAGGTAGAGGGAACTGTGACCACGCACAGAGCAGGCCCAGGGGCCTGCTGGGGGGCAGAGCCGCCCCCCACCCCCCGCGCCTGCCAGGTAGGTGGAACTGTGACCACCATCAGAACAGGCCAGACCTGCAACCGAGAGACAGAACAGGCGCAGTGGCCTGAGGGAGGGTAGAGCCGCCCCCCCCCCCCGCACCTGCAAGGTAGGCGGACCTGCGACCCACTGGCAGTACAGCCCCAGAGGCCTGCAGAGGGGCAGTGCTGCTGCCTGCACCTGCAAAGTAGACAGAACTGTGACCACCCACAGAACAAGCCTAGCGGCCCGCAGAGGGACAGAGCCGCCGCCCGCGCCTGCGAGGGAGACTTTGCAACTATACAAGACCAATATAAATATATAGGGGGAAAATTCAATAACACAACAGTTTCACTAAGTAGAAAGGAACGCAAACAGTATGAAGAGACAAGGAAAGAAAGGACCACAAGCAATGCAGGTCAACTCAACATTAGAAGAGGTAATAGCTGCAGCAGATGGAATGTCAGATAAAGAATTCAGGATATACATGCTTCAGATGATCTGGAGTCTCAAGGAAGACATCAGACAGCAAAATCAGACAATGAAAGATCACTTCAACAATGAATTACATAAACAAATCCAAGAAGCAAAAGATCAACTACACAGGGAAATAGAGGTTATAAAAAACAAACAAACAGAAATCCTAGAAATGCAGGAAGCAATAAGCCAACTTAAAAACTCAATTGAGAATACTACCAGCAGAGTAGAACACTTAGAAGACAGAACATCAGACAATGAAGATAAAGTATTTCAACTTGAAAAGAACATAGACAGCTCAGCAAGACTGTTAAGAAACCATGAGCAGAACATCCAAGAAATATGGGATAACATCAAGAGACCAAATTTAAGAGTCATTGGGATACAGGAAGGGACAGAGTTTCAAACCAAAGGATTGAGCAATCTATTCAATGAAATAATACGAGAAAACTTCCCAGACTTGAAGAATGAGACAGAACCCCAAATCCTAGAAGCCTACAGGACGCCGAATGTGCAAAATCATAAGAGACCCACACCTAGACACATTATAATGAAGATGCCCAACATACAGAATAAGGAGAGAATTTTAAAAGCTACAAGAGAAAGGAAGCAGATCACATTTAGGGGTAAGCCAATCAGGATAACAGCTGATCTTTCAACACAGACTCTGAAAGCTAGAAGATCCTGGAATAACATATTTCAAACACTGAAAGAAAATGGGTTCCAACCAAGAATTGTGTTTCCAGCGAAATTAAGCTTCAGGATGGAAGATGAAATTAAAACCTTCCACGATAAACAAAAGTTAAAAGAATTTGCAGCTAGAAAACCATCTCTTCAAAACATCCTTGGCAAAACATTACAGGAAGAGGAAATGGAAAATAACAATGAAAACCAACAGTGGGAGGTAGGACACTAAAGGGGGGAAAATAATCAAAGAGGAAAACAAACCATGTTTAGTAACATAAATAAACAAATATGGCTGGAAGAACAACCCATATCTCAATAATAACCCTAAATGTTAATGGCTTAAACTCACCAATCAAGAGACACAGGCTAGTAGAATGGGTCACAAAACAAGACCCAACAATATGCTGCCTACAGGAGACGCATTTGATAGGAAAAGACATACATAGGCTGAAGGTGAAAGGTTGGGAAAAATCATATCACTCATATGGACTTCGGAAACAAGCAGGAGTATCCATACTCATATCAAATAAAATAGATTTCAAGCCAAAGTTAATCAAAAGGGATAAAGAGGGATACTACATACTGCTCAAGGGAACCATACACCAACAAGACATAACAATCATAAATATATATGCCCCAAACAATGGTGCAGCTATGTTCATCAAACAAACTCTTCTCAAGTTCAAGAGTCTAATAGACCACCATACAATAATCATGGGAGACTTCAACACACCTCTATCACCACTGGACAGATCTTCCAAACAAAAGTTGAATAAGGAAACTATAGAACTCAATAACACAATTAATAACCTAGACTTAATTGACATATATAGAGTATACCACCCAACATCAAGCAGTTACACTTTTTTCTCAGCAGCACATGGATCCTTCTCAAAAATAGATCATATATTATGTCACAGGGAAACTCTTAGACAATATAAAGGAGTAGAGATAATACCATGCATCCTATCTGATCATAATGGAATGGAACTGAAAATCAACGATAAAAGAAGGAAGGGAAAAGAATACATCACTTGGAGAATGAACAATAGGTTACTGAATGATCAATGGGTTATAGAAGACATCAAGGAAGAAATTAAAAAATTCTTAGAGATTAATGAAAACACAGACACAACATATCGGAATCTATGGGACACAATGAAAGCAGTTCTAAGAGGAAAATTCATTGCTTGGAGTTCATTCCTTAAAAAAAGAAAAAACCAACAAATAAATGATCTCATACTTCATCTCAAAATCCTAGAAAAAGAAGAGCAAAACAACAGCAAAAGAAGTAGAAGGCAAGAAATAATTAAAATCAGAGCTGAAATTAATGAAATCGAAACAAAAGAAACAATTGAAAAAATTGACAAAACTAAAAGTTGGTTCTTTGAAAAAATAAACAAAATCGACAGACCCTTAGCCATGCTAGCGAAGAGAAGAAGAGAGAGAACTCAAATTACTAACATACGGGATGATAGAGGCAATATCACAACAGACACTTCAGAAATACAGAAGATAATCAAAAATTATTTTGAATCCTTATACTCCAATAAATTAGAAGATAGTGAAGGCATAGATAAATTTCTTAAGTCATATGATCTGCCCAGATTGAGTCAGGAGGATATAGACAACCTAAACAGACCAATATCAATTGAGGAAATAGAAGAAACCATCAAAAGACTACCAACTAAGAAAAGCCCAGGACCAGATGGGTATACAGCAGAGTTTTACAAAACCTTTAAAGAGGAACTAATACCAATACTTTTCAAGCTACTTCGGGAAATAGAAAAAGAGGGAGAACTTCCAAATTCATTCTACGAGGCCAACATCACCCTGATACCTAAACCAGACAAAGACACTTCAAAGAAAGAAAACTACAGACCAATATCTCTAATGAACCTAGATGCAAAAATCCTCAATAAAATTCTGGCCACTCGGATACAAAAACTTATCAAAAAAATTGTGCACCATGATCAAGTAGGATTCATCCCTGGGATGCAAGGCTGGTTCAATATACGGAAATCAATAAATGTTATTCACCACATCAATAGACTTAAAAATAAGAATCATATGATCATCTCGATAGATGCGGAAAAAGCATTTGACAAAGTACAGCATCCCTTTATGTTCAAAACTCTAGAAAAACTAGGGATAACAGGAACATACCTCAATATTGTAAAAGCAATCTATGCTAAGCCTCAGGCTAGCATCATTCTGAATGGAGAAAAATTGAAGGCATTCCCTCTAAAATCTGGAACAAGACAGGGATGCCCTCTCTCTCCACTTCTGTTCAACATAGTTCTCGAAACACTGGCCAGAGCAATTAGACAGACGAAAGAAATTAAAGGCATCAAAATAGGAAAAGAAGAACTTAAATTATCACTATTTGCAGATGACATGATTCTATACCTAGCAGACCCAAAAGGGTCTACAAAGAAACTATTAGAGCTAATAAATGAATTCAGCAAAGTGGCAGGATATAAAATCAACACGCATAAATCAAAGGCATTCCTGTATATCAGCGACAAATCCTCTGAAATGGAAATGAGGACAACCACTCCATTCACAATATCTTCAAAAAAAATAAAATACTTGGGAATCAACCTAACAAAAGAGGTGAAAGACTTATACAATGAAAACTACAGAACCCTAAATAGAGAAATAGAAGAAGATCTTAGAAGATGGAAAAATATACCCTGTTCATGGATAGGCAGAACTGACATCATCAAAATGGCGATATTACCAAAAGTTCTCTACAGGTTTAATGCAATGCCAATCAAAATCCCAACGGCATTTCTTGTAGAAATAGAGAAAGCAATCATGAAATTCATATGGAAAAACAAAAGACCCAGAATAGCAAAAACAATGCTAAGCAGGAAGGGTGAATCAGGCGGTATAGCGATACCAGACTTCAAACTATACTACAGAGCAATAGTAACAAAAACAGCATGGTACTGGTACCAAAACAGGCGGGTGGACCAATGGTACAGAATAGAGGACACAGAAACCAATCCACAAAACTACAACTACCTTATATTTGATAAAGGGGCTAAAAGCATGCAATGGAGGAAGGATAGCATCTTCAACAAATGGTGCTGGGAAAACTGGAAATCCATATGCAACAAAATGAAACTGAATCCCTTTCTCTCGCCATGCACAAAAGTTAATTCAAAATGGATCAAGGAGCTTGATATCAAATCAGAGACACGCCGTCTGATAGAAGAAAAAGTTGGCTACGATCTACATACTGTGGGGTCGGGCTCCAAATTCCTCAATAGGACACCCATAGCACAAAAGTTAATAACTAGAATCAACAAATGGGACTTACTCAAACTAAAAAGTTTTTTCTCAGCAAAAGAAACAATAAGAGAGGTAAATAGAGAGCCTACATCCTGGGAACAAATCTTTACTCCTCACACTTCAGATAGAGCCCTAATATCCAGAGTATACAAAGAACTCAAAAAATTAGACAATAAGAGAACAAACAACCCAATCAACAAATGGGCCAAGGACCTGAACAGACACTTCTCAGAGGAGGACATACAATCAATCAACAAGTACATGAAAAAATGCTCACCATCTCTAGCTGTCAGAGAAATGCAAATCAAAACCACCCTAAGATACCATCTCACTCCAGTTAGATTGGCAGCCATTATGAAGTCAAACAACAACAAGTGCTGGCGAGGATGTGGGGAAAAGGGTACACTTGTACATTGCTGGTGGGACTGCAAATTGGTGCAGCCAATTTGGAAAGCAGTATGGAGATTTCTTGGAAAGCTGGGAATGGAGCCACCATTTGACCCAGCTATTCCCCTTCTCGGTCTATTCCCTAAAGACCTAAAAAGAGCATGCTACAGGGACACTGCTACATCTATGTTCATAGCAGCACAATTCACAATAGCTAGACTGTGGAACCAACCTAGATGCCCTTCAATGGATGAATGGATAAAAAAAATGTGGCATTTATACACAATGGAGTATTACTCTGCATTAAAAAATGACAAAATCATAGAATTTACAGAGAAATGGATGGCATTAGAGCAGATTATGCTAAGTGAAGCTAGCCAATCCCTAAAAAACAAATGCCAAATGTCTTCTTTGATATAAGGAGAGTAACTAAGAACAGAGTAGGGTCGAAGAGCAGGAGAAGAAGATTAACATTAAACAGGGATGAGAGGTGGGAGGGAAAGGGAGAGAGAAGGGAAAATGCATGGAAATGGAAGGAGACCCTCAGAGTTATACAAAAGTACATACAAGAGGAAGTGAGGGGAAGGGGAAAATAATATAAGGGGGACAAACGAATGTCAGTAGAGGGAGCAGAGAGAGAAGAGGGGAGGGGAGGGGAGGGGAGGGGAGGGGAGGGGAGGGGGGATAGTAGAGGATAGGAAAGGCAGCAGAATACAACAGACACTAGTATGGCAATATGTAAATCAATGGATGTGTAACTGATGTGATTCTGCAATCTGTATATGGGGTAAAAATGGGAGCTCATAACCCACTTGAATCAAATTGTGAAATATGATATATCAAGAACTATGTAATGTTTTGAACAGCCAACAATAAAAAATTAAAAAAAAAAAAAAAAAAAAAGAGAGAGATAGAGACTCTGAAAAAAAGAGTCAGAAATCATTGAAATGAAGGATACAATGAACCAAATAAAAATCTCAATAGAAAGCATAACAAATAGACTAGATCACTTAGAGGAAAGAACGTCAGATAATGAAGACAAACTATACAATCTGGAAAATAAAGTTAATCATACAGTGAAGATAGTAAGAATCCATGAACAGAACATCCAAAAATTATGGGACAGCATCAAAAGATCAAATCTGAGTTATTGGAATAGAAGAAGGCAGAGAGTTTTAAACCGAAGGAATGCATAATCTCTTCAATGAGATAATATCAGAAAATTTCCCCAGCATTAAAAATGAATTGGAAAACTAAATACAAGAGGCTTACAGGACACCAAATGTACAAAATTACAACAAATCTACACCAAGGCACATTATAATGAAAATGCCTAGCATACAGAATAAGGATAGAATCTTAAAAGCCACAAGAGAGATGAATCAGATCACATATGGGGGAGACCAATTTATATCTCAGCAGATTTTTCAACCCAGACCCTCATGCCAGGAGATCATGGAACAACATATACCAAGCTCTGAAAGAAAATGGATGCCAACTAAGAATCTTATATCCAGCAAAATTAAGCTTTAGATTTGATGATAAAATAAAAACCTTCCATGATAAACAAAAGTTAAAAAAAATTATAACTAGAAAGCCTGCACTAGAGAACATCCTCAGCAAAATATTCCATAAAGATAAAATGAAAAATAATGATGAAAATCAGCAGAAGGAGGGATTACACTAAAGAAAACTCTAATCAGAGGAGAAACCAAGTAATGTTAAATACCAAAAATAAACAAAAATGTCTGGGAATACAAATCATGTCTCAATAATAACCCGGAATGTTAATGGCCTAAACGCACCAATCAAAAGACATAGAGTAGCAGACTGGATTTGAAAGAGTATCAACAATATGCTGCCTCCAATAGACTCATTTCATAGGGGAAGGTGAAGATTCATCTCAATCTGAAGGTTAATGGATGGGAAAAAATCAAACCACTCCCATGGACTGCAGAAGCAAGAAGGCGTTTCCATCATCATATCAAATAAAGTAGACTTCAAGCTAAAGTCAATCAAAAAGGATAAAGAAGGACACTACATACTGTGCAAGGGAACCATACGCCAACAAGAGTTAACAATTATAAAAAATATGCCCCAAATAATGGAGCATCTATGTTCATTAAACAAACTCTTCTCAAGTTCAAGAGTCAAATAAACCACAACACAATAATTTTCGGTGAACTTAACACACCTCTTTCTTTACTTCACAGATCTTCCAAACAAAAGCTAAACAAAGAAACTATTTAATCAATAATATAATCAATAACTTAGACTTAACTGACATATATAGAATATTTCATCCTTCAACGAGAGAATACACTTTCCTCTCAGCAGTAAATGGATCCTTCTCTACAATAGACCATGTAGTATGTCACAAAGCAACTCTTAGCACATATAAAAAAGTAGAGATACTACTCTGCATTCTATCAGATTGTAATGGAATGAAATTAGAAATAAATAGTAAAATAAGAAACAAATTTACTCCAACACTTGGAGATTAAATAATGTGCTACTGAATGAACAATGGGTTGCAGAAGACATCAAGGAGGAGATTTAAAAAATTTTAGAGGTGAATGAGAACACATACAATATATTGAAATCTCTGAGACACTATGAAAGTAGTTCTAAGAGGAAAGTTCATTTCATGGAGTTCATTGCTTAAAAGAAGAAAAAGTGAACAAATAAATAACATACATCTCAAAGCCCTAGAAAAAGAACAAATCTACACCCAAAGCAGTGGGAGATGCTTAAATAATTAAAATCAGGGCTGAAATCAATGAAACTGAAACAATTGAAAAAATTGACAGAACAAAAAGTTGGTTCTTTGAAAAAATAAATAAAATTGACAGACCCTTAGCCATGCTAACTAAGAAGAGAGAAAACTCAAATTACTAACATATGTGATGAAAAAGGAAATATCATGACAGACTACAGAAATAAGAAGATAATTAGAAATTATTTTGAAAACTTGTACTCCAATAACATCCAAAATATCAAAGGCATAAACAAATTTCTAGAGTCAAAGAATTTGCCCAAATTGAATCAGGATGATATATACAGTTTAAACAGATCAATTTCAAGCAACGAAATAGAAGATGCCATCAGAAGTCTACCAACCAAGGAAAGCCCAGGACCAGATAGATACACAAGTTCTATGAGACCTTTTTAAGAAGAACTAATACCAATATTCTTCAATTTATTTCATGGAATAGAAAAAGAGGGAGCACTTCCAAACTCATTCTATGAGGCCAGTATCACCCTGATTCCAAAACCAGGCAAAGACACATCAAAAAAAGAAAACTTCAGACCAATATCTCTAATGAACATAGATGCAGAAATTCTCAATAAAATTCTGGCAAATAGAATACAAAAACATTTCAAAAAGATCGTGCACCATGATCAAGTGGGATTCATTCCAGGGAAAGAAAATTGGTTCAACATAAAGAAATCAATAAATGTAATTTATCATATCAATAGACTTAAAGATAAGAATCATATAATCATCTCAATATATGCAGAAAAAACATTTGACAAAATATAGCACCCCTTTATGTTCAAAACACTAGAAAAACTAGGGATAACAGGAACATATCTCAACATTATAAAAGCTAATCCCCAGACCAACATCATTCTAAATGGAGAAAAATTGAAGGCATTCCCTCTAAAAACTGAAACAAGACAGGGTTGCCCTCTGTCACTTCTATTTAACATAGTTCTTAAAACACTGGCCAGAGCAATTAGACATACAAAAGAAAATAAAGGGATACATATAGGAAAAGAAGAACTCAAATTGGCACTATTTGCTGATGATATGATTCTATACCTAGAAGACCCAAAAAGCTCCACCAGAAAACTTATAGTAAATGAATTCAGCAAAGTATCAGGATGTAAAATCAATACCCACAGATCAAAGGCATTTCTGTATATCAGTGGCAAATCCTCTGAAAGGGAAACGAGGAAAACTACCCCATTTAGAATAGCCTCAAAAAATAAAATACTTTGGAATCAACCTAACAAAAGAGGTGAAAAATCTATTTATTGAAAATTACAGAACCCTAAAGAAAGAAATCAAAGAAGACCTTAGAAGATGGAAAGATCTACCTTGCTCTTGGATAGGCAGAATTAATATTATCAAAATGACCGTACTACCAAAAGCACTGTACAGATTTAATGCAATTCCAATCAAAATCCCAATGACAGTCTTCATAGAAATAGAAAAAGAAGTCATGAAATTTATTTGGAAAAATAAGAGTCCCAAAATAGCTAAAGCAATCCTTAGTAGGAAGAGTGAAGCAGGTGGCATCACTATGCCAGACCTTAAACTATACTACAGAGCAATAGTAACAAAAACAGCATAGTATTGGCACCAAAACAGACTAGTAGACCAATGGTACAGAATAGAGAACACAGAGACTAACCCACAAAATTACAATTATCTTATATTAGACAAAAGTGACAAAACATACATTTGAGAAAAGATAGTCTCTTTAACAAATGGTGCTAGGAAAACTGGAAATCCATATGCAACAAAATGAAACTAAACCCCTCTCTCTCACCATGCACAAAACTCAACTCAAAATGCAACAAGAACCTAGGAATAAAACCAGAGGCCCCGCCTGAATCTAATAGAAGAAAAATTAGGCCCTAATCTCCATCATGTGGGATTATGCCCCAACTTCTTTAATAAGACTTTTTTGGCACAAGAATTAAAATCAAGAATCAATAAATGGGATGGATTCAAACTAAATAGTTTCTTCTCAGCAAAAGAAACAATCTGTGAGGTGAATAGAGAGCCTATATCTTGGGAGCAAATCTTTACCCCTCACACATCAGATAGAGCACTAATCTCTAGGGTATATAAAGAACTCAAAAAGCTAAGCACCAAAATACTTAAATAACCCAATCAATAAATGGGCCAAGGACCTGAACTGACATTTCTCAGAATCAGCAAACATATGAAAAAATGTTCATTATCACTAGCAATTAGAAAAATACAAATCAAAACTCCTCTAAGATTTTATTTCATTTCAGACAGAATGGTAGCTAATATGAATACAAACAACAATAACTGTTGGTGAGGATGTGGGGAGAAAAGGTACACTCATACACTGCTGGTGGGACTGAAAATTGGTGTGGTCAATATGGAAAGCAGTATGGAGATTTCTTGGAAAATTGGGAATGGAACCACCATTTGACCCAGCTATCCCTCTCTTTGGTCTATACACAAAGGATTTAAAAACATCATCCTACAGGGACACAGCCACATCAATATTTATAGCAGCACAATTCACAATAGCTAAACTGTGGAACCAAGCTAGATGCCCTTCAATAGATGAATGGATTAAAATTGTGGCATATATACACAATGAAATATTACTCAGCAATAAAAGGAAATAAAATCATGGCATTTTCAGGTAAATGGATGGAGTTAGAGAAGATAATGCTAAGTGCGGTTAGCCAATCCCCCCCAAAAGCAAATGCCGAATGTTTTCTTTGATATAAGGAGGCTGATTCATAGTGTGGTGGGGATGGGGAGCTTGGGAGGATTAGAAAAACTCTAGATAGGACAGAGATGTTAGAAGGGAAGGGAGGGGGCATGGGGTTAGAAATGATGGTGGAATGTGATGATCATTATTATCCATAGTACATGTAAGAAGACATGAATTGTATGAATATGCTTTGTATACAACCAGAGATATGAAAAAATGTTCTCTATATGTGTAAGATGAATTGTAATGCATTCTGCTGTCACATATAAATTAAAAAATTAATCAAAAATGAAACATTTGTGTTTACCAAGAAAAATTGATTGAATTCAAGACAATTGCTATAGGATGTTCATTTGATACAGCCCCAATGGCCCCTTTATTCATTGGGAGGAAATTATGTACAAAAATTACTTTTTAGGATTTGCTATTGCCCACAGAGTCAAATTGAGATCATCTTGAATTTATGGAGAATCAGCAAGAAGTTTTTCTCAAAATATCTCTTCCAGTTCTTGTTATGGTTAATTAAAAAGAAAATGCTTTCCAGGCTTTGAGTCTCCTTATATGATGCAAACATAAAGTTTGCAGATGGAGCAGGGCCTAGGGTGGATATTTTAATGAGCATCAACATGAATAAAGAGAAGCTGAAGGGGAGAATTCCAGATGACCAAGACATCAGACTTTCCTGAATAAAGAAGTCTTATAGTAACATTTTTTTTCTTTATACCTATTTTTCATCTCTCTGTTTAATCACAGAGGAAGATGTACGTCCCTTTCTGGTTTCTAAGAATCCTTGGTCGTATTCACTCTTCTTTTTATTTCTGGAGTCTTTATGGCTTTCTTCACCAGTAATTTATGCTCTCTGTTAAATAAGCTCAGCTATAAATCTATCTCATGTATGTTATAAACTTGCGCATAAATGGCCACAATTATTACCCTCTTGTTATCCACACCTTGGTCAGATGATTTCATTGACTTTGGATCTGTCCACAGTTCTTATTTTGCTCAATAGGATAATAGCAAATATGATGTAAGCTGAGACTCGAAAAGGGCTTCCATATTGACTTTTTCCTTCTCTTTTGTTTTTATTGGGAAACTCTGTGACTACTACCATGTGAACAAACTCAGGATAACCTGCTGGACAGTAAAGGACACATGGACCAGATATGACATTTGCCCTCCTAACAAATAGCTAACAATCAGAAATGTAAATGAGGCCATGGATCATCAGTTGAATACAGATTCATCAGTGAACTCAGACAACATTATGTGATGCAGACATGTGCTATCAAGAAAAACCCACAGAATAATGAGCAAATTTGTGATGCTTTGTTAGAAAACAGTAACCTTTACTTAATTATATCACCTTCCTAGCTCTTGCTTCCATTTATTGTTAACTATTCTATTTCCTACTTAATATTCTCTTATACAATATTCACCAAATGAAATAAACAGTCTATGTGACAGAGACTATGTTAGATAATAATGTATAAAATAACAAGCAATGAAATACATGGGGGCTATTGTTGAAGAAAAAAATATGGATAAATAAAATTTATTGAGTGCTTTCTATGTGCCATCTAACACATTAGTCTTTCAACATATATTAGATAAGCAATATAAACTTATTATTGGCCCTATTATACAGAAAGTGAAAAAGAGACCCAGAGAATTTTAAGAGATTTGTTTAAAATCACAATAAGTGCTTTATAGATAAAAGTAAAGGTGAAATTCACTGTGATATATTAATTTAGGTACATAGGATAATTTGGTGAGATTCATTCCACCATTCTCCCCTTTTTCCATCCCTTCTCCATCCCCCTCAGTCCCCATCCTCAACTCCACTGATCTCTCTTCTATTTTCAATAGAAGGAAGACCACTAGAGTAGAGGAAAAGGAACAGGAGTAGGGTGGAGTGAAGGGGAAGGGGAAGTACTGGGTACTGAATTGGAGCAAATTCTATTCCATGCTTGCATAATTATGTCAAAATGAACCATATTATTATGTATAGCTATAATTCACTAATAAAAAAGTAAAAAAAATATCACAATAAGTGGTAGAATTTATCCCTTTCTATGGAGACTGCTCTGAACTGTTACACTTTATTTTAAGGATGGATAACAAGAAACCTGGGATTTGGTCTTAATTCTGCCAGTAATTTCTATATTAATAAGGAGATGACAAGTCAGCTTTATGTGTCTTTAAGGGCCTATAAAGGTACCCTTTACTATGATCCTCAAATAGTCTTTAATCTGACTCTAGCTATTATCCATCTACACTTTACTTAATACCTTGTCCATCAGAATCTGTTCTCATCTATGTGGAAACTGAAATCTTGAAGGCCACTACTATTTTCTTTGTAAAATCTCATAGCATACCAAGCTCATTCATTCCCATTTCTCTGCCTGATATTTACACCATTGGTCATTATTTTATGTTTAATTATCCTCACTTTAAAAAAAAGTCATCTCACTTTAGAACCTTCTTCTTTGGTTTTTAAATGGAGCTCTGTGTAAGCCTTATAGATTGGTTCCTTCACTCATAAGAAGCAAAAGTGTACATGTGTGCATTTAGGGAAGTCCATATATTTATATCATATTTTCAAAGGATCTGTATAGTCTAGAGTAGTATCACTCATTCATTCATTTATGTTTACCTAGACAGTTCTATGTGACAGGGTCTGTTTTAGTCACTGGGGCAATTAAAACAGATAACATTTTTTGACCACATGGAGTTTAATTCTAAATGGGGAGATACAAGATAAAAAAAAAACATAGTCAAGTGTTTGTCATATTTTTTGATAGGTGGAAGTGTTATGGAGACAAATGAATAAAAAAGAGAAAATAGAAGTGATTCGTATTTTAGGTAGGATATCCAGGCAGCCCTTCAAAGGGAATTGATTCAGAAGCTCTTCAAAGGGAATTGATTCAGAAGCCTGAATGAAATGAGAAAGAAAACCAGGAGAATGTCTGGGAATGTGCATTTCTGGAAAGAGTGTTGAGGGTGATTGCCTGAGGTAGGAACATACTGTGTGCCTCCATGCAACAAACAGGAGCCATGATGGTTAACCAGAGTGCAGGAGAGACAAGTACTAAGAGATAAATTTAAATACCAGAGACTAGACTAGGTTGACCTTATAGGCCAGGGCTAGGTTCTCAAGAGCCAGTTTCTTTTCCTTCTCTGAAATTCAGTACAGGAAAATTGTTATCTCATCATGGTGGATGATTGGATTTTGGAGTACCACATATTTGCATAACTATTGTGGATCTTGAGTGAACAATTGGTTCCAGTTACAGAACCTTCAGCAAATTACCTGAGTTCCAGTGTTCTGATCTTTACAATTTGGATTCAATTACCTAGTTGAGAGGACTGTTGGAATGTTTTAAGTTAAGATAGCAAATGGAGGTACCAATATTAGTGCTAGCATGAAGCATGCTCAATAATTGTTAATTTTCATTCCCCTTTATACACCTTCACTAAGAGAGGGTTGTGGATATTGACTTCAACTACATATTGAGTCTCAGATCTGTGTCTCAAGTTCTCTCAAGTTTTCATCACAGATGTATGTGTATGTCCAAATTCATCAAATTGTACACCTTAAATAAGTATATTTTATGGTTTATTATAACAGGATGTTTAAAATGTGTCTTTCATCTTTTTCCAATGTCTATGTAGATGTTCCAATAACATTTTAAACTAAAAATCATCACTTTTCCCCTAAATTAGGGATCAAAACCTCAAATTGCTCAAGGTCAACATAAATAGGTAAAATACTTCATCTACTGGACATTGCTCAGTGTCAATTCCTTGATCAGTCTGTGCAGAACTTCACCTTACACATATCCATGGTACTCAGTCATAAGCTCAAGGATCCATAAGGTCATTTTCCAGAGCACTTTCTCTGTGTAGCTCCCTCTTTCAGCTACTCTGTTCCAAAATTCTAGCCTCCCCAAATTTCTCCTCAACTCAAACCATCACTCTCTGATTGAGTTCTTCCTCTCAGAAAGCATCAAAATCTAGAAAGTGCCTTTGGCAGAAAGGTGAGGCTATGCCAAGGCTCACTGTATTGGTATATTGTAATATACTGTCTGATATCATAGATTTCAAAGCTGCTATTTCATATACTTTGTACAGTTTTCTAGTTGTTTACAGTAGGAAGGAAGTTTGTTCTCATGAACTTTTCAAGGACAGAAGCTCATTGCTATTAATTTAATGAAAACTCCTTAGACAATATACAAGGCACAAACATTTCACATGTATATTTTTGCAGAGTTTTTAAAAGAACAATTTTGTGTTTGGGGAAAGGGCCTCAGAAAGAGCATTTGTTCTAGCCTTAGGCCACCCTTGCAGATATTGTATATTCTTTTAAAAATTTTATTTATTTATTTATTTTTAGTTGTCAATGTATTTTTTATTTTACTTATATGTGGTGCTGAGAATCAAACCCAGTGCCTCACACATGCTAGGCAAGTGCTCTACCACTGAGCCACAGCCCCAGCCTGATATTGTATATTCTACTCTGAGAAATCTGTTTGTTTGCCCCTTATACTCATGTTTTGTCCATCACAGCACTGGGTTCAGGGAAGTTATTTAAAAAGTAAGTCCTCTTAAAGTAAGTAAAACTTGTTTGTTTCTCCTTCTTCTCTTTGTTTTCTTCCTTCAGGCCTATAAATAAGCATCTGCCATTGCACAATGTCTCTCACTTTGGGGATTCAATCATATTTATGTTTTTATTTCATTCATTTCATTGCACCTCTCATAGTATAATTAAAGGAAGGCTCTCACATTCTATAAAGGGGATAAAGCTTATTTAAACCTTTATGTATTTTGAAACGTAAGTTTGATTTCTAAAAATTCTATACAATTCCAGTCACTCAACTCTATATGCTTATATGAGCTAGTATGCAATTCCAGTGTAGGGATATTTTTCATGCTCTATTAGAAAAGATGAGTGTTAGAGTCCATGTTTTATATTTACAATGTCAACTTGCCCACATCTTTAGAATTGGTTTATTCCTTTCACATTGCTGCATATAGTCCAGTGCTTGACAAATATGTTTCAAAAGCTTATTTCTCTTATTATTTTGCAGGTCTTAAATCAGTTTCATAGGTCTTATGAAAAGGAAAAGAATTGTGCCTGAAATATACTTAGGTGGTGATTTTCACGTTGTTCCCACACTGCTGATATTAGAGTCCTTTCAAATTCCAGATTGAGTCATAGTCATCATGAACAATAACTCAGAAGAAGCCTCTTTACTGCTAATGCAATTGTTAAGTGTATTGTTTTGAAAATGAAAACTTATGATTTGCACAAAGTTCTCCAATCTGCACTCAGGCCACTTTTGAATTGCATAAAATAACAGAAAAATGATAGCATGAGTCTTTCTCATGTGAAGTTGTTATTTTCCTTTCTAGAATGCAATGTGTGTATCTTTTTATTCACATTGAAGTGCCTCATTCAAAACACAGAGGAAATCGTACAATAATTCTCACCCAGGATGAGGTTTCCTACAATTGAGTAATATCTCTACTTCTCAGCATGAAGTTAATTTACGTAATTTGTTACCCTTTAAGATAAAATAATGTATGCACATATCTTCCATGTGCACACTCTTATTCAAAACAAAATTTTAATCCTTGTTAGAACAATGTCCAATCACTTTAATTTCACAGGGATGCCTATGCTTTCATTGCAGTCCCATTAGCACAAACAGTGGCTTCCTGCAGTGCAGTACAGAAAAGAGAGAACAGTCATGTCCTTTTTATCCTTCCAAACTTCCAGAGATATTTCAAGTGTAGCTTACGGACACATAAAGGAGAGGAAAGAAATAAACTCAATTAAAGTCAAATAATACACTTAATACTTTCACTTTTTACATTTCTATAATCTATAGATGCTTCAGATCAAGAGAAATGATCTATTTTATTTTTTGCTCAAATGGTTCTACACTGTCTTAGAAACTGAGCTATCCCATATTGTATTTTCTTCTGAAAGGTGATATTTCACTAGATTAAGAAAAAATATTTTATACTTTAAGTTAGTCATAAACTCTATGCAAAAATCACCAGAGCATATCTCATTCAGACAAATGTGATTTTCCATTTCTTGAAAAACTTGAAAAGTATAGATCTATTCAAAATTCTCGTATGAACATTTGAACAAATACTCTGTTATAAGCTTATTTAGCATCATTTAAAATGTAACAATTTAATAGTTTTAAAAAAGGATCTATCAGGTCTCTCGCTTAAATACATAGGTTTGCTGTTTTGATTTTTTTTTGTTTTCTGTAATCTCTGTAAAGATAAAAAGCTACTACATAATACTATCCCAATTTTGAAACTCAAGGAAGTCAAACAGGGCTGAGGATTTAGCTCAGGGATAGAACTATTGCCTAGCATGTTTAAGGCCCTGCATTCTAACTATAGCACTGCAAAAAGAAAAGAAAGAAGAAAGAAAAAAGAAAGTCAAACAAAGTAAACTTATATAAAAATCTTTCCAAAACGACTACTTCAAAAAATAATGTGTTTTTGAAAGAGTAATTCAAAAAAACACTGCATTTATCTGTAGAGTTTTGTCTCATGCCATTTACTCATATTTTTGCTCAGCTTGAAAGAACCCTTGAATGTGATTTCTTTACAGATTTCTTCCTGTACCTCTGAGATAATGTATTGCTTATCATTTTGTAGTATAGAGAGTTGTCTCTTTGGCTATTTTTCTTCCAAATGATGAAATTCCCGAAGTTAGGGATAATGTCTTGTTAGTGATCTTAGGCAGATCCTGAATCACAAGACCTTCCACACAGTAAAGCATTCCCAAACATTTGTTATGTGAATATTGCCTAATAAAATCCATACATAATTATTGCCGATTTTTCATGCATTCCATCCTCTATCTTAACACATGAAAGCAACCCCATTCCTTCCCACCACTCTTAGAAATTCTGTAAGTGATTCTTTTGAAGTTTCCTTTGAACAGTCCTTGCTGATATTTTTCCTGTAAAGAGAGAAGTCAATAAGAAAAGATGTCACTTTTCTGGAGCACTGAAAATAGTGAAGGACAGATTTAACTATAGTTTCCTACTTCTTTAGTGTCATACTGTGCTTATTATAAGCTGAGGAGCCAAGAAGGAATGCAGGAGAGAAACTGTACATCAGAACGGATTTTTGAAAAACCCTTTTCTGAGGAAGATGCATCATCGTTACACATACCACAGGAGTATTAATCATATTACTCTGAGGAGCCATGAAGGCTATATAATTATCTTGAAAGCCACTGCTTGCTATGGGGGAATATATTATCCAGGCAGCTACATTCAATTGGAAGTTTGGAGGCTGAAACGGAAATATGCACTCACCCTCATCATCTCACATCCTTCGCACTCTCTTCATTCTCTACCTTTTGACTCCACAGTGGGAATCAGAAATAGTCCAAGTAGAAAGTAGGTTTTAAAAACAACTGACAAAATTTTACATGCCCTCAATCCTGACTACCCAAAATATGACTCATTATTTCTCATTGACCATCATGTGTATAGGTTGAACATCCCTAATCCAAAAATCTGAAATCTGATGTGATTCAAAATCTGAAACTTATAAATGTTTTTATTAGTGTATTGTAGTTAAACATAATAATGGAATTTCAATCCCTAGTGCTTCCTCTTTCCCTACCCTCCTCCCTTCCCCTATTTTATTTGTCTTTTGTCTGTTTATTTATTGTTTTTTAAATTGGTGGTTTATAGAATAATTGATACTTCATATATAAAATGGAATTCACTGTGATGTATTTATATATGTACATAGTATAACTGGGGCAAATTTACTCCACAGTTCCTCCATTTTCTTGTCCCTACTTCTTCTATCTCCTTCCTCTTCTTCACTGATCTCCCCTCTGATTTTGTGTGATCCATCCCCCTTTTTTCTCTTACTTTGTTCTAGCTTCCCCATATGATAAATGACATTCAACCCTTGACTTTCTCAATCTGGCTTATTTCACTTAGCATGTTATTCTACAATTTCATCCATCTACCAGCAAATGCCATAATTTCATTCCTCTTCATGGCTGAGTAGTATTAATTTCTGTATATACGCCACATTTTCTTTATCCATGTATCTGTTGATGGACATCTGGGCTGGCTCCATAACTTGGCTGTTGTGAATTGTGCTGCTATAAACACTGATATGCTGATTTTAGTTCTTTTGGATCAATACCAAGGAGTGGGCTAACTGGTCATATGGTGGTTCTATTCCCAGTCTTTTGAGGAATCTCCATGCTACTTTCCAGAGTGGTTGCCCTAATTTGCAGTCCCAACAAAAATGTATGAATGTACCTCCCCCTCCCCCACATTCTTGGCAACATTTATTGTTATTTGTATTCTTGATAATTGCCATTCTGACTAAAGTGGGATAAAATATCAATGCAGTTTTAATTTGCATTATCTAACTGCTAGAGATGCTGAATATTTTTTTCATGTATTTGTTTACCATTCATATTTCTTCTGCTGTGAAGTGTCTGTTTTGTCTCTTTAGTTTGTTTGCCCATATATTGATTGGGTTATTTGTTTTTTGGTGTTAAGTTTTTTTCAGTTCTTTGTATATCCTGGATATTAATCTCCTGTCAGAGGAGTTGCTAGCAAATATTTTCTCCTATTGTGTAGGCTCTCTCAAAGGTACCAAAATATATGTTGGAGAAAAAATAACCTTTTAAACAAATGGTGCTGGGAACCTGGATATCCATATGTAGAAAAATGAAACTAGACCCTTATCTATTTTTCACCCAGAACAAGAGTGAAATCAAAGTGGATCGAAAACCTAGGAATTAGGGCTGGGGTTATGGCTCAGTGGTAGAGTGCTCATCTAGCACTGGGGCACTGGGCTCGATCCTCAATACCACATAAAAATGAAATAAAAATATGGTGTGTCACCTACAACTAAAATATAAATATTTTTAAACAAACAAACAAAATCTAAGAATTAGACCATAAACTTTGCAACTGCTAGAAGAAAACTACTCAACACTCTAACATATTGGTGCAGGCACCAACTTCCTTACAAGACCTTTAAAAATCCAAAGCTTATTAAACACTGATATGATATCATAAGTGGAAAATCTCATACTTCACGTCACATGCTGAGAGCAGTTAAAATGCAGGTATTTTGTGAAATTACCTTCAGGATAAGGTGTATATAAAACATAAATGAACTCTATGTTTAGACCCAGGTCTTATCCATGAGATATATATTTATGCATATGCAAAATTTCAATTATACAGAATCTAAAATCAGAAACTCTTTTGTTTTTAAGCATCTTGGATAAGGAATAATCAACCTGTATTTGGGTTCTCAAGAGAGACAGAACAGGATGTGCATATACGTAGAGAGATAGATTTATTTTAAGGAATTGGCTCATCCAATTATGGGACTGACAAGTTGACAATTTGCATAACAGGCAGCAAAATGGAGACCTTGGAAAAGCTGATATTGCAGTTCACATCTGAAGGCTATCTGTGGGCAAAATTCCCTCTTTTTTGTTACATTTAGGCCTTTGACTGATTGGATTAGGCCCACAGACATTGGACAAGACAGTGTGCTTTACTCAAAAGTCCACCAATTTAAATATTAATGTCCTCCAAAAATATTCACAAACATATTCTGGATAACACTTGACCAAATGTCTGGGTACTGTAGCCCAGTCAAGTTGGCACAAAAATTTTTAAAACACCATGTAATACTTACTGTCTTTGCCCTCTAACTCTTTCCTACTTCAAATATGCATTGTATTGAGGATGCTAAAATCACAAGTTGATGTCCAGCTGGCCCAAGAAATTTATTAAAACCCACAAAAGTGTATAACATAAACAGCAAATCCTAATGAAATCCATTAACCAACTACTAATGTATCAATATTGGCTTATCAATTGTAAGAAATAGCCACACTGATACAAGATATTAATAATAAGAGAAACTGTGGAAGGAAGGAAGAGGTAAATATGGGAACTCTTAATTTGCTTTTTTTTTTGTCAACCTAAAATTTTTCTAAAACATAAAATCTTAATTAATTAATTAATTAATTTATTTATTTATTTTTGCAACACTGGGTATTGAATTCCAGGGCCTCATGCATGCTAGGTAAGCACTGTCTCCAAAATTTGCTGCCAAAATATCTTAATTTTTGAAACATAGGAATGACTTAAAGGATCTGTAGTAAGAACATTGTCAAATTATGTTTAAGTTGGAATATTATGCAATAACAAGAATAATTTTTATGAGAAAAAATTCATCCCCAACCTAATTTAAAGGAATACATTTGAGAAGAAAAGGGGGACAACATTCAAAACTAACTTTCTTGTAAGGAAGTCTTCTTACTTAGAAGAGAAAATAAGTAGAGGTAAATTTACCAAGAGGTAAATTGGTGCTTGTTGCATTTTTCAATTAGAAAATAATTTGTGCTGATTAGCGTCAGTGGGTTAGAAAGAGGTAAACAGAATAAAAATATTGTAGAGGTTGAATGGACCAAACTTGTAATGGACAGAATATAAGTATGGAGGGAGAAAAGGGTTTCTAACTAAGGGTTATGGACCATCTCTTATATGCTTGGAGTGAACTTTAGTTAAGTGGATAGCCTTGTTATTTCATTACTCTGGACATATTGGAATATTAATTAACTGATATACACCAGAAGAATTAATTGGAGCAAAAGAAAATATTTCTTTGTGTAGATTTCATAAATCCTACAGAAATAAGTACAGCCCAAGCCAAGCCATTCCATTTGATAGCACTGTTTTTATGTACTTCCAACACAGTGTAACTCTAGTTTTTTTTTTTTTTTTTTAAATTATGAAACCTCTGAGAGATTTGCCTCCAAGATAAAAAATATATATTTATGATAGGAAAAAATATAACATCTAAGTTGAATAGATCACTACCTGGTAAATACTAAGCACTCAACCCTTACTTTTGATATCAGTAAAATGTATTTTTATGTGGCAATATGTAGGCTGGTAGTGATTTAAAGGTAGGGTTAGCAGAACAGTGGAGGCAGAAGATTGGCTGGAGTGGGTTAAAAGTTGAACCATCTGTTGAACATAACATTCTGTGATGAGAAGATATTCACTGCCACCAAAAGGTACAATTCACCTGGATATGCCTATACAGTTGTCCTTCAGTATCTGTGGGGGTCTGGTTCTAAAATCCCTGGAGGTCCCCAAATCTGAGAATGCACAAGTCTCATATAAAATGACATAATACTATATTGTTCTAAAATATAATGGACATTTTTGTTCTTTGAACATCCTCTTTCAGTCATTTATTTGTATAAATCTCCTTCAAGTCATCTATATTCTTATTTGGAATTTTAAAAAATAGATTCTGGAACTCAGATATATCAATCTAGAATCTCTAAAAGGGAAATCTCAAGAATCTGTAACTTAAATGTTTCTTTGGCAAATGGACATACAGGTAAGTAAAGGAAACACTGATCTAGTGCCGTTATGACAAAAACACCTCCAATGATCCATTTCCCCCGGAGATTCCAAGTGACCAAATGTCATTTTCACTTACAACCATTACTTTAATATTCCACATTTCAAAATTTCGAACATAAATGATAATTGCTCTCAATCTGTGATCATTTAACAGTTAATTGCACCACAGATTTTGGCACCCAGATGTCATACAGCCAGGGATGCCCGACTGGCTTCAAAACCTTTCAGTTGCTGCATTTCTCTGTTAGATAGAAGCTGCAAATGGCTGACAAGAGTAGTGCATATATACTTTCCCACTGTACTTTGGCAATGTATTTGGTGTCTATCATGAAACTAATTTCCTCCCTCCACCATCACCAATTCAGAGTTCTTGCACTGCTCTTCAAATCAGTGCCCCCGCCAACTCCTTCTTATTAATGGCTTGGGATAATAGAAGCTAGGTAGTTAGATGAAAACCAAATTTCAAGTTAAATTCACCCTTTGAAATTGGATTCATATTTTTTTATAGATGAACAATTGCAGTAGTGTTCTTCATCATATTGTCACTGCTTGATGAGGGCCACAACCAAGTTAAGATGGCACCTGGCAGTTTGCTAGGAGGAGTGGTTTCTGAGCCAATTCCAGCGAGCCATTAAGATGATAAGGATTCCTTAATGACTGACTGCTGTATCTAGTTTATGTTAATTAAGTTAAGCTGTGTGTAATTAGTTGGGTATATGTACCTCTGCAGTCAGGCAGAGAGGCGGTGCCTGCTACCTAGGGTACCCGCTACTTTAAGTTCCCGCTCAGTTCCCGCTGAGTTCACTCGCAATAAAGTAGTTCCCGCTTCAACCTTCAAGTTGCTTGTCATCTCCCAGTTATTTCGCCCAGCCGGACAATGGCAACTGATCTGTTTATTTTATCTGTGGGTGTTCTCAACATTTGGGCTTGATCAGCAACTGATCTGTTTATTTTATCTGTGGGTGTTCTCAACATTTGGGCTTGATCGTTGACATCACAAAATAGGATCAGAACCAGAAAAAAATTCAACTCATTTCTCCTCATATTCTTATTTTTCACTTTTATTGATGATTGAACTATTTATCACCATCACTTGCAACCTCATTTTACCTTGCCAAGACTAGCTTTAAGGGCTAAATTTTTTCTGTTAGTATATCTTATATTTCCCAGCAATGACCTTCATCTTAGCTGCTATTGGCTTGACTCCAGTATTTGTTTGCATTTTGCACCTTTGTATGTTCTTCTAAACAGGATCTAGAAATCATTCTTTTCAGTGTCCACTCATCACATCTTCAAACTCATATGTGGCTATTGAAAACATTCCAGTACAATCCAGTATCCCTCAGGTTTCAGCTACATGAGATAGTTTATGTACTGGAACAATTTAAACTATACCTTCTTAATATTGCCCAAATTAGCTGTTTCCATATAGCTCTCAGTCTCTGGGAAAGGTGAGTCCTTAAACCACTGTTTTTTGAAATAATTTATTTTCCATCTTTATTTTGAGATAATTTTGTTTTGGCTTAAACATTAACTCCAGCTGCCTTTGTTTTAATTTGAGATTTATTTAAGATTTATAGAAATTTCTGATACCTCCTTTAAATTGCTCCAGATTGAGTTGATTTTAAGGTGTCATATTCTTTGCCCTAAAATCTTCATTCTAAGACTCAAGTTTCTATACTTTCCCCATGCAGTCCTTTTCTCACAGCTGAAAATATTTAGGGAAAAACTGTTTTTCCACAGAACAATTGCCATCATTCTTTACACATGGAAGGTACTCAAGATATGTTGAATTACTTGTTGGATTCCAGCTTTGTCTAGGTACTGTTTTGGTTTAAGAATTTCAACAGTGAATAGAACAAATTTCCTGCTCTCACAGCGCTTACATTGTGGTGGGAGAGATAGCCAATAAATGAAGCAATGAATACATGTATAAAGTACTTATAAGAGCTATTAAGAAAAAATAGAGCAGGATAAGGGACAGTGAATGCTGGGGTTCAAGACTGGCTGTTTGAGACAGGCTGGTCTAGGAGATCCCTCACTTATGTGATAATATTTGGAGAAACCTGAAGGAAAGCAGAAAGGGAGATATGTAATTATATGGGCAAAACTATCCCAGGTAGGGGAAAAAAATAAATGCCAAGTTTCTGAGAAGGGAAGAATCTTAAGAATGAATAGATGGATGCTTTGAATAGATAAATCGTTACCAAACAGTTAGTAAACCCTAGAATGACCCCCAGTGTTCACACCATTCATAATCTCCTTCTGTTGAATGTAGGCCAAATTTGTAACTTGCTCCTGACAAACAGTATATGGCAACGGTGATGGGATGTCACTTCCATGATCACATTATACACATAGCTCTGTCTGCCTGCCTGCACTAGAGAGACTCTTTCTGGCCCTGAAGAAGCAAACTGCTGTGAAATGAACTGCCTGTGGAGAGAGCCGTGTGGTGGGGAACCATAGGTAGCCTCCAGAAGCTGAGGGTCACAATCCTACAACAAGGAATTAAATTCTGCCATCAAATGTGTCAGGTGGAAAGAAGATCCTGATTTCTTTGATATGTTAATTCCAACCTTGTGAGTCTCAGAGAAGAGTGAATGCAGTTGTGTTCAGATTCTTGATTCATAGCAACTGTGAAATAAGTTTGTGTTATTTCATGTCACTAAGTCCATAGCACTTTTTTTATGCATAATAGAAAATTCGCACAACGAATACCACTGAGCTAAGTGACGGATATGAAACCTCATGTTAGACAACCATCTTAACTATCTTCTATTCCAAAGTTAAGAGTAACTAATGTGCTGTGTAATTATTTTTCTGTATCCTCTCCTCTCTCCCAACTCCTAGACCTACTAAAACCTTATGTCCAAGCTAAACCTCAGTTCAATAGCTAAGAACACATTTCTCCTTGAGTGGTTAACTTTTGCTATATAATAATCCATTCCAAACCATACTGCATTGAAAAAAAGTACAATAATCCCTTGGGGGATTGGTTCCAGCACCCTTCTCAGATACCAAATCCCCTGATGCACAAGTCTTTTATACAAAATGTTGTCATCCTCCAGTATACTTTAAATTATCTATGGATTACTTATAAAATCCAATACAACATAAATGCTATGTCTTATTAGTCAGCTTTCCATTGTTATGACCAAATATATGAGAAAAACAACTTGAAAGGAGGAAATACTTCTTTTGATCCATGGTTTGAGAGGTTTCAGTCCATAGTTGCCTGGCCCAATCATTTTGGGACTCGCAAAGGCAGAACATCATGGTGGGGAGCATGTGCTAGAGCAAAGCTGCTCACCTTATGATGGCTAGGAGGCCAAGAGATATTTTTTTATAATAAGCCCCTCCCTCAAAACTCATTAAGCTATAAATCCATAAATGGATGGATCCATTTTGAGGCCAGAGCCCTTAGGCTCCTGTTACTTCCCAAATGCCCCACCTCTGTATACTGCTACATTGGGTATCAAGCCCTCAAAACATGAACATTTGTCAGGCTTTTCAGATTCAAACATTATAACTCTATGCAATTAGTTGGTTTAGTATATTGTTTAGGGAATAATGACTACATATTCAATATAGACATAGCATTTTTCCCCCATATATTTTCAGTTTGCAGTTGGTTGAATCCATGGATGTAAGACCTACACACACAGAGGACCAATGTTACGTTATTAGATTTCATGTTTCTGGACTCAGGTGTGCATCTCTCATGTGGTTTCAGTCATATGTTGGCTGGGCCTGGAGTCATCTAAATACTCCACTGAGCTAGATATCCAAGATAACTCACTCACTTACAGTTGATACTTGCTATTGGCATGGAACTCATTTGAAGCAGTCAATTGGAACAGTTACACGTGACTTTTCTTATGTGTACCTGCCTTGGGTTTCCTCATATCCTGGTGGATGTGTTCTATTATAGAGAATCCCAAGAGCATGCGGTCCATGAGTCTATAAGTGAAAACTTATATGCCAGTTACAGGCTGAATCCATAACTGCAACAACATCACTTCTGCCATATTCTATGCCAGTTTGGGGAGAGTTGGAAAATCAGACTCTGCCTCTTTGTGGAGGAGTGGCAAAATCACATTGAAGGATACTATATGAAATAGAAAATAATGTTGAAGCCATCTTTGGAAACTACCCTTGGCCACTGTAAAGAATGAAGAAAAGCAAGCTCAATTCTATGTTTACCAATGAATTCTAATTGGAATAAAAGATCTTTGAGTTTAGCTCATGATACTATTCTTTTACTTGCTATGTGTTTTTTTTTTTTTTTTTTTTTTTTTTTTTTTTTTGCAATTTAACTACCTGGTGCTTAGTCTCTTCATTTTTTAAATTATACAATAATATCAACCTCATTAGTATTTATAATAACTAATGGAAAAATATATTAACAAGACATAGCAGAGTGCCAGAAATCTGGTAATCTGTCTATAAGTGACAACTAATGCTACTATTACTGTTGTTTTTGTTAGTTAAATCTTGTCTTTTTTTCTGACTCTCATGACTGGAACTCTTTTTTATTGTCAGGATCTTTTGCATTCTTCTAACAGTAAAAGAATTAGGTCATTAGTTTCAGAACCAACAATCTTCCCTATACTCTAACTCTCTGGGATGATGTCCTGCTTTGCTTATGCTGCCTCTTTGTCCAAGATATTATAATCTCAGTCTCAATCCCAAACAAAGGATTGGAGTTTTATTTTCATTAGTGAATTTTCTGGATGGAGATCACTACCTACCTACCTCTTTTTAAATCAGATTTATTTCTTTTTTAAAAAATTTTTATTAGTTGCTCAAAACATTACAACCTACCTCTTTAGATTTCTGCACGTGGCATGTTCTTTGATTCTCCCCAATAGTTTATACTACATAAACCAGAACACCTCCCAACAGGTTTGAGTTAAACTCTCCGAGGTCCACTGCCAAACTTTAAGTCTGGACTTGCTCCCAGAGTTTGCACCTGGCCAGTCCTTATAAACCAATTTAGTTTTAGATCCAGAATTTTGTTTTCATTTTTTTTCTCATCCTGTTGGAAGTAGTAGGACAGTTTGGGTCAGTTACTAATATGTGATTTTCAGGATTCTGATTCTTCATTCATCAATGTTTTGGGGCATTTTACTCAACTCCCCTAAGTATATTGTTTTACATACCTCTCAACTCCTTCTTGCTGCTTTGCTTCCTTGCTTTCCTCTACCCTCTCTTTCTTTCCAGCCATTGTCATGTCCTACAACCACAACTCTTCTGCTGATGTTCTAAGAGTCCATCACTTAAACTTAGAATGATCCATCTGTTAGGTGGTCTAGAAAATCAACTGGCATTATTTCAGGCAAACTAAAATGCATGGTCTTCAGAGATATGAAAAATTGTGCTCTATATGTGCAATATGAATTATAATGCATTCTGCTATCATATATAACAAATTAGAATAATAAATAAATATACAAATGCATGGTCTTCCTAAACATCCCACTCATCCATCTACCTCCCAAAACATCACTATCTCCTCTCATGGGTCATACATGGGGATTGCTGGGCTTTCATTCCTACTTGATGAGGTGATCATAGAGCAAGAATCTATCCTCATTTAATGGAAATTTAGTTCCATAAGGATAGACACAGTCCTCTATCCACAATTAATTTCTTAGAGAAATGTTTTTCACTTTCACATCTACAGAAAAGACAATCGTTTAGCAAGTGTGGCACGTTAGTTTATTGCAAATTTGATGTGAAGGGGTGACCTACAGAGAAACAGCATTGTGTTCCTGCTGCTGGAGATTCATTGTGAAGGACTGAAAACTGCTTTTTACCCCACTAGGAGGCTAGCCAGGCTTTTATCTCCCTAAGGTCTGGGGTCTTCTTTCTCCTACTGGAGACTAATCAGCTTTTAAATTTCAAGGCTCTGAAAGATGTTTTCATGTGGGTGGTAACAGAAGTCTGCCTTAATACAGACTTTTTTGTGTTGAGAAACTTAGAGGCCCACAGATACGATTAAGCTTTATTGTCTAAAAAGCAGTCAGAACAAATCTTTGTACTTAAAAAAATTTGAAACTGTATCAGACATAACTCCAAGATTGGTACATGAGGAAAATAATAGAGTGTTTCCAGTGCTGGAGGGTAGGAATGGAGTGCAACTTGAGCACTTTCTGGTGCAGCAGGCAAGAAGGGAGTTAGTTATATTAATGAGGAGGAGTCTAACTCCACAGTCAGGTATTCTGCAACATGGACCAGTTTCTAAGCTTACCAAGGAGAGAATTTGGGAAAGGAGTGTCTTCAGTGGAATGATCTTCCTCACCTGGGGAAGGCACTAGGCCAGGGTTTCCCAGCCTAGAGAAAAATCGGCCATGTAAATAAAAGTGGCCTTTTGTAGCTTACAAGTGGTAGTAATAATGCATAATAGCCATGAAAATGGTCATAGAATAAGTAACTGTGGCCTATTATAAGAATTAGAAATATGAAAGATAGTCTTCTTGGGGTTACTTCTGTTTCTCTAAGTTGTGATCCTGTGCTAAATCTTGTCTTTCCTACTTTTGATTCATTTCTACCTTCCTATGCTTGCCTAGGAGCAGAAAAGCTAGAAATATATTTTCAGGATCCCCTTGCAAGGTCCCTTGCCTAGATAATGTCACAGAAAGGGACTTAAATGAGATTTTAAAATGTAATGGGCAGAAAAGCCATTGTTGTCCTCCTAAAGTTGTGGGTAAGAGCTGGGTTGAAGCAGGTAGGGTTTTAACAATTTTTAAGCATCCTCCAAAAGGATCCTCATGCATCCTGCAGACAGTTGGGGTCATCAGTGGAATTCCCTTCTGATCCCTGCATATTTTGTTTTCCTGATGCTAAGCTCCTTGCAAATGTGTGGTAACCCCTGTTTCCCAGTAGTAAATCTCTTTCAACAAGAAATATCTAGAGCGATTCCCATTTTCCCAATTGAACCACTATTTTAACCATGATTTAAAGGCATATCCTTCCAAATGGATCATATTGGCCTTACAAATGGGGATCAAAGCTGATTTTGTCAACTTGAGGAAAGTAATTAAATTAAAAGTCATTATCCATACCTCTTATTGTGTAGAGAAATTTATACTTGCTGCATACCGAAAGTAATATTATAAGAAACTTATTAAGACAAATTTTGGAAAGATATATGATAACTAACCATGGCATATTCTAATATTGAAAAGCTCTCAAAATGTCATTTGTATTATTATGCAATAACTGGATTTTGTGCCATAAGTGGAAATTCAGAGTAATCTAGGCCAATAAGTAGCAACAGCAACAACAATAACAAAATAAAATCATGCTTGCCATTATCTTAGTTGCACACTTCATGATTTTAGGAGAGCATTTAAATGTAGGGAATAGTCAGAGAAGTAATCTTTTTATTGACCAAACTTTAATTTGTTCATCTTTTGACATGTATCATTTTTACACCCCTTTTGACTAAAATAGAATTCAGCCTATCTCTCAGAATACAAAATGGGTACTGACTTCAGAAACAATTGTTCCATTGTGTTTTGAATGAGTGTCCCCTGTCATAATCCATTTTAACCTGGCTTATTAGACATTCCATGGCAAGGGCAAGTTGGTAAGTGTGGAGAAATGGATGCAAGCAGCATTTTTTTTTCAATCATGAGAAACATGTAAAATCAAGGAGTGTCTCAACTTGTTAAAAGAAGCAAATATCCTATGAAAAGAATTTGTATTAAAAATTAAGAATAAACTGAAAAGTCTGTAATGATTTAATGAATAGCAGGAAATATCCTGGTAAATTAACTTTGTAGTACAGAAATGTTTCTTTAAAACATGTATAAGTGAAAAAATAACTGGCACACTCAACTGAAATCCTTCCAATTCTCCTACTAAGAAAGACAAATGTTTTCTGGTATACTCCAGGCACCTGTGAGCTTTCAATCTGTCGAATATAATCTAGCTGAAGTCAGCAACCTGCACTGTGGCTGCAGCTGCCCAGAGAGATTTTCTCAAGGGAGGCATGTCATCCCCACTGGAGGAAGTATCTGTCATGGTGTACTAGTTATTATGAATGCTCTTTGTGAACTAGAAAATCAAGTAGAAATTGATCTTTCAAATTAGCCTTTTAGCCACTAAAATGCAAATTGACCTAAAATGTCACCCTCCGTTGTTTTTTTAATCCAAGTCCTGAACATATAATATTGTGCTGAATTTAACTCAACAAATATTACCAGAACTAAATGAATGCATACATGAATGAGAACATCATTATATTGATGAATATTTTAAGCTGTGTTGGAAATATATTAGAGCATTTTACATTTCAGAAATTGAAGGGATTGGAGACATTAGCCTGTATCATGTGGGAGATCATGTAATGTATGGTTTCCAAAACAATTTTCATAAAAGCAATTGTTAGGTCAGAAGGGACATGTGGAAAGCAGGTGTCAATTGGCACTGTTCCAGGCAAACCATGGTCTGCCTGGAATTCATGGTCTTCCTAAACATCCCAACCATCTCTAATCTATTACTAAAATATTAAATATTAAGGACTAGAAAAGCAAAATCACTTCTAATATGATCTCATTTATTAAAAGATCATTGACCTGCAAAATAGACCTTATTGCATGTGCTGATGTTGTTTGGGTCCAGCAAGAAGCAGACTTTAAAATGGTTTTAGGGATGCAAGGGCTCCATTAGGGAGAGAAAAGGGATAATGTAAGTGAAAGATGGTGAATTGTTGGGAGGAAGGAAGAATGGGTAGGAAAAGATTTCATTCTGCATTTCAGACCTGACACCTAAGAAAGGAAGGGAGTGAAAACAAGCAATGGGCAGGAAGAGATCATAGTGTGTCTCTGACAGAGTCTTAACCCATCTATAGGAAACTCTGGGTTAAAAACTACCCATTAAAAGAGAAAACTGCATTGGGAAAAAAAATGGCAGGCTCTGTTATTCCCTACATGAAGTCACTGGTTGGGGTTGCTGGAAGATTTTCAGCCTCAGGTCAAAAGCTGAGGCAGATAGGAAGACCTTCACTTTTACACTAAGTGGTTTGTACCCTAAAATGGAGGAATGTCAGCCTCTGAGTATTATAAGCTAGTGAAGGTCTCTCTAGGGTCTGCTTTCCAGTGACTCCTCAAAGAACCATGAATATATATTTCTTCAGAGTGGGTAGAGGAAGTTTTCTCAAGATTAATTGTGCTGGGGTAAGGGGAGAAGTTGAGATTCCACGAGCTGATTCTGTAATTCCCTAGTTCACTCCCTACAGAGCTCATGGCTTGTGCACCTCAGTGGCTAACCAGGGAGCATTAGCAATTGATATAGAATAAGTAATGCCTCTGTAAGAAAGATGCACACTCACGTGAGTGTGTGCCTATGTGTGTGAGCAGAAAGGCTCTCAAAGAGATTTTAAATAGACTTCATCTTGAATGAAAACTCCAATTTATTCTGATAAATATTGAATTTCCTAATTCTATATTGAGAAGAACTCTGATACCAAATTCAGGTCTGGTGGGAAACAGCAGTGTGCTTGATTAGTCCTGTTAACATTTCTCTGAGTGTTAAGGGAGTTGGGGTCTGGGAGAACAGGATCTTCAAAACTGACAAAATTTATTTAAGGCAAATTTAAATTCTTTCAGAATGCTCCAATAGTTTTAGCTTGGTCCAAGCTAAAAGGATCGGCCTCTGACCATGGTAGTTCTGTTTTAAACAGAAAAGGCCTATTTTTATCTAACTTGTGAACCCTACAAAGATTTCATTTGGAAATTTTCAGAGGGAGTTCCACTGCTTTACAATGAAAGTCATAATAAAAATTTTGAAAATGGGTGAACAAGAAGATCCTTCATCTCTTCCAGCTCTAAAGGCCAATAATATAACATTCTGAGAACCCTTGCTTTTTCCACCTGACTCATTCAATAAGGGAAACAAATTTTAGAATTTGATGCAGTTGTAGACACATTTCAGCCAGAAAAGGACTGCAGGCTCTTTTTTTTAAAGTAGGGTCAGGTCTGGGAGAAGGGAGAAAAGAATTAAAGATGCATTTGGTGTGAGAGACCGTGAAGAATGTGGCAGCTGCTGCAAGAGCTGTGTGGGATAATTGAGCAGAACCATTCAAGTGAACTACAACCTGTTTTTTCCTTTTAGTTCTCAGGTGCTGCTATTGGAATATTGAATTTTAGGAGTCTAAATAGATGAACTTTTATACTAACATGATTAAACACAAAGGCTTGATATACGATTATTTTTAAAAGGCTTAAGTGACTACTCTATTCATTTCTAAACAGTAAGCCTCTCGGCATAGCACCTGGCATAGTGTAGACAATATTTTTTAGTGAATGAGAATAAAGGACAACTACATTAATTGTCATTCAGCACATCTCAGTAGAAATCACACTAATTCTTTAAGGTGCAGCTATTTCCCTGGAAATTGTGATTCGGTTGGGCTGTATACTATACGTACATTAGAAAGATAAAAGAGATTGGATTAGAATCAGCAATTACAGGTTCATGTTCCAAGTGGTAGATACTTGTGGGCCTAAATTTTTATCTATAAATTCTGCTTGATTCTGAGTTTTGAGTTTGAAATGTGAATTGTTATCAGAATCTCAAAAAAAATGTTTCTCTTTATTGTCTTGTTCTTTTGCCATTCCCTAAAAAATATACCCAGGATCATGAGCTAGAAGATAAAAGAAACTCTTACAGATCCACATCTCTCCAAGGTCAACCTAGATAGCCTGTCAATCAGTAAGACCCTAGACATGTGAGTCCAAATGAGACTGATAAATAGAGCTTCTAAGATAACCAAATTAGATGTATGGTGAAAAGATATTTGTGTGTGTGTGTGTGTGTGTGTGTGTAGGTTTTGTGGTTGGTTGTTATATGGTATTGGTATGGCAATAGATTATTAATACAATCCAGCTTCAACATTACTACTTGTGATATCCTGAGCGAACATTTTACCTTGGTGAGCCTCAGTTTACCTAATTGTAAAATAGAAATAATTTCCCCTCTTGTCTCATCAATTTAGCGGTGTGTAGATCAAGTTAGAGAATGTGAAAATATATGTGTGTGCACTGAATTTAATTTATTATCATGCATTCTATTATATAAAAGTAACCATGTGGTCCTATCTTCCTATTTATCCAGTCACAATCAGAAGCTTCTCTTAATACCTTGTACACATCCAGAACAGTTCTCTTTCTCTTCTCTGACAGGTGGCAAATTATATGCCTAAGTATATTCTTTCAGCAGAATCAAGTCACAGCTGTGGAGTATTCCCATCTTCTCACAATCAATGATGTTTTACCATATGTTGGAATCATTGCCAATGTCAGGCTTTGAATAATGATCTACTCATTAGGCATTGGTATTCTTGCAGTAATTCCATCTGGACCCACTTTGACCAATATTTTCCAAACTTTGTTTCATAAAGGTCCCATTTTATTATTTTTGGATGTCATAGAATGAACACTGCCAATCATAGCTTCTGGTCTGTATGAGAATAACCCATTCCTAAATTAATAGGATTTCAGCACCAAACAAAGACTATTAGTGTTTTCATTAGTCTTTTGTGTACTATCTTGAATAGAGGTACCATTACAATTAGATTTTCAAATAACAAAATATATTGAAAAGTTTTTGAAAATACCTCAAAAATCTAATTCCTATCTTCAAATAACTCCTTGGGGATTCAGAGTTTTGGATCCAAAACTATAGATGCAATTTTCACTGCACTCTTTTGGGATTGCTCAGGAATGTTTTTACATGTAAAAGAAAAGAAAAAAATAAAATCATTGAATTAATTTTAGAGGACCCACACCATACAGAAAAAGAGACTATGGTCTTAAGTTGTTGCATGCCATTGGAAAGTTTATACCATTAGCAAGAGAACCAGGTAAAATTATAACACAGGTCCTCTACTTCTTTCCACTATACAGTGCCACTTTTTGAAGTACTAGAGGTGGGTATTGAGGCTCTTTCTAAAGCCTTTTAGTTGATATCCTTTCACTTTAGAATTATATTTACTCAAAAGCAAAAGTAAAATTAGTAAGTGCCCATGAACTACATATCACCTACCATCAACCATCATTTCCTTTCAGAATAAAGATATGACCTCTATAATTCTAAACAAGTCTAATTTTCCAGATTTTCTGATGATTTAATTTAAATAGGTTGTTTTTCTTCTTGCATTACACTAACCACCCCCTGCTTTCATCCCTTCAATCACCAAATATACTAGCTTCTGTCCTTAGTTTGAGTAGCCATTATATGCATTTTTATTTTCTTTGAACACTCCATCTATTCTCTCTTCTCTAAAGAAATTTCTCAAAAACTTTCTCACTGGGGAAATACTATCTCCCAAAATTCATAAGGCATTCCCAACATTCTGCTAAATGCCTATTACTTGAATATCTGTAAATTTTGAATGATTGCTCTCTCCTGCCCTCTAAATATGAGCTCTTAAAAATGGTGAATGGAAAATTTCACCATAACCTGGACCATATGTTCATCTTCTCACACCTAATTAATGAAAAATTCTAACCTAGTTTTGCCAACTCTGATCTCATCTTCCTTCACCTCTTATAAAATATCTCTTCCATGTTAATCTCATGAAAACATTACCATGTCATTGGGGGAAAAAAAAACACCACCATCTAGGCGCGGTGGTGCATGCCTGTAATCACAGAAGCTCAGGAGGCTGAAATAGGAGAATCGCGAGTTCAGAGCCAGCCTCAGCAATGGAGAGGCACTAAGCAACTCAGTGCGACCCTGTCTCTAAATGAATTACAAAATAGGGCTGGGGATGTGGCTCAATTGTCTAGTGCCTCTGAGTTCAGTCTCCAGTACCCCCCCCCCCAAAAAAAAAAAAACACCACCAATGCCTACATTGATACCTTACCTTTTTCCATGTCTGAGTGCTACCTTATTTACTACTGATCCAAAACAACAACTTGTTGTTCCAGTTATTCTCTGCTAGGATTACTCTATTATCAAATCTAACTTGCCAAACCATTTTTATATGGCATACCCAGTTGTTTTTACATGACTTAATGACTGAAATTTTATCAAAAGAATAGCATTTCACCACATATTAAAATTATGGGAAATTCAAATTGCAGTGCTCATTAAAAAGTTTTAGGTGATCACAGTCATATTCATTTGCTTACATAATGTCTGCTGCTGCTTTGGCACTTTAATGGAGGGACAACTAGTTCTAACAGATATATCATGGCCCCCAAAGTAGAAAATACTTACCATCTGGCCCTTTAAAGAGAGATTGCCAGCTCCTTGTCTGTGTGCCACTTTCTTAAAATATACCTCTGTGTCCATGTTCATGTCATCTGTCCTTGTTAAGGAAATGTATCCAAAACTTAGAGGTTATAATGACTCAGAGAAAGACTGTGTGTTATTTTAACATCATAGTGAAGCACTGCCTGACAGGTCCACTCAAGAATTATTTAATTCTCAGGAGGATTATACCTTTGCTTCACTTACTGTTTACTCATCATTGGTTAGGGTCCAATCTCTAAAGTTATTTGTTAACTTATAAGAGAGAGAGAGACTACAAATGATAGCTTTATTGTCCTGTGGGATGTTAATTTTTTTCATCTATTAGCAAATTCATTTTATCATCCTTTTGACATACTGACTGATTATATAAATCTCTGTTTTTTTTTTAAAAACCTCTCCTTTGAACCATTTTTATCACCCTGCTGATTCTCTCATTATTGTCAAATCTTTGATACATGCACATTCCATATTTGTATGAGCATCATGTTTTTAACATTTTGAGAATTATGCTTTGGCACACTGTTTGCAATGCCCTATGCATATTTCAAAGCTAACCTCTATGTCCTGTGTCAAATGGCACCTAATGTTGCCTTTTTTGATCAGACTAGTATAAATCGATCATTTTTACATTATTTATCTTGTTTGTAGTCATATAATTTCTCTCATAGATCCTAAGATCCTTAAAGTCAGCGAGTATATATTTTTATGAGACTAAGTTCTCAAAATGTCTTTGTTATTTTAAAAACGGAACAATGTTTTATTGAATGAGCACACAATGCATTTAAAGGAGAGGTTTTTATAAAAACAATGATGGTAAAATAAACAAACCGAAATTTTAAAAGACATCAAAATGTCACTATATCAGAAGGGACAGAACAGAGAAAACAGTGCAGGGTAACAATAAAGAACATTTTCAATGTGTGTTTGGCATAAAGTTAAGTAGAAAATGAGATAAAGAAGTGTCACTAAGTTGCTGTGAACTAAGACAATGATAAATTGCCTGCTTTTAGGGTATGTGGATTTCTCCTCTTAAATGTTAGCAAGAATCTTGTACATGATAAGGCAGGTCTCGTCCATGTAAATATAATTACCAGCTTCTTGTATACTGAACATTGATGGAGCACATTCCAATTTGAATTAAGCATTGAGGAGTGAATTTGCTCTGTCCTCATTTCTCCTTTATTTAGAGGTTAATTGCTGTAAAATGATTATTTTGCAGCAATTAATCTCTAAATAAAGGAACATTAAGGCCCCAATCAAATCCATGGCTAAAATATACTCTCTATTTGGTAGTTCAAGTTTAAAGCAAAAATATTCTAGTATTTACTTGAATGCCTAATATATCCTAAATGATATACTGAGTGTTTTTGCATGTCTTTAAAATTTTCAAACCACATATATGATTGTAGAAAAATGTTCAGGCATTCAAAAACATGCAGAGAAGCAAAATTACCCACAATCTTATCTCTCAAACTGTTCTCTGTTAATCTGCATTGACAAGCCTTTAAAGTAAGCATTATCATTCTTATTTTGTCATTAAAATTGAGATTCATGGAAGTTCTGAGTTTCAATCAGGTTGCTTTCTATTGAATTCAGCATTATGGTGCTAGAATCATGACATTTGAGAAATTACTTGAGCTAAATACCAGCAAAGGCAAGATATGAAATTTTAGGAAAGTTAGCTATTAGAACTTCCTTTCTCCTTACTTGTCATTCAAATATTTTGTGCTATGCTATTTTCTAAGATGTCCTTCAATGATTCCCAATTCCTGGTACTTATACTCTTGTGTAAACCCTCTTGTGTTTGGGCTGGACATAGGGACCTGCTTTTAATGAATAGAATATAGTAAAGGTGATAAAATGTCATTTACATAATTAAGTTACAAAGAGCTATGGCTTCTTCTTTTCTGGAATTTTCTTTCTCTCTGTCTTCGGCCTTCAGAGTTACCTTACTTTGATGAAACAAGCTGTCACATTGAAAAGGCCAATGTGGCAAGGAACAGAGGGGAACCTCTGTTTCAATAGTCAATGAGAAACTGAGGCATTCAATTTAATCCCACAAGGAACTGAAACTGTCCAGCAACTACATAAGTAATCTTAGAAACAGATCTTTTTCCCAGTTTAGCCTTCAAATGAGACCATAGATGAGTCAACACATTGATATACATTGATGTAATTCTGTGATAGACCCTCAAACAGAGGTCTGTTAAGCTCTACCCAGATTCCACAGAAACTGTGACATACTTAGATGAGTATTGTTTTAAGCCACTGGTAATCTGGGATAATTTGTTTCAAAGCAATTAAAAGCTAATACATGCTCTAGTGCATAAACTTGTTAATAATACTATCCCTCTACTCAGCATAATTGGTCTTCAGATTCTTCTTTTTTTTATTAATGTGTTTCACAAAACAATGTGACAAATTATTCACATAAAGGTTATTATCTGATAAAAGTCACACTTCACCCAAGATATTTGTATTTTAATTGAACATGGGCTTTTAGATTAAGGGATTGATGATTCTTCACCATTAGAATTTTAGACATTATTTAGTCAAGGGAGCAGTAGATTTTCTCTTTTTCTGCATGAGAGTCAAAATGTAACAAGATGGCTAAAGCCTCAAAAGGGAGTGGTTTTCTAAGGGATAAAGGGCTACTTGTTCTAATGTCATAAACAATGTCATTGAAGTCCATCCCATTCTCTGTCATTGGGATTACATGGACTGGTTCCACTGGAAATACTGAAGACTATGAGTCAAATATAGGCTAAAGGCCAAGGGGCAATTTATGCATCAAAATTGGAGTATTTACAAAACATGAATTCCTTGGAAGACTTCAATGATATATTTGGAAGCCCCCAAAATATCAGAGCACAAATCACAATGTAAGATCATTTTGGCTTAACCAACCCAAGTTCTCTTTTTAAAAATTTTATTTACTTTATTCATGTTAGTTGTTATGGACCTTTATTTTTTATTTATATATGGCGCTGAGAATCAAACTCAGTGCCTCACACATTCGAGGCAAGCACTCTATTACTGAGCCACAACCCCAGCCCCCAAACCCAAGGTTTTGAGCCTTCTAGGCACCTCTGAAATCATGCTATGCATGGAACCATGTACTTGAATTCAATAAATGTACTTTTATTAGAAACTATTATAATTTTATATGATTGATTTTAAAAATTTAGCCACTTAAAGGAAGATTCCAAATCTTATAGTTTGCCCACGTTAGAGCATAAAATTAATTGAAATCTATTTTATATTTTCTTATAATAAGAAGTCTGTGACTTTATATCATGTTTTACATATATCAAAAAGTATAGTTGAGAATTTAAGAGTTCAATATACATTACTTATATAAAAGGGACACTACAATGACTCAAAACTATATTTTTCCATATCCATGCACATTTGGGAATATTTTGAAAATATAAACACACTTAATGAACTTTGTAAAATTTATGAATTGAAAAATACATGCAGTTGCACAAGTAATGCAAATGCATAATGTAATGAGTAAATTTGATTCTCAGAGTGATATTAATATTTGTATAAGGCACATTATACAGCTTATTATAAAAATGAAATGATTTCTTAGAAACCATATTGGGCATCAGATAAATGCTTGTTTTGATCTCTATCACAGATTGCCACTAAATATTAGTGCTCTCTTTTCTATGATGTGAAGTTGTCCCTAGTCAGGTGACATTTCCCATGCCCTTCTGAAATTCAGTGTTGCATTGGGATCAGTTGTGGTGAAAGCTGTGATATACTGCTTAGAATTCCCTGCAAGGTTTCTAGTATTTTCTTCTGCAGTTTCCTAAACAACTGCCAGATGTTAGCTCTTGGATGTATCACTCTCAGAAAACTTCCCTGAACTGCAACAACATACTTCACTCAATTTCACACAGGTGGCCTGCATCCAATGATTAATCTATGCAGAAGAACAAATGACTAGTACCTTTGCTGCAACATGGCACGATTCTATAAGGCCATTTTCTCTTCACAGTTCCCCAAGGTATTTTTTGGAACTATATCACAAACAAACTTTTTCCTCTGCCCAATCCTGGTTTGTTCCCTTCCTTTCTACCTGTGTTGATTCTAAGAACATTCCCCAATAAAATTTCCACAATATACTATTCATTTCAGAATCTATGCCCTGCAGAATCAAATCTATCATGTATATTATCTAATAGCATCTGAGTAGAAGGAGTGAATGTCGTTTCTAGGTTAGTATCTTTGTTCCTTTAAGAAGTGGGAGGGTCTTCTACCTGCTTTTTCTCTCCATTTGCCAGTTGAATGCAGAGAGACACTGGAGCCTTAGAAGGTGATGGAACTAGAAGTTGGAAGAAAACTTTGTCCTGTGGAAGTGTATGGGATGTCAGAGACATTAGCAATATAGTGTTAAGAGAGAGAAACAAATTATTGGATTAAGCCACTGAAATTTGAGGATTTGTATATTTCATCATTGGGCATGATCTATATTACTCTAAAAATACAGAAAGTAATTACTTGAAGTCAGGTACTACTGCCAACACAAATATGTGTCATTGGATAACATATAGTTGAGGGTAGTGTGGAAACTTATATCAGAAGGCTAGAAAGATGAAGCCCCATATAGTGCAGTGGCAAAACATTTGGTGAAAGTATTGCCAGTGATACCTCAGAAGGAAGATTAAATTCCTACTGAGTCAGAGGCCCTAAGTGAAGGTGTGGGAAAACATAATGTTAGTATGTGTTGGCTATAACTTCCTGTGTTTAACCAGTCTCTCTCTCTCTCTCTCTCTCTCTCTCTCTCTCTCTCTCTCTCTCTCTCTCACACACACACACACACACACACACACACACACATTGAGTGCATGCACAAAATAACTTGAGTATAGAAATAAAAATGAATAGACTCAAGAAATTCAATTCCCTACAGGGCTGGAAAAGCAAATTACTTTTGAAGCTATATAGTAAACGATAAAATTCAAGAAAATTTGAGCAACAAATGCCCATTTGAACTTCTTATTAGAGTGGAGGAACTAAACCCTGCAGCAAAGATCAGATTGTGAATGTTTTTCTTTCCACTTTTTTTTCAGATTATCTCAACATAATTATGATTACATTGAGAGAATGACAAAAGGTAGGAAAATAAAGGGATAGGTCAGAAGGGAGAATTGTGTCTGGGAAAGAAATTTGAATATGATTAGGAGCTAACTGAATTGGACTGACTAAATGCTAATCAATCCACGGTCAATAACACTGCTGAAGGAATTGTATTGCCACAGAGATGATGAGCTCTTGTAGGGGTTAAAACTTTTTGACTAACCAAAAGTTAAAACTACTCACAGACATCTGATTTTTTTTTGTGTGTGGTGCTGGGGATTAAACCCAGGGCCTTGTACATGCTAGGCAAGCATTCTACCAACTGAGCTATATCCCCAACCCAACATCTAAATTTATACAAGCATGAGAATAATATAAAAGGTGTACAGCTATTGAGGAGAGCACCGTTAGCTTCTTATGATACAGAATCCATTGAGGAAAGCAGATAGGAAACCCCTCCTCAAATGTGGAGGCTTTAGACATAAAAAACAATGGAGAATGGAGTTCTATCTGGAAGAGTGAAGTCTAGTCACTAATGAGACTTTGTTTACTTCTAGTGTAGAGGGCTGGAATCTCTACAGGTTTGCCTTCCAGCATTTCAAAATTTCTGTAGATCAGCAACCTTTGTGTTTCCCATTCTTGTCTTTACCAAGTGCAATTTTTGAAAACTGGGATTTTCCTGTCTTTGCCCAATCGTTGTATCCTGGAGGTAATAATAGGGCATACAAATTTTTCTTTATTCCATAAGTATTTGGAGGATACTAATGAGGAGGAGGATTCATTAGTTTTCAATTTAAGACTGAACTGAATGCAGATATTAAATGGAAATTTAGTTTGCCACCTGTGGGTAGACAGGCACTGTCTACATAGGGGTAGGAGAGAAAGGTATGCAGGGATATGTACAGATCAGAGGTTGACTATGGTGGATCAATGGCTGTCCATCATATACTGGGACTTCTATAATGTTGAGTTGTTACTGAGAGGAATTGTCCAGCTGTAGTCTATACCTTTCTGTATAACTCACTTTAGGTATCATCAAATAACTAGTGTTGACTCTAAATAGAGAGTGAAGTGTCATATCATTTTTGTTAAGGCACTTTCACAGTCAAATGAGGTGGCCTCCTCTATCCTCATAACCTGTCTGAGGCCTAAGGGTTAGTGAAAATATAAATGGAAAAATCCCAACACTCAGGATGACTGGCTGAAACACCTGTAGAAACAAAATCTAGTAAGTTAGGTGAGTGGATATTTTTAAAATTGTTGTTGCAACTAGAATTATATAAAAAACCTAGATGCCTTGTGCCACATCAGTATATAAATTTAATATTCACAAAATACTGTGAGGGTAGGTATTGTTTTCTCTGTTCTATGGATAAAAAAAACTGAGGCTCAGGTAGATCAAAACTAACTGGGCAAAAGTCCATAACAACTTGAAAGCCAAGATTGAAAACTATGTTTTCCTAACTTCATGGTTTATATTTTCCTGATATCCTGAAAGGAGAAGAAAGGGGAAGGGGAAGTGGGAGAAGTACAATTAGAATGAGCCAGAATGGAATTAGGAGGAAAAAAAATGGTCTTCTCTAACAGGGACTTAGAGGCTGTTTTGCATAAAAAAAAGTTGACCCTTCACTTGGGCCTGCAAATGTAAAAAAAATGTAAAAAAAAAAATGTAAAAAAAAAAAATTGACATCTCTGCCTTTTGCATTTATCTTCTTTGCTCTGAGTCACCTTGGATTCCAGGAACAACAGGTCTGATCCATAAACATCATGTGATGAGTCAAAACTATCCCCAAGGCAATAGCAACTATCTAATCATCACTGACAAGGCCTCACCTTACCAATCATAATGATCAACCAGCCCACAGTTTGACCTTGACTGCTGACTATGCATATTTCTGGTCCACCTTGTCTGGAAGCTCAGGTCAGTACCCCTAACGTCAGGACTGGAAACACTGGTCCCCTTTTACTTTCCAGTACTGCTATACCAATTTAAGTTCCCTTCCCATTCATTTTCCATGATTGCTTTCTCCATTTGTTTTTTTGGGGCAAGTGGCCAGATTAGATTCAGGCCTCAGAGTCAGGCTTCTGGCCTTCAAGTCTGGTAACAAAGATGCCAACTTAAAATGTCTATTTCCAGTAATGGTGTTCAAGAATGCATAAGATTCTCAGCGGAATGTTCAGTAGAATATAGATAATTAAAGGGGCTAAAATGAAGAGAAAGGTTCCAAGTAGGTGAGAATTAATAGTCTCTTTTCACTTTAAGAGATCATTGTACCTGGGGCTGGGGATGTGGCTCAAGCGGTAGCCCGCTCGCCTGGCATGCGTGTGGCTGGGTTCGATCCTCAGCACCACATACAAACAAAGATGTTGTGTCCGCCGAAAACTAAAATAAATAAATAAATAAATACTTAAAAAATTCTCTCTCTCTCTCTCTCTTAAAAAAAAGAGATAATTGTACCAATTTACCCTTTTACCTGTCATTAGTAAGCATAACTATTTCATCTCTTTATGACCTCAGCAACTCTTGGTATAGTGCTTAATTGGTATCTGTAGACTTACTTGCATTTCTTAATAATTTTGAAAAAAAAAACTCATCATTTTAGTATGTCATTCTTTCTTGAATTGTGCAGTTTCTTCTAAATAAAGTAACATGGGTGATTTACTCCTACAACCTCTACTTCTATCATTTTATATTCATAATTCATATTTACTTTAAAAATCATCCATGGAATGAAATGACTGAGCTGAATTTCAAACAAAACTTTGTATTTGATCTTTATGAACACAGATTTGGGCCACTTTCCTTAATCGCGTCTCAATTTAACTGCAATTGTATTCCATTTGGAATCTCTGGGGCACACATGGCATTTTGCTAAGACTTCTCACTGCACAGACACTTATAGTTCAGTTGATAATGCATACTTCTTGATGGAGGAGTTCAGAGAGACTCTATTTAATTGTACTTTCCACTGCTTGCTGCTGTGTACAAAAGAGCCAAGTAGAGAAGGTTCATCTTTTCCTCTCTGAGGTGCTGATTTGCATTTTTAAACATTCTGTGGATGCTCTCCCAGTTGCAGCTCAGTGGCTAATGTTTAAGCACATATTTGCATTTGAAAAAAAAAGTTGTGAAAAGAAGGAAAGTATACATTTGATCAAAGAAATGCTAATGAGAATTTAACATAGCTTCAACTTTTCTATTCTTGTTCAAAGGGTTAGTATGACCTTTCAGTTAAGGAAATGTGTCTGTGATTTTTATCCAGTTCCAAGGACTTCAGGTAGGAACTATTTTAACACTACATGTCTCTGAATCTTCACTTAACAAGTAGTGATCCTCAGGGTATTTGGTAATGAAGTTTTAGCATTAGTTCATTACAAGCAAAACTGAACCTTGATATGAAGTCTCCCCCAAAGAGCTGCTTCCCCATTCT